>NC_083732.1:84185332-85385332 GCF_028564815.1 Eubalaena glacialis | reverse complement strand
GAGCAAAGTGAACCCTGCAATTCTGAGTTTATAACCTAATGGCAGCTTCCAGGCTGCAGTGAAGAGAGGGGTGAACCAAGAAGAGCCCAGCAGTTACGTTAAGTTGAGAAGATAGGAATAAGAAGTGGTGGGGTGGTCAAGGGGCCAGAATTTGTGGAGCAAAATATCGAAAGAGAAGAGCGCTTCAGAGAGAGAGCCCTTGAGATCTTCAGAGGAAGCCTCATTAGTGTTTGGCTGGTGACTGGTCTGACTTTGTATTGCTCAGGCATTCGGTAGAGTATACAGGATGGCATTGCTTTAGTAAGGTGGCTAAATCTGCTCTAGTCTAAAGGCTGTTAGGACTTGCCCTTACAAAGCTGAAAAGCAAGCCTCAAACGGATGACCGACCTCAAAAACTTAACTGCATGCCAGAACCAAGCCTACACTATTTAAAGAAATACTACAAAATCCAGCACCAATGCAATGTCTGGAATTCGATCAAACCTATCAAGTAGGCAAAGAAGCAGGAAAATACAACTGAGAACCAGAAGAAAAATCAATCAATAGAAACTGACATAGGACTAACAGAGATGATCAGATAAGGCCATTAAAATGCTATTATAAATCTGTGCCATATATTAAGAAGATAGATAATAACAAATATGATAGAGAGAAATGGAAAATATTACAATATCTTAAAAATGCTTCTAGAGATAAAAAATACAGTATCAGAAACGAAAAATATTGGTTGGAATTAACAACAGAATACACTTGAAGAAACTATCAGGAAGCTGAACACATAGCAACTGTTCAAAACAAAGCACAGGGAAGAAAAAAGGAGGAAAGTAATGAGTAGAGAATCAGGGGCCGTCTTCATAATATCAATTTATTTAACATACACGCAGTTGCAGTCCTTAGAAGAGAGAGGCCAAAAATAAGTGTGTAAAATAATGTCTGGAAATTTTCCAAATGGTAAAAACCATAAATCCAAAAAAGAGAGTTCACATACAACAAGCAAGAAAAAATTTTAAACTATCAGGACATCTTATAATCAAATTGTTGGAAACCAGTGATAAAAATCTTAAAGCACCCAAAGAAAAAAGGCATATTATACCCTTCACACAAAGGTCCTTATGAAAGGACCATAAATGGTAAATATTTGAGTGAAGATAAGATATATCTTATTTTCAGCACCTTTCACAGATAATTGAATGTTTAAAGCAAACGTAATTTCAATTGTGGGATTTAAACCAAACATAGCAGTTAAATGTATAAGAACTAGAGCGTGAAGGCCAGGAAAGGATATCGGAGACATACTGTCAGCGTTTTAAAGTTATGTGAAGTGCGAATATATGAAGAGATTTAATATTATTTGAAACCCTAGAATGCCCACTTTAAAAAAAAGTAAAACTAAGAGGTATAGCTGAGACATTAGTGGAAATAAAATGAAATAAAAAATTGATCCAAAAGAAGGCAGGAAAAGGAAAAAAGTGATAGAAAACAGACGGAACAAGTAGAAAATGAATAGCAAGACAGTAGATTTTAACCAAACCATACTGATAAATACTGTAAATGCGTAGTGACAGAAAAGATCAGAGGGAATTCTTGGTGGTGGTGGAAATGTTCTATATCATGACCGTGATGGTAGTTTCATGACTGTGTATATATTGCCAAATCTCACCAAAGTGTAGAATTACAAAATTAGTGAACTTTATTTGTTGCAAATTATACCTCAATAAAGCTGTTAAGAAATAAAAGCAAAACAGAAAGATGCAGGGGGGAAAGAATGAAGAGTAAAACGGGCCCAAGATCAGATTTGAAAGTCGATACACACACATACATGCATGCATTGTGTGTTCAAAGCTTTGCTGATTTTTCCTTTTTAAAGTTAATAAATTATTCACACAATGTATTTAGAAAATGCCAGAGAATACGAAAATATTCTTTATGATCTTATCTCTCTAGATTTGAGCACTATTGTTTCTCAAGCATATTCTTCCAAGCATTATCACATATATGCTTACATAGATACACAAGTATGTTTTTCTTACTAAGAAGATTATCATATTACACATAAGGCTTTCAGTCAACAATATTTTGGAAACATTTTCTCATATTGATAAATATAAATACATTTTTATAGCCACCATTTTAAGAGCTGCCTGGAATTCCACTGTATATGTATATGTGTGTGTGTGCATTTAACCATTCCCATTGCCATATGGATGGTTATTTGGGCTTTTTCATATTTTAAATTTTTGTCCTTAGCAGTATTGTAGTGAACATTCTTATGTCTGCTTTTTTCCTTTTGTTTTCTTTAGTATAAATCATAAGACTTGGAATTGTTCAAAGGGAAAACACCCTTCTCATAAGGACTTTTACAACCTCCCCAAAGACTGTGGCAGCTGACACGCCTTTCTGGTAGAGCATGTGAATACCAGTGTTCTCATATCCTCACTCATCATGAATATCCTTAGACTTTTGATCTTTGCTAATTGGGTATATTACTATATTGTTTCAGTGTGTGTGTGTGTGTGTGTGTGTGTGTGTGTGTGTGTGTGTGTGTGTGTGAGAGAGAGAGAGAGCTTTTGCAAGGTGTTTCCAGAGGCTTTCAGCTGCTGTTATGGGTATTATCATGCCCAAGAAAAGGTGAGGCTGGGGCCTCTTCATAACAAACCTTTGATGCCATATCTCTGTGATGTCTTATAACACGCTTTCCAATATTATATAATTTAAAAAATGAATGTGATTATGCCCACCTCACAAGATTGTCGTGTGAGTATTGGGAATAAAGAAGAGAATGCTTTTTAATGTAATGCTCATTCTTACAGAAGCATTGGAAACCACTTAATTTTCAACACCTAGGAATCAGCTCAATAATGTTGATGACATCCATCCATGTAATAAAACACCTGTGGTCACAGTAAGGCCATAGTAGAAATGCGTTTACTGAGCTGGGAAAATGGTTATGATAGATTGTTAAGTGGAGAAAAAAGCAGGTTATAAATAGGTATGTATGCTATGATTCCATTCTTTTGGTGAGTAATCATATTCAAGTAGAAAATGATCTGAAATTACACGTATTTTTATATTCGCATTGATTGTTTCTGGATAAGTGGGTGAACTTTTTATCTTGCCTGTTTCTTCAGACTCTTCTGATGGCCAACGTATTTGTTGTAACAAGAAAAAGGCAATTTCACAAGAACAACCAACACCAACATTATTTAAAGTGCCTAATGGGCGCCCAGTAAATGCTTATTATCCTTTGACATTTTCAGCATCTCTGCCTGCGGGCCATTATCTTCCCCACGTGTCGTACAACGGCGGGGGAAGCCGAGGTTCCAGGAGAGCAGGTACTTGACCCGGCTAATGCGAGGCAGCGAAGGCACTTAAACTAGTTCTCTGACCCCGAAGCGGGTGCCTTTCAGCTTCATTCCTCACTGCACAACACGTTTGTCCTGAATCTTCCTTCTCCTCTGCCTTCTGGTAGCAAAATTCCACTGCAACGTGGTCCTCATCTTACACCTGTCTCTGCCAGCACGGGCCAAAAGGACCTGGAGAAGTTCCAGCAGGTGGAACTCTTCAGAAAGGACCCAGAGCACCTGCATGAACGGGGGCCCTGCGGGGAAAGCCCCTCCCCTCCCCTCCCCTCCCCTCCCCTCCCCTCCCCTCCCCTCCCCTCCCCTCCCCTCCCCCATAGCCTGTGAGCCAGGATGCTTCTGACTCCAGGGAGAAGCCATGATGGTGATGCTCCAAAGAGCACCCCCCCAGGTTGGAGTTGCATGGTGGTTGCTGTGACCCCTCCCAAGTGCCATCAGAAAGGTGGGTGTAGTAGGGCCCCGGAGGAGCAGCCGCTGAGGGCCCTCGGAGCCCAGATCTGCCCACACCTTCCGCAAGCATCTCAGACTTCAGCACCACTCACATGATGCTGTATGCTTGATGGAAAAGCCTCCCTTTGTGTGATAGTTACTCACCAGCCAATCACCCAAGGAGGAAATTGGGTAGATATTAGCATAGTACCCACTTCACATAGAGGCTAAATGGCTGAGACACAGCCAACAAGTAGTCCAGGTGGGTTGGAACCCACACTCTCCAGGTTCAAGTCCACGAATGCTCAATGGAGAAACACTTAGCACAGTGCCTGCCATCAAGATGTGTCCTTCCTCCTGTGGTCTTTCCTTCCCTGAGAGGCAGAGCTAGGGGACACAGATAGAGGGTTTTGTGTTGCAACCCTACTTCTATGGCTGTGGGCAATGGCTTAATCCTCTCTGAGCATCACCTCCTTCTTAAGCAAGATGGGGATGTAGCTCATAGGATGGTCAAACCTGTAGACAGTGGGGTATATGACGCACCTGTTAAAGTACCCAGTGCATTGTAGGGGAGTAACAGACACCAGTTCATACAGACAGGCCCATGTGCAAGCAGTAGAACTTCTGTTCCCTGGGGCTCAAATGAGCTCAGGCTCCCCAGGGCTCATTGCTGCCCACCGCCCTTCCCAGGGGGCTGTCGTGACTGAGGGTAGAAACAAGCCCCCAACAGTCAGCCAGATCGGCGTTTGAATCCTGTCTCTGCCACCTCCTAGCTGTGTGTCTTGGGTGGGCTGTTAAATCTCTCAGCCTCAGTTTGCCCATCTGTAAAATGAGGGTAATTATACCCACCTGGGGAAGTTGAAAAAATTAAACTAAATCCAGCAGGTGGAAAGTGACCCTCAAGAGGGCAGGGCTTGCTGTCTTCTGTTCGCTGCTCTTTTCCTAGCAGTCAGGAGGAGGGCTGCTTATGGTGGAAGTTGGATAAATATTTTGTGAACAAAGGGATCCAGTGAGGCATGAGCCAGCATGGGGTGGGTTTGAGTCTTGTTAAAGAATAGAGAGCAAATGAGCTGATATTTATTATCACCTTAACCATTGCCACATCCCAACGTGAATGAACATGAACATGAATGTCTAGGGTCCTGATGGGCACCACCTCTGAATCCTGCTAGTCTGTGATTGATACATGGCTGCCACCACCCCTGGCTGTTATCAGAGTACCACAAATTCCGCTTAGCAGGGATGATTCACGGAGCCCCCCCAGAAGCTCCCCCTGACGGTAGCCTGTCAGAAGAGGTGGCCCCTTCCCCCCACATTGGCGTGGGGTTTCTCCTTCTGCATAAATGCTCCACGTGCTGGGAAGATGGGGCTTGGGCATCAGTCAAACACCAGCTCGAATCCTGAGCCCACCAATGCAGAGCTTTGTTACCTTTGGGTGACTCATGAAACCTCACTGAGCCTGTTTTCTCCTTGGAATAATGGAGGTACTTGCTTTGCACATTTGTTGGAGCTAACAATGTCTAATGATCCCCGGGATACACTACGAATCCCGCAAGACCCTCTCCACCATCTGCACCAATGGCGAAGACTTTGTCTCTGGTGACACCTACTGGTTGGTGCCTGGTCCATGGGGAGGAGGAAACCCTGAGACTTCTGGAATCGCAGGGTGTTGGGAGCTGGAGCTTATGACACCCCAGTATTACAGTTAATAAGGACAGCGCCCCCCATGGCTGCATCGCTCACCCACCGCTGGGATGGCCTTCTGCTACCGCTTGTGCACCCCACGGACCACTCTGCAATTCAGCAGCTGGGAGAATATCTGAGAAGACAAACAGGAGGTAAAAGGCCTGCTGGCTCAAAGCCTGCCCTTGGTTTCCCTTTAGCTTAGGATGAATCCAAGCTGAGCACCTCGGTGACAAGACCCCACGTGGCCTGGCCTCTGTCAGTGTCCTCTTACCTGGGCCCCTTCCTCCATGCACTCTCTGTTCTGGGACCCATGGAGGCCCTTACTGGTCCTTCTGCCTTGGACATTCTTATCCTCCTTTCCATCCTAGGGTCTCTGTTCACAAGCCACCTCCCCGCAGGGCTGCCCCAGTGTGTGGCCTCTGCCCCAAGCCCGCCCCTGCATCACTCTCCTTAGTTCCCAACAGCGGCCATCAGCTCAAGAAATGAACAAAGTCATGGGCCGATGGCAGGTCCTAGTTACGTCTGTCTCTCGCACTAGAATGTGAGCCCCACGAGGGCAGGGACCCATTTTTCTGCTCTTGTGTTGACACATAGTGAATGCCGGTTTGCAAACTTAGACTTTCATCACTTAGCCACAGTGAGGGACACAGACAGGAGATGCAGCATCTCCATCCATCCAAGGCCCAGCAGCTAGCCAAGTACAGTTTCCTTCCGCCCCTCACCCATTTGGGCGTGTCTGGGAAGAAAGCTGGGAGGGGGGGTTCCCCCGGGGCAGAGAAGCTCCGGCCTCGTTTTCTCACCAGCCTCTTACACCCTTCTGTCTAGTCTATTGGTCAAGGGTTACTGCCTAGATGCCACTCCCCGGCGTCATGCGTTCCCTAGATCAGAGGCAAATCCAGTGCACACCCGTCCACATTTATCAGAACTGCTTTGTGGGATTGTCGTGAGGGTTCAATAACGTAATATGGGTATCGCGTGCGGTCCTGGGTAGCTGGCATGCGTAGCTGATTGACAACTGGAAGCTGATAATCAAGTGCTGCTCATGGGCTTTCCAAGTTTGAGTCTGCGTGCTAAGCGACCAGAGGGTGGCTTTTAAAATGAGCTCCAGGATGCTCCTTAGAGACTGCGGTGGGCAAGACCATGCCCCTGCCCCTTGTCTGTTCTACATTTTGGACTTGGAGAAAGGTTTTGTTTAAGGAAAATCTTTCTCTCCCCTGCAATGCCCCTCCCCATCTCCCTATCCAAAAAAAAAAAAGAATGTTGAATTGTGTGCCATCACCTGTGTGGAAAGAGGTCTGCACATGACTCAGGGGTCCTGGTTCTGAACCCAATTCTGTCTTGTCCGGGGGCTGTGACCATGGCCAACTCGCTTCCATTTTCTGGGCATCAGTTTTCCCCAAACATCAAAAAAAACTAATTATTTCATCTCCCTCTCTGGTATGTGAGGATTAAATTCAGTGTCTGCATCACTAGACAACCATTAACCAGACACTTATCAGAAAGGAGCCAGCTCTAAAGCCAGGAACCTGGTGCAAACACTCCTCTTCTACTTCAGCTGTGTGATAGTGGATAAATGACTTCACCTCTCTGGGCCTCTCATTTCGTAGGTGGAAGATCACTAAACTTACAGAGCTGCTGTGAAAATCAGTTGAACCAAGCGGGGGTGGGAGGGCTAAAGCACCTGAATTCGCAGCCGGCGAATCACACCTTGGTACTGAAAAATGTGACTTCTCTTCACTTTCCCTGTCTCCCAGGCTCCGACCCCAGGCTGCCTGGATCTTTCTGAGGGCTGCCTGGGATGGCTGCCCAGAGCCCTCTTCATCCAGGGAAATGTTCTGCAACTCTCTTTTCTCTTCCTTCTCTTTTGATTCACACCAAAGGGCTTTGAGAAGCCGAAGGCACATAGTGATAATTTGGGGTCTTGACATTCTCTCTCTCAGCGGGGTGGGGTTCCGGGGCTTCATCCACTCACCAGAGAAGCGTTCGTTCTTCACGTGTCGTGTGCATCTGCAGCTGGACCACGCTGTGTACATGGGTGGGAGGAGGCGGAGCTGTCAGCAGGCAGCCCCCGCACGGCCAGTCCCGGACCCCCTGCCTGGCCCTAACTTCCTCCCATCTCCAGGGTCCTGCTGACGGGTCTGCCATACATGCGGGCAGTGGGACATGTGATGTCCAGCTGACAGGTTCTCCTCTGTTCCAACACCATGGCGGGGGCGGGGCTGTCTCCAAAAACGTTTCCCCAAAGCCAGGGCTCTGGTATTTGCTGCTGAGAAAATTCTGAGCTAGGACGTTGTCTCTCCTTTCTTAGCAATAGAAAGAAAAGTCATCAGAAAGCGTCTGCAACAAAACCAAGCTCTGTGGCAGATCACCATGTACTTTACCTTAATTTCCCCAAAATTTGGCAAATTGTGATCATTATGCCCATTTCTTGGGCACTTACACGTGTCAGGTTAGAAACTATGAGTAGTATACTTGTATAAGAGATTTAAGCCCGTGAGCGATGCTTTTTGAGCAAACTTGAGAATGCAGATTAGCAAAAAGAAGGTAAAAATCACCCCAAGGGCCACCACTGTCGACATCTTCAAGTGTATTCTTCCGGACTTATTTTAGAAGTTCCCTGTAAGTGGAGTGGTGTGGTGATATGAAGGAGACTTCTGGAGCTACACTGAGTTTGAATCCTGTTCCAACCACTTACTAGCTGTTGACCTTGAGTAAGCCTCGTTCTCAGCCTCAATTTTCTTACCTCAAAATGACAGTGTTAGTACAGTGTATCTCGGAGATATTACGGGTCCGCTTCCAGACCACTGCAATAAAGCAAGTCACACAAATTTTTTTGGTTTCCCAGTGCCTATACAAGTTTTGTTTCTATTATATTGCAGTCTATTGAGTGTGCAATAGCATTATTTAAGAAAACAACGTATATACCTCAATCAAAAAATACTTTATTGCTAAAAATGCTGACCATCATCTGAGCCTTCAGTGAGTTGCGGTAGAAACAAAGATTGCTGATCACAGATCACCAGAACAAATATAATAATGAAAAAGGTTGAACTATTGAAAGAATTCCCAAAATGTGACACAGAAACATGAGGTGAGCAAATGCTATTGGAAAAATGGCGCTGGTGGGCTTGCTCCACGCAGGGTTGCCACAAAACTTCAATTTGTAAAACAAAAATGCAACATCTGTGAAGTGCAATAAAACGAGGTGTTCCTGTCTGTCTGCAATACGGGGACCCTGACAGCAAAGGAAATGGATGATACAGGTAAAGTGCTGGTTAGTGAGAGCTCAGTAAAAGCCAGCACAGATGTGCAGAGATGCATCCATTCAGAATATTGTCTGAGCCACTATTAAATGCCAGACATCGTGCTGAAGACTAAGGTGTAGGGTGTGTGTGTGCGTGTGAATTGTTTATCAAATTTGGATTTGACCCTTCACATTACTTGTCATTCTGCAGGTCTACCTGGGTGAGGGAAGCTTAGCCTGAAGAAAAGGGGACTCTTTTAATCCCTGTCAACGACTTTTGTAAGCAAAAGGGGGCAAACTTGCCCTCCCATTCTCAGTGTGGTACCCGATGCGTGGCAAGCATCCAAGAAATGTTTGTTTGGTGAAGAAATGAATGATTGAACAAATGAACAGATTAATTCTGAGAGTAGTATTAGATGAAAAACTCTAAAGGAGTGGAAGGTCAGGTTCAAGTTCTCAAAGATCTTGGTCCACGGCAGAGCTGTTCAAGGCAGGAATGGCAGGCAGACAAACTTGTGTTCAGGGGCTGCCCGTGCCCGCTGTGTGACGTCAGGAAGCCCCTGCTTCGGAGCCTTGGAGCCTCTGCTTTCCCATCTGTACTGTACTGTCAGACGGCGATCATCTCTGAGCCCCAGTCCCTGGTAGCCATCGTGTGGCTACTGTGATCATCATCTCTTCTGACCCTCCTGCCAATCCCGGTGTTGGTTGGCTGGCCTCATAGCTGCGGAGGAACTGTGCCGTGAGTCTGCCGGGGGTCTGATTCATCTCTCTCCTCCTCCGCCTCTTCCCCTGCCCACTTGGAATGTCATCATCTCATCTGTGGTGAGCTGCACTCAGCAGCGACTGCCGGGAGGTGATGGATGGGCAGTGATTGCTTCCTGTCTGGTACCCAGCAGGGCCTTCTGGGCATCCTTCCTGAGTTTCTACTGGTCCTGTTGATCCCCTGCCTGGTCTCCAGCCTGCGTGTTGAATGCGCCTGAATTTTAAAATATGACTTTCCACTTGGCAGAATTTACCTAATTCTCTACTGTTTAACCTCCAAACTTTTTTTTTTTTAATTTGTGCAATGAGAAAAGAAATCTACCCCTGTGATGGCTGTTGTCTGGAAAGTACCCATCCCAGTGCTCAGAGGACACCCTCTCAGTGCTGGCACTGCCATGTGACTGTTAGAGGAATATCCAGGCAACTCAGAAATGGGGGCAAAGGACAGACCAGAGGCTGGGTGTGTTTGTCTGCTCTGCAGAAAGACTGTCTAAGGATGACTGAAGGTAGATGGTCTTCAGAGACACCCTGTGCAATGCCGTGCATCCTCCCACCTACACAACATGCACCCTCCCGTTTTGCCACCAAGGAAAATGAGTCCCAGGTAAAATGGCTTGCTACAGGTCACACGGTTGACGCCATATGCTGTAGGAGAGCCGTGCTTCACAGCTACAATAGAATTTTCCTCAGAGCAGCAGCTGTGAACAAAAGGTACCTGACATCTGCTTGATTGCTTCTAGTAAAGGGGAGCTCACTCCTGAGTGGAGGCGTCTTTTTCTCCTCCGGGATTCCAGGAGGGTTTTAGTCATACAAGATCTGAGGGAAAATAAAGTAAATGGGTAGAGAAAACTATGGAAACTAAAGTAAATGGGTAGAAAACTATGGCCCTAGAAAAGGATGCTTCCTAGTGGCCAAGCTCATGGTAAGCAGATACTTCCCTTTTATCCCTCATATTCGAAGGAGAAAATTCAACCCACCAAAAACTAATTAGATACAATCCTGAATCCTGATAACTCATCTTTCTCTTGGTAAAAGGATTATTTCTCTGATTGATCCTAAATGATCGCCAGCTGGACCTGAGACTATTGGATGACAACAATATTCTAGTCAGTTCCTTTCTCCTTTACCAGAAAACAAGGCTTTTTTTTTTTTTAATTTATTTATTTATTTATTTATTTTTGGCTGTGTTGGGTCTTCGTTTCTGTGCGAGGGCTTCCTTTGGTTGTGGCGAGCGGGGGCCACTCTTCATCGCGGTGCGCGGGCCTCTCACTGTCGCGGCCTCTCTTGTTGCGGAGCACAGGCTCCAGACGCGCAGGCCCAGTAGTTGTGGCTCACGGGCCCAGTTGCTCCGCGGCATGTGGGATCCTCCCAGACCAGGGCTCGAACCCGTGTCCCCTGCATTGGCAGGCAGATTCTCAACCACTGCGCCACCAAGGAAGCCCAAGGCATTTATTTTTACCAGACTCTCATTAACTGGTTCTAGAAATCTGGGAGGAAAGCCAGCACCCAGATCCATTCAATGGCCTTGGAAGTAAAGGGTCACAAGACTACAAAGCTATTCAACTGCCAGAAACAGACGTCTCAACTTCAGTGATTTAAACAAATAGGTATTGGTAGAAAGAAAGAAAGGGATCTATTTTAAGGTATTATAAGGTATTGGCTCACATGATTATGGAGGCTGAGATGTCTCAAGATGGGCTGTCTGCAAGCCGTAGACCCAGGAAAGCCCTGGTGGAAACTGTTCAGTAAAGAATTAACTGAGCAGGTGTCTGCATCCTGCACTTTCCAAAGTCAGACCTTTGCCTGACTCCTGGGAGGTCACCTGTAAGCCCTCGGAATGTCTTGCCTAATAAGAACATTTTTGCTTACCTGGGACCCTAGGGCCATACCAGAGAGTCTATGGTAACAATGTGATTTATGGTGGGGCCTTAGCCATGTGATAACATCTTAGTTTCTGGAGGGGCTGGTCAGCCATGCCTACATCTGGATTGACTCCCCAGTAAAAACCCTGGGCATCAAAGCCAGGGTGAGCTTTGCTGGTGGGCTAGATTCCATGTGGGTTGTCATGCCTCGCCACTGAGAATTAAATGCTGTCCACACAACTCCACTGGGAGAAGACACCTGGAGACTAGTCCTGGAATCTCCTGGACTCTGCCCTACACGTCTTTTCCACTGCTGATTTTAATCTATATTTTTTCACTGTACCAAATTGTAACTCTGAGTTACAATTAGTAACTGTATTAAATTGTAACCCTGAGTTACAGTAATGGCTTTGCTGAAGTCGGTGAGTCCTTCTAGTGAAACACTGTGACTGAGGGTGGTCTTGGGGACCCCAAAACACAGCTAGTCTATGAGCTCCTGGTGGGTAGCCTATTCCCTGTTCATATTTTACCCCCAGAGACGCCACAGTCAATGTTTAGCAAATGCATGAAAAAGGAAGAGGATGGATAAACATAGGCCTGTCAGCTCCCTCTGCCTTTGCTGTAGGAATAGAATGGCCCTCACACTGTATGCTGGGGGTGCCGTTCTCAAGGTGACAGTGAGTGACTTTTGTTCATTGATCTGCCGGTTTCCTCTTACTTTTCCCAGGTATGCTTTCCTCGGCATGTGGGTGGACCTCTTTCAGCATGCTGGTGGAGAAACCAGGGAAAGCACAGGTAAGAATCAACAATTCACGTATCATTTACCTCTGTATATATTTTTCCTGATTCTGACGTTAATTTTACCTGGATTTAGCATCAATAATCCTTTTCTCATCTTTGCCTTTGTCAGAAGTAATTATAAAACCATAAGTACTTTTCTGTGCGGGCTTTAACTCACTCCAGTGGACCATCTTAGGGTAAGCACAGGTCACATTTTCTGTTCAGAATTCTATAGAAGGTTTTTGTCTTAGGTTGGATTTTCCCAGGTGCCCCTACTCTGCAGGGAGCCTTGATGGTGCTTCAGGCCACTGGTATCGGGGTCAGCGTGGATTCTGTACCCAGAGTGGAGTATGGTCACCAAGCAATTGACCACAGTTCACTTTGGGAAAGGATGGAGAAATCATTACTGCAACTACTTGACCTGGCATTGCAGGACCTTTCTTCATGAGACCTGGCCTCTCCTGTAGTTGATGTGTTTTGGGTCTTTGAATTGTCTCGGGTGTAAAAACTGGGCAAGAGATTTTGACTTTCCATGAGGGTGGCTAACCCCAGTCTTAAGCTCATCCATCCTTGACCTTTTGTGATAAAATATATTAAACAATAGTTCTGCTAGTGGCCCATCTCTCTGGCCACCAAGATCATATATCCTTAGAGCCATCTTCATAGCTTCCTGCAGGTTAGGCGGCCTTATACATTTCCAGCCTCACGGCCCTTTAAGACAATGATGCCCAGCTGACTTCTGAAGGCTGATGCGGCCCCCGGCCTCTGCTGCCCTGGGATCCTCTCATCTCTATTGCCACAGGAAGCCTGGCTCTGTACCAGCATCCCCTACTGTCACCCCAGCCTACAGTGGACGGCATCACCCAGGTCTTGAGCTGGGATCCTTCACTTCCCCCCTTGCCTTGTTAATGACAGGGGCCTGACGCCCCCTCAGGAAAATTGCCAGCCTGCGGATTTCCAAGTCTCGCGGGACCCATCCCTTCCATCATACCCACTTCTCCGAGCCTTTGATCTTTTCCTCTTCATCCGTCACAGCAGTTTTGGTGTCTCTGCTTCATTTAGGTGGGCTATCGGTGCTTCCAAGCTTCCCCGTGGCACTCCAGTAGGATATTAGAATCATGTCCCAAGTCCCCCACAACGGGGTTACATCCTGTGTTGACAAATTCTTTCTTAAGTAGCCTTATTATCTGTGCCTCTCCATCCAGCACTCCCAGGCGTGTCTTCAGGGCTCCTGCTGATACGCGAGAGCCACGCTCCGCAGCCCCTTTGGAGTAATATAATTCTTCTCATCCATCAGCCCTGGTGGGCTGTGCCGTAGGCTCCACCCTAGATGCGGGTCTGGTGGCTGGGAGCAGTGGTGGGACCAGCCTGGAGAGCAAACATCGTCCCACAGGGGGCTCTGCCTTCTTTGAGTCTCTGGCACAGTTGGGCCATTTCTTCAGGGACAGAGTGTTTAGAGGTTCTGGGAACTCAGGGTTTTCAGTACATCTGCCCAGATGTCCCCACGTCTCAATCTCAACCCTAACCCCTTCCCCATCAGGGCCCCCCGTTGTCATAGAATTGTCTAGGCTGATTATGATGATGACAGAGAGAAGCTTGAATTAAATCCCGTGCCTGAGCACCAGCTCCGTCTGCCCTCCCGCTGCAAAGCGATGGATGGGTCTTCAGATGCTGCCAAGAATGCCTCTGACTCTCCCGCTCTGCTTTAAGCTGGTTGTTAACTGACCCAAGCCTGTTCCTTGCTCTTTGATGCCTCAGTTGCTCCCTGCACCAGCCATGCACTTTAACTGTTTCGTTCCTGATTATTTGTCCCAGCCGGTACACACCTGTCCGCCCGCATTCCATCCCATCTCACCACAGGTGAGACTCTTAGCATCTGCGCCCCTACTGCATAGCATGCCAAGAACCGTACTCCTCACTGGCCTGACGGGTCCTCGTGCCATCTCAGTGGTGGGTGACCCCACCGCCAGAAGCCCATCTCAGTCTGCCTCTTGGGGTCTCTCCTGGTACAGCCATCCTGGGTTTCATCCTCTAGAAGCAGAGCCTGAGATAGAGATTTACGGAGGAAGAGCTCTTTAGAAAACAACTTGTAAACTCTTTGGGAAAAAACACGTAAGCAGAATATAGAATGGAATGCAGCTGAGCCAGGATATAAAAGTGGGGGATGTATTGATCCCCAGGGAAGAGTCTAGGCTTCTGACTTTTAGAAGACAAAGTCCATCCTGGTGCCCCTCACTGAGCTGGGGAAATACACAAGGACGATGGCATCGGCGAGATGAAGGAGGTAACCTTAGTTCTGCAGTTTCTCACCTGCAAAGCCGTTAGACCCTTCGAGCACAGCCCGCCTCCCTACCTTCCTTCTTGCAGACCTGCCACTAGAGTGGTTTTCCTCAAACGCTGATTTATCACAAAGCTCTCTCCTAACTGACCAGACCTCTTACCATCATGCTCATCACGGTTCCCAGCCCAGCAGAAAGGTCCTACCTCTGCTAAAACATCGTGTGTTTGGCAGCAGTGCAACGCCTACTGAGGCCAAAAGGAGTGATACCTGATTTTGTTTATTGTATTCACTGTGATCTCTGTGTACTTCCTCGCCTTGTTCAGCCGGTGAACTCCTACTCATCCCTCAAAGCCCAGCTCAAATGCTACCCACTTAATAACCCTGATCCCACCATATCATGATTATTCACTTCCCCATCTGTCTCCTCATCCAGCATATAAGATGCTCAAGAGTAGCATCTACTCAGCTACATGCATTCTTCTCTGAACTGGAGGCCTGGCAGAGTATCTGGTACTTCAGAAATGTTTACTGAATACGTGCATGAATCAATATATAAAAACGTGGACGAATGATGAAAGGACGACATAGGAATAAATATAAGCACGAGTAAATGAAAGAATATATGTAGTTGTCTGCTGCATTTCTAGGTTTCAAACTGTTCAGATTCCCTATCATTCTTTTCCTAGATTTTGAACATAGCGCCAGGGTGTGAAGAGGCCCCGATGAAGAGTCTATGTGGTGACTGGATAGAATGGGGCTCTAGTATTCAAAATCCACTGTGCGGATGGGCCAGCCAGATGAACCCAGAAGCCTCCCTCCCGTCCAAGAGCACTGAAGCTCCCAGGAAATAAATCACAAAGCTAGTGGGCCTCCATCAGCGCATGAAGAGGGAGCCCCGTCTGTACAGCTCCAGGCACACAAAGGGCCTGTCTGGTCCACCACATACTCTAATTACAATCCGACTAGAGCAGCGGTCCCCAACCTTTTTGGCACCAGGGACCGGTTTCATGGAAGACGATTTTTCCATGGACCGGGGAGGGGGGTGAGTGGTCCAGGCAGTAATGCGAGCGATGGGGCGTGATGGGGAGCGGTGGGGAGCGGCAGATGAAGCCTGGCCCACTCACCCACTGCTCACCTCCTGCCGTGCGGCCCGGGTCCTAACAGGCCACGGACCTGGTACCCGTCCTCGGCCCTGGGGTTGGGGACCCCTGGACGAGAGAAAGTTTCCACCCAGGTTGGGGCCTGGACCAAGGAATGAAAGCCTCTTCCTGTCAATTTAAATACAATTGCTAACAGGGGCAGCTTTTCTCCAGTGAATGGAATTCAGTCCCCGGAAGCATTCACATTTAGGTGTTTCCAGTAAATAGTTGAGGCTATTATTAGAATTCCTGTGGCCTGGAATGTAAAGATGGGAGTCTGCCTACTGTAGGAGAAAAATGCCAGACCTGGGAACTTGGAGAAACGGACCTTAGAGTGGGCCCTGCTGCTCACCAGCTATGGGACGGGGCTTCAATTGATCATATGAGGGCAACAGGCCACAGTTTCCCTACTGCCGGGGCTGACTCCGTGGGCGTGCGAGCTTTTGCGTGCTCAGAAGGGCCTGTGCCTGGTTTAACACCCTGCTCTTGTCTTCTTGATATGTTCTCTGAACTTGTGTCTTGTAACTGAAGTCTGATGGGACAAGGGGGCATGGGAGTCAGTAGAGGAGATTTACGCAACATGTCTGCCCACTCTCCTCGCTGCCCCATGGGCACACGGTGTCCACAGTGCCCCACGGGCGCAGAACGCCGGTGGGCCCTGCATGGGGGAGACCTCAGTGAGAATCAAACCAGCACAAGGAAAGCGTGTCCCATCTCCCACTGCGGAACCTGACGCTGGCAGCCTGGAGAAGCCACGCCTTCCCCTGGGACCAGAACTTGTTTGGAATGCCAGAGAAGGCCGTGGTGTTCCAACACCCAGGAAGAACCAAGGAACCCTACCAGCTCCTTTCTTATTCAAGTGACTTTCCTGTGTTAGTCAACCACTTATACCGAAAATGAGGACATGGATGGAAAGGGAAAGAAGACAATCCACAGTCCCTTTTCCTTCCAATCCTTCCTAACTCATTGATAAAACAAAACTAGAGAGTGTTTTAAGTGTGTGCCCGTGAAGGAGAGAAATAAAAACAGGTGAGTTCATTTTATGCAGTGTTTTCATTATGCTGGTGTGGACCAAGAATGTTGCCTGCCACATCAGTTAAACAAAGGATGCTGCAGCCATCAAGCCATCACATTACAGCTGCCTGCCCTCCACAGTGAGCCCCGAGGGAACTCAGGATGAGAAAGCACAGGATACTGGCCCCAGATGGCTGAGAGGAATATCAAAGGAATGACTTCAGTGAGCCCAGACTCTTGCATCTTCCCATATATAGAAAAGCCCTAAATACCTTAAATTGAGATACCGGTTTTCTTTCACAGTAATCTTTTGATGTTCCAACTACCTGGTCTTTGTTGCAGAAACTCCTGAAGATCCTGGCTCCCCACCTTGCCTATCTAGAGCAATCCCTCAGAGCTCTCTGAGATGCTGGGTCCCGGCTTAAGTCCTCAGTTTTTTCTGCTGAATAAAACATAACTCTCACCTTTTAGGTTGTGCTTTTTTTTTTTTCAGTTGACACTGGTAAGAATGAAATACATAAGCATCTACAAGCTATGCAATATCAATTGTGTCACTTTGGTGATTCTGCCTATGAGTTAAATGCTCTGATACTGGCATTTAAAACTAGCATCGCACATTACAAAAAGAGTAAAATTCATGCTAATAGCTTACAGTTTTAGTTTTTATTTACCTGGAATGACATAAAAAGCAAGTAACAAACACCATAACAGGAGGAAACTCAGAGGGGAAAAAAGCTTCATTTTAGTATGTTGATTGGCACTTTTTTCCAGTTTTTTTTTTTTTTTAGACAAGGGGCCCCATATTTTCTTTTTGTATTGGACCCTGAAAATGACGTAGCTAGCCCTGCTCCTCATACAAATAGGGGGTCAGGTTAAAAGATTCCACTCGAACTATTCACAGTTCTAAGACTTTTAGTTAGTAAACATCTCACACAACTGGTCTGGAATGCTAATTATTTCAAGTTTAATTACAAATGTATATATGGTGCAAGTCTTAAACTTAACCACACACATCCTGGATCCTTCTTACCCTCAACCCCACATCCCATGGATTCTAATTCATTCTACCCTTTGATCTCTCTCCAAGCCAACTACTTGATACCACTGCCCTGGCCACTGCCCAGGAGAAAGTCACCGTTATTTCACAGGAGCTTGTTCGATGGTCTCCTAATGGTCTGTTTCCAGTCTTGCCTTGCTCACGCCATACCCAGCTGGCAGAATGACATCCTACAATGTGGCTCTGATCATGCCTCCTGCCCTCCACAAGCTTAAAATCTTCCCATGGCTCCCCACTGCCTGCAGAGGGTGGGAGTCAAACACCCCCATCTGGCCCCTCCTCCACATCATCCCCAGGTGGTTCTGCCGGCCCTTGCACACCTGCCGTGAGTTCTTGCCATCCAGAAACAGCTGCTATTTACAGAAGGAACCTGACCCACTCAGGCCCTGGGACCTTTGCTCACACAGCTACGTAGCATTCCCCTTTACCTGATCAGCTTTGACCGATTCTTCCAAATTCAGATCAGGCCTTTACTCCTCCTGGACGCCCTCCTTGATTTCTCAGCTGGGTGAGGAAAATAACCCATGTGCTCCTATAGCATCTTGGACATCCCCAGCTAATCATTTCCCCATTACACCGAAATGATGGATTTATGTATTTGTTTTTCTCTCTAGATATTGAACTCATGGAAAACAGATTTTTGTCTTGTTAACTATTGGAATATGAGCTAATACAGGCAGACCTCATTTTACTGCACTTCGCTTTACGGTGCTTTGCAATACTGTGGTGTTTTGTGTGTTTTTGTTTTTCATTCTGTTTTGTTTTTTACAACTTGGAAGTTTTGTGGCAGCCCTGTGTTGAACAAGTCTGTTGGCCTGATTTTTCCAATAGCATTTGCTCACTTTGTACCTCTTTGTCCCATTTTGGGAATTCTCACAATATTTCAAACTTTTTCATTATTGTATTTGCGATGGTGATCCGTGATCAGTGATGTTTGATGTTACTTTTGCAAAAAGATTATGACTCACTGAAGGAACAAAGGATGGTTAGCATTTTTTAGCAATAATGCATTTTTAAACAACTTTTTTTAGACATAATGCTATTGCACACTTAACAGACTTCAGTATAGAGCAAACATAATTTTTATATGCACCGGGAAACCAAAACATTCATGTGACTCGCTTTTTTTTTTTTTTTTTTTGGTCTGCGTTGGGTCTTCGTTGCTACACGCGGTCTTTCTCTAGTTGCAGCGAGCGGGGGCTACTCTTCGCTGTGGTGCGCGGGCTTCTCATTGCGGTGGCTTCTCTTGTTGTGGAGCACGGGGTCTAGACGACCAGGCTTCAGTAGTTGTGGCATGCGGGCTCAGTAGTTGTGCTTCACGGGCTCTAGAGCGCAGGCTCGGTAGTTGTGGCACACGGGCTTAGTTGCTCCGCGGCATGTGGGATCTTCCCGGACCAGGGCTCGAACCCGTGTCCCCTGCATTGGCAGGCGGATTCTTAACCACTGCGCCTCTGGGGAAGTCCCATGTGACAAGCACTTGTGGTGCTTTGGAACTCGAGCCGAGTTGTCTGAGGTGTGCCCGGAGTAGAAGGCATTAGTGGATGAATATCCATTGGATTCCTTTCTTCTGTCTCCACCTGCCCTGTCTTCCCAATTTTCTTTGAACAAGAGTGCCTAAACAAACAAAAATGTACACTTTTAGGAGCGAATGAAACCCCCTTCCAGCTTACCATCTAGTGAGAGGGAGAGAAATGACCAGTGATGTTTCTGTACACCCTGAGTTGTTACAGATTTGAAGCAACTACCCCTGTGGGGAGTCGGGAAAGACCGTCTCCATGAGGACCTTCCAGGATGAGCGGAGAAGCACACGGTGGTGCCGGTCACAGAGGAGATGCTACCCATCAACAAGCAGTTAAACATCCCCCAACAGGTCTCGAAGCTACGTGATTTGGTGACTTTGGGGCTTGAGTGAGACGCCTTCTCATCGTTTCTGCGTTAAACAATTGCCTCTTTATCTCGCGCTGCCTCAAATCAGGAACATTTTTCATTTTCCTTCCTGGCCCTTATTTATTTCAGACAATTCATCTTTCTCTCTGTGCCCTTTGCTGCCACCTCGTTAATTGCTTGTTGTTCAAAGTTTTTCATGTTTAAGTTTACTTTTTTATTCGGTATCCAGGAAGCACAGCTTAAAAAAAATTTATGGTAAGAGATACTAGAAATACAGCTTTTTTTTTTTTTAATACCTTTTCTTCTCCTCTCCATGAAAATGTTGAGGGAAAAAATCAGCCTAAGGTAGGGATTTCTAGTCCGTTCACTGGGGGTGTGAAAGGAAGGGGCCCCTGCTTCGTGATCCTCGTGCCCACAGGCAGGGGCCTGGGATGTGTTTACACCCAGATCTGTAAGGAAATTAACTCAGCCCCCGTTTTGTTTTGTTTGGGGTCTCTGAAGGTCGCAAAGTTATTTAACGTGATGTAATAAGTTCCATCTGAAAAACAGAAAAATCTGGGAAAAAAAGATTATTTGAAAGGATTCCGTATAGTTATTTTCAGAGAATCAGATAATAGACTGGGAGGGGCCCTACAGGCTCCAGTCTGCGATTCCCCAGCAGCTTCACATCCCTCTGCCCTGAACACTCTTCTGGGAACCATCACTTGACCTGTTCCTGAGAGGTTTAGGCCTCTGTCCAAAGCTCCCTCCCCAGTCAGGTCCACCTGACCGTCTGATCATTCTCACCTGATCGATCTGCAAACCCCACTCCCACTGACTGATGTGGCTCTTGTCCCTGCTTGAAATTACATATGTATTTTTGTTTTGTTTTTTTACCATGTTCACTACTGGTCTCCCCCCAATAAATTCTAAACATTCCATGAAAGCAGGGACTTTGTCCTGCTGCCCACTTCATCTCCACGGTGGGCACTCAGAAATATCTGGTGAATAAGAAAGCAAAAGAATGATGTCTTGGTTGGAATTTAGCATTCGCAAATACTTCCTTATGTGAAAATGACAGTGATATTGAGAATAGTAAAATAATCATTCTTAAACTATGATTTATTGGCTATTAACTAAGTCTCAGGCACTACATAAAGGGATTTGTGTGTGTCATCCGACTTCAGCTTCATAACAATCCTATGAGTTTCATATCACTATTTCTCCCATTTTCCAGATGAGGAAACTGAGGCTCAGAGTCTGGGGACTCACCTGAGTTAACACAGATATGAAGTAATGGGCACGGACCACAACCCACACCTGACTCCAGTGCTCCATCTTTTCACCCCGACGCTAGACACAGCTGCTGCCGGCCCCCCATTTCTCACACAGAGCGCAACATGAGCCCTGCGCCTTAGAGCAACCTCCCGGAACTGTCCACCGAAAAGGGTACATTTCACTGCAAAATAATATGTCTCAAAGGTCTCACCAAGTGCCCTCTAAACTACAAACAGCGTCTAAGGGGGTTTCGTGGGGAGGAAGCACTCAGGAGACAAAGCTGAATGAACTTCAGCTTGTTCAAGGGCAGCCTGCCCACCCCCCGCCCTGGGAAGGTCAGGACTGGTCTGGCAGATTTTGCAGCACCATCAGATGTGAGGGGAGTAACGATGATGACAGGAAGGTACAATCATAAGAAAAGCAATGCAGTTTTGACTTGTTGTGTGACGTTATGTGCTTTATGTACCTTATTTCAATGGAATCTCCCGACAGCCCTGGGAGGTAGGCATCCTCAGCCCCACATCGCAATGGTCCAGCCAGCTCGGTTGTGTTATGTAACCAGGCCACTCCCCCCAGCTCGGAGGAGACAGTGCTTGCATTCAAACTCCTTGCCAACCTCCCCAAAGACTATGCAGCTTCAATTACTCCACTCTCCCAACGCACATCATGTCCTCTGTTAAAATTTTTTTTAATTATCTTTCATTTTATGCAGACCTGTGAGCACAGTTCTTCTGTTTAATATAAAAGAATGACCCTTAAACTCTGCCAAATAATAAGAAAAATTCAAATGAATTAAAAAAAATAGAAAAAGAAAAGGAAAGTGGTAGGAAGGAAAACCACAGATTGTCATTTTGCTCCTATGGCCAATTCTCATATGCAAATAAATGTTAACAGGAGACACCCTGACAGAGTAGCATGGCCTTGACCCTGACCCATGACCTCCACCAGTGACTGCCCAAAATTTGTTGGCAAGCTCAACTTCTTCATTTCCCCCTCATGCCTTCCTAGAGAGAAATGGAAGTTACGTGGCTTCTGTGTCATTTATTTTTCTCACTGAATGTGCCTTTGAACATGTCTATTTTCTTTATATATTTACAGCTTAATTGATATCTGTAGAACTGCTCACATTAAATATGTACAATCTGAGTTTGAACAAGTATAAATATCCATGATACTGTCATGACAATCAAGGTAATACACATACTAACACCTCCCCAAGTTTCCTTGCATCCTTTTTTATTGTTTGTTTGGTTGGTTTTTTGGAAGCACACGTAACAGATCTACCCTCTTAATTTTGAGATGCACAGAATTGTGTTATTAACTGCAGGCACTGCGTTGGCAAATCTCTGGAACTTATTTATCTTGCACGAATGAAAATGTATACCCATTGGACAGCAACTCCTCCTGCCCCCAGCCGCTGGTCACCACCATTGTATTCTGCTTCTATGACTCTACTTTAGATTCCTCTTATAAGTGGAATCATGCATTTTTGTCCTTGTGTGCCTGGCTTATTTCACTCAGCGTCACGTGTTCCAGATTCACCCATGTTGTCACTAATGGAAGGATTTCCTTCTTTTTCAAGGCCGAATTCTTGTAATTGCCAAATTTCAGGTTTATTCTTTTTATTCCGTCTAATTGTCTGGTGAAATTCCCCACCTTGTCGTGTGTTTTCTTACCCATAATGATTACAGTTCCTTTGAAGACCTTGTCCCCGGGGACTCCAGCAAAGTCACCAGAGTCTGTTCCTATTGTCCTTCTTTTCCCTTTTGATGCTGTTTGTTGACACGCCTGGTGATGTTTCACAGTAACTGTCTGCCTGTGCGTACGGAATGTCATGGAGCCTCTGAGGGTGTCACCTTTACCAGGTAGACCAAGTGAGGTCAAATCACCTGAGATTTCTCTCTAGTGCTTGTAAGGCTAGTTCAACCTTAGATTCATCCTGACTCATGGGTTTCAGCTGATGATCTGGTGATTTTATTAGGACCCATCCTCCGTCGTGGGCTGTGAACTCCAAGCTTTGTCTTCTCAGCACCTTGAGATCACGCTTAATGTTATCCCATTTCTTCAGTGGCTTATTCTGCACTTCGTAGACCCTTGCCTGTTCGCTTTGAGAACATCAACACTTTTAGAGAAACCAGATGAGTGTTGGGCCCACTGCTCTCTGGATCCTAAGTCCTGGCTGCCTCGACAGCCCCAAATTCCATTTTTTCTTTTGTCTCTCCTGCCCCATGAGATTTCCCTTTCTGCTGGCTTCTCTGCCTTCTAGCAGCAACCCTCTGCCGGTTCTTGCATATGGGATTCTCATCTGCTCACCCTGAAGTATGAATCAGCAAATACACAGAGGGAGAGGCAGGTACAGAAGGTGGGCTTATTTTTCTGCAGTTCCCTGCTTGCAAAAATCTTGCTCTTCGATCCTGAATGCTGCTGTAGCTGTCTGCCACCTTTGAGCAGACCTTTCGGCATCCTATCTGGATTTTCTATTTGTTCCTGGCTTGTTCACTGCTCCGTTTCCAGCCACTCCTTCATGGCTGGAAGCAGAAGTTCTCAGGAGAGATTTCGGTACAGCAGGTGGCATTTCTGATGAAGTCCAGAAACAGAGCTGATACAGGCAAGTCATTGGGCAGCTCCACAAAAGGAGCTACAAGAGGTATGTGGAGTAAAAACCATACATCAAATGAGGCGAGGAGAAATGGTGAGAACTGAGTTGGGAACAGGATAGTTCAAAATGAATGGAGAAGCTGGTACTTCCCAATGGCCCTTGTAAGGAGCAGGAAATTACACCGGAGAAGTGGTCCATCATCCACATTGAAGGACCATGAACAACAAGGCAGCGTCCGGGCTTTTCCCCCAAAATCAGAAGCAACCAAAAGAGTTTGACCAAAACTGGATTTTCTGGGAATAGTTCTTTTAGCAGAGAGACCCACTGGGCACTTCACCATCAGAACTGAGATGGGTGAGGCTGGAAGAATTTGGGAAAGTCATGAGGTTAACACAGGGTTTCGAGAGTTTGCAAAGATGTATTTCAGGGGGCCAACAGCAGGACTGGGTAGGAAGGGAGAAGTGGATGGGACCTTGGGGCTCCTGTAAGTTTTTCCTGAGCTTCACGCCGCACCATCCGTGACTCATGTGGGTCTTAGGGTGCACGTAACTCCTCCTGCAAGGGAAGGAACTGCCTGGATTTGTGTCCATGGAGTTTATAAAAGGCAGACGCACACTCAGAAGGCCATTTCTCCTTTCTCATCAATCAGCAATTGCTTTCCTTTGAGACAATGGTTCGAGTCTGAAAGCAATTGCCTGATGAATGTGCATCTTCTCAGGAGAGCCTGGCAGGCAGGAAGCCTTGCGAGGGAGCAGTCACGTGATTAATTCTCCAGCCTCCAGGGACTTGCAGGTTCACAGAGACGGTTTCAACAGCCCACAGGGGCTGTGTTTTGTCTCAGAGGGGCGCTCACATTAGCTAACCACACAGGAGTGGGTACGTGAACCAAATCCACTTTATTACGTTACAGTGAAAAACAGCCCTTCACACTGGCAGACTCATGTTAGTGTGACAAGCCCATTTTCTCCCTGTAGGTGGAGAGGGAGAAAGCTGCCGAAATACTGAGAACCTTTGAACAAATCCATAGAAGTAGAATTATGAATTCAGGAAACAATCAGATACGTGCACACAAATATTTGCAGGCACAAATGTTTCTTACGGTGTAATTTGTGAGTGAAACTGGAAACCATGAAAATGTCTTGCAGTGGGGGAAGTGGTAAAATTGTGGTCTAACCAAATAGTCGTTATACCCTGCAATGATTTCAATTTATATTTGGTAAAATAGGTAATGATAGATAAAATGCAGAAAATATTTTCATCTTACAAAGCAGACTGGAAAGTCTGTATCAGCATTGAATGTGTGAGGGCGGGCAGGGGAGAGAGAGCAACTGGGGGAAAATACCTGAAATTTTTAACATTATTTATCCCAGAGCGACGGTCCTTATATTATTTTAATTTTCTACTTATTCCACAATGAACATATGTTTATACTTATAGGAAGTATATGTTTATATGTTTATACTTTTATACTTTATAAAATGCATGTTTACACATTTCATATTAAAATATGACAAAAGGATATTGAAAAAATTTGAGACAGCAGAGTATCCTAGAAAAAACACTTAAAACGAGGCAGACCTTGTTTAAATCAACACTCTGCCAATTTTTAACTCTCAGATCTTAGATTTTAAAAGGCAGTTCACCATTCTTTGAGTTCTGTTTATTCAAAAATGGGGGATCATGAGAACTCCCTTACACAATTTTTGTGAGATAAAGTGCAAAAGCCCTTAGCACATCATTAATGCTCAAATAGGGAGCTGTTATTATTGTTAGAGAACCACGATAATATTCCAGTTTTCTTCTCTGCAGGGACTCATGCAGATGTGACTTGTGACTCATAGCGAAGGATGCTGATTGGGTGGCCTGGCCCCAGGGTGTGAGGCTGCTGGGGTCCCAGGGCTTGGGACACCGAGGCCCGGGGCAGCACCTGCTGGCAGGGCCACCGTTGGCCTCTACAGCTCTGCTTTCCCTGTGTGCTCTGTGAACCAGCCTCTCCTGCTCTGAAAGTTCTTTCCTGTGCACGATGATGATGACGATGATGACCTGAGTCGAGATAGGCGGGCATCGTTTCTCCTTCAGCCGGAAGGGTGGTCTCTGCTCTCACCCATTCTCCATTCCTGGGGACAACTCCCCGAGGACCTCAGACCTTACCTTATCACCACATGCAAAACCCAGAAACGCAAACATGGCGCCACCTCTGAAACCCCCGCACAGGAAGCACATATTCTGATCCAGGTCCTGGCAGGACTGGCATTTGGACTCCCTCTGACTTCCAGCCCAGTCCTCAGCAACCCTCTCTCGCAGCTGGGCATCTATTTAAACAACGTTTAAACTCAAGCTCTGCCTAGTCTTCGCTGATGATTTGGGGTGAGTCACTTCCCTGGGCTTGGCCTCTGCCGAGTCTCAGATCTCCCCACCTGGCAGGGCCTTTATGCATCATCTTGTCTAAACTCCTCGTCTCGTCAGGTGAACAGTCACTCTGCCCCCAGCCCCATCACTCTGCAGCCCCATTGATCAGCCTTGGCCCACCCTCACCCCTCTGCCAGGAAAGTGGGGGCTGGAGCATCCCAGGCCGGGAGAGGTAGTGGTGACTCATGAGTATGGAGGGGGCCCCCCTTTGCTGAAGAGTCAGAAGTTCTCTCTGCCAAGGAAATTCATCAGCGTGGAGTCTGACTCCCCAAGAAATTATATTTCTGATTTTAGTTTTCTGTTATCAACCTTTATTTTGCTAATTTCAGCTATGAGTATCATGTATGGGATCCCCACTCTATGCTAACCAAGGGCAAGGCATGCTACTATTTTTATCTAATTCCTACGTCAATGCTTCAGGAATATTAATGTTATCCTCATTTCAAGGAAGAGGATATTTACTTTAGAGAGGGGATTGAGAGATTTAGAGATGGCCAGCTGTCAATACAGCCAGTAAGTGGGCTGTAAAGTGCAGTTGATGATTATTATTGAAATAAGCTTTAACTCTTTCTAAAGCCCATTTTTTTCCTATTACAAGTGAGGAAACTGAGGTTTCAAGATGGTGAGTAAGAGGTCTGAGGTTCTCACATTTGAGACCTGCTCTTCCAGATCCAGGAAGGATGCTGCCTCTCCTTGGCATCTTGGCATCTTTCATCACGTGCTCTGAGACTATTGCTTGAGGCCATGTCACTGGGCCTCTGCCCCTCGTTTTAGAAACTAGCCTCCACTATGTTCAGTGGTGTCCACAGATGTAGGCATGTCCATCCATCATTACAAGGTTTCATAGGAGAAATCTGCCTCAATAGCAAGATCAGGGACTGATCCCTAAAGAGAGACTTGCAGCCTGAGCTGGGGATGTGGAAGCAGAGAAGAGGAGGGTGTGGATCCAGGCGGCCTTGGTGAGAGGGAGGAAGCAGAGGCAGGCTGCTTTCCTGAGTACCTGCAAAGCAAGCGCCAGGTGTTTGTTTTGCTTGTTTGTTTTTTCATATCTTGTTATTACTGGTCACCTCCCTTGCCCTCATCGCCTGTCTGTGGGAGTTACTCTGTCTTCTTGGTTCCCAACTAGAGTACTTGGAACAAACTTGGTGTGAGATTCGCCATAGTTCAGATCAGACTCCACGTCAGATTATATTGTCTGTATATTCAGAGTAAATGGGCGTATAGTAGGTGCTAACAAAAGCAGTACTAAGAGGAAAGTTATAGCCATAAAGGCCTACATTAAGAAAGATATCACATAAACAAGCTAACTTTATACCTCAAGGAACTAGAGAAAGAACAAACTAAGCCCAAAGTTAGCAGAAGGAAGAAATAAGATTAGAGCAGAAATAAATGAAATAAAGGCTAGAACAATAGAAGAGATCAATGAAAATAAGAGCTGGTTTTTTAAAAAATGATAAAATCAAGAAAAAATTGATTCACATAAATAAATTTAGAAATGAAACAGGAGACATTAGAACAGATGCCACAGAAATACAAAGGACAATAAGAGAACACTATGAGAATAGAGTGGTGGGGGGAGGGGGGATTGTTTTCAATGGGTATAAAGTTTTTGTTATGTGAGATGAATAAATCCTAGAGACCCACTGTACAGCACAGTAACTTTAGTTAACAATAACCACAGGTTAAAAGTAGGTGCACTTTAAAAATACGTATGCTTTAAAATATGTTTAGAGGAGAGATCTCATATTAAGTGTTCTCACCAGAGCAAAACCAAAACGCACAAAAGAACACAAGGACATCTTTGGAGGTGAGGAACATGTTAGTACTTTGGTCATGGTGAGGGTATCACAGGTGTAACCATATGTCCAAACTCATCAAGATGTACACATTAGATGTACGCAGTTTTTTGTATATCAGGCATACCTCAATAAAGCAAATAAACAATTTGTTGAATAAATGAGCAAATGACAAAGAATCCCAACTTCCATATATCCAGATTGTGAGCTGAGGACCAAAAGGCAGCTCCATTCAGTATAAAGACCGCAGATTAGCACCAGACAGACTTGACTTCAAATGCTGGCTTTGACTCATGTTAGTGGCTCAACTCTTTTGAGCCTGTTTCCTTTTCTCTAAAAGAGGATAATAATCGTTCTTACCAATATGATTGTTGGGAAGATAAACGTTAGCTCTTGTGTATGTTATTCTGTGACTAGGATTTTCAGTATCATGATGACAGTGATTAAATCTGGTCAATAGTCCTGGCCTGAGTCCGTCAGAGGGGCTGAGTCCGTCAGAGGGGCTGGGAGAGGGGCCAGGGGCTGCACTGGCCTGCACTAGACCCTCTCCAGATGTCTAGTCTTTGACCTTCAGAAATACAACCGCATAAGCAGAGGCGGACGTTGGTGGAAGCCTGCCTTCTGGGGGCAGCTGACTCATCGGGGTTACAGCGATGTGGGGGGAGGATTCCACCAGGCTATGCAATCTGTGAGTAGACAAGGACGTGGGTGGTTTTGTTGCCTTTTCTAAATTGTGCTATTTCCACTGAGTTCTATTTCAGTGAATCCTGAGAGACCCTCTGCTCTAGAGACCAGAGCCAGACTTGATGGAAGAACGCAGGAGGGGAATGCCCGTGGCTGCTGCTTCCTGGGCATGCAGCGCCCTCTGGTGGCTTAGAGCCCAAGTGTTCACTCCGCTTCCTTTGTGCAGGTGTTGCGGCTGAAGGGAGGCTCCTGAGATTTCCGCCATCCTCTGGGCTGTCCTGCTTCCCTTGGGAGCCTGGAGATCTACGAGGGAAGGAGCACAAGGGGAGCCCTCTCGTTGTACTCAAATGTGGCCTCATGTAATCGATCTGGGCTGTACCATCAACTTGCTGGATGATCCACAATTATTTGCCTGGGCTCTTTGAGTCTCAGTTTCCTCGGAATTGTGTTGTGAGATTAAAGAGGACAGATAATGCATGTGGAAGCACCCTGAGCAATTCCTAACACCCAGTAGATTCACATCAAACAACTGGTTACCTTGACTTCAACATTTTCCTTTCTCAGCTAGATGAAATTGCTACAGTCCAGAAAAAAGTCTCAATCTTTCCATAGATGTTAGCTAAGTGCTGAAGAGTGATGGGTTCACAGATCTCTAAAACCTGCTCCCACGGGAGCTCATAAACCTGATGGAGAGAAAGAGCTGTGCAAGAAAATAACTTTGTTTTTAAGATGGTTGCGTGAAAGTTAACCTTAATGTATCGTTAAGCTAGCTGGGCTGTGTTCTCATTATAGTCCCATCCTTGCTTCAGAGATGGAAGAGGAGTTAATAGTTCTAATAACCATACCCGGTCCATAGGGTACCTATGGGAGGGAGGTGGCAGCAATAGTCACACAAGCAAAATCCCTTAGGGGTTAACTTGAATCCACTGCATCTTGAAAAGAACAATTAGGGAATTAAATTAAGTCTGCCATGGCCTTTGACCCAGTATTACACTCCCAAGAAATTATTCTAAGCAAATAATTTTGATAAAAATTTTTAAAAGAAATTAAAGTCACATACAGAGGATGTTGTTCACAGCACCTGGTAAAGGACACAAAAAGATGGACATAATCTAATGGTAAATAGAATTACATCAGTCAGAGGGACTATTACGCAGCCATACAAAGTTAGAATCAGGAAGACACTGAAAGAAATATGTATGCAATTAAATACAAATAAGAGCAGACTATGAAGTTGCACATATTTACACCTAAAAAGCATGTATATACAATGAAAGAAACTAATGTATTAGGATAATGTGATTTGGGACATGGTCTTGTACTAACATTATAAAAAATGAGGATCGTACTTTTATATAAAGATGCATACAAATTTTATGTAAAGATCCTAATCCTAATACAAAGTGAATAATTTACAGTTTATTCTCAGTTGTGCAAGAGTTAGGACAGAATGTGATGTAACTTCAGAATGGTGACAGACCCCTTCTGGGTTGGGTGGTTTGTGCTGCCATCTCGGAGCTGGTGACACGTTCCCTGAATAATGAAAGTAGAAAAGCTATAGTCATCCCTGGAGATGGAACAGCCCACGGATTAAGAACATAGGCTTTGGAGCCCAAATGCCTAGATTCAAGTCCACACCTGGTTTGCTGTTCAACTTTCAGCAATACTTAAGCCCTTGTGACTCAGCGTCCTTCTTGGTACTGTTAGATCATAATAGGACCTGACTTAAATGGTTCTTGTGAAGCTTACGGAAGTTAATATTATATATGGAAAGAGCTTATTATGTAGAGTTAGCGTTATCTGATGTCTTAGTATCATCACCATAATTTTCTCATCACCATCGTCATGTAGTTTGAGTCGAGTGAGGGCTAGGAGAGACTTTACAGACTGAAAAGGCTTGGATATGGGACAGCGTTAGCTTTTAACCAGTCCCAATTTCCACGGAGTAGACAGTAATAGGTGATGTTACGGAGCAGGTCTGGGAGGTGTGTAAGTACCCGAGTGCCCGGATTTTATCCCATAGAGACCTTTGAGATTCACAGGGAAGTTGTGGGGACAGAAGGCAGCATGTCCCCTAGAGACATGCTTATGTAAGCCATCAGAAACTCAGATGTGGCTGGGAGCAGCATTACCAAGAAGCCATTTCTTCAGCATCTTCACTGAACTTCATGGAGCAATAAATAAAACCTCATATGGATTTTATGCTCCAATTTCACGCTTGTGAGGCTGGAAAAAGTTCAGTAAGCAAATAAAAGAAATTCAGCTGAATTTTATTGAGTTAGTTGACTCAGCAACTAACTGAGTTAGTTGGATTGCACATCCCTAAGTTCATTTTCCTTTATAGGACCATAAACATGGCAGGGGATGAGAGTGGGGAAAGGGGAGTCTCCAAGCTGAGACAATAGCCAAGGATGTTCTACGTTCAGAGGCAGCTACTCCTATGGCTTTTCCGAGTGCTCCAAAACAGAGTCCCAGATGTCTGGTGCATCAGGAATCAGCATATGTGTGTTCTACAAGCAAGCACCAAGGCCCAGTGCAATGGCTCGCCACACAGGTAAGGGGCTACGTATGGGCTGGCCAAAAAGTTCATTCGGGTTTTCCGTATGCTATGGACCAACCTGAACGAACTTTTTGGCCAACCCAATAGATGATCAGGAAAGAGAACCCAAGGCTCAAATTAGGAAGGCTGTGCAAGACATGGATCCATATCCACCAACTGAGCATGTGTGGGGCCACTACCGGGACCTCAGGCAAGTCTGGTTCTAAATCCAGGTCTCCCGAGGTGCCTAACACTGCTTTGTCCATCTCAAGTGTTGCTTCGAAATCTTCAAGTTATGAGAAGCAAAAAAGGATCCTTCCCACGCTGTCACGGACTTCGAGGCAGGTGATCTTGCAGAGGTGTGGTGACCCAAGTTCAGCCACTGGTTTAAGTAGAAGCCGGTACCTGAGAGCCTGAACCAGTACCTGCCTCAGCCCTGCCCCAAATCCATGCCCCACAGCAGGGGAGAGCCCTGCAGTTTTCAGGGCACCAGATGTCTTTTTGAACATTGTTTTTCATGCCAAGTAGTTGCAACAGGAAAACAAGTGTTACAATCTTTGGAGTTACCATCTCCAGATGAATCATTGATTGGATGAATATTGTCTACTTGGTGCCAAACCTTTGTTAGATGCTGTGTAGACCAAGGAGGATAAGTTCTACTAACTAGTTGATATGATTAACTCAACACTCTGCACCTGAGGTTAAAAAAAAAAAAAAGGAAAATGACCTGATCCTAGTTCTTTCCTGGAAGGACCTCCCCATCTATAAGAGGAAACAGTGACCAGGAGCTACAGTTTAATGGATGAAACAGGGTGAGTGCTCTGACAGCCTCAATGGAAGCCCAGAGCAAGAGCACGTACATCCCCTTGGGGAAGGAGAGGCAGGCCCAGATTCTTCCTGGAAGAGGCAACACTTTAGCTCAGTAGAAGTTAAGCTCAGGGTTTCTCAATTTCAGCAGTATTGACATTTTCGACTGGATAAATCTTTGTTGCAGGGGGCTGTCCTGTGCATTGTAGGATGTTTAGCAGCATCCCTGACCTCTACCCAGTTGTGAAAACCAAAAATGTCTTTAGACATTGCCCAGTGTCCCCCCTCCCACTGAGAACCACTGATGGAGCTCCATGAAAGCAGGTGGGAAAGTGTCTAGAAAACAGAACTCAGTTTTATTTGTAGGGAGTCCTTGTGAGGTTTTAGAGGTCATCCTGCCATGAGGCTCACCTGGCAGAGGCAGTAGCTAGCGGTGATGTCCCCACTCAACTCAGCATCAAATCAGGCAGGAGGTCTCGGGCCAGTCACTGGTCTGATCCTGCCTGAGGTGGCTTTCCTCCAGAACAGCCGTAGCGACCCCTGGGGCTTCCTGCAAGTCCCACGTGGCTACATGGCTCTATGACATCAACGTCTCTGATTTCAACGTGACATGGGCTTCCATTTACAGTGTGAACAGCATGTGAGCAAAGCGACTTTGAAAAACAGAAAAATCCAGGTTCTGGTTCAAAGTGAAGTTATGTTTGAAATTCTGAGATTCAAAGAAGTTTGGGAGCCAGAAGTCGACCGTGGAGGCTATCTGGTCCATTATATGGGTGGGTGGTGGAGGGAAGGGAGGAGCTCAGACAACAGTCTTTTCCTCAAAGACCCTCTCTGCCCCTCAGCGGTGAATTTGTTTGGGCTCCAGACACCGGAAGAGGACTTATACTTCCCTGGGTAACAGTACAGGCAAAATAAATGGTATGACAGGGACAAGTGACACATCCTGTTTCACCCATTCTTTCTGAAGGCACACAACAGAGGCATTGGCAACAGCAGGACAAAGACTTGTGGACCATCAAGAATTGGTTGGCCAACACTTTGATGTTACGTGGGAGAAAATAGTGATTTCTTGCTTAAAAGGAGGCATTGCATGGAGACAGTAACTGTCATGGAGCTATTACTACATGACATTCCGACCTGAGCATCAGCAGAGCTTCTCCTGAGCTCCCAACAGCTCTAGACAAGATGTGACTTGCCCAAGGCCACACAACTAGCAGGTGACATGAGTGGGACTGTCTTGACCCCAAATCTCCCACTCCTAACCCCTGTGATAGCCAATACTGTTTCCTCCCATTCCCCAGGTATTTTAAGGTCTGGTGAAATCGCTGACATGTGAAGTCAGCATTTGAAATAAAACCGTGACTCTTAGAACATCAGAATCTCCTGGAGGACTTGGTAAAGCAGACTGCTGGGCTTCCCCACGCCCCGCCCCCACAGGAGGTTCACTCCAGGTGATGGCGCTGGTCCAGCCTATTTGATGTGTTATGTGGCAACAGCATCTGAAGATACGGGTGATGTGTGTTCGGATAAATATCGTAGAAGTCCCACACATACAGTTTACCCCGATCCTGGTTGCTCACGGCTGGCTTAATCAGCGCCCCCGACTCCTATCCTTAGCCTATGCATTAATGTACATTATCCATGGTTATCAAGTTGGATGACTGTGGTTGAGAGCCTTCTATTTTTATCAGAATTAAAGGGTTTAGGGGAAAATAAGTTTAGCTGCTACGTGCCCTCACATAGCCTTTCAGGGTTGGGGCAAAATGCTGGGAATTAAAGTTTCACAGGTGCCCTAGGCCTGTCCACCGTGATGAAGGCCATGGAGTTTTCAGTTCAGGATCTCACGGCCCCAGGCAGAGGAGGAATAGGACAGTCTGCATTTTTCCTCCAGCTCTGTCTGATGCTCAGGTGCTTTTGCCAAGGGACTAGGGCCAGGCCCCCAGGGGCAGCTGGGCTCCATGCTTCAGTTTCAAGTGCAGGGCACAGAGAGATGACCCAGAGGTGCCCAGGGCTGAGGCCAGGTCAAGGTCACTGGCCATCACACCCCAGTACGCAGGCCCCTCCGCTTCCCTCGTGGTTGTCAGGGTGCTGAACCAGGAGGCACAGCAGGGCAGCCTGAGCCTGTGGACTTTGAACATATTTATCCAAACCCAGCTGTGGAGCCCATGAGACCATAACCCCGTAAGCCTTGGTTTCATCATCTGTAGGTTGGCCATTATAATTGTTCCTGCCTTGGTGTTAATGTGAGGATTAAATAAAGGATTATCCCATATGGAAACACTCAAGATGAACTCTAGTTGTGCTGACCCTGGAGAACTACTGACATTTATGTACACCTAAGGGCATCGTCTGTACCCTCCGAGTCAACGCATTTTATTCCCAGAGGCTGGCCCACAGCTGACCAAGTCCTAGCTCTTAGAGTCACCCTAAGGATTCCTTCTATTATAATGCCCACAGCTTCTTGAGATGTAGCACAGAGCTTCTCAATGGGCATACAAACTGCATGGGTCTCTTGTTAAAATGCCCTCACTATTCAAAGTACGGGCCATGGACCAGGAGCCTTGGCATCACCTGGGAGCTTATTAGAACTGCAGCATCTCAGGATCCACCTCAGATCTATCGAATCAGAATCTGCCTTTTAACTAGTTCCCGCAGGTAATTTACATGTTCACTAAAGCTTGAAAAATCCCAGTTTGGAAAATCCTGTTAGAAAATATGCTTTACTCGGGGTGTTTTAGAAGCACATCACTCCTTGGCTCATTGTACGTATGTCTAATCCTCTTTCCTCCACAGTCATTTACTTTACAACTAATAATACTATTTCTTAGCATTTACTGTCTGATTACATACATATACATATATTCATGACTTTAATCTTCGTAGGACTCCATAAGGTAGATATTGCATTCTACAGATGAGCAAGCTAGGAATTGGTAACTAGGTGACCCGAGGCAAGTAGTATTAGCTCTCCAGATAGTAAGGAAGATCTGGGGTCAGATCCTGAGCTGGCTGTCAGTGCTGTGCTGTCAAAGCTTTGTTACCCAGAACTTACCAAGCGGAGGACCTTCACATCTGCACAAATTGCCACTCAAGACTGTTTGTATCTTCTTCCAAACAGATGAAACAGATTCTAGCATAATAATGTAACTGCATACCAATAACAAAGCAATTTCTTCATGAAAATTCAATAATGAAAACTGATAATAAACTGAAAGACACCAAGAAGTCTTCACCTGACTTTTCTAGGTCTTGCCCCTTTGGTTCAGGCAGTCCTTGGACCCCCAGGTGCTGAGAAGTGGGGTGGCTGGTGAATTTCTTCCTTGATGTAAGCCCTCCACAGGGGGAACAGTGGGGGGAATTTTTGGACGGCATCTCAGAACCAGAAGGTGTCTGGAAAGGCCAGGCAATCTCAATGAAGAGGCTATGGGAGCCTCCATTATCCCTGGAATTAATGGAAGTGTTTTCCTATACACTTACCCAACTCTTTAGTTTTCAGAGCATTTCACATTCATTATCTGGTTCCATCCTCTTAACCTCAGTAGTAAGCTACATTCGAAATACTGATTTCTGTTTTACAGAAGAGAAAATGCGGGCCCAGAATCCTCCCCTTAAGAGCAATGCCCAGTGTCACTTAGGTCAGTATCCAAAACATTTTCACAAGCAAAGTCTGGAAACATCACTAACTCCCTTGTTACAGGTATAAACCTGAGATTTGGGAGGCCGAGTGACTTATTCCACTCACCTAATCTCTTCAGATTCAGAGCAGTTAGGTACTTTTTAAATTAACCACACCGTGAGTCAGTCAGACAACACCGTTAAGTGAAAGATTTGCGTTCAAAGTATCTGTCTAAGCCACAATCCTTGCCATCAGCCATGACTAATGTGGTCATGCAGCACCCCCCGAGGCCCTTCCTTCTGCCCCCAGCTGAAGGGGTCTGTTCAGACCTGTTTCCAACAGGGAGATGGAGCCATGACTCACCCTCTATGGAAACAGCTAACATTTTTACAATGTGCTTTACAGTCCCTAATAATGATCGTCTGAAAACAATGGTAAGCCAAGTTTTATTGAGTCTGAAACTCAGAGACCTGAAGCGACCTGCCCAGGGGCACGGAGGTGGAAGGTTAGAGCTCCAGATTGAACACAGTTGTTCTGAATGCACGTCTCTCCACCAGGATTTCTCAGAGGATAGTCTATAGGCTCATCATCCCCAAAGAATGATTTCAGATGCTTACGAAACTACTGATTCCTTGGTACATACAAGATACTTGAGCATCTCTGGAGTGGAGCCTGGGATCTGCTTTTTAAAAGCTCGCCAGCATCTTCCTGCGCTGTTTTGAGAAACACCATCAGTTCCATTTAGCGCTTCTGAGTAAATACAGCCCATCACGTCGGGTTTTTCTCAAACGTCCTTCCTCTCAACGCCTTCTCCCTGCAACAACTTTCAGGAAGACCGATGTCCTTTATTCTACTTGATTACTTCCTAGTACTTGCTGCGCCACTCATACGCGGCTGGCCTGAGATGATGTGTCACCCTAGTCTCATTCGAGGCATCGGTGTCCCCAATGAACAGAGGTGACAACAAAGGCTTAGGAAGATGAAGGAACTCCCACTAGGCGTTACAGCAAGTAAGAGGTGGGCCAAGCCTGAATTCGAATGCAGGAGGACCTGATTTCTAAGTCCAGTGTTTCAGTTAAACTGTCCCGGTGACAGTACCGAACAGTATTTAGCACGTGGTGTATGCTCGATGTTTACTGAATGACTGAGTCACGGCATCCTTGGTGAACTCACTTGTTCTCTGAGCTCCCTCCTCCCCACGTTAGAACACGGGGAGGGTAATATACCTGCAGTGGGGCCGGGAGTAGAAAATGCCACATGGTGGGGAGGGTAGTACAGGGCAGCTGCCCACTAAGTGTTCATTCCCTTTCATCTCCTGGTCAGGGGCTGCATCGGCTGTTTCAAAAGGTGTTTAAGCTGAGCCGCATCGCACTCGAGAGTGACAGAAAAACCTGAAACCTCGGGATACGAGCATCATCTCCTGGAGCCAAGAAGCAGGCCTGGGCAGGCTCTGCCTCCTTTTTTAAGACACTGCCCCCCCGCCCCGATACACAGGGGAAGCGGGGGGGTGAGGATGTCCGCTCCCCCACCCCCCTCCCCAAGCTCACCGCAGCCGGTGGTGTTCACACCTCTCCCGCAGGGTCGGCGCCTGCTGGCAGCCCGGCCTGTGGGCACCTGCCCGGGAGGAGCTGTGAGCCACGGCTATGTCGACTGCTTGTCAGAGCACCTCCCGTGTGTGTGTCTTGCATCCTTGCATTGCAGGCCAGGAGGGACGCGCGCTCCTGATCTCCTGTACTTAGGTCCCGGGCAGCAGGCTCCAGGCGGAGCTGCTCAAGGCCCTGTATTGGAGAATACAGTCAGGGGACACCAGACCAGAGACCAGCGTGAGGAAGGGGGGTGAGGGCCCAGTGGGGCTGAGGCTCCACAGTGGCTCCTGGAAAGAATGTCCGAGAATGTGGAGGATGGTGTCCGCAGAGCCCAGGCTGGGGCCCAGGGGTGTCTCTGCGGCCGACTTCCCACTGGACGTGGACAAAGTTCCTGACTAACTGTGCCTTGGTTTCCTCAATTCTCAACACAAGCAGACGCAGACAAGGCATAGACCAGAAGCTCCCTAAAAGCCTGGGGTAGTAAGAACTGCTGGAAGAATTACATTATTACAAAAGTGACTTTAAAATATATTGTTATTTTCTTATTTCTTAAGTAAGGACTAATATTGCTATAAAAGTTTTTATATGGAATTTGTCAAATGTTGATAAAAGTTTTCTTCAAACCTGATTCAACAGTTTTGTATAGAAATAAACCTCCTTTGTTTCTTCTGGTTTAAAAAAAAAAAAAAAAAAAGCCTTGGGGACCTGAGCTTCCTGGTTACTGGCTCATAGAAATGGCCGGGTGGCCACTGTCACTGCCAGCCCATCACTGAAGCCACCGCTAGGCTCTCTAGTGCAGTGGGTGGCTTGGACACGTGTGTGCTGGGTGGCCCTAGTTGTTCGTCGTGTTAACTGATCCAGCCATGCCTTGCGTGAAAGGTTAACTGGAAGTCAAAACAACATTCCGGAAATACACCTATGTTACCCTTTTGGTCAGCATCAGACAGTGAGAATTCTTCTACCCCACACCGGACACAGGGTCATTGCATTAGTTCTTGAAGGTGCCATAACAAATTGCCACAAACTGGGTGACTCAAAAAATTGAATCACGGTTCTGGAGGCTGGAAGTTGGAAATCAAGGTGTCAGCAGACTTGGCTCCTTCTGGAGGCCCCGAGGAAGGGTCTCTTCCATGCCCCTCTCCCAGCTGCTGGTAGTTGTTGCCGGTCCTTGGCTTTTACACGATCCCCTCCAATCTCTGCAGCCATCTTCACATGGTTTTCGTCCCGATGTATCTCAGGGTCTGTGTCCAAGTTCCCTTCTTCTGCAAGGAAAACGGCCATCAAACTAAAACCTTGAACCTAGTTCACTGAATCCAACAGGCCCTCATCCTAATGAGATTGCATTTGAAGAGATCTTATTTCCAAATAGGGTTACATTCACAAGTACTAGAGATTAGGATTTGAACATGTATTTTCAGGGCCTTAAATCAACCCATGACAGTCACTTAGGGATCAAACTTTAGTTGCCCCCCCTAAGGATTCAAGCTAGAGAGTGTTTTAAGTTCTTTAACTGGGCTTGTGCAGCGTGGATAACTATTTAGAACATCTTTGGCTATACATCACGGATCCCACCGATTTCATAAGAGGGTCTATTTCCCATATCTAACACGTTAATTAGAAAAACACTTAGTATTGATCAAAGGTAGAGCTTCCCAAGTACCCACACCTGGAGGTGTTTTCTGATTGGAATGCTTCTCAACCAACTCGGAGATGTGATTTCCTTAAAGCAATAATTTCCCTTCGAATTTCAGTGTAAACTCACCAGTGCACATATTTATGACTGTTTATGATGAAGTATAAGTGAACTAAAGATGCTATAACATCAACTGACAGTCATATCTACTTCGCCTGGTTGCCAAGATAAAAATGAAGAAATACATTCTATTATCTCTGGTTAATAAACAAACAACCTGAGGAAAAGAGATGAAGCCACTAATTTAACAAACACACAGTTAATACATTGTAGAGGGGAAGTGAAAATATAGTCTACTCACCCCAATTTCTCACTGAACTTAGGCTCACTTTTCATTCCTTCTTAACTTACTCACTTGAAAGTTGAGTGACCTTGGATGGGTCACTTGCTCTCTCACAGTTGTAGTGTCCCCAGTAGTATAAAGACTGAGAAACTGTTTTCTCTGACAGAATATTTGTAGGTCATTGGAGGTAAAAGTGCTCTGTGGACTCTAAGCTGATAGACATGTACCAGGAGGGTCGTGATGGGAATTTTCTGCTTCCAGAGTGGTCTGCTGTCTTAGCTCTTTTAACAAGCACTGAAACAGGTATGGAAGGTCAGGCATCTAGCTCTAAAAATAGCTTCTCGCTATTGCTCAAGGAAATGCAATGGAAGTTACTTTTTTAAACAACTTTCTGGCCGAGTCTTACCACAAGGAGGTTAGGCAGGACTTTTTCTTAGAGACAAATTTTAGCCAAGACATGGGTCTTCCTGCGTAGCTAACGCCAAATCTTCTCTAAGAAGGATGGTCATTGAAATGTCCAGATGTTTCTCCAGGGTGTAAAACTTTCCTCTTATCCCCTTAACTCAGTCATCCCTCAATACGTATTTCTAAATTTAATTACAAGGATTTTTACCATTTTAAAGTAATACAGCTGCACGTTAGATACTTGAAAACCAGAGACTAGCCTACAACATCCTTCCCCTACCCCCCCGCCATCACAATGCTTATATTCTTTGCAGTGGCCTCAGGACATTCTTATATATTTCAACTTTTACATAGATAAAATCATACTGTGTATTTTTTTATCCCATTTTTTCCTGCTTACATCATGGTATAAGTATCTTTCCATGTTATTTTAGAGTTTTCTTAACTCATTTAAAGGAGCTGAGTGTATATACTATAATTTATATACCTATTTCCCTGTTATTGATTATTTAAGGCTCTTTCTAGTTTCTCCCCATTAAAAATGCCTCAGGGAATATATTTATACATAGATGTTGCTTTCTTTCTCAGACAAGGAATTACATCCTCAGGCTCAGTTCCCAGAAGTGAATTATTGGGTCAAAGAATATGAATATTTCTTTGTGTCTGGAAGTCTTTGCCAAATTGCTTTCCCAAACAGTCATTACAATAAAAGAGGGACAAGGAGAGTTTTACCCTAACTCCAGCAATTTTGTGTTTTATTTTCTCCTTCAGCCACTGATACTTTAACAAGCAGAAAACCCTCCTTGTTTGGATTTGGATTTCTCTGTATGGGAGACTGGCCACCTTTATGTATACACTTGCTTCCTAGTTATCATTTCCTAAGTCCTATGTTCTTCTTTACATGTGGAGACCTCCAAGTGGTATTAGGCGTCCCTGGAGATTCAGGCACAAGGCAGCCTCGACTGACTGCACAGACGTGGGGTCCAAGTATAGTCGGGAAGGGATTCAAGCCTCGTGCTCAGTCGTGACCCGGGTTTGGGGAACTGGTGGGTTACGGAGAGTCAAGAGGAGGGCTGAGATCCAGGGTCTACAGGTGTGGTGCTCAGGTGTGATTCACGTACCAGGTGGAAGAGAAAGGCTGGGAACGAGGAGTTAGATGGCGGCCACCGTCCGAAGGTGCAGGCTCAGCCCCTAGCCTGGTGTGTGTCACCGGGGCCGAATCACTCAGTCTGGGATGTGTCTGCTGAGCACCCGGCCCCGGTGGTCAGTACCCGGTCACGAGTAGCCCCTGTTCCTGAGGCACAAGCCCTGCCCTCAGGGCCTAATGACTCAGTGGGAGGAACTGACATCCTCAAAGGAAATGTCACAAATGCTTGTAGGGGCCACGTCTGAAGTCCCCAGAGCTCAGCACAGTGCCTGCCACACGGCAACCCTTGCTAAGTGTCATCATGTTAACAAGCGGGTAACAGTTGAATGGTTAGCACGTGTGCGATGTTTAACATCTTGGAACCAGACCCATATGGCAAGGAGGAGGAACCAAAGGTGTCAGGATTAGGGAAGAGGCCTGTAACGTGACAGACCATTTGGGTTTCAGCAGCTCAAGAAAATCCTGAAGGAGATGACAGCTGAAGGCTGTTGCTGGCAGGATTTCTAGGAGCTGAAGTCACCAGTTCTTCACTGAAGGAAGAGCTGGGTGACACCTGCATGTGTCTAGTACATGATGACAGTTCAATATATATTCCTTCTATCTCCCCTCTTGTCCTTCAGCAGGAATTGAGTCTATGCATACGTAATTAATTGGCAAAGCCAAAATTTTACCTTGAAGCCACACATCAGAGCACGATAGACCTGATAGGGATGTTAAAGACAATCCAATAAGAATCCCACATTTTAGAGATGGAGGAACTGAAGCCCAGAACATCCTGCTCGCCTTCTATGGCCAGAGCATGAAGCGTTAGATCGGCCCCAAGGTCATCTGTCCCCTCAGACCCGTGTACCTCCTCTGCCGTCCCCAAATGCACTTGAGAAGCCCAGTATGTTTATTTTCTACATTTGGCCTCAGGCCCCACAGTGGTTCTAGGGAAGCCCAGACTCCCTCTGGGACTGGGGAAGCCAGGAAATGTGTGCAGTAGAACACCATGCCTGTTTGTGGTCCACTGCGGGGGACCTGGTCAGTGGCCCCGACTGCACGTGGGCATCTCCAGGTTAGGACACTCCCAGCCTGCACCTTGGGCAGCAGGGTTAGGGTTAGACACATCATAGTGACACAGAGCAGGAGCTCTGGCTGCATCAGATCTGCACACACCCTCAGCTGTGCACTTGGTGTGCCCTGTGATCCAAGGAGAGCCATTTCCCACTCTACCTCAGTTTCCCCATCTGTCAAATGAGGAGACTAGAATAGGGAGGATCTATTTCACGTGTGATTTTCTTGCTCTGAAGAAAAAGCCAGTATTTTTCTTGCATGTGCTTCCTCAAGCGCCTTTAACTCCAAACACTCAACGTGCCAGAGAGACATATTTTGGGATGGCGGGTTCTGAACTCCTACAGCATTTCCAGATGTTTGTAGCAAAGGGAACAGAGCCCAGCTCATGTGTCAGGCTCTTTAAAAAGATGCAGCCCTGGACACAGCTAGAGGGGCAGGGGGCTCTTTGGAACAGGTGATCCTGATTTGAGGGACTAGAGCATGGCAGGTGGCCTAGAGGACAATAGACTGCGTCAGCCGATAGATTTGAAATACCACAAAAGCTAACTGTGAATTCAAGTGTGGCTGGTATCACAATGAACAGTCTATTCATTAGTCGGGCTAGAAGTTGTATGCTCAAGTCTCTACTCTGTCTAGGAAAATACATTCTGTCCAAAAAAGTTTTGCTGGTTGGTGAGTAGTCAGTTTTACAAGAAACGAGATTTTCTGAAGTGTTCTGCATATGACTTGGTGATAGGAATTTCAGGTAATAGGAATCAGGTTTTGGGAAGTTCCTTCCTATACTTGATAGGAAGTTCCAGGAAAACGCTAAGAGCATTGGCTTTCAAGTCCAAACCTGGACTCCTGCCTTGACTTTACCGCTTACTAGATCTTAGATTGTTCAAACATTCTTAGTATGTCTAGTCTCCCACCTCAAAATTAGGGAGAATACTAACCTCTTAGAGATGTTCTGAGGATTAAATAAATGAATGAAAATAACAGCTGGCACCTGGTAGACGCGTCATAAGAATTCAACAAGCAGCAGTCAGGTTTGAAGGGACTGCACTCATGATCCATCCGACCGGTGTGGGGTCACCCGCATCTTTCCCAGTTTGATTCTAACTGTCATAGCTCATCAGAAGGGCCTTCACATCCAAACAACAATTCTGAGTCATGGCAGGGATTTCAAATGAGTCTTAGTTCAATCCGCATTTATTAAGCAACCCTTCCTGGGTGAGGGGCTGGGTGCTGAGGAGACACATTCACTCATCCATTTATTAAATACTTGCTGACCCAGAACCCACCATCGTAAACAATGGGGAGAGTCTAGGGAGATCCCCCCTCTTCAGCTGTGGATTTCACATCTCAAGAACCAAGAAGATTGTTAATAACTTGAGCTCTCAAATGCCGAGTTGTGAAATTCTGGCTATATATTCATGAAAGATCACTTTTATAAAGTGGCTTGTTTACAACTTCCGCTGAGAATAACAAAGCTTTTTTTATGACACCATGCCATTATTTGGAGGGCGCTGGTCCTGGACATGGATGTTTGGTGACATTTGGAGAGCAAGACTAACCAAGGTTAACTTTAGGTAACACAACTACTTCTTCCGAAAGAACCCTTTGGGTTCATCCTTAGACCACCTGGAAAGGGCACAGATTTCTTGTTTTGTAGTGTGGGACTGTAATTGGGTCTGTGTGGGCTCTGCTGATTGAGCTGTCTCTGAGTCATTATTGTAACCCCAGAGAATTCTGAGCAGAATTGTTGCTCAAGCTATGCTTGTGGAATGACAATCCCATAGTTGTAATGGAATCAGCCAAAGCAATCCATTTATTTGTTCATCTCTTGAGTGTTCATTGAGCCTTTCCTGTCTGCCAAGCCCTCTGGAGAATATAAAATTGAATCAAATGAGAATTGTGCTCACAGTCTAATAGAGAAGGCCAGACATGCCAAGTGCAGGGTAGAGAGAACTGAGACCTGGGGGAAGAACAGATAAAGTTATTGGGTTTTAAGAGAGATTATTTTGGATGAGATGAGAGATAGAATAGGAGATCTGGGCCATCTTTATAATGGCAGTTGAATTGGGTTATAATAATTATATATACACACCATGCACTGTTATCTATTACACACCTGGCAATTTTCCTATGGTAGCTTATAAATTCTGACCCCCAAACTCTCAAGTAGCTACACACATGACTCTCATTTTACGAGTAAAAATAGCTCAAGATGTTAGCAGTTTGTCAATATCACTACGGACCTCATAGAATTTGAAACAAGGTTAATCCATCCCCACCTCAAACTCTCCTCTCAGTACTGTGCTGCCTACCAGTTATGGTTGGCTGATACTAAAGTTGAAAATGGACATGGCCAGGCAGGGAGGCAGGATGTGTTTGATGGATGGAGGGCACCAACATCCGATGGAGGCATAGTGGGTGAGGAGGAGAAGGTGTGTACGGAGCCCAAGAGGACCCTCACTGCCAGCTGGAGAGTCTGGACTTTATCTTGTAGGCAGTGGGGAGCCACTGATTGTAGAAGAGGAATAGCTGAAACAGAAGACGGAGAGACCATTGGAGGTAAAGAGACATAGCAGCAATGATTTAAGCTGGATTGTCAGACCTTATAAAGAGAAGCAAGAGGACCAGACGTGCTTTCCTGTGCCATAAAGCCTCAGTTAGGATGAGGGTGAGTGCAGCTGATTTCTGGTGAAGGGGTTCAGAACATGCCACCCCAACATATGCCACCTTAGCATATTATTTTGAGCTGCAAGCACTTGAGAAATAGCAGATGCAGGAAGGGCTACTGACCTACCCCTTTCTGCCCTAAATGCAGATGCAGGAAGGGCTACTGACCTACCCCTTTCTGCCCTAAATGCAGGTCACAAAGTTTTCCGGAGAAAGGTACCTGCACTACAGCAGGAAAAGAACATTCTTATCACCAGAGATAGGGCGACAACACCAAAATGAGCCTATATAAACCAACCTACTAAGATAACCCTCATCTTCCATTTCTTTCCCCCGTATATTTCCTGCCTGTTGCCCACATTTTGCTGCCCTAAGACCAAGCCCCTTTGTCTGCTCACATCCCCACAATCATTCTGTGTGTAAAAAGATGTGAAAGGTTTCTGGACTAACAGCTTCTTCGGGTGTTCATTTTCCTTCTGAAGACTCCCATGTATGTGTAAAGATATTAAATTTGCATGTTTTTCTCCTGTTACTCTGTCTTAGGTTCTAAGAATTAAACTGACATAAGAGGGTAGAAGAAGTTTTTCCCAACCCACAGTGGGGAAGATGTAAGGCATGTCTTCACTAACATGCTGATGGTTGTCAAATTCCTGAGTTTTATTAACACGGGCTTGTACGTGGTAGGGAAGGTGGAGAAACAGGCACACAGACCCCCTCACGCATCATGCTCACATACAGGCATGACCCTTGCTCGTACACGCACAGGAGGCTCACACAATAGATGTTCAGATCATAGGACGCATCCCAAATTCAGAAACATGGGGAAAAATGCAGCAATGTGCATCTTGTATGCAGGCACCAAAGCTGATTGCTCCAAGTGACCTGTGAGCTCCCTCTACTGAGGGAGTCAAAGATTCAGCCAGCAGACTTACTGGACCTCTGCTGGTGGACAGCACTAGAACCATCGCTCACTGGCCTCCAGTCTGAGGCTCAGAAGGGTTAAGAAGTGCGTTCAAGTCCACACAGTTGGGAAGAGGCAGAGCCAGGATCGATCGTTCCAATTCTGTCAGTTTCCTTTTTCTGTAAAAATAGGACTTATTCTTCACAAGATTGCTGTAAGAATTAAATAATGCATGCACACTGCTAGTTTAGGAGCTGGCACCTGGCAGGTGCTCAAGGCACAGGAATTCATTTTAGTTTACTGCACAAATACCGAGCTTCCTATCAATCATAAGATGTTAGAAATCAGTGATACCATAGCAATCTTATAACCCAACTTCCTTGCTGTGCAAAGAGGAAGCTGAGGTTCAGAGATGGGGGACTGCTCTGGCGGGGCCAGGGACTGACCCAACTAGAGCGAATACTGAGGTCTCCCAACTCTAGTCCAAGAGATTAGCATTTGAATTGGTGGAATAAAGACTTGGCCGATTGACATAAGCCACCCCCTGTCACTGGCCACCCCACTGCTGACATGAAGAGCACACAAACCAAATGACCATGGAGACAGGGATGGAAGTTATGCACCGGCCAAACAGCATGGGCTCCCACTTACCAAGGTTGATTTAACTACTTTGAACCTCTGACAGGGACCAAAGCCGAGGCCCTGGAATAACGCCATTACTCTAGGAGCCCAACTTGGAGGTAAGCGGGCTACACTGGGCTCCGTCCACCGTAGAAGGGGCAGTGACTTATCCTGATAGGCCAACCTCTCATCTATGAAAAAACTAAACTCAGAAAGTAAATTGTTCAGCTAGTAGGTGAGGACCGCAATGGAAGACCAGCTCTGGCTCCATCGGAATGTATACCCCCATCCAATTATTTTTTTGCATATTGAGTGAATGGCTAACTGTTAGCTAAAAAGCCTTTGACTGTGCGTAGAATTTTACAAATCATAAATCTGACTCATGGGTTACTTCCTTTGATCCATACAAAAATCCATGAGGCAAGCAAGACTCTTTCAAGCTCACGTTACAAATGAGGAAATGGCAGCTCATTCTCTCCTATTCCTCCTCCACCTCCTGCCAGACCAGGGTTTGAAAAGTGATCACCCAGGATGTTAACTCTAAAACCCTACTCACTCCTTAGTGAACTCAAGAAAATATTCATACTGTTCATATATTTTAGCACATTTCACTTAAGAGATAAGTTAATGAATTAGCTACCTAAAGGTTCTGAACCTCGGCTAAGATAACTGCATATAAAAATCGTTTGCACCCTGTAAAGGACCACGCCAGTGGGTTGACAATGAACACCTGAAAATACAGGGGCATTCGTAAGCATTCTGGAATTCCTAAGTAATCTTGATTTTCAAGAGAACGGGGCAATAAGAAGGTATAATATCGTGCTCAGTATCATAACGGGAATGGGTGGTGAGATGCAGACCTGTGTCTGAGTACAAAAGAATGATTTTTCACCCAGGTTCATAGGCACTTAAGGAGAGATTCAGCACCGTAGGTTAGAGGATAGTTTGGAAGATGGAAGGGAACTCGGAGCAGGAAGAATCCAGGTCAACTAAGACAGGTGAGACCAGAGGCACGTCACTGTTACTCAGCATCACAATGCAGAGCTCAGGTGAAGGTCACTGCCTGACTCAGACTAATCCCAGCACCTCCTGAAAGGAAAGGAAAAAGAAAAGGCTGCTTCTGACACTTTCTGGAAGGAGACAGGATATACGTTATAAATAAATATTGTCTGTACCTGCTGAAAACCTCAGCTCAGGACTGAGGACTGAAGGCTGTTATCCTCCTAAACTCCCTCCCTCCCACTCATCTCTGGGGGAGCAATGCTTCTCTCTCCTGGGTTTCCGTTGCTGTTTTATGTTACTGTTTTAAAAATAGCTCTTAAACCGGAAGACACAGGATATGCCTGCAAACTTGTATCAGGATTATGATGTACTCCACCTATGAACCGACAGGGCAAGGTGGTGGTAAATCCAGACAGGGTTTCACCTGAAGCTAGGTTTCCTGTTACTGCTGTTGAGGGTGTGCGCGTGCCTGTGTACTTCGGGCATGTGTCTAAATACAATCTAACCACTTCCCCTCACTTATTTCACATCGCTCCTACTATTTAGGAAACAAATGAATCAACGCATCATAAAAAACGGGCAAGGATGGGAGTGTGGGGTAAGTGAGGCTTATTTTCCTGGGAGAGTTATTAAAATAAGTAGTTTTAGAAATGCTCCTGTTAACTCCTTCTGAGAGAAGGGAAAAATCTTAAAGGCCACAAAATATAGAAAAATGGTAGGCACCTTACAGCTCATCTACCCAAATCCCCTCCATTTTTACAGGTGAGAAGGCTGAGGCATAGAAGGCCCAGGTGACTGACCCCAGGCTGCCCAGTGGATGACTTTACAGACAAGGGCACAGGACTCAGGTTTTTACCTGGATGAGGTGGGAAGCACAGATCCAAATACTGGGCTGCCCACAATTTTGTGCAGCATTAGATTACCTCCACAGATACATTTTCATAGTGATCAGTTATCTCCTACATAATGGGAATGAAAGTATTCAAGAAAAAATATTCTGGCCTCACAACTGACTAGCGATGGGACTTTGAGTAGGTCACGTAGTTCTCTGCACCTTGGTTTCCTTATCTCCTGACCTCTAAGTGGGAGATGCTATTGCTCCATTTCAGAATCAAGTGAACTCATCAACGTGTATCGGACTCTTCTCTTTCCCATCCTGGGGGCAGGAAAGCCCCTTTGCAGAAAGGTGAGATTGCCACACAATGGCTAGAGCAAAACTAGCCAAGAGGATGTGACACCCTCCTGAAAGTGAGGGGGCTTTCAACCTCCAGCACAAGTCAGTCACTGGCTATGAGCACCCCAGGGAGATGTAAACTTCCAGGCACTTCTAGCTACCTGTGATATAATCAGAGCAGCCCAGGTAGCCCAGCATTCACGGTGAGGATGCCCACCATCATATGTAGTGACCCACTTGGCTTTTGAAGAGGTCAATCTGGAGCTGTGATGGACCCAGCAACTCCTCCATCTCTGAGCGCACCAATCACCTCTTCCATTCCACAGGAGGCTTGGCTAGGAGTGGGGACTATTTTATGCTTTCCATTGGGCCCTTCCTGCTGTGATAGCTTCTAACCCACTGGTCAAGAAACTAGTAAGCATTTGGCCAGTTGCTTTGTTCATCCTGATTATGCATTTGGTAACTGGGGACATGACTAACAGATGGGGCAGTGGACCATTCAACTCTATTATTGGTCAGAGCTGGGTCAGATCCATTCATCCCCCGACCTCCAGAAGTCCTTACTCTCATGGGGGGGCTTTGGGACCCCTGGAATCATGTCAGTTCACTCTTACATCCAGAATCCCTAGAAGTAAGTAGGTCTTTCCCCACTGTCCAATTATTTGGAAAGATTACAGGATCCTCCGAGGAAGAACTGAAAAATCACTATAGGTGACCTCAGATTTTGTTTAACTCCAGGTGTTAACGCATTGCTAGATCCATTCTGAAGGTGAACCTATTTCTCTCTCAATAAATATGTCCTCAGAACTGACTCGGTTGTGAAAACTGAGGGATCAAGACTTTCCATGGACCTCTGCTCACTCTCCCTTTCTCTTGATGCACACGTGTGCATTTTCACACATACATACATATACAATTATTTGTTGGCTGCCTATCTTGTATTATATTTACATATATTTACACACAATTCCTTTGTCAGCTGCCTATTCATCTTGTCCTAATGAACTCCGTGGCCCGCTGGATTCCTACGGGTAAAGGCCCCCGGTTGTCATTACAATCGTGCCATCTACTCAATTATTTGATCCTTGATTTTGCTCACTGGTCGTGGTCCCTCCATGGCCTGTGCTCTTCTGTAATCCTATCAGCTGATTGACACTAGGGGACCCAGCATCTCCTAACATCACCCTCCTCTGAGAACGGACAGCTCGGCTCAATGCCAGGGCCCTCCCCCAGCACAGTCAACTGAAACCTGTTCTCTAGGAGGTTCCAGAGAATGCTACGGGCGGAGGGGCTCTCTGGTCTCATACAGTAGATTCTTCCTAGTATGCCTTCTTGCCCAAGCCTTTCCATCGCTTCCTGAAGACAGTTTTAGCAACTCTTCATTTGCGATTTTTTTCCTCATAGCTTTCATAATCCCTCCTAGCACGTAGTAGAACTGCCTCCAAGGACCCTTGCCAAGGCATTAAATCCCAAGCCATGGGAGAATGCCCCATGTCAACACTCATTCATCTTTTCACCTTTCTCTTCTCGAGGACCCTGAAGATCTGTTCTCAGGTATACTCTCCCAGTTCCTAACAGTACATTTGGGTCATATCTTTGCAGCTGCTTTGATAAATAATTCTGCTATTCTTTGAACATTATTAGCATTACCCCAGTCTGGTCATAATGAAACTGACCCTAGTTAGTTGTTACCATGTACAACTCATGGCAAACAACTTTATCAACTAGAGCACAGTGCTTACGTACATTTCCTTTTGCCTTTAGCCTTACAGACTCCACTCAGTTACTTAGTTTGGGATTTTATTCCCCTGCCCCCTCTTAGTGAAATTCATACTTGTGCAATACATTTATATTCTTTCATCACATTCTGAACTGAATTTGATCCTGGGATCTCCCAAACTCCTAAATATTTTTTTCTAAGTCTTGAACATTAAGGTTTAGTCTTTTATGCATTTGTCAAATGCCCAAAAGAAACTTAAAGCATAATATCTTATATTCACCAGTACATATGATACAGAATAATTGCTATTGCACCATATCCCCAGAGCTTCATCTATTCTGCCTTTCTCTGGTTTTGATATTTATCTGGCCAGTAATTCTAGCCTTATAGCATGAATTAAGTGTTACCGCTGCTTCTAATTTCTGGAATAGACTGGTGAATCAATACCATTTCTCCCTGAAATGTTTACAAGAATTCAAAGCAATCTGGGTCTGGTACACTTAGGTTTTAATTATTGGTTCTATTTAATAGATGTAGGGCTATTCAGGTTATCAATTTTTCCTTTTCTGAGTTTTAGTAGTTTGTCTTTCAAGGAATTTGGTAAAGTTCATCTAAGTTACCATAACTGTGGGCCTAGCATTGTTAGTCATTTTTATATTATCCTTTTAGCGTCTATGGGTTCAGTAGTGATTACCCCTGTTTCATCTGATACTGATAATTTCTGTCTTGTCTTCTTTATTAGTCTGGCTAGAAGTTCACTTTTCAAGTAACTTGCTTTGGGTTTGAATTTCTGCTTTCCTAATTTCAATTTGTTGATTTTTGCTCTATTATTTTAGTTTTAATTTGATCTTATTCCTCTAGTTTAACGCATAAGTTCAGGTTATTGACTTTAGACTCTTATTCTTTTCTAATATGTTTATTTAATGCTATAAGTTTTCCTCTAAGCATGGCTTTTGCTTCATCCCACAGTTGATATGTAGAACTTAGTTCAAGATTTTAAAGCTTATCTTGATACTTCTTTGAACCATGTGTTTAGAAGTATGTTTAATTTGCAAGTGTTTGGAGATTCTCCATGTATCTTTGTTATTGATTTCTAGCTTAATTTTATCATGGTGTGAGAACATTCTTTTATGATTTGCTCTTTTAAATTTAAGGTGTATTCTATACCCAGAATGCGGTATATTCTGGTGAATGTACCATGCAAGCTTGAGAAAAGTGTATTCTTTTGCTGTTGGAATATTCCATAGATGTCGATTAGACAAGTTGATTGATAGTGCTGTTCAGGCCAACTTTAAACTTACTGGCTTTCTGCTGCTTTGTTTTTCCTTTCAGTTCCTTGTCTGAGGAATGTCCAGGTTCTCTTCATTAGGCAAATGTATTTAAAATTATGACTTCATGAAGAATTGACCTTTTATCATTGTGTAATGCCTGCTTTTATCCCTGCTAAATTTTTCGTGTTCTGAAATCTGCTTTGACTGAAGTATAGCTATTCTAGCTTTCTTTTGAGTACTGTTAGCATGGTTTTTCTTCATCCCTTTACTTTTAGCCTTTCAGTATCTTTATATTTAAAATGTTCGCTTCATGTAGACAACTTACTTGGACCTCTCTTTAAATCCACTGAAAATTTCTATCTTTTAATTGGTGTCTTTACGGCATTTACATTTAAGTTAATTGATGTATCCCAGTGTCTCTTAGTCTGCATAGGCTGCTATATAACAAGATGGTGTACACTGGAGGATGGGAAGTCCAAGTCTAAGCCCAAGGTGCCAGCTGATTTGGTTCTTGGTGAAGGTGCTCTACCTGGCTTGCAGACACCCAAACTTTTCACTGTGTCCTCACGTAAGAGAGCAGAAGTGAGCTCTCTGGTGTCTCTTATAAGAACACTAATCATACGGGATTCGGTTGTATCTCAAGGGTCTTTGTTCTTTATACTACTGTGCTTTTATACCACCCTTATAACCATTCAGGGTGTGTTATTATCCCCCAGTTTATACATGAGAACTGAAGCTGGCTCTTCAATGTTTTAAAGTGTTTAAAAATTTTTAAGTTCCCCCAAAGTTGCCCTGTTTAAATAGAACCTACCTATATAGTATAGAGCCAATAAGAATTAAGGACCCTAACATTTGAGTGTGTCATACTCTGCAAGTTGGTTTTTGCAACATCATCTCATTGACTCCAAGGGTGCTATGAAGTGGGCATTACTGATCCAGTTCTGCTGGCGAGGAGACAGAATCAGGGAAGTAAAGCGATCGCCCTGTTTCATCTACAATGGGTAAGTGGAGGTGCTGATGTTAAAACTTGGCTCTGCTGGACCGAAAACCTTTCTGCTACGGGCCACCAGCTCCGTTAAAGTGTGTTTCTTGCACACCCAAACTCTAGCTGGAGGGGATCGGTGGTGCTTGGATTCCCTGGAGGGATCTGGGACTGGCTGGTCACTGGCAAGGCCCTGTGGCACCCTAGGGTCATGATGGTTTCATCTCTACCTCACGCCCCCCTGTGCACTAACAGGGAGAGCCGCCAGGGCTGGTGGCTTTCAACAATGGGACCCTCCACACCCAGGGAGGGTCATGGGAGTCTTGCCAGTGGCAGCCTAGGCTGGGATTGTTTTACTTCTTCAGTGTTTAGCCCTCTGCTCTCTTTTCCTGCTCCAGACAGTAACAGCATAGCCTGGAATGTGTAGGTCTGAGGCACTTGGTGATACGGCGCTGGACTTTATGTCAGGATGCCCCATGAGTCTGCGTGCCTGGATTCTGCTCTAACTAGCGGAACACAGTGCTTTTTGACTTTTAAAGGCATGAAGAACGGGGACCAAGCAAAAGATGGGGCAGCTCAGACCCTCTCATGCAAGCAATTTGCTAACATGCCCCCTCTCTCGACCACGTGAACTCCCCCGGCTTAGGAGGTGCTGCTTTGAATTTCCAGGCCTCCATTTTCTACGTGCAGACAGGCTGCTTTTGAACTATCAACTCCATTTAGCATGCCGTCAGGCTGGTATGATAAAGCATACCCTCATAAGAAGTCACAGATTAAGCTGCTACCCCACAAAATGTTTGGTTAAACAAGAAAAAAAGGCAAGGAATATATTCCTCAGCCTCAAAACAGTTATTTTTGCAAAGCTTGCTTTAAGTAACATATAACAGATCACCACAGCCAACTCTAGGAATCCAAGGAGACCAAAATTAACACATTCCATCATTAATGTTATGACTTCCACAAGTAGGGTTACTATCCTTACAATTTTGTATTATGTGCCCAAACAGCTAAGCACTTTGCATGCTGTCTTAGCCAGTCTGGGATGCTGTAATGAAATGCCACAGCCTGCATGGCTGAAACAGGAATTTCTCACAGCTCCAAGATCAAGGTGCCAGCATGGTCAGGTTCTGGTGAGAGCCCTCTCCTGGCTGGCGGAGGGCCTCTTCCTTGCTGTATCCTCACATGGTGGCTCTTCCTCTTCTAAGGGCACTAATCCCATCATGAGGTCCCACCCTCATGACCTCATCTAAACCTAATCACCTCTCCAAAGCCCCATTCTCCTAACACTATCACATTGGAGGTTAGGGCTTCAACGTGAGTTTGGGGGATGAGGATACAGATATTCAGTCCATAACACATGCATTACCTTTTCATTGAATCTTCACAATAATCCTGTGAGATTAAACTTGTCCCTATCATTCCCATTTTACTGATGAAACTCAAACTTAGAAATTTAAAAATTCATCTCGGTTTATACAAGTAAGAGGCTGACCAGAGTTTCAGATCCAGGTAATGAGTGATACCAAGTCTGTGCTGGGTTACACTACAGGAACCCAAAGGGGCCAAAATAACACTACAATCCTTTCTTTGTCTGTCATTATGATGCTCCTTTTCATTGTTGTCTATTTGCATAATCATTTATTATCATTTACAGGTGGCTCTCACAGCATTTTCCCCTTTATTTCTACTTTTAGAAATAAAGTAATTCCACCTGAATTATAATTCAAAGACTCAGCGAGATTAAGTGGCTTTCTCTTCCTCATCTCAGCAAAATGTCAATCTTGAACTTGGAAACTTGTATTACTCATGTTACACAGGAAAGTAGAGAAGCATGCACTGATAATTGCTTAGGTTTCCATGAAACTCTATAGCCATATAAGTATTTACTCAGAACTTTAAGATTACTGCACCAGATGACTGCACTTTCCTTTCACATTTTCTGGAAAAGAATCTTAAATGTAACTTGTAACGGGACTTGAGCAGACTGATTAACTGATTCAATCTGGCACCATGGACTGAGCATCTCCTTTGTGCCAGGTGTGGGTGGCGTCCTTGGGGAAGAGGGCAGGAAGTGCTCATCTGGCAGGAGCTGAGAAGCCAGGGAGAGCACAGGTGCGTACATGTCCACAGTGCAAAGCAGAAGGGGGCAGGTCCTGTGGGGCCCCTGAGGACAGGCTATTTCCCCCTGGACAGGCAGGGTGAGGCTTTGTGAGGAACAGAGACCTTGGGGTCAGGCACGCCTGGGTTCAATTCGCCTTGACATCCACAGTGAGGTCTGGGGCATGTCACTTAGACACTTTACTGCCTCTCCCGGTGGGTTAATCCCACCATAACCATTTACTCATGTGCCAGGTTTGACACTGGTCTCTAATTTATCTGCAATCTAAGATCACTATTTCTGCAATCATGCCAATTATCACAGTCACCTGGGGAGACTTAAAATTCGTATCAGCGGTTCCCAACCTTTTTGGCTCTAGGGACCTGTTTTGTGGCAGACAATTTTTCCACGGACCAGGGAGAGGGGGATGCTTTCGCGATGATTCAAGCTCATTACATTAATTGTGCACTTTATTTCTATTATTATTACATCAGCTCCACCTCAGATCATCAGGCATTAGATTCCGGAGGTTGCGGACCCCTGCCATAGATCTATATAGCTTCTCACGCCTCGTTCCTGGCAGCTCTGACTTTGTGGCACCTGGGAATCAGCAATTTTAGCTTGTTTTGTTACTGAGGCTTCCTGGGAGAGGAACACTCCACTTGGGAAGTAGCATCATGCAGGAAAATGAATAGGCAAAGCCTCAGAAGCAAAGTTGAAGCAGAGAGACAGAAAACCATCACTACAACCCAGGCAAGATAACACGGTGACTTGCGCTGGAAGAGTAGGCAAGGGTCGGAAGTGGTTTGCTTGACAGTGGAAGGGAGGATGTTCTAGAAGGGTTAGGATAGAACCAGCTTCCTAAAACAGAAGTTAGAGCAGGTTATCTGACCAATAAACGTTTTCCTGGCTCAGTGACTCCCATGACTGAGAGATGCCCAAGGCTGTGTGTGACCACACACCCACACCATCACCCAAACTTTCCTGCCTCATTTTCAGAAACTCTGAATGGGATACAGTTCCTTACATATGCAGACATCTTAGTCCTCTGAGCATCTGCACATGCTGTTCCCACATTGTGGAACACCCAGAAATCCACATCTAACTAATGTCTTCAGTCATCTAAACATTCAGAGAATTCAGATTCAGAGCTGTAAGAGCACATGTTATGGACTGGATGTTTGTGTCCCACTCAAATTCATATGTTGAGAACCAGTGTGGCTGTATTTGGAGATGGGACCTTGAAGGAAGTAATAGGGTTATATTAGGTTATAATGGTGGACCTCTGGTCTGATAAAGTGAGAGTCCCTGTAAGAAGGGACACCAGAGAGCTCATTCTGTCATGTGAGGACAGAGTGAGGAGGCGACCATCTGTGAGCCAGGAAGAGTCTTACCAGAAACCAAATTAGCCAGAACCGTGAACTTGGCTTCTAGCCTCTAGAACTGAGAAAATACATTTGTTGTTTAAGCCGCCCAATTTGTGGTATTTTGTATGTGGTATTTGGTATTTTGTATGTGGTATTTTTACTCTGAGCAGAATAATAGAGCACATAAGTCAGGAGGGAGGTAAGGAGTTAGTGCTCTAGGACCCTTACATTCCCACTCATGAAAGAAAATGCTTATATTAGACCTCAGTATTCCAAGAATGCAGGTTATAGTCGTCCGAAGATATTCTTTCACTGTTCAGTGGTTTATCCAACAAGGTAAGAGAGGAGAGGGGAAGAAATGAGTGATATGAATTATTTAGTTAACTCAGAATAAGAACAAAAGGAACACAAAATATGAGAGTAGAAAGAATACTCCATAAAGCACTAGGAGTAGCAGAAAGATGTCCTGGAGCCCAAGGCATTTTAGGCAGAAGTGCAAAATCCTCAGAAGGCAGCCACACAACAGCATTCTTCAGGGTTCAATATAATCAGTGTATTTCTAGAGACAACTCTTTTCACTTTGGAAACTACTTACATTGCCCCTCAAATAACTAGTTCTGACCCTGGGGTGTGGACCGTCTATTTGGACAGAGGAACCCCCAACACCCTGGTCAATGTAGGATTTGGAAAAGTAGAAGCAGGACAATTCTGTTGGCTGAGAGAGGCCCTGAAATTAATTTCATTGGTTTATGCACATCCACTCTGGTGGTTAAGCCATAAAAGTATGGCTTAACCACTTTATTGCCATTCACATACCCTGTTTCCAATTCTACAGTTCTGATCTTTGATAGAGGTTGAGGCGGCAGTTAACACCTTTGGGCAGCTTTTATGACAGTCACAATGTAGAATCCATGACAGGGCAGACATTTAGAGATGGGGGCCCTCCAAGGCCATATCAATAAGAAGGGTCCTTTCATTATTTTTTCCTGAAGGCAGGTAAGTAGCATGGCACAGTGACAGAGCTTTCAACACCCATGAGTGTCAAGTTCCTGAGCAAATCTCTACTGCACAGCCTGACACCTGGACAGACTCCCAATTTCTAGTGACAAGGCTCCTGGCTACTAAGGCAAGGCACTGAGGTCACAGATTCTCCTTGGAACAGTCAAATAGAAGCCAGAGAAATGCTATGTAGTCTTTCTGCTTGAGCGGGAGACCCTCAGCCATGCCTAGAGTCCCTATTTTTAAGAGGTGTCCTGAACCCTGGGGACATTTTTCCTCTCAATCTTGACCATGTAGAAAGTTTCACGCCTGGGTCTCCTGTGAACTATGGCTCCTCCTCTAACTATCCTCAGGTTGGGATCATCATGGCTGAGGAATATCTTAAAACACCAATTTCCTAACAGCTGGCCTCTGACAGGGAGGGAGGAAAGGGTCCCGTGTTTGCTAGCTGCTCTCCTCTCTTGGGATCATTTCTTTCAGGAAAGCACCCGGCCATGCTGCCACCACCTATGAGAGCATAGTTACCAAAATGTCAAAGTCATCACGTTCATCCAGGACTTCCTGATAAAGTCCTGTGGGAACTCACAGGTTGGGAAGAGAGGGGAAATTTTCAAAATGAAGGAAACAGAATACTGTACAACCCCAAACAAATGGAAACAAGTGAACAGCTTTGGTACCTATGACAGCTCCATCTTTTAGAATGGAATACAGATTTTTAAAAGTTCCTGGAAGGAAGCCCAGGAGAATGACTCTACATTTTGGGAAGAAATAATCATGAATGATCAACTAACAATTTTAAGTCTTGTGCAGAGGAAATGAGGCAAAAGTTAACTTGTCTACAATTGATTCCCTGCAGTCTGGCCTCCCAGAAAGGGAGGTCCCTTGTAAGACTTCATGGAAACCATCCACCTCTCAGCTTAAGGCAATCAATCCTCAAATACAAGTATTATATTCTAGCCCCCAAAAAAGTCACACAGGAGGAGGGGCCGTTTCTTCTCAACCATGACCACTGAGATGGCAATTCCTGCTGTGAGGTTTTACAACTGCGATGGCTAGGTTAGGACCTATCTCCTGGGCACATTTGGGGAAAGTCTAAATGTCCCCTAGCCCATGAATACTTCATAGGCGGGATAGTTTTGAAGATTCTGTGATGAGACTCTGATCACCAGATGAGGGATTCGTTTTCCCCTCATCATATGGCTTAAAATCCCCAAGTCACAAACAAGGACCCTCCTCCAGAGTCTGTCCATCCTGCCAGACTGCTACACACTACCCCAGAATACAATGGGCACCACATATACGCCTCACAGTGGCAGAGGCCAGGGAGAGCTCTTCTCATTTTCTTACTATGGAAAAACTTCGTGATATTTCCAAATTCAGGCGAGTTATGCCAACCTTGTGGTTCATCTGGCAGAGGATGGAGGGTGGGGGGAGTCAAGGCAGCCCTTCAGCGCCTCCAAACCTCGGGCCCCTCTAAAGTGTTATCCTCGCTAGGACAGAAGTCCTGGTTAGTCTGCCTTCTGTAGGTGCCCATGTGACTCCAGATTTGAAAGCTGGGAGTTTCCTGAAGCCACTTTGAGGAATAAGTGTGCAATTAAGCTGCAACTCAGTCACCAAAAGCCGCAGCTGGGCCCATATCCTCACTGTCATTCCTTCGGTGAACTCAGGATTCCTCGTGTTCTCCAAGGACTGGTCCAGCTAGAGACCCTTCAGGAGACCCAGTGAAAGGCTGCAGCTGTCGCAAAATCATCAGAAGGGATATAAATGCAGGACCAGACAGGAATCTGCATTCTTCCTAGCACGCTGCTACCCCTCCTGCTGCAGGAATCTGAGCCTAGATGGAGCAAAGACAGGCAAGGCTCTCCTACCCTTAGGCACCTGGAGGGAGAAAGGATGCTAACCCAGTCCTGACCTCTGTATCTAATCAGGGGCAAGTGAAGACAGTTACTGCTCACATAGCCAGGACCTCTGATACAGGAAATGCGATAACTTCCACCAGCTGCCCTCCCCGTCCTGGGATGGGGGAATCTTACACCAGCACAGCTGTGGTGAAAGGGTCAAATTGGCCACTCAAGACATAACAGGCTTCAAACTAATACTTTGTGGCTTCGTAGGAGGATCATAACAAAAGATGCATCTACGATGTCTTCATCTCATTGGGGACCCAAGAGTTTCCCAAGCACGCGGCTTCCTTTGGCCTCACGTGCATGGGACACAGGACTGCGGTGGAGTGCACACCGAGCTCTACACTGAGCTGAACTCTGCAGCTTGGAGAAGCACACTGAGAGCAGGTAGAGTCCAGCGTGTTTTGTGAGGAAGGTCTGGTCAACCCGGACCTGAGGAGTATCTTACCAGAACTTTATATGGAGGAAATCCCATGTTAACGGCTTAAACTTGCAGAGACCTGTCCCGGACAATGGACGTCACCACTTTTGCATTTCTTCATGTTACTAGCACTTAGTCCAATATGCCTCGTTTCCACAAAGGCTGCCGAGTGTCGCCCCTCCCCACGCTCGCCCAGCGGCAGAGCAGCTGGTGCACATTCCTGCTTAGGCAGATGCGACTCAATCATCTCATCCCTTCCTGAAGTTTCTCTCCCCACATTGTCTGCAGTTCCCGCATCCTGGTCCCTGTGTAGTCAGGAAAGGGCCTCTTTGCCCTCTGACCTCATTCTGCCCATCGGGAAGAAGCACATCGGAGTGGAGGGGAGAGCTGGCCCCATATAAGCCCTGAGCCTTTAGACCTGAACATGCAAACCTGAGTGAGCCCTAAAAAGGAAGCGCTGGATTCAACACCCCACTCTTAAAGTGACCACAGCGGATAAACATCCGATTTGTCCGGAGAAAGTGATGTTGTGGGCATCCTATCTGTGCAACTACAGTTTTAGTCTATGATATAGTCTCTCTCAGGGAGGCTCATTCCTCACTCCCGAGGGTCTCAGTTCCAGAAAGAAAACAGATTCTATAGACTTGTGTCGGTGGCCTGCAGTTACATGAACCCCTGCTTGTCTAAGACTGATGGAAAGCACCTTGCTTGTGTTTATGGGCAGAGATTTCCCTCCGGACTTCAATCCTGCTCCTTCTCAATCACAGTTCCGTTCTGCTCGTCTGTCCCTGATCTGTCTGCTAAGCACTGAGATCCCCAGAAACAAGGCAGCATGGAGGCCAGGCCCGGCTGCCCTCTCTGGACCACTCAGGAGGCTACAACTGGTCATGGTGGCTATCAGGGAAAGGAAGTGTCTACTACCAGCCAGGACTTCCGTCATCATGGATACCCGAGACCCATCCTCAGCCATCCTGGTTGTCATGGCCTTAAGAAGTTAACAAAATTCATCCCCATCAGAGCAGACATCCAGTGGGTGACTCACCCAAATCCCTTCTGGAAAACTAGACCTTGTTAAGCTGTCCTTGATCTCCGTCCTCCTGTCCCATCACTTTTATTACGTGGCAAAATAGGACCTAGGTGAGAACAAATCATTCCCTCAATCTTGCAAAGAAACCAGGACTCACATGAATAAAACATTCTAGTCAACATTAATAGCTTTTGAAAGTGAAGCCAGGAGCAAAAGCTCACAGGCTTCTCCACAGGGCATATTCTATAACTCAGAAGTCTTAGAGGCTATGAGAAAATTTAATCGTTTAAGGCATCATTAATGCATCACCTGTACTTAGCCCAGAGCGTGCCTGCTGTTCTGGAATGAGTCTATGCATGTAGGAGCCGGGGGCTTTACATGGGGTAACATGGGGCATGGCTCATGTACACTGCAGTGTACCCAAAGAGCCTGTAGGACAGTTTGCACCCCACAGTGACAAGGACCTGGCTGACCCTCTAGTCACAACACTATAACAAGAATTCCATAGATGTGCTGAATGTCCAGCACAGCGAGGAAAACCTCAGCCACGTCTCAGCTAATTCACCTTCCAGTTGGTGTCATGGGTGAGACAAGGCCCCTGTCCAACAGGCCTATCCTCCAGTGATGGAGTTTGCTCTGCCAGGGAAGAGACTAAGGTGGGAGAGAGTTCTCTTGCCTTCTGGCCTCCAGAACCTCAAATGCTCTCCTACTCAAGACTCACTCCTGCTGACACAACTCAAATTGTAAATCTGCAGCGGAAGCTGGTTTTTATGACCCAAAAGAAGCTAAATGTTAATAAGGAAAGGGGAGAAATTCTGGGCCAGCCCTCTAGACCGCCATTTCCATAACTCCAGTTTTCATCTTTTCAAGAAGGTGGTTTGATCAAATCACCTCAAGACCATTAGACATTGACCCCGAGCACAAGCGTTCATTCGTTGAGGGCACAAGGTGGGCTCCCCACTGTGGTACCCAGCCTCCCGAGTCCATGAAGTCAGAAAGGCCAAGCTCCATATGGATATAAAACAAGCCTTCCTGTGACTCTCTCCTCCCACTTTTCTTGTCTCATACTCAGACATCCTCACACAGTCGAGGAAGGTCAAAGGCATGCCAGTGCAGATCACAGAGAACGAGGACAAGATCCGAAGTCTGAAGGTTCTAGAAACCAGTTTACACACACTGTACATGAGAACCAGGGAAGTGGGGCCTATACAACTTGACTAAGATGAAAAAAATCATTCACTGTTTCTAAGTGACCAGGAAGGATGACAAAAAAGGCTTTTTCTCGAAAGGAACAAAGGCTTCTAGGAGCAGAGACTGCACACTTCTAGACTTTTATACTTTCTGGCTTCAAATCTCCTGACCTGCATGTGTACATGCAACCTCAGTGCCCTGTCCTGTCCTCAGAGCCAGTGAACTTTCTTCTTGACTTTACAATTAGTCCTAGGTGTCTCTAGCCACAGGCCACCTTGCATCTAGACCCTGTGTGGACCTCACATTTGGCCTGGCTCTTGGCTTCAGGGAGTTTACTTTAGATCAGGATACCATCATCAGGCCTCTCTGCAGGAATCACGTATCCCGGTCGAGAGGAGTACGTAAAATGCCAAACAGTGATACGTCAGCATCTGATAGGATGCCCCCCGAGTTTCTAGGGGGTCCAGGGAAGCAAAGTCCGTTTTAGGTCAAGAAGTTTCTCCACAGAAAGCCCCATCTAGTATAGAGGTCTGTTTCTAATAGCCACCTTTATATTTTGGACAGCACTGGGCACTGGTGGAATAATGGTCAACTTGGTCCTAGGTAATGGTACTTTATGGGGGAATATTCTCTGTGGACAGACAGTTCTAAAACTGCCTTTCATTCTGAGAGGGATGCTTGGACATCAGCTCTAGCTCGCTGCCTTGAGCAAAACAGCTTCCTGTCCAAGAAGCTGAGACTAGTCTGCAGGCCCAGAAACACCTCCAATCACGGAAGAGCAAAGATCAACATTCGGGCCAAGCAGGCACAGCGTGAGGTCCGAAGACAACCAAGCCATGGGTACACATGACTTCCCCAGAGCAACATCCAGCTCTGAAGTGGCTCCGAGCCACAACCATGCTCTTGCACTGAGTCCCGAGTGCCATGCTTCAATTAACGCCAGCCCAAAATTCGAGGTCCCCGTCTCTGTAAAGATTCTCGTTCCTAGTTAAACTTCAACACCTCAGATTTCCGAACTCTCCGGATGTGCCCCGACTGGTAGTTCGGGAGATCCAGTGCTGGCTCTGGATCCAGCATATGGATTTTATCTTGGGAACATTCACCACTGGCAGGGGCCAACGACCCAAGAGTGACAGGTCCTTCCTTCGCATCAGGTCTTACTGTCTTCTGATTTGACATGTGACTACACATCTTCCCCACCCTTCTTGTAAAATCACCATCACTCCCTATACTCTGTAATTTTTTGTTTTTATATATTAAACTATGGTTGACTTACAATATGGTGTTAGTTTCAGGTGTACAGCTTCAGATTCTTTTCCGGTGTAGGTTATTACGAGATAGTGACTATAGTTCCATGTGCTATACAGTAAATCCTTGTTTATGTCTCCCTGTATTCTTAATGAGTCAGTGTGAGAAGAGACTTTTGCCTCTCCAGACACAGAGAGCCACGTTCCTCTGGGTTTGCCACACCTGCCCTTCTCATACCCACGCCAGTCTCTCTGCTGCTTACTGACAGCTGCCCGGTGTCTGTCACCTGAGCCTTTCCAGTGAACAAGGGTAAAGCAGACAGTCTCAGAAAGTCACTTCATTGATCTTCTCTGGCGCCACTTAGCAAGGTGTCTCTCCCCACAGACCCCCTACCCTTTTCCAACGGCACCAGCGTCTGCAGAAACTTGAATTAAGCCCCTTAGATGGTCTCCTGTCAACCACGAAGACCCAGGAAGAGGCATCGTCTCTCTTCTGCGTGAGGAATGGCAAGAAGAGGACTTTCCAGGACCACTGGAGGTATCCCCCCAGCAAGGAGAATTTCAGGCTTCTCTCAACAAACTGCAGAGCTCACTAGGGCCTCAGCTTGAACAGAAGGGCATCAGCTTTCTCCCCACCCTTTTAGGCCTCTTTTCCTGGGATGCAGAGCCAGACTGACAAAGGAACAAGGAAACCCAGCATGTTGGGGACCAAGACAAAGGCAAGAAACAGCCATCACTTAGAAACCCAGAGGGAGTGCTTCCTTTGTCCTGTAGGTGGCTCTTTCTCGCCTCCCTGATTGTTGCCAAGCTCAGATGGCCTCTAGAGCCACCATGGGTACCAGGCAGTGGACACCCTCCCTGAAGACTGAATGAACCAGAGCATTCTCAGGACACACATCACCCCCTCCCTGCCATCACCACACCTCAGCCATCTGGACAACCCCAGAACTGAAACCAGAACCAATCATAGGTCTAAGGACTCATCCGCACGGGTTTCCCTTCTGGCAAGATCAGAAGTCAAGCCTGAAGTTAGGCTGGTGTATAGAAGAGGGGGGTGCTCCATGTCTTGAACATGGGAGTCCAGGAACATGTTTGCATCCCTGCTGTGAGTATCGGACCTGGCAATGGAAGCAGCTCCTTTCTTCATCTATCAATGGTTAATTCAAAGGTTAAGTCCATAATATTGTGGAATCTTTCAATCTTGGAGCATTAAAACATACAGAAAATAGCAGAGGAAGGTATGGTAGCAACTCCAAGAAATCACTCAGGACAGTATGAATCTGGCTCTTTCCATAGTTGTAGCATCTTTGGATGTATGGGCACACCTGTTTACCCACCATCTTTCCTCGTGTTTTATGAAGTGTAAGTTGTCTAAGCCTCTTGGTGGTCTTCTTTCATCTGTCTCCTCCCTTTTTTTTTTAAATTAATTTATTTTTGGCTGCGTTGGGTCTTCGTTGCTGAGTGCGGGCCTTCTTGTTGTGGCCAGGGGGGCTACTCTTCGTTGCGGTGCGCGGGCTTCTCATTGCAGTGGCTTCTCTTGCTGCAGAGCACGGGCTCTAGGCATGCGGGCTTCAGTAGTTGTGGCACACGGGCTCAGTAGTTGTGGTTCACGGGCTCTAGAGTGCAGGCTCCGTAGTTGTGGTGCATGGACTTAGTTGCTCCGTGGCATGTGGGATCTTCCTGGACCAGGGCTCGAACCTGTGTCCCCTGCATTGTCAGGTGGATTCTTAACCACTGCGCCACGAGGGAAGTCCCTCCCTCCTTTTCAAGTGTTAACTTTGAAAGATACATCCTGGATTATCAAGCTATGTGACTTTCCATTGGTGTAATAACAATCTTTGTAAACTTGAAATTGTTCTTCATATAAACAAGCTAACTCCTTGAACCAGGGTGTTACCTTAATTCCAGGTTGTCTGAAAAATGTAATCACAACCTCTGAGTTTGTTCCTGGAGAAATGTCAGGACATTATTGCCCCTCTATACCTTCTAGAAGCTCTTCTCCCACTTTTCTCTTAAAATTGCCACCCACCCCCCCAGCATCTTTGGCAGACACCAGCTCTATGGCAGGTAGACACCTTAAAAGTCCTTCCACCCCACCCTTGGGGATCTACTATCAATGTTACCATGTATGGCGATGACCTTCTGAAAGTTTAGTTTTGTAAAGCTTCTTTCATGATCAAGCTACAGGATAGGCATACACTATTCACTAACTTTTACCACTCTCAATTTGTCTAGACTTTAGAGATTTGAAGTTTTAAAGGACATTCAAGAGGCAGTTACCACATGTGCCCAAGTGAGCTGTTAGGTTTTCTGTGGTACCGGAGACTCTTGCACGAACTGCCCGGAGGAAGAGACAGCGGGAGAACTAGCTCCATAGGATTTAGACCTTGAGATAAAAAGGGCAGTGATTATCAGAAGAAGTCTCTCCCATATCAAAGTCACAGGTTCCATCCTGGACTGCAATGTTCCTTCTTTTATTATCCCTATTTCCAGCTCTTCCTTATTAAAAACTAACAGATAGCCTGAAATTCTAAGTTAGTAGAAAAAGGAATTTAGGCTGACGCATACAATCCTGGCCTCCTGGAAGTCGCATCCATTTTCAGGCCTTCTCTGGTCACGAAACCCAGCGGGCCTCTGTATCCTTAAGGTGGGTTGAGGTAAAGGACATCTTAAATCCACCTGATGACTTTAATGTCCCAGAGCCCAGTGCTAGGGCTCTGGGTTCCTCCTGGGCCCCACTCAACCCACAGCTTCCCTTTCTGCCTCATGGATTTCTTTGATTCCAGGTCTCTTATCTAAATGTCCATCTTCCATCTCCAAACTTGAGCTTTTATGTTTCCTAACTCATCAGGCTAGATTCCTACTTGCCAAGTCATTCATTACCTTTACTCCTTGTTTTCCCAACACTTCCGGTTTTATAAAATTGTCTTTCAAACCTACTATTTTCCATTTGACTTTGTGTCTATTACTCTTATTTTCAATATGATCTTTCTCTACTGCCCTATATATACTCATCTTTCTTATGTGAAAGTCTCACTTCCTCAGTGTCAGGAGGCAGTCGTATCCCCTGTCCCACTTGGAGCCCATGAGTGAAGAGGCTGAACGCGTCTGCTTTGGGTGATGTGTACCTGCTCTGCGATGAGCTCCCTCACCTGATTTCCTAGCACTTGTGTTCTCAGGACCAGAACAGGCAATGTTAGCAACCTCAACCATAGTCCCCACCAACTAGGGATACAGGCACAGGAAGGCATTATATCCCTTTAAAATCATGGTGCTCAGGTCGTGGCTGGAAATTGAGAAAAAGATACTGACACCAATTTGACATTCCCTTAAGATGTCTATCAACAGGCTCTCAAGTTATCATTAACATCCTCAAAGGGTTTAGAATAAGCAACAGTCTAAGACAATGATGGCATGATTCTGTGCAGTAAGAGGCTATTCTGTTCATAGGACATTCTATGAGAACTATTTCCTGAGCCTAAGGAGACTCCAGAATTATAAATCAAGTTTCCCACTACATACTGAAGTCCTTAGCCAATTGTCTGAGCTGTTTTACTTCAAAGAGCTCATACATGTTCTAAAAAAAAAAAAAAAAAAAAAATCAATGATTCCAAAGTTATTCCTAAATTGTGCAGTCTGTTTTCTCACTACCCATGAGAATTTTAGTAGTTACAATTCAGTGGATGATAACCGATCCTCAATACCGATAGCATCTCAACGGGATATATACTCTGAGATCAGGAATACTGGAATTGATGCCAGCTCTAAGTTTTGTCTTTCACTTACCTGGATTGCCAAACTGAACTGAAGATCCTGTAACATGAGGTTGTAACCCCCTTTGTATTATATCAAGAGTGATCCAGTTTCTCCTGAAACTGCTACATTGGAACCTATCTCCTGATGTGGAAGCAGACAAAGCCAACCCAGGGAGCCCCTCTCAGTTCTGGAAACCTTACAAGCCAGGCTTTCTATGCACAGTTCCAAGGTTCAGTCTGTTCTTCTAAAGTGACATTTTTTTTTTATTTTAACATCTTTATTGGAGTATAATTGCTTTACAATGTTGTTAGTTTCTGCTGTATAACAAAGTGAATCAGCTATGTTTATACATATATCCCCATATTCCCTCCCACCCTCCTTATCCCACCCCTCTAGGTGGTCACAAAGCACTGAGCTGATCTCCCTGTGCTATGTAGCTGCTTCCCACTATCTATCTATTTTACAATGGTAGTGTATATATGTCAATGCAACTCTCCCACTGGGTCCCAGCTTACACGTCCCCCTCCCTGTGTCCTCAAGTCCATTCTCTATGTCTGCGTCTTTATTCCTGTCCTGCCCCTAGGTTCATCAGAACCATTTTTTTGCATATATATGTTAGTGTATGGTATTTGTTTTTCTCTTTCTGACTTACTTCACTCTGTATGACAGACTCTAGATCCATCCACCTCACTACAAATAGTTCAATTTCGTTTCTCTTTACGGCTGAGTAATATTCCATTGTATATATGTGCCACATCTTCTTTATCCATTCATCTGTCGACAGACAACTAGGTTGCTTCTATGTCTTGGCTATTGTAAATAGTGCTGCAATGAACATTGTGGTACATGACTCTTTTTGAATTACGGTTTTCTTAGGGCATATGCCCAGTAGTGGGATTGCTGGGTCATATAGTAGTTCTATTTTTAGTTTTTTAAGGAACCTCCATACTGTTCTCCATAGTGGCTGTATCAATTTACGTTCCCACCAACAGTGCAAGAGGGTTTCCTTTTCTCCACACCCTCTCCAGCATTTGTTGTTTGTAGACTTTTTGATGATGGCCATTCTGACCAGTGTGAGATGATACCTCGTTGTAGTTTTCATTTGCATTTCTCTAATGATTAGTGACGTGGAGCATCCTTTCATGTGTTTGTTGGCAATCTGTATATCTTCTTTGGAGAAATGTCTATTTAGGTCTTCTGCCCATTTTTGGATTGGGTTGTTTGTTTTTTGATATTGAGCTGCATGAGCTGCTTCTATATTTTGGAGATTAATCTTTTGTCAGTTGCTTCTCTTGCAAATATTTTCTCCCATTCTGAGGGTTGTCTTTTCGCCTTGTTTATGTTTTCCTTTGCTGTGCAAAAGCTTTGAAGTTTCATTAGGTCCCATTTGTTTATTTTTGTTTTTATTTCCATTTCTCTAGGAGGTGGGTCAAAAAGGATCTTACTGTGATTTATGTCATAGAGTGTTCTGCCTATGTTTTCCTCTAAGAGTTTTATAGTGTCTGACCTTAAATTTAGGTCTCTAATCCATTTTGAGTTTATTTTTGCGTATGGTGTTAGGGAATGTTCTAATTTCATTCTTTTACATGTAGCTGTCCAGCTTTCCCAGCATCACTTATTGAAGAGGCTGTCTTTCCTCCATTGTATATTCTTGCCTCCTTTATCAAAGATAAGGTGACCATATGTGCGTGGGTTTATCTCTGGGCTTTCTATCCTATTCCATTGATCTATATTTCTATTTTTGTGCCAGGACCATACTGTCTTAATTACTGGAGCTTTGTACTATATAGTCTGAAGTCCGGAAGCCTGATTCCTCCAGCTCCATTTTTCTTTCTCAAGATTGCTTTGGCTATTCAGGTCTTTTGTGTTTCCATACAAATTGTGAAATTTTTTGTTCTAGTTCTGTGAAAAATGCCAGTGGTAGTTTGATAGGGATTGCACTGAATCTGTAGATTGCTTTGGGTAATATAGTCATTTTCACAATGTTGATTCTTCCAATCCAAGAACATGGTATATCTCTCCATCTGTTTGTATCGTCTTTAATTTCTTTCATCAGTGTCTTACAGTCTTCTGCATACAGGTCTTTTGTCTCCTTAGGTAGGTTTACTCCTAGGTATTTTATTCTTTTTGTTGCAATGGTAAATGGGAGTATTTCCTTAATTTCCCTTTCAGTTTTTTCGTCACTAGTGTATAGGAATGCAAGAGATTTCTGTGCATTAATTTTGTATCCTGCAACTTTACCAAATTCATTGATTAGCTCTAGTAGATTTCTGGTAGAGTTTTTAGGATTCTCTATGTATAGTATCATTACATCTGCAAACAGTGAGAGTTTTACTTCTCTTCCGATTTGGATTCCTTTTATTTCTTTTTCTTTGATTGCTGTGGCTAAAACTTCCAAAACTATGTCGAATAATAGTGGTGAGAGTGGGCATCCTTGTCTTGTTCCTGATTTTAGAGGAAGTGGTTTCAGTTTTTCACCATTGAGAATGATGTTGGCTGTGGGTTTGTCATATATGGCCTTTATTATGTTGAGGTAAGTTCCCTCTATGTCTACTTTCTGGAGAGTTTTTATCATAAATGGGTGTTGACTTTTGTCAAAAGCTTTTTCTGTATTTTCTGCATCTATTGAGATGATCATATGGTTTTTATCCTTCAGTTTGTTAATATGGTGTATCACATTGATCGATTTGTGTATGTTGAAAAATCCTTGCATTCCTGGGATAAACTCCACTTGATCATGGTGTATGATCCTTTTACTGTGCTGTTGGATTCTGTTTCCTAGTATTTTGTTGAGGATTTTTGCATCTATATTCAGTGATATTGGTCTGTAATATTCTTTTTTTGTGACATCTTTGCCTGGTTTTGGTATCAGGGTGATGGTGGCCTCGCAGAATGAGTTTGGGAGTGTTCCTCCCTCTGCAATATATTGGAAGAGTTTGAGAAGAACAGGTGTTAGCTCTTCTCTAAATGTTTAATAGGATATGCCTGTGAAGCCATCTGGTCCTGGGCTTTTGTTCGTTGGAAGATTTTTAATCACAGTTTCAATTTCAGTGCTTGTGATTGGTCTGTTTATATTTTCTATTTCTTCCTGGCTCAGTCTCGGAAGGTTCTGCTTTTCTAAGAATGTGTCCATTTCTTCCAGGTTGTCCATTTTATTGGCATAGAGTTGCTTGTAGTAATCTCTCATGATCCTCTGTATTTCTGCAGTGTCAGTTGTTACTTCTCCTTTTTCATATCTAATTCTGTTGATTTGAGTCTTCTCCCTTTTTTTCTTGATGAGTCTGGCTAGTGGTTTATCAATTTTGTTTATGTTCTCAAAGAACCATCTTTTAGTTTCATTGATCTTTGCTATTGTTTCCTTCATTTCTTTTTCATTTATTTCTGATCTGATCTTTATGATTTCTTTCCTTCTGCTAACTTTGGGGTTTTTTTTGTTCATCTTTCTCTAATTGCTTTAGGTGTAAGGTTAGGTTGTTTGAGATTTTTCTTGTTTCTTGAGGTAGGATTGTATTGCTATAAACTTCCCTCTTAGAACTGCTTTTGCTCCATCCCATAGGTTTTGGGTCATCGTGCTTTCATTGTCATTTGTTTCTAGGTATTTTTTGATTTCCTCTTTAATTTCTTCAGTAATCTCTTGGTTATTTAGTAGCATATTGTTTAGCCTCCATGTGTTTGTATTTTTTACATGTTTTTTTTTCTGTAATTGATATCTAGTCTCATAGCATTGTGGTCAGAAAAGATACTTGATAGGATTTCAATTTTCTTAAATTTACCAAGGCTTGATTTGTGACCCAAGATATGATCTATCCTAGAGAATGTTCCATGAGCAATTGAGAAGTGTATTCTCTTTTGTTTTTGGATGGAATGTCCTATAAATATCAAGTCCATCTTGTTTAATGTGTCATTTAAAGCTTGTGTTTCCTTATTTATTTTCATTTTGGATGATCTGTCCATTGGTGAAAGTGGGGTGTTAAAGTCCCCAACTATTATTGTGTTACTGTCGATTTCCCCTTTTATGGCTGTTAGCATTTGCCTTATGTATTGAGGTGCTCCTATGTTGGGTGCATAAATATTTACAATTGTTATATATTCTTGGATTGATCCCTTGATCGTTATGCAGTGTCCTTCTTTGTCTCTTGTAATAGTCTTTATTTTAAAGTCTATTTTGTCTGATAAGAGAATTGCTACTGCAGCTTTCTTTTGATTTCCATGTGCATGGAATATCTTTTTCCATCCCCTCACTTTCAGTCTGTATGTATCCCTAGGTCTGAAGTGGGTCTCTTGTAGACAGCATATATACGGGTCTTGTTTTTGTATCCATTCAGCCAGTCTTTGTCTTTTGGATAGAGTCTGTGTCTTTTTAATCTGTTTACATTTAAGGTAACTAAATATCGACATGTATGTTCCTATTTTCTTAATTGTTTTGGGTTTGTTTTTGTAGGTCTTTTCCTTCTCTTGTGTTTCCTGCCTAGGGAAGTTCCTTTAGCATTTGTTGTAAAGCTGGTTTGGTGGTGCTGAATTCTCTTAACTTTTGCTTCTCTGTAAAGGTTTTAATTTCTCTGTCAAATCTGAATGAGATCCTTGCTGGGTAGAGTCATCTTGGTTGGTTTTTCCCTTTCATCACTTTATATATGTCCTGCCATTCCCTTCTGGCTTGCAGAGTTTCTGCTGAAAGATCAGCTGTTAACCTTATGGGAATTCCCTTGTATGTTATTTGTTGCTTTTCCCTTGTTGCTTTTAATATTTTCTTTGTATTTAATTTTTGATAGTTTGATTAATATGTGTCTTGGCATGTTTCTCCTTGGATTTATCCTGTATGGGACTCTGTGCTTCCTGGACTTGATTGTCTATTTCCTTCCCCATGTTTGGTAAGTTTTCAACTATAATCTCTTCAAATATTTTCTCAGACCCTTTTTTTCTCTTCTTCTTCTGGGACCCCTATAATTCAAATGTTGGTGCATTTAGGGTTGTTCCAGAGGTCTCTGAGACTTTCCTCAATTCTTTTCATTCTTTTTTCTTTATTCTGGTTTGTGGTAGTTATTTCCCCTATTTTATCTTCCAGGTCACTTATCCATTCTTCTGCCTCAGTTATTCTGCTATTGATTCCTTCTAGAGAATTTTTAATTTCATTTATTGTGTTGTTCATCACTGTTTGTTTGCTCTTTAGTTCTTCTAGGTCCTTGTTAAACGTTTTATTTTCTCCATTCTATTTCCACGATTTTGGATCATCTTTACTATCATTACTCTGAATTCTTTTTCAAGTAGGCTGCCTATTTCCTCTTCATTTGTTTGGTCTGGTGGGTTTTTACCTTGCTCCTTCATCTGCTGTATATTTCTCTGTTTTCTCATTTTGCTTAACTTACTGTGTTTGGGGTCTCCTTTTTGCAGCTGCAGGTTCATAGTTCCCATTGTTTTTGGTGTCTTCCCCCAGTGGGTCAAGTTGGTTCAGTGGCTTGTGTAGGCTTCCTGGTGGAGGGGTACCTGTGTTCTGGTTGGTGGGGCTGGATCTTGTCTTTCTGGTGGGCAGAAACTTCATTATCTTTACAGGTTCCCTCCCAAGAACTGTGGCCAACGAGATGCTTTTCCATGCATCTGTCCTCTAAGATAGAGCCTCCTAAGTAGTTTCTGGCAGCAATAAGTTCAGGTCAGGGCTCCAGAGTCCCTAGTTACTTTGCAGATCTTGTGCCATACCTTTATCGGCGGAAGCCCAGTTTCTTGCTCCCTACTTGGTTTGTGGGAAACATCTTGACCACCAATTAGACCTGCAGGGTTTTAGGTAGAACTACTTTCCTGCTTTGAACTCCCAGGACGACTCATGAGCTCCCCTCTGCTGACTCTCCCCTGCTCTATACATGCTGCGGATATACTGCCCCTGAGGGCTGTTGGTCCTGCAACTTTGTAGCTTTAAGTGTTTAACGGCACTTGGACTTACACCTGCCCCAGTGGCAATCACGAGCTGTTGGGGTGTTATTTCCTCCTAGGGTGTGTGTGTGGATCTGGTCTAGTTTCTGGGGTTCTGCAAGCTTCCAACATCTCCCATCCCTTTGACCTGGCACCACCTTTGTCCTGGAGGTGGGCTGTACCATGTTGCTAGCCAGGATCCAAGAAACTTCCTGCCAACTTACTAACTCAGTGAATTGAATTAAAGCAGGAGATGCAATCAGTGAGGTAAGTGTCAAGAGAAAAACAGAAGATCCAGAAGTAGCATAGGCAATGTGGGATGCAGGTGTGTCTAACCTGCATGCAATTGTGGTTTCAGAAGGAAGAGGTTAGGATAGACGCAATATTCAATGTAACAGCAGCAGTTTCTTGAAGCTAAGATGCATATTAACTTTTGCCTTCAGCAAGAACTATTTGCATTTTAACTTTAAATGAAGTCTACTACAAATAAGCCTCATGCCCTGGTCCAGATTCATCATAGTCAACCCCAATTAACCAATTCCTAAAAGTATACCTGGTGTCACCAGAAGCCAGGACTTGATATTAAAAGTTTGGCTTCTTCTAAGGTACTGTGATGTAGCCAGGGGAGTTCTGGGGCTCTACTGTGCTCTCATCTGGCACCAGGTCCAACACAACCCACAGGACTAGAGGACACCCAGTCTTTGTCCATGTCTAGAGAATCTACACCTTTGGGTAGAACAAACTCCTGGGCAGCCAGGCCTCTTGGCATTGAATTGGGACAATATTGCCTGAGGAGATTCGAGTCAGTCCATCTTTTAGAAAGACTGCAGGAGATGACCATTACATTTAAATGCATGGATAAAAAAGTGCACAAGTATAGGTCACCCCAAATCATTCCCTAGAATAATCTGAAGACAGATTTGTAAAACTGAAGATCAACTGTGAGGTTCAATTCCAGACACATGATTCTCAGGAATTTTCTTGGAGGAACCTCATGGTACTGCTGGGAGAAGCAAGTAACTGGAGTTTCAGGAAGAATTCTTAGAATTTGGGATTAAGACAGTAGGCTAGATGCTTCCAGGAAAGATTATCCCTCAAGATGACATGCCCTGCCACTACCCAGGATGTGTTGTTCCCTTCTCCATCTCTCTTCATCAGAAGCAATTATCTCCTAACCCAACACAGCACGTGGTCGAAAACTTTTTACAGTACTTTACACTTGTAACCATCCTGGTAAACCCCATCACCAACCTCATCCGTCTATCCCTCATTCTCTGCCTGCTAACACATCCCTGTGTGCTGTAGCAGAGAGGGGAGAGCAAGGTTGGACCACTGACCTCAATTCCCTCACTTATTTTTAATGCAAACATGAGCCTTTTCTAACCCTCTGCGATCACGAGATGAGTGAAGACAGTTTCCAGAGTTGGGATACCTCAGATCGTTTGAGTAGACTTAATGCAAGTCAACCTGAGGGCATATTATGGGGTAGGCAGGGTCCGCCTGTTAAAATAAGGCAAAGTGACCTTTTCTAGGACTAATGGAAAGGGCTTATCTCATCCTTAAGGCTTGGATTCATAGTTTGATGACCTGGCTCATCTTTTAAGTCTAGGAAATGAAGACACTTAACATCCCATTTCTTCTAACATTTCTTCCAATTGCCATTATCACAAAGACTGGGAAGAGAGGAATGCAGCAAGTTTAGACACCTACCAGGTACTCCCAATGTCTATCTCACTGGGTCTTGGAATTCAGGCTGTCTAGACTTGAGTTCAAATATATGGCCCAGATATCAGAAGGGTCCCACTAGAGATGTAGGTCAGAGGGCAATATGCGATTGCAAGGGGCAGTTGATGCCATGGCAATGGGTACCACGAAGGGCACGAGTTATCCCTGAAAGGAACCGAGGAGACCAGTGAAAGCAGGGCTTATAAAAGATTGTTGATGCAGCCACCTTCTGTTCCCCGCATTTTGCTGCATTTTTATAGGCAAATTACCTTGAGAACATTTTCACATCAGGCAGTCAATGGAAAGTCTGGGAGATAGTATTCAAACTCTACTTTTATACAGAATGTAGGGTAGCTACAAGACAAAATATGTAGAAAGCCTGAAGTCACAATAACCAAGCCCTCCAGTTACAGGATAGGAGAAGCAGCCATATATCTGTGGGTCAGAGTGTGACTTATTGGGATGGTTTCTAGGTGAGAACATCTGAGGACTGGACATAGATGACCATCCTCCCAGGGCAAATTCATCCCAAGATTGCAGAGAAAGCCAAATTCTGAGGCCAGAAAGACACACCCTAGGATCTGTAGGGTGAGGGAGATGGGAGACCTTGAAGCTATCCTTTCAATGATTTTAGTACTTCAGGCTGTATACCAGGGGCCTCGGTGATGCTCACCTGGAAGGCTGCCCCCTTCAGGGGAGCATTAAATAAGATATTCCAGTTACCCTGATCTGCAGGGTCATAAATCCTTACAGAAAAATCTAGGGAGATGTTTCATAGATGCCAGAGAAGGGAAGAAAATTCCATGTAAGGATATTATGGTGAGTAGAGGGTGTATCTTAGGTGTAGACCGCCCAGCAAGGGGGATGAACCCAGGGAACCCTGAGGAGAGTATTTAGGTCATTCAGGTCCAAAAGGTACAGGGACCACCTTTACTTAAAGCCTAAAGTCAGAAAAGGTGGATTAGGCCTCCAGGAACTACAGGACACTAGCCACCAGAATGGCAGAAAGGATGTCAGGGGAAGCCCCTAAATAAAGGACTGTAAGAGGTCAAGAAAATTCTATTAGGTCTTTGGAACAAAAAATGTTGGTGGCTTTAGCTACTGAGGCCCCATACTTAGGCTTTTTACATTAAGATGGTGAGAGTCAGCACCCAGAAGGGTACAGGCGAGAAGCCCACACCGTTGTCCAGCAGGGGAAATACTAGAAGAGCTGGCCCCCGGCGCCCCCCACAGTGGGGCAGCTCGCCTCTGCTGGGCCCACAGAAAGCACAGGCTGAGTCTTTGTCATTGCTGCCTCTGTCCTTTTCCACCCCTTGGCTTTTTCTCTGGGGCTCCTGTGATTCTGGAGCCCACCCAGATAATCCTGGGTCACCTTCCTAACCTGAAACCCATAGCTCCCTGCAATAATCACGGTTGTTAGACAGAAAAGGGGGGGTGGGAATCAAGGAGATTTCAAGCTGACTGACCCAGGACAGCCGCATAGGCCCTCTGGACCCCATGACCCAGGGTTGTCACAGGTGCCAAACCAAGTATGTTCACCCCATCCTCAAGTCCAAGTTGTCACGACATTAATTTATCAGCTCAGGTCTAGAGGGGAGCCTTGTCTCCCCTGCCCGGACGCTCCTGGGCCCTAACCGTCCCTCCGTCAGCAGCCGGACCTCACAGCTTCCCCAGGACCTTGGGGATAGCTGCTCCCCCCTGCAGAGGGAAGCAGGGCGTCAGGGAGAAGCAATGTCCCTCACCCACACAGAGGCCACGGTCCTCACGCAACATGTGCCCCAAATGTAGTATACTCCACAGTCTCATAGGAGTAAGAAGCGTTACTAAAATTACAGGATGAAATGCTGGCCAACTCTAACATTAAAATGAATTTGGCAGTGGGACTGTGGGAATTTGGGTCCCAGGCTGAGCTGGAGTGACAGTGAATTTACCATTCTTTTTAATGTTTTGTGGAAGATGTTCGTTGAGAGAGTCTGAGGGAATAGCAAACTCTAGACACCACCCACACACCCACAGGTGGCCCTCAGAACTCGCCCCCATTGGTAGTCTGTGTGCTCTCATTTGTAAGGAGATACTTAAGGCACCTGTTTTGAATTAAGGACCACCATCCTCAAAGAACCCTGCAGCTGCCACATTAAAGGCCCGTTTAGTTCTCACAGCTGATTGGCTGCCCCTTTGATGGCTGACCCTCATCTCCTTGGGCCTTATTAATACAAGACTTTGTAAGGGGTTAGAGAAAGTTCCAGTGCCCAAGCTTTTAATCCTTAACTTCAAACAGGTGTCACTTAAAGACAGACCACACCTGGGTGCTGGGATGGCAACTACCACCTTACCATGCAGAAAAGGAGAACGTGAAGTAAGAGTCTGGTTAAGGAGGTCAGCGTTACTGGTTTCCTTCTAGGTCTATAGTTTTTAGTGACAGCCCAGCCCTGCTTGCTTCTTCGCTAAAGAAAAGGAGAGAAGAGCTCCTCCGGAGCGTCCTTCCCTGGAACTCCCTGCATACTTGTTTCACAAGCTCTGGGGCAGCCTTTTGTGCCCGCTCCGCATCCACCATCCCCCCTCCTTTGTTTCCACAGCAAATTGAGGCTTCTGGAGACCTTAGCCTGTTGCCCTAGAAGGTTAGGAGGGACTGGGTGCTCTCTGCCTTGTTCTTTTCTGTAAAGCAACGTAAGCTTCACCCTGGCCCTCTGAGGACGTGCGCTTCTCAAGGTCCTTTTGCTTAAGATAGAGGGGGGCTTCAGAAGAAAGGAGGCTTTCTGTGAGGACAACAGCAGACCCTCCAGAAACAGAACCAAGGCACCTCGGGGAGACCAGCGAGAAGCCTCTGCATCACCCCCCTTTCCCCCCCTTCCCCCCCCTCGCCGCCCAGAGTAAGATGGGAGAGCAAGAGAGTCTTGTAGTGAGAACGGGCTTAGGGAGGAGAGAGCCAGAGAAAGAAGAAAAAGCAGGGACTTTGCCCTAAAGAAAAAGTCCTACCCGCCCCCCCACCGGCCCGGCCCGGCCCGGCCCAGCCCACATCAGCAACGCAGCCACCCTCACAGCCCCGACTAGCAAAATGAGCAAGGGGGCGCCTCCCGCTTCCCCTTATGTACCCTCTGCTCCTCCCCCGCAATTAACAGTAACAATACCTGCCTGGGCCGGGGCGTGGTCCTCGCCCTCCCTCTGCTGCGGGCAGCGGGGGCCTTCCAGAAGCTCAGAGGATCTTTCTTCCAGCACCTGGGTCCATGTGGAGAGGGAGGCGGGGGAATAGGTCTCAATAGTTGAGCAGTTTATCTCAGTATGAAGACCTTGCCATTGGTGGCTCATTTATAGAACCGATGAAGAGAGGGTCATCCTTTGCATAGCACCTGGGGACTAAAAGGGCAAAGAATATCACCTCAATTTCACAGGAAAAACCTTAATTTGTGGAGTTGTGTATGAACTTGGCCTCACTGAGTTGACAGCATTTGATGGTGTTATACGGTCACACTGTACAGTGATTAAATTCTCTGAGTGGTCCTAAAACGTCAATCGCCGTTGGAGAATTACCTTTAAAATATGCTCTAACTCTTCAAAACTATTAACAAAATCCTACGCTTTTCAATTCACATCACGTGCACCTTGTTAGTAAAAGAAATATACCCATGAAACTTAAATTTAACAATTTCTTGTGAGAAATTGGCTTGATAGGTTTGTGGTTTTGTATAACACCACTGATGATGAATTTTATTTTTAATTTGCTTTTATTAAGGTGTTGAGATTAGGCTACTTTTTCATCTTTTACCATCGTATTCCCTATGTGACAGTTGACATTGAAAGCTGTTTTCTTTGGCTGTATGATTTCATTGATCCAAAGGAGTCACTACGCAAGAGCATAGGTCCATCCAGGAAATAGTACGATCACAGGTTACCTACCCTAGAATTTGTTCCTCTACCTGGACACCTAGGGTACGCTGCCACTGATACTTCTCACCCCCTGTTGGATGCATATGTTTGTTCTGTTGAAAGGAGGTGAATGGTCACACCTCATTGGCCATCCCAGTTCTGCTGGTGTTTGGCCCCTGAAACACTGCAACCTTACTTCACCCAGACATCACATCTCACATGATATGTCCTGCTGTCTAGGCTATGAGGAGGGTGTTTTAAGTCTCCACGAGACTTGGAAGATAGAACTGAGGACCCAGAGGACATAACTGCTGGGAGAGGGCTCTGCATCACCTTCCCTGGGCTGCCATGATGGCCCTGGCATCATCACAAGACAGGCCACATGTATGTTTAAGAATATAAGACACAAGGGAAGAACCTGCTACCAAAACTCCAGGAAATGTTGCTTCCTGCTCTTGAAAGCCATCACCAAACAGAGTTGATGTGCGTTTAACGTATTCTAGCCTCTATTCCTCCTAACACGTAGGGATGTCTTAAAATTATGAGGGCTTGTCCTCACAATTTAGCCTGAATCTGGTCAGAATAGGATGTGGGCATATGAATCCATTGCTCTCTCAGGAGATTTAGGAATGGACTGAGGGCATCTGTGGAGCACAAGGGACAAACATATATTCCCACAGGAGAGAAGGGTACGCATGTAATTAACGTCTTGGTTGAGAAGGCATCCATAAAATATCAATCTCAACATGGTTCATGAGCACAGCACCCACTCACGAGCACACTGAGTCCTTGGCTCCAACCTCCAGGTACAGCATGACTCACCTTGGAAACCACAAGCCCAAATAATGGCGTCCACCAGATGCTTTTATTACTGGATGCTCTAGGGCGAATTCCACACTGGACCATTCATCTGAGCCTCACCTCCCAGTGACTGCCCCTTGGACCCCTCTGGCCTTCTTGGTACTTAAGCTAGACAGTCATGTGACCTTCACTATGTTGGTCAGAACCTGCGAGAGAGCAAGAGCGGGAAGTGAGATACAATGGCTCGAGGTTACTTGCATAGTTCAAGTTTCTTCTTTGTTAATTACCATCTTCCATTCTCCTCGTCCTTTTGGATGTACTGTATTTGTCCCAGCTCAAAAATGTATTATTGTAAAGGTGAGTAATTATAGAAGATTACTTTGAGGGTTGTAAGTACATGTCTGTGGAGGGTGATATATAGTACATTTGAAATAATAACAGCGTTGTGGATCTTAATATTCCATACTTTTGTTTAAGCTCATCTGCCTAGTGTCCCCAGAATTTAAAAATGACTCATTCAGAATTTTAAGGGTCACTCTACACTTGGCAAAATGATTTTGTAAAGAAACCTTAAGGATAATTTAGGTTGAATGTGATGTGGTACATTTTGACCAAAATCATTCATTCAGGAACATTTTGATCTTACTACCCTTCCTTCTGCCCTACACTCCAGTCATACTAAAGTAGCTGAATTTTCATAAGCTGTTTTCCTTTGGGGCATTTGATTCAAGCAGTTTATTCTGGATGGGATATCCTTTCTCTCTAACCTCATATTTATTGACACACATATTTCAAGCCTTTGCTTAACTTGACTTCCTTTACGAAGTTTTCCATGCTTACCAAATCCAGGCTGGAATCTCTGGATTAGCCCACGAGGGTCCTGGATTAAGAAGTGACTTGGAGTGTCAGTTGGAGAAGCTAAAATGTCACAGGGTCTCTGGCTGACGGTGTGAACCCAGTGCAATATAAGAGGAGGTGACTACAGTCCTGGATTGAGAATCAGGAATCACCGATTCTAGTCTTGGCTACTAGAGTGAGTAGCACTGCATTTTCATAAGTCACTCAGACTCACTGACCTCAGACTCCTCATGTGTAGAATGAAAATCTGGGCTATATGATTTCGAAGGTTCCCTAATTCCTGCTGTTAAATCCTATGAGTATTTGAAATTTCATAATCACAGATGATTAATGTCAATTTCACTCTCCTTCATAAATATAAATAAAAAATGAGAGTAATGAGGAATGTTTCTCGCTCATTGTTTGGAAAATGAGGAATTAGTAGGACAGAGGGATTGCCCAGATGAACGATAACCCTAGGTACTAGGACTGTAGACCATATGCTTTATAAAATTGTACATTTTTTGTTTGTTTTAAAGAACTTTACTGAGATATAATTTACTTACCATAAAGCTCATCTATTTAAAGTGTACAATTTGATGGTTTTTAGTATATTTACAGAATTGTGCAATCATCATCATAATCTAATTTTAGAATATTTTCATCATTCCAAATAGAAACATTGAATTCCCTGGCGGTCCAGTAGTTAAGACTCCCCACTTCCACTACAGGGGGCACAGGTTCGATCCCTGATCGGGGAACTAAGATCCTGCAAGCCGTGTGGCGTGGCCAATAAAAAAATTTTTAAAAAGGGCCAAATAGAAACATTTATTTTTTAAAGAAGGTGAGAAACCCTTACAGATGGGCTACTTGCTTGAAGCATAGCCATTATTTATAGCCCTGCCCAGGCTAGAGACCCAAATATGACTGAGAGGCACATGACCTTGGATGGGGCCCATTCTAACCCCGCCCCTTCCCCAGCTCCTTGTCTTTCTCCCTGCCATCTGGGTCACCCTGCGCTCTGCTCTCCTGATTTCCCACCCCACGGTTACACCCTTTGTCTTATTGGCTTGCAACTTCCCCAGTGGAGAGGGAAATGCTCTCTTTTGCTAGGAACCCCAGAAGGAACGGCACAGGGAGTAAGTAAGGTTCCAACTGAGCCACAGGCACCTCGAAACCAACTGAGAATCGCCCACTATTTATCTAGTGCCAGCCCGTAGATGGAGCCTTAAATGTGTGGTCTCTTACACCCCTGGGGTATGTAGAGTCATGCATTGCAGACTGGTAATTGAGAATAATCTTTGAGGTAGTTAAAGCCAGTAGTTTCCTAACTTAAATATTTTTTTCAATAGAACTTTTTTTTTCCCAAATGAAACCTGATGTGGATACACCTACACACTACCTCACTAACTCACATACTTGCATGTGAATTGTAGGTAAACTGCCCATCAATGACTCAGCCTGAGCTAATGGCAAAGTGCCTTGGTGGGAGGTTAATCCCATGTTGTCTTCAGGGAGTTGACCAGTTCACATAGGGAGGGTGGATGGAGGCTTCTGGGGAAAGTTTCTTTCCTTCTAGGAGAGAAACCTAATATGAGGCACTATCCCTTCTTCCGCTGGACCTAGTGTTCGTATGTGACCCATGGAATTGTTGCAGCAGATTTTCTCTGAGGCTAAGAGTGAAGCCATGGAGCTCATGGCAACGTGAAGAGAGAAAAAAAAAAAATACACTAGTTTTCTATGATCTCATTGAGTCACTGAATCAAGCAACTATAAAGTCCCACATTACTTTTGGACTTAAAATTATAGTATACAGAGTAGTACATTTCTTTGATGTTAAATTTAGGAGTTAGGAGTCTACTTACATGAAATCCAGATCATCCTCACTAAGGAAGAACTCTCTTGGGCACCTGCCTGCTGCTGCCCCTCCTGTGGGCCCCCAAGGCACCTTTGAAGAACATCAGGGCTCCAAGAAATAAAGTTTGAAAGCTTCTGAGATGTTCCAAATCTTCTTATAAATGTAACAAGCTGAAAAAATGTTATTTACAATAATTCATAAATTAGGTGAATTGACTATACACCATCTTCAGTAAGTTATTTTAAAAAAAGAAGCACTGATTAACTTTCGGTTACTTTATCCTATGATTAGCATAGGTGTGAATATTGCTTAAACTTCTAAGTCATTTAGTTGTGAGTAGTTTTGCTTTGTTTTATCTCTACAGGTTATTTTGTTCCTTTATATTTTATTACTGGTGTTTGATTTAATTCATTGTGATCAGAACCTATAAGCTGTATCTTGGATATTTCAAACTTGTTGAGATTTGTGATCTAGTACCTGGTCAAAATTCCAAATGATTCATATGCATATAAAAAATAATTTTTAGATTAGGTATACTAATGCACTATCCTTTTTGTATATTTTATATTTTATTAAGTTGTGTCAGTCTGAGAGAAGAATTTAAAACCCTGAATGAGAGGACCTTCAAGATGGCAGAGGAATAAGACGTGGAGATCACCTTCCTCCCCACAAATACATCAAAAATACATCTACATGTGGACAACTGCTACAGAACACCTACTGAACGCTGGCAGAAGACCTCAGACTTCCCAAAAGGCAAGAAAACCCCATGTACCTGGCCATGGGGCTGACAGGGTCTTGGTGCTCTGGCCTGGTGTCAGCCTGAGCCTCTGAGGTGGGAGAGCCAAGTTCAGGATATTAGACCACCAGAGACCTCCCAGCTCCATGTAATATCAATTGACGAGAGCTCTCCCAGAGATTTCCATCTCAACGCCAAGACCCAGGTCCACCCAATGGCCAGCAAGCTCCAGTGCTGGATGCCCCATGCCAATCAACTAGCAAGATAGGGACACAACCCCACCCATTAGCAGAGAGGCTGCCTAAAATCATAATAAGTTCACAGACACCCCAAAACACACCACTGGACACGGCCCTGCCCACAAGAAAGACAAGATACAGCCCCACCAACCAGAACACAGGTACCAGTCCCCTCCACCAGGAAGCCTACATAAGCCACTGAACCAACCTCACCCACTGTGGGCAGACACCAAAAACAACAGGAACTACGAACCTTCAGCCTGCAAAAAGGAGACCCCAAACACAGTAAGTTAAACAAAATGAGAGGACAGAGAAATACACAGCAGATGAAGGAGCAAGGTAAAAACCCACCAGACCAAACAAATGAAGAGGAAATAGGCAGCCTACCTGAAAAAGAACTCAGAGTAATGATAGTAAAGATGATGCAAAATTTTGGAAATAGAATGGAGAAAATAACAGAAACATTTAACAAGGACCTAGAAGAACTAAAGAGCAAACAAACAGTGATGAACAACACAATAAATGAAATTAAAAATTCTCTAGAAGGAATCAATAGCAGGATAACTGAGGCAGAAAAACGGACGAGTGACCTGGAAGATAAAATAGGGGAAATAACTACTGCAGACCAGAATAAAGAAAAAAGAATGAAAAGAATTGAGGACAGGGCTTCCCTGGTGGCGCAGTGGTTGAGAATCTGCCTGCTAATGCAGGGGACACGGGTTCGAGCCCTGGTCTGGGAAGATCCCACATGCCGTGGAGCGGCTGGGCCCGTGAGCCACAACTACTGAGCCTGCGTGTCTGGAGCCTATGCTCCGCAACAAGAGAGGCCGCGATAGTAAAGAGGCCTGCGCACCGTGATGAAGAGTGGCCCCCGCTTGCCGTGACTAGAGAAAGCCCTCGCACAGAAACGAAGACCCAACACAGCCAAAAATAAATATAAAAATAAATAAATAAATAAATAAAAATAAAAAGATTACTATAAGAACAAATGTCTCAAGTTAATATTAAAAAAAAAAAAAAAAAAAAAGAATTGAGGACAGTCTCAGAGACCTCTGGAACAACACTAAATGCACCAATATTCAAATAATAGGGGTCCCAGAAGAAGAAGAGAAAAAAAGGGTCTGAGAAAATATTTGAAGAGATTATAGTTGAAAACTTACCAAACATGGGAAAGGAAATAGACAATCAAGTCCAGGAAGTGCAGAGAGTCCCATACAGGATAAATCCAAGGAGAAACATGCCAAGACACATATTAATCAAACTATCAAAAATTAAATACAAAGAAAAAATATTAAAAGCAGCAAGGGAAAAGCAACAAATAACATACAAGGGAATCCCCATAAGGTTAACAGCTGATCTTTTTAGCAGAAACTCGGCAAGCCAGAAGGGAGTAGCAAGACATATATAAAGTAATGAAAGGGAAAAACCTACAACCAAGATGACTCTACCCAGCAAGGATCTCATTCAGATTTGACAGAGAAATTAAAACCTTTACAGACAAGCAAAAGTTAAGAGAATTCAGCACCACCAAACCAGCTTCACAACAAATGCTAAAGGAACTTCTCTAGGCAGGAAACACAGAGAAGGAAAAGACCTACAAAAACAAACCCAAAACAATTAAGAAAATGGTAATAGGAACATACATATCGATAATTACCTTAAATTTAAATGGATTAAATGCTCCAACCAAAAGACAAAGACTGGCTGAATGGATACAAAAACAAGACCCGTATATATGCTGTCTACAAGAGACGCACTTCAGACCTAGGGACACATACAGAATGAAAGTGAGGGGATGGAAAAAGATATTCCATGCACATGGAAATCAAAAGAAAGCTGCAGTAGCAATTGTCATATCAGACAAAATAAACTTTAAAATAAAGACTATTACAAGAGACAAAGAAGGACACTATGTTAACGATCAAGGGATCAATCCAAGAATATATAACAATTGTAAATATTTATGCACCCAACATAGGAGCACCTCAATACATAAGGCAAATGCTAACAGCCATAAAAGGGGAAATCGACAGTAACACAATAATAGTTGGGGACTTTAACACCCCACTTTCACCAATGGACAGATCATCCAAAATGAAAATAAATAAGGAAACACAAGCTTTAAATGACACATTAAACAAGATGGACTTGATATTTATAGGACATTCCATCCAAAAACAAAAGAGAATACACTTCTCAATTGCTCATGGAACATTCTCTAGGATAGATCATATCTTGGGTCACAAATCAAGCCTTGGTAAATTTAAGAAAATTGAAATCCTATCAAGTATCTTTTCTGACCACAATGCTATGAGACTACATATCAATTACAGAAAAAAAACATGTAAAAAATACAAACACATGGAGGCTAAACAATATGCTACTAAATAACCAAGAGATTACTGAAGAAATTAAAGAGGAAATCAAAAAATACCTAGAAACAAATGACAACGAAAGCACGATGACCCAAAACCTATGGGATGGAGCAAGAGCAGTTCTAAGAGGGAAGTTTATAGCAATACAATCCTACCTCAAGAAACAAGAAAAATCTCAAACAACCTAACCTTACACCTAAAGCAATTAGAGAAAGATGAACAAAAAAACCCCAAAGTTAGCAGAAGGAAAGAAATCATAAAGATCAGATCAGAAATAAATGAAAAAGAAATGAAGGAAACAATAGCAAAGATCAATGAAACTAAAAGATGGTTCTTTGAGAACATAAACAAAATTGATAAACCACTAGCCAGACTCATCAAGAAAAAAAGGGAGAAGACTCAAATCAACAGAATTAGATATGAAAAAGGAGAAGTAACAACTGACACTGCAGAAATACAGAGGATCATGAGAGATTACTACAAGCAACTCTATGCCAATAAAATGGACAACCTGGAAGAAATGGACACATTCTTAGAAAAGCAGAACCTTCCGAGACTGAACCAGGAAGAAATAGAAAATATAAACAGACCAATCACAAGCACTTAAATTGGAACTGTGATTAAAAATCTTCCAACAAACAAAAGCCCAGGACCAGATGGCTTCACAGGCAAATTCTACCAAGCATTCAGAGAAGAGTTAACACGTATCCTTCTCAAACTCTTCCAAAATATAGCAGAGGGAAGAACACTCCCAAACTCATTCTATGAGGCCACCATCACCCTGATACCAAAACCAGACAGAAATGCCACAAAAAAAGAAAACTACAGGCCAATATCACTGATGAACATAGATGCAAAACTCCTCAACAAAACACTAGCAAACAGAATCCAACAGCACATTAAAAGGATCATACACCATGATCAATGGGGTTTATCCCAGGAATGCAAGGATTCTCCAATATATGCAAATCAATCAATGTGATACACCATATTACAAATTAAAGAATAAAAACCATATGATCATCTCAATAGATGCAGAAAAAGTTTTCGACAAAAGTCAACACCCATTTATGATAAAAACTCTCCAGAAAGTAGGCACAGAGGGAACTTACCTCAACATAATAAAGGCCATATATGACAAACCCACGGCCAACATCATTCTCAATGGTGAAAAACTGAAACCATTTCCACTAAGATCAGGAACAAGACAAGGTTGCCCACTCTCACCACTATTATTCAACATAGTTTTGGAAGTTTTAGCCACAGCAATCAAAGAAAAAGAAATAAAAGGAATCCAAATCGGAAAAGAAGAAGTAAAACTGTCACTGTTTGCAGATGACATGATACTATACATAGAGAATCCTAAAGACTCTTACCAGAAAACTACTAGAGCTAATCAATGAATTTGGTAAAGTAGCACGATACAAAATTAATGCACAGAAATCTCTTGCATTATATGCACTAAAGATGAAAAATCTGAAAGAGAAATTAAGGAAACACTCCCATTTACCATTGTAACAAAATAATAATAATAAGTGTAATAAAATACCTAGGAATAAACCTACCTAAAGAGACAAAAGACCTGACAAAAGACCTATTTACCACTGCAACAAAAAGAATAAAATACCTAGGAATAAACCTACCTAAGGAGACAAAAGACAAAAAAAAGAAAATTATAAGACACTGATGAAAGAAATTAAAGATGATACAAACAGATGGAGAGATATACCATGTTCCTGGATTGAAAGAATCAACATTGTGAAAATGACTATACTACCCCAAGCAATCTACAGATTCAGTGCAATCCTTATCAAACTACCAATGGCATTTTTCACAGAACTAGAACAAAAAATTTCACAATTTGTATGGAAACACAAAAGACCCCGAATAGCCAAAGCAACCTTGAGAAAGGAAAACGGAGCTGGAGGAATCAGGCTTCCTGACTTCAGACTATACTACAAAGCTCCAGTAATCAAGACAGTATGGTCCTGGCACAAAAACAGACATACAGATCAATGGAACAGGATAGAAAGCCCAGAGATAAACCCACGCACATATGGTCACCTTATCTTTGATAAAGGAGGCAAGAATATACAATGGAGGAAAGACAGCCTCTTCAATAAGTGGTGCTGGGAAAACTGAACAGCTATATGCAAAAGAATGAAATTAGAACACTCCCTAACACCATACACAAAAATAAACTCAAAATGGATTAAAGACCTAAGTGTAAGGTCAGACACTATCAAACTCTTAGAGGAAAACATAGGCAGAACACTCTATGACATAAATCACAGCAAGATCCTTTTTGACCCAGCTCCTAGAGAAATGGAAATAAAAACAAAAATAAACAAATAGGACCTAATGAAAGTTAAAATCTTTTGCACAGCAAAGGAAACCATAAACAAGACCAAAAGACAACCCTCAGAATGGGAGAAAATATTCGTAAATGAAGCAACTGACAAAGGATTAATCTCCAAAATATACAAGCAGCTCATGCAGCTCAATGTCAACAAAACAAACAACCCAATCCAAAAATGGGCAGAAGACCTAAATAGACATTTCTCCAAAGAAGATATACACATTGCCAACAAACACATGAAAGGATGCTCAACATCACTAATCATTAGGGAAATGCAAATCAAAACTACAATAAGGTATCACCTCACACCGGTCAGAATGGCCATCATCAAAAAATCCACAAACAATAAATGCTGGAGAGGGTATGGAAAAAAGGGAACCCTCTTGCACTGTTGGTGGGAATGTAAATTGATACAGCCACTCTGGAGAACAGTACGGAGATTCCTTAAAAAACTAAAAATAGATCTACCATATGACCCAGCAATCCCACTACTGGGCATATACTCTGAGAAAACCAATATTCAAAAAGAGACCTGTACCACAATGTTTATTGCAGCACTATTTACAATAGCCAGGACATGGAAGCAACCTAAGCGTCCATTGACAGATGAATGGATAAAGAAGATGTGGCATATATATACAGTGGAATATTACTCAGCCATAAAGAGAAACGAAATTGAACTATTTGTTGTGAGGTGAATGGATCTAGAGTCTGTCATACAGAGTGAAGTAAGTCAGAAAGAGAAAAACAAATACCGTATGCTAACACATATATATGGAATCTAAAAAAAAAAAAAAAGGTTCTGATGAACATAGGGGCAGGACAGGAATAAAGATGCAGACATAGAGAATGGACTTGAGGACACAGGAAGAGGGAAGTGTAAGCTGGGACGAAGTGGGAGAGTAACATTGAGATATATACACTACCAAATGTAAAATAGATAGCTAGTGGGAAGCAGCTGCATAGCACAGGGAGATCAGCTCAGTGCTTTGTGACTACCTAGAGGGGTGGGATAGGGAGGGTGGGAGGGAGACACAAGAAGGAGGGGGTATGGGGATATGTGTATACGTATGGCTGATTCACTTTGTTATACAGCAGAAACTAACACAACATTGTAAAGCAATTATACTCCAATAAAGATGTTAAAAAAATTAAAAAGAAAAAAATCCCTGAATGTGTCCTAAAAGTGGTCTGCAGTAGCAGAATGCCTAGTCTTTTATTCTGAGTATATATCAAGGGCTTATTTAATATATTCACTATTTTAAACAAATTTATGTATTCAACAATATTGGCCAAACCTTTTTATTGTGTGCTCACCCTGTATCAGGTGGTGATGGTCAAAATTGAACAAGAAAAATAACCTGCCAAGAGAGATCTTCCATTGTAGGAGGTAAAACTGAGTCATGAAGAGAAAACCATAACACAACTGATGATCTCAGAGAGAGGGAGGAAGTGGGGGCCGTGGGACAGGAGGATGATTCACAAGGTGTTAGAGGAACGTAGAGGAGCATAGGCAGGGGAATCCATTACTGTCTTATGCCTTGGAGGAAAAAGAGGTCATTGTGGTAGCTTCTGGGAGGAGGTGACACTGATTTGAATTTAAAGCAGGAGTAGGAGACAGATTCATAGTAATAGCCACTTTGAGGAATGAGGGAGAGCAATTAAACTGCAGAGGAGAGCATGGCACTTCAGCCTTACTTCCCTTAGAAAAGTATTTTAATTTCATATATGAAAATTATCAAAATTCAAAAAAGGAAGATTCATTAAGAGAATTAAAAACCAAGCCACAGTTTGGGAGAAGATAAGCAAACACCCAAGTTAAAAAATAATTGGCCAAGATCTGAACAGACACCTTACCAAAGATGATATACAGATGGCAAATAAGCATATAAAAAAAGATGCTAAATATCATATGGCATTAGGAAATTGCAAAGGAAAACAACGAGATACCACTACAAACATATTTGAATGGCTAAAATTTTAAAAACTGACAATACCAAATGCTGACAGGGATGCAAAGCAAAAGGAACTCTCATTCACTGTTGGTGGAAATGCAAAACGGTACAGCCATTTTGGAAGACAGTTTGGCAGTTTTTTACAAAGCTAAACAGTCTTATGATTCAGCACTTGTTCTCCTAGTTATTTTTCCAAGTGACTTGATACTTAGGTCCGCACAAAAACCTAAACACAGACGTTTAAAATCAAATAATAATTAATTTTTATTGAGTGCTTTCTACATGCCAGACACTTGGCTCTAATTTCCCTCATTTTTATAGTTAAAGACGACTTCTCAGAGAACTGAACTCACATAACTTGCCCCATACCAACCACGCAGGAAGCAAAGCAAGATGAGAACCACAGGAGTCTAACTTCAGACGCCACGTTTTCAGTCACCATGCATTTCTGTCCCCAACTCTAAAAGAAGGAGGGGCTTCCCTGGTGGCGCAGTGGTTGAGAATCTGCCTGCTAATGCAGGGGACACGGGTTCGAGCCCTGGTCTGGGAAGATCCCACATGCCGCGGAGCAACTAGGCCCGTGAGCCACAACTACTGAGCCTGCGCGTCTGGAGCCTGTGCTCCGCAACAAGAGAGGCCACGATAGTGAGAGGCCCGCGCATCGCGATGAAGAGTGGCCCCCGCTTGCCACAACTAGAGAAAGCCCTCACACAGAAATGAAGACCCAACACAGCCAAAAATAAATAAATAAATTTAAAAGAAGGAAAAGTATCCTACAATAAAATGCAGCATCGAAATTCATTAATTCCAGGAATATTTTAACTTTTCAGAAGTGGAGTACTGTGAGAATACCTTTGGGGACAGACAGAAGTGGGTCCAAGTTCTGGTTCTGCCATATACCAGCTCTGGAAAAGGTATTGAAACTCCATAAGCTTCTGGTATTTCAGCTCATAGACACTTTATTAGAATGAAATGTGGTAAGATACATAAAATGTCTAGCACCCCGTGCTAGACATCAACTTTCGCCATTTAATTTTTCATGATGTGGTCTCCCCAGTGGATTTTCCCAGCGTGAGAGAATGAACTGATTATTTTGGCAGCTCCGTCTCCCCATGGAAATGAATAAACTGCTGCTGAATTTCATGTCACGAGCGTGGTCAGTATGAGTCATTGTGCAGAGTGAGATAAACTCTTGGAGAACCTGTAAGTTCTGTTCTTTGAATATATACCTCTGTGGACCAGAGTTTGAGTTCACTGAGTCCATTGTCTGAGCCAGCAGTCTACTTCCCCTCTCGTATTAGTACAAGACACGCAAAATTCCTCTTTGATGACTTTGTTTTTATAGCTTCTATTGATGACAGTGTAATGATCCTAGACTGCTTACCTGGATGGCACATCAACAATAATTCACGGAGAGAACAAAAACAAGATGTCTCGGTTGGGGAGCTCAGAAGTGCATATCCTGTTGATCTCCGGCTCCTGGACAGCACCTCCTGGGTGCTGTGCCAGACCGGCCTTAGCTCTCCTACCGCTCCCCATGCCATCAGGGCTGAAGTTGCTGTGCCCACTGGATGAGACAGTGTGTGGAGAGCTGTTACTCTGTGCATGGGACAGGGCGAGAACCCAAGAGTTCTAGAAAGCAAGAGTTATGATTTTACACTCAATGTCCAAAGCTCCTCTTGCTGCTATTAAGGGTGAGATATTCATTTCTCTGTCCTAGCACTTAGGATGCTTGGGAGTAGTGTTAGACTGCTTGGTGCAAGTTCTCAGGAAGGAAGATGACAGATACAGGTGTCTACTTGAAGAACGCAGGTTTTCTCTGTCTGTTTATTTCTTAGGGTATCACAAGGGTCTAGAATAGTGCTTGGCAAGAACAGAGCCTCTGCCCTATAAGATATATTCCCAATGCCTGATGTGTCACGGATACTCTGTTACCACGTATTCCAGTACCATCCCCTTCACCATCACTGGAACCATCACTAAAAAGCAACCACAGAACAATGATGCTTAGGGCTGAACCGCTAGTCACACTCACTCCTAACTGGTTCTCCAACCCTGGAATTTTCATTTAAGCACACTGTTAAAATATTCTTATTAACTTGCATCATCAATATATCCTTCATCTATTATTCATATTCTTTACTTCTGCAGCCTGGTCTGGAAGAAACAGATACCAAGGGGGTTTATATTACCCAATTGTTGAAAATTGCTTTTTCTGATTCTTTCCCCAACTATCTATCTTCCCTTCGCCTTCTCTCCGTCACTGCAGTGCTAGTTCAGTTTCTCTTTGTCATTGTCATGGACCAGTTCCAAAGCTTCCTCATTGCTTGCACTATTTCTGATTCATTTTCCCCCGAATGAAGGAGAACTTCCTGGTTGCCTTCTAGACATTGTGTTGATCGCACCACTTTTCCTTCCTGGGCTTAGCATCACCTTCCGAATCCAAACTGACCTTCCCATGGGCTCTCAAGGTCCTTCATCATTTGGTTCCCTACCTCATCTTCCTGCTCACCTCTTCCTCTCTTTTCCCTGCCACAACTGCACAACAGCCAATGATTTTTGATCACCCACGTGCCCCTTTTCACCTTCTTCCCTCGACTGGAATATCAAATATATTATCCTTAATACAATCATCCTTCAAGACAAAGTTCAGAAATGACCACATACATCAAGAATGTCTCTATGGCTCCCCCCGGTTATTGAAATGTATGCCACTCTCATACCTTCTTATACTTTTTAATGCTGCATTTTGTTTATGCATTTTAATATAGGTATTTATGTTCATGGGTGTCTCAGCCTGCTTTCTATTACATTTCGGAAGGTGTAGCATATTGCAGAAACAGCCACAATACTTTTTATCTTTTCCCATCAAAAGCTGAAGCCCAGAATTGTTATTAATACCCAAAGAATGGACGGTGAGCATGGAGGTGTTTAAATACTTTCTTCTAGCTGTGGAGGAAATAAGCTGGCTACAGTGATTAGCCCAAACTCACTTATGAAGAATAGGATGGGAATTGATATTTAGGTGGATGCTATGCATCCAATAGTTAGTCAAGGTGCAGGTTACCTGGGGCTGTGGTCTTAGCCTCTTTGAATAGTGACAGATCTTTCTGCACATCAGACGTACGGTGCTGACCAGAAACTAAGATTCTCAGTTTTATATAGTAAAAAAGAAATATAAGCCAGCTAATTAATACATGGAACGTGCACCATGGTGCTGTAAGTGCTGATTACCCAATTTTTAAAAAACTGACGACACAGTGCCTTCACTTCCTGACTGCCACCGCCTGGATCGGAGAAGTGTGTGCCCCCTCCCTAGAGACAGTCCCATACCTGCGCACGTGCTGCCATGTGCTTCCTGTTCTCAGACTCACTGGGTGACGAAGGCATGCACCCCATCAGTCAGCTGTGGCAGAGGCCTGGCTAACAGAAAAGTCCGGGCAAGCACACCGAGCTCGTCCACAAAGCTGAGAGGATTGTTCCTGCAAGTGTGCCCCATGGACAGTCTGCTATAGGCTTCAGCAGTTCCTGGGAGGTCCAAGGCTGGATCTGGGGGTCTGGGGTGAAGCCTGGGAATCAGGATGCTCATCAAACACCCCCATTTACTGCAGGCACATCAAATGGGGCCTATGGAACTACTACAACTACAAAGTCGTAGAGGGAGGCTGCTCCGACCAGCATGTAATGGCTCACTCTTGCCTTGGTAGGAAACCCCTTCCTCCATCCTTGCCCCACACTAACGCAGCTCCCAGCACAGGAAGGGCTGGTTTTTTTGGGGGGGCGGGTGTTGTGTTGAGAATGTGAGTGTAAACTAAATAGCTCAAGGATGCAGGGCTGTGCCCCGGGTAATGTTGGAGAGAGTGGGATTATCTCCAGGAAAAAATACAAAACCAAACCCCAAAACACCTCAATCTCAGTTTGTGCTGAATCAGAACAGTAAAGTATCTGGATCATTTTTCCAGGGCTCCTGTAACAAAGTGCCACAGCTGGCGGGCTTAAAGCCACAGAAAGGTCTTCTCTCACATTCTGGAGGCTAGAAGTCTGAAATCAGGGAGTCAGCAGGGCCGCGCTCACTCTGAAAGCTCTCCGGGAGGATCGAATCCATGTTTTTCTCGTAGTTTCTGGCGTTGTCGCCATCTTTAGTGTTCCTTGCTTGTAGATGCATCACTTCAATCTGCCTTTGTCATCACATCGTATTCTTCTCTTTGTGTCTCTGAGTCTTTTCTCCTGTTCTTATAGGAACACCCATCGATTTGGATTAGGACTCACTCTAACTCAGTGTGAACTCATCTTAACCTGATTATATCTAGAAAGACCACCCCCCTTCCCAAATAAGTTCATATCCACAGGTACCAAGTGTTGGGAATTCAACATATCTTTTGGGGGGACACAATGCAACCCATAAGAGCATCCCAGAAGCTATGGACAAGAACACACTGTGCAGCCCACCCCCCAGTCTGCAACAAAACCTATAGAGCCAGAAAATGAAACTTCCTTGGGGAGTAATTGGGCTACTCTGCATTATCTTCATCTGGTATTTGGAAGTAGATCTGGTATCTTTAGACTGAGGATGTCCTTGAAGTTTCTGGATAAGAATGGAATATGGGATTTTCTGGGATCTGGGTGTGAAAAGGAGAAAAAAGGAGTGACTTTTTATTCCTCAAGCTGTTGGAAGGGGTCCTACAGTTTACCCCATCTGCTTAATTCCATTTCACAACAATCTTTGAAACATTGTATGTTTCGAATACTTCTCTAAATCCTGGACTCTTCCCAGAGCACCATACAATTATGTATCTTGTACTGATACACAAGGTTAAAATTTATTTCTGAAGCACGTGGTGAGAGGAATAAAGCATATGTTAAACAATAAGCATATGTTTTGGTAAGCCTGACTATCCCTGGAACGCAAATGAGCACAAGAAAAACTCTGCCATTTGGTCAGTTCTGCAAAATGTTGGAAAAAGTCTTCTAGCTTATCTTTGAAGATGATTTCTTGACTTCCAGGGCAGAATTTATCCAGTAAATTAGCCAACTGCAAATTAGCCAATTGCCTGGGGTCCTTGCTAAGGAGACTTCGGGTACTTGCACCTGACCTTTGCCACTGGCAGTGACAGCTGGCTTTGCATACTAATGATCCTTCTGCCAAACTCTTAGTGCTTTTCAAATAATTTATCCATCAATAATCCCACCTGTTATAGGGTAGGTTATTATGTCTTCCTTATATCTTGACTGGACAAATTAGACATTTCAGTCTTGGTCTCTGTATAAGAATTCCTGGGATAAAATCTATGTCTCTATTTACCAGCTACATGACCTTGGGCATGTTAATTAATCTTTCTTTGAGTCAAGTTCCTCTGATGTAAAATGGGACTGATAAATCTGATAAGAGAATTACATAAGATAATTCACGAAAAGCACTGACACAGGTCTGCCCCACAGCAAGTTCTTAATAAATGGAAGCTTTTGTTAATATAGGAGACCTCATGATTACACAAATCAGGATGTAATAAAATTGGTCATGGGCTTCCATCTTCCATTGTAGGCTCACTCTTGTCATTTCACTAACCTTGAAATACTGGTACTTAACTTTTAAAATATATGTGCACTGTTTTGCACTGTTCTCACAGTGATTTAACTATAATGTAGTACTTGTATAATATTTGAGTGGAATATTATGATTGGAAATAGACATAAACATTGATGTGGTATACACATGAAATTTAACTTTATGATTGGCTACGTTTTCTTCACATTAACACTCTGAGATTATATATTCAGTTACTATTCCGACATCAGCATATTTTATTTTCTGATTTTTTTAATTGAAGTAGAGTTACTTTACAATGTTGTGTTAGTTTCAAGTATACAGAAAAATGATTCAGTTATATGCACATATATATGTGTATACTTTTTCAGATTCTTTTCCATTATAGTTTATTACAAGATATTGAGCATAGTTCCCTATGCTATACATAGCATACCTTGTTGTTTACCTATGTTATATATAGTACTGTGCATATGTTAATCCCAAACTCCTAATTTATCACTCCCCCACCATCCCCGCTATTCCCTTTGGTAACCACAAGTCTGTTCTCTATATCTGTGACTCTGTTTCTGTTTCATAGATATGTTCATTTGTGTCATATTTTAGATTCCAAGTATAAGTTATATCATAAGATATTTGTCTTTCTCTGTCTGACTTACTTCACTTAGTATGATAATCTCTGGGTCCATCCATGTTGCTGCTAATGGCATTATTTCATTCTTTTTTATGACTGAGCAATATTCCATTCCATATATATATATATATATATATATACACACACACACACACACTACATCTTCTTTATCCATTCATCCATTGATGGACACTTAGGTTACTTCCATGTCTTGGCTATTGTAAATAGTGCTGCTATGAACATTGGGGTGCATGTATCTTTTTGAATTAAAAGTTTTCTCTGGATACATGCCCAGGAGTGGGATTGCAAAATCATACAGTAACTCTATTTTTAGTTTTTTAAGGAACCTCCACACTGTTCAACATCATTATATTTTAATGATATTATCTAACAATGCAATTCCCCATCATCCTACTTATAGTGGATAGAGCGGTACTCTGCCCTGAATTTTCCTTCAAGCCTGATGTTACCATCCCATAGCTATTGGTTGCTGAAGAGTCAAAGAAGTGTCCCTCACTGGAATTGTCCTCAGCAATAGAGAACTGCCCCAGCTAAAGTGATGCTCTCTGCAATGGTTAATTTTAGGTGTGAATTTGACCAGGCTAAGTGATGCCCAGATAGTTGGTAAAGCATTAATTCTGGGCGTTCTGTGAGGGTGTTTGCAGAAGAGATTAGCACTTGATTCAGTAGACTGAGTAAAGAACATCCACCCTTCCCAAGGTGGGTGGGCATCATCCCATCCATTGAGGGCCCGAAATAGAACGAAAACACAGAGGGAGGGTGAATTCTGTCTCTCTCTTCTTGAGTTGGGACTTGCATCTTCTCTGCCCTGAGACACTGGGGTTCCTGGTTCTCAGGCCTTAGGACTCCCGGACTTACATCAGTAGCCCCTAGCTCTCAGGCCGTCAGACTGGGACTGAATTATATCACAGCTTTCCTGGTTCTCCAGCTTGACGGCAGAAGATCGGGGGACTCCTCAGCCTTCATGATCAGATGAGCCAATGCCCCTAATAAGCTTCTCTTGTATATCTATATGTATCCTATTAGTTCTGTTTCCCTGGAGAACCCTGACTAATATACCTTCCAGGAAGCAGCTAAGACTGATGACTGACTGACAGAGAAATGCAAACACCCAGCTGAGGGGCCGTCCCAGATCCAGAGCTCCCATAGGATTGGCTGAGGCCCGTGTCCCACCTCACTGCCAGTCAGCTTCTTCCTCTGCCCGTCTTGCCTTCTCCTTTCTTCAGTTTACGTACTGATTTTCTATCTCAGCTTTGTTTCTACACACTCTGCTTTCAGACACCCACTTTGATATCCCACAGTGGATCTACTGGTCATGTCAATTGATGACATTATTCTACATGTCCCTGCTGAGCAGGTTATAGTGGACACGCTAAGCAATTTAGCGAGGCATATGTGTCCAAGGATGGGTGTGAAAACCAGCAGAAGACCAGTGGTCTGCCACATGGGTAAGGTTCCTATGGCCCCATGTTCTGGGGTGTATAAGGATATTCCTTTAAAAAGAGATAGATGCAGTTTGCTATGTTTGCACTTTGCAACCAAGAAAAATAAGCAATGCGGTAACTCTCTTTGATTTTTGGTGGTAAGATACACTACCTTTGGACATGATGTTCTGATACATGTATTGAGTGACCCATAAGCCTAAGTTTTATTGGGAGCCTGTAGCCAGAAAGGGCTCTGCAGCAGATTCAGGCATTCTGCTGCTTCAGCCTTAAGTTCCTGTAGATCTAATGATACTAGAAGCATCTAAGGCAGACAGGGATACTCATGGGTCCTCTGGGAAGTCCTCCACTGATGAATCTCAGCAGAGACATTGAGGACTTTGGAGTAAAACCGTCACCTCTTCTGAGACAATGATTCTTCTTTTGAAAAGCACCTCTGGTTTCCTGGGCCCTGATAGCTATTGAATGCCTCAGGACACCATGTGAGTCAGCAACTTCAGTTTACTTTTATTGGCTGAATGGTACTTGAGCTGGCAAATCATAAAAAATGGTTGTTTGATTAAATGGAAGTTATTTTCTTAGAGGAAAACATAGGCAGAACACTCTATGACATAAATCACAGCAAGATCCTTTTTGACCCAGCTCCTAGAGAAATGGAAATAAAAACAAAAATAAACAAATGGGACCTAATGAAACTTAAATGCTTTTGCACAGCAAAGGAAACCATAAACAAGACCAAAAGACAACCCTCAGAATGGGAGAAAATATTTGCAAATGAAGCAACTGACAAACGATTAATCTCCAAAATTTACAAGCAGCTCATGCAGCTCAATAACAAAAAAACAAACAACCCAATCCAAAAATGGGCAGAAGACCTAAACAGACATTTCTCCAAAGAAGACATACAGATTGCCAACAAACACATGAAAGAATGCTCAACATCATTAATCATTAGAGAAATGCAAATCAAAGCTACAATGAGATATCATCTCACACCGGTCAGAATGGCCATCATCAAAAAATCTAGAAACAATAAATGCTGGAGAGGGTGTGGAGAAAAGGGAACACTCTTGCACTGTTGGTGGGAATGTAAATTGATACAGCCACTATGGAGAACAGTATGGAGGTTCCTTAAAAAACTAAAAATAGAACTACCATACGACCCAGCAATCCCACTACTGGGCGTATACCCTGAGAAAACCATAATTCAAAAAGAGTCATGTACCAAAATGTTCATTGCAGCTCTATTTACAATAGCCAGGACATGGAAGCAACCTAAGTGTCCATCATTGGATGAATGGATAAAGAAGATGTGGCACATATGTACAATGGAATATTACTCAGCCATAACAAGAAACGAAATGGAGTTATTTGTAGTGAGGTGGATGGAGTTAGAGTCTGTCATACAGAGCGAAGTAAGTCAGAAAGAGAAAAACAAATACAGTATGCTAACACATATATATGGAATCTAAGGAAAAAAAAAAAAAAAGGTCATGAAGAACCTAGTGGTAAGACGGGAATAAAGACACAGACCTACTAGAGAATGGACTTGAGGATATGGGGAGGGGGAAGGGTAAGCTGTGACAAAGTGAGAGAGTGGCATGGACATATACACACTACCAAACGTAAAACAGATAGCTAGTGGGAAGCAACCGCATAGCACAGGGAGATCAGCTCGGTGATTTGTGACCACCCAGAGGGGTGGGATAGGGAGGGTGGGAGGGAGGGAGATGCAAGAGGGAAGAGATATGGGAACATATGTATATGTATAATTGATTCACTTTGTTATAAAGCAGAAACTAACACACCATTGTAAAGCAATTATACTCCAATAAAGATGTTGAAAAAAAAATGGAAGTTATTTAAATGAGACCAAAGCCAATTCAGAGGCACAGGTAACCTGCAGGAGAATGCGGTGCACATTCCAAAGTTACCCTCTCTGACTGTGCTGTACAATGAATTGTGTCTCTCTGAAATTCCCATGTTGAAGCCCTAACCTCCATTGTGACTGTATCTAGAGATAAGGTCTTCGGGAGTTAACGTTAGATAAAGTCATAAGAGTAGAGCCATAATCTGATAGGACTACGGCCTGTGGGCTTATAAGAAGAGGAAACTCTCTCCCTCTCTTGCTCTCACTCTCCTGACCCCCATGCCTTGTGAGGACACAGCAAGAAGGTGACCATCTGCAAGACAGGAAGAGAACTCCCTCTAGGACCTACCCACACCTTCACCCTGACCTTGGACTTCCAGCCTCCAGAACTGTGAGAAAATAAATTTCTGTTGTTTCAGCCACACAATCTATGATATTTTGTTACATCAGCACAAGCTGACTAATACATACTACTATACTACTTCTCCATCAACTCTCACCTACAGAATCATGTGCAGCTCTCTGATGGCAGCCAACACAACGGGAAAGAAGCAAGGGTCTCTTTCAAAATCTGCACAGTGTGCTGTCATCACTGGAAGTGAATGGCAGCTGCAAGAGAGCCCCCCAAGGGTGCCCCAGTGGACAGTTACAAAATAAAGTTATGCAATGAAGAATTTGGGTAGTATTTCTATACGTTCGTTATACAATGGAAAAGACAGAACCTGTATAGTGATTGCAAATGGATTGGTTGGCAGCTCATATTTTTTTTTCCAAAAAATAACTATTGGAAATTAGGTGTCATATAGAGGAGTGATGTGTGGATGGACCTCTTAGAAAGGGCATGGTGAATGAAAACATTTATGATAAAACTAAATAAACACCAGGAGACATAACCCATTTGGAAAACACTCAGTAACCAGGTGGACAAGGTGAACATATGTGGACGTCCATCAGCCTCTTTCTCCAGGAAGCCTGGCATTTTCTCTGCGGGCACAAAGATTCTGTGGCATCAGGAATGAAGACGATGCATGGGCTCTACAAGCTGGACATCCTTCACCAAGCTGAGCTGGACACTGCTATTGCCAAGTACTGATGGTGTCTTTAGCAGTGACTAATGCTAAGTACCCAGCATGCACAGTAATTGTGCGTTCACTTTTGCCCCTAGAGTCTTGGTTTATCCCTTTTGTCCTGATGTCCCATTAGCTCCTCTTTTCATTCTCAAAGGTGTCCTACTTGAGAAAGTCAATTTTATGGCCACTCTGCTGATACAGCACCACCCCCAAATGCAATCATCCTGCTACCAGGTGGTAGGTGTAGTACTTTTTTTCCTTTCTATAGTGGAGTGGGCAGCAATTTATTCCAACAGAAGCACATACATATTCTAGGTGCAGATTTGTCTTCCCTGCAGGAAATACTTCTAACAGAACCATTATCATTCAGTGACTTGTGGAATTCATCACCATAGTATTCCACTTTGCATCGACACTAACTGAGGAAATCATTTTACTGTGAAGGAGAATTTGTAATGAGCTAAAACCTACAAATTAATTTTTCACCCTGTGCCTTATAAAACAAAGTCACTGGCTTGACAAACAGATGGAATGGGCTTCTGAGACTCAGGACAGATTTGAGGTAACTCCGTGAAAGTTTGGGGTGCTGTCCCACGAAATGAGATGAGTCCCTTACACCAACAGCTATTTGTTTCAGTTAGGATCCAAACAGGAGACAGAAACTACGAAGTACTTTGAAAATGAAACGTTTAATATAAAGAATTATTCAAGAATTACTAGAATAGGAGATGACCCATCAAGGGACAAAGAGAACTCTAAAGAATATAATGATGGACCTACTATATAGCACAGGGAACTATACTCAGTATTTTGTAATAACCTATAAGGGAAAAGAATCTGAAAAAGAATATATATATAAAACTGAATAACTGTGCTTTACACCTGAAGTTAACAACACTGTAAATTATAATGTTGTAAATTGTAAATTAACAACATTGTAAACTATACTTAAATAAAAACTTTTAAAATAAATAAAATGTAGCTAAAAAAATAAAAGTTAAGAAAAAGAATACAATGATGACAGATCTGTAGAGCAGGCAGAATCACTAAAACTAAGACAGATCACCCACGGGGGATACAAATCTGTAAGCGCCTTACCCCCTGGCCGGAGCTTAGGACCCCGACCTCACTATGTCCTTTTGTTTCCCACACAAGCAGCCTCGTGCTCAGGGGGTTCAGATGTCTAGTGCCCAAAGGATGCCTACTGACCAGGCTATACGTAAAACTTTTGTCAAATCAGAATCGGAAACTCCCCCTTAAGCATTTGATCTCCTTATGTTGCTACATCACCACACCAAGAAGAGCTTCTTGTATTTGCTGAGGTGGTTGATTCTGATTACCAAGGGCGAATTCTGTTACTAAAACACCACTGTAAAGAAACACATTGTCAAGAAAGACAGTGTGTGAAATCCAAGAAAGGCACTATTTCTTAGACATCTTAAGCCCACAAATATCAGTCAAAAGGAAATTTTGGCAATCCAATAAGAAAAGATCCAGTAAGGATATGAATCCTGTGGGAATAAAGGCATCCATGACACCATCAGGAAGAAAATTTCAATTAACTGAGAGGCTGTCAGAGGGAATGGGAAACATGAGATGGGGGTGGTAGAAGAAGGCTTCAATTTATTAAATTATTCCCTCAATTATCTAAAGAAAAGGTAACCAGAACACACGTTTGGTTAATTAATTTAACCCCCTTTTTCTTCCCCCTACTACTTTATATAAAACAGCACTGGTGGTGCCAACATCTCAAGTTTCAGGTGGGAATTCAATTATATTGACATTCTTTGGATCACTCACCTTCAAAAACTTTGTAACAACCTACACACTAAGCAGAGTTTGAAAGTACTGTGATGTGTTAGCATGAGTAGCATCACGATAACCTGAATTATCTGTGGAAGGTTCTTCTAGATAATGCCTAGTCTGTGTGTCATACGGATTTCCCCAAGGACATTGGGTGACCCAGCTACCTCCTACCTCTGTGCCTGGGACAAATCAGTTCACTGAACCTTAGTTTGCCCACCTGTGAAATAAATAAAGATGATAACACACTGCATAGGGTTATTGTGAGGCATACATGATACAATGTCTATAAAGCAATTGGAAAATATTAAAATAGTATAAAATTGTAGATGGTTATTTATTTTTTGTTGACTCCACAAAATTCTTCTATCATGTCAAGGTAGATAACCGAAAGCCTCTTACAGACCTCTCGTCTTGGTATCTGTATAAAACAGAATCCTACAAAAAAACAAAACAAAACAAAAAATAAAAAATATATACAACAAAAAACCTAGATAAGAAATAGTAGTCAAAAGAAGAGAGCATGACCTTACTTCAAATACCTGGAAACATGCACTGAGATCTTCCATCTGGGTCTACCAGAAGGTTCTTCCTGCACTGTGGCCTGACACACACCCTTCCTTTACCATTATCTGGTTTGAAAGATCCAGGTAGCAGTTTAAACTAGAGTCTAGACCTAAAACAGAGCCTTCTTTTGTGCAGAGTCCATTTGAAAACTTGCAGCCTACGGGTTACCCTATGGGTAAATGGATTTGAACAATATTCCCAAATGTGGTATATGGTTACCTCCAAAATCCAGAGAGATCCACAAAGTATCCTATCCTGTTCTTCAGAGTGATGTAAGGTGAAGCAAATTCTCTCTACTTTTAAAAGGATTATTTCGACTTGCCCTGCACTCTGGCACCCAGAAAGTTCACTAATGTGGTAGAGCACTTACTCAACTATTAGACAGAGGTAAATCAAAATCTGTCATCTCACTGTCCTAATCCCAAACCAACTAATAGTATTCAGTGATGTTTTGGGTGCCCAGGACTAGAGATAGAGCCTGTATCTAATAGAAGGTCTGGGAATTTCCCTTTTTCTGGTGCATGGTTACCCTGATGAATAGCCATAGGCTTTTTTGTGGCCATTTATGTTTTTAATAATATATAATGATTGTTTTTAACAATTTTAAATTTCATTAACAAATTTGAAAACACATTTCTCCATAATTTTAAAATTTGTACATTTTAATCTCTGAATCATTATTATAGGCCCCTCCCTTGAAATTAGTAATGGTTTTAATCTCAGTTATTTTCCTCTGGAACCTGGAGGTATTTTTGCATATTTGTTGTCTATATTGCTTATTTGAGTCTATGGAATTTTACATCTCCATGTTTTTTAGTCCCCAGTGTGACTTTTCCCTTTTTGTCTAACTTCCTTTTCTACTTCATCCTGTTGGCTTTTTGTCTTAGATTTTGCTTACCTTGTGGTTTTCTGCTCCATTTCACAGAGGCTCTGCCTTCTTGAATTTTCGAAAAGCCAAGCAGTTTAATTCCCATTGAAATGCAATTATACTTCATAGATGAAATAATGTTCTCTTTAGTCATCATTGAGTGATGTGATTTTTTTCTGGATGCACTTTTAGCAGCAGGTAGTGTGGGTACGAAGTGCTTCTCTTGGCGTGCTGAAGCGACCTGCTCTGTGGACCTGACTCAGACCTGCAGCCGGATGTCACATTGATGTGTTGGAAGGAAGTATGCCCTCAGAGAGCTGTCCAGGGAGCTGTCTGGGGTACTGAAATGTTTCTCTTTTGACAATCCCTGGGCTCCTTGGATAGTGCATTCCACCTTCATGGTATTTAGAGACCAAGATCTAAATGTAATGTGTGCTAATTGCTACCCTAGTGTTATTGTCCCCAGTCCCTCTCAGTGGAAACGTATGCATGAACACACACAACTTAAATCTAATTATTTTATATCTATAACTACCTACTCATCTATTTATGGAATAATACATGAGATGTTACCATAAGGCGTCTTTCCGTATTTCTACCTCCCTTCTTGTCACTGAAAAGCTGGCTCCCATTCCCAACATACTTACTTACGTGCTCAAATTCCTGTATGCCAATCTATGCCTCTTTTACCCTGTTCTGATACTGAATTTCAGACTACCATTTCAGTCACCACTGGAATGGCTCTGTGGTCTGTTTCTGATGCCATCCTATAGGATACTGTTACTGATTCACTTTGGTCTTCCCAGTGACTTTTGGACTAAATTAACTGAGGAACGAAGGAAGGAAGGAAGGAAGGCAGGGAGAGAGGGAGGAAGCAAGGGGAAAAAAAAGAAAGGAAATTTGGTCTATTCAGATCTTACCCAAACTTCAAGGCTCAGCTCAGAGAAATATTCCCTAGTTTTGCAGAATAGTAGCCTTCCAAAGATGCCCGTGCCCTAACCCATAGAACCTATGAATATGTTACCTTGCATGTAGAAAGGATATTGAAGATAAGATTAAATAGAGGATCTTAGATGGGAAGTTGTTACAGTGGGTCAAAACTAACCACAGGGGTCCTTATAAGTGAAACTGGGAGGCAGGAAAGTCAGAGAGAGACTTGACAATGCTACACTACTGGCTGTGAGAATGGAGAAAAGGACCACAGGCCTAGAAATGTAGGTGGTCTCTGGAAGCAGGAAAAGGCAAGGAAATGCGTTCTCCCTTAGAGCCCCCCAGAAGGAACACAGCCCTGCTGACACATCAACTGCAGTCCAGTGAAACCCAGGTCTGACTTCTGACCTCCAGAACCGTAAGAAAGTAAATGTGTTATAAGCCGCTAAGTTTGTGGTAATTCGTTAGAGCAGCAGTAGGAAGTTCATGCACTGATCTTGGGTGATATTTACTTGAGGACTCTTCTTAGGACCCTCACCAGGGTCCAAACTCCACAAAGACAGGGGCCATGTCTTTCGTGCCCATCTTTATAGCCAGCACATGGTTGTATCCCAGTGAAACGGACCCCTCCAATGGTTTAACTTTTGAGGTTTGACTCTTATTTATTTTAGTGGAGACCTTTAGGCCTTTGTGTGAATTACAGATAAAGAGAAGTGACCTTGAGAGATTTTCTGAGTTCTCCTTCATTCTGTATTAATCTATGAAACAATCAACATACCAAGGTAAAACAATTCAGTCAAGGTACTATCTTCTAAACATGCCCTGTTTGTGCATTTATTCCTCCATACATTTCCTGTGCTGGTTCCTCTGTTTAGAATGCCTGTCTCTTCTTGCCTTTGGCTCTTACTATTGCCACCCAGAACAAAGATTAGGAATGCATTACTCTCTCTCCTCATGCATTAGAACACATCAGAGACAGTTTCCAGGAAATTGCAAGGCTATAGTCAAGGCTGCATTTAAAGCATTTATTGATGGCTTCAGGAGGTGAGCTCATCAAACACACACGTGACTATGAGATATTGGTGTATCTTCAGAGATTGCATAATTCACTCAAATTCCCTGTCATGAATGACTGTCTCCTAATAGGGTAGTAAAAATTATAATGGAAACCTAAAATGCTTATAAGTCTGAGCTAAGGAAAAATAACTGGGCTCATTTAGGGTAAAGAGGAATGCATTTTACATCCCTGCTTTCCTAATCATTACGTCTTCTAAGTTCAACAATCTGAAAGTCAGCTTTTTCTATCACGCTAAGGACCCATCGATGACTTATGGCTTTGCATTATTCAAGGATTTGTTTAATCAGGATTTGCTTATTAAAAAAAGAAATGATGAAGCAGCTTTGACCTTTAAACTCTTCATGTCTGGTTTCAAATTTGGGTCTGCACTCATCTAGAAGGAAGATTTTGGCATTGAAATCAACTGAAATTTGAAGCTTCTCTTGCATAACAGTTTATATGTTGTCTTCCTCTGAAATGTCTGCGTATCTTCCTCCTGCAGTAAGAAGTCCCTCAACAATGGAGACCTGGGTAAAGTGTCACATCCTCAAAGGGAAGCTAGGTGGGGATGTGAAAGAAGCAAAAACATTCATCAGGCTGACTTCTGCTGTAATCCTGGAACTCCATAGGTTTGGATTTGCTCAGGGACAATATTATCCTTTATGCTTTTATAAATGTTATAAATAACACTTCACTTATTTTCGTGAAACGTTATGAAATGTTTTATGAAAGGTTATCTTCATGAATGATAGTTATCCAACAATCCTGCAAAGAAATCACTGTTCTTTCTATCTTTTTGAAACATGAGAACTTGAGGCTTATAAAGATGACTCACCCAAGGTAACTGCTGGCCATGGCAGTGGGAGGTTCAAGCTGAAAACCACTGATGTAATTCAAGCTCCTCATTTTCCCAACAGCAAGACAAAGACTAGATTCAGAAAAGAGAAATTTCCAAAAATTACTCCATGACTTAGGATCAAAGAAGTATTAGAATGCAAACTTCTGGTCTCAATCACCAGTATACTTCCCAACACTGAGGTCAAAGAATATAGGTATGCAGAATGAGAAAGAAGCTTAGATGCCATCTCATTCCTATCCTTCACTGTGTCTTTGAGAACACTGAGGCCCCTAAAAGACAGATAGGGACACCATACAATTAGACAAATTTCCCATAACTGAGCTGCGGTACCAATCATCAACTCCAAACTTCCATTAAACTGAGCAAGCATGAATTCTATTTACTGTTATCAACTTACTAAGGAATCATATCCCCTCCATGTTATACATCCCCTTTTTAATTTTTCTAATATTTTTCATATTAAAAATTTTCTATATATAATAAAAATGGAAATTATCTTTTTATTTCATACACCCAACCCCAGTTCTCTAACTGAATAAAATTCTTACGAATAATTCATTGTGCATTCTTCCAGATACTGTTTGTGTTTTTTTTGTATTTATGAACACACACGCAGTGTTGGTGCTTTAAAATACAAATGATATCATAATATACGGACATTCTATTAGTTGCTTCTTCCCCATATAATATCATGGTCATCTATGTCAATATCTGCATATTTACTTCTTTTTTTTTCAATATTAGGGCATGAACAAAATGCATCAAATACCTACATGTTACAAGACATATTACTTATAAGGATTTAAGGCCCATATGAAAGGAAATGTCCAGTAATTTGCTCATCTTTCCCATACATTAAAATTATGCTTAAAAAAATCTATCCCCTTGTCACCAATTCCTCTCTGCCCTTCTCTAAACTCAATTTAATAAGATTTCAACCTTACTCCACCAAACTGTTCCTGTAAAGTCACCCAGGGCTGCCATGTTGTGAAACCTGATGGACATGTTCCAATCCACACCTAATTTTATCTTTCAGAAGTATTTGCAATGGGTCCTCTCTTCTTAACATCTTCTGTGCTTAGCTTCCAGGTTGCCACATGCCTGTTGTCTTTCTCCTAACTACGTCTCAGCCTCCTTTTCTGTATAATCCTCATTCCCCAACTTACAAACACCAGAGTACAACAGAGATCAGTTTCGAGTCTCTCTCCTCTCCATTCACTCCTTGTGTGATCTTACGGAGTCACAGGCTTCAAATATCACATAACACTGGAAGCTCCCCAATTTTTTATCCAGATCATTTTATTTCCAGACCAGACATCCCTCCTGAATAACAGACTTCTATATAAAATGACCTACTCAAAATTTCCAATTCTATATTTACTAGTTAACTCATACATCACAACTCTAAATCTGAACTCCTGATCTCCACCCTAAATACTGGGTTTCCATGTTTTCCCCATCTCAGTTAATGCAAATTCCAATTTTCTGGTTGCTCATACCAATAACCTTGGAGTCATTTTAAATTATTTCCTTTCTCTTACACCCCGTGTCTCGTATGGCAGCAAATTCTCTTCGCACCATCTTTAAAATATATCCAGAATCTGATCATTTCTACCACCTCTACTGCTACTCACCAAGCACAGACTCTGTCTCTCCACCTCATTGCAATAGCGTACTATCTACTCTTTATCCTTTTGTCCTTGATCCTTGTTGTCTACTCTCAAAAAGTTGCATGAGTATTGCTAATAAAATATGAAAGACTGTTATGCATCTGTTCAAACTTGCAAATGTTCTGAATAAAAATCCAGGTTCCTTCAATGGTTTAAGATTGCCATAAGAAAGAATGAGATTTTAAAATTGCAATGAAAAAACTTTTTTTCCAACAGAGAGTTAGAGAAGGCTTTATGTAAAAAAGGGAGTACTTAGGGATTTCCCTGAGGTCCAGTGGTTAGGACTCCACGCTTCCAATGCAGAGGGTGCGGGTTCGATCCCTGGTTGGGGAACTAGGATTCCACGTGCTGTGTGGCACGGCCAAAAAAAAAAAAAAAAACTTAAAAAAAAGGGAGCCCTTGGCTTTTCTCTTAGCATGGCACATTCTGAGAGAGGCATAAATATTGGAAAGTATGAGCATTCAGGGTAAAAAGTACATACAGAGGCACAAAAAAGAACTATAGTGCTCATGAATTTTTAAGAAAATGACTATTGACTGATGAGTGATTTACCAGGAGGTTAAAAACAAAAGAGTAAATTTAAGCTAGATTGTAACAGGACATTAACATATTCTGGACTAATTTTGGTGTGCAATAGGAACCACAGAGACTTTTTTCCCACAGAGGAATCACGTTACCAGAACTGTAAAAGGTAATCTGAGAGCAGAATGTTAGCTGAAATAGTGCGGAGATTCCAGTGAGGGTTCTTCCCCAGCAGTACAGGTAAGGGATGATGTCCAGTGGTGATGAACATGCAATTGAAAATCTGTACAAAATGTGAGGAGGAGTCATTGATGACACCAGGAATTTGAGCCTTGGTTATCTACTACATGGTTGAGAAGCTATTACAATATCTCTGGAAATAGACACTGGTATTCTAAACTAAAGCAGTGGCAGTTGGGGTGCAGAGAAGTAGGTGATTAGATGCAATATCCGGGAATTCTCCCCTCTCTGTTTCTCTGCAAATGAAAATCATTACAACATCTTTAGAATTTTTCCTTCTGGCTCACAGACTTAGAGAATGAACTTATGGTTACCAGGGTGGGGAGCGGGGGGAGGGAGAGCTAGGGAGTGTGGGATTGACATGTGCACACTGCTATATTTAAAATGGATAACCAACAGGGACCGACTGTATAGCACAGGGAACTCTGCTCAGTATTGTGTAACAACCTAATTGGGAAAAGAATTTGAAAAAGAATAGATACATGTAGATGTACAATTGAGTCACTTTCTTGTACGGCTGAGGCTAGCACAGCATCGTTGATCAACTATACTCCAATATAAAAGAAAAAGTTAAAAAAAATTTTTTCCTTCTGGTACCATACTTAGAGATACATTTATAGGGTATTCAGATTCAAGTCAGAAGTTTGTTTTTCTGATTCTGTTGCCATGAAGACACCGTGTCTACACTGTATGAAGTTCCATTGGAGTCCCTGGTGGTAGAATTGGCAGGATATGAGGGCCGGATGAGTGAGATGGGTCAGAGTGATGGAGCAGTTGAAGATGACTTTTGAGTTTTACAACTCCAACATTTCAGTCCATCTTTTTAGAAAACCCTTCTTTATACTTGGTATAGACAAGCTTTTATCCACAAAATATTATCCAAGAAAACATGACTGGGTACATACCTAGTGGTTGTCATTAAGAATATCTTTTTAACATGAAACAGATGTGTCATGCAATGAAGAATCCATAGCTTTGCTCAAGTCAAGATATATTACACCTGTCATCATCTTCCCATCTCTAAGCCCCATTACTCTGTCATGGAAGATTAGACTCATCAGGCAGAAGATGTTCCTTCAGAAAATCTCTCAGGCTACTGCCTAATTCTCTGTTCTCTTCGGTGGTACCACAGTTTGTTTTCAGTGAGCATTTTGTGACTATGTAAGAGACGAGATATCTGGCTTACAACGAACATAGCTTCTAATTATAGTTGAAAAATTCATTTGGAAAAAATATAGATCAAAACAGTTTCCTGAATTTCAATTAACTACTTGACAAAATAATTTTCAACATGCTAACATTCACTTGCTCTTGACTACAAAGGGAAGATGCAAAATTCATTGTATGCAATTATTTACGAAGTATTTATCTGTGTTCTAGTGATACTATCAGCTAGGAGCCCCAAAAATCTAACTCTCTGGGAATATCAGATTTCCAGTCTTCATTCCTTCTGCTTAGCTCTGTTAAGGAACACTGTCTTATATTCTACTGCCTCAACTTCAGCAGCTCAATCGATATTGGCTTTGGAAATTTCCCCCTAATGAAACTTTTTTCCTGTGACTGCGTACTATTGTCACTTGTTTGCCACCATATCTCAGAGGGTTGCCCTGCAAGCACCCTACACCATAGGTGATGCTTCCCTTCTGATCTTGTAATCAGCCTTGGCCATGTCTCCTCCGTCAGACCAGACGCTTCGCACCTCCCCTCTTGGGTCTGTGTATCTGCCCAAACTTGAATACAATTGTCATCAACACTGCACTGTATTTGTGCTTCTTGGCTATTCTCTGGGTCCCAGGTTTGTTCCTTGGCTCTGCTTCCTCTAAATAAATGCTCTCCCATGGAAGCCAACTTCAACACACCCAATCCGAATCTCCAGCTCCACGGTCATACTCTGAAAAATGTTACTGAATATCCCCTGACAGAGGTAGACTTTCTAGTTACCCCCAAGTTCCAGTAGTATTTGTACCTACATATTTCTAATCTAGCACTTTTTATAGTGTAGTATAATGAGTAGCATATATGCCGGCTTAGTTCTCTCACACTAATAAGACTATGGTACATTTTAGACCGAAAATCTGGCTTATAAAGCTTTGTACTCCCCACACCTTGACAGATCCTTGATCAAAGGTCCTCCATGCGTACTTGTTAAATATTTCATAAAAACTATATAATGGGATAAAAGAACCATGGGAAATAATAGAGAATAACATACATGGGTCATGCCCTCAAACTTATCATTAAAAAATTGTACAAATGAATACATCAATACCTATGATACAGAAAGCACTGTGCTATGTTCATGGCAGGAAAGAGATGGCACACTCAAATTGGATAATTTGAAACAGGGGACAATTTACAAAAATGTTGGCAGGGTACAGGGAACCCACAAAAACTAGTGTTATACCTTCGAGCTAGTGACTATGGGAGTCCTTTATCGTACCTGTGTCTGCAGGGTTCCAAGGAGAGTGGTAACAAGAACCCATAAGGAGGAGGTCATGTGTATAGGACCACCTAAAGAGAAACTGGGGTCACAGGTGGAGGACTCAGCCAGATCACACGATGCCACCCCTACAGGGAGGGAGCCAGGGTACTTCTTAAACATTCTCTTCACCAAATCTTCCCAAGTGAGTTCAGGTTATCTACAGTGTGTGTATCCTGAGTTGATCTTCTCCTTATGGCTGCATAATCTTATATTTTCATTGTTTGTTTTGTTTTGCATTATCACCCATTTTTTTTTAACAAGTATTATTTACTGCTCATCTTTGATGGTGCTGGGTGATGGCTATTAAGTCTGATTTCTTTCCATAGGGATGCTCACAGTCTATCAGGAACACAGACATGTAAAAGATCCAGTAAGAGCTTTAGCAGAGCCATGGATAAATGTAATGACAATGCAAAATGCAAATCAGTTAATTTCTTGGGCGAGAAATAGAAGGCATTGGCCTGATTCTTAAGAGTAAGAAGTTTTCCAAGAGAAGGAGTCATGACAACAACGGAGGAAGCACATGTGCAAAGAATAATTCTCAAAGAGTGTTTCATTTCAAAAACCATAGAGAATTTCAGGCCCATGATGACCTAGTGTGTGTGTGGCAGAGTGGTGAGTTTGACATCAGGTAATCTGAGAACAAATTACACATGGCATTGTGCATTGTTAGCTAAGGCACTCAGACTTTGTCCTTCAGATAGGCAGACAGGAATCCATATTCTGAGGGGGTCCATCAGTGTCCCTCTCTGGCATGCCTTCCCGACTTGAACAGCCCTTGATCAGAGGGTCCGCTTGTGCGCCTGTGCCCGAGAGTCTGTGTGGATCCACACCTCGGACCACCTTTCCTTCCACCCCAGTTCTCCACACCTGGAAGATTTCAGGGCCAGCAGAGTAGTGTTCAAGGGCCCTGTCTATTTCAAGTTGGTGGAAACATCCCCTAGAAGTCCATATGCACACTAGCCCCACCCTACTGTGTACATCCAATTCTATGGCTCTTTGGATCAGATTATACTCATTTGATTATGAGTGTAATTATTTCCTTGGGATTCTCACTAGTCCCCTTCCACATTTAAATCAGTTGAAATACCCACATGTACCATCTCGTGGTGAAGCCTTCATCAGAACCCAGAGGCAAACCAGGAGCTTCTTCTCAAATAAAGAAAAAAGGTTAAGGAAGAAGAATAAGACTTGATTACCAAACCCACAGGGCTTTTCAGAGGTTAAAGATAGCTTCCGGGCCACAATACTTGCCCAGTAATACTGGGTCTGCTGGGTCATAGGGCCTAAGAGGCAGGGCCTTGTCCACAACAGCCTGGATATGCTACAGTCCATTTCCATAAAATGGGTAATCCCTACTTCTCCTTCAAGACGAAGCTCAAGTATGCTTTTCTCCATGAAGACTTCCTGGTCATCCTGATGCCTGACTTATACAGGCTCTTGTTCATACAATCTTCTACTCCCTTATAACAGCTTCTACACAGTGTTGTAATCATCCATTCGTTTGTCCGAGAGCTCTCTGAGAGGACAGACTCTGTGTATGTGTGTGTGTATATATATATATTTATCTATATATCCCCAGTACCTAGCACAGTCTTGGTGCATAAAAGACGTCAATAAATTCTTAGCATATAAATGAAAGAATGATCAAATCTTGTAACTGGGATATTATCTAGTCAAATTCAGGTTGGTTTACTTGTTCATTCACTGTTTCAGATCAGATGCTTGGACTCAAATTATGTTTATTGGGCATTTCTTACATTTTCCACGGATTGTGCCTCACATCTTAGCTTGGGAAGTATGGTGCATATGTCATCTTATTTACCCCCTACGTGCATCCTGTAGAGTTCACATTAGTGTCCTCATTTTTACAGGTAAAGAAACTGGAACACAAATTTAAATAACTAATTTTATTCACCAAGTTAGTAATTGTGGATCCAGGATTTGGACCTGGGCTGTGACTTTATCAAATGCTCCTCTGTCATCCAGGATGTGCAGTGCAGTGGCCTCCCTGTCTCAGAGCCGTTATTTCAACAAACAGGTACTGGGTGGCAGCTCCGGGTGCACGCTGTATTAGGCACTAGGATGGGAGCACAGTCTCTGCTCTCGGGGGCTTACATTCTAGTGGGATACACAGACAATTTAACAGTTAGGTGCCATAAATTGGATGACAGTTCTGGCAAAGGAGGTCTGGGGGCTAGGAGAGGACAAAGCAGGAAGACAACCTTAGTTTGGCATCTCCAGGAAGGCCTCCCACAGGAAAGGCAGAGACCTGGAAAACAAGAAGGAGGAAGCCAGGTGCACATAGATAATGGCTAGTATGGAAAATCCAGGTCAGCAAAGAAAGAAAAGCAATGAGAAGGAGGAGAAAGAGGAGGAAGTAAAGTAGGAGGAAGAGGAAGGAGAGGGGGACAGTTGTGTTGACTGAAATCCCAACACAAAGAGATAACCACTATATTTTTACCCTACTCTCCCCACCATTCTACATGCAAATACAGGACAAATGTATACAAGGCTATTGTGTAAACATAGATTTTAGTAATTCTCCCCCACCCAGCTGTATATAATGAATCATATTATACATCCTGAAACCCAAGCAGAAGTGTCTGCAGGCCCTTGAACAATCCTTAAGGAGCTCAGGTGACCCTGCCTGCCAGCTGCCCAACAGTGGCCCGTGGCAGGTTCTCAGCGACGTGACTAAGACGCACCATTAGCAGTCAGGGTGATGCCTGATGGAGTAACTCCTTTCCAGCACAGTTAAAACACACACACACAAAACTCTCTCTCACGTGCCCACACAGACACACAGGCAAATTAGAGCACATGCAGAGCAGCTGTCTCTCCCTTCCTGGGTTCTAACATGTGGCTTGAGTGGGAGCCACATTTCCCGTGTCTAATTGGGAAATTGCCAGAATCCTGGATCCTCTATATACTTCCTCCGATTTTCAGTGACCTGCATGCTGGTGAATAGTTTTCTAAATATCACATCAAAAGAGAAAGCCTGTGGTACTATTTGCTTTCCTTCTCTTTAAAAGTTCTTGGAGTTTTTGTAAAAGTGGAGTAGGTCTATGGAAGTATGTTAACTACGACATCCCTTGTTGGTTTGGGTACAGGTGTATGTCTCACAAGGAAATAGAATGTAGAGTCTTCCCTGGAGCTACCCCAAACCCATGGAGATTGAGTATTAAAGCAGGGGTTATATGGCCACTGAAAGGACTATGATTTTACAAAAATACAAAATATCTTTTGTCGGTAAGCTGATCTCGTTTTATTTTTTTTTTAAAGCAGTTTACTGTTTTTATTTATTTCAATTTTTATTTATTTATTTATTTATTTATGGCTGCATTGGGTCTTCGTTGCTGCGCGAGGGCTTTCTCTAGTTGCAGCGAGCGGGGGCTACTCTTCGTTGCAGTGAGCGGGCTTCTCATTGCGGTGGCTTCTCCTGTTGCAGAGTACGGGCTCTAGACACATGGGGTTCAGTAGTTGTGGCACGCGGGCTCAGTAGTTGTGGCTGGCGGGCTGTAGAGCGCAGGCTCAGGAGTTGTGGCACACGGGCTTAGTTGCTCCGCAGCATGTGGGATCTTCCTGGACCAGGGATTGAACCCATGTTCCCTGAACTGGCAGGCAGATTCTTAACCACTGCACCACCAGGGAAGTCCTGATCTTGTTTTATAGTTAGTTTGTGTTTTATTTTTTTCTATCCCAGAGTCATTAGGGGAAACTACTAGAACATCATTTACCCTTCAGGCATATGGACAAAGTGGGCCAGAAAGAGTGAGGGAACCTCCCCACTAATTTCTGATTTCCAGTGCAATGTGATCGGTGGGCTTTGGGGTGGAACAGACATGAGTTCAAATCCTGGTTCTGCCACTTTTTGTCTGTGAGATCTGAAATAAGTCATGTCACTTCTATGAGAATGTTTCCGTCCTCTGTTCTATGGGATAAGAAAATAACACTAACTCCTAGGATTGACTGAGATGACGTGAATATGGTAAAGGAATCAGTTTCCCTTCCATCTTGCATCTATTCCCACCTTTCCCGTGTTCTTCCTTGTTCTGTTACATGGGATCTGGTACCACCACCACTTACCCCTCTCTCCTGGCTTACTTTATAACCCTGTTGTGTAAGCACCTGACAGCTGGATTTTTTGATAGTGGTGCATTAAGTTTTTGATTGCCAAGACATCCACTTCAAAGACACCCATCTCGAAGAAACATACTGCAGCTACACAACTAGATAAAGGGCCAGGCTGCCCCACCCATCAAGTCCTTTTTCTTAGAGAGCTCTGGTTGACTCACATAACTGACCATTTGACCACTTGTTTCTTCCTTCCCGCACTTTAATTCTTGCTCAGATGTTGTTCGCCAATAAAGAGTGAACCTGCAAAACCCTAGGCACCGCACCCTTGATCACAATCAAGACAGAACCCAGGTCCATGCTCTCTCTACTTGCAACCTCCCTGCCTCAACGCACCTGGGCATTGTACCCTCCAGGACCTGTGAGTAATAAACCTTGTTCTTTGTTTTTGGTTTTTTCAAAGTTCCCTGATGGTTGATGCTGAGGTGCATCTTGAAATCATAATAACCAGAAGTGCTGGACCAGCCACAGCATTGGCTCTGGTCAGGGAAACGCCTGTGGGGACGACTGCCTTAGTGCCGCTGCTTAGTGGGGCCCAGGTGAGCGCCCACAGGCATTTCTGTACGACAGCATCAGCGTCAATAAGCTGAGACTGTGCAAAACAGACCCAGAGCTACCGGCTCACGTAATGGGTTCACACTGTAAAGGATCCAAATCATCTCTTGAGCGCAGTGGTTTTCAATCCTGACTACACCTAGAGTCACCAAGGGAGCTTCTTAACCAAAACCTGTACATGGGCAAGTCTACACTGGTCTAGGTTTAGCCAGAGACATCCGTATGATTTCAAAGCTCCTGGGTGATTCTGCCGTGCCTCCAGCATAAGAACCACTGTCTAAGGATGGCACTTCTGAATGTGTGCCCAGAACACACCTACGTCAGGATGGTCCAGAATGTGTGTTCAAAGGCAGGGTCTCCGGGGCCACCAAACTGCTAAGTCGGATTCTCTGAAGCTGGAAACCTTGAACGTGTGCATTCATCAAGCTCCTCCAGGGATTCTTATGCTCCAAAAATCTGAGGACCACAGTTCATGTTCAAACCTCTCATTTTTCATATGGGAAACTGAGGCCCTCAAGGCGGAAGGAACTGGCCTATGACACCAGCCAGGACATGGGGTCTCATCTCAGGTATCCTGAGGTATAATCCAGCATTCATTCCAATGGGTTATATTCAAAGGCGCAGGAAATTTGAAAGCTCTATTATCCTTTGTGCAGGAAATTAAGCACGAGCTTCGTGAATCAACTATAAAACCAAATAAAATTTATAATAGAAGCATAAATAAGACCATGAAGCAAATAAAATTTAAATAAACAACATTAATGAGAAACATAAAAATTGTTTTGCTAGAATAAAAGAAAAGCTTGCTTGAAACATTATATGAACATAGTAACCAGGCCTCTCCACGGCCTCTAACCCGGAGAGTTATTTCCATTTTGACGTGTTCTACTGCTTTGCACCATATGATTTTATTTCCTCACCACTTTTCTCATTCCTAACATGGAAAAAATAAACACTCATGGATGGTAACTCACCATAACAGTTTTGCTCTACTTGACCAGACACAACACGTTGCTTACATATTAAGATTTCCTTTTTAATTTTCTCATTAATCTGAAAAAACTAAATCAACATAACTGGACATTTTGCCAGTAGTGTCATAAACATACACCTGTATCTGGGGCTTATAATGCATGATTGTAATGAATATAAGGTGATCCAGAATGCTTATATATATATTTTTAATTATGGCAATAAATCAGTGTAAACACACATTTTCATCTGAAATGTCAAAATCAAATTGGGCAAACCATAGATACAGAAATGCCAACTTTGACCATGTAAAACTAAATATATTCTGACTTAGATTTCCAAGGGATAAAAACGATTTTAAAAAAATCAACGGTGCTTTTGTTTTGCCTCTGGATTTATGGGGTAGATATTTCTTTGTGTTTACTAGCTGATTGTCTTTTGATTTCTGGTTCAACTAAATGAAGATGTTTTTTTAAAAAGATCAGCTCCTCATAATGAAACAAAATTGGGAATTCAAACATGCAATTAAAATGCACATTTAATCTACCAAGTGTCTATTTTCTGGTCTATCATTTAATAGACCAGAAGGATCATTTTTCTTTCTTTTTATTATTTATTTATTTGTTTGTTTGTTTATTTGGCTGCGTTGGGTCTTTGTTGCTGCACGCGGGCTTTCTCTAGTTGCGGCGAGCAGGGGCTACTCTTCATTGCGGTGGCTTCTCTTGCTGCAAAGCACGGGCTCTAGGCGCGTGGGCTTCAGTAGTTGTGGCTCGCGGGCTCTAGAGTTTAGGCTCAGTACTTGTGGCACACGGGCTTAGTTGCTCCGGGGCATGTGGGATCTTCCCGGACCAGGGCTCGAACCCATGTCCCCTGCATTGGCAGGCGGATTCTTAACCACTGTGCCACCAGGGAAGCCCAAGTATCATTTTTCAATCAGTCCTGCAATAATACCATTAAAGATCTTGATGTGTCATCCTCCAGTCACACTAACTATGCTTACTGGACATGAAGTAAAGACATTTCTTGTTCATAACTTTTCCAATTACTTATTCTACCTCTATAATTATTCATTAGGGAATTTTCTTCATATCATACAAGTAGTTCTGTGTTATTCTGTTAATCACTTACATTGTCATACACATACATATGCATATGCATACATGTGTATATGAAAAACATTTCATTAAGTAAATCCATCCATCTTTTTATTTACAATTTTCAAATATCTATTCTATTCTTATAAATTTTACTCAAACCGGTTTTTATATGTTTATACTTTCTTGTTATTACCACACTTTTTATAGTCAAGCTTTACTGTCTCTGCAAGCAGTTTTACATGTCAGAGGAGTATATATCTGATTTTTCCCTCAGCCAAATTTCAAAATACTATTTAACAAGTAACCAAATAATCATTTTAATTTCAAATTTGAACCACTACCCTTTCATACATTAGAGTTTAAATAATAGATTATGTCTCTTTCTATTACATCTTCTCTCTCCTATACCAGCACCAGGAGTTAAATTATTTTATGTTTACAGTAAATGTGCCATATAACAGGTGACAGCCCCCTCCACTGGCCTTCTTTTTTAAAATCCTTTTGGATATTATCCTATGTTTATGTTTAGAATTCCTTTAGAATCCCTTTGCCAACTAGTATAACATCACATTAAGATTTAGGTAGAACTATGTTTAAGTTATACAACAATTTGGGACAAATTTTAATTTTCAGAAGATTGAGTGAAGCTCTCCAGGAACATGGTATGGCTCTCCATTTATTTTTAAACTTTTATTTGTTTCCAAATAGTGTCTTTGAGTTTATCACTGGGTAGTTCATATGTTTGTTGTTGCTCACATGACACATAATGTTTTAATGGTATCAAAGAGAAGAAGTGGAGATACAGTCAAAGTAGACATTAATCAATATATCTGATTTCATTCAAAGCCCTTCTTGAAAATCAGTCTACAGCACACCCACCTTCATCAGTGTAGTTTGTTTTCTTTGTACACATCCAAAAGTAAAAAACATGAACATTTCTAAGGATATAAGAAAATTTAGAACTTTTACTTGATTCCATAATCAAATCTCCACAACTAGGATCACCGTCCTCAACTGCCAACATCTCACCGACCCAATGCCTCTTCTTCCGGTGTGGAAACTTAAACTATTTGCAGTGGGTCTTGGAGTCCTGGGTTGCACCTTCTGGCTCTTTTGCTGAATTGTCTAGAAATCTGCCAGGGGCCATTCCACAGCCACAGCTGTCACTCGTCCCTCTTCTGTGTCCTGCTTGGTCCTTGGCCACAGCCTCTCCTTATGCTCCTTGGCAGGGGACCTGACAGCCCTTTGACAATGATTCAGTATGACGTGGGCCTTGGCAGTGAAGGGACCACAGCCAGGAAATGAAAGAGATGGTGATGGTGCCTCCATTCATTCCTCCCTGGCTCATGCCAGCCAATGTCCGTGACCCTGGGAATCCCAGCGCTGCCTGGGGCGCTGCCATTTCCCACGGGTGCCTGGTTCCTTCCTAGGGACAGGCTTTCCTACGTGATTTGTCTCCTCTCTTGATTGTGTGAGAAGCAGACCCAGCTTTCTCCAGCTACTTCTCAGGTCCTCTCTTCCACTTAGCAGATGGTGGTTTGTATTCCACTGCTCCATCAGCTGGCAACCCACAGCCCTCCCCAGGTCTCTCCCAACATGTCTCTGGCTCAGTAGAAGGCAAGCTGTTGGTGACTAATATCCTGTGCATATATTAATAAAATTTTTTTTAAGTTGTACTCATTTCAAATAATGCTTATATATTCTTGAAGGGTGAGCATTCATGGGACTAGGCGACCTTTGGAGAAGGAACTTGGAATTGCTGTCATAGAAACCATTCATTCACAACATTGTGGTTCCTTAGCCTCCGGGAGAAAAGGGTCAACTGTGACTTCCCCTCTAAGAGCTGGAAAGACTTTCTGATAATTCGGAGGGAATACTTCTTTGATGCTACCTCAAAATTTTGAATGAGGGCTAAGAGATTCAAAGTGAAATCTTCACTTTCATATTGAAAGTGGAATTCTTTTTATTTTATAGAGTAAGTTTCACCCCCAGGGAATTAAAAGAAAAAATCTAACCGGCTCCTTGGGAGGCAGTGAGCTTTCTGTCACCTTTGATTTTTCAAGTAGAAATGGGATGGGCACAATATAACTCTTTAAGGAAAGCATTTGTTCATGATTCACCTACGGTACCACCTTATTGCAATTATCACAACGTTGATCGCTGTAGAAACAGTACAGAAGAGTGTAAATAATTCAGCCATTGAAAGCAGACAAATCTAAATTCTACTTGAATAAGCTCTATCACTTACAAGTAATATAGCTTTAGACAAGGTACTTGCCAAACCTCAAGGTGCTTGTCCATAAAATAGAGGCTACACAGATGCCCCTCTGCTCTCTTGCTGACATGTGCTGAAGCAGTTTTCACTCCCTGCTAACCTGGAACAGAACTCATCCTCTTAGACGTCCCTGAAATAACCCATCTGCACTGAAGCCTCGGTGAGCACAGCAGACTCTCCTGAAGTGTGCAAGTGGAGGAAGGTTTACACTGCATCCCCCATACATAAACAACTCACAAAAATGGGCAAACAACCCTCAAACTCCCTTCTCACCCGTGCCTCTAACTGGCTGGTTGGTTGTCTTTATTTTTCCCTTGTTCCTCTTTCCACCTGTCTCCTCATGGATACTGATTCCAGCTCTCCTTTCTTTCCAGATTCCAGCCCCAAACCCATCTTCAAATCCCTCCACATTAATGAAATTCTACTTCCATTATTGACTCAGCCCATGAGATACTCTTCAAATAAGGGATGTACAGAGGAAACTCCCTCCTTGGAAGGCTCTATCCCAGAACATTTTTGTGATTTCACTTCTACCCCAGGAAACTCATAAAAATATTTCTCCTGAGTAAACACAATGCCCTCTTCACAAGAAAAATTTTCTCAGTCTTGATTCAATGAGTTAGTAGTAAAATGCCTCAGATGCCTCATTCATAAAGTGATTAGTATGAATGAACGATGTAAAATGTGCGGCACCCACTGTTCAGTGCTGCTTAGAAGAAAGAGATAGAAAAGGAGGATGAGGATAATTAAAATGCCAAAAACAATTTCTAAATGAATGAGTGAATTCATGAGTGTCATGAGGGAATTTCAAGTCAACCAAGGTGCTATGGACTGAATTGTACCCACCCCCATTCATTGCTGAAGCCCTAACTCCCAATGTGATGGTATTTGGAGGTGGGGACCTTTGGGAAGGAATTAGGTTTAGATGAGGGTGGGGTCCTCATGATGGGATTAGTGTCCTTATAAGGAGAGGAAGAGACACCAAAGCTCTCTCTCCACCAAGTGAGGACATCTCCACCATCTGGTGGCCATCTGCAAGCCAGGAAGAGAACTCAGCCATGCTTGCTCCCTGATCTTGGACTTTCAACCTCCGGAACTGTGAGGAAAAAAAATGTCTGTTGTTCATTGTAAAACAACTACACTTCAATAATTGTCTTTTAAATGTCTGTTGTTTAAGCCACCCGGTCTATGGTATTTTGTTACAGCAGCTCACACAGAGCTCACACACCTGACCACATACAACGCCATCCTACAACAGGACCTGCTCTGGATATTCTCTGCCCAAAGGTCCACTGTCCACACTTCACTACCACTTGCTGGGCTGTGTGAGGCTGAACCCTTATGAATTACATCTGCTGCGCTCCTTGCCCTCTCACTCTTACTTGGGTTTGGCCGTCGGGCAGCACGAGTAGACAACCGGAGGGCAGGATAAAAGACTGACTGGGCCACGGTCCAGCAGTGACTGCCTCTCTCCCCACGTGGCCCTTGCTGAGTGGTTCTCCTCCAAACTGCAACTCCATCTGGGGTCTGATCTCTCTTCATTCCCCCCTTGCCCCTTCACAGCTAGGGGTGGAAACTGCATCCCAGGGTTGCTTGTCTTGGGCACCCTACATCCTGTCGCAGTTCTCTTAATGCTTCCCTCACTTCTGTAAATATTTCCTTCCTTGCAGGGTATTCAGTTGAACCCTGTAAATGTAATTCAGTTTCCTAAATATAGTGCTGACCCTGACAGGTAGGTGCCTTACCCAAAGCATATTAGAAAAACTTAATGATTATTTGCTCCTGGATTCCAAATTAGGCGATAAGTTTGTTACATAAAAGCTAAGATGAAACATAGCTGCCCTGGAGACACAGACTATAAATAAGAGGTGCTTTAGCCTGAGATCCACAGAAATCAGAGGCAGAAAGAACATGCAGGGGTCACTTTGTCTAATTTTCAGATCACTTTTAACATGCATAATCTAGTGGAAACAGAATGGTCTATGGTGTCCGACAGCTCTTGGTTCAAGTCGCAGCCTGCTTACTTACCAACTGATTTGGGGAAAGTACTTAAACCCTTCTGAGTCTCAGTTTGATCAACGTTAAAATGAGTATAATATAGGCAAGCCCAAATCCCTTATCCAAAATCTTTGGGCCCAGAAATGTTTCAGAATTCAGGATATTTTCAAAGTTTAGACGTTTAATATAATACCATGCCTGTTTCTAACTTTGTGAAAGGGCCAGAAAGGGTCAAGGGCATGGCTCTAATAAAACTCATTACTGTTTTTGCGGGGAGACGTGAATATTCATAAGAACAAAATAAATGAAAACTATAAATAATATCACGCCATTTCTAGCCATGCTTTTCTACCAAATTACTTACAAAATCCTTGGACTTTTTACCTACCTTAAGAGTCATTTTGAGATCACATTAATTAATGCATTTCAAGCCAGTAGTACAATAGCTGGAATACAGTCAGTACTCAACAAATGCCATCCTCATCAACATTGTTACAGCGGCCAACAGCGAACAATTACACAGAGCCTTCCTGTAAACTGATCGGACTCAAGGCAAGAAGCTCTCTGGCATCTCCTCCAATTCCCACAGGTGGTCGGCAGGGCACTGGATCTCAAAGAGTAATATTTCCGAGTTTAGATAGCAGGTAGGTAGAGCTGGAATATGAGTTCAGATCTTCCATCTCCAATTCTGGGCTCTTTTTCCTATATTTATCCATCCATTCAAAGATTGAGGAACAATATCTACAGTATAATCCCATGTGTCTAGAAAGAAAAGCATTACCTGAAAAGGTCTAGAAGGAAACACAGTAAGCTGTGCTCAGTGAGTGACCGGCATGGCTGGCTCATGTCAGCCACTAGACGAGGCACCAAGGGACTGACGTGGCCCACAGCTCTGTAAAGGGGTAGATCATTTTGCGAATATGCATTTAATTTCCTGGGGAAAGGCACCTTTATATTCATCACATTTTCAAAAACGCACACAGAGAGAGATACAGACACTAGACGTGCTTGTAGGGAGAGGGTGTGCTATTCCAGGGGGCTGACCCCCGTGATATGTTCTCTCCATGTGGGTTTGACTGTGACAGTCCGCAGCTGCTCCTGGGCCCAATAATCGGATTATTGTGGCAGAAGGACATTTCATTGCTAATTAGCACGAAGAGATCTTCCAGGCTTCTTGGGTCAAGGCCTGGCGAAGGATAAAACGCTGGGTCCTGAACGGTGCCCTTTGAGATGTTTAAATGGGTTTGGGAGGGAGGCTGTCACATCTGGTTTCTAGGATAATTAGATTATGAAACAGGGAGGGAGAGAAGGCATCCAACATAATCTGCAAAGTCTCTGGCAGAGCCTGGAGTAAGAAACTGGCCGCGGAGTTGACCTCCAGAGGGTCACATTCAACATGGGCCCCCGAGCCGGAGTTGGGGGCACCGACTCAAGGAATGTTTGGTGTCTAAGGGCCTGCTGAGAACATCTTGTCAAGTGGCTTCCAAATGCCAGGCACTTGGTGTGTTTGTTTGAAAGTATAGGTTCCCAGGCGCTGTCCCTGCAAATTCTAGGTCAGTGGACTTGGGTTTGAACCAGGGGGGAGGGTGGTGTTTTTAGTTCCTGGGTAGCATTTAATGCATACAGTTTAGTAGTCACTGGCCTAGTTCAGTGCTGACATTTGGCAGACGGAAATGAGGAGACATACTGGAGATGGTGGTGACAACAGCACCCATGTATGTTGTACCGCATTTAGTCTTCCTGGCAGCCCTACAACGGTGGCTGTGTTTGCCCAATTTGACAGATGAGGATACCGAGGCTCTGAGAGGACCAGGGGCTTTTCCAGTCACACAGCCAGTAAATGATGAAATGAGACTGCATCAGTGCCTCCCAGGGCATCAATGAAAGCACTTGTCAGAGCCCACAGGCTCAGCATGGTCTGGCCCCTGCATAATCCCGAACATCTCGAAACTCTCTACCTCATTCCTGATGCTCCAACCAATTGGTCTTCTTTCAATTCCTCAAAGAAATGTGCAAAGCTCTTCTGATCTCAGGGCCTTTGCACATGATGTTCTGACTGCCTGGCCAGTGTTCTCCCCACCGCCTCGGTTCTTCACATAATTATCTTCTTTTCACCCATGTTAAAGGCAGAGTAATCATTGTGTCGGAGTGCATGCCCACATACACACAAATACACATGCATACACATAAATACACACACACACCCCTAAGGAGGTTTAGTACCTCCCAGTGCTCTAAGGTTAACAGCAAAATTCGTTAACAGGACCTGGAAAACCCTGTGTTGCTGGCCCCCCACCTCTCTCCAGCCTCACCTTGCCCCAGGCTTTCCTTTACGCTCTGAGCTTGTAACCCCTGGACCTTTTGGTCCTTGAAGCCTCCACGTGCCTCCCGTGGGACCTTGGCACACCCACGTGCTTTTGCTTTGGTTTTGCTTTGGGTCCCAGAATGCTATTTTTTCCCCTATTCTTTCACTCGATTGCTACCCAGCCGTAAGCCAGACTTTCTCGGGGATCCTGCCCTGACCTCCCAAGTACACCGAACACCCCTTTGTGGATGTTCAATGTGTCCTGTCGGTGGCCATCATAACCCTTGTCATTTCAGAGCCTCAATCTTTAAAATGGATCGTCTCTTTCTTCTACTAAGATACAATGCCTGGTGGTTCTAAGTCCCAGCACACAGCACAGAGCTTGGTACACAGTAGGCGCTCCATGAGAACATGCAGGTGGTGACCTCACTGAGCCATTTGGGTATGTGCTTAAATATCACCTTTGCAGCAAAAAGGTCTTCCCCAACTGCTTCCTAAAGGAGGTGTCTCTGCTGTTGCTTATTTGTCTCACTCACAGTCGTAATGACAAATTATAATGATCTGGGTATCTTTTAACTTTCCGCCTTCCCTGTAAGGATGGAAGTTGCCTGAGGGCAGGAATGATGTCTGCCTTGCTCACTTCTAGAACGAGGCGCTTGTATTTGCTGCTTGATGTTCACTTGAGTGAATTGGTAGAAACCAAACTCCAGATTCTCAGTCCACGAATGTCTCTTCTCAACATGCAGCCTTCCTGCTGGTAGCATTTAGACCCACTCACACCATGACACTGGGAAAGGGATGCCCGCTTTCTGGACCTTAGTTTTCCCACATAAAGAAAGGAGTGAGGTCAGATGAGCTCTGAGTCTCTTTCCAGAGTGGACATTCAGAAATTCTAGGACCCACTATTTATTACAATAGACAGATGTCATTGTTATAATTTGTTACTTCTGAAGGGCTGCACGGGACTCAATTCAGAGGTTGAACTTTGTTTTTTAGACCAGTGCTTGGCTCATGATGGATGAAGTCAAGTTCAGACACCAATCCCACAAGTTAACCCAGATTTGTAAGTAAACTATGCTGAGAAATAAATCATCTTAACTTTCCTTAACACCCTGGCAGAAAAGAGACAGCATACATATATTTAAGGAGAATTTACATGGGAACGATTTGTAAAAGGAACCATTTCATCCTGTGGGCAGGATTTAGGGGGTCAGGAGGGAAGGTCCCATCCGGAATCTGGTGACAACGGTGAGACACGGCACCCCTAAGCCTGCAGGGTTAGTGGAGGTACAGTTACTAGATCCCAGAGGGAGGGGACCCTGTGTGGGGAACAGCATCTAAGATGCACTGTGGTTGTCAAGGACACAGTCAACCTGCAGAGATCTTGCAGGGAGAATCAAAAGAATCAAGACCCTGACTTTACCACCTCCCTTCCCTCAGATCTCTTGCCAATGCTCCCCTGTGAGCTTGGAGCAAAGTGGAAAGAGTAGAGAGCATGGTGGGTGGGGGGAGGGTGGTGGATAGAAAATGTACAGCACACAATTTGAAGGAGACATCAAAATGCAATCAAGTAGAATTTTACAGAGATAACCTTGAATTGCTCTAAGTTATTTATAAAGTCTATAATTTGCAAACCTCAGCATGTTAACGGTTATTAGTCTCAGATTGCTTGTGGCACGCGTCTAAATCATTTGAGGTACATCAAAGAATCCTCACTGTGTTTACCAGGAGAAGGGGAGAAAAGATCATTTAACTGGAACATATATGACCTGCTACGTTCCTGACAAACATTTCTAAAATGTAAATGTGTCAATTCTAAGAGTATAATTACCTAAAAAATATAATTCACTTGTAGGATCATCTGCATATATTCTCTTAGGTTCTCCTCCCATTATATAATGGAAATGAGAAACATGACATACAACATATATTTACACAATTTGCAACTCAGTGACTCCAAGGGCTTGTTATTCACCAACCATATAAGTGCCTGAGAACAATCACAATCCTTGTACTATCAGCAAAACTACCATTACAGTAATGCATTTTATACGGTCTAGCCTGCCCTGTCTTTATTGAATGAATTGGATTAATGGGGCATAGTATCCAATTATTCACAATGCTTCAATCCTATTTCTATTCTATGCCATTCACTATAGAAAACTGTTCTTCAATTATATTTGCACCTCTGACTGTGAAAAAGTGTTAGGCCAACACTCCTTCCAAGAATAACTAGAAGAGTTTATATATAATTTCACTGCACATCACAATTCTATAAATGTGTAATAAATCACCCAAAATTTGCACACACACACACAAACACATACATATATTCCATGAGTGTATAAAGAACTACCCCCAAATTTAGAGGCCTAATCTAACCAAAATCATTCATTTTCTCGAGCTCCTTCAACTGGGGATGTGGCTCCAGCTGGGGAAGCTCAAAGAGGGCTGGAGGTTCTACTTCCAGGAAGGCTTCCTCCCGTGGCGGACAAGTTAGCGCGGGCAAGTTAGCGCGGGCTGTTGGCTGGGATCTTAGCCAAGTCTTCAGTTCCCAGCATGGCCTCTCCAGGTGGCTAGGTTGAGCTTCTCACAGCATTGTACCTAGGTTCGAAAAGGAAGCATCCCAAAAGCAAGTCTTCCCGGAGATCAAGCCTCAGTATCCATGATTTTGCTGTTTCAGGAGCTAAAAGTTAGCCTCGTGGCCAAGCCAAGGCAGTAGTCAATGTGACAGGAGACTACAAAAGTGCGTGTGTTCCAGGAAGCACAGTGCATTGGATATGTGTGTGTATTTGTTTACTTATTGGCATAGATAATCTGTCAAGGAAATTAGAATTTGGGGACAAAAATCTTAGAGAAATTAAAAACAAAATGAGGTGAATCCAAAATCAAATTGGATAGTGCTTCCTTTATCTGAGTCATTTTTATGTAAATACACATAGCCAAAAATAGCCAAGACAATCTTGAAGAAGTAGAACAAACATGGAGAATTTTCACTACCAAATATTAAGATTTATATAAAGTTAAATAATTAAGACAGTACACTAATAGGTGCAGAAATACGCAAATAGAGGAATGGAATGGAATAAAAATTTCCGCTAAACACACACACACATAAATGCAATAAAATAAATGAATTATTCCGGATAAACTGGATATCCATATTTTAAAACTATGAATATTGATTCCTTCTTCATTGGATACATAAAATTCATTCCAGATAGATTATAGATCTAAATTTAAAAGGAAAATTGTTATAAATTCTAAAAGGTAACTTGAAGAATGGCTTAATGCTATGATACAGACACAGATTTTTTTGATATAGGCAGCAGAGATAAATCTCAGAAAGATAATGCTGAATGAGCAAACCCAGACACAATGAGGTACACACTGTATTGTATGTGTGTGAGCGTATATGTGTATTGCGTGTGTGTGCATGTGTATTGTGCACGTGTGTGTATGTGCACATTGGGCATGCATGTACGTGTGTGCACGTGTATTTTAAATACAGGAAAAATTCATCTTTGATGGCAGAAACCAGGGTCGTGGGTATCTTTGGGGGTAAGTGTTGTGACTGGAAGGGAATCCAGAGGAGCCGTGAGGGGCAACGTTACTGTTTTTATTTTTGTCCTTAACGGAGTGGTGGAGACTTGGTCAATTTTTACTTTGTGAAAACTCATCCGGCTGTACATTTTTTATTTGGACACTTTGAGGCCTGATTTTTTGGCTCAAATAAAAGAAAGTTTATTTTTAGAATGCTTTTTAGTTATTAAATGTATGATCATTGAGTGTGGCCGAATGGCAGAGTAGGAAGACCCTGAGTTCCCCTCCTCCCCAGGCACACCAAAATTACAACGGTTTACAGTTGTAATTACAGAGCAACTATCTATAAGAACAACCCGAAGACTAGCAGAAAAGATTTTCCACAACTGAAGATACACAGAAGGATCCACGAGACAGGCAGGAGACGCAGTATACTCAAGACCCACATCTTGGGTAGGCGACCCACAAGCAGGAGGATAATCAAAATTGCAGAGGTTCTCCCCGAGGAGTGAGGGGTCTCAAGCAGCCACACTGGGCTCCCAACCCAGGGGTCCTGAACAAGGAAGATGAGTCCCCAGAATACCCGGCTGTGAAGGCCGGCGGGATTTGCGTATGGAAGATCTGGAGGGCTGCAGGAAACAGAATCTGCTGTTAAAGGGCCTGCACAAAATCTCACATGCTCTGAGTCCCAGCACAAAAGCAGTAGTTTGAAAGGAGCCTGAGTCAGACCCATCTGTTCATCTTGAGAGCCTCCTGAAGAGGCAGGAGGCTACTGGGGCCTCCCATTAGGGAGCTCACTCTACCACAAGGGCACTGGTGCTGGCAGGTGCCATTTTGGAGTCCTCTCTCTAGCCTATCAGTGCCAGGGGCTCACCTGTCCACCAATGGGCTGCCACCAGCCTCCGGCTCCAAGGGCCCCATGGCCAGCTGCCCTGGGACCTGGCCTTGCCCACTAGTGGGCTGGCAGTCACCGAAAGAGGCAAAGACAGACAGCCAGCTGGCCAGGGGCCAGCCCCACCTACCTGCACACCCACGGCAGTTGTCCCCGCCGTAACGGAAGGGTCCACATAGCCCACGTCCGGAGGCACCACTAGAGCATACACATGGCTCTGGTGGCCAGAAGGGAGCGTGCTGCTGGGCCCCCTATTTAACACGTGAATATATAATCTTTCACCAAGGAGAAATGGGACACTGATAAGTGCTGTGTGTAGGGGATTTCCTCTGCAGCTGGCTTGGTGGGTGCACGTAGAGAGCAAGTTGTTGATTCAGTAATTAATTACTGTATGCCACTTAGGAGCTGAGTTGACAATGCTGATTAGAAATACTGAAACATGGGTTGGCAGCTTCAAAGCCTTGAATTCTCAACTCAGGCTGCAGGTAGAAAATCAAAAGGTGTCTACGGCAGTTCCGAAAGCAGCCCTTATGCCCTGCGGCTGCAGGTGAATGTGGGTCAAACAGAGAGTCTGTAAGGACCACTGAATTATAGTGACCATTAGATGATAATTCTCTTTGGTCTCTTGTGCCAAGTTAAGGGAACCGGAACTGATGGGGAGAGAGGGGACCCCAAGGGACGGCACATCGGGGCAGGCACATACAAGCTGAGGACCTTGAACTCTCAAATCCCTCTCGTCATTCCTTGCAGTGAAAGCAACCCTCTCTCAAGTGTAGAGAAACCAGCCTCTCCCTGCATTTAAAGATGTATTTATAAAGAACTCTGTTGGCGTCACACAGGGTGGTTGATTCACAGGGGGCTGTCGACTCTCCTCCAGACTCCGCCCACCCATGGGCACCCTGTGCTTCGGACTGATAACAAGAGTTTTATTCCAGCAAAGCCAAGGTGTGGAAATAGAGGCCTTGCCGCAGGAGTAGGTGTAACACACCAACTGTTACCGAATCTTTCCAGTGTTTGTTGACACAGCCGAAGCCACATGAATGGCAAAGTGCTCTGAGGGCATTAGATGGTGGAAGGTGAATACAACACTGGATTGTGCCAGCTTGACTGCTATGACCTGAATGTTTGTGTCTCCCCCGCCCCCAAAGTCAGGTGTTGGAACCTAACCCCCAATGCGATGCTGTTAGGAGATGGAGCCTCTGGAAGGTGACTGGGTTATGAGGGCACTGCCCTCGTGAACGGGAGGCATGATTTCCACAGTAAGCTAGGGGAAGCAAGATGAGGCCTGATTTTACAGGTGGGACAACGCAATGACGGCGACCTGGTCACAGACATACTTGGACTTAACTACATGTTCAGCCTCTTACACTGCAATATATACAGGAACATTTCAGACCTGGCAGACATATGCTTGATTTGAGATACCAGAGTGGCAGTGGGGGCGTGGGGTGAGGGATGTGTGGCCTTTTGCCAGATTCCCAGGTAGGAGTCAGTTCACAGACCCAGATCCCCTTCACGGAGAGGGAAGTGAGCTCCCTTTAAGAACGGGCTTCACAATGCAGCCATAGCTGTGCACTGCAAATTGTCACCCAGACGGTCTTCCCAGGGAAATGTGTCCCACGGACAGGAACCTGGTCATGGCTGTGCTGTATTGACGAGTTTGTTCTTATCTTGTGGGGGGAAGGAGACCCACTTTAGGATTTTGAACAATTAAGAGATAGACTCCCGTCTCTGTCTTACAACAATGATTCTTGAACCCATTTAGAATGGTGCTGTGATAAAGGCTTTGAGGCTTGAACTGAAGCAAGGATTCTAAATATGGAAAATAGGGATTGGATTAAAGAAACATTTAAAGATGACAATTATCAAGCTATAGTGATTGGCCGCATATGAGAGGCTTAGAAGAGAAGACAGATAAGGGATGAGATCGTAAAGTGTGAAGGGCCCTGGATATACTCAGAAGAGCTTGAAATTCAGAGAACAAAAGAGAGGCACCGAAGAATTATAAAGAGGAGAATTAGATAATTAGGAATGTGGTTTTATCCTAAAGATACGTGACAGCTCCTACAAAACACTTCTCCTGGCAGACTCTAACCTAAAGCTCCGTTAGAGCGTTAAGGTCACTGGCATTTATGAGTGATCTATTTGAAAGGGTAACATATATCTGCAAAAAAGAAAAGATGGCTCAATTTCAAAAAATCTAGTAATGAGATTCAACACATTTACATCCTAAAGAAGAGGAAAGCAATGAGTAACTTAACAGGATTAAGGAACTTAAACATGTATTCCTGCCCAACAACTGTCTCTAAAATACCAGTATATAAGGGGAGGAAAACTCATTTCCCTCCACCCTTCTAGGTTTTCGGCTGAGAATCCCATAAAAGACACACTAACAGGAGAAAAGCAAACAGAAGCTTAGTAACATGTATCCCTCCTACATATTCAATACATGGGAGAGAGGCAGGAAAACTGAGCAACTTGTTAAAATGGTCCATCCACACCTTAAACACCACCTCCAGTGAAAGACAAAAGAAGATGTTGTTTAGGGGTGAGGGTTTTGGGGTGTAATTATGGGAGGCTTTCAGGTAAAGCACAGTAAAAGAAGCTACTGTTGCTACGTCTCTGCCTTCTTCATTGATCAGAGTTTCTGGAGATTTGGTCTCTAAGTTCCCCTGCAGCAGGCCCTCACCCTCACGCCCGCCCCTCCTACTGGTCTCTCCCCTCCTCCAGTCCGCCCTCCACACTCCACTGACGGGCTAACCTTTCAGTGATGCACGATGAAAAAGTTCTAGAGACCTGCTGTGCAACACAGCGCCTGTAGTTAACAACAATGTATGGAGCACTTAAAATAGTTGTCAAGAGTGTGGATCTTGTGTTACACGGTCTTAACATAAAAACAAACAAAAATACCCAAGGGGCACAAAGACACTTCTGGAGGTAATGGATATGCTTATAACCATGATTGTGGCGATGGTTTCTCGGGTGTACACATATGGGCAAGCTCATCAGACTGTAACATTAAATATGCACAGTTTATGAATACCAGGTGTACCTCAATAAGGCTGTTGTTAAAATTCCAATTCCTAAAGCAGAGCCCTGCCCAGATATCTCTGAAGGTGGGAATTGGACTCAGATCAGCTGGGTTTGAGCCCTCACTAGCTGTGACACCTTAAAGAAGCTGCTTCAACAACCTGCGCTCCATGTTCCTTGTTGCAAAGTGGGGATGATACCCATTTGCAGGGTGACTGCAGGGGAAGAGGAGATGACGCAGACAGAGTGCCTGGAACAGTGACTGATGGCTTACCAGCAATGAACATTAGCTGCTATTAATTTTATTATGTGTAAGTTTCCTATGTCTACTTATAAACAAATCACAGTGCGATGGGAGGTCCCCCTCACACCTGCCTAGGCTCACCTGCCCTCCCCATACCTGCCGAGTAGCCTTAAACCCTTGAATGGCAGTTCCGATCTCACTTTCCTCCTCTTTTCCAAGTTTATTCTAACCTGACATTCAATCGTTTGTTTGGTCATCTCTCTGGGAGACTGTGATGCCCCCTGGACACAGTCTCCTCTTGTCACTGTCAACTCTCAGACCCCCAGTAACTCCATCCTCACGGGGACGGGGCCCCAGCTGGGTCTGACTGCCCCCCTGAAAACCTGCTCCACGTCTGGCCTCCACCCCACTCCCACCTCACAGCCAGCCTCTCGCCACGTCCTGTGAATGAGACCACAGAAGTCTCTGTAATTACAATAAAGATATTACTAACCGTTAACATTTAATCAGTAGTTAAGCACTTGGCAGACATCACACTAAGCAGTTTAAGTGGATAAATTCATTTAGTAACAACCGTATTAAGTGGATCCTATCATTCCTCCCATTTTGCACATTAAACAGCAGCCTGAAGCTTAAGCTGCCTGCCCGGTGCTGCACGCGCAACAGGAGGTGAAGACCCTCCCTAATACGCCCCTGCCGGCACCCCCGCCATTGTATTGCCAGAACCTGCACTGCAGCCGCCCCACTGAGCTTCCGAAAACACAGGAGACCTATTGCTTCCCCAGTTGAAACTGTTTAGGAACCCCGCATCTTCCGTAGGTGCAAGGCCCACCTGTGCCCTGCCTACCGACCAACCTCGGGCCGAGCTGCCGATGCTCCAGCGCCACCCCGGGAAACTCCCCCGGTGACGCCTTCACAGGCTCTCATCGCAGCCACAGGACGCGGACGCATTTCAACACGTGGAAGCTCTTTGCTGCCCCCTGCCGGCCGTCGGCAGCTATAAGGGAGCCTACAAACCAGCTGTGTACCACCCCGTCCGCGGGATTTCAGCCCAGGGATTCCCAGGATATTGTCTAGCACAGGGTTCTCCTGATGCAGTTTAGTTTACTGTAACGTTTTCCAAACTTGAATCTCAGAATGCCCAGTTGAGGGACCCTAGCATCTGTAACTTTAATAAGTGCCTCTGTTGATTTTTATTATCAGGCCAGTTTAGAGAAATCACGTTCCATACACATTTGGGACCCAGACAAAGGGGCTTCACCTGTCAGCTCTGTCCCTCCTGCAACTGCCATCCTGCCCCATCGTCAATCTGAGCATCTCTCTTAGTGATTAATTACTACTTAATTGAGGAGGGTTCTGTGGAGCTTGATTAAGACGATGTTGGTCAATTAATGCAGTCTGTCATCACTCACCATGGTCCTCACTGCAGCTGTTTTAAGGGCCACTGACCTGCCGAGCATCAGGCAACAGCCTCTCAGAGCTCCTCCCCTTCCCACCACACCGACCTGGGTGGTCCCAAATGGCCCAGATTAAATGCTGAAAAAGTGACTTCACCTCGGGTGATACCATCATCGCCTTGAAATGAGAGTGGAATTGGCGAGGGGATGACCTGCGGCTTCCATTTCCAGAACCTCCAGAGCCACGACTGGGTCTCCGCACCTCTCATCACAGGTCCTTGCCCTCTGCCTGGCAGAGGAGGGGCCCCGTCGCAGACTCCACGGCTGCCGGCCCCCAGCACCCACTCTTCTCCCTCCCCTCCCCCTCCTCCACTTTCCCTCCCCGGCTCGCAGTAGGAAAGGGTTGCCCAGTGGGACTAGTTTCTTCCTCAGAGAGGCTGGTGCTGTGTCTTGCTAGGCCCAGGTCACTGGACCGTCACCTCCAAGGGATGCTGGGGATATTTCTGAGCCGGGTCCCAGCCCCAAGCCCTTCCCTCTCCCTCCCCTGTCCTGCAGCACTGGGTAGGTCAGTGGCTTAGGAACCTCACGCCCAGCCCTCATGTGTCGCCTCTGTGCCCTAAGCCTTCCCCCCACGCGGTTCCCAGCTCTCTCCCTCTCCTCACACCCGCGCCCCAGCCAAGGTCTCTCAGCAATGCAGGGCCCAGGGCGCCTCCTGCACAGCAGGCTCCCTGCTGCTGGTCCCTGAGTGCCCGCCGGCCTCCCCTTCCACCCGGACAGCAGGCTGCCTGCCTCACAGGGGGAAGTGGGCATTAGGATTCCAGTCTTGTTTTCATTAGGATTTATTGCCCAGTGTCCCTAACTGGGTTCTTATCCAAGGATGCCAGTTAATGTTGTTGTTATTATTATTTTCTGAAAAGATTACATAATTTTCATCTGCAAAATGAATGCAATTATAACTCCCTCAAAAGGTTTTAGATCAGGATTTAATAAGTAAATTATATATATATATGTCATATATGAATGATGAGACATGACTTGTAAGTGCTTATTTTTACAGTTAGAATATGAAACAACTCTGTGTTGTAGAAACCATTTTACATGTGATAAAGGGAAAATTATTCACTAAACACACACACATATACATACACACACACACACACACACAAGGCAGAAACCTCCACTGGCTTGTGATCTGTGACAATCTGAGGCAGTCCTTGCATTTGGGCTTCATCTTCCTACACCGAGGGGTAGAGATCTGGAAACATGAGGACCATGGGGGCCTTCCTGGCCAGCAGCCCTTTGGAGCCAGGTCAGTGGCACAGCCCGGAGATGGAGGAGGAGATAATTTACAATCACTGAGCAGATTTTTCACAAATGTTCCGGAGAGACTTACAAATACACTTGAGCTTTGTTGCCTTGTGCCGTCAGGCAACAAGCCACGGGATGACCAGAGCCAGCACTTTGACCCCTCCAGGCCTCAGTTTCCTCACCTATAGGATGAGAGGGTGGGGGAAGACTCAGGGGTTACAGACCAGGGGCGGAGCCACTGTGACATTCTGCTTGTTTTCTTTTTGATATTAGGCCCCTTGAGACAAGTTGTCTGGCTCAGGAAACTCCAGTAAAGTAAGGCAGGTCTTGTTTCACGCAGTTTCAATATGCATAAATCCATTACCAGCGTTTAGTTAAATAATGCTAGTCTCTGACACGTGGTTCAAATTTCAGTTCACAGTACTTTAACTGTACTGAGTGAAGCCCAGGACACCTGATTCAGGCAGGCTGACCTGATGGGGGGATGTGAGGGGAGGCCTCCTGCAGGACCCCTGCAGGTTGACTCTCAGGATTTGTAACGAGGGGAACATGCTCTAAGGTCTCAGCTCTGTGACTCTAAGCAAATTACCTAAGCTCTCTGATCTTCAGTTTGCTTAAACGAAAAATTTCAAGGAGGTAATGATGATACTTGTATTTGGAGGTTGCTGTGAACATTGATATTTAGAAAGAACATTAGTGGGAAGTTGAAGTAGCCCATGATTCAATGGGAAAAAGAGGTGCCCATTCTTTGAAAAGTGTAGTGTTGCACACATAGGGCTTCGTATGCAATACTGGATGTTAGTTATTATTACTATTCTCTGGCACTCTTGGGTCCATAGGACAGTGCAGCTTAGATGATGGTGGGGTTTTGACTTAACATTATAGAAAGGAATGCAATTGGCTAAGGGGCCTGGTCCCCTTTGGATGGACGGTGCCAGGTTTCCAAGGCGCCTGCTGGAGGGCCCAGATCATGCCTCCCTGGGCCCACCACTTCCTCTTCCTTCTCCCACTTATTTCCATCCACTCTTTTTTCTTCTCCTCTCACCTTTGTCCCCCTTCCTCCCTTTCTTTTCTATTTCTTTCTATGGAATACCAACCACAGGGCCGGATGTAGGACGAGGCCACATGAGGGAATGAGACCAGTTTCCTCCCATCTAGAACCTTCCCATTACCTCACGGGGAAGAGACACGAAGAGAAATGACCATCAGAGGAATCAGTGTGTGGTCATCCACAGAGGTCACCCAGCTTCCTCCACCCACCTCGCCCCAGGAAGAATACCCTCTACCTCAGCCACAGTGAACAACAAACAGCTCCTGGGGTGAAAGGACTCCCACCGTGCCCTAAATCAGACCCAGACATCCGGAATATACACTCATGCATGTAAATACAAAACTTTACTTTTTTCCCCCAAACTATGTTTAAGGTTGTTCATGCAATAGGGTGCCCTTGCTTAGACTGGATTATAAAATTTTGAAGATAGGAGACTGTTCTTTAAAAAATGTAAGTCATTTCTATATCCTAAGAGCAGACCAAATTGATCATTTTTAAGGCAGACTAAACTTTGTTCTAGAAAATATAGTACATGGTGTTGCACTTGTAGAGAATTTCTTATCCTCACGCCTTGGGAAAAAAATTTTAATTCAGCAAAGTAACCCAAATGAGTTCTCTGAGACAAAATGAAAAAGGACGTGTTCTGCTTCGTTATAGGAACTCACTGGAAGCGGTAATTGGATGTGGAAGAATTCCTGAAGACTTTGCTGCTTCGGTTGGAGCAAAGGCACTTTTGTCTGCATGGGGTGGACAGCCATAGGCCCGAACTTACTTCGTGTTCTTACAGGGTTGCGTGGCTTCTCACAAAACGAGTTGTGAGGTGAGATCTTGAGGCCCCAGGAAAAAAACCAATATGCTTAAGATTCACCACACTGTGCTGGAGGAGGAACTTAGACAAAGGAACACAAAAGCTCTGTGCTGGAGGAGGAATTTAGACAAAGGAACACAAAAGCTCTGTGCGGTGCTTTTTCTGGCCAAGCACCAGAGCAGTGTGTCGGGTGGTGTCTAAGGTCTTAAATCAAGGCATGTAAAATTTTTAATCATGAACTGGCCCTAACCTTAAACTGGACCCCACAGATTAGAGGCACCATAGACTCTAAGTCTCTTAACAGGAACTCAGTGCTCATAACCACCTGGCCCAAAACAATCTTCAAATCTTTATTTCTGGGACTTCCCTGGTGGCGCAGTGGTTAAGAATCCGCCTGCCAATGCAGGGGACACGGGTTCGAGCCCTGGTCCGGGGAAGATCCCACATGCCGTGGAGCAACTAAGCCCGTGTACCACAACTACTGAGCTTGCGCCCTAGAGCCCGCGAGCCACAACTACTGAGCCTGCGAGCCACAACCACTGAAGCCCGTGTGCCTAGAGCCCGTGCTCCGCAACAAGAGAAGCCACCGCAGTGAGAAGCCCATGCACCGCAACGAAGAGTAGCCCCCGCTCGCCGCAATTAGAGAAAGCCCGCGCTCAGCAACGAAGACCCAATGCAGTCAAAAATAAATAAATTTATTAAAAAAAAAAAAAAAGGCTTTATTTCCCATCTCAGCCATAATTGTTTCAAATTGTCCCAGTTAGGACCACGGCCCCTCACCGTAGTATATTTCCAGTTGGCTCTGCTGGGAATGACCATCCCCCCACTTCTATTTCTCTTGGATGTTTGAAGGTTATGTTAAATGCACACATCCATGATGCTTTTTCAGACTCATCCTGCTCTGTAGAATTGCCTGCCTCCTTGTGTTCCCCCATTCACATACTTCTGTAAGAGCACATCACGTTTTAGAAAACAGCACAGAATGAGGCAGGTGAGCAAAGTGGTTATTAGATCCCACTCTGGAACAAAAGTGCTAACATTAAAATCCAGATTTCACAGCCAGCTAGGAATGTGATTTTGAGCAATTTCCATAATCTCTCTAAATCTCAGCTCCCTCTTCATAAACATGCAGATAATTATGGTAGCTGTTCTAAGACGTTTGAAGAAAATGCAGCAAAACATGTAAATATCTAAGCACAGTGCCTGGCACAGAAGCTATGCTCAATGCCTAGCCACTGTCATCATCAACATCACCATCATCATTACCAAGACGTCATCATCTCTATCGATAGCAGCAGCACCATGATCACCATCAACAGTATCATTATCATCATCCCCATCATCCCCATCATCAGCATGATTAACACCATCATCATCATCAACATCACTGTCATTCTCATGATGGTCATCATCTTATCACCATCACCCTCATTATCACCATCATCGTCCTCATCACCCTCATTTTCAACCCCATCGTCCTCATAATCATCAACACCATCATCATCATCATCACCATTATTGTCATTCCCATGATGGTCCTCATCCCCATTATCATCATCACCGTCGTCAAGATCAACATGACTGCTGTCATCATCTGTGCTCTCAGGTCTAGTTCAGTTCTTAGATTTAGGAACTCCTTGAAAGCAGGCCTATGTTTCATTCACCTTTATGTCTGTAGCAATAACAAAAAATGTCCAGCCATTTAGACTAAAAGTTATCTCATTTGGGGGGATGCAGGGCTACTATAATTTTGTACCATTTTACGGATGAGGGAATTGAGGCCCAGAGGGTGAACAGACTTCCCCAAAGTCCACAAATTATATATCGCAGAGCTGGGCCCAGCATGCACGCCCTTCTCATTACACCATGGTGCCCCTTCAGGCGGTGGTTTAAGAAAACAACAGGACGTGACAAAGCCTGGAGCCCCCGCACTTCCAGGAAGACAACTCTTGACAACTGGGTTGCAACACTTCAGTGATGATCAGCTACAATAAAATTGAGGTTCTGGCTTACAGCAGAGAGATGAAACATACCAATGGACAATGGCCAACCTTACATGACGATGGAGCTCTGTCCCACGACCTTGGCAACATCCGGCTAGGAGGCCATCTCTGCAGAACCCTTCCAAAACAGCCAGGACTTGGTCGATCACCACCAGCTTCTCCATTTTTTGCCCCTACTTTTAACCCAGGACCAACCAGAAAAAGCCAAATACGCACCTAAACCAACCACAAGACACCCATTTCTAGTCGACCTACTAGCTTCCCGGTCCCAGCCACCACCGATCAAGGCTTATAAAGCTTCCCCACTCCTCTGCACGCCTTTGAGTCTCTGTCACATACAAGTGAGAGTAGCTGAATCTTTTGCCATCGCAAGTTATGAGTAGATAGCCTCTGATTGTTCTCATTTGGGTGGTCTTTGTTTATTTTTGCATATTTAAGACCAAGAACACTTTTAACAGGGTCAGCTAATGAGGGGACTGACGTGAGAGATAATGTAATAGAAACGGCAGGAGTTCATGTAACAAAACCAGTTATCTTCTGCTCGCCAAAGCTGTGACTCCCAGGGCTTCAGGCCCTCTTACCAAAACCACTGCAAACGGTCTTCTGGACCCCCACCCCGTAGTCCTTGGGGTGGCAGTGTTGTGGGAAGGACCTTAAGCTGGGGGGTCAAGGAAAACCTCTATATAAATTCATGCAATACATACCTAGTGTTTAATACTGTAGCCACTAGCTACATGTGACTACAGAGCACTTGAAATGTGTTGCTAGTAGAAATTGTAGGAACTGAAACACGTTAGAAAATACACATGGATTTTAAAGACTTAATTTAAAAAATGTAAAGTATCTCATTAATAATTTTACATTAATTGCATTTTAAATAGGTTCGATAAAATATTAAAATTAATTTCACATTTTCTTATTTTTTAAATGTGTCTACAAGAAAATTTAAAATTACCCTGTGGCTCACATTATACTTCCATTGGACAAGGTGATCTAGATCATAGTGAGGGTAAATTCTAAACTTCTCCACTGGCCATCGGACTCGCCGTTCTGTGGGGTGCACGGAACGTGGACGGATCCCACACATTCAGCCCCTAATTAATCCATATTCTCCACATTTGAAACAGCAATTTCCGGGCTGCAAGCTTGGCCTACAACCAGTGGTTCTCAAAGGCTTCTTCCCAGATCAGCACATCAGCATCTCCTGGGAACATTCCAGAACTGCACATGCTGGGACCCCATCTCAGAGCCACTGAGCCAGCAGCCCCGAGCGGGGCCGGCAGCCTGTGTCAGTGCTTCTCCAGATGTTCTGAATCACGCAGAAGGGCCTCTGTCTGAAGTGCCCTGGGGCAGACGTTGATTTTGCTTGGCCATTCGTGCCCACCCTTCACCATTCCATTCCTGCTAACAAAACTCTTTGTTCCTTCAGGTGATAGTGACCCTGATTTGGGGGGAGGCAGCCAGAGGATGGGTCTCACGATTTAGGTGAGTCCCAGCCATGCCATTCTCCCTTATCTGACGCTCACATCCCTCACCTTCCTGGATGCTCACACTAAGGTGGTCAGGGGATGGCAAGGAAGCCTGTGATGTCTGTTTTGTGACAGCTTTTTCTCTTTGACAAAAGCAAAGCCCCTTTTTTGTCTGACCTACTTCTCTCCTTCTTGAGAAACTTCTGCATGAGGGCAGGTGCTCAGAGCAGCAATGACCTTACAATGTTGAAGAAAAGGTCAAGAGGATGGCAGAGACCCACCCAGAATCCAGGTATGGCCCAGCCTCTGGAGCAAGGCTGGCAATGCCCACCTGCACACTTCTTGTTCAGTGCGGTGATTTCACTTCCTCTTGCTTAAGCCCCCGTGAAGTAGATGTTGTTATACTAGCAGCTGAGCACATCCAAAGCTACTTAAACCTGGGGTCTCTAAATCTACTGAAATTCTAACCATCTCTCAAGACCCATGACAGTGTCAGTTAGCTTTCCGTGAGACCAAACTATGTCTCTGTCACTGACAACGGTGAATTTTACCGAGTCTGTGATCCTGGAAAACAGAGACAGTTAAAGAATTCACCCTCCCCACCAGCTCCAGGAACCAGCTCACTGCAAGAAACCCCCTCCCCATAAGACTTAGATGAGACCCCTGGATGCCCGATGCTTACCCTCCCAAGGCCAAACACACACCCTCCACGTCCCCATTATTCGCCCCACAATGATTTGCCGAGCTGCTTGTCCGCACAGATCAATGAGACCAAGTCCTCTTTAACCAAAGTTCAGTGCAATTTCTCTCCTTCCCCAGTTCCTGAACTTTGACCCACCCTCAGCTGGAGCCTCCCTTTAGGACCCTCCTGAGGATAAGCTGGCCCTAGGGAAAACCTTCCCAAACACCGGTTCTTCTAGACTCCTTTGCTTTTCCCTATAAAACAAAAACCAAAAACCCTTTTTGTCTGATTTTTGAGATGCTTGCAGCTTTCGTGGTTCATCTCTGTACTGCAACAGTTCTTTCCCTTCTTGCAATAATCCTTAGGGAGAGTCTCTCCCTACCTAAGCTTGGGTTTGTGGTTTTATTTGGTCTCCCCCGCCCCGTGATCTCCTCCTGGTACACACACCCTGTGTAATCCCTCCGTGCTGAGTATGGGTTGGCTCTAGTGACGCACTTCCAATAAACAGATTACAGCAGAAATGATGGTGCGTCTGAGACTAGCTCATACACAGACCGCGGCTTCCATTCGGGCTATTCTCACCCACTCTCCCTCATTCTCCCAGATTACCCACGTGCGGCCAGCCAGCTGCCGTGTCTTGAGGACACTGCACAGTCCACGTGGCCAGTACCTGAGGTCTCAGTCCAACAGCCACGTGAACTTGGAATTTGAGCTGATGGCAGCCGTGGGCTTGAGGGCTACCTCCTGGGGGACCCAGAGCCAGAAGCATCCAGCGAAGCCACGCTGGCCCGAGGAAACGTTGAGATAATTCTTCTCTCTTTTCCTCAGAGACAAAGGAGCCTGTAATTCCCTTATTCTCTGATGTTTGGAACCTATTGTGCATCTCTTCGTGTAGTAAATACCCTTATTTTAAAATAAATATCTAAATGTATTTTAATTAAATCTCAGTTACTATTAAATATTTCTATGTTAATTCCTATCCTCCTAAGGACATTTGAACATTTCAACTTCTCACTGAACACCCTTCCCCCATCATTGTAGTCATTGTTTTTATTTTTAAACCTAAATTGTAGTGTACAGCATCCTAAATATTCTCATTTAAAATTATTTTTGCACTGTCCCATATAAATAACTGGCATGGGCAATTTTTGTTTATATTATTGATTTTGTTGGCCCTCTCTCTTCGCTTTGGTGAACTTCATTTATTTGTTTGTTGTTTGTGAGATGTTTTGCTAAAGAGATGATTTTGATCCAGTCTAGCTCATTCTACATAAGTTTACAGTGCCTCTGTTTAGTCTTACTAAAAAGTCAACAGAAATATCTTTATCCTCCTATTTGCGGTGGTATATTCCTCTTAGTTATTTAGGATCCTGATCTCGTGGCCCAGCTCCTGCCCTTCTGCTGTGCTTTTCTCTCTCTCTTCCTTATTAGTCCCCCATATTCTTAAGGAAGATTTAAACTCAGAAAATACATTGGCAGCAGTTTCATTCAGCTTAATTCTGTGAGCGCCACAGGAGTGTATATGGGAGTTGAACTTGTCTATCAAGGATGCTTTTGGTGCCCCAGGTGGCTTTTGCTCAGGCTCTGATTTCAACCACACCTGTAAGACTTGTGAATAGCAACCACCTTGGAGTCTTTTTGTTGTCTGCCTTAGGGCCTTCTCTGAAGCCACGGGAGTTCACTCAGCACTTTTGTTCTGTACAAAAGAGCTGTCAGGAAGTGTCTGTGGTCTGCCTTTTCATCATTGATTTTTTAAATGTTCTTTTATAGTGTGGATTTAAGTCTTTTGTCACATAGGCATTGCAAGACTTTTTTCCCAGTCTGCAGCTTACCTATTAATTTACTTACAGATGTCATTTGATGATCACATTGAAACAACAATCTGTTGAAGCCCAATTTTTCTCTTAACTTTTTTTTTAGGGTTGGTGCTTTTGTGTCCTCAGATATCTATGCCTACATGAAGGTTGCATACGTATGATATGTGTTCTTTTACAAGTTTTATGGCTCTAGCTTTTAAAATTTAGTCTATGATTCTTTTCAAATTTACACTCAATAGTGTGTCTATATGACTGAAGCAGAGATTTAGGGGTTTTTTTTTTCTTCATGTGGATACTCAATCGTTTAGCAAGTTGACCTTGTGAAATTCACTTCTCTGTTCTACTTTTCTTTTTTAGAGTCCCTAGAGTTTTATGTATATACAATCATGTCCTTGAGAATGAAGAGTTTGAATTCCTCCTTTGTAATGTTTGTCTTCTCCCCATCTCTTGCCTATTGCTCTAAGACTTCCAGTTCAAGGTTGCATATAAAAGGTGACAATGGGTGTCCTTGCCTGATACTCAGTGATGGAAGGAAAGCATTCAATATTTTACTTTTAGGTATAATAATTGTTGTGATTTTTGTAGACGTCCATTATCAGATTGAACATGTTACCTTCTATTTCTTTTTTTTTTTTTTTTTTAAACATCTTTATTGAAGTATAATTGCTTTACAATGGTGTGCTAGCTTCTGCTTTACAACAAAGTGAATCAGTTACACATATACATATGTTGCCATATCTCTTCCCTCTTGCATCTCCCTCCCTCCCACCCTCCCTATCCCACCCCTCTAGGTGGTCACATAGCACCGAGCTGATCTCCCTGTGCTATGCGGCTGCTTCCCACTAGCTATCTATTTCACATTTGGTAGTGTATATATGTCCATGACACTCTCTCACCCTGTCACATCTCACCCCTCCCCCTCCCCATATCCTCAAGTCCATTCTCTAGTAGGTCTGTGTCTTTATTCCCATCTTGCCACTAGGTTCTTCATGACCTCTTTTTTTTTTTTTTTTTTCCCTTAGATTCCATATATATGTGTTAGCATACTGAATTTGTTTTTCTCTTTCTGACTTACTTCACTCTGTATGACAGACTCTAACTCCATCCACCTCATTACAAACACCTCCATTTCATTTCTTTTTATGGCTGAGTAATATTCCATTGTATATATGTGCCACATCTTCTTTATCCATTGATCCGATGATGGACATCTAGGTTGCTTCCATGTCCTGGCTATTGTAAACAGAGCTGCAATGAATATTTTGGTACATGACTCTTTCTGAATTATGGTTTTCTCAGGGTATATGCCCAGTAGTGGGATTGCTGGGTCATATGGTAGTTCTATTTTTAGTTTTTTAAGGAACCTCCATACTGTTCTCCATAGTGGCTGTATCAGTTTACATTCCCACCAACAGTGCAAGAGTGTTCCCTTTTCTCCACACCCTCTCCAGCATTTATTGTTTCTAGATTTTTTGATGATGGCCATTCTGACCGGTGTGAGATGATACCTCATTGTAGTTTTGATTTGCATTTCTCTAATGATTAATGATGTTGAGCATTCTTTCATGTGTCTGTTGGCAATCTGTATCTCTTCTTTGGAGAAATGTCTCTTTAGGTCTTCTGCCCATTTTTGGATTGGGTTGTTTGTTTTTTTGTTATTGAGCTGCATGAGCTGCTTGTAAATCTTGGAGATTAATCCTTTGTCCGTTGCTTCATTTGCAAATATTTTCTCCCATTCTGAGGGTTGTCTTTTGGTCTTGTTTATGGTTTCCTTTGCTGTGCAAAAGCTTTTAAGTTTCATTAGGTCCCATTTGTTTATTTGTGTTTTTATTTCCATTTCTCTAGGACCTGGGTCAAAAAGGATCTTGCTGTGACTTATGTCATACAGTGTTCTGCCTATGTTTTCCTCTAAGAGTTTGATAGTGTCTGGCCTTACACTTAGGTCTTTAATCCATTTTGAGTTTATTTTTGTGTATGGTGTTAGGGAGTGTTCTAATTTCATACTTTTACATGTACCTGTCCAATTTTCCCAGCACCACTTATTGAAGAGGCTGTCTTTTCTCCACTGTATATGCTTGCCTCCTTTATCAAAGATAAGGTGACCATATGTGCGTGGGCTTATCTCTGGGCTTTCTATCCTGTTCCATTGATCTATATTTCTGTTTTTGTGCCAGTACCAAACTGTCTTGATTACTGTAGCTTTGTAATATAGTCTGAAGTCAGGGAGCCTGATTCCTCCAGCTCCATTTTTCGTTCTCAAGATTGCTTTGGCTATTCGGGGTCTTTTGTGTTTCCATACAAATTGTGAAATTTTTTGTTCTAGTTCTGTGAAAAATGCCAGTGGTAGTTTGATAGGGATTGCATTGAATCTGTAGATTGCTTTGGGTAGCAGAGTCATTTTCACAATGTTTATTCTTCCAATCCAAGAACATGGTATATCTCTCCATCTATTTGTATCATCTTTAATTTCTTTCATCAGTGTCCTATAATTTTCTGCATACAGGTCTTTTGTCTCCTTAGGTAGGTTTATTCCTAGGTATTTTATTCTTTTTGTTGCAATGGTAAACGGGAGTGTTTTCTTAATTTCACTTTCAGATTTTTCATCATTAGTATACAGGAATGCAAGAGATTTCTGTGCATTAATTTTGTATCCTGCTACTTTACCAAATTCATTGATTAGCTCTAGTAGTTTTCTGGTAGCATCTTTGGGATTCTCTATGTATAGTATCATGTCATCTGCAAACAGTGACAGCTTTACTTCTTCTTTTCCGATTTGGATTCCTTTTATTTCTTTTTCGTCTCTGATTGCTGTGGCTAACACTTCCAAAACTATGTTGAATAATAGTGGTGAGAGTGGGCAACCTTGTCTTGTTCCTGATCTTAGTGGAAATGGTTTCAGTTTTTCACCATTGAGGACAATGTTGGCTGTGGGTTTGTCATATACGGCCTTTATTATGTTGAGGAAAGTTCCCTCTATGCCTACTTTCTGCAGGACTTTTATCATAAATGGGTGTTGAATTTTGTCGAAAGCTTTCTCTGCATCTATTGAGATGATCATATGGTTTTTCTCCTTCAATTTGTTAATATGATGTATCACGTTGATTGATTTGCGTATATTGAAGAATCCTTGCATTCCTGGAATAAACCCCACTTGATCATGGTGTATGATCCTTTTAATGTGCTGTTGGATTCTGTTTGCTAGTATTTTGTTGAGGATTTTTGCATCTATGTTCATCAGTGATATTGGCCTGTAGTTTTCTTTCTTTGTGACATCTTTGCCTGGTTTTGGTATCAGGGTGATGGTGGCCTCGTAGAATGAGTTGGGGAGTGTTCCTCCCTCTGCAATATTTTGGAAGAGTTTGAGAAGGATAGGTGTTAGCTCTTCTCTAAATGTTTGATAGAATTCGCCTGTGAAGCCATCTGGTCCTGGGCTTTTGTGTGTTGGAAGATTTTTAATCACAGTTTCAATTTCAGTGCTTGTGATTGGTCTGTTCATATTTTCTATTTCTTCCTGGTTCAGTCTCGGCAGGTTGTGCATTTCTAAGAATCTGTCCATTTCTTCCAGGTTGTCCATTTTATTAGCATAGAGTTGCTTGTAGTAATCTCTTATGATCGTTTGTATTTCTGCAGTGTCAGTGGTTACTTCTCCTCTTTCATTTCTAATTCTATTAATTTGAGTCTTCTCCTTTTTTCTCTTGATGAGTCTGGCTAATGGTTTATCAATTTTGTTTATCTTCTCAAAGAACCAGCTTTTAGTTTCATTGATTTTTGCTATTGTTTCCTTCATTTCTTTTTCATTTATTTCTGATCTGATCTTTATGATTTCTTTCCTTCTGCTAGCTTTGGGGTTTTTTTGTTCTTCTTTCTCTAATTGCTTTAGGTGCAAGGTTAGGTTGTTTATTCGAGATGTTTCCTGTTTCTTGATGTAGGCTTGTATTGCTATAAACTTCCCTCTTAGAACTGCTTTTGCTGCATCCCATAGGTTTTGGATCGTCGTGTCTCCATTGTCATTTGTTTCTAGGTATTTTTTGATTTCCCCTTTGATTTCTTCAGTGATCACTTCGTTATTAAGTAGTGTATTGTGTAGCCTCCATGTGTTTGTATTTTTTGCAGATCTTTTCCTGTAATTGATATCTAGTCTCATAGCGTTGTGGTCGGAAAAGATACTTGATACGATTTCAATTTTTTTAAATTTACCAAGGCTTGATTTGTGACCCAAGATATGATCTATCCTGGAGAATGTTCCATGAGCACTTGAGAAAAATGTGTATTCTGTTGTTTTTGGGTGGAATGTCCTATAAATATCAATTAAGTCCATCTTGTTTAATGTATCATTTAAAGCTTGTGTTTCCTTATTTATTTTCATTTTGGATGATCTGTCCATTGGTGAAAGTGGGGTGTTAAAGTCCCCTACTATGATTGTGTTACTGTCGATTTCCCCTTTTATGGCTGTTAGTATTTCCCTTATGTATTGAGGTGCTCCTATGTTGGGTGCATAAATATTTACAATTGTTATACCTTCCTCTTGGATCGATCCCTTGATCATTATATAGTGTCCGTCTTTGTCTCTTGTAATTGTCTTTATTTTAAAGTCTATTTTGTCTGATATGAGAATTGCTACTCCAGCTTTCTTTTGATTTCCATTTGCATGGAATATCTTTTTCCATCCCCTCACTTTCAGTCTGTATGTGTCTCTAGGTCTGAAGTGGGTCTCTTGTAGACAGCATATATATGGGTCTTGTTTTTGTATCCATTCAGCCAGTCTGTGTCTTTTGGTGGGAGCATTTAATCCATTTACATTTAAGGTAATTATCGATATGTATGTTCCTATTCCCATTTTCTTAAATGTTTTGGGTTTGTTATTGTAGGTGTTTTCCTTCTCTTGTGTTTCTTGCCTAGAGAAGTTCCTTTAGCATTTGTTGTAAAGCTGGTTTGGTGGTGCTGAACTCTCTCAGCTTTTGCTTGTCTGTAAAGGTTTTAATTTCTCCATCAAATCTGAATGAGATCCTTGCTGGGTAGAGTAATCTTGGTTGTAGGTTTTTCTCCTTCATCACTTTAAGTATATCCTGCCACTCCCTTCTGGCTTGCAGCGTTTCTGCTGAAAGATCAGCTGTTAACCTTATGGGGATGCCCTTGTGTGTTATCTGTTGTTTTTCCCTTGCTGCTTTTAATATGTTTTCTTTATATTTAATTTTTGATAGTTTGATTAATATGTGTCTTGGTGTGTTTCTCCTTGGATTTATCCTGTATGGGACTCTCTGTGCTTCCAGGACTTGATTAACTATTTCCTTTCCCATATTAGGGAAGTTTTCAACTATAATCTCTTCAAATATTTTCTCAGTCCCTTTCTTTTTCTCTTCTTCTTCTGGGACCCCTATAATTCGAATGTTGGTGCGTTTAATGTTGTCCCAGAGGTCTCTGAGACTGTCCTCAGTTCTTTTCATTCTTTTTTCTTTATTCTGGTCTGCAGTAGTTATTTCCACCATTTTATCTTCCAGGTCACTTATCCGTTCTTCTGCCTCAGTTATTCTGCTATTGATCCCATCTAGAGTATTTTTAATTTCATTTATTGTGCTTGTCATCATTTCTTGGTTCCTCTTTAGTTCTTCTACGTCCTTGTTAAATGTTTCTTGCATTTTGTCTATTCTATTTCCAAGACTTTGGATCATCCTTACTATCATTATTCTGAATTCTTTTTCAGGTAGACTACCTATTTCCTCTTCATTTGTTAGGTCTGGTGTGTTTTGACCCTGCTCCTTCATCTGCTGTGTGTTTTTCTGTCTTCTCATTTTGCTTATCTTACTGTGTTTGGGGTCTCCTTTTCACAGGCTGCAGGTTCGTAGTTCCCGTTGTTTTTGGTATCTGTCCCCAGTGGCTAAGGTTGGTTCAGTGGGTTGTGTAGGTTTCCTGGTGGAGGGAACTAGTGCCTGTGTTCTGGTGGATGAGGCTGGATGTTGTCTTTCTGGTGGGTTCGTCCACGTCTGGTGGTGTGTTTTGGGGTGTCTGTGGCCTTATTATGATTTTAGGCAGCCTCTCTGTTAATGGATGGGGCTGTGTTCCTCTCTTGCTAGTTGTTTGGCATAGGGTGTCCAGCACTGTAGCTTGCTGGTCGTTGAGTGAAGCTGGGTCTTGATGTTGAGATGGAGATCTGTGAGAGATTTTTGCCGTTTGGTATTACGTGGAGCTGGGAGGTCTCTTGTGGACCAGTGTCCTGAAGTTGGCTCTCCCACCTCAGAGGCACAGCCCTGATGCCTGGCTGGAGCACCAAGAGCCTTTCATCCACACGGCTCAGAATAAAAGGGAGAAAAAATGGAAAGAAAGAAAAAAAGAGGATAAAATAAAATAAAATAAAGCAATTATAATAAAAAATAAGAAAAAAAATTATTAAGAGTAAATTTATTAAGAAAAAAAAATTTTTTTTTAATTTTTAAAAATAGATTTATTAATTTTTTATACTAAAAATAAGAAAAAAATTATTTAGAAAAAATTTATTAAGAAAAAAAATTTTTTAATTTTTTAAAATAAAAAATATGAAAAAACTTATTCAAAATTTTTTTAAAAATAGAAAATAAGGAAAAAATTATTAAGAAAACATTAGGGGAAAAAAATTTTTTTAAGCCAAAAAAAAAAAAAAAACGGACGGACCTAACCCTAGGACTAAGGGTGAGAGCAAAGCTATACAGACAAAATCTCACCCAGAAGCATACACATCTACACTCACAAAAAAAAGGAAAAGGGGAAAAGTTAATATATCCTGCTCCCAAAGTCCATCTCCTAAATTTGGGATGATTCGTTGTCTATTCAGGTATTCAACAGATGCAGGCACATCAAGTTGTTTGTGGAGCTTTAATCCGCTGCTTCTGAGGCTGCTGGGAGAGATTTCCCTTTCTCTTCTTTGTTCGTACAGCTCCCGGGGTTCAGCTTTGGATTTGGACCCGCCTCTGCATGTAGGTCCCCTGAGGGCGTCTGTTCCCCGCCCAGACAGAACGGGGTTAAAGGAGCAGCTGATTCGGGGGCTCTGGCTCAGTCAGGCCGGGGGGGAGGGAGCGGTACGGAGGAGGCGGGGCGAGCCTGCGGCGGCAGAGGCCGGAGTGACGTTGCAGCAGCCTGAGGCACGCCGTGCACTCTCCCGGGGAAGTTGTCCCCGGATTACGGGAGCCTGGCCGTGGCGGGCTGCACAGGCTCCCGGGAGGGGCGGTGTGGAGAATGACCTGTGCTCGCCCACAGGCTGTTTGGTGGCGGCAGCAGCAGCCTTAGCGTCTCATGCCCGTCTCTGGGGTCCGCGCTGATAGCCGCGGCTCGCGCCCGTCTCTGGAGTTCGTTTAAGTGGCGCTCTGAATCCCCTCTCCTTGCAGGCCGCGAAACAAAGAGGCAAGAAAAAGTCTCCTGCCCCTTCAGTAGCTGCAGACTTTTTCTCGGGCTCCCTCCCGGCTAGCTGTGGTGCGCTAGCCCCTTCAGGCTGTGTTCACGCAGCCAACCCCAGTCCTCTCCCTGGGATCCGACCGAAGCCCGCGCCTCAGCTCCCAGCCCCCGCCCGCCCCGGCGGGTGAGCAGACAAGCCTCTCGGGCTGGTGAGTGCTGCTCGGCGCCGAGCCTCTGTGCGGGAATCTCTCCGTTTTTCCCTCTGCGTCCCTGTTGCTGTGGGATCCGCGCTGATAGCCGCGGCTCGCGCCCGTCTCTGGAGCTCGTTTAGGCGGCGCTCTGAATCCCCTCTCCTTGCGCGCCGCGAAACAAAGAGGCAAGAAAAATTCTCTTGCCTCTTCGGCAGCTGCAGTCTTTTTCCCGGACTCCCTCCCGGCTAGCACCGAAGCCTGAGCCCCAGCTCCCAGGCCCCGCCCGCCCCGGCAGGGGAGCAGACAAGCCTCTCGGGCTGGTGAGTGCTGCTCGGCGCCAATCCTCTGTGCGGGAATCTCCGCTTTGCCCTCCGCACCACTGTGGCTGCGCTCTCCTCCGTGGCTCCGAAGCTTCCCCCCTCTGCCACCCGCAGTCTCTGCCCACGAAGGGGCTTCCTAGTGTGTGGAAACCTTTCCTCCTTCACAGCTCCCTCCCACTGGTGCAGGCCCCGTCCCTATTCTTTTGCCTCTGTTATTTCTTTTTTCTTTTGCCCTACCCAAGTACGTGGGGATTTTCTTGCCTTTTGGGAGGTCTGACGTCTTCTGCCAGCGTTCAGTGGGTGTTCTGTAGGAGCAGTTCCACGTGTAGATGTATTTCTCATGTATCTGTGGGGAGGAAGGTGATCTCCGCGTCTTACTCTTCCGCCATCTTGCCCCTCCCTCTCTACCTTCTATTTCTGATTGACGTTGACTGTCATCATGAATAGTTATTAAATTATATAAAATAATTTTCATTCTTTCATTAAAATGGTCATATGATCTTTCTCGTTGATACTCTTTTTTTTTGGTCGCACCATGTGGTTTGCAGTATCTTAGTTCCCCAACCAGGGATAGAACCCAGGCCTGCGTCAGTGAAAGCGCCAAGTCCTAACCTCTGGACCACCAGGGAAATCTGGATACTCTTCTTTTAACTGAAGTATAATTGATTGATACTCAATTTGGTGAATTACATTGATTGATTCCCAAATGCTGAACACACCTTACAGTTCTGAGATAAACTTCACTTGGTCATTAGACTCATTTTACTAATATTTTGTTATGAATTTTTGCATATATATTCCATTCCTTCTTTCCTGATTTTGTGCTCTATACTTCACTTACAGATTTTACAAACCACACAATACTTTGTTATTTTTGCTTTCTACAGTCATTGTTTTAATGAAAAATGTACAGAATAAGATTTTTCATATATTTATGTACATATTTATAGTGTCTGATATTCTCTTATTTTTCCTGTAGATCTGAATTTCCATTAGGTGTCTTTTCTCTACCTTGTCCACTAGATTTTTTTCACATATTTTTCACAGCTATGTTAAAGTCCCATCTGCTAAGTCCAACCTCTGGGCTATCTATGGGTCTGCTTCTATTCAATGTTGTGTTACCTGATTTGGGTTGGTTTGACTCTTTATATGTCATAATATTAATTTTTTATTATATGCACACAAACAGTAGGTTAAAAAATAATAATTGTCCTCAGAATATATTCAGTTCTTAGGATGCAACTACTGGTAGAACTCCAAAGACCTCTTTATGCTTTTCTACCTATCTGCCAATTTTCTGAGTCAAAGCAGCTTTCTCTCTGATCAAAAAGCTTGGCCACTAGATTTTAGAGCCCCTTTATTCTACCATCCTGCTTCCAGCCTTTTGCTTCTGGGGAGATCCATCTCCATTCTGCTTCTTTGCCCCCAACCTTCAGCCACCTGCTACCTTATACTCAGTGAAAGCCTTACATGCCTGGTGGTAATCTCTCACTCTCCTGCCCTGCCTCCATCCAAAGCAAGCATTTGTATGCAGGAAAGCTTTCGTCTTACCTAGAAGATGTCTCTTGGCTCTCCTACCCGTCTCCAGACTTCCGCATACCACTATGTGCCCTTGGTGAGAGTTGTGTGGGAAAACAGTGGCAGGGGGCTACCACAAGCTTAGTGATGGGGGCACCTAGGAATTCCAGCCCATCATATCAGCTGACATGTGGCCATTAAGTGTCCATTAAAATTTGTGATTTCTTTTTACCACCTTCCATGTCAGGTTCACTCTTCCTTCTTCCCTACCCCCAGAAGTGAAAACAGGTGGGGACTCTCCTAGGAAGCATTCATCCCTCTCTAGCATTTATTTCATTCTGCATGTGTAGATCTCTGATCTTTAAACAATTAAAATCGCTTTGTTTATTCAGCTTGTTCTTGGTTTTTAGGGTAGTGGGAACTGTCTCTTGAGATTTCCTACATCCTACCTGGGAGGTGTGCTCAAAGTGGTCACATCCTTATCTTCCTTTCTTTACCTCCCTTAAATTCAGAAGTAGTGTGTCCTGTCTGTAACCAATAACTTAGGAAATTAATCTTCGTTACATTTTCAGATATTTAGAAATGGATAGTCTGAATTTGTCATGTAGGACTTGTTTTATTAAGTCATCAGTAGGAACATGGGTTGGTAGAACAGAACAGATCCTTAGAGGTCAGCAAGACAACCCCTCCCCCTCATATTTTCTTTTTAATTACAAAAAAAATTTTTTTAGGCCGTGTCCTACAGCATGTGGGATCTTAGTTCGACCAGGGATCAAACCAGTGCCCCCTGCACTGGGAGCACGGAGTCTTAACCACTGGACCTCCACTGGAAGTCCCCCCCCCCACACACTCATATATTAAAAGTATAGAAAACTGGCTCAGAGGAGACAGAGGACCAGTCCAAGGTTACCCAGTAATTAGTTACACAGTCAGAACTCCAACTTACCATACATTTATCTTTCTACTTTTGAAGTACCTGCATTTTAGAGATTCAGTTCCCTCATTAGTAAAGTAAGGGAGCTGGATTAGGTTAACAGCGGGTCCCTTCCAGCATCATGATTCTATTTTTTCCTTTCATGTGCCTGTGAAAGCTTTCAAGGATGTCAAGGACATGATCCACGTTACATCATCAGAGGACCTTTTCTATTTATGCTTAAAAGTTTATCAGACCATATCTAGATTACAATTCTGGGGGAAAATAATAGCTTAATGTAAAAAAGAAGTAAAAACCAAAATGAAACATTTAAAAAAAATTTATTCTCACCAAATCCAAATGTGTTCATGTGTAATATTTGTTAGGCATTGTCAGGTATAATAAAAACACTATAATTTCCTTCTCCTTCCATTCCCAGAGATAACCACTATAAAGAGTTTAATATATAATTCTCACAATTGTTATGGACTTACATTATATCTATGCTTTATTCCTTCTGCGTATGCTCACTGATGTCCTACTGTGTGCTGGAATTCTCTGCTAGATACCAGGATAAGACAACAAGACAGGCAAGGTCTCTCCTTCCATGGACTTTATATCCCAGTGATGAAGGCAGACAAGAAGTAAATGAATGAATCAACAGCAGCATCCATCCCACAGGTAGAGATGGAGGACAGTGCCTGGGAAGAGGGCTGTCCTGGAAAGGGTGATCAGAGCCTGTCTGTCTCAGAAATTGAGATCCAAATAATACAAAAGAATCAGATATTTTAAAGCACGAGGTAAGAGTGAGCTGGGGAGAAAAAGCAAAGGCCCTGAAAAAGATCAAGCTTAGTGCATTCAGCCCCCAAGCAGAGTGGCTGGAGTGTGGAGAGTGGGGATGGGAGGAGTGAGGTACAGGGGAACTGGGGTCCATGTCACACAGAGCCTCAGCCAGTCAATTAGATAATAGTCTAAGTGCAGAAGAAAGTCACTGCAAAGTTTTAAGCAAAAACTTCAGAGTCTGATTCATAATTTAAAATATGGTTAAATATAGACTCACACATAACACATGCTTATACTAAAATAGATATATATTCATCCACACATACATTTTATTGCAGATATAATTCCTTCTTGTTTGAGAAGGGTAGGATCTTTCTACATATACTCTCTGACACATCATTCAGTTAATGGTTTGGACATCTTCACTTCTCAGTGTCTAGAGATCACACACGGTTCTTTTTTAAAAAAAATAAATTTATTTATTTATTTTTGGCTGCGTTGGGTCTTCGTTGCTGTGTGTAGGCTTTCTCTAGTTGTGGCGAGCGGGGGCTACTCTTCGTTGCGGTGCACAGGCTTCTCATTGCGGTGGCTTCTCTTGTTGCAGAACGCAGGTTCTAGATGCACGGGCTTCAGTAGTTGTGGCACACGAGCTCAGTGGTTGTGGCTCGCGGGCTCTAGAGCGCAGGCTCAGTAGTTGTGGCGCACGGGCTTAGTTGCTCCACGGCATGTGGGAATCTCCCCGGACCAGGGCTCGAACCCGTGTCCCCTGCATTGGCTGGCAGATTCTTAACCACTGAGCCACCAGGGAAGTCCCTCACACACACGGTTCTTTTCAACAGCATTGCTCTGTTTTCATTCATCTTTGCAGAGGGATGTTCATTGAAATGACAGTGTGTGTATGAGTTCAATTTGCTTATTTCAGTTTTTAATCATTCACTTATTCAGCCATCCAGCAAGCACTGTTTGAGCCACTACAATGCCTAAAACTCTAGGCATTCACAGAAATATGAATCAGTGAAGGGTCCTTGTCCTTAAGAAGCAGCATTCCAGAGAAAGGGTGCACTGTGCATGACCACGTCCTATCAAGTTTCACGAGGTCGGGAGGGAAGACTGCACAGAGTAACAGAGAACACGTGGGGAGGGGTCCAGTCTCGGATGCTAGGGGTCAGGGAAGCCTTGCAGAGTGGCTGACTCCCGGAAGGAGTTCTGAGAGGTTGGTGGGGACATGCATCAGGCAAAGGGCCGGGCATGGCCAGAGACGGCCAACAAGTGGCAAGCACGGGGAAGGATGTAGCCTCACGTGCGACAGGCACTGAGGAGACGCATGGTGAGGAGGAAAAGGACTCACCCTGGTGGTCACAACACCTGGGCTCCCGACTTGCTCTTTCCCCTAATCCCTGTGTCTTCATCGCTAAATCCCTTCCCTTCTCTGTGTCTCAGCCTCCACATCTCAAAGGAGCACTTTGACTTTCACATCCTGTGACTTTAAGTAAAAATCTGACATAAGCAAGACAATTGCGGGAAAAAAGAAAATTCTGTTTTGATTGCTCCTGAGTTCTGAAATGCTGCCAAGTCTTTTTCCCAGAAGACAATATCGAAACAATTAATGGAATGAGAAATACTGATCTCACAGAGGGCATCTTCAACAAAATAAGGGGAATCATTAAATAATACTGTAGTTACAGATTCAAAGTAACAAGGAGGTAATCTGGTCCCACGCCGGCTGACAATTTGATGATCCTCAACAGCGCCACCTAGTGGTCATCCAGCTTTGCCCTGAAGCCCTTTAATGAAGGAAGCTCCCCCTGTGCAGGAAACGAACCTTCTCTCCTGGGACGGTCAAGATTGGCCCCCACTATATTAAAGATCCGTTTGTTCTGGGTGCCTGCCACACCCATAACTTCTGCTGAAGACATCTCAGACTGCAGCCCCGAGCTGGGGTGTTCATGATCTTTACAATGTGACTCCCTACAATCTGAGTCAAAGCAGCCTCAACCAGGGAAGGGCCCTTCCTCAGGGACATTCAAGCATCAGGCTGGTCGTAGGCAACGGTGCATCTTGGTGGAAGAGCTGCAAACAAGGGTGATGGTGCATAGCTGAAACAGTCAGATTCCTTCTTTGATTAGCTGATAGTGAGAGCAGAAGTATAGACGTTCACCGTTCAGGACATTGTGTTTGCCCTTCCAATTCCCAACCCACTTTGCCATTGGGATTTGGGGTGAGTTTGCGACCCCACCCTAAGCTCCAGGGGCATTTAACCAGAAAGATTAATTCTATCCTCTTTGCTGTGTTGATTAGCATAGGCCAGTAGATGCCTGATTTTTCTCCCAGCCACAGAGAGTGGTTTATGAACTCAGGATTTTGCAGGGAATTCTGAGAAACAGGATCCTATTTAGGGTCTAAAAATGCAAAATTTGGAACTTGACCAACTGCCATTGTTTCCCCACTATGAGAAAAGGCAACACGAGAAGAAAGCAGACATGCAGAGATGGGCAGAATAAAGGGAATTGCAGAGACACAGAGGTAGTGCTATTCAACTGGTCCTAAATCCCATTCTCTATTATTGTCTAGGCCAGTTTGATTTGGAATTTCTGTTACTTACAAAAAATGTATCCTCAAAAAAAAAAGAAAAGAAAAGAAAAAGAATGTGTCCTCTCAAAGATACCAAGGCAGGGTGCATGTGCTATATCACTGTTGGAACCCAGCATCCCGAGTTCTCCCCGCCTGGGGCGTGATGATGTGGATGAGACCTTAGCACTAACTCAGATCCTGGTCATTCTGGACCCAGGAATCTGCACGTATCCCAGCTTCCAAGTTGTGTTTGTTCCACAAACTTTTTTGGGTACCTTATTTCACAACATACATCTGATCATATCTCCCATCCTCACTCCTGCTTAAAACCTTTTGTTTGGGTTTTCAGTGATTTTAGGACTCAGAACAACATTTTTCCTGGCCCAGAAGCTCACTCTCAGGTCTTCTTGACCTATGTTACCTCCTTCTCAAAGATAAATGCTCTAGTCCACCTGCATCAGACCCCCCTGTCCCTAATACAACCCCTCACCTGTCACCAGCTCCTGGTGTGTCACATGATTTTGCCAGTGAGCTTGTTGGGGGAGCCCCGTTGGGTACAGACACCGACTCTGCCTCTGCTCACCATTGCCTTCGGTCTCTGGCACGGAAAAGGTGGGAGGGAATTAATAGATAGGTGAATAATTTCCTACCATTAACTGAACGGGTCAGTTCTTGCTAAGCCGAATCTCTGCAATTAACCCTTTCCAGCAAGCCAGACCATGATACAGAACCTCTAGAACTGCCAAATCAGGCTCCATGGTGCTCCCAGATGTTGCATGCCATCAGAGAATGGCAGGAAGGTGCACCTCTGCAGTGGGCACGAGCAGGGTCAGCTGCTCGGTGATGCCGTGGGAACTGGCAAGCCATGGAGTTATTACTATCAGTTCCACCGGATTTAGGGAAAGACCGCAGCTGACACACTCCTCTAGAGTCCAAGAAAAATGTCGAACTGATTTCAGGGGTGGGGTGGGGTGGCTTTTATAAAATTCATTGCCAAACCCTTGAAATATATATGTATATTTGAAGTGACAAAGTGTGCTCTGCTTCCCAGGGCAGCTCCTACCACCTGCCTGGATGGATGAAGGTCGTGCTGAGGCGCAGGCTGCATCAGTGGTGCCATCACTGCACCATGCAGTCAAAATCCTGAGTTTTAAACCCAGCCCCACCACTTGGGAGCACAGATTGTCGAAATTTAAACATGCATTAGAAGTTCGCTTGTCTTCCCCTCTCATCTTCTGTAGATGCTGATTCGGGAAATCGGATGACTGGCCGGCTTGGCATTTGGTGAGCATCCTTCCCAGATCACAGTGGAAGGTGTCCTTTCATGTGGCAGATCAGAGCTCGGGCTCTGGTGTCAGACTAGTTTGGAGCCCTGCCTCCACCCCGTGCCTGGGTGCGGCCTGAGGTATCATGCTTCAACTTCCAGCTCTTTCCTGATCTGTAACATGGGGCTATGGTGCTGTTGTAGGCATTAAACAAAATGAGTAAAAAGCAGTTAACAAGGCACCATACAGTATGGAGCAAGTGTTGAATGAATCTGCCCTAATGTTTTTCCCAATGAAGTCAAAATCCAGCTCCCTGTCTTGTTACAAAGCTTGGAATTCCAAATCCTACACCACGGAGAAGGGGGAGCCTGGAAGACCCACAGGAGGCAACAGCCAAAGGCCGAAGGAGCCGTGCACATTGTCATCAGAAGGTAGGTGGGTCCGTCTTGCCGGAGGAAAGGGTTCTGCGATTTGCTGCCTGTGCTTCTCCATAGACTGAAGGGAGCCCCACGTGTGGAGCCAGGCCCCGCCCCATTTCATGGATCCCATGTACCTCCAAGGCAAGCAGTCCAAACCCATTTCCTCTCCCCGAAGCTCGGTGGACACCCCACTGGCTTCTCAATGGAAATGAGAAGGGGCGACAGTATCGCTTAGTTCCCATGAATTGATGTCAGAGAGCTAAAAGCATTCTGTGAGCTTGGAGAATAGGTTCTTTGCACTACCTCAATTGCCGAATACTAGAGATGGGAGGGATCTTAGAGAGATTCTTGTGTTTTCCTGACGCCAGAGAGGGAGAGTAACTTCCTCACACAGTGAGTCGCAGGAATGATGGAACTGGAAAATGCTTATTTTGGCCCTGAGTTCAGATATTTTCCATTATCCCACACTGTCCTTGCTTTTGCCCTCAGATAATGTATATGGCCGCTCTTTCTGAGAACTAAATGTTGGGGAGAACTGCAAAAGATTTGCAATGAGAAGACCCCTGCCGTTCTGTGTGACTTGCAGGCGGCCATCAGGGATGCTCAGAGAATCAGGAGGGCTGGCCCCCGCCCTGTCTCTGCCCCTCCCTCACTCTGAGACTTCGGGGGGGTCACTGTGCTTCTCTTGCCCTCTGCATCCTCATCTGTAGATTGACAGAGGTGAACCAGACATTCTGAGGAACCCATTGATTCTGAAATATCTGTGGTCCAATTCCCCAAGTGGTCAGAGACTAAGACGATTAGCTTTCTTCAAAACATCCCAACCCGGACATAGTAAACACTTGAGAGATATTTGAGGATAAATTAACAAAGGAATGAAAGGAACTTGAAAAAAAACTGCACCAAGTGAAAGAAGCCAGTCACAAAGGAACACATAGTGTTTGCTTCCATTTATATAAAACGTCCAGAAAAGAAAAATCCAAAGACAGAAAGTAGAGCAGTAGTTGTCAGAGTTATGCTCAGAGCAACATGAAGTATAAAAGGACTTCCATATATGCCATCTAATAGAAGCCATAGAAGGATGGTGCACAAAGCAAGAATTACCTATGCTTCATCTCCACAAAACTGAGATCCAGAGATGAGAAATGACTTGAAGGATGACTCACACACCTTGTCAGTGGCAGAAGAGGGAGAGGGACCCCTCCTTGCTCCTCTGTACCTCTCCTTTGCACCACAGCCCCTAATCCCACCCACTCAAACCCATGTACCACCTGCCTAGTGATAAAAGCAATAGGTCCTGGACCAGTGCAGAAGATGGTTTCAGCCCGTATCTCACAGGGCCTGCACGCTGCCTCCAATGCTGCTCCCTCAGCCCCCCGGAAATGCTTGTCCCACCAGCCACTCTTCCCTCCCCCTAGTGTCCTCACACCGCGGCCTTCTGGTCTCCTGGGAAGACCCCCATCTGCGTCCTGCCCATTGATGACAGGTGCTCCCAGCTCCTGGACTCGCCAGCTTACCCTATGACCCCTCCCAGGGGTATCTCACTCTTCCTCGTGGATTCTTCTTGGACCGTGTCCGGCTTTCTCTCCAGATTCTTCGCCTCTCGTGATCTCCAGTTGTACCTCTCCACGTGCTTCCTGAATTTCAACAGCCGCGGGTCCCATAGTCACGTCAAACTCAACGTCATCAATAGCTTCTCTGCTAGACCTTCTCTTGGCTCTGATCTTCGAGGCTGCAGAAACCTCACGTGATTGTATCCCTAAGTTCATGACATGCCAACGTCGGCACAAAAGTCACTTCAGGCTTGCCCTCGCCTCTCTTCTCTCTTCTCCCTCCCTCTCTCTCTGTGTTCTGATTCTTCCCCCACTCCTTCCTCAATTACACCCCCTGCCTCCCCAGCAGGTGACTGCTATGTGTGGTGTCATTCCCTGAATATGGGGGTATCCTTGGAAAATGTGTAATGTTGTTTTCTGGGTACGTAGTCTGAATGTGTGTCAATGACATCATGCTGAGAGTTCGCTCAGCGCTTTTAAGATGGAGCCGTGGGGCGGCATGTTCCTCTGGTTTGCTGCTTCTGACTGCTTCATGTCCCTAGTGCGTTCACACAGCTTGTCTGTCTCTTTCTCCACTGAAGGGCAGCTGGGCTTCTTCTAACGCCTGCTCTCACAGACAAAGCTGAGATGCGCCTCCGTATATCTGTTCCCTGCAGAGCAGCTCCTTGCTGCATCACTGGCTACGCGCCTTTTTATTTCCACTGATTCCGCCTGTATTCCCTCCAGCAGGGCTGGACCCGTCCAGCCTGCCCATCCCGGCAGGTCATCAGTACCCCTTGAATTGTACCCCCTGAATTGTACCTCCTTGCCATTGTTGTCAGGATAAAAAGTTGTACCTTTGTTTAAATTAGCATTTTTAAATTACTGAGTCTGAACGTTTTTAATAAACATGTTAGTAATTTTGACTTCCCCATCTGTCAGTGGCCTATTTATAGCCTCAGCTCATATTTCTACTCCATTTAGTGTCTTTTATATTTTATTTTCAGGAATTTTATTCTTTATTACTGATATAAATCATGTGTTCATTTTGGAAGCTGGAAAAAAACTTTTCCTGGCCTGTCATTAATTTAACTTTTTTTAAAAATTAGGAATCATTATTTTTCATGTTATAAGAACAATTCTTGTTCCCTGTTCTGTCACCCTTCATCCTAGTTGACAGCCCCAGTGTGTCCCGTCTCACCTGAGCCCAGACTGCACATCCTCCTTGACGGCCTTAGCTCCCTCCACCGGCTGCCCACCACCAGCCCTGCCAGCTGCGTGGTCTGACCGTGACTGACGCCATCTCCTCTCCCCCCAGCATCGCTGCCCTGGTTTGCTGCTCCCCGGCTCTCACCTGGCCTGTCGACTTGACTGCTCTCCTGCCCCCAGACCCCACCTCTTCCCACTCTGCGCTCCAAACTGCTCAATGAACCGTCATTTCCAACACACGACTCTGTCCTCCTCCTAAAATCCCTCAGTGGATCCCACTGACTCAAGCAGTTTCAAACTGAATGAAAAAAGCTTCACTGGGTGAAGCTTTTTTTTCCCCCTCTTTAATCAGAATTCTTAGATCCCGACCCAGAATTACAGAATGAGAACACTGGAGGACAGGGCTTGGGGAACTGTATTGTAGTAGATGATTCACATGCAGGACAAACTGTCTTTTCGCTGCACTCCCTACCCCTTATGCAGTACTCCTGAAAACCCAGTCCTGAGGAAGGCACTTTAGAAAGTAGCACCGGACTGCCTGACTGCCAGGCCAGCTCCCCTGCCACACCCGGCCTCCGAGGCCATTAAAGTAATGCTGAGATATTTGTTCTTTCATGCACTAAACTAGTTTTTGCTTCTCTGTCTCTGCAAGATTTGTGTCATCCTTTTGGGAGTTCTTTCCCTTGCCTTCAACTTAATTTATTTCTTCAAGGTTTTGCTTAGCTGACCTCTTCTTCAGGAAGCTTTCTTTCTGGTCAACTGCCCTCATCCTGATGTTGCCCCTCCTTGGTGTCCCTCCCTATAGCTTGTCCCACCACCATCTGCCATGACCCTGCCATTCCCATGTTGCTTTCTAATGATTCATCTATGTGTGAGTCTGTTTCGTCAGACTCTGAGTTCCCTGAGATAGAATGGTGTTAATTATTATTCAACCTGGGTCAACAGGTCCTAGCATTTCAGACATGAAAAGAAGATGAAATCTGATGAACAAAAATCTTAGGAATATCAGTGGAATTGTAAGGAATTGTAAGCAAGAACATGGCCATTTTCTAGAGGTACTAATGGCATCTTTTATAATATGAATGAGTGTAAGCTTCTGAGCATGGGGCTTAATGGCCATAGTTTCACTGGGCGACAAACCACCCCAAACTTAGTGCAATTTAAAAAACCCAATTTTATTACAACTACTACTACTACCACTTCTTCTTGTGGTCTGGGGGTCGACTGGACTCAGTTAAAGGCCCTCACTCGAGGTCTCTCACCCAGTTGCAATCAGATGTGGCTGAGATGGAGCCTTGCTGAAGGCTTTCTCACTCCTGTGTCCGTCGGTTGGTGCTGGTTATTGGCTACGACCTCAGCTGGGATTGTCAGCAGGGCTCTCCACGTAGCATGGGCTTCCTCAAGGCAAGGTGGCTGGGTTCTAAGAGCAAGTGCCTCAAGAAAGAGTCAGGAAGAAACTTTATTTCCTTTCATGACCCTAAGTCACACGGGGTCACTTCTGCTACACTGCATTGGTCCCAGCAGTCACTGAGATCCACCAGGTTTCAAGGAGAGGGGATACACGCTCCTCCTGATGGGGCAGTGGTGGGTCACATGGTCAGAAGAGCATGTGAACTTTGTTATGACCCACGTTTGGAAACTACTGAATACAAGCTGCCCCACCACGAAGCTACTTCACATCTCTGAGCCTCAGTTTTCCCGTCTGTAAAATATGGACACTAGCACAGACTTCACAGACTTTAAATCCAATGACACCTGACTTCTGTTCAGTAAATATTGAGCATCTGCTGAGTGAAAGCAGAAATGGATTGAAAAAGCCTGTGGTTCATGGTTATAACGAGTCTACAATAACTATTAGCTTCAAGTTCTCTGTAGAAAATGACAACACCCAGTGTTCAAAGTAGGAGTCTCCATTTGGGAATGGGCCTTTGTGAAAAATATCAGAGCAGGAAATTGCCTCCCTGTGTAAATCTCCCCTCAGCCACCACTGCTCCCTCTCTTCCCTGCTTTCACCCTTTTTCTGGGCTGCTTTCAACCAGATCTGGGCACATTTCCAGCATCCAACACCCTTAAATATTTTGTCTTCAAATATTTCATTTTGGAAGAAATCCATGTTTAATTAAATAACCAGCCCAGTTTGTGTTAAGGAAAAGACAGAATATTCCCATTTTTACTACAAGAAGGCTTATGTATCTCTCTTCTTTTTATCTTATTATGCCTCTCATATTCACAGATTTCCTCCCATAAATATCACTATACACATGCCCAAATTTTATGAAATATAGGGCTTAATTTTTTTATCCCTCTCCCCTTTCCCCTTTGGTAACCATAAGTTTGTTTTCTGTGCCTGTGGGTCTATTTCTGTTTTGTATATAAGTTCATTTGTATCATTCTTTTTTTTTTTTTTTTTTTAAATGGTAAGTGTAGAAATTCAGGGTCAGCTGAACCTTATCTTTTTTTTTTTACTTTTTTTTTTTTTGGCCAGTTTTTTTTTTTTAATTAATTAATTTATTTATTTATTTTTGGGTGTGTTGGGTCTTCGTTTCTGTGCGAGGGCTTTCTCTAGTTGTGGCAAGCGGGGGCCACTCTTCATCGCGGTGCGCGGGCCTCTCGCTATCGCGGCCTCTCTTGTTGTGGAGCACAAGCTCCAGACGCGCAGGCTCAGTAGTTGTGGCTCACGGGCCTAGTTGCTCCGCGGCATGTGGGATCTTCCCAGACCAGGGCTCGAACCCGTGTCCCCTGCATTAGCAGGCAGACTCTCAACCACTGCGCCACCAGGGAAGCCCTGTATCATTCTTTTTAGATTCCACATATAAGCAATATCCTATGATATTTGTCTTTCTCTGTCTAGCTTACTTCACTTAATATAATAATCTCTAGGCCCATCCATGTTGCTACAAATGGCATTATTCCATTCTATTTTATGGCTGAGTAATATTCCATTGTATAGATGTACCACGTCTTCTTTATCCATTCATCTGTCAATGGACATTTATTTTGCTTCACGTCTTGGCTATTGTAAATATTGCTGCAGTGAACACTGGGGTACCATACCTCTTTTCAAATTATGGTTTTCTCCTGGGCTTAATTTTTTATCATATAATAATTTATACCGAAGACCACTGTCTGATACAATGATTGAATTAATAAATGCATATACAGGTACAAAAATAAGTACAAACAATATATGTAATATATGTAAATGACAAAGCAAAAAGAAAAAATTACCCATGAACCTACTACCCAAATTAATATAGCACTGACTCAACCTGGGTGCTACCATCTGTCCCATCCTCCACCTCCCTGCAAAGGTTAAGTTTCATTCTGAAGTTTAAATTTATTATCCTCTTGCTCTTTTAAAAATATGTTTACTTTATATGTTATATTTTTTCCCCAACAATACTGTGCTTAATTTTGCTTATTTGGGGACTTTTAAAATAAATGCTTTCAGGAGTAAAGTGAATAATTCTGGGATGGAACGCGGTGAGAAATTACAGAATAGTAACTATCTTAGAACACTGGAGAGTGAATTATGCCCTTTCTAAAGTTATCCAAAGTCAGTTAAAAGCAACAGCAGCCTCGGCAACACCACAGGTTTTGCATGGAAAACCTCCAGCTTAAAACCCCTGGCTTTGAGGGAAAAGTCTGAACCCTAAGGCCTGGAGGCAGGGCTCCCTAAAATCCATCCACAACTTGCTTACCAGCCCATTTCACTTGTAATGATAAGGATGTGGAGCAACTACAGTATTCATATTTTGCCAATATACACATAGATTTGCCCAAACACTATGGAAAATTTTTAGTTCTAATTGCTAAAAATGGTATGCCCGTACTCTATGACTGGGCAATTCCAGTCAATATACTCAATAGAAATAAATGCATACGTGTATCAAAATATATACACAAAGATGTTTTCTGTAGATTTAGTTATAATACCTAATCTAGAAACAACTCAAATGTACATCAGCAATCATCAATATATATATTCCATCCCACATGTTTTTCTTACAGCAAGATGTTAACCCTCTTCCATTGAGAAGTGAGGGGGGTTTTCCCCCCTTTTTTTGATCCTGGGCAAAACTATGTAGTTGCCTTGACCAACATAATACAGTAAAGGTGATGCTATGTGACTTCAAACTTGGAAGCTAGGTAGTAAAATTAGGTACAACTTCTGCTTTGCTCTCTTACCCTCTCAGAACCCTCAGTTTTGAAACTCAGACACTGTATTATGAGAAGCCCAACTCACATGGAGACCCCATGTGTAGGAGCTAAGGTCTCAGCTGGCAACTAGAATCCACCCCCAGACAAGAGAATGTAGAAGACTGACTCTGTCAGCTGAGGCCTCAGGTATAGTGGGGTGTAGACAAGCCCACCGTACTGTGCTCTGTCCAAAGTTCTGAACCTATAAGTACAATAGATGGTTGTTTTATGTTACTGAATTTTGGGATGACTTATTATGCAGCCATAGTAACTGGAATAATTACACAAAAAACATGAATAACTCTCACAAACATAAAAAGTTAAGGTCGGGCTTCGCTGGTGGCGCAGTGGTTAAGAATCTGCCTGCCAATGCAGGGGACACGGGTTCGAGCCCTGGTCTGGGAAGATCCCACATGCCGTGGAGCAACTAGGTCCGTGAGCCACAACTACTGAGCCTGCGCGTCTGGAGCCTGTGCTCCACAACGGGAGATGTCGCGACAGTGAGAGGCCCGCGCACCGCAATGAAGAGTGGCCCCCGCTCGCCGCAACTGGAGAAAGCCCTCGCACAGAAACGAAGACCCAACACAGCCATAAATAAATAAATAAACAAATTCTTTAAAAAAAAAAGAACTAGTGTTGTATGAACACACTTGGAGAAATGACGATGTAGGACAGAATACACATTCCAAAATGCTACCTACTATTATTATTATTACTATTATTATTGCTAACATAAATATTAGGTTATTAATTATTACTTTGCAGCAACAATAATAATGCAAGAGGCCCAAATCTGAAGAAATCCAAGTTACAGTTCAAAATTCATAACGTATCATTTTCCAAACAAAATTTTGGATTTTGCTTGGTGCATCTCCTCTGAATTATACCAGTTTTAGAATAGACAATTTGGAAACAGACAAATCCCTCTTCCCTTTGCTAATCAGCACGATGGATTGCTGCGATGGGACTGCTCCATCACAGCAGAGATGATGCCGTTGTTTTTAATTAACCGTACAGGGACTTGAACTGAATCAAAAAGAAAGAAAAGTTCAGAACATGCCTGCTCACCTGGGTTAAGGATCAAAGAAGTCAAAGAAATAACAGCTGTGGGCCTACATTTCCTATCGGGTTCCTTATATGAAAACAGATTTATACATACCACTTTGAATATTTATAACTGTGTTTTCATAACAGGGGACTAATGAGAACGCGGACAGAGAAAAGCAGTGCACTCACATACTTCTGCAGTGCCAGCCTTTTGTCCAGTGCCTTCCTGGATTATGCTATTAATTCCTTGGAAAGTGTGAATCATAGCAGTTGCTAGATGATGAGTGATTTTCCCTTATTCATGAGTGCATTCTTGTATGTAAACAACAGCCCCTATGTGCCAGCATCTGTTTTACTCACTGAGAGGCTCCTGACCCCTGCACTCTGGCTCTAGCCCTCCAGCATCCATAGGTCTCTAGGATGCACGGAAAACCAGAAAGAACCTAGGCTTTGGACTCTTCCCCCTGTGGGAATTTGGGCCAGAATCTCTGTCACTCCTCTCCTTTTTCCTGGCAGTAGGCTAAGATGAGCTGGATACCTTCCGATTTCAAGACCGCATGACTCCATGGTTTCAGGTTAACAGGGAAATGAAACCATTGGATTGGATGGAGAATATAGGAATATTCGCTTTGTCACTGGCCCTATTTTTATAACTATTTAACAGGCCTTTACTGAGCACCTAGGTACAAGGCCATGGGCTGGACACTGGAGAAACAGACCTCATAATCAAGTTGGGGAGAAAAACATATGCCAATAAAATAATGCGGTGTGGAACACTTGATGCTGATGTGGACATACTACAGAGAGATGATAGAAGGCAGAGTGATCGCAGCAGGCCTCCCGGAAGTCGTTACACTGAAGCAGAGTTCTGAAAGTTGCATGTGAGTTTGGCAGCTGGGTAGGGATGGGCGCTCTGGGTAGAGAGAACCGTACATGAAAAACTGCTGTGAGACTCAATATACAAACGGACAAACACGTGTGTGTGTGAGTGTGTGTGTGTGCGCGTGCGTGCGTGCGGGGGGGGGGTGTGCGTGTTTATGCGCGCATGTGTGTGCGTGCGCACGTGTGCATGTGTGCGCGTGTGGGGGGTGCATGTGTGTGCGTGTGTGTGTGTGTGTATATGAAAGGTAACTCCAATCCGCAATTTGCAGCAACCAACCCTGGAAGCCAACCAATAACCCTTATAACAATGAGCCCCAAATGGCCAGGTCTTGGTTAATAACTGACAGCCTCCCTAATTTTTGCCCCCATTTCTAGCTTAGGACCAACTGGAATAAAAATAATATTCACCTCTAAACAGTCACATGCCCCACTGGAGGTGGTTAGTCCACCTCCAGCTTCTCCAGGCCAACAGCCTCCAATCAGGGCACCCTGGAGGCCTTTGTTTTTTCGACACTATAAAGCTTTCCCACTCCTCTGCCAGCTTTGGATTCTCTGCCAAACGCCCATGATGGTGGGTGACTCCCTTGCTAGAGCAAGTTCAAAGTAAATAGCCTTTGCTTACTTTCATTTGGGAAATCTTCATTTAATTTCACAGCACAGAGGCGTGAAACCCTGTGTTTTGTGTAAAGAACTAAAAGTGTATAGTTATTGTAGGTGGTTGTGTGTGTGTGTGTGTGTGTGTTTCTGCGAATGTAAACATGTATAAATTGAGGGGAGGGCAATGGTAGATGGGTTTGGAGAAACAGGCAATAGGTTTTTGTATAATGTATTAGTCAACTACTGCTGTAGAATAATATTATCACAATCTTTGGTGCTTCAAATGACACACATGTATTATCTCCATCCATGTGGGTCAGGGGTCCAGGCATTCTTAGTTCAGATAAGGTCTCAACTGGGGCTGGGCTCATCTGAGGCTGGTCTGGGGAAGGGTCTGTTCCTGGTCCATGTGGCTGCTGGCAGCCTTCAGCTTCTTCTGGACTTTGGTCTGAGGGCCTCAGTTCCTTCCTGGCTGGAGGTACTGGAGGAGGCAAAATAATGGCCCCCCAAAGATGTCCATGACGTCATACCTAGAACCTGTGAATATATGCTCTTACGTGGAAAAAGAAACTTTGCACATGTGATTACAGCTAAGGACCTTGAGACGGGGGGTGTGGGGGGCAGGTACCTGGATTAACCAGGTGGGCCCAGTCTAATCATGTGGATCTTTAAAAGTGGGGAACTTCTCCTGGTTATCGTTACAAAGAAATGTGAGAACGCACGAGGGGTCAGACTGTGGCTGGGTGTGAAGATGGAGGATAAGGGTCACGAGCAAAGGGGTGCAGGCAGCCTCCAGGAACTGGAAAGGGCAAGAACACATTCTCCCCCAGGGCCTCTGGAAGGAACCCAGCTCCCGATCTGTGCACTGCGCAGAGGTCCCCAACCGGACCAAGCATGTGGCCACTGAAACCCTGCCTATGCTCTGCTCACCGAGCAACACCCTGACCGAGTGGTGTCCACCCATCGGGGGTCACCTGTCTAATTTGTCCACCTGAAGATGGTGCCATTTCCTGAATCTCTCTAGAAGGAATGTCGTTGTATACTTTGCCCAAAGGTACCAGACAGCAAGTCCTCTGTCTGTTTTCACAAACGTCTCCACAAAGTTTCTGTTACCTGCTCCCTGGAAACGACGCTTAGAAATAAGTGACATTTTGCTCTTAACTCAAAGAGATCTAGGCTCTAATTTTAGTGGAATTTTTTTCCCCCACTGCCGAGCAGTCTTCTTCATTTGTATAATCCCCAGAGCCTATACTGTGAGCCAAGCAGACAGGGCTTGGCGAAAGTCTGTTGCACTGAAATGACTGATTTGCAAAGGGACTTGAATGCCGAGGCTTCCACATCAGGGCTGCAGTAGGGAACGGTCCACCACAACAGCTCCCATTTACAGAGGCCACCCTAACTGCCAGGGACAGTGCCAGGCAACCTGCCTTCCTACGACCCCAGGCCTCACAACAACCCTACCACATACGACTCGTAGTTCCCAATTTCCAAACAAGAAAAAAAATACAAGAGGAGGGTTAATTAACTAGCCCAGGGTCATAGAATCAGTAAGGACAAAGCTGAGATCAAATCCTGGCCTCTGGACACCAACCGATGTGATTTCCTCTGAGAAGCGCCTCCCACCATAAACTGCCCAAAGGAAAAAGAGAATCCGGATTCACAGAAGGCAGCTTCTGCACATCTGCTCTTCGAGATTACTTTTCATCTCGGTTGGGGTAGGGGACGGTGTCTAATAATATATGTTATTCTTGTAACTAGGCTAAGTTACTCACTGTCCTACAATGCAAATCTTTATTCACACAATGTATCATTATTCACACAAATGACACCCAAAACTCAGATAAGAAAACTTGTACAGGAATGTACGTTATGAACACTGTCAAAACTACCTCACAACCCCAAATGCCCGTGGTGTTAGGGGACACACTCTTCCCTGTGCACAGAAATTTCAAGAGGATGCACTTCCGAGCTAGACACTGCTTCAAACAAAGCCCAGTGGGGAAGGGCCACATGGAAGCACTTTATCTTCAAGGAGGAGGAAGGGTGGGAGATTTACCTGCGGGCTCATCCCGGTCTCCTTTCTCCACCGGACGGAGTACACTCGACAGTTCATTAGGTCCCTCAGTCTCCTGGGATTGTCATCTAGACCCTGCAGGAAGCCTCTGGGGAGCAGAAGCCTCTGGCGGTCCAGTCCCACCCATGCGTACAATTTCTCCCTCATCAGGTGATGGTGCACGTCAGGGCTCCCAGGCCTGTGGGAACTTGTACTGTGGCAGCTTTGACGAGACCTTTCCAACAGCACGAAGGACACAAGACATCGCCAGGGCACATTTGTAAGGAAACAAGATGTGTGGCTAAGAGCTGGAAGGAGGGGGGCAGAAGGGGCCAAGCTGATCTAGGGTGAGCTACAATCCAGGTCCAGTTCAGTCTGAACATCTAAATTGACCAAATGCATAGAGAAACAACGTGTCATTGGTAATATATAAGCACAATACAATGCTCGATACATATGAATATTGCATAAACAAGAAGGTAGAGTAGATAGGTACACAATTACTAAGACTTCTAAGAACTTCAGATAAATAATACTTAGAGTTTATGGAAGCCTGGGCGCCACAGCTACTGAAGCCCGCGGGCCTAGAGCCCGTGCTCTGCAACAAGAGAAGCCACCGCAGTGAGAAGCCCGTGCACCACAACTAAGAGTAGCCCCTGCTCACCGCAACTAGAGAAAGCCTGCGTGCAGCAACGAAGACCCAACGCAGCCAAAAATAAATAAATAAATAAATAAATTTTTTTAAGTACATTTAAAATAAAGAAAGAAATGAGAGATGGACTCAAAACCGTGAGAAAACAGTAATATACTAGGAACAGAACAGCAGGCAAATAGAACACCGAGAAAGAAAAATGCAGTCATTGAAATTTTAAATAAAGTTAAAGAATGGGCAAAAGTGACATTTGAAAAAGATGATGATATAATAAGGTGTTCTAGATATTAGCTGTGATAACACTTCGATATTACTCTAAACATAATCCAGAGAGATAGAGACAGAAAAATATGAAATGTAAATTTACAGGGATCATGGGAAAAGGAGGCATGACATACATCTAATAGGAACAAGATAACAATGGGGTCAATATGTAATGAGGTAATGACCAGAAAAATTGAGAATTTCCCAGAACTGCCGGAGGACGTAAACACTCAGACTCAGAAGGCATGCAAGTCCCAACACAGATAAATACACAGAAAATCACATCTGGACCCAATGTCGTGATATTGAGTAATGTCAACAGCAAAGATAAGATCTAAACAGACAACTCGAGAGAAGAGAGAGTACCTACACTGGAATGACATTTGGACTAAATTACTGAACTTTAGGAAAGGTATTTTAGTCATTATGATATTTGAAGAATATCTTAAGAAGAAAGAAAGAAGGAAAGAAAGGAAAGGAAAGGAAAGGAAAGGAAGTAAAGAAGGAAGGGAGGGAAGGAGGGAGGGAGGAAGGCAGGCTGTTATACCCAAAGGATAAATGCCATCTCTACCAGACAAGAAGTCCTGTCCGGAGGCAGTTTTGACAAAGACCCTTCTGTGAACTGAAGGAGGTCAGACTACACTGGGCTTTGGTTATCAGCTTAAATTCTTCTTCTCAAGAGCCTCTTTGGCTGCTTATTTTAAAGGTAGTGGGGAGACCATCTACCTGGGCAGGTGGGGCCTCTGTGTGCTCTCAAGTATGACATGGTCGAGTGGAGCAGATCAAGGTCTCTGACCCCGTTTTCTCAGCACCTTTTGCCCCTCAACTTGAACATTCAGATTTCCCTGCATCCACCTCCAGTGTAGCAAGTGACTTGTATAAAAGGCAAATCAGACCATGTGACTCTTCTTCCTAGCTCCCTGCTTCGTTTGTAGCCCCAAGTCCAAGTGCCTAAGCCAGACCCTCGTGACTTGCTCCTTCCAACCTGCCCAGCACCTACCACCCTCTCACCCCAAGCTCACTCCTGCTTCAAGCCGCTGAGCCCCTGTGCTTCCCCGGATGGTCACTGCTCTCTCCCTGCCGAGTCTATGCATATGCCGTCTCTCTACTCAAGCCAGCAAACTAACAACTCCCAAAGTCTAGGTGTGACCTCAGAGCTAAGAACTAGAAGGCAACCCCTGGCATCTGGCAGCTGGCCTGGTGTCCTCTTGCTGAATCCAAACATTTCACAGAATATCAACACCAGATAAGGCCACTCTGCCCGTGACAGATCAAGACAAACAAGACCATTGCATAATCATGAACAAGAACTTTATCCAAACCACAAAAATGTCCAAACATCCCCCATCGTGGTTGACGGAGTGACTGCTGCTTCTTTGGAATCACAGCTGTAGCTGTCACCCCTACCTTCCCCTGAGAGCTGAAGGATCCTTGCCTTGATTTATCTCTACGTTTGTTTCAAAAGCACCTGGGGTTGAGACCTCCCTGGTGGTGCAGTGGTAAAGAATCCGCCTTACAATGCAGGAGATGTGGGTTTGATCTCTGGTCAGGGAACTAAGATCCCACATGTCACAGGGCAACTAAGCCCGCACGCCACAACAACTAAGCCCGCACGCCACAACAACTGAGCTCGCGCGCCTCAACTAGAGAGCCTGCGTGCCGCAAACTACAGAGCCCACGTGCCCTGGAGCCTGCGCGCCACACGAGAGAGAGAAAACCCGCACGCCACTAGAGGGAAGCCCGTGTGCCGCAACAAAGAGCCCGCATGCTACAACTAAGACCCGACACAGCCAAAAATAAATTAAATAAGTAAATAATAAAATAAATCTTTAAAAATAAAAAACACCTGGGGTTTGACAGATGTTTTGCAGCTGTGCTTTAAGAGACATGTGCCTGAACCTACTCCGACCTGACCATAGGAGCCAGCCTACGCAGAAGAGACCTCGAGCTGTCCGGAAGCTACCTTTGCTTCATCATTATGCTAAGATCTCTGCCCAGTGGGGGGATGTGTACTCTGGTAGGCACAATTCGTGCCTTGTGCAGAGAAGCAGGGAAGACTTCACATGCTCTGGCTGTCCCTGGAAATCTCTGCCCCTTTCCTAGTTCCCTGATGACATGCCTGCCTCCTACCCCTTAAAATTCCCTCACTCCCCTTCCCTCGGGGAGAAGGTGTTTTTAGAGCACGCGCTCTCCCTCCTCCATTCCTTGATCGATGAATAAAGTTTCTGCTCTGCTACACCCAACCCGGTTTAGTTCGATTGACATTTGCAACTCTGGGCAAAGGACCCATTGAGATAACACAGCCTCACTCCAATCTCCCTTCCATAGGGGAGATCTCCCTACAGGTAAGATATAGGTAGGATACCCAAAACTAGGATTACCTGCTTTTCCCCTGAATCCAATCCAGAGCAAAGCCCACTTCCTTAACTCCTTCCCATACCACCTAACACAGACCCCAACCCTACGTGAGTCTCTTCCAGCACACTCTGACAGTGACTCCCCCACCGGAAGGTAACCAAGCCCCCTCGTTCATTGCAGGTGCATTCCTGGCGGGGACTGGCTGGAGGGCATGGACCGAGGTCTCATCAGAGACCTTTCCTTCCCCCTCATCCCAGGTGAGCTATGACTGGCAGGTCAGAGAAGAGTTCTCAGGCTTTTCTCTCTGCGTTCACGGCACCCAGAACAAAGCTCTCCCCACCTCTTCCCACCCTGTGCCACCGGCAAAACCCAGGAGCAATTCCCAGGGAATAAAAATAGCGTCTGAGTAGTAAAATAAAGTCTAACCTTTTCTTTTCCTTTGCGCTTAGTCTAGTTTCACTCACTCTCAGGGGGGTCGCAGCCAGAGGCCGCGCACTGGACGCTTCAGACTAGAGATCCTGGTGCAAAATGGCTGAGCCCACACTCCAGCTCTCCCGCCGTGTGCAGAGACGCTGCACCCTACCTTCAGTCCAAGATGGCAGCGGCGGCAGCGGGCCGTGCGCAAAGGCACCGCACGTAGAGGCACCGCACGTAGAGGCACCGCACGTAGACGCACCGCACGTAGACGCACCGCACGTAGAGGCACCGCACGTAGAGGCACCGCACGTGGCACTGCCAGCTGGAACGGGGAGCCGTGCAGCTGCGCCTGCGCCCGCCCGCCCCGCGAGAACCCCGCCCCCTCCCTTGCCAGATCCCCAGAAGCAGCCCCGCCCACGGCCTGGGGGTGGTGGGAGAGCATGCGCCCTAGAGCATCATCCGTGCCTCTCCCTTCTCTGATCGAAGAACGGGGCTTTCCTTCGCTTCTGAACCCAACTTGGTCTCGTTCTACTGGCTCCAATGACACCAGGAAGAAGGACCCTTGCTGGGGTTGGTAACACCTGTGTTCCATTTCTTCCTGTATCCACCTTGCTGTGTCCCACTGAAAACTAAGAACTTTCGGGGGCACAGGCTTTCCTGGAGGAGAGCTGCCCCCATACAACCAGCCTCCACGTGGAGGCCCCTCCGTGTTTAAGTTACAAGGGACTTCCCCGGAGGTCCAGAACTAAGATCCCACAGTCAGCGCGGCAAGGACCAAAAAAAAAAAAAAAAAAAAGAATGACAGATGTGATGGTTAAGGTCATGGTGAAACAATGTCAGAGGAAGCAAGTGGCAAGCAGGACCATGAGACAGTGAGAGGGACGATTCCTCTTTTATTTTACTTATTTATTCTGCTAACGTGATTATCCCTTACGAGCCAAGGTAGAGGCCTGGTGGTCCTGCACGCTGTGTGCCCCTTGCCACTGTCCTCCCCCAGGTTCCCTCCTCTGAACGTAGAAGCTGCTTCTGGTTCTAACTCATTGCATCATGTCTACCTAGAGCAGCGCCTGGCGGATACCGGTGCCCACACACATGTTTCAGATGATTGATTGGTGGGTGAATTGACCCATGGCTCTCCCAGCTTAACCAGAAAATGTTCTCTTCTCCTTCTTTGCCTTTCTGTCCCCAACTCAATGCATCAGAATTCTCATCCTCCAGGGCCCAATTCAAATGTCACCTCCTCCACAGAGCCTTCTCTGGAATTCGCCTTAAGAAGGAATCACTTCTTCCTCAGTATTTCCTGAAGAAGTCAGCGAATCCTTACGGAGAAATGAAGGCGTGGGAATGAGTGAAGACCAAACCCCTGGTATGGAGACACTTCTAAAAGCTCACCTTGATTTTGCCCTTCTATTCCATCTCATGCCACAGATAAAATAATAAATATATGAAAATACCATTTTGTCTTTGGAGTTTGCCCTTTCATGAAGCAGCTCGTAAATAGTAAACCTCATTACACAACGCACATTCCAATTAGAAGCTCACAGCCCAGAAACAGAAGGATGGGTCTGCCCCCTGCCATTGTGAGCAAACGAACCAGTAATAAATCCCCAGTTAGCCAAGAGGAACAGGGCTTGAATATCTCTCCTTACTCTTTTTAGCCCTGCAAACAGGGCTGTGGGGTTGGCATTCAAGAGGAAAAAAATAAAGTCATTTTAAATTTGCCATGATTTATGTCTTGCCAGGTAAGTTATTTAAAGTTGCTCAAGAATAACACTAGGGAAAGTCATTATAAAATGAGAAAGGTTATAGCTATATATCTATATCTACACATATATGTGACATCATCTTCTTATAGATAAATATCGACACAACGAAAAGTTCAAGAATTTTTGATGTTACCAGATCTGGTGTTTTATGATTAATTAATTACAATTACTTTGGCCGATTTCTAGTTGGGTGATATCAATTAGGCTTTTTGAACCTAAATTTTTCTCATTCTGTACAGTGGTGACGTTGTATATAAAGCTCTATTTAAAAGTTTTTCGGACAATTTCGGGACAGTTTCATGCAAGCAATGAAAGTTCCCTTCCTTCTCTGCCGCTTTGACAAATAGGATCTGTTCGACCTCTTGGCCAGGCATCTCAAGCATTTGCTGGTCTGCCCTCTGGTCTGCCCCTAGGATCCTCTCCGACCCTCCAACTCTAAAGAGTTAAACTCTACGAAGGCCTTTCCCAAATATTCCTTTGTTCGTTTGTCCACGTCAGTGCTCCCTCCTGGAATACCTCTTCCATTCAGCAGCTGTACAAATTGTCCCCATGCTCCCAGGCCTGGATTAGAGCTCATCCCTGCTGTGGAGCTTTCCTTGACACCTGCAGCCCTTAGCTCTCCCTGCTCTGGGCCCAGAGAGCCCGGTTAGCTGTCATAGAGAGTTGACATCAGATCATCTTCTGCCCTCTGGGTTGGCAAAGGCAGAAAAGTAAACAAATGATTACAGTGAACTGTGAAAATGTTCTGAATGGAGATGAAAGGGAGTCATTCTGTCTGTGGTTAATGAAGGGACCACTGAGCCTTGGATCCATTGAGGGGGTGCTGTTTATAAGGATAATGGAATCTGAGACTCTTGCATGTTGGATGGTGCTGACCGGGAGAAGACAGACCACCTGGAGGGCGTGGGGAGGAACAGAGTGTCAGGTTGGTTCAAAACCCACAGCAAGCAAATGTCACCAGTGCTGCAGTGTGACCCTGGCAGCCTGCCCAGGGACGCAAGCAGTGCCTGGCACCCCTGAGCTTTGTGCTGGGAAAGATGACAACAGAGTTTGGTCTGAATACCGCATCATCTAAATGCAGACTGCTGGGAGGGTACAGTCGCTGTGGCTGGGCTCTCCACCCCCCCTCCCCCTCCCCCAGGCCTTCTTGCCCTGAGTGTCTTGAGGCAGTGTAGGAGGCCGGCGAGAGCCAGCGGAACAGGCAGCCAAAGTGGCCACCGGGAGCCGGCAGATGTGACCGGCTCTGGGCTCCCGCTAGGCCAGACCTTAGCCCCTCTCTAGAATTGACTTCAAAACTTGGCTGGAAGAGCATCACCTGCACTTATGCAATGGCCTGCACATGGCTTGGACGTCCAGGATGGAGGGAGGCAGCGCCGTAGCTAGAGCTTTAGAGAAAAATGATTCTAATGAGGACAGTAATAAGAGCAGCCGGCACATGGCCAGCTCCGTGCCAGCCTGTCGGAATTGCCTCTACTCCCATCTCCAGATATAGCTGCGAGCTGAATTTCACTCACCCCATTTTACAGATGACAGCACCACCAAAATTTGTGGGTCATTCAACATCCAAGGGTATCGCACTAAGCGCTAGACAGGTACTACCTCATTTAATACTCACAAGAGCCCCATGAGGAAGGTGCTATTAGGATCTTCATTTCACAGATGAACAAACCGAGGCTCCGGGCTCTCAGTATTTGCACACAATCAACACATTGTGAGCTGGTTTCAAACCTGCAACTAAGTCACTCCAAATTACCATCAGGAAGTCTCTGGGGAAGGCACCCTGGAGGGCAAGGTGGCAGGAGGGGGAGGGAAAATGTTTCCGTAGAGCAGCTTCAGTCTGGATCGGTCTGACTGCAGGCTAAGAGTCAGAGAAGCTGTTGCACTTTTCCAGGCGGCCTTGAGTAAACCAGCTCATGTCTTAGGCCTCCCATTTCCAAGGTGGGAACAGTACTCTGGTTATGACGGTGAATTCCCTTCCAAAATCCAGCGCTACGACATGGATGAACCTTGGAAACATTACGTTAAGTGGAAGAAATCAGCCACAAAAGGTGACACACTCAATGATGCCACTTATATGAAACACCCAGAGTAGGCAAATCTATGGGGACAGAAAGGAGATTAGTGGTCATAGGGGCTAGACAGGGTGGGGGAGGGGAGTGACTGCTGACGGGGATGGGTTTCTTTTGGGGGTGATGAAACTATTCTGGAATTAGAGAGGGGTGATGTCATACAACTCTGTTCATATCTCAAAACCCTGAAATACACACTTTAAAATGGTGAATTTTATGGTATATGGATTATACACCAATAAAATAGATCAATTCCTTTGATGTTCAGGCTGTGTATTAGGCTCGCGATTTTTATTTATTTTTATTTTTTTTGGTCTACCCTGGAGTAAGCACTTATATCTAAGAAGGAAGGAGGAAGGACGTCAAGGTACTTTGAATCTAGAGTCATGTCAGCACTTTCCCACACATTAAATCATTAAACCTTGGCCTCAGATCTTTGAGCACGTATAGTGGTTCTAATTTTATCTCCAGGAAAGTGAAGCTCAGAGAGGGGTGATTTCAGTGGAGGGTGATGTGAAGAATCAGCACTTTGCAGCCTTAATAAAACAAGCAGCTGTCAGGGGAATGGGGCTGCCCGTGACTATTATTAATAGCGGAAGTCCCGACAGCAGGATAGTAACGCTGACCCACAGGTGTGCAGAGTGCCGTGTTCCCGGGGCCTTCCAGCCACTCCACACATGTACCTCCCTTGAGTATCTGAATCGAGGCAAGAGCTATTCTTATCCTTACCTTCTGAGCGAGGCTCAGAGAGGTTACATGACTCACCCAAGGTCACAGGCCCATTGGAAACCTGGAGGCATGGGTAGTGACAGCATGCTGGGAGGGTCCTGACTTCAAACGGAGATGGGCATCGTGGAGAGCACACACAGCTGGGAAGGAGAAGGCTCCGTGGGTGAAACCGCAGAGGATCCGCCCTCTCCAATAGGATGCATCATCTTCTGGCAGCTCAAGTTGTCCCAGCAAGTGAAAGGCTGTCAAGGAAAGTACTGAGTTCTCCGCTACTGGAGGCATCCAAGCCGAAGCCGCCCAGAAAAGGATGCTGAGGAGCAGGACCCCAAGGAAGGGGTGCAGGTTGAAGCGGATGACCCCCAAGGCCCCTCATCATTCCTGCATCCTGGGATCCTAAGACAATATGCAGACGTCCCTGGGTTTGTCCGAGCCTCCTGGGTCTTACATATCTCAGCAGGCCCTGTCTTCTGCCCGAGTTAAGATTGGAATTCGTCCGCTGTTTATGGTAGTAAAGCCAGCTGTTTTCATAATTTCCTTTTGGAAAACACAAGCATTGCAAAGTCCAGTATGACAAAGAGACACTTTTTCTTAAGGAAACCAGAAACTGTGCTTCACAATGAAACACAAAGCAGAGAACTGGACGGTGAATTTATGGACTGTTCTTTGCAGCTGTGGACATAGGCCCCCCTTTGGTGGCGAGCTTGTTGTGTGCATACATTCTCTGAATTTTCCCCAGAGGCCGGATAGAAAATTAAACTGTAAGGGTATTTCTACAAACCAAAGGTATGCCAGCAGATCCTGGGAACCAGGGTTTTCTGGCAGCAACTAAAGCCATGGTAGATGCCCTGGGACAGTAGAGGAGACAGCATGGCCAGACTGTGCTCAAAGCAAGAGGAAGGGGAGAAATACCCGGCCTCACCTCTTCCAGCTGCCCTCCAGTCTTGCTCTTGGCATCCTGCTGGCCTTCCCCACTGGAAAGTCAGGAACCAGGACGCCTGCAGAATGCAGGTCCCCGCCATGCACGGGAGAGTATGCAGGGGTGGACGGATGCGAGAGCAAACAGGTCACAGCTGTGCCCTGCAGTCACACGCGTGCTCTCACAACCCCGAGGGGAAGGAATCACAGTCCTCACATCACGCAAGAGGAAACTGAGGCTCAGAGCTGTTGAATGACACGCTCATTCAACTCATTCAACCCCCCAAAGCTGGGCAGAATCATAGCAGAATTCAAATCCTGGGCTCTTTCTTCTACACCGGTCAGCCCCTGAATGGCAGGGTTATGCGTGATTCATATTGTTATCCCTCCTGGGACCTAGCATAGCATCCAGCATATATGGGGCATCAATAAATACTCGCAGAATGTAAATGGTAGTGGATGAGTCATTACTGAGAGGGTAGCAAAGACAGCACGGGGTCTGGGATTTAGAGACAACAGGGCTGTGATGGCCCGAGTGGCTTCTGGATGTGGGATGTGGAATTGGAGCTGGCTCTCGAGGCACACAGTACCACAGAGTCAGAGGTCTCTGGCGTGGGCAGCTGCTCCAGATCCAGCTCAGATGACGACTTGGCAAGACCCTTCCTCACCTTCCCCACCAGGGGCTCATCTTCCTCATCTGACGCAGCAGGGGATGTTTCAAAGCAGATGTTGTAAACGCAATCATACAGGTAGGCCAGATGCTGCCTGAGGACGGAGAGACGGGGGCGGGGGCGCTAACTGTGACAAACCATGACACGCCCCTCCTTCTGAGGGTGGGGGGCCCTCGGCTCCAGGCCGTCCTGCCCTGCGGGAACAGTGTGGCCTCACCGAGAAGCTGCCTACAGGAGCTTGAATGTGAAATTTCGAGATGCGATAATGAATTCAGATTGTTTTTCAGTACCACACAGGTAATAATAATAATAACAACAATGAGAATGAAAATCTTAAAGGTCAAGTCTGACCTGAAGGCCACGAGTTCTGTCCTTCTGCCCTGGAGAAACTGACATGGGCTCCCCGCAAGCGGGCCTGTCCCGGCTCTGTACCATTGCATCAGCAGGAGGCACGTATTCAGGTATTTGGTTTTTGCTCATCTATGTGCCTTCCAGGGCAGCTTTATCGGGAGCATTTGTAAAAGGCCTTCTCCAGCTCGGCCTTCCCTTTCTGAGAAGGCAGTCATCTCTGGTCCCATCCCCTGGGCAACAGCAAGCCTTGGTCTGAGCTGCTGTCACACACATGTGATGATCCGGGTGTGGGTCTGTGTGCTGGAGGGTCTGGGGAGCAGGAGATGGAGGGCCAGGTCTGGGGGTGGGAGTGGGGCAGGGCCCCAGCTGGCTGGCGAGGTGCACGGGGAGGGGAGCGGGCCCCGGGTGCAGCCCAGCCCCAGTGCCCAGTGCAGCTGAAGCCCAGGGCTGGGGTGGTAGAATCAGAGCTGCTGAGAGCAGCCCCCTCAGGCCAAGGCAGTGTGGGGAGCAGGCTAGGGCAGGGGCCAGGGGGAGAGTGCAGAGGGGCCAGCAGGGCTGTGTGTGTGTGTGTGTGTGTGTGTGTGTGTGTGTGTGTGTGTGTGTGTGTGTGTGTGTGTGCGCAGCCCAGGGTCACGGACACAAGGTGCAGGGGATTTTGGTGGGTGTGTGGCTGTGCTGCCCTCCTTTTGGGGATCTGCATTCTGAGCCCCCGGCCTCCTGAAACTGAGGGAGCTCACTGGGGGGGAGGGAGGGGGAGGAAATGCAGCCTGAAGTGGTTTAGCTGATGCTGTCATTTAGCTTTCCACTGGAGAGGAACAGAGACGCAGAGAGAGACAGAAGTATAGAGACAGAAAGACAAAGAGACACAGAGAGACAGAAAGAGAGAGACACACACAGAGATGGAGAGAGACAGAAACAGAGAGAGACAGAGAGATGGACAGAGACACAGAGATAGAGATATAGAGACAGAAAGACAGAGACGCAGAGAGAGAGAGACAGACACAGAGAGAGAGAGCGCGCTCCCTGGGAATTGAGACGGTGTTGCCTGGAGCTCATAAGGTCCTGGCCGTCCCTGTGTTCAACTGGCCTTCATGCTGCTGCGGCTTAGCTGTCACTTGGGTTGGCCCCAGAGAGCGCCTGGCTCTTGGCTCGCTGCCAGTTACAGGTCTTGCACGCGTTCCCTTTGCGCCGCTCAAGCTCAGAAAGGCAGCCTCGGGCTCAGCGTGCGGGTGGCCCTGGCGGCCAACAGGGACCGGGTCGGGAGGAGAAGGCACAGGAGAGCCAGGAGAGGCGGGCTGGAGGAAGGACGTACGGGTGGCCCGGCCTCAGCCACCAGCTCTCCCCCTTCAGACGACAGTCCCCCGGGTGGCGTGCCCGCTCCATGTCGGGTCCGTAACCCACGTTCCCCTCGTCAGTCCTCAGGGCAGCCAGGCAGACCGGGCACTGCCGGCTCCGCGCCCCGCCCCTATCTTACAGGGGGTGAAATTAAGTGCGGAGAGGCTAATGCTTTGCCCAAGGAAACACAATTTTTAACTAGCAGAGCTGCCAGAACGAGTTACTTCCTTGATGGCTGAGAGAATTGAGAGTCTCAGATAATCTAAGGACACGATGATGCTGGCCTCTGCATGGCCCTTCCTTCCCGCATCCCCATCCCTGAGGCCTGCCCCCCTCCCACTTGCAGCTCTGCTTCCTTCCAGGCTGCTGAGAGAGTCGTGGAGGAAGGAGTGACCCCCCATTCCAGCCCCGGCGGGTGTGTGGTCAGCCCTGGCCCTGCCCCTCACTCACTGAGACTTTGTGTGGCCCCTTCTCTCTCTCTTCACCCTTTCTGTAGCTTGTTGATTGTTGCTCTTATTTTTATTTCATTTTTAAAATTGACTTAATATTCAGTTTGCTCTGAGTTTTTGAGTTTCTTAACGTGGAAGCTTGGGTTATTGATTTTACAATTTTCCCCTAATATTTGCATTAAAGCTGAACGATTTCCTCTAAGCACCCCTTTAGCTACACACCACAATTTTTTCCTATCTCTGATTTTTAAAAAAAGTTTCCAGTGGTCTTATAAAATAATTTTTAATTTTTTAATGAAAACATTTTTATAGAGGTATAATTGACCTATATCACTGTATTAGTTTCAGGTGTACAACATAGCGGTTTGATATAGGTCTGTATATTGAGAAACAATCACCACCTAAGTCAGTGATGTTTTTCATGTTGTATTTTCCTTAAAACTCTGTGAGAACTCTTTTCTAATTTCCATTGTGATTTCTTTTCACTTCTTTTTTTCACGATGGGCTACTTAGAAAAGCAGTGCTTCCTTTCTATACTATGGGTCACAGTTTCTTACCTCTTTTTAAATTTTATAACTCTTGATTTTACGTCAAACATTGTGTATAGATGAGTAGCAGAGATTTAACTAAAAAATATTCACCGCCAGGAAATAGCGTACTCTTCCCGATAGGCTGCTAGGCCGAGAGGAAGGGTGGGAGGTGGTACCCAGTGAAGTTAATCCGTATTTACACCGCGATTTCTGCACTGCCGTTTAGATTTGCTGAACAATTGGCTTCAGTTATTTTTAAAAAGGTAAGAAGGCATTTCCTTGAGGTGTGCACTGCAAAAACTCTAGTGATCTCTTTATGTTTATAGTATAGCTGCCAGCTTTTTGACTGTGGTAGGTCTCCTTCTGTCTCTCTCTCTTAATCTCTTCCTCACCTCAGATATGAGCTTTTGGGGTCCCTGGGAGTTATTTTCTTCCTCCAGTCCCATCCCTGGATTTCTATACCTCAGGGGATCTCCCTCTGCCTTATGACCCTGACCTCAGCCTTCAGGGAACCCTGCAGTTACCGCACTCAGCAAAGGCTTGGGCTACTTCAGAGGGATTTCTATCCGCTCTCTTTCCCTGTATTCTATCTTTGGAGGACAACTGTCCCACTGTCAGCCTTCAGGGGGAGGGGGTCTCTGCAGTGCACTCTGTGAAGGATTCGTATGACTCAAAGGGATTTATCTCTGCTTTCCTGTCCTGCCACTGTGTGGCAGAGAAATCATTAAATTAGCACGAGTTGCTACTGACGTGATGGACTTCTGCAGATGCTGGCACTTGTTCCCTGATACATCTTTGTACCTATCTCCTTACCCCAACCTCACCATTTAAAGATTCAGCTTAGTCTCGAGTAAGCTTTATGGGTACTCCCAGCCTGGATAAAAAGCACCTGCAGGACATTTTCAAATCATCTGATGCTTCTTTTAGCCAATATCTTGACCTTCTACATCTTAATGATCACCGTTCTTCTGTCTCTTCTGTTTGCTGAGCTTTTTTGACGACAGGGACCATGTCTCTTCCTCTATGTGCCCACAGAGCTTAGAGTAGCGCCCAGCACATAGTAGGTGTTGAGGACATACCAAGGCCACATCTCCAGGGGGTTGGTGCAAGATGAACTTATCAAGGGGAGTCAGAGCCTCAGATTTATGGGCACTGCTGAATCACCCTCCCACACTGGCTTAACAAATTGGTTATCTTGAGGGTTTGAAGTCAGATTTAATGCCCATTTCTTACAGCGCAAGAAAGGAAGGGAACTATTATAATAATGACAAAGGAAATCTCAATGAAGTGAAATTTAAAGGCCATTGTCAGACATCCAGACCACAAGTCAGAGCCTCCTCGTGTGACATTATCAAGTTTGTAGTTGCCTGGCCTTAGAGGACTAAATAGGGCCTTGACACTGGTTTCATCCAATCTCGGGGCTGAGAGGTAGGCAGAGAAAGCAGCCGAGGGGACCTAGGCCATGAAGCTGGACCACTTACCTCCAGGCTCCGAGGGGAAAAGAGCCTTGTCCTTTGGTTTAAGCCTTAGCTGAAGGAAAAGCAGTCAGATGATGCAATGAGTTTGCAATATTTTTCCATAATACTGGAAATCAACCAAAATGCTCAGTAGGTGGAAAATGATTTACTAAGATGATTATATTGTTTACAACCTAAATAATATTTATATTATTCATGTTATGGGACTTGGTACAGGAATTTGAAATAATATTTAGGATGTGTTTGTAATGATGTTGGCCAATACTTATAAAATTAAGTGATCAAACCATGATATAGTTGGACACTTCCTATATATTCTCAATAATGTTCAAAACAACTTTTTCTTAATTTAAAAAAAGTCTCAGAAAATACAACAAATTGTTCATAGTGAATATTTGTGAGGTTAAAGTTTGGGAAGATTTTAACTGTAAACATTTTAGTTGACTACACATTTTCTATGGCATCTGTTTTGTAGGAAGAGAAAAATTAGAAGTGTACACATATGAGAAAACTGAAAGCAAACGTCTTCCTTGAGTCTCCGCAAATTCCTGGATTTCTTCTGGAATTTATTTATAAATATACATTTATTTATAAATTATAAATTTATAAATGTATTCATAAATATAAATTCAATAATACACTCCTGAAAAAGACTTACAAGTAAATATAAGTATGAAATAATTAAATTTCTTAACTACAAAATGGGACTGGTGTCCGAGAGAACTGAGGTAGATTTTGGGACCTGTGTCTCACACTGTGTTGGTCACACAAAATACCTTCTACATTCGGCTTGCTGACTTCCTTTCATTGTCTCTAAATGACACCTGGTGAATATCATCAGATTTGACATGTGCAGGAAGCAAGCTATTTTCCTGCAGAAAAACACTCTATAAAGCCACGTGACTACAGGCACCCAGGGACCTGTGCTAACACTACTCCCCAGGACACCTGTCCTGACTTACCCTAGGTCACCACTCTACTTCTAACTGGTGCAACTGTGAGAAATTACCCTGGTCATTTATTTACCCATCATTGACTTCTATCAGCTTAAGGGAAAGTCCCGTTAGAACACCGCCTAGCAGATAATAGGTGCTCAATGCATACTCACTGAATGAATTATTCCCCATGGCCCCCTGTGTGCCCAGTCCCCATGTTAGGGGCTGGGGATGAAAAGATAAACACAATCCAAATCCTACCTAGCATGAGGTTGCTCGAGACTCCCAAACTGAGGCATTCAGGTGGCCAGTAGTCACCAGATCAGTGGGTTCACAGGCAAGTTTGGAACTCAGGTTTTAATTTTATCCCTGGACAAATGACTATACCAACATCACATATGTGTTTGCACACATGCACACATCCACACATGTGTGAACAGCCCAACTGTCATCCTGGCAGTTAGAAGAGCACAAGAAAACACCATTAATCACAATACTCTGCAAATACATTGCTGAAAACTCAGACTGTGATGGATAAGGAGGAAGGACCAAAGCTTTCCATGCCACAGTAGAGAAAACGCCTCCCCCTGTCTGCCTGAGCCTCCAAATACCACTCTCATACCCATCTTATACAATGATCTTGACAGAGACGTTACGAGAAACAATAACAATACAGAGACGTTATGAGAAACAATAACAATGTCCCAAATAACACAACCTATTAAATGTTATCATCATTGGCTTAATAATCCTGTAAAAACCTGAAACTGATATTATAATCATAAAAATTATGTGTTAAATGAAGTTGATTACTAGCAGATTTTATGGAGGAAGAAAAAGGAGAAGAAGGAATATTGTTTTCTCAAAGTTTAGTGACAAAGAAATAGAAGAGACATGTCAGCCGGTGTATTGGTCATGGTTCTCCAAAGAAACAGAGCCGATAGGAAATATATATGTATCATGAGATATATATATTATTTATATACACACACACACACACACATATATATATATAGAGAGAGAGAGAGAGAGAGAATATAAAGGAATTGGTTCATGTATGTGTGGAGGCTGGCAAGTCCAAAGCCTGCAATGTGGCCTGGCAGGCTGGACATCCAGGAAGAGCTGATGTTGCAGCTCAAGTCCAAAGACCGTCTGCAGCAGAATTCCCTCTTGCTTGGAGGAGATCAGTCTTTTGTTCTATTCAGGCCTTCAACTGATTATACAAGGCCCACCCATGGGATGGAGGACAATCTGCTTCCCTCAGATTTCCACCAACTTAAATGTAGGTCTCATCCCCAAACACCCTCACAGAAATATTCAGAATGTTTGACCACATATCCGGGCACCGTGGTCCAGCCAAGCTGATGCAAAGTTAACCATCACAAGCCAGAAATATAAACAAGTCCATCTCCCCACCCTCTGGCCTCGTGCATAGCCCCCTCTCTGTACATGGCCCTTCAGTACTGGTACCAGGAGCCCGTTGCTTAGTCCCCGCTGGGTTCCCGAGAGAGAGAAGCTAATTGGCTGGGTATCTGTGGTGTCAGCCGCATGGACCATAGGTCACGGGCATCCTAGGAATGGCCACAGCCAGTTGAAGTGTCCGTCCTAGTCAGTGAGTGTGGTGTGGGTGGTGCTTATGGTGGGTACTTCCCGCTCAGCATGGCCCATGAGCAGCAACTGTCCCTGAAGGGGGCAGGTGCCAGCAAGAGCACAGAGTCCTGAGTGCCATGGAAACCAGCTGGTGTTGGGAATGCTCAGAAAGAAAGTGACTGCCAGCTCCTAAGGGCACTAATTCACCACTGGCCTCATCCTGTTAAAACAATGTGCCCATCATCAGGAATCATGCTACAAAGCCATGTCAAAGGGAGTGAGCCATTCACCAGATCTGCTGTTTTGGGGCTGTAGGAGCCCTGAGTCTGAGCATGACTCAGTCTTTAGCATAAGAACCAGAGCCCAGAGTGCGAGAGGGCAGGACGTCCTCGTGAGCAATGGAGGGGGTGAGGTGGCCTGGGAGTGGAGGGTGGATTTCTGGGAAGAGTTCACTCCGAAGTTCTTGGGATGGGAGTACGTTTGGGTCTTCCAAATATAGCAAATTAACCGCCTCCCCTCCACAATTCATTCCAGCTTTCCCGCCATTCCTAATAAGGCCTGTGCTTTGGTGTTTAAGACCACACCAGACAGCCCCAACCAGATGGGACCGGGCCGACTCAGAAAGGGGCCTTAGCCCTCGGTGGGGTCATTACCCCCATAACCCACCAGGGGGCACACTCCTGTCGGGAATCAGCCCTGGCGGAAGCATTGCTTCCCCCTCGTCCTGCACATGTTCCCTTTAGCTGCCTCTTGGACGGATCTTTCCCCTGCTGCCCCCTCTCTTAGCCCATCCGTCCCCTCTTGCACTGAATTGGCATCTCTTATGAGCCCACAGGAAGAGCTCCACTCCAGGGGCCAGACCGGGGTCACAGTCCTAGACTGGCCTGAGCCCCTGAGTGACCAAGCGGGGCCCAGAGGACCCAGCAGGACCCTTTCCCCTGCACTTCCCTTCTCAGTGCTCACCCGCTTTCTTGGGGCAGCTCAGTGCATCCAGAAGCAGCTCCATCACATGAATAAACTCTGACCTCAACTGCTTTACCCCTCGCAGGTGCTGCTGTCCTGCTTCGGTGCTGTCTGGTTAGTGATGATGGATGAATGGCCGATGATTAGCACAGTAATTGATTGTATCTACATTCTACAGACAAGAACCTGAGGTTTACCTTGTTGAGGAAGTTGCCCTTGGTCACAGGGTTAGGGAAGTGAGAAAGCTGCAATTCAGATAGAGATTTGCCAGGATTTGTGCAGTGGCCTGTGTGATACTTTGTTCAGACGCTTCCCTGTGCGTCGGGATTGAACGTGCTTCCCTCTGAGCGGATGCCCTTCTCCCTGCACTTCCAGTCACAGGTTCAAGTTCTCCCCTTGGGAACCAAACCAAAGGGCCCAGGCCAACGTTCTTCTGTATCAATTAGCTCCTTATTTATGTGATGAACGTGGAAGGTGGCTTCCAGCACTTTTGTTTTCTGAGAATCTGAGGCTCACCGAGGGGCAGCAATCTTACTAAATCTCCCCAAGTTCTGGACTTGAATATAGAGCACTGAATTCTCATCCACTGAGCAGTTCCCTGGGCTCCAAGGGAGGAAAAGGCAGAGTTTCTTAGAGGCAGTGGGCAAATAACAGTGCTGCCGAGTGACCCGTCACTTTCCTCAGATGCAACCCTTGTTGGGTTCCTCTTGTCGATAACAGCACCTTCCCAGAGAAATTTGGGGTGGGACAGGTGAGTCATGCACCTATTGCTAGGAACAAGGAGAGATTTGGGGAGGCCAGCTGTGGGATGCTGTGGGACTTTGCCCTGGGAGGAGAAGGCATCGGGCTTCTGGAGAAGCAGAGCCAGCCAGGTCTCAGGGGAGGAGCCCGGAGACCTGAGGGGGAGATGTGGCTGGGCTTGGGCGGTGGCGAGTCTGTCAGGCTGGCATGGGAATTAGACGTGGCCCTCCCAGAAATGCTCTACTGCCTCTTGTGTTTGATGTCCCCGCCAGGCTGGCTTCTGTGGAAGGTTAATGACCACCTGCAACCCTGCAGCAATCAGATGTGGCGCCCACACCAGCATCCTCCCCGGAACAGCGGCATGCACGTCTCTTAGCATCCTGCCTTTTTTTTCTCATGGTTTCAAAACTCTGGGTCCCTCCAAGGGATGTTCAGAAGGGGCCCCCGCCCCACCCCTGCTCCTCTGCCTGGCGGGCCCAGACGTTCCCCACCAGCGGCTCCAGCCTCACCAGATCTCTGTGGTATTGGAATCGCCTAACTGTGCTCTGCAAAGCGCTTTCTGGAAAATAGTGCCTGTGCAAATGGGTCTGGGACACGCTGCCGGAGATTCACAAACCTTGGGGTCTATTAATGATGCTGTGGGTTCTCATATAAAGAATTGGTTGAGGGCTTCCCTGGTGGCGCAGTGGTTGAGAATCTGCCTGCCAATGCAGGGGACACGGGTTCGAGCCCTGGTCTGGGAAGATCCCACATGCCGCGGAGCTGCTGGGCCCGTGAGCCACAATTGCTGAGCCTGCGCGTCTGGAGCCTGTGCTCTGCAACGGGAGAGGCCGCGACAGTGGGAGGCCCGCGCACCGCGATGAAGAGTGGCCCCCACTCGCTGCAACTGGAGAAAGCCCTCGCACAGAAACGAAGACCCAGCACAGCCAAAATTTAATTAATTAATTAATTTTTTAAAAAAAACTCAAAAAGAAACAACTAGTAATTAAAAACTTATGTAAATTATTAAAAAAAAAAAGAATTGGTTGAAATTTGTTTAACTTGGTATTTCCGAAATCATCATGTTGTTTTTGTTGTTACTATTCTTTCTCCTCCCCGCCCCTCCCCCTCCTTTCCCCTTCCCCTTCCCCTTCTCCTTCCCCTCCTCCTCCTCCTCCTCCTCCCCCTCCTCCTCCTCCTCCCCCCTCCCCCTCCCCCTCCCCTCCCCCTCCCCCTCCCCTCCCCCTCCCCCTCCCCCACCCCCTCCCCCTCCTCCTCCTCCTCCTCCTTCTTCTTCGTCTTCTTCTTCTTCTTCTTCTCCTCCTCCACGTCCTCCTCCTCCTCCTTCTTTTTCCTGAAATGTGTATTTGCATCTCAAAGAAGACAGAGAAATATTCCTCTAAGCCAGTCCTGACAGGGACCAGGGCTGGAGAGAGAAACACACTCTCGTCTGTAAGGAGTCTCGAAACCAATTACCCCCTCGTGCTTAGTATCCGATGCTCCCTGCGGTGGGGCTGGGGGAGCCTTGGGCATCTGCATCCCAAATCCATGGCCTACAACCTCCATCTGGTCAAGAAACTGCATTTCTGCCTCAGTTTCCTGTCCAGGACCTTAGCTCCTGTCCAGGGCTGGAGGCCAGTCCTGGGATCCAGAGAGCTCGGCTGCGATCCTGCGAGCCAGTGGTCCCCTTGAACTCCAACAACTCTCTGATCCTGCCCCAGACCAAGTATTTGGGACCACACCTCTGTCCTGCTGACTCTGAGAATCCCTACAGACCGTGGGCCCTTGCTGTTGCTCCCCACACACCTGGGGAGATGCTCTTATTTACGATAATTATTAAAATAGGGCTGCAGTATGTGCCAGATATTTTACATGTGTCGTCTAATTTAATTTAACCCTAATAACAAAAAAGAATGTTTTCCAGATGAGGAAACTGAAGCTGAGAGAGGTTCAGCCACTTGGGAGATTGGGATTGACATATACACACTACTATATATAGAAATAGATACCTAATAAGAACCTACTGTAGAGCATGGGGAACTCTACTCAATACTCTGTAATGACCTATAGGGGAACAGAAGCTAAAAAAGAGTGGATATATGTATATGCATAATAGATTCACTTTGCTGTACAACACTGGAAATCAACTACACTTCAATAAAAATTAATTTTAAAAAAAGAGAGGTCCAGCCACTTGTGCATGTACTTCTCACAACTGATGCAATAGTATCAGTATCCCCATCATACAGATGAGAAGGAAGATGAGGCTCAGAGTGTGAAAGACATTTTCCTAAGGTCTCCCAGCACAAGGTGGATATGTGTGTCTCTGTTTTATCAGCCTGTGTGGAAGGTTTTAATACAAGCGGAGCCAGATAAATCCTCCAGAGGAGTGGCAGTGACTGGCAACAGTGGCCAGGCCAGCTTCATGCAGGGGACCCGCGCAGACACATAGGACCCCACACTCAGAAGGACCTCGCGATGGTTAATTTTCTGTATCACCCTAATTGGACTTTGAGACGCCCTGCTATCTGGTTATAGGTTATTCTGGGTGTGTCTGGGAGGGTGTTTCTAGAAGACATTAACATCTGAATCGGTGGAGTAAGAGCGCCCTCTCAGAGGTGGATGAGCATCATCCAATCCACTAAGGGCCTGATTGGAACGAAAAGGTAGAAGGTGGGAGAATCCTCTCTTTGCCTGACTCCTTGAGCTGGAGCGTGGGTCTCCTCCTGCCCTTGGACTGGAATTGCACCACTGGGTTTCCTGGGGCGGCATCCAACTTCAGAGAGTAGGTCGTGAGACTTCTCAGCCTCCATAATTGTAAGCCAGTTCCTTGATTGATAGATAGATAGTTTGATGAAAAGATATAATTTTTTGGTTCTATTTCTCTAGAGAACCCTAATATGGCCTCATACTTGGTTTGGCCCTGCTGTTGCCATCTTGGAACTTTTTGCAATTTTATCTTTGAACTTGGTTTTGTAAGTGAAGTCTGGGGGGACAATGGAGCACGTGTGTGAACACAGAAGACGAGCACAAAGTGCGCCCCCCGTCCCACGTGCATATCGCTCTTCAATGCCCCAGGAGCACAGAATTGCAGAGGACACACAAGCTATTGGAGCTCAGTGGACTCCCAGGGAGCATAGGGTCCGTGTGTTCCATCTATACTGGGTAAGGGGAGACACAGACCCCACTTCAACACAGAGGGATGCAGTGGCCATTCTAAGAAACATGAACGACAGGAGACTATCTCAGCCTTCCTACTCCTGTTACTTCCCTGTTCAAGTCAACCACTAGGCTGAAAGTGACGAACTAGAAGACACAGAAGAGAGAGGGCAAACCAGAGTTCCTTTTCCTTTAGTCCTTCTTCCTCATCAGTAAGCAGAAGCCAGAGCGTGTTGTAAAACGTGCACATGCCAACGCGTGAAATAAAAATGGTTAAGTAACTTTTTTTATATAGTGATTCTTTTTTTAAACTTATTTATTTATTTACTTATTTATTTTTGGCTGCGTTGGGTCCGCGTTGCTGTGCGCGGGCTTTCTCTAGTTGTGGCGAGAGGAGGCTACTCTTCGTTGAGGTGCGTGGGCTTCTCATTGCGGTGGCTTCTCTTGTTGCGGAGCACGGGCTCTAGGCGCGCGGGCTTCAGTAGTTGTGGCTCGCGGGCTCTAGAGTGCAGGCTCAGTAGTTGTGGTGCACGGGCTTAGTTGTTCCACGGTATGCGGGATCTTCCTGGACCAGGGCTCAAACCCGTGTCTCCTGCATTGGCAAGCAGATTCTTAACCACTGCACCACCACGGAAGTCCCCGGTTAAGTTACTTTTGTGCAGCATTTCCATCATCTGGTAAGATCAAAATATATATGCATGTCACAAGCTACGAAATATGAATTGTAATTTCGGTAATTCTGTACATGATTTAAACGCTCTTACATTTGCATTTAAAACTGGCATTGCACAGTATAAAGATGGCTGGTAAAATTCACACTAGCGATATACAATTTTATTTTTCTTTATTTAGGGTGACATTAAATAGCAAATAAAACCCACAAAAATAACTCAAGAGAGAGATCATAAAAGAAAGAAAAAAAATTGATAGTCGTACCTTTGACAGCATTTTTTTCCTGCTGTTTGAAAAAGGCTCCCTACATTTTCATTTTGAGCTAGATCCTGCATAAAATATAGCCAATCCTGAACAGCATGTTTTTTGTTTGTTTGGTTTTGGTTTTTTTGTTTTTTTTTTTAAAGACACAAAGAGCTTTTTAATTATTATTTATTTATTTATTTATTTATTTTTGGCCGTGTTGGGTCTTCGTTTCTGAGCGAGGGCTTTCTCCAGTTGCGGCAAGCGGGGGCCACTCTTCATCGCGGTGCGCAGGCCTCTCACTATCGCGACCTCTCTTGTTGTGGAGCACAGGCTTCAGACACGCAGGCTCAGTAGTTGTGGCTCACGGGCCTAGCTGCTCCGCGGCATGTGGGATCTTCCCAGACCAGGGCTCAAACCCGTGTCCCCTGCATTGGCAGGCAGATTCTCAACCACTGTGCCACCAGGGAAGCCCTGAACAGCATGTTTTAAAGTTGAAAGGGAATTGGGAGGATTTTCTTCTAACTCTCCTTTTACAGGTGTGGAGACAGAGGCCAGAGCAGTGAGTTGGTGTGAAAGCGAGGATGCAGCTCAGTTCTCCTGCCCCATCCAGCCCCAGCCCCTGGCCCACACAGGTCCTGCTCAGCTTCAGCGGGGCTCACCAGCCACCCGGGACACGGACTCTTCTGGGAAACTGCCAGGGGCCCCAGCCAGGCTGGCCTTCTTTAAGGGCACAGGCTCCCTGTTGAACTGTTTTCTGAGAAAGTCCCAGAAACCTCTGCCCCCTCCCCAACAGTGTCTTTAGCCACGTGAACCCCGTGCTGTGAGGCCCGTGGCCCACTGAAAACCTCTCATTATGGCCGACACAAAGCATGAGTGCCCTGCCCGGCCTGGAATCCCGGGCTTATTCACTGTATTGTACACAGAGGAAGAAGGGCGCCTTCAAGTATGGAGAAAAGAGGGGGCACTTCTTGCCTGGAGCATGGAGTCAGTGCCCACCCTCTGGTTCATGGGGCCTCCACTTTCCCACGGCAACTCCCACCCGGCTTTGGCCTCATCCTACTGGCTTTGAATCTGAAGGTCATTTCCCAGGTTGACCTGATCAGGTCATCTTGCATCAGTGGAGAGGAAAGGTGCTTATGTCACAGAGGGGACAGGGCTGTGGGTGTAGAAAGCTGGGCTGGGCTGGGCTTTGGTGGTGGAGCACGTTGGGGTTGGGAGGGCAGCAGGCCTCGGAAGTGCTCTGAGGGGCCTGGGTTTTGGAGCAGAGCAGCTGACCTGTCATTAGAAAAGTCTTTCCTGACAGCACTTTTCCTCCCAGGTTGGAAGCGTTTCATTGGTTCTACCCCTAACCAAATCTGGTCGTGCCTTAAAATTGCACCCCCTGATTCCATGTCCCCATCTCACCAGCCTCCCATTCTTGGCTGAGTCAGGACAGCAAGGAAGGTCTCCACCGTCACATCCAGCCACCTGGCTCCAGCCCCTTCAGCTCTCCCTTCCCTGGTCCCCGACCTCCACCTGCAACCTCAACTCAGACCAAGCCCTGAGTCTGCTCCTAACTGGAGACAGGAGGGGTCTTAACACCAGCTGACCCTTCATGCTAACCTTCGTGACAGAACTCAGTCTTCCTGGCTATTCTGGTGCTGACCTTGGGCCTCACCTACAATATGTGTTTTGTAGCCACTTCTTCTTAAAAGTGAGACTCCTTCCTCAGGAGGCTGGCTGTGTGTGCTGGCCTCCTGATGTGTAAAAGAACTCAGACTCAGGCTCGATTCTGGGCCTGCTATTCTCCAGCTGTGAGAACTGGGGTAAGTGACTCAACCTCTCTGAGCCTCCAGTTTCTCCTAACTCTCAAGGAGGGTGTGAGGATTAAGTGAAGCAGACCTTCTAAATTGGAATTGTGGGAGCTGGGGGCTTTGAATCTCATTTCAATTTTCCCAGGTGATTCTGAAGACCAGATGCCACTGTTAAAAGAAATCCACAGACAAATAGCACAGAAGCTCAAGGGAGGGTCGGGGTGGGGACATAATTCCTTATAATGAGATCTTTGATTCTCAGAAGGCGTCTCTTACAAAAACAATAGTTATCCAGGAGGAAAAGCCATCTGATCCTTTGTGATCCACTAACGCTGTAAGCAAAGAAGAGATTCCACAGGGGCAAAAAGCAGTGAGGACGGTTGGGTAGGCAGCCTGAAGGATGTGCCAGGGCCACAGAGCTAAGAGAAGGGACGAGGTACTTGGACCGTATCTTTGCAAACTCAGACTCCGAGCCCTGGGTCCCAGTGTCACCTGCTACCTCCTAGCCCTGTGGCCTCAGACAGGGCACTCCCCCTTCCAACATCTGCTTCTGCCTCTATAAAGGCAAGGGATAAACTGGTGCATGGGTCTTCCAAGTGTGGTGCAAGAAATCATCCATCAGATTCATGCAAGGATTTGCCGAAAAGCAGGTGACGGGTTTTACCCCAAATCTTGGAGCCTGAACCTCTGGGGTGTGTCAGCCAAAACTGAAGCTCATTAAAATTGGAAAGTGAGTTGCCTAAATTTGCTGTGGCCTTTTCTAGGTCTGATATTCCAGAACGGTGTTCTCCAAAAGGCACCTCATTCATGAAAAATGGAGCATATATCTCATTAGTGTATTTTATTTTATAAATTATGTATGGGTGTGTCTCTGATTACTAATGTATTTTAAATATTATAAGACATACCCCCACATAAAACTTTTAAGGTTATTATAAAAATAAACTGACCTAAAGTTTATGTAGAGAGGCAAAAGACCCAGAAGAGACAACACGATACTGAAGAATAATAAAACTGGAGGATTGACACTACCCAACTTTAAGACTTACTATAAAGCTACAGTAATCAAAACAGTGTGGTACTGGTGAAAGAATAGATAAATAGACCACTGGAACAGAATAGAGAGCCCAGAAATAGACCCATAAATATAGTCAACTGATCTTTGACAGAAGACAAGAGAATGGGTCGATCATAGTCTTTTCAATGATTGGTGCTGGAACAACTGGACATTCACATGCAAAAAAATGAATCTCACACCCTTCATAAAAATTAACTCAAAATGGATCATGCACATAAATGTAAACTGCAAAACTATAAAACTCCTAAAAGATAATATAGGGGCAAACCAAGATGATCTTGGGTAGGGTGATGCATTTTTAGATACAACACCAAAGACACGATCCATGAAAGAGATAATTGATAAGCTGGACTTTGTTAAAATTAAAAACTTCTGCTCTGCAAAAGACAATGACAAGAGAATGAGAAGACAAGCCATAGAGTGGGAGGAAATACTTGCCAAAGATACATCTGATAAATGACCGTTATCTAGAATATACAAAGAACTCATAAAACCCAACATCAAGAAAACAAACAACCTGATTAAAAAATGGGCCAAAGATCTTAACAGACACCTCACCAAAGAAGATATATAGAGGGAAAATAAGCATACGAAAAGATGCTTCACATCATCTGTCATCAGGGAAATGCAAATTAAAACAACAATGAGATACCACTATATACCTATCATACCAGAACCCTGACAACACCAAATGCTGGTGAGGGTGTGGAGCAACAGGAACTCTCATTCATTGCTGGTGGGAATGCAGAATGGTAAAGCCACTTTGGAAGATAGTTTGGTGGTTTCTTACTAAACTAAATATACTCTTACCATACGGTCCAACAACTGCACACCTTGGTATTTACCCAAAGGAGCCGAAAGCTTATGTCCACACAAAAAACTACACATTAATGTTTGTAGTACCTTTATTCATAATTGCCAATACTTAGAAGCAACCAAGATGTCCTTTAGTAGGTGAATGGATAAATAAACTGTGGTCCATCCAGACAATGGAATATTATTCATCACTAAAAAGAAATGAGCTATCAAGCCATGAAAAGGCACGGAGGAAGCTTAAATGCGTATTACTAAGTGAAAGAAGCCAATCTGAAAAGGTTACATACTGTATGATTCCAACTACATGACACTCTGGAAAAGGCATAACCATGGAGCCAGATAAAAAGATCAGTGGTTGGTAGCAGTGTGGCGGGAGATGAATAGGTGGGACACAGAAGATTCTTAGGGCAGAGAAAACACTGTATGATGTTATAATTATGGATAGACACCATTATACATATATCCAAACTCATAGCACATGCAATACCAAGAGTAAACCCTAATATAAACTGTGGACTTTGGGTGATCTTATATGTCCAAGCAGGTCCATTAATTATAACAAAACACCACTCTGGTGGAGATGTTGGTAATGGGGAGGCTGTGCATGTGTGGGGCAGGAGGTATATGGGAAATCTCTGTACCTTCCTCTCAATTTTGCTGGGAACCTAAAACTGCTCTTTTAAAAAACAAAGTCATTAAAAAATAAACAGAAAGTGAAACACAATTAAAAATCTACAGTAAGGAGATAAGTAGGGGTCCCCCAAATTTGACCACATAAAATATGGGGTCCTGAAAAAGCAACGTTAAAGAAAAGCAGTGTTTTAAGTGGTCTGAAATGTCACAATAAAGCAAAAATAGATAGTGAAATGTACGTCTTATGCAATTGAATGAGAACAGAGAAATTCTGAAACGCCAAGAGGCAGGCAGTTTCCCAGCGCTCACCTAACTAACCCTGACCCCGCAGAGGGTGAAAATTGCAGGTGTCTTACCTGAGAGCAGGGCCGAGAGTGGGCACCAATCACTGATCACGCGTGTTAGCCTGGGGCTGCCTGCATTTCTGCTGTACCCACACGCCTCTCCTTGTTCACTCTCAGTGCTGCCCGTACCCCACATGCAGACCACTCTCCTAAGACCATGTGGCTCAGCAGAGGACAATGGCTAGCTTCTCTGAGCACCTACTAAGTGCTGGCACTTGTGGCTAATTTCACAGAAGGGATCGCATTTATGTTAGGAAACTACATTTTAGTCACCCTTGAACTACATCCTTTAACCCACGGTGCAGGTATCACAATACAGGACCTAGGGGATGATGGGTGTGTCATCCAGGGTCATGCAGCCAAGTACGTAGCAGAACAGGGATTCAAAGTGAAGTCTCCCAACTCTGCCCTGTGTCCTTGCCGGGCATGATGCTCGGACTTCAAGGCCTCCCTCCAAGACCATGTATGGGGCCCCCTCCCCAACCCTTGCAGACAAAAGGGGGCCCCTGCCAACCCTTTCCTTGTCCAGATAGCCTGAGGGCCAGGCCAATCCGTTGTTCAAGCTCCCGCCCAGTTTACTTTCACTCTGTAAATATTTGTCGGCACCCTTCTCACTCCCAGCAAAGGTGGGTGAGCGCAAAGCCAGGCTGGGCATGTGAACACAGGCAGTTTGTCAGCATAATTGATGCTGCAAAGCCGCAGGCCCAGCACAATGGATGCTTGCCGAGCAGATGGGGGAGGATGTGTAATCCCTATAATACAAACAGCCGTGTAATTTAGGAAAGTGGATTTGTTTTTCTTGAACAACTGGGACAGATAATGCCATTCCATGCAGCCAGGACTGTCTCTGGAAAGTTCAGACGGGCATTACTCCTCTGTCCTGCGTTTCGAGCTCTCGCTCCACAGGCATCCATCACCAGATGGCAACTCTGTGAGCGGTCCATCCTCACTGGGCTCCTGGCCCTGGTGCCCTCCCACTCCCAGCTGCCCACGTGTGGATGCAGATTGACCTCTGAGCGGCAGCAAGCACTCCCCGGCAGCGGGGTGTGGAGGAAGTCGTAAACCCGTTTGTTTTCTCATCTTTACAATGGGGATGACAGGACACTCTGTATCGTCATTCATTCATTCACATCAAGCATATTCATGGAGCACCTGTCACCATGGGCTGGGCATAACCAGCTCTGGAAGTGCTGAGCAGATACTAGACACTCCACACATGCAACTCCCTGACTTTTCCCTCTTTCCTAAAACTCCGGTTTATAAATCAGCCTCCCATCTCCAAAGCCCCCCTGTGGCTCTTGCCCTGTACAGGGTAAAGTCCGTATTTCTTTATTGGGCTCTAACATTTAAGATATCCAAGAAAAATATATCTATCAGAAAATAAGTGGTACACATCCTTAACCACCTGGGGCCACTTCTAGGACCCCTCTTGCCTAATTCACAAACAGGTAGAGAACAGAATGAGATATACATACAAAGATGCTTATCGCAGCACGCTAAAAGTGAATAAAAAAGTGGGAATAGCCATCTGTCCGTTGCGGTATCATGATGGAAATTACTATCCTTCCATTCATCAAGCTTAGTGAAGCTCTTCCTGGCATGTGATGGGCATCTAATGTGTGTGGAATTAGAGAACAGATGGAAAGCAAGGGGGCCATGAACAGAATAAGGTCGATCTAAAGGAACGGACATTGACAGGTGCCCAAGACACAGTGTTAGGTGACAAACATCAAGCTACAGAATGGTATGTGTAAGGAGTATGTTCTCATTTTACAGAATAGGATGTGTCTGGGTCTGTACCCGACAGAATATACTTGAATGAACAGAAGATATTGTGAAAGCTACAAAATCATTTCTTCAATAAAGATTTTTGGAAACAGAAGCGGGGAGCCCTGCTTTGCTAATCTGCTTTATTTTTTTTTTTTCCCATTGAACAGTACAGCCTGGGTGTCTCTACATGGTAATGAGCATAACTCTATATCACCACTTGAATGACTTTCCATCATTTGTTTCATCCGATCCCCTAGTGTTGGACATTTTGACTATTGCCAATTCTTTTGTAAACAGTGCTGATCTGAACATTCTTGGGAATACATCTTTGCTGATGAGGAATACATTCCTGGAAGTATAATTGCTGCCATGTTTAATGATATTACTTCTGGTCGTCTTTGATCCACTGCACATCATTTAATTGACTTCACAATCAGGGAATGGTTCAACCTTTACACGCTCTGAGACAGAACAAGTTAACCTCTGAAGCTCGCTTCCCTCACCTGGAAAATAGGAGTATATAGCTTGAGATGCTGCCAACCAAGAAGATGAGTGCCGTCAGGGAAGGTCCCTGTGATGTGTGGGCCATCACATCACCCTGGGGTGCTCAGGAATCTTAGGAGGGGACTCCACAGAGGGCAGGAATTACTGATGTTGGTGTAACTGACCCAACTTCGAAAACAGGGAAGCCTGGGGCCTGGGGTTCACACCCAGGGCAAGAAACTGACTCAGGAATTGGTTAAGTGGCTTTGGCAGGATCACACCATTAGCTAGTGACACAGTCTCTTTGGCTGAATTACCCTGAGTGGAACACAGGGCAAGACCCAGGAGGAAGGAGATTCTGAGTCGCAAGGACACCAGCATTTGATTTCTCAGCAGAGAATTGCAACCCACTTTTCAGAAATTGGAGCATTTTCACGCTAAAAAAGAAACTTTTAAAGTCGTGTTTCAGGCTGGGATATGCAGAAGAAAACACAAGTTTCTAGAAGAAGACAGACCTAGATTTGAAGTCAGGTGAACGACTCTGGCAAGTTTCTCAACAACCAAGCCTCCGTTTCTGTATTCGCGAGAGGAGACTGAGCCCGTCACCCTGCCAGCTGGGCTCAGAAGTGACACACAAGCATCTGGAAGTGTATGTAGCCCACGGGTACCTAATCCATGGTCGTGGTGACTGACGTCGTTGTTGTTTAGTTGTTATTATTATTTGCTCTCTCTCCTGGAGAAGTTAGGGTGTCTCAGGAGGAAGCATCAGGCTCACGACTGAGTCCATTCACTGATCAGCTCCTCCCTGCTCTAGGCCCGTCGCTGTCCTGAGCACGAAGGATGCAACAGAACTTCCCAGCCTCTTGGATCTTGTTTCTGGTTGGGGAGTCAAAGAGGAAACACACAGACATAAAATACACTGTCAGAAAGCACTAGGGGCCTTGGAGAATCACAAAACCAAGTGGGGAGCAGAGAGAGATGCGGGGCTGGTCTGGATTTTTTTTTTTTAATTTTATTATGGTCAGGACACTTAACATGAGATCTCCCCTCTTAGACACATGTTTAAGTGTGTCATCGTGATACCATATTGTGCACATTGTTATACAGACTCTAAAACTGATTCATCTTGCTTCAGTGAAACTTTATACCCACTGAACAGCACTGCCCATTTCGTCCTCCCCCAGGTCATGGCAACCACCATTCTGTGCCCACCTTCTATGTATCTGACTATTCTAGGTACCTCAGATCAGTGGAATCATACAGTGGTTTGTCCTTCTGCAACTTGCCTGTTCCACTGAGCAGAATGTCCTGAAGATCCATCCGTGCTGTCACATGTGGTGGGATTTCCTTCCTTTTCAAGGCTGAATGATATTCCATCGTATGTAAGTACCACACTCTCTTTATCCAACCATCCATCCATCCATCAGTGGACATTTAGGTTGTTTCTGTACCTTGGATATCATGCTCAATCCGGCAATAAACATAGATGAGGTGGTGTGAAGGCCTCGCTGAGGAGGGGGCCTCTGATCTGAGCCCTCCGTGGACGAGAATGTGACCATTGAGGAGGGCTCTCGTGGGAGGGACAGCCACGAGAAAGTCCTGAACGTGAAGTGGGGCTCCGGCTTGGAGGGAAGGCAGGGAGGCCATTGTGGCTGGAGCTCCGTGGTAAGGGTCCAGAGGTAGAAGGCGGGGAGAACAGGGGTCTGGGCAGTGTATGAAGGACCATGGTGGCCTGGGGTTTCGGAATTGATTCTAAGCATAAGGGGAAGCCCCACAGAAGGGTTTGCAGCAGAGATAAAGACATTGGATTTAATTTTCAAAGGATCCCTCTGGAGGCTGGTGGGTGGAGGAAGAAGTCTGCCCAGAATCCATTCCAAACATGCCCCACTGCCCCCAGGCACCCTTCCAACTACACCAATTTGGCCCCATCACTTTTCTGTGACTTTCATCTTTTTTAACCTTTCAGTCTTGTGCATCCTAACATGTCACTCTGATTTAAAACTTACCACCTGGCCCTGTGCGAGTCATTTAGACCATCATTCATTCATTCCTTCACTCATTCATGCATTTCACAAATATCGTTCATACCTGTTATATGCCAAGCACTGTGCTAGACTTGAGGACATGGCAGTGAACAAGAAGATACATTTACTGTCCTCATAGAGATTGGAGTCAAATAAAAATGCAGGAAACAAACAAAAAGAATAATTACAAATTTCAGTAAGTGCAGAATTTTGAAAAAAGGGCGTGGTAGGTCAGAACGATAACTCCCAGCAAAATGTCCCTCCCTGACCCCTGGAATGTCAGCATGTGATGAGATATCACTCCAGTGACTGTGTTATGTTATGGGGCCCAATTGACATGAATAAAGGGAGGTTATCTGAGATTATCTGGGGGAGCCTCATCTAATCCCATGACCTCCTGAAATCATGAGACTTTCTCTGGCTGGTGGCAAAAGAAGGTAGAAAAAGACACGAGAGGACCGTGCTCCAGCTGGGCTGGACCAGGAAGAAGCAAACAGCTACCTTGGGAGCTACTGATGGAGAGCGCCAGCCTCCCAAAGGGATGCTGGGGGCCACCCTTGGTGCTGACAGGGAGCGAGAAAACAGGGATCTCCGTGCTACAAGGCAAGGAAGGAACAAAGGCCAACAACTCAAATGAGGTCGGCAGCTGACTCCTACCCAGAAACTTCAGGAGGAAATGTGGCCTTCAGCACCTGGATTGCAGCTTTGGGAAACCCTGAGCAGACGATCCCATGATATTTCCACACAGAAATATGAATTGTGGCTGGCAATGGCCTTAAAGTTATTGTGTATGTTTACCTGTGGTGTTAATTATCACCGTGATAAAATGGGTGGTAGAAATGAGAAGAAGTTAAGTCACGGGGACATTTTCTAACTCTTTGTCTAATGCATAGCCATATATTTTTGTGTGTATAATGATGTTCATGTTTTCTATTTCTGTTTAATACATCTCAGAAATGTGAACAATTTGTCATCCTGGCAGAGAAAGAGTCCAGAAGGGGAAGGAGGTGAGACAGAGCACTTTCTGGAATTGTCTTTCCAGAGCTCTCTGCTCACCCCTTCAGCCTCATGGCCTCTCTTTGCAGAGGTGGAGGAACAAAGCGAATCCTAGCGTCCACTTCTTGGAGGCAGAGCATGACCTTGTGAAAACATGGATCCGTTTTCGTGAACAGATTTGGTTTGGAGGAGGGGCTGGAAGGCGGGCCGCTGAGGTGGGCCAGGCTCTGGCCTCTTCTCTGGTATTTTGGGCGCTCAGGCGAGAAGGGAGAGCTGCATTGGGAGGCCTCTGGTCTCCAGGGGCTTCTCCAACCCAAGGAGGGTTTTATCACAGTTTCACAGTGACAGCAGCAGAAGGGAAGGTGGGAGGTTGAGGGTTAGGGTGTGGCAGGGAGGACACTGTTCACTGTCGATGGTGAGGACAAATTCAGTCACGGCGAGGCCTGGGGCCTGGAGCAGGGGGAGAGCGCTGGGTGGCAGGACAGCTGCAGGGCAGGGACCCAGAGACATTCCCAGTGGTGGAGGGGGCATTCTGTCCCCGTGGGCCAGACCTCCCTCACTAGGTCTCAGGGGTCGTCAGAAGGGAGAGGCTATTCCGGGGACCCCACTGGGCTCTCCCTCCAATGTGCAAGCTCGTTTTCACTGCGGGGCTTGGCACTTGCTGTTCTAGTGAGCCTAGTATGCTCTCTCTCTCTGAGACTGAATGGTTTCCCAGCTCATCTCCCTGCCACTGCCCATGGGCTCTATGATGCCCCCCCACACTGGCCATGCCCCTGCCTCCCTAAGCACTTCAGAGACTCCTGGTCATCCGGCTCGAGTCCACGCTCTCCTGCAGGCCTCCCCAGTGCCCGTCAATCACCTGTGCCCTGCTCCCCTCTCCAGCCTGGCCCCCGGCCACAAGGGTCCTCAACTCCACGCTTGAGTCCTTCACTCTGCCTGGACGGCCCCCATGTCCCGTGAGCTCTGGGCACCCTGCTAGCCCTGGCCCCCTCCTTCGCACAGGGTGGGGCAGGGGATGCGCCCATCTCTAGTCTCGGCCTCCTCGTGCGGAATCTAGAGTCTACCCCCCCCCCCCCCATTCATTCTCTGACTCGTCCCTCTTCTCTGTGTCCTTTGCACTTAGGATAACATGGTCAGTCAACGTGATGGTTGGCTTCCCTGTTTTCTGTCTGTCTCCCTGTGAGGATGCGCCTAGGCAACCCCTCCTTGGCTCACCCCGCTACCCGCGCCTGGGCACTCACTGGGCCCGTGATGCCCATGTGTTAAGTGACTGCGCCCTGCAGCCTTCTCACGCAGGTGCGATCACTCTCTTCCCCGCCTCCCCACCCTACCTGTGACTCTGATAGCCAGGGCACCTGTCTCAGTGCGTTGCCATCCCACAGCAGGGCCTGCCCTCCCCAGCACGCCTCCTGCGTTCCATTTAGCTGGCACCTGACACTGTGCCTGGTACCAAGTGCACCCTCAGCAACCATGCGTGGAATGAACTGTCGTGGGGTAGTGGGAAATTAGGAGGAGAGGAAGGAAGGGGCCAGTGGCCAAGGATTCCCTGGGTCACAGATGAGCCCCATACTGCCTGTTTATTAAATCCCTGCTACCCAGCAGGCGGCCAAATAAAGACGCCCCAGAGTTTAGGAGCCTGATTGGGAGTGGAAGAGGGGTGAGGGAGGTCATACAAATTAAGCCATGTTCTCATCTAGTTCAAAATACCCATGCCTGGCCCATTTTTAGGAACAGAAGTCAGCAAGAAAAAGTAGAAGAGCCCCCAGGGCCAGCACCTGTTCCTTCTCTGCTTTTGGAGTCTGGGAAGCCCTTTAGGAAGGAAAGTGTTCTCATCAGACCCACCTGAGCCCCCATCCCTGCTCTGCCCAGGGGCCCTGGCAGGTGACAGTGGCTCCCTCTGAACTTTCACAGTCCTCATCTCAGAGTAAGGACATCAATCCACCCCTCCCCCAGGATGTCCTGCGAGCCAGTAAAGGGAGCCGCCTGCAGGAAGAGACAGGTAGGTGCTGGGACAGGAGTGGGACTCCCTGTGCGGGACAAAAGCAAAGCCCCAAACCTCCGTCCCCCTGCCCCTCCAAACTTTCCAAACTTGCAGGCAGCTGCCCAGGGAGGGGGCTATTTCAGACCCGGCTGTAAGAGGGACCAAAATATCCGCTGAAGTCTATAACTGGACGGAGCGTCGTCCGGCTCTGTCCTGGGCTTCCTCTTTACCGCCTGGAGCCCGACGCCGTTCCGGCTCCCCTGACCCCTCCCCAGGCCCCTGCCCCCGTCCCCCGCAGGCACGCAGCCTCGCTGCCTCCTCTTTCTTCCGGGAGGCCTCCCGCCCCTCCGGCCCCTCCCGCTCCGGGGCACCAAGCGTCTCCTTCTCCGCTCCCCCCGCCCCCTCGCCCCGCCCCTCCTCGCCCCGCCCATAGCCGGGCTCCGCCCCCCGCGCTCCCGGCTGGGGATCCCACCGCTCCGGCCCCTTCGCCCCCGGGGGGGACCGAGCAGCTTTGTTCTTGCGCAGCAGCTGGGCTGGCTGCCGCTGCTGCATTTCTCCCCAAAGAAGTGTCTCCCCTTTCCCTATTTTTCTGTTTCTCACACACTTTCTATTTTATTCTCTAAGTGCCAAGCCTTACCTTTTTACTGTATTTATTTAGTTATCTGTTTGAAAACTAGCTCTCTCTCCGGACCCCTGGCCTGCGGGGGGGCCCCCAGACCTATTACAAGTCTTATCTGGAGAGTCAGTTTGCTAGATTTGGGGGAAGGGTGGGGGGGGTCGCTGGCAGGTGACCCTCAGAAGGGGGCTGCCTGGGGCTGGCGTCTTCTCCAGACACTGCTTCCTGTGGATCCGCCAGGACTGGGACCCTAGCTGACATCCCTCTGAGCTTCTCCCCCCGCCAGGTAAGGCCGGCTTCTCTTCTCCGTTGGGGGCTGCAGGAGGTCACGGGGCTTCAGGCTTCCCCCCCATCTCCCCATGACCAGGAGGGGAGAGTCCTGGGGGCGTGCGCCCTGGGGACAGTGCCCTCTCCTAACTAGGATCTGTTTCCTTCTGGAGCCAGAACACGCTGAGCTCGTCAGGGAGCGACCTCGGTCCTGCGAGGTGGGTCTGTGCTTTGCCTGAGCTTTCTACTAGAAAAGAGCAAAGTCGGTGAGAAGGCACCTGTTGGATTGTAGTAGAGCAGCCCCAGGAGGCAGGAGCACAGGGCTGAGGGCAGCGTGTCAGATGCCGGGCTTGTTTCTGATTGCTGCTTTTAGAGTTGTTGAGATATCCCAGCTTCTTTCAACTTTCCAGTAAGAAATTTGGAGTAAGAGCCAGAAAGATTGAAAAAAACAAAAAACAGGACAAACAAAGAAAATCACGAAGAGAGTGAAGTGGGGGAAGAATAGCTTCCCTTTGGTTTTGTATTTACTGTCCAGGAACTTTGCATGTTGGTCTAAATTTAAATCTCTTTCCTCTCTGAGCAGTGGATTTCGCCTCTCCCAACTTCCTCTGGCCCAGGAAGGTGTTTTTGTTCTTTTTCTGCAAATCCATCCTCTGTAGCAGACCCGGGTTTCTTGTACCAGGTTATAGAGTGTAACTGGAATTAGTCACCTTATTGGAAAATGTGCCCTTCCCTCTCCCCACTCAAGTCCAGACTCAGAGATGACAGACAGGGGACACGCTTATCAGGCATGTCCTGACGGAGGCAGCCCAACGGGCCTCGTCCTGACGCTCCGTGCCCCGTCTCCCTCCCCAGAACTTCATTACTTGTCATCTTCCAGAACCATGTACGGCACCCCTGTCTCTGCACAGGTCATTCAGGCCCCAGTCTGTCTGTGTCTCATTGAGGATGTACACCCGGCAAAATCCTAGGAGGCCAGACTTGAGCTGTGAGAGCCCCCCCCCCAACCCCGGTGATGGGCCGCATCTTCAGGCCCTTTCTAGTTTAGTTCATGAGTTGTTCCGGGAAAGTTCTAAGCTCCAGGGCTTGTGCATTGCTAGAGGCAGGCCGAGTGGGGTGTGCTGGCCAGCTGGCGTAGATGCAGGTGAAGGGCAGGAGCTTTGCTGCTCGTCTGGCCTTCTGGTCCTAACTCAGTCGCTTTCTCTGGCTGCCCTGAGCTGGGGGGACTGTACCCAGTGAGCTTCAGTTTCCTCATCTGCCTAGTGGAGATGATGAAATGACGCAAGAAGAGCTCTGTGAGTGCCTAGGACCTCGCTGGCATGCGGTGCATCTTAGTTTGCTCTGCTTCCCAGGTCTGGGGAGGGGATGGCATCAGTGGTTGTGGGGAGGAAACACCCTCACCCCACCCTAGATCTCCTTGTCACGCTGCTACTCAGGGGCCAGCTGTGTGACTTCGGGAAATTGTCACCTTGTGTTTGTTGGGCCTCCCAGGTCTGGCAAGAGGCTGGAAGAGATGAGGGTTTCCTTTCCTGGGGATCCAGGAGTGCCTCCGGGGGATCCATGGGGCCTTTCAAATGGGAGCAGAAATTTGTTTGTAACTGTTTTTTTATGGGGCTTCTTCAAAGTTTCATCAGATTCTCAAAAGTTTTTTCATATTAACAAAACGGTTAAGGAAGTGGCCCACAGGATGGTCCAGCCCACAGACAGTTTCAATGCTTCTTAGGTTATTTTACATTTGTTTTAATTACTCGCCAACATAAAATGTTCAGGAGATGTCATGTACGCATCTTAATCTCTGGCTTCTCTTGAAAAATGAGAAGATGGGACAGCTTTTGGCTTGTGTCCCCGGGAGGCCTTCCGAGGAGCCGCCCACTTCAGCCAGGCATGTGCCCTCTGGTCATGCGCGGTTGTCTGTGTGACCTGCAGGGGGTTTGCTGGCTCTGGACTGGATGATTCAGGTTATCTCTCTCGGTCTGATTCCATTCTAAGAGGGTTACAGATAAGTGAAGGCACTTTCAGAGGAGAGAAAGCAGGATGTCCTGGGAACAGAGGCGTGGCTCACAAGGAAAGGTCAGTGCGACCGTAAGAAAGATGCTGTGGTGTGGAGGAAAGAAAACGTGTGGCCACGGGAATCTGGAGGGATGCTGTGGAGAAGAGGTGGCTGATCTGATCTCTTGGTCCCCAGAGGGTGGAAGGAGGACCAGTGGGCGAAGTTTCATTGGACACTGGATTCCAGTCCAGTAGGAAGATTGGGGCAGATCCACCCCCCCTGGATCCGCTCACTGGGGGGTGGGCCCCAAGTGCCGGAGGGGTTTAAACTGAGGTTGGATGGCCATTTCGCAGTGCTGGTGAGGGGCTAATCTGAACTTTGATGGCCAGGTGAACATTTAAGGTCTTTTCCCAGCTTGAGATCCTACCCTTCCTAAGTGCTTCCTTTCCAGCCCTAGAATTCTGCTGATTCCCTTCTGCCCCCTTCGCTTCTTCAGTGCTGCTGCTGATAGAGGCCAACACAGGTTGTGTGGTCACTTGGGTCAGGACGGTGAACTCTATGTGGATCATTCATATCTCGGTTTTGTGAACAAAGAAACGGAAGGAGAGAGTTTGAATGACTTACCTGAGGGCAGGTAGAGAGAATACAAGAGTCAGGATTCAGAACTACGTCTGGGAGATCAAAACCCTTGTCACATCAGCAGAAGGAGCCATCATTACTAAGGCAGGCCGGCCAGGGAGAACCAGAATGAGACAGGCCCATGGGGATTTTTTTAGGCTGGGAATTGTCCCTGAGGGTATCTAGCCAAACCTCTTACTCAAGAATTGAAGACATGGCAGGTTGCCTGACAAAAATAACTTTAATTTTTAATAATTTTTATTAAATAAAATTAAAATAACAAGAATATTTTTGTGAATAAAAAGAAAATAACAAAAAAAATCAAGGAAGAGGGATATGGCAAGACGGGAAAAGTATAATTCCCCCATTTTACAGATGAGGGAACAGAGTCCAGGAGAATGTGAGTGACTTGCCTGCTTTGTGGTTAGAGACAGCGGTGGGTCTCAAACACAGGTCTACCGAGAGGTACCTGGGCATAGAGAGGTTGGCCCTTTGGTCTTCCCGCCCAGGACTCGGCATTGTGGGTGCATGCATGCATGCCTCTGTGTGTGTGTGTGTGTGGTGTGTGTTGGAGGTGGGGTTGGTGTCTGAGAAGACCAGACCGAGGCCAGGCGGCCACACTGACCTCTCCGCCTTGCGCTTTGCAATGAGTAAATGACCACATGAATGCAGAGTTGAATGAATGAATGTTGTGACATGTACCATTCCTCAGCTCTATTATTTAGCAAAATCGGTCACTTTCTTTGTGGTTTTAGTAAGCACCATTTTTTATTGCTTCTTAGAATCCCTTCAAGTGGATGAGCCATGACGTGCTCACCGTTCTCGCTGGCCACCGCAGCTAGCATCTTTCTGCACGTGACTTCGGCCCTTTTTGATGTGGTCTGGCAGATTATTCCCAAGGAATAGGATTTCTGGGTCAAAGGGCATGGCCATTTTAATGGCTCTCAGGAGGTTTGGGACTGAGCATTCATGAGAGGCTGAAAGCCGAGTAACATCGTGGCCCAGACAAAGGGAAGTCTTGGCCGAGACCCAGGGAATGCACGGAGCCACCAGCCCGCCGTGGTCGTGGACATTGTCAGAACCCTCGGGGACAAACCCCATCTGGTGGTTAAGTTCCCTCCTGCTGCCCACTTGCCTTTGCTTGGACCCTCCCAGTTACTGGATGCTCACTACTTCTAGCTAATTCTGTCTACGTTCTGGTAGAGATGAGAATATCATTTTCATGTTTTAAAGTTTGGTTCATAATACAATTTTGAGAAAAAAAATAGCAATTTACACCGTCCTTTAGTTGGAACTCTCTCTAAGGAGAAACCTTTCCTTTAACTGCATCCTGGCAGATCTGAGCCAGTTGGAGCTGGCCTTGACTGCCCGGCAGCCGAGTGGCTGGGGGATTCCCGTTATAGGCTCTTGCATCTGAAGGCTGTAAGATGACCGTCACGGCCTTGCCCAATCTCCTTATCCAGTGACTGAATCATGTCCCCCAGCATTTGCCCACCTTCTTCTGTCCAGGGACAGAGGAATCACCACCTCCTAAGGGAGTCCGGTACATCATTAGATACCTCGTTAAGACGAAAGCTCTCTCCCTGCCACCTCCGTCTGCCAGCCCTTAATTCATGTTTTTGGAGGTACTTAGAATAATTGAAATCCCTTTTCCCATGACATTTTTTGACATCTGTAGAAACAAAAATAATGTGACCCTGAGCCTGAGATTGGATGCCAGAGGGTGCCAGGCTGTATACTATGCATTCTCACATCACTTACTCCTGTGAATCAGCTATGCTGCTACCCCCTGTACAGATGGATACACTGAGGCTTATGGATATTCAGTCCCACAGTTAGTAAGCCGCAGAACTGGGATTCAAACCCATGTCTTAGTGCAAAACTCATACCCTGAACCAAAATTCCACATGGCCTTAGTGTATAAGGTAAAGGTATAGAATTTATCCAAAGAGGCAAATACACCATTTAGACAATCTTTGTTCTTTTTAAAAAATATTTCTCATTAGAATGTTTTAAATTATAAAAGTAATGGAAGCGTATTTTTACAAGGGCAACAATGTTGGCAACAGCCCTGTGTTCTCATCCCCCCAGCTTACCCAATAGTAACACTCTGGCAAATACCCTTCCAGAATTTTATATCCAAACATTCACATCAATCAAAATTCAGCATTTGAACAGTTGGGGGACAATCACAATGAATACTAAAACATGTTTACCTAGTGCAGTGTCTGGCTCATAGGAAGTACTCTGTTTATAATTGCAAGGTTGAATTTAGGTATGTTTTGCCTGATCTAATGCTTGCTGTGAGGCCACTGGGCAGTGGTGCCATGGTCCCCATTTGCCTTCAGCAAAGCTGATGGGCGGGATGGGACCCTGGATGGGATGTTTCCAGGCCTCTGAAGAAACACCTAATGGCATCCCAGCTTTTTCCCTTGCTCCTGAGTTGCTGTGGGCAAGTCAGCGTGGGCTCTCCTTGCATCTCGGGTTGCCTGGCGTGCTTCGCCCCCAGCACCCCATTGCTGCGACAGCTCCACATCATCAGCTGCTGTAATCCACCGTGGGCTGGTCTGTTTCTGCCACTAGGCAATGAGTTCCTGGAGTTCATGGGTTTTATATTTCTTATCTCTGAACTACCAGTGTCTGTACAATGCTGGACACAGTAGGAACTCCAGAAATCTTTGTGGAAGGAAGTAATTTCAAAATGGTGATAATCAAGTGCCTGGCATGTAGTATTGGATTAACGAAATTACAACTTGGTTTAAATCACAATAAAATAATGAAATATCAAAATTGGAAAAGCGGTACTGATATTTACGAGGTCTGGCACAGCATTCCACCTACAGACACGCGTGATGGATGCTTCTCCTTCCCCATCAGTAGGGGGGTTCTGAGTGATGACCAGGCAGCTCTGGACCTTGGGCATTGTTGGGGGCCCCACTGAGCTCAGGGGGCCTGGATTCATGGACGGGGCCGTGTTGGTGTGTATAAGTCTGGCTTGGGTCTGAATTTGGCCCTTCTTTGGCTAGCTGTGTGGTTCAGTGCCTTTTAGAGCATCTCTGTGCTCGAGTCCAGGAATCACTGGAGAAAACATGATATGGGTCAGTTCAGGGCCTGGGAACCTCTGGTCAGTGAGTTGGTCTGACATCCTTAATGCCTGGTAGGTCAATTTTCTAGGACCTTTCAAAGGTCATACAGGCCCCAGGATTCCCTGTCAGCCACACCAGACTGACTGTTCCTGCGCTGGAAAAGAAAGTGCCTCGACCCACCTGATCACCCTCTCCTTCAAGTGATGCACTGGCTGTACACAAATACCTATAATCCCTTGTCTCTTTGGTTGGTCAGTTCCCCCAGGGGTGTATCCGGTCGTCCATTTAACACGCTCTGAATGCCTGCTGCGGGTCAGGTGTGCTTAGGGAATCAAGGGGCAGACACCCCGCAGCCCAGAGGCCAAGCTGCTCACGGTGTTCAGGTGAGGGTTCGGTGCTCTGTGCCGTGGAGGACTCCCCAGCCAACCGCTCACCGTGCAGCAACACTTACCAGAATGCAGACATTGGCCCTGCGTGCTTACACACTCCCCCCAGGTAACTTTTGCAGCAATCCTACAGGTAGTTAGTAATCACTTCATGGATGAGGAGAGACCTAGAGAGTTAAGTGGCCAGCTAAGGACAAATGGCCAGATAAGGGCAGAAGCCTCTTTCCTCTATGCTTCCTTTCCTTCCCTGTGTCACAGTGCTGTGTGCTAAGGCTGGGCTTTCCCGTAAGGCTTCCTGGAGGGGTAATGCTGAGTCTTGCAGGAAAGCAGAGAATTCCCCACACTATGTTTAAATGCCTTGTTCCTCCTGGGGGCTGTCCAGCTACCGTGTACCGTTCTGAAGGCAGAAACTCTGCCTTGTTTATCTCCATCCCCGCAGCCCCGGTGTAGACCTGGGTGGGACTGGGGAGGGGTGCCGTGCCTGCGCGTGAGTGAGCATCTGTGTAGGTGAGTGGGTGGGTGCTGAGTCAGGGAGGGAGGGCGTGGGTGCAGAAATGCGCGGCTGCCTGGAGGGACAGGCAAGGGAGCCGATTCACGAAGCAGTGAGTGAGAGAGCAAGTCCCTGGCTGGATAAAGGCATGAGGGCGTTAGCAAGTGTCGATCAGCTGTGTCTGGGTGGTTCTTCAGGTGAAAAGGAAGGAGGATGGGGTTGCAGTGATTCTTTCCTCAGACAGAACCTTTCAAGAGGCTTTTCTTCTGTTCCTTCTGTGGAATTCTCCCACCAATAAATGCTCAGATGGGGTTTAGATAACCCGACTTTACTCGACACAGCAAACCACAGAGGGCATGAGCAGAGGTCCCTCCCACAGGGGGCCCCCCTTGATGGGAGAAATTCCCGGAGCCTCCTCTCCCCCTTGGAGAGGGACAGTGACGCCAGAGGCGTAGGCTCCCTTGGGCAGGGAGCTGGGGCCCCGGGTCGAGATGGCTCATGAATCTCTCTTGTCCCACTGTGCCGGGCACATTTGTGAATCGATTCCTGGGAAGAAAACTCATCCTGCAGAGCCTCCGTTCCTGGTCCCTCCCCACGCATCCCTGACCTCCCCGCCTGCTCCTGCCTGCAGAGCGACGGGGTCCTGGTAGGATCTGAGGAGATTTCTTAGAAGAAAAGAAACACCCTTCGTGACTAAGCAGAGGCAGTAACTCCTGTGCTCATAACGCACATGCTTCCTCTGTTCTCAGGAAGTAGAAGTTTCAAGATTATTTTTTTTAATGTTTTTTTAGAAAAAATAAAAGAGAACCCCCTTTTATTACCTAAGTTAAATATAGAGTTAAGTTAGTTGAGACACTCACCTATTGTTATGCTGATATGAGGAGCGCCTGCTCTGTGCCTATCACTGTTCCAGGTGCTGAGGAAGAGAGACCAGAGACATAACCCCTAAGTCTGAGGAGCTCCGTGGAGAAGACAGACGGATAAGTAGTTCGGTTTTAATATCACTTGTACGGTGAGAAAAACCGGGGGTCTGTGGGAGCCTGAAGAAGACAGTGGGGAATCAGAGAAGCCTTCACAGGGGAGAAGGCACAAACGCTGGGTTTTGAAGGATGAGTAGGAGTCTGCCTGGCAAGGAAAAGACATCACCTCAGAGGTAACAACAGAGGCAATGGCTAGGATTTAGGAAAAGAAAATGCTGGGGTGTTGCAGAAAGAGAGGGAAGTCGCTGAGGTTGGAGAATTAGGTTCGTGAGGAGTGGGTGGAGACCATGAACGTGGAAAAGGAGATTGGTACCAGACTGAAAAAGGCCTAAGGAGAAGGCTTTCAGCTGGGAAATGATGTGAACAGACCTGTCTCCTCTGATGACATCTGTGCTCTGGGTGAGCAAGGCCCTTTGCAAACTCACAGAATATAACACACGGGGTTGACAATCTGGTACAGATGTCAGAGTCTCGCCCTCAAAAGGGAAAGTGTCTTCAGGGGTTCTGGGAGGTGCGCGCCCTCAGGGCTGAGTGGGGAGCTTGGATTTGAGACTACAGGGTCTCTTAAGGTAGGGGGTCCAAATGGTCCAGTCGCCGAGGGGGCTGCCTGTGTGAAACTGCTCTGACTGGGAAGGGGAATCCAGGGCCTGATCCTTCCTTCAGCTCCCTTATCTGAAGACGGTTAACATCTCTCAAGCTCCCTCCTGCTCCAACAGTGTAGAATTCTGAGATACACTTGGCACCTTGCAGAGTTGCCAGAGCCTGGTTACTGGGGACACCGAGACCTAAATGAAGGCATGAGAGGGGCCGAGAGGGGATTCAGGCATGGGGTGATGGGGGAGTTTTGGGGTGGACCACTCTCTCAGATAGAGAGGTCTCTGAACTGGGTTATGTGGTGGTACAGAAAGTACTGCCAGCATGAAATAAATGCCAAAAAGGATTCTCTGATAGCAATAACTTCCTTTAATTGAGTGCTTGTACCTTTTTAAAGTTTTAAATCTTTTTATGGCTGCCATTGACTAGGCAGCCAGCCTCTGTGGTAGGGACCCTAATCCTTGCAACCAGCTGGTGAGGCTGGGTTAATCCCCTTGTTACAGACGAGGCGCTGAAGCTCAGAGACAGTAGCTGAGATCACACGGTGCTGAAGACAGGAACCAGACTACAGCCCGTCTGGCCCACAGCGCTCCGTCTACTGTCCTGTCTCAAATCTCACGGGGGAGGCGCTGCTTATGGCTCCTTATTATCCCCCCCCAGGAAAAGGGGAGCCTTTCTGAGTCGGCACCCCCCAAATCAGTGTGGGTGCTCTGGCACTATTTATATGCATTGCTTCATCGGACCAGACGCTACTCAAAATATGTTAAACAGAAATATCTTTCTGTGTCCTCAGGACCCTGTAATCTGAGACCGTCTCTTGTGAAATGAACTGAGACAGTCTATTTGGGGTCGGGGAGGGGGGAGAAAAGAAAGAAGAACAAAATCAGGAAGAATTCAATACTGAAAATGAAAGAAATATGAATGGGGTTATGACAGCTCTCAGATGTCTGCATAGACTCATAGAACAATGCAGGGCAATGAGCGTTTTCTGGTGCTGGTGGTGGGGCTGTCTAAAGGGAGGGGGCCCCCCTGTCTGTGCCACTGCCCCCTTGGCCCAGGAAGGGTGCAGGCGTGGGCTATCTGGATGGATTTTGGAAGTCAGCCCTTGGAAGGAGAGGGTGGGCAGGGTGATTCTGGGAAAGCCAGTCTAAGCTGAGCTGTCAATCAAAGAAGAAAGGAGAGGAAGAGGAGACAAGATACAGAACAAGGAAGGAGAGTAAGGAACCAGGGGCCACGTGGGAGAGGCTGGGTGAGCTCCAGAGATGGAGCTGTATCCGCTGGGCCTTGTAAAGTACAAGGCCTGCCTGTGGTTTGCAAATGAAAGAATCCCAGCTCAGATTGGCTTAGGTTTAGAAAATGGGGCTGGGGAAATATTTATCCCCAACACAAAAGCTCTGGGTGCTTTCTGGACTTTGGGCAACACTGGGCTAAGGTGCTCGAGTGACAAAGCTTGTCTCGTTCCCCTCAATGGGTGGCCTTCCTCTCCATCAGGATCCCCCCATGTCATGACAAACGGCCTTCCGCATCTCTAAACTTAGCGACTCCCCAGAAATGCACCTCTCTTCCCCGAAACTCCAGCAGAGTTCCCAGGGATGGCCCTAATAGGCCCAGCTTGGATTATATGCTTGTCCCTTGTCAAATTCCAGTATCTAGTAGGGATGTGGAGTTCAAGTTGGCCTGGTCTGGTCTCCTGCCACCCACCACCCCACTCGCCGGGCCATGGGGTCCCCTCACGTGAACCACATTGACCAAGGGTAAGAGAGACCTTCTCACCAAAACAAGATACGGATTCTTCTGCCTGGAGAAGGGAGTCTTGGAAGGCGTAGGCAACAGTGGGACCAGGCAGGAGACTCTCACTGGTGTGCGGGGACTCAGAGGGGACCACACGGACAGGGTCTCCATTTCTGGGATCCACACGGGCCCAAGTTATACGGCCCTTCGCTCCCAACTCCACGTAAAGCTCATTAGTCTCCGCCTTTGTGGAACTCACATACGATTCAAAATTGAGGAGTGTTTTGCTACATGTTACTTGAAGCACAGAACTCAGACCACTGACATTCAAAGGCCCACAGTCTGTCCTAGACTCCTGTTTGCACTTACACCCTGCTTCCCTTTAGGAGGCAGCCAGCAACCCCAGGAGTTGGGTGGCCCAGAAAGTGAATCCAGCCTCTGCCATTTTATTTATTTATTTATTTGGATTTTTTAACTTGAAGTATAGTTGATTTACAGTGTTGTGTTAGTTTCAGGTGTACAGCAAAGTGTTTCAGTTATGTATATAACTTGTTGATTATCTATTTTATATATGGTAGGATGTGTATATGTTAATCCCAACCTCCCAATCTATCCCTCCCCCCCACCCTTCCCCTTTGGGAACCATAAGTTTGTTTTCTATGTCTGTGAGTCCATTTCTGTTTTGTAATTAGGTTCATTTGTATCATTTTTTAGATTCCACATATAAGCGATATCATATGGTATTTGTCTTTCTCTGTCCTGCTTACTTCACTTAGTATGATCATCTCTAGGTCCATCCATGTTGCTGCAAATGAGCCTCCGCCACTTTATAACTGCGTGGCCTTGAGCGATGCCCTGGCCTCAGGTTTCCAGTCCGTGAAAGGGAGCAGTAACTCTGAGCACATCAGGCCACCGTGGGGATTCCTTGTGGCTGAGAAGATAAATATCCTGACTCTGCACCTGCTGTGTGATTGATGTTTGGTGACTCTTCATTGGGTTCACGCACACATCCGTTCTGACTGGGAGGGCCACCAGCCTTGAGTGGATTAGCGGTAGGGAACATGTTTCTTATTCCCCCGTCAGGCCTGACGGTCACACGCAGGGGGTGATTAATAGCAGTAATGCTCAGGTAACCACCCGGACTTCTGACGCTCGAAAGCTCAGGACCGTGGAACGGTTTTATGTTTCCCCATCCATGCTTCCAGCCCTGTTAGGTCAACACCCTTTGTCTTGTCCCTTAACCAATCTTGACCAAATCACACAACTATTTGTTCACTTTCAGGGGCTGCAAGGGCTAGTCCAGTCTGTTCCAGTGTCAGAGTTTCATCCTGTATTCACATTCACATTCACATTATGAAATTCACAGAGTTTCATCCTGTATTCATGTTCACATTCACAGAGTTTCATCCTGTATTCACAGTAAAGCTCTCCGCCCTCCCGTCACCGCTGATGCTAAGCGTTGTCCTGAGGGACCTGAGTGGGGAAGGGGGCAGTGGGCTCTTTCGCTCCTTCTTCCTCTGTCTCTGGAGGGTCGGGGTGAAGATGAAAGGGGAGGTTGGGGGGCAGCAGGCCCCACTTCAGTGGCTGCAGGGGAGCCCTTTCCTGGCTGTCCTTGCCACTCACGCTTCACTGTGTTTCAGGTACCCAAGTGGTGGTTCTCTAATGGCGCCTCCTCAGCTTGGAGCCCCCCACCCTGGGAGATCTCTCCCCTGCCCCTTCCACTTCTGCCCCGGCAGTGCTCTCTGTGGCTGCGTACCTGCTGGAGTCTCCTTGTTGTGCAAACAGCTCTCTTGGTTGGGTGCCAGCCCAATAACCCAAACCCAGCTTCCTTTTGTGATGTTCGTTTGGCTCATGGGAAACTCCCTCATCCTCGCCACACAGCGTCCTGGGAGTGCGGGCTGCCCCTCCCCTGCCCCGGCACTGGCAGCTCTCCCACTATCTTCTCCCCTGTTCACAGAGGGCCAAGCAGACATGCAAGCAGGTGACAGAGGGGAGGCCGGAGAGGTGGGTACCAGCCGGTGCCTGAAGGTCTGTGATGAGGACCCTGAGCTCTGTCACAGGCAGTGAGGGGCCACTGCACCCACGAGTCTAAAGATCACATTTGTGCATCGGGAGCCTCATTTGGTTCTTAGGAGGACGTGCAGATGCTGAGGTCAGGGGCCGGCCTGAGGTCTGGAGGCCACTCCCAAGGCTGTTGGTGGCAGAAATCCGAGACTTGATAGAGGCTTTTCCTCCTCACCCCACCCGTCTTTCTGAGTGGCCGGCTCCGCCTCATTAGTCAGATCTCAGTTCAGATGTCCCCAACGCAGCAGAGACTTTCCTTTTACAAAGTGTAGAAACTGTCCTGCCCACCACGTCCCCTTCTATCCCATAACCCTGTTGTGTTCAAATCAGTTATTACTCTCGGAAACCATATGGGTATTTGTTCGTTTCTTGGTTTAGCTTCTCTCTTCCCTCCCTAGAAAGTCAGCTCCAAGGAGGCAGAGATGTCGCCACACTCAGTGATTAAAACAACGCCTGCTGTCTAGTCTAGGACTCGATGGATAAATGTTGGATTAGTTAATCAGGCTGTGGGGAAGGGTGAAGGAGCGGGCAATGGCTTCAGGAGGAAGATGGGCCTTTCAAGTCCTTTTGGGGGCCAGTTTAAGAAATCTCCTTTGTTTCAAGAGGAGATAGGGCTTGAGTTTCATTCACAGTTTTTAGCAACTGGCAGAGAAACACGACTGGCATCTGGCCTCTTCTAAGGGAAAAAAAGAACTGATAGGAAATATTTTTGAATTCCATAGCATGCAGAAGGAGGTTAGGAAAACACATTTCTCACTCTATTTCCATCTCCTTCAATCAAGTTAATCCTGCGTTTTGGCAGCGCGGGGCTTAAGTTGATTCCATTTAAATCTGTGACGTCTGAATGGAGAGGATGCGAGGACTGGATGGGTGTTCTTCCTGGTTATTAGGACCAAAGCCTCCTAAAGGCCCGAGCTCTTTTCTTCCCTCCTCTTCTGTGAGACAGCCAAGCAAGTTCTTCCATTCTATAGAGGACAGAGACCAGTCCTCCGTGGTTAAGTTGAAAGGACACAGGATTTAGGATGGTAGTGGCCTAGGACTAAATTCCAGTTCTATAACTTCCTGGGTGTATGATTTGGGACATGTTTCTTAACCTTCCTGACCTTGAGATTCCTCAGTTGTGATAACCATTTTGTCAGCTTGCTCTGAAGAGAGAAAACCATTCAAATGAAAGCACAGCGTGGCTCTGGCTACCATTTGTATCATTTGTGCCTTTGTATGTTCACCATATCTGTTACTGCACATCCTGCTGGATCAGCTGCCATTCTGTGGGTTTGGACATGTATTTTCACTGCCCTAAAAACCCTCTGTGCTCTTCCTGTTCATCCCTCCCTCCCCCCAACACTCCTGGAAACCACGGATCTTTTTCTTGTCTCCATAGTTTTGCCTTTTCCAGAATGTCATATTGTTGGAATCATACTGTATGTAGCCTTTTCAGATTGGCTTCTTTCACTTAATAATATGCATTTAAGGCTCCTCCATGTCTTTTCATGGTTTGATATAGCTCATTTCTTTTTAGCACTGAATAATATTCCATTGTCTGGAATACATACATACATACAATGGAATGTGTATTCCATTCCACAGTTTCTTGATTCACCTCCTGAAGAATATCTTGGTTGCTTCCAAGTTTTGGCAATTATGCATAAAGGCACCATAAACATCCATGTGCAGGTTTTTTGTGTGGACATAAGTTTTCAACTCCTTTAGATAAATACCAAGGAGCGTGATTGCTGGATCATATGGTAAGAATATGTTTAGTTTTGTAAGAAAGCACCAAACTATCTTCCAAAGTGGCTGCACCATTCTGCGTTCCCACCAGCAGTGAATGAGAGTTCCTGTTGCTCCACACCCTCACCAGCATTTGGTGTTGTCAGTGTTCTGGATTTTGGCCATTCTAATAGGGGTGTCACGGTATCTCGTTGCTGTTGTAATTTGCGTTTCCCTGATGACAGGTGATGTGGAGCATCTTTTCATATGCTTATTTTCCATCTGTGTATCTTCTTTGGTGAGATGTCTGTTGAGATGATAGGCCCATTTTAAAAATCAGGTTGTTTGTTTTCTTATTGTTGAGTTTTAAGAGTTTATGGTGTATTTTGGATAACACCAAAATATTTGGATAACATCAGTTCTTTATCAGATGTATCTTTTGCAAATGTTTTCTCCTGCTCTATGGCTTATCTTTTTAATCTCTTGAAGGTTTTGTTTGTTCATTTTTAGCTAAAAGTATACCTCAGAGAATCCTCCACCGTAAAAGTCACAGGAAAACATTGGATCAGGGGAAGAAACCAAAGGTACAGAAGTACTACAGCATGTGCACTTCTATGACTAAGTGGTAGTAATTGAAAGTGAGGCCGACCCCAATATGTCAAGGGAGACCCTTGACTTCTCTCCCTGCCCCGACTCTGGCTGCACACTGCTTCCCCTCAGGGCTCTGTCGTCCACTCCCTCTTCACTTTTCCAGGGAGATCTCCAGCCCCAATTTCTCTTCTGAGCTCTAGACTCAGATGTCTGTCTGTCTTTGACTTCTCCACCTGGCTGTCTTCCAGGTGTCTCAGACTCACTCACTATGACCTGCCTGAGCTCATCATCCCCACTCCACTCAGTGACTGGCTCCCAGATGCTCAAACTGGAAATCTGGGCTTCCTTCCAGACTCTCTCCTCCCTCTGTCCTTCCACTTCCTGCCAGTCACCTGGTGTCATGGAGTCTGCAGCTGGACCACTTGACCTGCTACTGTCTTAGGAAAGGTTGTCAGCATCTGTTTTTGGATGTTGCACTAACCTTCTCATTGGTCCCTCTACTCCATCCATCCTTCTCAACAGGGTTTTCTAAATCACATCAGTGTAGGCCACTCCCATGCATGAGGACATCCACTGGTCCCAGGGGCAAAATCTGACCCCTTTTCCTGGGTCACTGTACAAGTCCCTCAACTGCCTTTATTAACATGAATTCCTGCCTTCTGCTCCAGCCTGAATTTTCACCATTCCTTTCACCTCCTTCTCTAAATAATTTATTTTTTGCTCATCCCACAGTGATACTGGAAGGGAGGCAGGCTGCTCCTGGTGAAGGCAACTCTTGTCCCCCAGCCTCCTCTCCACCCATCTTTCCTGGCTGGGATCAGGCGTTCCCTCCTCCAGGAAGCCTTCCCTGATTGTCAGGCCTGAGTCAAGTCCTTCCCTCTATCAGAACACTGACCACATGGAAATGGTCTACTTGCTTGTCTGTCTCCACCATTAGGTCTCAAGCTCCTTGGACAAAGTGTCCTAGTCCATGTGCCTGGCACTTAGTAAGTACTTGACATGCATTCAGGGCATGATTGAATTAGGGAATAAAACATGAAGGCCGTGGTACCCCTATGCAGTCAACATCAGCTGAGTTCTCTGAGTAGCTCAAACTGACAATTCTCCCCTTGATGTGATAACGGCAATAATGGTCAACATTTTACTTTGTAAAGGATTATCACTCCCATTGCCTCACGTAATCTCTCCCACAGATCTATGAAGTAGGGACTATTGTTCCCATTTTATAGGTGAGGAAACAAAGGATTGGAAAATCACAAAAATAGTATGCCGTAAGACCCGCTGTGATCAGACAGTGTTCTAAGCTTTTTTACCTGTAGTGATGTGCTTAACTCTCCCAATAGCCAGTGACATAGATGTTATCCCCACTCGTACATGAAAGGGCTGAGGTCCAGAGAGGTTAAGTGACTTCCCCTGGTTTACACAGCGAGTCACAGGCAGAACTGGACTTTGAACACAGGGGTTCTGATATAGAAGCTTCATCGTTGTGCCAGCCACCCCGGGAGCAGTCAACGTCTGTGCGGGACCTGGGTACAGGTTTGGTGACCGAAGAGGGCTTGTTCCAGGTCACACGGGGCAGGGGTTTGAATCCAGGAGGTGGGCTCTGCAGCACTTCCCAGGCAGCTGGGCTCTAGAGCTTCCATAGAGACAGGAGCTACCCAGCTCCCTCTGCCTCTCTTGACCAGCAAGTGCAGTTTGCCTCACAGACAGCACAGCAGAGGCTCAGAAGGACCCAGCTCAGTGGCCTGGACACAGCACACCAGGCTTTTATGTCTCCACCAGATTCCTGCCCAGAGCATCACCCGTCGCCGCAGCAACACATCAGTGGTGCCTCATTCCACGCAGTCCCCACCCCCAGTGGGCAGCGGCCAGACCCTCTGAAGCAGACAGAGCTCGCACTCTGCCCAGGCTGCCCTCGCAATGTGCCAAATCTCATTTCCTCCCTCTAAATTGCTTTCTGCTCAGTGTCTTTTCTCCCCTACCTCTGAGTTCCTGAATAGGGAAGGCTGGTTACTATGGCGATGGGCCGGCTTGTGGAAGGAACTCAGCTCAGTAAATTAATTGCTGGACTTTTGGAGACTAATGGCAGAGCCGTGCCTCCAGGGACAGGGTGTGGCCTGCTTCGTGCCAGCTTGGCAGCCAGACCCTGGAAAGAGCTGGTGAGAGAGAAATGGAATCATGGGACCCATGCTTGTGGGGACTGCAGCCTGAGGTGGTTTGGAGTGGGCGGGGAAGCTGACTGACACAGATCTCACACTTGCTGTGCACCTGCTCTGGGCCAGCATCTGCGCTGCATGCTTTGTAGAAGTTATTTCGTGTAACCCTCACGGCATCCCCTATGGGGTAGTGATCCTCCCCATCTTACGGGGATGGGATGCTCATTTATGTGGCTAACGAACAGAATTCCATACCAGGCCTGCCTCCTCAGTGGGCATTTTGTTATGAACACTCCAGTTATTCTCTTCTCTACAATATCTTCCAGAAGGTAGAAACACAGGGAACACTTCTTATCTCATTCTGTGATGCCAGCATCACCCTAATCCCAAATCAAACAAAGGCATTCCGAGAAAAGAAAATGACTGACCAATATCTCTCATGAACAAAAATGCGAAAACCCTCAGCAAAATATTAGCGAATCAAATAAGACAATGTATAAAAAGAATTCTAGGCCACGGCCCAGTAGGCGGGATCTAGGTATGCAAGGCTGGTTCAAAGTTTGAAAATCACTTAATGGACTCCATCACACCAACGGGTGAAGAAGGCCATTCTCTTTCCTCTGGGGGATGCATGGCTTGGTTTTTGACTATATCCTTTGCTTGTTTCCCACGTTGTGTCTGTGCTTAAGAAATAAGTGTTGCTCCAGCCAGATTCCCAAGAAGCCATGTTGTTGTTTGATTACAAGTGTGGGCCTGTGATTACCTGGGGCTGAATCCCGGCTACTAGGTGTGAGGTCACGAGCAGTTTCCTAAGCCCTTTGTGCCTCGGTTTCTTACCCTGTAAAATGGGTCTCATGATACCTGTCTTTCAGATTAAATGAGATATTATGTATAAAGCCCTGGGAATAGCTCCTGGAGCTTCGTAAGCATGCGATATGTGTTAAAGGTTAGTGCTGGAAAGAGCGTGAACTTTGGCGTCATTCAGGCCTGATGGCAGGTCCAGCTCCATCTTTGCTGGCCTAGGTGCCTAGCGGAGTTGTCTGTGCTCCCTGATCCCAGGTTCATTTTCAGGAGGGTGGCGCCAGCAGTACTGACTTGCAGAGATGTTGCTAAAAGTTGCCTGGCTCACGGCACACACGTGTTTCCCCAGCCTTTTCTCTGGAGAACCTGACATCAGGACTGTGGATTTTCAACTCCGCAAATATTCACTGGGACAGTGGTGGGCACAGACTGGCCCTAGGGGAGCTCCCAATTAAGCAGGAGCCCACACCTGCTTTTTCTGGGGGGCAGGAGCTTCCAATTAAGAATATTTCTGAGTCCCGTGGATCTGCTTTCACACGCAGCTCTGCCCTTCACCAGCAGGGTGTGCTGGGGGCACCTCCCCCCCTTCTCGGCCCCAGCTTGCTGGCGGGGTTGTAATAGAGATGGGATGTGTGGCGTCTACAGTGTGGAGGCCCTCCAGTGACGCCGGGTTTTACCCCAGGTACCAGGCACCCATGGACGGCGGGTGGGCTGAGGAAGCAGGTATGGGTTGGAGTGCCAGCTCTGGCTCACATCAGTGATGTGGCCTTAAGGTTGGGCTAAGGCTTTACCTGCAGTTTTATTGATATTATTTAATCTCTACAATGACCCCCTCGCGACAACCTGCTACGGTAGGTTTTGTTATTCTCTCCACTCCTCAAGTGAGGACGCTAAGGCACAGAGACATTAGGTGTCTCTCTGAGATCGCTGAATGAATGAATGAGCTGGTGAATGACCGGGATTTGTACCACCAGGCACTCTGGTTTGAGGCTCCACCCTCCTGACCACCCGGCGAGCTTTGACCCCATCTACACTGGAACCGACGGAAGCTGCTTCTGTCTTTTTGGCGCTGGTGGGTGATGGAGATGCGAGAGGGCTGAGCGTGCTGTGCTGCCGCCCGGGATGTGGGGTTGGGCCGGCCTCAGCCCAGGTGTGGGGATGCTCCTGAGCTATTACAGAATCCGCTGCCTGTTTCTGTGGTCAGGCCAACCGGTCCGCCTTCAGTAGAGGGAGGAGCTCCTGACATCTCTTCTTCTTCTTTTTTTAAAAAATATTTATTTATTTATTTGGCTGCACCGGCTCTTTAGTTGTGGTATGCGGGCTCTTTCGTGTGACACGCATGTGGGATCTAGTTCCCTGACCAGGGATCGAACCCGGACCCCCTGCATTGGGAGCGCAGAGTCTTAACCACTGGACCACCAGGGAAGTCCCTCTTCTTCTTATAAGGGCACTAATCCCATTACGGGGCCACACTCTCATGACCTCATCTAAACCTGATCACCTCCCAAAGGCCCCACCACCAAATGCCATCACACTGAGGGATAGGGTTTCAACATATGAATTTGGGGGACATAATTTAGTCCAGAGAAAAGGGCCTGAACATACATTTGTAGGAGGCAGGCAAAGAGAAGGGGGGTGGGTGGGAGATTGCCAGGAGGGACCACTCACCACGCCCCTAGCATCCACTGGGTCCTCCATTCCCCTCAACTCTCATCACCATTCAGTATTCTGTGGATGCTATGACAAATCACCCCAAACTTAGTGGCTTAGAACAACACAGATTTATTATCGTAAAGTTCTCAATTGAATTGAATTCCAAAATGGGTCTCACTGGGCTAAAATCAAGGGGTTGGCAGGGTTGTTCCCTTAGAAGTCCCTAGGGGAGAATCCCTTTCCTTGCCTTGTCCAGCTTCTAGAAGTCACCTGCATTCCTTAGCTTGTGGTCCCTTCCTCCATCTTCAAAGCCAACAATGGCCAATCAAGTCTTTCTTAGGTTGCCATCACTCTGGTTCTGACCCAGACTCTTCCATTTGTAAGGACCCTTGTGATTACACTGAGCCCGCCCAGATACTCCAAGTTAACCTCCATATTTTAAGGTCAAGTGATTAGTAATCTTAATTCCACCTGTAACTTTAATTCTTCCTTGCCATGTAACGTAACATATTCACAGAGATTAGGATATGGACATCTTTTATTGGGTTTATTGTGGTAAAAAGTAAATAACATAAAATTTACCATTTTAAGTGTGTGATTCAGTAGCATTAATTCCATTCAGATGTTGTGTAACCATCAGCACTATTTCCAGAACATTTTCATCACCCCAGACAGAAACTCTGTAATCATTAAGCAATAACAGAAGATGTCTTTCCATGTATTTAGGTATTCTTTAATTTCTTTCAGCAGTGATTTGCAGTTTTCAGTGTACAAGTCTTGCACCTCCTTGGTTCAATTTATTCCTAAGTATTTTAGGCTATTTTTTGATGCTATCGTAAGTAGAATTATTCTTCTTAATTTCTCTATGGATTGTTCACTGCTAGTGGACAGAAATGCAATGGATTTTTAAATGTTGATTTTTCATTCTGCAACTTTGCTGAATTCGTTTATTGGTTCTAATAGCTTTTGTAATTTTTAGGGTTTTCTATATATAGGAACATGTCATCTGACCTTCTCCTGAAATGGTCACACGGCAATCCCCCTACTGTCCCCATGCTCCCATAACCCTCGCCATTTCCCTCTACCGGTGTCATTTTATCCTACTTTGCCCTGGCCTGTGTCTTACCTGTCTCCCAGGTGTCAGTGAGGGAGGGTTTGGTGTCATTCATCTGCCTGCCCTCAGAACCTGGCACATGAGGGCCACTGGTAAATCTTTGTGAATGAATCAATCAATGGTCAAATCTATAAGCTGTTTCCTTTTCCTGCATCTTGGAGTGAGCAATGACAAACACTTTTTGAAATGGCCATCCACATGAAAATAAAATATACAGGAGGGGAAATAATTTAGCTAATAAACCTCACGGATCAAAGAAATGCATAGAAAGCAAGAAGCGGTGTCTGTCCAACTGAGTTAGCAAAGATCAAAGGAATGATGCTACTTCTGTGCTGCCAGGTATGTGGTGAGAGGGGCACTCACACACACTCCCACACTGCTTGAGGCAGCGGAAATGGTACAACCTTTTTGAAAAGCATGTTGACAATTCATATCAGGGTCCTTTCAAAACCCATAGGACACCCTAAGTATTTTCCCACAAACCTACTGTAAGAAAATAATTAAATAGGGGCAAAGACTTAGGTACAAAGATGTCCTCTTGTGACATGTTAAACAAATAAAACAGCCTATTAATGTCTAAAAGTAGAAAATACGATCAGAATAATGATGTTACTGTAACAGGCCATAGCCTTAGGGAGCCGATAACGTGGAGCCTGGCAGGTTCTTAACACGAATTTGCTGATGGATGGATGTGGGGGGAGGGATGGATGAATCAGTGACCGGGAGGTAACACTGGGCTTTGCTCTTAGAAAGTCACACCTTTGGCTGTCTGAAGAGTGGAGTCTGAGCAGTGAAGAGGCGGGGGAGGCTGGGTCTGGGGAATTCCTCCCACGTGAGGCCCAGAGGTTACTTCCTGCAGCTTCTCAGCTCAAGGGCCCTCCTCTAAAGGCGTGTCTTTCTCCACACAGGACATGTTCCAGTAGACCCTAACGGCGTCTCTTCCTGGCCCAGAAACGCTTGTTCCCAAGCACGAGAGAGCCATGGGCAGCCTGCAAGGGAGCATCGTGGCCCATCTCCTCTGGATGCTGCTACTCTGGAGTGGGGACAGCAGCTGTCAGGCCCAGAGGGCAGGTGGGGCTGGAGGCTGTGCCAGGCTGAAGACAGAGCCGTCCGTGTGCGCGTCCGTGCGTGTGTGGGTGTGGGCCTCGGGGTGGGCTAGCGCCTGTGTGTGAGAGAGTGCGGGTCATCACAGGGGAGGTGTCAGCTGTCCCCCAGCTGGCGTGTGTCATAATCAGTCGTGCAGCTGGGGTGTGTGCATGTGTGTGTATGTGTGTGAGAGTGAACACACGCCTTTTTTTGTTTTTTTTAATTTTTATTGGAGTATAGTTGCTTTGCAATGTTGTGTTAGTTTCTGCTGTGCGGCAAAGTGAATCAGCTATACGTATACATATATCCCCTCTTTTTTAGATTTCCTTCCCATTTAGGTCACCACAGAGCATTGAGTAGAGTTCCCTGTGCTATAAAGTAGCTTCTCATTAGTTATCTATTTTATACACAGTAGTGTGTGTATGTCAATCCCAATCTCCCAATTCATCGCATCCCCCCTCCTTCCCCTCTTGGTATCCTTAAGTCTGTTCTTTATACCTGTGTCTCTATTTCTGCTTTGCAAATTAGTTCATCTGTACCATTTTTCTAGATTCCACATATAAGTGATATTATATGATGGTTGTTTTTCTCTTTCTGACTTCACTCTGTATGAGAGTCTCTAGGTCTATCCACATCTCTACAAATGGCACTATTTCGTTCCTTTTTATGGCTGAGTAATACTCCATTGTATATATGTACCCCATCTTCTTTATCCATTCCTCTGTTGATGGACACTTAGGTTGCTTCAACACACATCTTGTGTCAATCATAGAATGTGTTGGGGGTGTGTCTCTGTTGAGCGCATACAGGGTTTGGGGGCGGTGGGCAGGTTAGTGCCCTGCTGCGTTGTCTGGCTCTGTGAGGACGTTGGACCACATCCTGGGGGGCGTTGGATGCGCTGGAGTCCAGCCGGAAGAGGCGGCTGGGACAGTGAGTGGACGGGAAGTGAGGAAGTTACTGTAGCAGAGAAGGCCCGGGCGGGAGGGGGTGAGAAGTGACAGGAGGGTTTGCCCACCTGTCTGAGGGCCTCCTGGGAGGAGTCACTGTCAGTGGGGGACATGGGGAAGGGGTCAGGGACCTGAGCTGGTCTGGTCTGTATCACAGCACCCAGCCCAGAGCCCACGCACTGTGTCCACGGCACACAGCTGGACCAGATCTCAGGGAGAGCACCTGTCACTATACGGCTGGTATACGGCTGGTATACTATACGGCTGGTGTAAAATGCTGCCCCCATTTTACAGATGAGGAACTGAGGTAACAGATGCCCACTGCTGTATATAAAATAGGTAAACAACAAGGACCTACTTATAGCACAGGGAACTATATTCGATATCTTGTAATAATCTATAATGGAAAAGAATTTAAAAAAAGAATATAGATATATACATCTATATGCATAACCGAATCACTTTGCTATACACCTGAAACTAACACAATATTGTAAATGGACTATACTTCAATTTAAAAAAGTGTTGGGAAAAAAAAAAAGAGAGGCTCCTATCCCCCTACCCCCATCCCCGTGAGGCTGGGGGACACAAGAAGTGCTGAGCCAGAGCCAAGCCCTTTATCCGGGGCCTCCAAAGAAGATGAAAAACAAACAACAGATCCCAGAGGCTTGCGTTTCTCCATCGTTTTACAAAGTTCTGCTTTGCCTGAGCCTCACAAAGCCCGGCTGTCTAGAAAGACAGTGATGAGTGTGGGCGTCCTGGTTTTCATGGGAGGAATGTGGGGCTTCCTAGGAGCTTTCTGTGTCCCCTGGGATGACCCCACGTGCCCAGGCGATACCCAGGATTATCAAATTCAGAAGTGGGAAGGCCCAAGGACCTTCTGTCCGTGCCCTCATTTCACAGAGTTGCGGCCCAGGGGAAGCAGTCACCTGCCGGGTCACAGGGCCCTTGCCTGTGGCAGAGCCGAGGCCAGAAGCCAGGACCGTTCCCACCACATCTCTCTTCATTCTCACCTGCGCAAGACCCAGCCTGTACCCTGGCCTCCAGGAGAAAGTGGCCCCTTGGCGAGGCCTCTTGCACATAGGAACCTTCTGCAGCCTAGAGGATTACAGCCGCAGGGCGGGCCCTCCCTGGCCCTCAGCAGCAATTATTCTGATCAGGCTGGGACATCATTGTCCCAAAGACAAAAGGATGACCTTTTGTGTCAAGGAGAAACACTCCCCAGGAATTATCTCTGAGTCCACACATCTGGGCGGACACACTTCTAAAACTCTAATCCTGTTAGGGGATCAATCCTGCGAAGGCAGGGATTCATCTCAGCTCCTCAGCGGATCGGACTTGGATTTTAAAAACTAGAGGAGAAGGTAGATGTGGAAAATTCAAGGGAGGCACTGGCTCAGGGCAGGATAAGAAGTATTTGTGTGTGTGTGTATAAATATACCTAGCTTTATTGTTTTTCTGTTTTTTGAACATAATGCATTGCTTGTAAACACAAAATCAGAAGTACAAAGGAACACAATTCACTCATGGTTCTGCTTGCCAGAAATAAGCCATGTTTCTTTTTGTAGCTTCTCTCCTGAATACACAGTTGTACACAGAGACACACATGCTTTTCATACCCAACAACAGAGTGGAAAATGTATCCACATTGGTAAATAAGGGTTCCTGTAGGGCCCGGCCGTGGCTGTGGTGGCTTCCTGGCATCCCACTGAATGAGCACAGGAGGAGTATTATTTAAGTAGTTCCCTATGGGTGATCATGGAGGTGGTCTCCAGAATTTTGCTTGGCATTGCTGCCATGAACTTCCTTATACATCTTTATTTTTTTCCCCTTCCATTTATCTGCTAGTTTGCTTCAGTTAAATCACTGAATCTGGAATTGGTGGATCCAAAGATACCCTCTTCTGCAAAAGGCTTTTAGGACCCTGACAATGGGGTGACAAACCCCATGGCCACTTCTTGAGCCCACAAAGGCACTCTCCTTACGCTCTCACTGGCTACCACGGTCTTTCTGACTTTTGCCAGTTGGACAGTTTAACAAAGTGGGATTCTTTTTCTTTTTTTGGTTTGTTTTTATTTTATTTTCACTAATCAGATGTTTGTGCCAGGTGTTCCCAAAGCCTGATCAGCTGCTGCTGTTGGCATGGCCAAGACTCAGATTCCAGAAAAATCGAGACAAGGGCATTTTGATGGTTCCCCTGTATATTTGTGCAGCACTTTGGAGTTTAGAAGACACTTTTCCTCATATTATCTAACTGTGAAATGGGGACGAGCAAGCTCTCTGCAGAGGGCTGCCCTGAGGATCAGAAATAAATTATATAGTGCCGCATTTTGTTTAATCAAAAGCATCACATAGCTTATATAAAATTTATATTTGTAAAAATATAAGCATATTTTTTATAGAGCACTATAGAGCTTCTAAAATATATGAATGCAGTCTATCTTATATGATTTCTAATAGTGAAATACTTTGAACTGTTTAACTATCTGACAAGAGAGGACTGGCTAAATAAATTATGGTCATCCCTGCAGTGGAATCTCTGCAGCCATAGAAACCGGCATTATCGCACTGGAAATGGGCTCCCAGAGCATCGCTGGATGCGGTAAAACCAGCTTATATATCAGTGCGTCTGGTACAGGCCCACTTCCATCGATAACTATATGGAAACAGAACATAAATAAATACACCGTGGGCTAGCAGTAGTTATCTCTGAGCAGATGGAAATACGAGCGTTTAAAGATTTTTTTATTGCCTTTTCTGCTTTTTCTGAAATGGGCGTGCATTATTTATAGTAGGTTTGAAAGATAACGAAGTCACTTTCGAACGAAAATAATGGGAATAAAGAAACGGGTACGGTAGTATTCCATGATTGTTACTGTCTTATATAATTATATATATAAACTATATATATAATTATATATATTTATATAACGTCTATATAATATATAATATATAATTATATATGTATTATTCACTTATATACATATATAATTATATATAATTATGTATATGATATATTTTATATATCATTACATAGTATATTATATATAATTGTATATGTTATTCACTTTTAGAAATATATATAAACCATATATAATTATATAGTTCTATATTAGTATATTTTATATTATATACAATTATATATGGTATCCACTTGTATAAATATATGTATTAGCTATATATATAAATATATATGTTAACTATATCTATAGGCAGCTGAACCTCACAGCAGCCTCGGGGAGACTCCTGGTCACGTGACCTTTGGGGACCAGCGGTTGGGGCTTTAAGGCAGCAGTCGAGGCCCCGCCCCCGCCCCCGCGCGAGGCCGAGTGGGCGGGGCCTGGAGGCAGGTCTGCGAGACCCGGATGACCACGCCTCCCGCCCCCAAGGACCGTGCCCTTCCCTCGACCCAGCGGCCCCCGTGGCCCTTCTTGTCGCCCCTGCAGGTTGCAAAAGCGTCCACTACGACCTGGTCTTCCTCCTGGACGCCTCCTCGAGCGTGGGCAAGGAGAACTTCGAGAAGGTCCGGCAGTGGGTGGCCAACCTGGTGGACACGTTCGAGGTGGGCCCGGACCGCACCCGCGTGGGCGTCGTGCACTACAGCGACCGGCCAACCACTGCCTTCGAGCTGGGCCGCTTCGGCTCACGGGCCGAGGTCAAGGCGGCGGCGCGGCAGCTGGCCTACCACGGCGGCCACACGCACACGGGCGACGCGCTGCGCTACGTCACGCGGCACAGCTTCGCGCCATGGGCCGGCGGCCGCCCCGGGGACCGCGCCTTCAAGCAGGTGGCCATCCTGCTGACCGACGGCCGCAGCCAGGACCTGGTGCTGCCCGCCGCCGCTGCCGCGCACCGCGTGGGCATCCGCATCTTCGCCGTGGGCGTGGGCGAGGCGCTGCGGGAGGAGCTGGAGGAGATCGCCTCCGAGCCCAGGGCCGCGCACGTCTTCCACGTGTCGGACTTCGACGCCATCGACAAGATCTGGGGCAAGCTGCGGCGCCGCCTGTGCGAGAGTGAGTAGGGACCGACGCGCGGGGCGGGGCGGGGCGGGACCCGGCTGCACCGCAGAGGGGGGCTCGAGGCCACCCGGCCAGCTCAGTAACTGAGAACTCCCCACCCCCAGTCCGGGCCCATCACCCAGGGTCCTGCCCCATGGGCCCCGCGTCCAGGGAGGCAGAGGTGGAAAGAAAATTAAAGAGCTGGGTCCTGAACCCCGCCCAGTCTGAGATACTCGGAGACTGGTTACGTCTCTTGAGTTGCAGCTTCATGTCTGCAATGGGGACCATCCACTGGCCTCCCAGGGCTGTTAAGTCAGAGCAGGTGCCTGCAGAGGCCTCGCCAGAATATCTGCACGCAGAGCTGAGAGATGTCGGGTCCTGCTTCTCTCCTGAGGGGTCGCAGTGAGAGATCATGGAAGAACGGGGGCACAGACCGCCTTTGGGAACTGCCCGAGTCAGTCTGGGCAGGGCGTGACATGGTCAGATCTTTGTGCAGAATGGAATGCCGGCAGGACAGCGGAGTCCGAGGAGCCCACTGCTGGTCCCAGAGGCCAAGGGCTCTTGACCTGGTGCCCCCTGAGATCACCCGAGGCCTCCGAGTTATTTGCCTGGAATCTTGACTGTGGCTGGGGATGGAGGATGGGAGAGGAAGGAGTATGTGGGCGGAGGGGGCAGACAACGGGCAGAGATCCAGTGGCCCCTGGGGCTCTGACCTGGACGGCTGACCTCCAGGACCGTAGTGGGGTCATTCTGAGGCCAGCCCCCTCTCCAGGACAGGAGGGGTGAAGTGAGTTTCTCTTGTGCCAGCCTTTCTCTAGGTTCAGCCTCTGCCTGCTTCACTGGGGTGATATTTCCTCCTTGCCGGGTAACTTCTGCCTCCAGGGCCCAGACTGGGGCAGGGAGCAGAGTGTCAGCCTCTGTCTTGCTGACTTCTCTGGGGGACTGCGCCCTGGGTGGGGCAGCCCAGAGGGTCGCACCTGGGCAGGGGCAGGGGCCTGGGGCAGTGGAAGAGGGACGGGCAGTGAGAGCAGCTGGCCAGAGAGGCAGGGGCCTTGTCCCAGGGATGGGCCGGGCTTGCAGCTGACTCATATCTGAGACTGGATGCCCTCGGTTTCTTTACCACTCTGCGGCTTTTTCTCTACTTACTTATTCACAGATACTTACTGGGGGTCTAATGTTTGTGTGGCCTGACTTCTGAGCCTATAGAAAAAGATAAGACACAGCACCTGCCCTCAAGGCTTTCCTAGTCTAGATGGCGGAAAAGACACCAAAAAAGGAATGTGACGGGTGGGGTCCTGCTGTGGTTTTGGTGGATGGTGACCCTGAGAAGACGGAGGGCTTCCTGGAGGAGGTGACACTTAGACGGTTTAGAAGACAGAGCGCGAGCTTCAGGATGAGGTGGCCATACTTAGTCAATGAACTGGAAATGGCCAGAGGAAAGGAGCAGAGTGGAGGATGGTGGCTTTGTGTGATTGTCAAGGCCTAGATAAAGGAGGGCCTTGTGTGCAAGGCGAGGCGTTGGAGGGTTCTTCACAGGGCGTGACATGGTCAGATCATTATGCAGAATGGAATGCTGGCAGGACAGCAAGCAAAAGGGAGCCCCTTCACAAGACTGCTGGGGAAATTCAGAGAATGGTGCTGGGGTGGATGGCACATTGATGCCGAGGCCCATTTTACAGATGAGGAAATTGATGCCCAGAGGGCTGAGAGACAGTCACCTACTCTACAGTGTGCAATTCATTGGCCATAGACATCCTTAGTGACTTCATTTGACCCTCATTACAACCTCCTAAGATACAGATGCTCGTCTTTTTGCTGCTGAGGGCATTTAGAATGCTGAGGTCATGGGCTTCTGGGCCCTCAGCGGTAGGCCGGAGAGGTGACGGGGCCACACTGGGGAAGAGGAGGAAGGCAGAGGGAACAGCCCAGGCAGGGCCAGGCGAAGGCTTGATCTAGGTGCATATGCTCAAGAAATCCAGGCTGACAAGGGCCCGACGCTAGGTCATGGGCCTAGCCAAGGGGCAGACATCCAACATGGTGGCTCAGGGTCCATGAGCGCCCAACTGCCATCCCAGAGCCTTGATCCAGGGACCTAGGAAGCAAGGCTGCTTCTAGACCCTACCCTCTGGCATTTCGTCATCCTGCCAGCCTGGGTTCAAACTGGTTCTGCATCTTGGCAGAGCAGAATCTAGATTTTGAAGAACTTCTGTGCCCAGGGGATGGTTTTGGGACTGGTTCCGACAACCCTGGAGAGGTCAGGTCACTGGGTCACATTGCCCAGTTAATACAACAGCGGGGCTGGGCACAGGGTCCGGGCCTTCAGCCTCCGCATGCTGGCCTCATCCCCCTGTGCCCCCAGAACACAGATTTCAGCACCACTGACCTTGTGTCTGAGTCAGGGACGATGATCACAGGTAACAGAAAACCCCACTCTAACTTGCTTAAAGCGTAAAGCAAACTGACGTCACACAGGATGAAGAGGCCAGAGGTCAGGCAGCCTCGAGCGGTGAGACCAGGCCCTCTCACTCTCCCTGTTGCTAGGCTCTTCTTTCTTGGTGTTAATTCTGGTCTTGGCTGATTTGTGTGTCGGGGTCCCGGCAGTGACCAGTGTTGACTGAAGAGATGCTGATGGGGGTTCTCTTTAGGGAAGATTGAGGTCACCGAGGGATGCCGAGGCACTGGGAACCAGCAGCAGGAGAAGCCAGCTGGTAGCAGGGATGGAAATGATGCTGGGGCCCGTGGGTGGGGAGGGGCTGCCCGTCATTAGCTGTAGTCTCCTCACCTCAGGGAGGAACACGGCTGCCCACTCAACCCTGACCCAGAGGGAGTGGGAAAGGAACCCCTGCCTCACTCCCTGCCCGCTTGGCTGGCACTTCCCGTTGGCCTGACCTCATCCGACACCGGTCAACAAAGGGGTCAGGTGATACGGTGACAGGGGCCAGCCTCCTGGGCTCAGAGCAAGACAGAGAAGGAGAGCAGGGGTGTGGGAGGGAAAAGGAGCTGCCAGCACAAGACAGCTCTGAGTGACCTCGGAGTCGCGAGAGTCTTTGGACCCAGGAGAGGAGAGGGTGACCCACAGGCCCGGGTTCAGTCTGACTGGACGCCTGTAGGCCCTGCGACTGTTCCCAGCCCATCGCTGTGGCCTCCGAGTGGAAACAGGCTGACTATCTGGGGCCTAAACCACAGGACCCTGTTTGATGCTGGGGAGTGGAGTTAATTACCACCTCTCCTCCCTCAAGGAAAGGGGTCTGACCCAGGCAGAAACACCGGCAGCTATACCCACGGGGAAAGGGCTGCAAGCCCACCCAGCACGCCACACATCCACCGTGATAACATTAGGAGAAACCCACGATTCTCTCTAGACAGGCTTCTCCAAATGCCTGAATAGATGGAAGATTCAAGTTATTCTTAGTCATCTAAAGGGAATCCGTTTTGTAAATACAGCTGTAGGCTGAGAGGGTCTGCTCTGTTCTGGGGACAGACGAAGCAAAATCTCTGCACAATTGCTTCAATTAGAAACAAAGCAAAACAAATAAAAGAGCTAACAGTAACATAGTGGAAAGCACGTAGTAGATTAAATCAAGGAGCATCACAGCATCCAAACAGCTAGAAATCTTTTGGCACAGGGAGGGTACCTATGGGTGACTTCACGGCCTGAATCAGAGCTGTTCTGACAGGGGCTTCACGCTGATGATCTGGGAAATCGTAAACTAACAATGTGGGGTTTTGGTGTCATGATCAGTCCACCCAACCCCCTCATTCATTCATTCAACAGCCATAGTGGATTCACGCTAATCCATTCATTCATTCAACTTCAACCCAACCACGTGTTGTAAGCATTGGTTCAGTTCAGTCCATCCATCCATCCATTCGTTCATTCGCTCATTCATTCAGCAATCACACATGAGTGAGTCCTCTGCTGGGCACACGCCAGGTGCCCAGGATGCAGTGATGGATCTGATCTTCTTTTGTCCTTGAGAAGCTTTTATCTACTGGAGGCAGCAGGAAAGTGACAGATTATTACACCATGGACTGTGCACGCTGGTTACCACCTGCCACTGGAAATTTCTGTTAGTTTATCTGCCTAGGAGCTGCCTTCACATATAAGAATGTAAGCTTCACGAGGGAAAGTCTGTTTCTTGCGGTGCCAGTGCCTGAAACAGAGCCTGGTATGTAGGAGGAGCTGCCTAAATATTGTTTAAAAGAAATCAAGAGCAGCGACCGGGCAGTTAGTTCTGTGCTTGCTATTGTACTTGTCGTGCTGTGCACATCAGAAGCACTCACGCAATGATCTACTGCCTCCCAAATGCAAAGAATAAGAGTATTCAGCAAATCTGAACTCATAGCCAGCAATAACTGAGTATTTCACTTGTGCGTATTTTGGTAAGCAGAGACAAACGGTTGGATTTTTTTTTTTCCTTTTAAAAACAAAACCTTTATTTTATTTTTTTAAACATCTTTATTGGAATATAATTGCTTTACAATGGTGTGTTAGTTTCTGCTTTATAAGAAAGTGAATCAGCTATACATATACATATATCCCCATATCTCCTCTCTCTTGCATCTCCCTCCCACCCTCCCTATCCCACCCCTCTAGGTGGTCACAAAGCACCAAGCTGATCTCCCTGTGCTTTGTGGCTGCTTCCCACTAGCTATCTGTTTTATATTTGGTAGTGTATATATGTCCATGCCACTCTCTCACTTCATCCCAGCTTACCCTTCCCCCTCCCCGTGTCCTCAAGTCCATTCTCTGCGTCTGTGTCTTTATCCCTGTCCTGCAATGGTTCTTCAGAACCTTCTTTTTTTTTTTTTTTTTAAGATTCCATATATATGTGTTAGCATACGTATTTCTTTTTCTCTTTCTGACTTACTTCACTCTGTATGACAGACTCTAGGTCTGTCCACCTCACTACAAATAACTGGATTTCATTTCTTTTTATGGCTGAGTAATATTCCATTGTACATATGTGCCACATCTTCTTTATCCATTCATCTGTCGATGGACACTTAGGTTGCTTCCATGTCCTAGCTATTGTAAATAGTGCTGCAATGAACACTGTGGTACATGACTCTTTTTGAATTATGGTTTTCTCAGGATATATGCCCAGTAGTGGGATTGCTGGGTCGTATGGTAGTTCTATTTTTAGTGTTTTAAGGAAGCTCCATACTGTTCTCCATAGTGGCTGTATCAATTTACATTCCCACCAACAGTGCAAGAGGGTTCCCTTTTCTCCACACCCTCTCCAGCAATTATTGTTTGTAGCTTTTTTGATGATGGCCATTCTGACTGGTGTGAGGTGATGCCTCGTTGTAGTTTTGACTTGCATTTCTCTAATGATTAGTGATGTTGAGCATCCTTTCATGTGTGTGTTGGCAATCTGTACATCTTCTTTGGAGAAATGTCTGTTTGGATTTGAAGGCTGGTGAGGGTCTGGAGGAGGCAGGCCGGGATGGGCTGAATCTTCCCATGACAGGACAGATGCGGAGGAAGAGGGCCCTGACCCGGCTCCCTGGGCGGTAAACAGCACTGAGAGAGTCTGCTGTTCTCTGGGCACCAAACGCTCTGAAGGCTGATGAGGGTCTTTGCGTTACACTCTTGCTCTTTCCCCACCCAGCCCGGTTGGCGGGGCCAGGGGGCGGGTGTCCCTGCTGGCGTTTTGCACGTGGGGAAGCCACCAGTGCTCTAGACCCGTGCCGGCCATCGCATGTGGGCACTGACCAATCTGGGGCTGGTCTGAACTGAGAAGTGCTGTGAGTGACATACATACCAGATTTTGTGGGCGTGGCATGAAAAAGAGAGTAAAGCATCTCATGCATATTTTTTATATATATTGATTACATATTTAAATGATAATATTTTGGAAATTTAGGGTTTATACAATATATTCCTAAAATCAATCTCACCTGGTTCTTTTTACTTTTTAAAAATTGCAGCTCCTAGAAGATCTAGCTTTACCTATGACGCTTACCTGTGAGGCTCTTCTCCTCCTCTGCTTCCTCCTCCTTTTCCGTTTTTCTTCTTCTGTGATGCTGGTGCTGCAGACGGAAAACTGAGGTTTGATCACTTCTAGAGCCCATGCTTTACAGAAGGGAGGAAGGGCAGTTCTGGGGGACAGAGGGGAAGCTGAGTCCCAGGTCAGTGCACAGGAAGCGAGGGGCCAGTGTGGCGGCCCCGCTCCTAAGGCAGCACAGGCTGGGGTCTGGAGGCAGTGGCTGGTCTGGCCTGGAAGCCCAGCTGGGAGTGACCGTGTGAGCAGAGGAGGGGTGACGTGGGGACAGGACCAGGCCTGGGATTGGGCAGCGCTTCTTCAGGGTGGCCATTGCGGAAGCTTCTCTTTGTCCAGATTGCTCCTGGACCACCCGTGGACCTGACCTGTCCTTTTTCTCAGGCCTCAGGATGCCGTCGTTCACCACTGCTTAGAGCAGAATTCCTGGGCATATCCTGCTTCCTAAGTCATAGCTGCAAATAGGATAACTTAGTGCTACCAGTTGATTTTTTTCTAACACATTTATGGCTTACCCTGTGTGTCCATCCGTTCTCAGAATTAATGTGCACAACACTTAGGTTGGCGTTGATACCTTAGCCACTCCTGATTGGTCGGTGAGGTGGCTGCTTAGGCTCCCTCCCCGAGGAGGCCCCGCCGGCAGGGAGCAGAGCTGGGAGTTTAGCCCCACTCTGTTTGAGCGCAGGGCCTGAGTTTAACCCCATTCTGTTTGAGCGCAGGGCCTGAGCTCTTTCTGGTCACCGTGGACGTTTAGGAAGCACGTTTAAATCCACCATGGCACTGAAGCCTCACCCCAGCCCCCTAAATCAGTTTTCTGCTTTTTCCTCTTCTGTTGCTGATGGCACTGAGGGGCTGAGGGGCTTCTCCGGGATCACAGGGAACCAGGCTTTCAGCTCTTCACATAGCTCAGAATCTGCTGCCTGCGAGTCTGAGTTTTTTCAAGCTATCCTTCCGTAATCCTATTGGATGTCTAATTATTGAGCCCTCCCAGTGCCTGGCGCAGGCCTGGCTCACGCACGGTGACCAGTGGCTGTTTGTTGAAATGACAAATGAAGCTCACTGTACTTGAAGAAATCATCATCCCTGTTCCATAAATGAAAGATCATGTGCACACCTAGGAGTGGAATAATGACAGCAGCAGCAGCAGTCATGCATGGCAGTGTTATCAGAGATGCATTTTCTAGCATCGCGACTTCCGTGGCCTCACCCAGTGGCCTCCCCTGAGATCTGCTCTGGCCCGTGGCTCACTGTCCCCCTGGCCTTGGGCTCATCCAGGGAAGCACCTCCGTGTCACGGCATCAGTTCCTGCCCCTCTGTGACCTGATGAGGTTCCCAGGGGACTGGACCTCAGCCTGGCTTCCCGCAGAGCGTGGGGCGGAGGCCCAGCCCCAGAGCCTCATCTGTAATTAAGAGCTTTCTTTACCCCAGGCTCAGTCGTGGCCACGAAACAACCTTTATATAGCTGATGGTGTGGCTGTCAGTGAGCTTGTGGCATGCCAGTGGCCGCAGCTGGGGGAGCCTCTGCCTACTTCTATTTTGGGGACACTGTTTGTGGCCCTGACTCCCCTCTGCCTGCCCTTTAGCCCTTGGGTGTTAGTGTGGATGAGGGCACAGAAGCGGCCCCTTGTGCCTCTCTGGTTCAGGACACAAAGCCTCCCTCTCTCTCTGTGTGTTGTGTGTCCATGTGCTGTTCCAGTGAGTTTTGTCTACTGGATGCAATACTTTCCATGACGACACAGAGAGAGAGAGAGAGGGAGAGAGAGAGGCTTGTTTGGTGTGAGGCGGGGATGGATTTTATTGTTCTCCTGCAGTTCACACTGGAAAAACGTCAGCATCTCTACCCCAGCTGCGCATTTTGAGAGTGCGTGACTCTGCGTGTGTCCCCTGCCACTCCGAGGAGAGTCTCAGCTTCCTGTACTGGTTAGACCCGCTCACAGATTCAGCCGCTGTGATCGTAAGTGAGGTCAGTCTGCAGGCGGGTGCCGAGATTCCTTGAGAGGCTCTTTCTTGCTTTTGACCGTGGCTGTCACAGACCACTGCACCTTCAGATGAGGAAATCGTTAGGTTCACTTGAAAATTTGTTCTATGCTTTTTTCTTCTTGTAGCAGAAAACAGTTTGAGTAAATAACACAACTTATTTGTGTCACTGAGACCAGGCTAGATAGACCTTGCAGGACACCAGCTCACAGCGGTGCAGGTCTCAGGGGTCTTTACTGCACTGTTGGCGCTCTTTCTTCAGCACAGATTGTTTGTTCCCCTCTTATCTCCCAGACATTGTTGTGAGGCGAGGGGATCACGATGGTGAATGATTCAACTGCGATCCTGCTTTTAGGGCAATACTTTCCAGAAAGGAAGGGAGATGGAGAAAAAAAAAAACCAAGCGGGAAGGTGATTTCATAGCGTGGTAAGTGCTTTGAAGGGAGTAGAGCAGGGCCATGTGACAAAGGGTCTCAGGTGGGAGGTTTAGGAAGGCCTGAGTTGATCCAGGAAAAGATCCATGGGCCCAGAGTTCCAGGGAGAGGCAAGTGCCAAAGCCAAGGGCCTGCAGGAGGCGTGGTCCTGATGCTGGAGGAGCAGGTGCTGGGGGCCAGGCTGGGGCAGAGGCGGTGACAGTGCCCACGAGGGGAGCGTTGTTACCACCCCCACTGTCGGGGGCACATGTCGAGGGCTTAGCTCTGCAGTTCAACTCTCCCAAGTCCACATGCCAGGAGGAGGCCAGGAACCAGCCAGAGGCAGAGCGCACCTCCACCCCCGGAATAGTCTGTCCCCTCGACGGCCCAGAGATAACACCCACGGGGGGCCTGGGGCTGGCTGTTGGCATGTCTGGGTGGCGTGTCCAGCCTGGGAGTTTCTTTGGGGCCGTCTCCCTCAGGACCTGAGTCTCGTAGTCATCAGAGAGGGGACAGCCCTGCTGGTGGCCTTGTCCCCAGTGACCAAGTCCTCCTGTCCCCACCCCTGTCTCCATCCGCACGTCCTTCTGCGTGGCCTGGAGACTCAGAGGTGAACTCAGCACACACATAACGTGCGTGCGTGCCTATGCACATATACCACACACACACGCACACACACACACCCCACATACACAACACAGACACCACTTACACACACACCCCCCGCAGACGACACAACATACACAGGTAATATACCCCTGCATATACACCACACACACACCCCCCCATAAATCGTACATACCCTCTCACACGCACACACACACCCCCCATACACAACACAGACACCACTTACACACACACCCCCCGCAGACGACACAACATACACAGGTAATATACCCCTGCATATACACCACACACACACACCCCCATAAATCGTACATACCCTCTCACACGCACACACACACACACACCACATACACAACACAGACACCACTTACACACACACCCCCCGCAGACGACACAACATACACAGGTAATATACCCCTGCATATACACCACACACACACACCCCCATAAATCGTACATACCCTCTCACACGCACACACACACACACACCACATACACAACACAGACACCACTTACACACACACCCCCCGCAGACGACACAACATACACAGGTAATATACCCCTGCATATACACCACACACACACACCCCCATAAATCGTACATACCCTCTCACATGCACACACACACACACACACACCCCACATACACAACACAGACACCACTTACACACACACCCCCCGTAGACGACACGACATACACAGGTAATATACCCCTGCATATACACCACACACACACACCCCCATAAATCGTACATACCCTCTCACACACACACACACGTGTCTGGGAGCACGTGTTCCCACGAGGCGACCCGCCCAGCTTGTCCTCTGGGTGGGCCTGAAGCCCGGGCAGAATCAGCGGCTGCCTCAGCTGTGGGTTAGGAGCTGCCACGCGGATGCCTGTGGCCTGGCTCTCGGGGCCACACCAGCCTTGGGAAGCACGGCTGGGGCCCCGCCCTTGGCCCAGAGGTCACTGGGAGCGCCTCCCGGGTAAACTTGTCATGACTGAGGTCACCCCCTGGAAATAGTCATCGGGTTACTTAATTCTGATTATGTGCTGGGGAATTTTATTAGAAAATTACTGAAAGTGATGGAAAACTAAACCCCACCCATCGTTAATTTTTCATTTGTGTACATCAAGGAAGAAGAAATAGTCTCCCAGCTCTGCCCGGCCAGGCCCAAGCCTGACGAGGCCCCTGCCTGACTCCTTTCTCGGCTGCATCTGCGTGACCCCCTGTAAAAACCCCAGCTCTTCTGCCTCCAGCCTCCGCTGGTCCAGGGGACGCGGCTCATCTCGTCCACACTTTCTAATCCGTGTGTCCCGCTCCACGTGCGGGGCAGGCACCCTCGTGTCCTGACTTCTCCCCAGCCTGCCCGTCGCTCTCTCTGCTTCTGGCTTCTGGTTTCTCATGGCGGCAGCACTTTTAGTACCGAGCTCCGTGTGGATTTGTCCCGGCAGGTAGATTCCCAGAGGAGGTTTGCACGTGCACCGTGATTCCCACAGTGCAGCCTGTGGGCTGGCGGCGGAGGCCGTGGCGCGTGCTGGTTCGGCCCCAGCGCCGGCAGCGGCCCAGCCCTGCCTCCTCACCCTGGGTGAAGCCTCAGGCCAGTTCCCTGACCTCTTTCTGCCTTGCATGTTCATTGGTGCAAAGAGGATGATGGTGACATTTCCACCTTGTAGAGTGTTGTGAAGATCTAAGGGTTGGGACGTGGAAAATGCTTAGCACAGTGGTGGCCCTGAGCACACGCTCTACAACTGTCTGCTCCTACCATGTACCTTTGTGGGTGTGTGTGATTTTTATGTATGTCTATATTTTCATCTGTCTCTATCTGTATGTGTATATGTGTATGTATATATTACTTTTCAGAAAGGTGACTGAGTTTATACGCTTCACTTAAGGCAGTATTTCTCGACCTCCTTTTGAGGGAACCTATACAGTAAGTCTCCTGCATACAAACAGGTTCCGTTCCGAGAGCGCGTTCTTAAGTCCAGTTTGTTCGTAAGTCCAACAAAGTTAGGCTAGGTACCCAACTAACACAATCGGCTATATAGTACCGTACTGTAATAGGTTTATAATACTTTTCACACAAATAATACATAAAAACGAACAAACACAAAAGGTAAAACATTGTTAATCTTACAGTACAGTACCTGGAAAAGTACAGTAGTACAGTACAGCAGCTGGCATACAGGGGCTGGCATCATCGGGTGAACAGGCCAGAAGAGTTACTGACTGGAGGAGGGAGAGGAGGTGGGAGATGGTAGAGCTGAAGGATCGTCAGTGATAGGAGGTGGAGGGCAAGCTGCAATTTCACTCACGCATGATGCTGATGGCACAGGTTCTGGCTCCTTGCTGGAACCAGATGCGCGTTTGCATCTTTGAAAGTTCGCAACTTGAAGGTTTACTGTAGGGGACTTGCTGTATAAGTGTTTTTTTCCCTCTAATTGCCTCCTTCTCTGGAATTGTAATACCACACCTAACTGTCGATCTGTTTATGCTGTTGGGTAAGGTTGAACTTTGGAGAGCCGCAGACCGTTGAAATCGCTAAGGTTTTTTTTTACCCGCTCCCTCAAAGCCAGTTTTACCTCCTTGGAGGCAATATTACCCCCTTTGAGAATGCATAATTTCGGGCATGTGAGAGGATTACAGGATGAGAATTCAGGGAAGGCCTGAGTTCATATCCTGCCCTCTGTCCCTCGGGAGCTGCGATGATGCAGCATCAGGGTTCAGCAGATGGACTGAGGTCTAAAAGCCCCAGTTAAATACAGGTTTCTCTGTTTGACAGATTACTTTTTTAAGCTTTAGTTTTCCCTGTAAATGAAGACAGTAATATGACTACCTGCTTTCTAGAGCCAAGAGAACACACACATAAAAGGCTCCCTTTGTAGCCTGGCACAGAGTTAGTGCCCATCATAATTCAGGCACAGCACTGCCAGGACCTCTGATCTGTGGCACGGGGGCTGGATGGAATCCCAACTCTGCCGTCTGCCAGCTAGGGGTCCCTGGGCTGGAGTGTGCACCTGTCTGAGCCTTGGTCTCCTTATCTGTAAAATTGTGGTATTTACCAATCTCGTGAATAATTGACTGTGGTTCTTACTGTTTTTATTGTGCTATTATTATCATACTTAATATTTTTATGGCAAATCTGTATAAAAATTGTCAAAAACCAAAGTTCCCAGACATGACATGACTGGATCTGAGCTCCCCATCACAGGAGGGAATCAAGCAGAGTCTAGAAGTTCATCTGCTGTGAGTTCTGTAAAGGAAACTGGCCTGTCCAGGAAGGCGAGACTGTCCTTGATCTAGTGCACGGGGTGCCAAACCCCTCCCCACAGGCCACATCCCACCAGGCAGAACATTTTACACACTGAGTTTTATTGGAAGATGAACTTCACGTCAGCTTCTTTACACGTCGTCTGTGGCTCTGTCGGCACAACCGCAGGCTGAGTAGTTGTGACAGAGACCACGTGGCCCACAAGATCTGAAGTATCTGCCGTCTGGCTCTTTAGAGAAGAAGATTGCCGACCCCTGATAGTGGGTTCTGACGTGATGGCTGGGAATCTGAAGTCGCTGCCACTAACTCCTGGGGTGACCCTGGAGAGGGTGTCCCATGGAGTGCTGAGTGGGGTGGGTGGGGACCCTCCTGGAGGCCCCTTCCCTTCTGTGTCTCCATCACCGTCCTGCGTAATCCCCTCCCCCGTCCGTGTGCCATTGCATTACGGGTGCCTTCTCATCTTGTCAGTTTTAGGGGCGACCCATGTATCCTAGAAAGTCCTCCTACCATCCCAGGTCTTGGACGAGGATTCATGCGCAGAGTGGGACTAGAAAGGACTTTAAAGTTCAGCTGTGAACGTGTGTCCTCCCTTTGCCACTGCCCGGCTGTGGGGCCGGTGCCCGCCACGGCATTCTTTGTGCCTGGTAGCATCCCAGGCAGAGAATTCATCCACGTAGGCATGACCGTCTCGTTTACTGGTATCGTCATGCCAGGAATTCCAGCTCAGGGAGGTTCGACTGTGCATTTCCCACAGTGGCTTTCGTTTTGAGTTGATAAAGGGATAAAATATAGTGGCCACAGTGAAATTGGCACTTGCAAAATGTATACACACGTATACACAGTCTGTATATAAATATGCATCTATATAGTTAAATACATGCAGAAATTCTGCATTTCTGAGTGTCTCTCACATCCTGCAGTGAACCTTGTCCTGGCCGAACTGGATTCACACTTGCGAGAGGGCGAGCGGGGCACGGGGCTTACACGATGTCTGGGGCTTTCCAGGAAGTGTGGCTGATTAATTGCGATGCTTCTGATACAGCCTCACGCTTCGTGGAAGCCTGAAGGAAAACAGTTGTCAAAGCAGTATGTTTTCCGTGACTTGTTTTGCTGTAAAATGTGTCTGTCTTTGTCCTTTTAATTACACAGACTCTGGTTCCTTTGCGTTTATCCACATACAAACACAAGCAGAAACACACACAAAGTCACGCACACACAGGCACACAGACACACCCATGCCCACTCATACATACACATGGGTGTACGCATGTGCCCCTCCCCCCACATACACACACACACGCGCGTGAACCTAGACAGGGCGGTCAGCACAGCAAAAACCCCTCCCTCCTGCCCTTCACCCTGGAACAGGCTACATGCAGCTGCTTAGAAAAATATAGCTGTATTAAAAATCAGTGCCTTTTGAGTGTCTGTCTGCACTTGTGAAACACCTACTCTTATTTTCTGGAAGTAGCCAATTTTGCTTGATCTAGTAACGGACACATAGTGCGTTTTTGTTTGCTTGTTTTCAGTAAAGGCTCCTGTTCCTTGAATCAGTCTAACAACCAGGATAAGTGTAAGGATAAGTGACCAAAGAGGGGACAGTGATAACTGGTGCTCTTGGAGGGTCCCTGAGGGGGCCAGGCCGGTGGGGACTCCAGCTCCCCTGCAGGGCAGGCCCGGCGTCCCTCAGCGCGTGCTCGGCCTGGGTGTTTCCTGCTGCACCCGCGTCTGCCTTGGGCCCCAGATTCTGCCCTGTGCTCGGGTTCGGCTGCCCACGAGGCACCCATGGGCCAGAGCAGCCTGTACTGGCGGAGGGAATGGAACCCTCAGTTACAGGAGGTCGGGATGCAGGGCTGATCACCTCCAGTGACCTCTGCTCGCCTTGACGGAACCTTGCGCGGCACGGGGGCAGCGCTGACCCATGAGCCTGGGGCAGGAGGGCAAAAGGAAGCCTGCCTGCTGTGCAGTCTGTGTTTATAAGCCACCCATCAAGTGTAAAAACTGTCCCGGGAAACACGTCCCATCCCCCTAGCGTGGGCCTGGGAGACGGGTGGTACCTCCCCTTCCAGTGGCATCCAGGACACAGCGGCCCGGGAGGGTCACACCCTGGCCCCAGTCCATCCAGCCCCCTTCTCTTCACACGTCCTATTCACTTGGGCTTGACTCATGGGGGCCTCATGGGGGCAAGGACACCCCAGGATACGAGGTCAAGCTCTGTCCACAAACCCCACATACGGTTGCCCCTCACAGCCCCTGGGCCCGGGGATTGCATGATCCACTCGGGAGAGCGGGTGGGCAACCGCTGTACCTCTGGAAGTGGAAGTGGGCTGCTTGGGCAAGAAAGTCCAGAGTGGCTTAGAAGAGGAGCATGGGGTCTGAGTGGGTGTGGTCCCTTGGCCTGTCCTCCCCCTCTGTTTTCTCTTTGTCTCCTTTTTGTCAGGGAGGCAACAAAATGGGGTTGAAAGAATATGCTTTCTGAAATACAGCAGGCCTGGGTTGTAAACCCAGCTCTGCTGTCCACCGGCTGTGTGGATGTGGGCAGGACACATCTCCCCCATGGGCACGTGGCAAAGAGTCCGCAACTGTCTATGGATCCTGAGACCCGAGTTAAGTCTAGGCCTGGTCCCCATGTGCCCCACTTCAGAGAGGCCTCGGCCAGAGCCCGGAGAAAGCAAAGCCGCCTTTCGGAGTCCAGCCCAGCCAGCCCCGGTGCCCACTCCCACGGTCTCACACCTCCTCCCTGTCCCAGATGCAAAAATCTAGGCCTAGAAAGTGAAAATAACCAGTTCAGCACTGTTTCTTTGCACACTGGAACTTAGAGGTAAGATGGACTGCAGTGACCTTGATGCATTGAGACCAGACCCCAGACACCAGCGCTGAAGAGGTGCTGGGGTCACAGGGAGAGCGGCCCAGGCCGGCTGGGGTCTGGATTGACACCCGGAGTCCGCTTCTCCCCCTCCTCCTTGCTCTGCATGAACTTGACACCGTAGCCCACCTTGAGGGAGGGATGACCAGAAACGTCTAATTAGGATCCCTGGCTCAGCAACTGAGGATTCCAGTGTCAAACAGTCAGCCTCTGCAGCATTTTCCATTGTCACTGGGCGGATGAGCAGGGCCTGGCCAGTGGTGTCCAGCATGATGTCCATGAGACTGTTGTTGGTTGGAGGCCACAAAGGGCCTTGAGCATAGGAAAAAAAAAAGGAGCCAGTAAAGCTGTAGTGAACGTGCGGATCTTTTAAAATTCTGAGCTTTAGAGAATTTTCTTCCTCTTTCCCTCCCTTCCTCCCTCCCTCCCTCTCCCTCTCTTTTTTTTTTTTCTCCTTTTTCATCTCAACTTCTGAGGCCCAGCAGTTTGTATCATAGGTCAATGCTTGGATGTTTAGGCTGATGGACCTTGGCTTGAAGTCCTGCGTTTGCCATTTTCATCTCTTTACTTGCTACTTCTGTGCTTGGTTTCCTCATCTGTAGAATGGGTGCACCAGTCCCACCTTCTCCCATGAAAATTAAATATGTTAAAGTATGAAAGTGCTTCCTGCAGCGCCTGGTACAGAGCAGGTGCCGGACACTTGTCCTTGAGGAAGCATCTGGGTGCTCTGACTCTCAGTGTCCTTGTCTGAAACATGGGGATGAGAAAACCCACTTGGTAGCCTTGTTACAGCACTTTACTCGTGGGTCCAGGAAATTTTTTTTTTTTTTTTGGTCCAGGAAATCTTGATGAAATGCTGTCTGTGAGCTGGAAACTGTGACTGCAGGTCAGGGGCGTCTGGGAGTTCGTGGGATAAACATACCCTCTATCTCAGGGGAGAACAAAACCATAGAAAAAGCACTGAAACATAAGTGAAAATTCTAGCAGGAAATTTTAGTAAGTGCCCTGTCAGACATAACCAGGGAGGCTAAGAACAAACAAGAAAGAGGGAAATTTGCTGTAGGTCTGGTGGTTTGGGGGCCCTCTGAGGACACACCAGGAAAAAGGCCCGGAAAGAGAATTCCAGGCAGAGGAAACTTTCTATAAAGGAACGGGATCGGGATTATATAAAGGAACCGAGAAACCAGGGAGCCTGCGCCCTGGAGCAGGTCGGGGAGGGACAGGATGAGACTGGGGGCAGAGGCCAGCTCCTGGATGGAGTCGTGTGTCTGTGGGAGGTGTTGGGAGTTTTATTCTGAGTTGAATGCCAAGCCGTTGAAGACTTTGTTTCATTTTACATTTAATAGTGAGACATAGGCAACCTTCCGAAAGGCGCATCTGAAGTGTCCAGCTTGGTGAATGTTGACACACGGCATGTACCCTTCTGTCCAGAGCACGGTGCTACCTGTTCATGAGTTCCATTCACCGGAGCTGTTGGGTGGAGGACGGATGCAACGAGGGGACAGAGAAAGCAGGGGCAGTGGGAGGAGTCCAGGGTGACCTGGGGCAGAATTTAGATTCTCATCCTGGGCGCTGCATCCCAGGGCTGCAGGAGTGTGGGGAAGGGGAGGAGGGAGGCTCGGGAGGGGAGGGGCTGGTGCATTACTGAGGTGCCAGCGGCTGCACCCGACCCAGAGCTTGGGGTGAGTCAGGAAGGATGTTGGCAGAAAGGCCCTTGTGGAATCCGCACCCTCAGAATAATTGATGGGGCAGGGAGGGGTGGAGAATTCATTTGCTGGCTCTTGCCTGTCTCTGCTGGTGAAATTTCATCCCCAGGGCGTTCACTCCTCTGAGTTCTGTGTGGTGGGGAAGCCAGATCCCAGGTCCCGAGAGCCTCGTCTGAGGCGGCAGTGGGAAGCGGAGGCCTCACCTCCCAGGTCAGGCTGCTGTCCCAGCAGGGGTGATGGACACCCTGAGGAGGAGCAGGAGGGGCTGGGGGTCTCTGCCGAACAGGCAGTGCGGGGGGTGGGCCGGCAGCTGAGCTGGGGGAGTCCGGGGGTGCTTCATGTGTGTCTGGCCCAGGAGGCGTCCTGCAGGGGGGCCACCAGCGGTGACGGGCGGGGCCCAGGGGCAGGCAGTGGGGATGGAGGGAAGTTCCCAGAACAGGCTACCTTTAGAGAAAGAGCACAGGGGTGTGGGCCGAAGGGAAGGGGTTCAGAGCTATTTCCCGGGCACGTGGCCGGGGAGGCACTTAGGGAGTCGGGGACACTGATGGAGCAATGGGACGGCAGGAGCCAGTGTGTCCTTGTTTTGAGCTCGTCGTGTTTTCAGTGGCTTCGAGGTCATAAATGTAGAAAATCCAGAGAAAGAGCTGGAGACCCAGAGAAACAGGGTGGGATGCGGATGAGGCCGGTGAGGCTCCGGGTTTAAGGAGACTCGCTCTCGAGGTCCTGGCCCTCCAGCCGGGCAGCTGGGGTGCGGCTCGTTAGGCGTGGGCCCCGGGCCCTTGCTGGCCTTGTCCTCTTCCCAGCCCTGCCGCAGAGCGGAGGTTGAGGTGACGCCGCCTTACGCCCCAGAACAGATGACCGCCACCAGGATCAAGGTGGAGAGGGAACGTGAGCTGGAGCCGCAGCCCAGGGCCCGGGCAGGTGGGGTGGGCGTCCCTGAGAAAGGGGTCTGAGGGCAGGCGTGGGGTGGGTGGGAGGGAGGCTGGAAGTTAGGGGAAAGTGAGTGGAGTTGAACGGAGGGCCCAGCACGCAGTGATGCTCTCGTGAGGAGCAGGGCCTGGTGGGCTGGGCAGCCGCTGAGGCCAGCTGGGAGGAGAGGGAGCACAGCAGCTTCACTCTCCAGGTGTGGCGTCGGCAGGGGAAGCAGAGCCCGGGCCGCGGGTGGGGATCCACAGCTGGGGACCCCCAGAGGAGGCGGCCGTGTGCTGTGGGCGCCCGGGGTGGGGATGGGAGAGCGCGTGGGCGATGCCCCATCTGGAGTGTGTGCGCTGGACGTCCCCACCCTTGCTCCAGGCCTCAGCCCCGTCTCCAGTTACAGCTCTGCCTTCACCGCTGGACTTGCCGGGGGGGTGGGGGGGGTGGGGGGGGGTGGGGGCAGGCCACACCGCTGCCGCGCGTTGCCGTCTGGCCGTGATGTCCCAGCAGCCTCCCCCGGGTCCCCGCAGGAACGCAGCCAGTGGCCGTCCCAGGAGCCCACCTCCACCAGCCCTCGGGCAGAGGGGCCAGGAGCAAAGGAGCATCAGGGCTGGCTAGTTCCACCCCTGTCCAGTGGCCTGGGACCTGGTGAAGAGGTCCCCACCTTGCTGCCTGCTCCCACAGGCGTTCAGGGGCCTGACTCAGGACGGCTGAGCTCGGCCCCGCTGCCTCTGGGGACTCCTGTCCCTGTGGCCTGCCTCGGTCACCGGAGCTCTGATTCTGAGGACACGATCCTGAGTCTGGGCACGGTCTGACCCAGGCCACATGCTGATGGAGAGGACGTGGCCTCAAGTACACAGAGTAAATAGCGCCGCATGTTGTTTGCCCATTTCCCGTGAGAAGCACAGACACTGCAGGGGCCGGGGATGTGCCTGTGCGGAGACGTGGGGCTCCCTTGGCCAGTCCTGTGCTTTCCTGAGACGGAGGGGAGAGGTGGTCAGTCCTGGGCACACGCAGGTCAGCGCTGCCCCCGGAGCCGGGGCTCCTGAGGCCTCTTCCCGCCGTGGGCTCCCCTTCTCCCCGTGCCTTCCCAGCAGAAGGTCTCAGCTCCTCTCCACGGGCCACAGGGAAGTCTCGTCAACCCTTCCGTGCGTTCATGTGATAAATTCCCATTTTGCCACTTATTTGGTTTTATATTTCTCCATCTACTCCGAACCCACGTAGGAGGAGGGAGGGTGTTGCTTTGCCTTGTTTCTCTTCCCTGCTCAGCAGCCCGCTCCCTCGGGACCCTGCGCCATGGGAGAAAGCCTTGGGGATGCCCCTCCCCACCTCTGGTCCAGCGGAAGCTCCGGGTTCCTGGGAAGGACGGCAGGCTGGGTTCGGGTGATGCTTCACTCAGCACCCGGGTCCTGGGGTGAGTGGTCAGGAGGAGGAGGACGTGAGTGGGTGAGATCACGGCAGCCTTGGCACCGAGTCTGGCGCTTCGTGTACTTTCTCTTGTCCAGTGCCTGTCAGGACCCTGAAGGGTAGATACTGAGAGTGCGGATTCAGTTCTAGAATGGAGCAAACAAGCCTCAGAGGGTTGGAAAAGACGGTGCCACGCACAGAAAGCGCAGGTTCACCCCCACGAGGCCTTTCCCCCTTGGCCGTCCACACGGCAGCTGCTGTAGTGCAAAGCGGGGTGATGCTGGAGTGAGACGCGCCTGGGCTTGAGCTCTGGGTCCCTGGTTATGAACTCTGTTACTCGGCGGGCCGGTCTCTTAATCCTGTAACCTGAAACGCTCCCTCCTCTGGACCTCCGGGCCTCCTCTCTGCCCCTCCTGCCCCACCAGCGTCCCCTTCTCAGCCTCCTTTGCTGGTCAGTTCTCATGTCCCAACATGTAAAGCTGGAGGCCGGGACCTACCCTGGGACCTCTTCTCTCCTCTGTCTCCATCTCTGAACCATCTCTTCCACTCCCAGCGCTTTAAAGCCTGTCTACAAAGGAGCAACTCCCAAATCAAAAGCCAGGAGCTTTGTTTTGGAGTCTGAAAGCCAGGCTCACAGATCTGGTTGCTTGCTAGGTGTCTAAGAGACATCTCAAACTTGAAGCGTCGGAAACTGGACTTGTGTTTTCTGGTTCCAAATGGGTTCTTCCTGCAGGGTTCCAGGTGCTCAGGACAGAACATTCTTTCTCTCTGGGACACTCCTCACCCATTCGGCCACCAGCCTGCCCACTCTGCTTTCCAGAGAGACCGGGGTCTGAGCACCCCTCCCTGCTTCGCCCCCGCCGCATGGCTCGAAGCTGCCAGTGTCCACTGCGGTAGCCTCCTCACCGGTCCGTCCACCTCCACCCCTGCCCGCCAGCGTCAGGCCCCCAGGCAGAGGGGCACCTCCTGCCAGGACCCATCACCCCCAACCCCTCCCGTCCCCGCCCCCTGCTCCACCTCGTCTCCCTGTCTGCCATTCTGGCCGTGGTGTCCATGCTCCCCGACCCTCGGGCCCTGGCCTGCACCCCTGATGGGTCACCCTCCTCCCGCTCTCACCTACTTGCCTCTGACTCATCCCTCAAATCTCAGTGGAGACACCCTTTGATCCCACTGTTTTCATCCCCCCACTGGCCTCAGTACCTTTCAGGGGTTATAATCACAGAGTTCTTGGAGACATCAAGGCCTTACTTGACCAGTTTCCATCTTGTCTGCTGGACGGCAGCTCCCTGAGCTCCGCGGGCCCCTTAGCGTGTGCCCTGGCTCGGCTCAGCGCCAGGTGCGTGGCAGGCACTCGTCGGACGTGGCGCGAAGGGAAGGAGGTTTGCATTTAGGTGCTTCTCAGACACCAGGTGCCAAAGGTCACTGCTAGGCTGAGCTGGGCCCTGGCACCTCTTCAGGCTGGCCGAGGGCTCTGCCTACCTCCTGCCGTCCCACTGCGCCAGGCTCCTCTTGCCAGTCCTACAGGAGGTCCTCGCAGTCTCTGGTGACACCTACTGGTGCTCTGCCCACGGGACAGTCCCAAGGAGGGAAAGAGGTCCAAGTAGCCCAGGACAATCGAAACCACGCCCTCTTCGCAGGAGTCTCACTGCCCCTGGCCTGGATCACGGCCCCCTTGTATCTGGGCAGAGCCATCTCTTCCCTGCCCTGGGGTTAGGAGGCTTCCCCTGACCCACCTCTCCTCTCTCCACGCCCTGGGCTGTGCTGCAGGGCTCGGTCCCCCTCCCACCTCTGGGCCCGCCGAGCCCCTTCCTCCTCAGGGCTCTGCCCTCGCTGGGACCTTCTTCCCTTTGCGCTTCCCGTGGCTGCTCACGCCCTTCTTAGCTCTCAGCCCAGAGCTCACCCAGCCAGGAGGTCTTCTCAGGCCGGCGCACCCCACGTGCATCCTGGCTCCCACGTCACCGACGTGTCCCCAGCGGCACTGATCACTCGTGGCAGCTGGCTCGCTTCCCTGTGTCTGTCTCTGCGTTTCCTCTCTGCCCTCTCCTCTGTCTGGCTCATCACTCCAACAGGGCGGGGCCCCCTCCTGCGTGTTTACACGTTTGCTCCTTATGGCAGGACGTATGGGTCAGGAGCTGTGCAAATACGTGTTGGCTGAATGAGTGAAGGAACGAACAAGCTCGTATTGGGTGCCAGGCATCAGGCCGTGAACTCCTCATCCACTGGTCCATTTAGTCTTCAGGATGATCTTGGATGGGGAAAAACCCCACAAACTTTTACGCCTGTTTCTGGGTCTGGAAACAGACACAGAAGGAGAAACTGACGTGGGTGGTGGGTGTCTGCAGGCTCCAGACCTTGCCCCTCGCCAGCCTTGGGGAGCACTTCCCCCTCTGGCCCCGTCCCCGCTTCACTGTACCCCAGCAGGCAGGCGTGTGCTCGGGCGGGAGGGCGCCCGGTAGCCTCTCCTCCTCACCGTTCTCACGCTGTACGTGCTCTTCCTGAGACAGAGGATGGGTGGCCCTGGTCTCCCGGACCCGGTGATCCTGCTGTCAGCAGGCCCGGGGTGGGGGTTTCTTTCTAGCAGTACTTTGTCTCTTACCACCAGGCTGCCTCTAAAACACTTAGCCTTCATTCCCCCATAGACTGGGCACCCTGACCACACCCTCCCTCCAGCCTAAGGGACCTGGGAGGTGGGCCTCGACAAGCGAGGGGATCTGGGGCCTCTGGGGAGGCAGCAAGTGCCAATTCACTTTGACCTAGAAGGGAAATGCAGGCCGGGAATCTCCAGAAAGTTCTAGAATAGGAGGTGGAGGTGGAACCTGGACCCTGGGTTGTCCTCTTTGCTCCTCACACAGTCCACACCATGGCCCTGGGATGCAGCTAATAACAATCTTTAGGTGTTTTTTTTTGTTTTTTTGTTGTTTTTTTGTGTGTTTTTTTTAAAAAATGTGGAAAGCTCCTTGTTTACCTGTAAAGAACGGATGCTAATATCTGCCCTGTGAGAGCATTGGATGAGACCCTGTGTGTGACCTCGAGGCAGTGGAGCTATCCGATGACTGCCTGTTTGTTATTATACTCATACCCAGGGTGCTTTCTAATGCTCAGATGTGTGTGTAGAATAGTGGTCCAGCGCTCGATGTCCAAGCCTCACTACCTGGCTTGATTCCTGCCTCTGCCACTTACTGGCTGAGTGATGTTGGATAAATTACTTAACCTCTCTGAGCTTTGGCTTCCCCATGCATCATCATGCCCGTATTGCAGGGTTGCTGTGAAATCAGAGCACATAACTGTTTAAAGTAGCTGGTAGGTGGTGCACAGGGCAGGTCCAGCACTTCCCTTTTCTTCCTCACCATTTCGCAAATGGGTGGAGAGAGGCCCCGGCCTGCCCTTGCTGAGAGCTGCAGGGAGCTCATGACATGCGCCAGCGTTTTAGTGACTCCAAAGAACGTGCTCGTTGCTGGTTAGGGTGTCCCTGTGTCCTCGGCCCCCACCAGTGAACCCTCCCAGCATCTGCAGGTATTTGCTGGCCGTGGCACAGAGCTCTCTCCCATCTGTCCTGCTGTCTGTCTGTCTGTCTCCACGGTGGCTCCCTTGAAAATGGGGGCCTGTCCCCCTGACTGGCAGCTCTTGGGTCCAGAAGTGCATATTGAGCCCCACAAGGCCCCTGCCATCCCCCAGACCTCCTGGGGATGTCTGCACCAGCTGTCCTCCGGGGCTCCAGTTCACCTCTGGAAACAGCCCTCATGGCTGCCTGCCCGTCCCTGGCCATCCCGCTGCCCCCTCCCCTAGAGCCTCCTGCTGCATCAGCAACGAGAGCCCCAGGGCAAGGCTCAGGCCTACTATTAAAAAAAAAGAATGACACTGATAACCTACAAACACTGTACTAGTGAATCATGTTCAGACCTTTAAAACAAATTTGAAAATGCAGAAAGGGAAAAAGGAAATAAAAACCACTTCAAGTTCTGCCCCCCAGAGGTAACCACAGTTAGTTTAAGTGTCATATATGTTCTTCCAGACCCCTGTGTATATACGTCAGTTTGTCGTAGCGAGTACGAGAGTGCTGGAGTCATACTGAGTTTGAATTCTGTTTCCACCACTAACTAGGGGTGTGCTTTGAGCAGGTCATCTAAGCTCTCTTAGACTCAGTTTTCTCATCTGAAAAATGGGCATGATAACTACACTGACATGTGTCAGGATGCTAAACACTGGCATCTGTCAGCGGGAACATGCCTTAGCCGTGCCCTCGGGAGCTGTGAGTCTACAGTGCGTGTGCGCTTAGATTCTTAACTGCCCCCGTTGGGATCTTATTCTTTCTGCTCTTTCTCCTCCGGGTGAGGGAGCTGCCAGGGAGCCAGGGATGCTCAGCTGGAGAAGATTGGAGAGAGGAGGACGCTGACTGTCTTGAAACATCTAGCCGGCTTTTGTGAGAGACACGGGACCTGTTCTGGATTTGGTGCCAGCAGAGGACACACTCAAGGGCAGGGTCTTGCCGTCTGCCCACCCCAGGTTCCCCAGTGCCCTGCCCAGAGCCAGGTGTAAGTGGGCACAAGCAGACGGACCCGATGGGCAGAACTCGGAGAGCACGTGAAACCTCTGGGTGCAGAAGCCCCTTGTACTTGTCAGGGGTGTCCAGAGGCAGAAGGGCTGCCTCAGGAAGTAGCATGCTGGCTGGCTGTCCCTGCAGGCTTTGGAGACAGACTTGGGCGCCTTTGTGCTGGGTGGCCTTCGGCAGGTGACCTTGGAGAGAGTGCATGCTGTAGTGGTCCAGAGCCAGAGGCTGGGGCCAGCATGCTGACTTTGCCATTTGCTAGCTCTGTGGCCTTGGACGTCTTGCTGACTTCTGTGTGCCTTTCTTTCCACATCTGCAAACGGCAGCACCTGTCCCGTAAAGCTGTAGGGGGAGCTCAGTCAACGTGCTGATGGATTCGACATGCCTAGCACAAGGTCTGTGCAGAGCAAGCCCTCTACATCTGTCTCCTGACCACGGGGATAACTCCATCCCCCGGCAGAGCAGAAACTGTCCACATCGTGCACCCAGCACAGTACCTGGACGTGTGGGCACGCAGTCTTGGAAGCCCTTACGATCCTAATTATTCGTATCGACCCTGGGGCCTTGGGGCCTGGCTCTCCACAGTGGGGGTGTGTGGACGATTTCCTGGCTGGCCTCGGAGCCGCTGAGGAACTGTGCCGTGAGTCTGCTGGGGGTCTGATTCATCTCTCTCCTCCTCTGCCTCTTCCCCTGCCCACTTGGAATGTCATCATCCCATCTGTGGTGAGCTGCACTCCGCAGCGACTGCCAGGCGGTGATGGATGGGCAGTGATTGCTTCCTCCCGCGGCGCTCTGCTCCTTGCTTCTCCTGGTGCTGCTTAACTAGGCCGGGGAACCGTCTCCCCTCCGACATTCTAGACACAGGTAGACCTTCATTCAAACCCAGATACTCCTCCTATCTGGGGAGTTTCTTAACCTCTCTTAGCCTCAGTTCTTAACATCCGTGTAATGGAAACAAAGTCTACCTCCTCGAATGGTTGTTGTGGGTAACATTTCCAGGTGGGTGGATGGCACACAGTAGGCACTCAATAATTGCCAGCACCCTTTTTTTCCCAACTGGAGAAACTCTTGGCTGAGAGCCAGGGGACAGGGAGCCAGGGGACAGCATGGCACATATTCTCTAGACAGAACCATGGGTGTTCAGCATGAAGCAGAAGGACGGCAGAGACCACCTTGTGCAAACCCTCCTCCCCTGATGCTCAGACACACTCTACCCTTTTGCCATTTGGTAAACTGAGGGCAACTTGAAGCGTTTTTCCCGGGAAACTGCAGTGAATTCATGGTGTGTCCCCCTGGGAGCAGCAGCCCTGATCAACCAAGACTTGGCCTCTGTTGAAGGCTTCTGGTGAAAAAGAACTCATACTGTGGAAAGAGATCTTGTTGCTCTCCAGAAGTCTAGAATGTTCTGCCTTCCTGAAAGCTGAGGGAATACGAATGGCAGTGGGTGACAGTAAATGAACTCCAGGGGAACAGGGGCTTTGTAATCAGCCATGTCTATTTTGTGTTTTCACACTTTCAAGAAGGAAAATCAACCAACTAACCAAGAGCTAATTAAACACACGTTTTGATTCCTGAGAACTTACCCTTATCCTTAATTCCAGAACTACTTTTTATGTTGATCCTGAATGATTACCTATAAATCTGTATTGATTGGTTAAGTGAAGGTAATCCAGTTTGTCAGTAGCTTCTTTACCGGGAAAATGAGTTTCTTTTTCTTACGCTTTTCACCTAGGCTTGGGGGTAGCTGGAGTTCCTCTCTCCTCAATTCTAGACAGTCCTGCAGATGTTATGTCCCACGTTTGAAGGAGGAAGAAGGGAAAGTACACCTGCCAATCCCTTCTACCTATCTGTCCCCTTACATTGGGAAAAGCAAAAGCTTTTTAAGACACCACGCCTCCTCAACCAAGCACGCTTCTGGTATTTATGTCCGTGGCCAGAACTGGGTCACAGGTCCATCCCTCGCTGGAAGGGCGGCTGGAAAGGTGGGGAACAGAATCACCATAATTGGCTTAGACCGACCAGCCACAGCTTTTTCCATAGGCTGAAAATGCTGCCATTCTGCATAAAAGTGACGCTCTTTTAGCAAGGAAGGAGTGGGGATGGGTATTCGGGTGGCAACTAACAGTGTGTGCGACACCTCAGTGGCAGGAGTCCTGGAGCCTGTGCGGTCTTCTCACCGGGTTGTCAACATCATGATGCAGCCCACGCCCGAGAGGCGTCCAGGCCGCCACTCAGCCTTTACTTCTTGGCTCAGGCGTCACTGGTCGTTCTGTTCAGCATGGACTCGAGGCCTGTTCTGTGCCTGGAGCCGTGAAGGCAGTGGACCTACAGCTGGACTGAGGCTCAGCCGGGTGTCCAGCCATGCCAGTCAGCGCCTTCAGCATGGGGCCATCAGCTCTAGGACACGGGGCCCTGCCGAGGGGTCCTTACCCAGGCTAGGGTGAGTGGAAGCAAGGGTTGAGGAGGAGGAGCCCGTGAAGCAGGGGGACACAGGACGCCACGGCAGCGCTGACGCTTTCTTGAGCTTACCTGTTCCCAGTCCTCGTCACAGCCCACGAGCGCCCTGAAGATAGGGACGGTGTCTTATCTATTATCCCACTTATGTGTCCCTGGAACTAGCTCAGTGCCTGGAATGTGTCTGGAGCTCTGTAAGTATTTTAGTTCGAATAAATGAGTTAACGTGGAAATAAATAGATCATTATCCAAGATGTAGGCGTATCTTGGCCAAAGGGATGTAGTTACGGGCTGAGAGGGACTTTGGATGCTAACCCTCCCTCCCTGCCAAGAGGTGAACCTCTGGGGCCCCCTCTTCCCTGGGGAGCCTGGCTGCAGGGGGTATTTTGGGAGCCATTTGTCCTGACTTACTAAGTCAGCTATAAATTCCCCCTTGAGGCTTTGGAGTATATGAGGCTTAGTGATGGCCCCAAAAGGGGATTGGCAGGTGGTTTGGGGACTGATTTCTTGAAGCAGTTTGGGCAAGTGCTACCGTCTTTGAAACGTTTCAATCTTTTCTGTGGTCATGGCTTTCGGACTATCTTTCACCATCCCGGTTTGGGAATCAGGGCGTCCCCTTGGGATATTTGCAGAGACAAGGCTCAGTAGCTTTGCCTGCCCTGAGCTCCAGCCGTCAGCCTCCAGAGGTTTGCTCATAATCAAGGCTACAACCTTCTGAGTCAACTCATTTTAAATGACGCACGGTCGCAGCCAGTCCCTCTGGCGGCCTGCCAACCTTAAAGCACTTGGCCGTCACCCGCAGCTGCCGCTGTCCTGGGCGGCACCGTCTAAACACTGCGCACTGCTGGCATCCTGTTGCATATCTGGTTCTAGACAGACAACTCCGTGCTGTTTCCAAAATAACTCCTTCCTTGGGGCTTGTCAGACCTCTGGTGCCTTTGGGATAAACACTAAAAATACCTCCTCCCAAATCAGGGAGGATCTGATTCTTTCCCCTCACTGCTGATCGGAAAAGGGGCCTCAAACTGGTCCCGCAGTGAAACATATGTGAAAACGTATGAAAAGAGATTACTGCACATGGAATTGATGGGATGACAGAACTGCCTAATAACGTGTGATTATTACAATAATGTATATAGTAACCAGACTGCTTCAAGGGCAGGGCAGTATTTGTACTAAGTTGCCTCCGGTGCCACAATGAAGTCCTGTTATGGCTTGATCTTGCTCCGTCCTCCAAGCAGCCCTGCAACAAGTGTGTATTTTGTAAGGTGTCCCATGTCACACATACTGACACCGACAGAGAGATGAGGAAACTTGCAATGGAGCCAACACTTGGGCCTGGAACCTTAACGCTGGCAGTTGGTGCTCTTTCTGGGATTCTTAAAAATTGAAGTATAATTGATTTACAATGTTGTGTTAGTTTCAGGTGTACAGCAAAGTGATTAAGTTACACACACACGCACACACACACACACATTCTTTTTCAGATTCTTTTCCATGTTAGGTTATTATAAGATATTAAATATAGTTCCCTGTGCTATACAGTAGGTCCTTGTTGTTTATCTATTTTATATATAGTAGTTTGTATCTGCTAATCCCAAACTCCTAATTTATCCCTCCCCTACCCGTTCCCCTTTGAAAGAAACCGTAAGTTTCTTTCTGGGAATTTTAGGGCAACTTAAAGAATCCCTTTTCCTTCCAACTTTTTTTTTAAAGTGAGAAATCATGAAGACATTCAGATAAGACTTTTATGTAATATCATATAATAAGGCATTTATGTAATATCGTATAATAAGACATTTATGTAATATCGTATAATGAAGTATTTTTCACTGTGTGACTGACTCCATTGCCTTTGTGTAACTGAGCAGTCTTGCTTCTTCTGGGATTATGCCTGCTTCTGGAATTGCACCTAAAGCTCCCTGGGGCGGCATAACAGACACCTTGCAGGTGGGCCCCCAGCACGTTTCCTGTTTCATTGACACCCCGCTGGCTTGGGATTTTCATCTATAAGTTCCTGCCTTTATGAATGAAGTTCCCTCTGCCTGTATTGCCTTTTGGTCTTTTGTCCATCTGGCTGAGTCTTACTGTTCCTTTAAGGGAAACCTCAAACATCACCTTTCCAGGAAAGCTTCCCCGACCTCCCCAGGCTGGGCTAGGTGTTGGATCTGTGTCCTGAGTGCCCTAGCAACCCAGACCCATTTCTGTCACTTATGACCCCATTGATCATGTGGCTTTCCGTGTCTGACTCCCTCTGATGGACGACTGTGAGCTCCTTGTGGGTGGGGACCATGCCTGTTCTTATCCCTGTACGAGCACAGTATTGGCAGAGCCGATGCTTAACAAGTACATTTGGGAGTAAATGAAACACTCCGTCAGTGTGGCACTGCCTCTGTGTCTGCCCCATGCTGGACGTCCTGCATGCTGGGGGGTTGGCGCGGGGTCCCGATGACATCACGTGCCATGGAGGAACCGTGGGCTGCGTTTGCTCATCAACCTCTGTTTCCTCTTGCTTTTCTCAGACGTGCTCTGCCCCAGCGTTCGTGTAGAAGGAGATCGCTTTAAGCACACCAATGGCGAAACCAAGGAAATCACAGGTAAGAGAGTAACAGCCACCCTACACGGCTTGCTTTGCTGTGCTTTTTGCTGGACTTGACCATGACCCTCCTTGATTCAAGGGTAGCCTTGCTGGTGCTGTCCTCATTCCTGTCCTTCACCAAAGTCCTAATAGGATGGTCTGAACTGTGCAGGTCGCAGCTCCCGTCAACGAACCGTCAACAGGGAAGACGGTTCACGTGTTCCCTCTGGGAGCGGGTGGTGATGCTGTAGGGTCGGTAGAGAATGCAGTGGAGTGAGCGACATGGTGAGTGAGTGATTGTCAGCCGGGCAAAGGGTGAATAAATAAATGCATTTGGGAGTGAATCAGAGTCATAAATACATGAGTGAATCAATGGATGAGGGAACACAGAGACACACGACTGCGGAGCCAGCAGCAGAAATAAACTCCGCAGAGGCTGTCTCTGTACACGACCACAACGGGGTAACTGGGGTGCGTGGGGGGTGGCTGAGCCGGCTTCCTCCTCGTCCTGATGGTGATGAGCATCCGTTGACTACTCCCTGTGGCCAGGCGTCCAGCTGAACACTTCAAGTGCAGGATCTCAGGGAAGTTTTCCTCCCCCTCCAGGACACCAGCCCTGCTCTCCTCACCAACGCCGGCCGGGTCAGGAGCCCCGTCTCTCCACCCCAAAGCATCTCGGGTCCATTTCTAAGCAGTGCAGTCAGTCTCCCATCCAAGGCAGTGAGCCCCGGGCCATCAGAACCCGGTGTCTTATAGGTGCTGCAGTGCCTTGCCCTTCCCCAGGGACCCTGCCCGGGTTTGCCTGCCCATGCGAACACGCCAGCATCTGCACCCTGGCGCCTGAGGGATGTTTCTAGAACAGCAGAAGGCTATGCTCCCTGTGTGCACGGCAGGTGAAATGTGCCAGGGGGTTAACACTCCTCGGGAGTGACCCAGCCCTCAACCAGTGAGCGTCGGTAAGAAACACCCGGCTCCTTGACCCACTTCCCAGCACATCCCCGCGGGGGCAGCCGGCTTGGTGCCGCTCTCCTCATCAGCTGCCGTGCCTCCCTCTCTGCTGTGCCTTCTCCTCGATCGAGCGTCTCCCAGATAAGCTAGCACTTCTGGGGGGAGCGCCTGGGCTGTAGTCAGTGCTCAGTGAGGTGCTCTCTCTATCAGGATGTCTTTGTCTAACTCCTGAGAGCAAGACGACTTCCATCCTAGTCACTGCATTAATGCAGCTACCTTGAGGTGAAAATATTTATAGCTGAGTCACCGTCCAAAGGGCAAAACTGCTGGGAGCACAAATGTCCCCACTGATTGCCTCGGTAATACCCAGCGGAGCTCTGGCTCTGGATAATCTATTCTCCATCCCTCGAGTCTGGCTGGGCCTGCCGGTTCTGCCCCGGGGTAACTTCCACTGAAGTCCTCTGGAAAGCAGATCTTTACCTTGCTGCATTATCTATATCAGGCTTCCTGAGCGATGAATCCTTCGTAACGGCATCTCCCCTAAATAATTCATTATCCAGTGTGTCTGTGCATAGAAGGGAAGTTATGACAGTAATACCATTAATAACAGAAATAGTAATGATTGACGCTTACCAGCACTTACATGCTTACCACGTCCTTGCATGCCAAGGGATTTGCACTTATTTTCTCATGTAACCCTTACAGTGTAGGAGACCAGCACCATTGTGTCTTTTGTAGCTGGGGAAACAGGTACAGACACATGAAGTAATTTGCCTGAGTTTGTGGCGGAGTCAGGGCTCACATCCAGCCCATCGGAAGGAAGAGAGGGAAGGAGGGAGGAGGCACAAATGAACACCATTTCATCTGCCTTATCGTCTGTGAATCAGAATGAGCTTTCCTCTCGTTCTACGGAGTGAAGAGCCCCCAGTATTTTTTTCCACTGAAGAATAACTGATGCTGGCTGGGAAGATTCAGAATGTGTGTGTGTATGTGTGTGTGCATGCGTGTGCGTGCGTGCACGTCTGTGTGCGCACATGTGTGCTTATGCAAGCTGGGAACAAATCCTTTTGGCTCTGGCATGTGAGGATCCCGCTGAGGAGTCCTGTGGTGATTGGATAGAAACGGGACCCTCTGTGCGGAATCCGCTGTGTAGATCTGCTGCCAGTGGAGCCTGGAACCTCGCCTCCCCTTGGTGGGCTCCGAGGCCCCCAGGAAGTAAATCACAGTGCTGGGTGGGCATCCATCAGCACGCGGTGCAGATGCCCTGCTTGTGCAGCTCTGAGAGCAGAGAGCCTGCGGCATCTATCGTCTCCTCTAATTATAACCAGACCAGAAAAAAGGCTCCTGCCAGCTGGAGCCGAGACCGGAGTTAGGGAGAGATGGCGCCGCATACTTGCCAACTTAAACGCGGTCGGGTAATCGGAGCAGCTTTTGTAAAAAATGCAGTTCCCCAAAGCCTCACCTCCAGGCGGTTCCTTAAATGACTCCAGCTATTTTTAGGGCTTATCTGGGCTGGAACAGTGAGGACGGGGAACAGAACAGACAAAGCAGTTTGGAGGCGTGGGTCTGGCCCTGCTGCTCCCCAGCCAGGCGGCCTGGGTCCATCACCCGACTCTCTGAGATTCAGTTTCCCCACTTACGCAACAATACATCCAACATGATCTCTCTGAGGACCCCTCCCGGCTCTAAAAATGGAATGTTCTGCAAATTCTAGTGACTAAAGGTGTTATACAGCATTCCTGGGGGGTCAGCTATTTCAGGCTGAAAGAAAGTGCTGGCCACGGTCCAGCTCTGAGATTTGGCCACAGACATCCTAATGTCTCTCTCCTCCTACCTGGGTTCCCACCTCCAGATAACTGTTGCCACGTCACGAGCATCTCAGATGGTCTCAGCTCAGTGCTCCTTCCCTCCCTCCTCCCCAGGCCTGTGTTTCCAAGTCTAGTCCTCACCAGTCTCCCCGATCCTCCATCCCCACTGCCAGAATGGTCTTTGAGCATAGAAACAAGATTGTGTTTCTCCCTTGCTTTACAGCCCTTCCGTGGCTCCCCACTGCCTGTAGAAAGAAACTCAAACCACCTCACGTGGCCGACAGAGCCCAGCCTGATCTGCCCCTGCCTAGCTCACTCCCCTAACCATGGCTCCTGACATCCCAAAATAGTGGGATTCTCAGAAAGAACCTCGGTGACTCAGGTCCGGTGACCTTTGCACATCCGGTTACCTTGGATGCTCTTCCCTGCATCTGTGTCTGCCCAGATTTTATTTGTTCTTTAAATTCAGGCCAGGCCTTGCCTCCTCTGGGAAGCCTTCCCTGATTACTCCTCAGCTGGGCAGGGAAAATATTCCATGTGCTGTTATACAAGCCCAGCCATTCCCCCTCCTTCTCATTTACCCGTGATACCAGCACAGCTTCTCTCTGTGCCTGTTTCCCTGTAGACACTAAACTTTTGGGGGTTGGGGCTGGGATTTTGTCCTGTTGATCATTGGAGCAGCCAACAGGGCATCTAAGATGGAGGAGGCCCTTAATGGTTTAGTGAATTCCTTTCTTCTCTCCTTCCCTCTTTCCACTGACGGTGCCTCAGTTAAGAACGACAACCAGAGCTCTTACTTTTTTAGGGATGGAAACATGAGTCAGATCAGGTCCCATCCTTCAAATTGCTCACCTTCTCCTGGGGACACATAAACCGTGTGCACCTTGGCCAGACCCACGAAAGACCCGGGAGTAACTTCCGTGCCTGGGGGTCCGGCAAAGCTTCGTCTAGCACGGACCTTTGAAGGACTCTGGGCGATCGTCACGGTGTCCCCGACACCACCTGGTTCAGCTGAGTCCGTGACTTCGGGGAGGTGCACCCTTGCAGTTTCTACATTAAACAATCGCCGCTTTATCTCGTGGTGCCTCGCTCGCATCAGGGTCCACTTACCTCGGGAACATTTTTCATTTTCCTTCCCGGCCTTTATTTATTGCAGGCAATTCATCTTTCTCTCGGTGCCCTTTGCTGCCTCCTAGTTAATTGCTTGTTGTTCGGAGTTTTGTGGTGTTTAAGTCTTTGTTTTTATCCATGGACGCCAATGAAAGTGGAACTAGAAAGTAGAGCATATGTTTGCTTTTTTAAAACTATTTTTTATTCTCCCACATATAACTGCTACAAGGAAGCCCAGCTTAAGGTGGTGGTTTCCAGTGACAGGGATGGAGCTGTGAAGTGGGGGAGCAGGCCTCTTTGCCGTTCTGCCTGACACCTTAGTGGGTGGCATCGGGCCCGTGCCCGCCGGATCTTGAGCCCGCTCTCTGAGTCAGAGCCAGCACTCAGTGGGAGCCCCCGGGGCCCGCGCATCCCTGTGGACCTTGGGCAGCCCCGTGAAGTGGGAGTTTGCGGGGGCTGAGTAGTTGCACCAGAGTCGTGGAGCTGCGGAGTCCACGGAGCAGGGAGGGCCCAGGTGTGTCTCACTGAGATGCTCTCCGGTCCCCATTTTCCCTCCTTAAATGAAAGTGGCTGCTTCCCTGGAGCGACAGCCCACCCCATGTCCAGGCAGTTACCGCTCCAGGGGTTTTGCTCCCAGGCCGCTGAGAGCCTCTGAGTGCTGACAAACGGGAGAGCCCGCCGGGACCCAGTTGCTCCCGCAGGGGGAGATGGCAGGGACGCCCCGAGGCCCCGAGGCGTCGAGCCTGCAAGTCGGGACCTTACCCTTGCCTCGTTGCTGAAGGAGACGCGAGGATGCGGGCTATGCCCCGGCCGGCGCTGGGCCGGCTTTCACACCCAGGGCAGAGTGGCTCCAAAACCTGCGCCCGCCTCTTCTGCCTTTCCTGGGAACAGAATCTGAGCCTAAACGGGCCTTTTACCGCTTGTGTCCCTTCCATGGAACCCTTGTGGGCCAGTCACCCCATTCCCAGGCACCAGCCCCTCCCACTGTCCTCTGCTTCCCAGCCCCACGGGTCACTTCCAGGTCCAGGGCCCCAGTGCACGGGCGGCCCTTTGGATCTTCACGAGATCCCTCCTCGTGTGGCCCAGTGCGTTCCACCAGCTGATCCCGCTGGACCTGCCGGGCTCTGTGAGGCCTTAAACCCAGAGCTGCCAGTGATGACGTTGGGGGTGCCTGCCCCTTGGGGGGGCCCCACCATCTCTGGGGAGGCTAGATCGCTTGCCTCAGTGTGCACACTGTTCCAAGGTATGCCGTCTTCATCCATGGGAGCTTCTGGGCACATGTTTTCTACCTTAAGGACCAAGTCTCATTTAACGTTGTGCCGAGAATTCTGTTAATTCGCTGGTGTGTGAGATGCTGTTTAGAAATGACATGATGGCAACTCTTAGTCATTTTCTGAGAACTAGGCAACCTCAGAATGGCAGGGGCTGGGGAGGGGCCGGTGCCTAAAGTCCCCCAGGGCCTCAATCTCAGCACAGCCTTGCTCTGTGTGGAATCCCTTCCCAGACCATCGCGGGCCCTGCCCCAGGCCTGGAACAGCCCCTGCTCAGGTGGCCCGCCCCCTGAGGCCTGCCCGGTCACCCCTGCTCACCTCCCATCAAATCCTGTTTAATTATTCCTCACTGCCTGAAATTGTCCTTTACATTTGCTTATTATTGGTCTCCCACTAGGGCACCAGTTCTCCCAGCTGCGTCTCCAGTGCTCATACATGCTTGGCACAGAGCAGGATCTCAAAAAATATGTATTGAATGCATAAATGATATCCATGGATAGAATCTAGTGGGAGAAGAGGCTGTAATCATTGTAAAGGGAAATAATTAGTAAGAAAATTATTTTGTGGGTCTTCCGCTCTATGTCAGGCTCTGTACGAAGAGCTTTGTATCATATTCAAGCTTCACCACAATCCTATGAGGTGCAAAGACAATCCGCTTTTTACAGATGAAGAAATTGGTGCTCAGAGATGTCAGGCAACCTGCCTAAGGTCACACAGCTAGGACCTGGTGGTCAGGAACACAGCCCAGGCCTGTCTGACTCTGCTGCTGAAACTCTCAATTGATGCTAATTCCTTTCTGTCCTTGCAGCATCTTACACAGGGCTTGGAACAGAGAGGCTCTCAAAATACAAGTTGAATGACTAAATCATCTCTTAGGACAGAATCTAGTTAGAAGATGTTTTAATCATCTTAATGTGAGCCCTGCAAGTTCGTTTCCTGTTTTCCATGGCAGCATCTCAGAATGTTGGAGACAGCAAGGACCTTCCTGAAGTCTCGTGAGTTAGGTGCCACTGATGCCGAGTGGTGTGTTAGCCCGGGGATGCGAGGACAAGTGAGGCCTGGTGCCCACCCGCAGGCGGCTTCCTCTCACCTGCCGCGAGGTTCCTCTTCCCCAGGGACGCAGTGTCAGGCCGGTACCTCCCACCGTTGCCTCCGTGTGGGCATCGTGGTCGGGCTCCTCTGAGGACCCCAGCTGCAGGACTCAAGGCAGCCCCCCCAGACCGGTCCAGGTGGTTTCGTAGGGGGTCATGGATAAGTGTGTGCTGTTGATGGTGGAGAATCCTGAGTGAATAACTGACCTGCTGAGTCGGTTTCCTACCACGGCTGAGCGACCGCCTGGGATTCTCTTGACAGCCAAGGTGGCGGGTGTCAAGCCTTCTGTCACAACCAAGTACTGAGCCTCTTGCGGGTTCTGTAACCCGCTCAGCATCACACAAATATGTGACTGAGCTGGATGACCCCCTGTCCCGCCAGCTCCCCTGAGCCCAAAGTTCGTGTCTTTTCCATTACTTCGTGTGGCCAATGAGCAAGGTCCTCTCTCAGAGCCAAAACAAAACGAAATACGCCTTTCCATTAATGCAGTATCACGAACAGTCTTCTTCTCTCTGATGTTTCGCTCTTTAAAATCATGCACTTTAAATGCTGCTAAATTATAACTCAAGCAAAGTCCAAATGAATTGTGGAAATGTGGCTGCAAGAAGGAAAGCCGAAGTTGCCACTTTGCCTGCAGAGCCAGCCTGTGTGAGCCGGGGGTCCCCACGTGGGCTCCCTGAATGCTAGTCACACGGCCAGAATGGTGGCCGACTGCTTACTTCATGCTTGCCTGTGATCCAGGACTTTCACGAAGGCTCATGTTTCATCGGAAACCCCAGCGTCTCTGCCTGTTTCCTGCAATTGGCCATGGACACAGAAGCTGTCCATCTCCTCCCTCTGTTGTTTCTGTTTTCACCTGGGAGATGTATTTGCACAGTTCCCTCCGCTTAAATCCCACACCCGCTCCCCCAGGGCAGGCCGGGCTGGCCACCTTCCCAGAGAGCAGATGTGCTTTTCCTCTGTCTCCCGGGCTCCTCTGGCCAAACTCACTCCTGGCTCTTCTCTCTGGACAGGTTTTGACCTGATGGATTTGTTCAGTGTGAAGGCGATCTTGGGGGAGAGAGAGAACGGGGCGCAGAGTTCCTACGTCCGGATGGGATCCTTCCCTGTGGTGCAAAGGACTGAGTGAGTGGTTGCTTCTCCTTCTAGAGCTGCCCGGGACGCCTCTGCAAGGGTGGGAAGGCGCTGCTCAGCACGGTTGCTCACTGAGCACTGGGCAGGGATTTCGCCCACAGAGTGCCTGGTGGGGTCGCCCTGAAAGGAAGCAGCCGAATCACTGACCCAGGAATTCAGCCTGTTTCTTAACCATGTATTACCGTTGACGCTATTGGTCCCCTGGTCCTTCTACACTCACCTATCCGTACAGGTGTGGTCTTCATCCTCCATCCATTCATGCCTGCATTTTTCTATTAGTTCAGTAAGCGACAAACATCTGTCATTTATGGCTTAGATCCACGGCACCTATTGTGGACCAGCCACTGCATGACACGCAGGCAGAGCACCACCCAGAGCCATGTAGTCGCTTTGGCCAGTGGAGACCCAGGTCGGTGTTTGCTGGGTGCCTGGCCTTACACAAGTCATTGGAGGTCCCTGTGCCCCAGTCATGGCATCTGTTTCACCTGAGATGAATGTGTCCGCCTTGCAACATCGTTTGAGAGGATCATGATGCAAAGATTAGTCCAGGGTCTGACACCTGTGGGGTCTCGAGTCAAGGGCTAACGATGACACCAGAATAAATGCTCCACTCTGCTCCTCCCAGGCAGAATGATCTTCTGAAAATGAAAAGTGATATTTTATCTTGACATTATCCTTCCTCTTAAAACTCTTTAATTACTTCTGAGTGTTCTTAAGCCAAGGGGCTGGGAAGACCCTGTGTGTGATCTAGCCCCGTGCTGCCTTTCTGGCGTCAGGTTCGCCCTGGCCTGTCACTGTCCACACTGCCCTCTACCTGGGACCCTGCTTGTCCTTCAGAGTACAGCTCGTCTGTCCTGCTTTCAAGGATGCCTCCCCCGAACTCTGAGGTTAAGCCAGGCCTCCCCTTATTCTCTCTCCTCACAATCTGTCCTCCTGCATAAAATGTAGCAACATTGAAGCCAGCGACTCGCTTGTGCAATGAGTCATTTGCAGACTGTCTCCCCTGCTCTGGGAGAAGCTCCTGGAAGGGCCTGAGTCTGGTCTCTGCTGAGTCCGAGCGTGGAGCTGAGCCCTGCCTGGAGGAGGGGATGAATCAGTCCACGATCAGTGAGAAGCCTCTGTTAGATACTAGCCTGGCAAAGGTGGGCTTGGCACATCAGGCCTCAGAGCTTGCATTTTGCAGGCATGCAATCGTTTCTCCAGCTCGGTGGGCGTTCTCTGAGTGCCAGCCTTGCACCAGGACTGTATCGGGCCCTAACGTCCTCCATGGCTCACAGTGCCAGCATCCCAGGAGAGTGCTGGTTCAGAAGAGGAAACGCCAGGTCAGTTTCTCTCTCTGGGTCCTGTTTCCTCACCCTGTGATGGAGACCATTATCACAGTCAGCAGACCGTTAAGGGAGGCATGCCTTCCTGACTGTGGGTGTTGTTCTGTCCACACAGGGGCTGAGATACAGATGCTGGGTGATCTTAATCACCTGGTCCCATTTTTATTTGGGGGCCACACAGGGATGAACCGAATCCAGGTTCCATTTCCCACTTAACTCCCCTTCTTTGGCCTAACTTGTCCAATTCATCCATACCACTTAGAAACAGAAAAAAAAAAATCACACGCAACTTCACTTTAAAACAAACGTACAAGGGGATTCCTTGGCAGTTAGGACTCCACACTCCCACCACAGGGGGCCCAGGTTTGATTCCTGGTGGGGGAACTAAGATTCTGCAAGCTGCACGGCCAAAAATCATCATCATCATCATCATAATAAAGCAAACGTGTAATAGAGAAAGAACAAAACAGAGGGAGGAAAGCACACGTTACGCAAATGTGGTGGGGAGCCCAGCAGAGGCCTCCCACTTGCTGAGGATGCCGTCTTTCTATCAGGACATTTGGAGCAAGCAGCACAATGGCTTTGGACTCTGCTCTCTGGACGTGGGGCTGAAGTGTTTCTGGGAAATGGATTTGGGCTCATGTTATGCTGAGTCGTCCTGAGAAGGAATTTCTGCATGGTTTCGAGTTTGTTTTAATGGCAAAACACCAGAAACAATCAAACTGACAGAGCTCTGACGTGTTGAGTGAGAATAGCATCCCTTTCATTTCTAATGCAATTTACGCAGATACATACATACACGTATAATTTTTAATGTACGGGTTAATTTTGTTCATAATGAAAAGGGGTGTCACTTTCAATATTTGTATTTTTCTTACTTGCTAAACATTTAAAGGGCAGTTTACACACCTTATCTAACTTATTTCTCACCACAGTAAAATGGGGGGAGCAAGGCTTGGATTATTCTCAGCATTTATCTGGTGCGACATTTGAGGCTCAAAATGGGACAGTGACCTGTTCAAAATCTCATAGTTCCCGGGAAGCAGAGGTTGGCCTCAAACTCAGGTCCTTCAGCTCCAATCCCTTTACCCTCTCCTGTATATCTGTATATATACACAGCCTAAGAAAAAGTATTAGTCTCTCGATAGAGAGAGAGAGAGATAGAGGCACACCCCGGAGATATTGTGGGTTTGGTTCCAGACTACTGCAATAAAGTGAATATCAAAACGAAGAGAGTCACATTTTTTGGTTTCCCAGTGTGTATAAAAGTTATGTTTACACCATACTGTAGTCTTTTAAGTTTGCAACAGCATTACGTCTTAAAAAACAGTGTACATATCATTGGCACTGATGGACTTGCTTGGTACAGGGCTGCCACAAACCTTCAATTTTTAAAAAAAACACAGTATCTGTGAAGCACAGTAAAGCTAAAGCACAACAAAACGAGGTGTGCCTGTAGATAGAGATATAAATATAAATATAGTGATCAATATATAGATATGGTGTGTTTAGATACATAGCATATTTGTATATTATACATACATGTGCGTTGAGAAGTAAGTGTGTTTAGAAAACAACAGCGGCATAGATGGCCTCATTAATGCAGTAAGAAGAAAAAAAATTGAAGGGCAGTGTCCATCTGAGGCTCCACAGCCTGTGTCCGTGCAGAGCGGTGGGGAACCCCGTATCCCTCCTGTGTGGCAGTGACCTAGGACGTCCCTGAATCCTGGGAAGGCCTGAGGGAGTAAAGGGCACCGTTCCCAGTGCCTGGATGTGATCCTGGGTGAAATCCCAGCTCAGAGAACGACTCTGAACGGCTGGACCAACTCCCGGCTCGGATCTGTGAACCGAGATCACAGAGGGAGGACCAGTCTTGGCTCACAGGTTCTACAGCCAAACGAAGGGTCCCTGAGGGTCCACGAGTCCGAGAACCAGAAACGCAGAAGCCTCCTCATTTCCCTTCCTGGCTCTCTGGCCAGACAGTTTCCTACTCCTCCAGTGCAGAAGGCAGCGCCTTGCATTCTTTGCCCCCAGAGCAGGGTTTGGCCCGCCGTGAGCGGGTGTGCCAGGCAACAGCTGGCGGTTAAGAGGAGAGCTCTGGAGACCCGCCGCTGTCTGCAGGGGAGCCTCTGCTCGACCGCTGAGCAGCGGGGTGCAGGAGTCACCCCGTGAGAGCCTGGCCGCCCCAGCTAGGGCGGGGGCCTCACAACACCGTACACCCGTAGCTTCTGTCGAGGAACAACGTGCATGCTGAATTTGTAGGGGGGAAGGGCAGTGCAGGGCTGTCTGGGCTGGAGCTGCAGGGGTCGAGGGATCCCCCCATTGGAGGGGCTGGTCCCCCGAGCTCAGGAAACCAGTGCTCTGTGGAGACGGAGGCTGTCCTGGCACGTGGGGCAGGGACCAAGCGGGCTAAGATGTGACAGTGTGGCCTTGCTGAGGGGCAGCAGGCAGGGAGAGGTGAGGGCTGCAGCACTCAGCCGCATTTGACCGCGCGGCGGGGTGGCAGTTTAGCATTTATCATTGATTTTGGAGAGATGGAAGCAGACGAGCACTGCGGGGTGGATTTGACGGGGCTGAGGGTGGGTCCAGCGGGACAGTGAAGGGGCCACGGCGAGGGTCAGCAGAGGGTTGTGTGGAGGCCCTGACTGAAGGAAGAGGCAGTGAAGGCAGGCGAGCAGGTGGACGTCAGAACCCTAGGAGGTCAGAGTGGCAGGACTTCGTGACCCCGGCGTGCGTGGGCTTCCTTTGCAGCCTCTTCTCTCAGCCCGGCGCCATCTGTCTCTGTCTCCCTCCAGGGATGTGTTCCCGCAAGGCTTGCCTGATGAGTACGCCTTTGTCACCACCTTCCGGCTCCGGAAGATGTCTCGGAAAGAAGACTGGTATATCTGGCAGGTCATCGACCAGTACGGCATCCCGCAGGTGGGAGCAGCACGCCTTGTCTCAGTGCAGATTTCTTTCTCCTTCTCGTGGGCTTGGCATCAACCACCGTGTTTTCTCCTGGGGTCTCTGTCCTGGGCCCTCTGTCCTGGTCCTGGGAGATGGAGGGTCTGGTGTCCATAGAGGCGCAGGGCAGCTGCAGGGGCTGGCAGACCGCCAGAGGGCTGCACTTCTCCCTGGACGGTCAAGCGCCTGTCAACTGGTGGGGCAGAACGCCCAGTTCCTGTCTCAGGGACCCTCAGCCCAGCCAGGGAGGTGGCAGCCAGTGCTGCTGTCCTATGGCACATGCTCTCTTAGCAGCACGTTCATGATGTAGTGGAGGAAACTGGCTCAGAGTCAGCACGACCTGGGTTCAGACCTCGTGTCTAGTCCTTTCTTGGTGTGGGCTCTGAGACACGTTCACTTTCTTCTTTTTTTTTTTTTAATTTTATTTATTTACACTTTATACAGCAGGTTCTTATTAGTTATCTATTTTATACCCATCAGTGTATACATGTCAATCCCAATCCCCCAATTCATCACACCACAACCCCCCGCCCCCCTACTTTCCCTCCTTGGTGTCCATACGTTTGTTCTCTACGTCTGTGTCTCTATTTCTGCCCTGCAAACCGGTCCATCTGTACCATTTTTCTAGATTCCACATATATGCGTTAATATACGATATTTGTTTTTCTCTTTCTGACTTACTTCACTCTGTATGACAGTCTCTAGGTCCATCCACGTCTCTAAAAATGACCCAATTTCGTTCATTTTTATGGCTGAGTAATATTCCATTGTATATATGTACCATATCTTCTTTATCCGTTCGTCTGTTGATGGGTATTTAGGTTGCTTCCATGACCTGGCTATTGTAAATAGTGCTGCAGTGAATATTGGGGTGCGTGTGTCTTTTTGATTTATGGTTTTCTCTGGTTGTATACCCAGTAGTGGGATTGCTGGGTCATATGGTAGTTCTATTTTTAGTTTTTTAAGGAACCTCCATAATGTTCTCCATAGCAGCTGTATCAATTTACATTCCCACCAACAGTGCAGGAGGGTTCCCTTTTCTCCACACCCTCTCCAGCATTTGTTGTTTGTAGATTTTCTGATGATGCCCATTCTGACCAGTGTGAGGTGATACCTCATTGTAGTTTTGAGTTGCATTTCTGTAATGATTAGTGAGGTTGAGCAGCTTTTCATGTGCCTCTTGGTCATCTGTATGTCTTCTTTGGAGAAATGTCTAATTAGGTCTTCTGCCCATTTTTTAATTGGGTTTTTTTTTTCATATTGAGCTGCATGAGCTGTTTATATATTTTGGAGATTAATCCTTTGTCCATTGATTCGTTTGCAAATACTTTCTCCCATTCTGAGGGTTGTTTTTTCATCTTGTTTATAGTTTCCTTTGCTGTGCAAAAGCTTTTAAGTTTCATTAGGTCCCATTTGTTTATTTTTGTTTTTATTTCCATTACTCTAGGAGGTGGGTCAAAAAGATCTTGCTGTGATTTATGTCAAAGAGTGTTCTTCCTATGTTTTCCTCTAAGCGTTTTATAGTGTCCAGTCTTACATTTAGGTCTTTAATCCATTTTGAGTTTATTTTTGTGTATGGTGTTAGGGAATGTTCTAATTTCATTCTTTTACATGTAGCTGTCCAGTTTTCCCAGCACCACTTATTGAAGAGACTGTCTTTTCTCCATTGTATATCCTTGCCTCTTTTGTCATAGATTTGTTGACCATACGTGCGTGGGTTTATCTCTGGGCTTTCTATCCTGTTCCATTGATCTGTATTTCTGTTTTTGTGCCCGTACCATATTGTCTTGATTACTGTAGCTTTGTAGTATAGTCTGAAGTCAGGGAGTCTGATTCCTCCAGCTCCGTTTTTTTCCCTCAAGATTGCTTTGGCTATTCAAGGTCTTTTGTGTCTCCATACAAATTTTAAGACTTTTTGTTCTAATTCTGTAAAAACTGCCATTGGTGATTTGATAGGGATTGCATTGAATCTGTGGATTGCTTTGGGTATTACAGTCATTTTCACAATATTGATTCTTCCAATCCAAGAACATGGTATATCTCTCCATCTGTTTGTGTCATCTTTGATTTCTTTCATCAGTGTCATATAGTTTTCTGAGTACAGGTCTCTGACCTCCTTAGGTAGGTTTATTCCTAGGTATTTTATTCTTCTTGTTGCAATGGTGAATGGGATTGTTTCCTTAATTTCTCTTTCTGATCTTTCATTGTTAGTGTATAGGAATGCAAGAGATTTCTGTGCATTAATTTTGTATCCTGCAACTTTACCAAGTTCATTGATTAGCTCTAGTAGTTTTCTGGTGACATCTTTAGGATTATCTATGTATAATATGTTATCTGTAAACAGTGACAGTTTTACTTCTCTTCCGATTTGGATTCCTTTTATTTCTTTTTCTTCTCTGGTTGTCGTGGCTAGGACTTCCAAAACTATGTTGAATAATAGTGGTGAGAGTGGACATCCTTGTCTTGTTCCTGATCTTAGAGGAAATGCTTTCAGTTTTTCACCATTGAGAATGATGTTTGCTGTGGGTTTGTCATATATGGCCTTTATTATGTTGAGGTAGGTTCCCTCTATGCCCACTTTCTGGAGAGTTTTTATCATAAATCAGTGTTGAATTTTGTCAAAAGCTTTTTTTGCATCTATTGAGTTGATCATATGGTTTTTATTCTTCAGTTTGTTAATATGGTGTATCACATTGATTTATTTGCGTATATTGAAGAATCCTTGCATCCCTGGCATAAATCCCACTTGATCATGGTGTATGATCCTTTTAATGTGTTGTTGGGTCCTGTTTGCTAGTATTTTGTTGAGGATTTTTGCATCTCAATATTCATCAGTGATATTGGTTGGTAATTTTCTTTTTTTGTAGTATCTTTGGTTTTGGTATCAGATGATGGTGACCTCATAGAATGAGTTTGAGACTGTTCCTTCCTCTGCAGTTTTTTGGAAGAGTTTGAGAAGGATGGGTGTTAGCTCTTCTCTAAATGTTTGATAGAATTCACCTGTGAAGCCATCTGGTCCTGGACTTTTGTTTGCTGGAAGATTTTTAATCACAGTTTCAATTTCATTACTTGTGATTGGTCTGTTCATATTTTCTATTTCTTCCAGGTTCAGTCTTGGACGATTATACCTTTCTAAGAATTTGTCCATTTCTTCCAGGTTGTCCATTTTATTGGCATAGAGTTGCTTGCAGTAGTCTGTTATGATGCTTTGTATTTCTGCAGTGTCCGTTGTAACTTCTCCTTTTTCATTTCTAATTTTATTGATTTGAGTCCTCTCCCTCTTTTTCTTGATGAGTCTGGCTAACAGTTTATCAGTTTTGTTTATCTTCTCGAAGAACCAGCTTTTAGTTTTATTGATCTTTGCTACTGTTTTCTTTGTTTCTATTTCATTTATTTCTGCTCTCATCTTTATGATTTCTTTCCTTCTACTAACTTTGGGTTTTGTTTGTTCTTTCTCTAGTTCCTTTAGGCGTAAGGTTAGATTGTTTATTTGAGATTTTTCTTGTTTCTTGAGGTAGGACTGTATTGCTATAAACTTCCCTCTTAGAACTGCTTTTGCAGCATCCCATAGGTTTTGGATCGTCATGTTTTCATTGTCATTTGTCTCTAGGTATTTTTTTATTTCCTCTATGATTTCTTCAGTGATCTCTTGTTTATTTAGTATTGTTTAGCCTCTGTGTGTTTGTGTTTTTTACATTTTTTTCCCTGTAATTGATTTCTAATCTCATAGCGTTGTGGTTGGAAAAGATGCTTGATATGATTTCAGTTTTCTTAAATTAACTGAGGCTTGCTTTTTGACCCAAGATGTGAACTATCCTGGAGAATGTTCTGTATGCACTTGAGAAGAAAGTGTAATCTGCTGTTTTCGGATGGAATGTCCTATACATATCAATTAAATCTATCTGGTCTGTTGTGCCATTTAAAGCTTGTGTTTCCTTATTAATTTTCTGTCTGGATGATCTGTCCATTGGTGTAAGTGAGGTGTTAAAGTCCCCCACTATTATTGTGTTACCATAGATTTCCTCTTTTAGAGCTGTTAGCAGTTGCCTTATGTATTGAGGTGCTCCTGTGTTGGGTACATATATTTTTATAATTGTTACCTCTTCTTCTTGGATTGATCCCTTGATCATTATGTAGTGTCCTTCCTTGTCTCTTGTAACATTCTTTGTTTTAAAGTCCATTTTATCTGATATGAGTATTACTACTGCAGCTTTCTTTTGATTTCCATTTGCATGGAATATCTTTTTCCATCCCCTCACTTTCAGTCTGAATGTGTCCCTAGGTCTGAAGTGGGTCTCTTGTAGACAACATATAGATGGGTCTTGTTTTTGTATCCATTCAGCAAGCCTGTGTCTTTTGGTTGGAGCATTTAATTCATTCACATTTAAGGTAATTATCGATATGTATGTTCCTATTACCATTTTCTTAATTGTTTTGTTTTTGTTTTTGTAGGTCCTTTTCTTCTCTTGTGTTTCCCACTTAGAGAAGTTCCTTTAGCATTTGTTGTAGAGCTGGTTTGGTGGTGCTGAATTCTCTGCTTTTGCTTGTCTGTAAAGCTTTTGATTTCTACGTTGAGTCTGAATGCGATCCTTGCCGGGTAGAGTAATCTTTCTTGTAGGTTCTTCCCTTTCATCACTTTAAATATATTATGCCACTCCCTTCTGACTTGTAGAGTTTCTGCTGAGAAATCAGCTGTTAACCTTATGTATGTTATTCCCTTGTAGCTTTTAATTTTTGTTTGTCTTTAATTTTTGTCAGTTTGGTTACTATGTGTCTTGGCGTGTTTCTCCTTGGGTTTTATCCTGCCTGGGACTCTCTGCACTTCCTGGACTTGGTGGGCTATTTCCTTTTCCATGTTAGGGAAGTTTTTGACTATAATCTCTTCAGATATCTTCTCAGGTCCCTTCTCTCTCTCTTCTCCTTCTGGGACCCCTATAATGTGAATGTTGGTGTGTTTAATGTTGTCCCCGAGGTCTCTTAGGCTGTCTTCATTTCTTCTCATACTTTTTTCTTTATTCTGTTCTGCGACAGTGAATTCCACCATTCTGTCTTCCAGGTCACTTATCCGTTCTTCTGCCTCAGCTATTCTGCTATTGATTCCTTCTAGTGTATTTTTCATTTCAGTTATTCATTTCAGTTATGTTTTGTTCATCTCTGTTTGTTTGTTCTTTAATTCTTCTAGGTGTTTGTTCTTTAATTCTTCTAGGTCTTTGTTAAACATTTCTTGCATCTTCTGGATCTTTGCCTCCATTCTTTTTCCGAGGTCCTGGATCATCTTCCCTATCATTATTCTGAATTCTTTTTCTGGAAGGTTGCCTATCTCCACTTCATTTAATTGTTTTTCTGGGGTTTTATCTTGTTCTTTCATCTGGTACATAGTCCTCTGCCTTTTCATTTTGTCTGTCTTTCTGTGAATGTGGTTTTTGTTCCATAGGCTACAGGATTGTAATTCTTCTTGCCTCTGCTGTCTGCCCTCTGGTGGATGAGGCTATCTAAGAGGCTTGTGCAAGTTTCCTGATGGGAGGGACTGGTCGTGGGTAGAGCTTGCTGTTGCTTTGGTGGGCAGAGCTCAGTAAAACTTTAATCTGCTTGTCTGCTGATGGGTGGGGCTGGGTTCCCTCCCTGTTGATTGTTTGGCCTGAGGCAACCCAGCACTGGAGCCTACCGGGGCTCTTTGATGGGGCTGATGGCAGACTCCAGGAGGGCTCATGCCAAGGAGTACTTCCCAGAACTTCTGCTGCTGGTGTCCTTGTCCTCACGGTGAGACACAGCCACACCCCCGCCTCTGCAGGAGACCCTCCAACACTAGCAGGTAGGTCTGGGTCAGTCTCCCTTGGGGTCACTGCTCCTTCCCCTGGGTCCCGATGCACACACTACTTTGTGTGTGCCCTCCAAGAGTGGAGTCTCTGTTTCCCCCAGTCCTGTTGAAGTCCTGCAGTCAAATCCCGCTAGCCTTCAAAGTCTGATTCTATGGGAATTCCTCCTCCTGATGCCGGACCTCCAGGTTGGGAAGCCTGACGTGGGGCTCAGAACCTTTATTCCAGTGGGTGGACTTCTGTGGTATAATCGTTCTCCAGTTTGTGAGTCACCCACCCAGCGGTTACGGGATTTGATTTGACTGTGACTGCGCCCCTCCTACCGTCTCACTGCGGCTTCTCCTTTGTCTTTGGATATCTTTGGGTATCTTTTTTGGTGAGTTCCATTGTCTTCCTGTCAATGGTTGTTCAGCAGTTAGTTGTGATTCCGGTGCCCTCGCAAGAGGGAGTGAGCGCACGTCCTTCTCCTCTGCCATCTTGAACCAATCTCCACGTTTGCTTTCTGAGTCTTGATGTTCTTAGCTGGAAAATGGAAAACAGAAAACCTCCCAGGAATGGTTAGTGGAAGCACCATGTGGAATGATGTCTCTAAAGCACCTAGAACGCTGCCTGATGTGTGATACAATTTTTTATGGTAGTCTTTGGTTTTACCTTGAATGGAGCTCTGCAGCTCGTCTTTGCCGATGTCTGGTGCATTCTGGCTCTCAGTCCCTATGAAGGTAGGACCACCTATGAACAGCACGCAGCCGAGTGAGGGAAGACCTATCTCAGACCCACGCCATCAACACCATACACTTACTTGAGATGCAAATCCCGATCTGCTTGTTCTCAGAGTTCATGGACCAACCGTATCTGTCGTTTACCCTTGTCCTCTCTTGAAGAATGAACTGTGTAGAGACATTACTCATCTTCAGCTGGGGGACGCTGACTATATTTTCACTTAGGGTTGAAATAAAATAAAAGCATGCTCAAGCCATTGGACTGCGGTAGCCACACTCATGGGCTCCTCCCTCAGAGGCGACTTCCTCCGTGGCAGTGAACTCACTTCCCATGGTTGAAGCTGGACCCTGACCCCGAGGGCACGTCTTATCCACACTCACACGCGGTCAGTAGGAGCCAAGGACTGTCCCGAGTGCTTCACAAATCTTAACTCAGTCCTAACAACCCTATGGGTAGGTTCTCCTGTCACCGTCTTACAGAGAGGAGACTGATCCACAGCAAGCTTTAGACCTCTGCCCGTGTTTTCATAGGTCGTGAGGGGGAGAGGTGGGATTTGAACCCAGGCAGTCAAGCTCCAAGTCTGTCTTTTGACCACTGTGCCCCGCTGGCTCTGGTCCCCATCCATTAGTCCTGTCGATTGACACTCCCGCAGCATCCCTGGTCAAACTGAGATGCAGAACCATGGTCAGGCTTGACTGCCCAGTGGCCTGATTTCCTGAGTGTGGGAGGCCGACTGGAGGAGGTGAGACTCTTCTCCAGAGAGCAGGCAGCTTGTCGTGACCCTCACCCACCTCCACTGCAGACGCGCACGTCTCCAGTCTCCCGGGGTCCTGTGCCGTGGGCCTGGGCACCTGCCACGGCAGTCCTATGGGGCGAGCCCACACCACCCCTCAGTCTGGGTCCTCTTCCTCCATGGCGTTTGCAGGGCCGTGTCGGCCTCCTCCCCTCCTTCTGCCGGAATGAGCCCTGGGCTGGAATCCTACAGAGCCTGCCTTTTCAGAGAGGCACCTGGCTGTCCCATTGCACCGGACAAGCTTTGGGGCGTGCCCGTCACTGAAAATGACGTGGAGGCCGCCCCACGCCTCGGGGAAGTCCTGACTGGACACAGGAGAAAGGGACAGAGGCCACGTAGAAGATGGCCTGTGAGCAGACTGGTGTGAGCCACCTTCTCACGTGCTCTTTGTCCCGTAGCCCTGTAATAACAGGATCTAGATTTTTACATCCATGACCCCACAGAGAATTCACAACCACCCTGACCGTTGGCATTTTCCCCGTGTGTCATTTGGAGAAACTGAGGGGCACTCATTCCAGCTCTGATAAAGGGCCAGGAGGAGGCTAGTCCTGGAGCAGGGTGGAGGGGTAGAGGTGACACTCGGAACAGGGTGGAGGCCAGTGCAGGGACTGGAGAGTAGGCTCTGCGAGGTGGGCAGGCCTGGCACAGGGAGCCTGGGAGACCGATGTGGTCCTCCTGGCAAAGGGTGATACTGAGACCAAGTAGTCATAGGGAACTGGGGAGAAATGATGGGATTCTGGATATGTAGTTTGAAAATAGAACCAACAGGGTTTGCTGATGGATCTGAGCCATGGAGTGCCCTCCTGAGGCCCCCCCAGCTTGGACTCGGGCCTGCCGGGCCTTCCTCTGCTCTGTATGGTGCTGGGAGAAATAGAAACATTGGAGAAAAACCCATGTCCTCATGAAGCTCCCCAGGTGGCTCAGGGGTACAGGGCTCAAACAGGTGAAACTAATTTCAAGAAAGAGACCAGGTTTAATCATGATTATTAGATTATGCTTACGAGAAGTTTCAGGTTATTAGTCAGGGGTTCATAGTTTTGTTTTTCATCCTAACCGTAACATACCAGCAGACAATGCAGTTAAAAATAAATTTTAGGTTCCCCTTGGCTGTGCTGAAGCCATGTGGAGACCCGAGACAGAGAAACCAGAACACCTGGGTGGTGTCATAAACACTGTGGCTGGTTTCCTGCAGGGCAGTGGGCTCCTTCCTTTAACCTCGGGGCTCTCATTCATTCATTCATTCATTCATTCCCTTTCTGTTGAGTCCTACTATATGGCATGTGTTGTCCTAGCCACTGGGGTTAAAGAGATGAGCAGTAGAGACAGGGTGCCTGCTTAAAAGGATGGGGTGGGGCAGGCAAGAAACGGGTGGATGAAATAAATGACCCAAAATGCTTTCATACACTGACCCGAAATGCTATGAAAAAATAAATAAATCCACATGCCTGAGGATGTGAGAGCAAATGACCAGGTTAGAATCCAGTTACACGTGTGTGTCAGAGAAGGCTTCACTGCGGTGATGTCTTTGAACTTGCTTCATTTATTATAGATAATATTTAGAACAGTGCCTGATGTGTAAGTGTTTTACATATCTATAAATTCATTTAATTCTCATAACAACTCTATCAAGTAGGCACTATCGTCAGTGCCATTTTACAAATGAGGAAACAGCACAGAGGGGTTAAAAAACCTGCCCGAGGTCACACAGCTTAAAAGTGACTTGCCAGTTTGGGTGTGGGCAAGCAATAGACAACCCAAATTGTTGAAGAGTGTTTTAGTAAAGTGTCTCAGGGTAAGGGAGCTGATGAGGTTAAGGGTCAGGGTTAAGGAAACCAATGAAAGATATCGTGGTGTCCTGGGATTAGCAACAGCAGAAAGCTCCTGCCCAGGGCCTGGATGGCCTGGGCAGGGAGAGGGTGGTGGTTAGCGGAGACGTTGTGTTCTGGAGTCGTGGAGGAGGGAGAGCTCCCAAAGGGCCCTGGCACGTGGAGGAACATGGCCATCTGGAGCCGCAGGGAAGCTGGGAGGGCAGGAGAGTCAATACCAGACCCCTCTCTCTTCCTGCTCTTGGATTTCCACTCCCGTGGGCCAGACTAACTGGAAGCCAAAGGGCATCGGAGCCCAGGTCAAGAAGTCAAAGGTCAGAGTCTGGGAGTCCAGATCCAGGTAGAGAGAGGTGGAGCGTGGATATCAGGGCAGATGGAGACTAACCCCATGGAGACTGGACAAGAATATGCCCATCCATCCATTCGCTCAGTGAATACCTATTTTCTATGCCACGTTATGTCCCCCACCTCCGTGCGCTGAGGGAGTATTGATCTTGCCCACTCCTGCACTCCTGGCACCTAGCAGGTTGCTTGCCTGTCACAGAGGATGTTCAGTGAGTATCGTGCAAGGGATGAAAAAATAAGCACATGGATGAGCATACATTCATTCATTACTTCATTCATTTTTTTAAAAAATTTATTTATTTAATTTATTTTACTTTTTGGCTGCGTTGGGTCTTCACTGCCGCGTGCAGGCTTTCTCTAGTTGCGGCGAGCGGGGGCTACTCTTCGTTGCGGTGCACGGGCTTCTCATTGCGGTGGCTTCTCTTGTTGCGAAGCACAGGCTCTAGGCGTGCGGGCTTCAGTAGTTGTGGCACAGGGACTCAGTAGTTGTGGCTCACAGGCACTAGAGCACAGGCTCAGTAGTTGCGGCGCACGGGCTTAGTTGCTCCGCGGCATGTGGGATCTTCCCGGACCAGGACTCAAACCCGTGTCCCCTGCATTGGCAGGCGGATTCTTAACCACTGCACCACCAGGGAAGCCCCTCATTCATTCTTAAAACGCAGAGGAAAGTAAAACTTTCTTCCAGAGTTTTCAAGACATTTTGCAAAGGGCTGGAGGGTAATCCAGTGAACAAGACAGCCAAGGTCCCTGCCACCGAATTGCTTTATTCTACCAGGGCTTCAATTTTATCTTCCAGGTGAGAGAGAGTTTGGGTTAGTGGATGGGGTCTCAGACTGGCACCTGGTATCTAGACACAGACGGATTCTGTTTTGCCGCCTGCGGTTTTAAAAGAAGCTGAAACCAGTCAGGGTTTCTGGTCGGTCTCACAGATCAAGCCCCTCCTCACCAGTCCCCTTGTAGTTTCACAAAGGTGCTCTTACCTGCATGGCCCCTCGGGTACTTGAGATTTTGACCCCTGGATTAACGTGTGAGCTCAGATCTTCCATTTAATACAGGGTTTAGAACAGCCTGTAAGGTAGATGTCGGTAACACCACTGTAGTGAGGAGGACACCAGGGCTTAGGGATGGGAAGTGATTTGCCCAAGGCTGACCAGCTGGTGAGGGTCACGGCCAGGATCTGACTCAGGTTTATCGGGTCTGACTCTGCGATCTCCCCTCCCCAGTTGCCCTCTCCTCCCTTGGTCCCATGCAGCTCAAGGGGCCTCTGGTCCTCTCCTCCCCAGGTGTCCATCCGGCTGGACGGCGAGAACAAGGCCGTGGAGTACAACGCTGTGGGTGCCATGACGGATGCCGTCAGGGTGGTCTTCCGAGGTCCGCGGGTCCATGACCTTTTCAACCGGGACTGGCACAAGTTGGCCCTGAGCATCCAGGCCCAGAACGTCTCCCTGTACATAGACTGTGCGCTGGTGCAGACACTGCCCATCGAGGAGAGGGAGAACATCGACATCCAGGGGAAGACCGTGATCGGCAAGCGCCTCTATGACAGCGTGCCCATCGACGTGAGTACTGGCGGGCCTTCCGCAGCCCAGGTCCTGGGCTCACCAGGGAGAAGCCTCAGGAGCCAGGTGCTCCTGACGTCCCCTACACCTGCCTGTGTCATTTATCAAGCCGTCACCTCGCACTGTCTTAGGAGGGAGGACCCTGACTCAGAAAACTGCCATATCACCATCACTCATTCATTTAATTATTTAGCCACTTAATCATTTACCATATATATATTGAGCACCTACTGTGTGCCAGGCACTGTGCTTTGCACTGGGGACACGGGACATATATCTACATGTATATGTAGACAAATTGATGGGCAGAGAAATTAGTTACACAGTTCCCTGTAAATTTAGACTCTTTTCCCTTCTTCTCTGATTGTAAAAAAATTGGAAAATATAGGAAAGTATATGGAAAATAAGTAAAAATCATCCTCATTTCACCAACCAGGGATATTAACTGGGGAAGACTCAGTGGCTGGTAATAGCTGTCCTTCCATCACCATTCCATCCATCAGCGTTCTTTCCTTCTTTATCCTTTCTTTTTCCTCCTTAATTCTTTTTTCTTTTTTTTCACTTTCCTTTAATGTATCTTTCTTTCCTCTACAAATGCATTCCCACATCTATATACACAGACACACACACCATGAATATGCGCACACGTAGCACATGTACACTTATGTGCTGTCTTCAAACTGAAGTCAGCTTGATCCTTCCGACTGGGAGCGTCCCCTGCTTCTCGAGAAGTAACCAAATCATGATCTGGGATAGCTCTTTCCAAAACCATTTCGTTTATTATTTACACATATATGTATTTCTGTTATCAAATATAGGATTGTTGGATGTGTGCTGGGTATTTTGAAATTTATGTAAATAATGTACAGCACGTATAGTCACGTCTTGCTTTTTGTCTCTCAAAATTATGTGTCTAAGCTTTTATTTCTTTTAGCTGCTGCATAATACTTCATTTTATTGTGCATTTTGCTTATTTGTTCTCCTGTTAGTGAATATTTAGATTGTTTTGATGTTTCACCATCATAACCAGCAAGTCTTGGGTCTTGAACGTGCTGGCACATCTCCAGATGTGCTTTCCTCATGAAGAAAATAGGGTAACACGTGCCTTTGAGGCTGGAGATATATACCAGTTGGGAGAGTTTCTCTGGGGCATTCAATGATTAGATTGTAGGGTAAACAATTTTTGACTTTCCAGCATATTTTAACTTCTCAACAAAGTGACAGAACATTTATGTGTCTACCAGCAATGTATGAAAGACCCATTTTCTTAGATCCTCACCAACACATTGATAGACTTTTTTTTTTAACGTTTTTGTTGTTGTTTTGCTAATCTGATGGGCATACGATGGTATTTTGTTGTGGTTCTGTCTGCAGTTCCCTGATTGCCACTGAGCTCAGAAATACTTCTGTGTGTTTCTTGATCGCCTACTTGATTTCCACTTTGGTGAATGCCAGTTCATAGCATCTGCCTGTTTTTACAATGATGCTGTTTTTCTTTCTTTTTTTTTTTAGATTTTTTTTTTTTAATGTGGACCATTTTTTTTAAAGTCTTTACTGAATTTGTTACAGTATTGCTTCCGTTTTATGTTTTGGTTTTTTGGCCAAAAACCCAAACCCCCTGGCTCCATCGAACCTGCACCCCCTGCATTGGAAGGTGAAGTCTTAACCACTGGACCACCAGGGAAGTCCCGATGCTGTTTTTCTTTTCTTAATTATTTCTAGATAATCCTTATATACTCTGGATACTAATTGCATAGTTATTATATAATATATTTAGTATATGTGTTGCAAATATTGTTTCCTGATCTGTCAAGGACAAACCATAAACTAAAAAAAATGAGTAAGTTTGACTACATCAAGATTCAAGAAATGGTATTATGATATTGCAGGTTTTCAGTAAGAGGTAGTCATCATCAGGAACATGGTCACCACCGTCACCATTACGCTATCTTGGTGGTACTGGGATCTTTTCTAAGCAGGAAAGTGATTAGATTCCACACCCTCTAAGGCACCCATCTGTGTTATATAGCTGAGTGCTAAGCAGGGGATCAGGGATCAGACTTGGGTTCCTTGTAAACACCGTCTCTCACCACACACTTAGCCCTGGTAGGAGAAGTGGTCATCGCCCCACCTACACCCCCCAGGCCAGACACAGCACTGCCCACACCAAGCAGCTATCCACACCCCAGGAGCAGCCCTCAGCCAAGGGCTGGTGGCAGTTGGGGTATCAATACCCCGGCTCCCACACCTCTCAGCACCCTAAGTTGCATTTTATCCATTGGCTCCCTCAGAGCTCCCCGGCAGGTTTAAATTGCACTTGCCCACAGTGTTAGTGTCCTTGATAATAACCCTTTGCTGACTAACTCATTTCCCAACTCTGGTACTAGTACTTCCCAAATAAATAAACAAAACAAACTTACTACTTTCACTTGAATAAAGGTGTCTGGGTCTGCTAAACCAAACGAAACTAAAACATCTGGGCCAGTGACTGCAGCTGTCTGTGCCTCTGTTTTCTCTTCTGTAGGATGGAGACCATGACTCACCCCTGTCGATGTGGTTGTGAGGACTGGGTGCGATAACTAATGCATAGAGAGCAGCTAATGGTGCCTGGCACGTGGGGAGTTCTCAGGCCTGTTAAAGGCAATAGAGCCCAGTGATTAGGAAGGTGGGCTCTGGAGCCAGCCTGCCTGGGTTCAGATCCTTGTTCTGTGTCTGTGTGTCCTTGGAAATGTCATTTACATGTCAAACCCTCAGGTTTTGTTGTGGTGGTGGTTTTGTAACCAGGATTGCACTGCAGCTTGTGTGCATGAGTGTAGTTAACGCTGGTTGCTAAAATACTGAAATAGTCTCATGCTGGTTGGTAAATAGCAGCTGCCCAAGCCCCCCACACACACCCAGTACCCTGTCTCCATCTCAGCTGCTGGCGCTTATCCTTCCCTGGGGCGCCCCAGGTGGCCCATTCTCTAGCAAGTGAAGGGTAAGGAAGGGCCTGAAGCAGGCAGCGTCAGGGCCCTTCTGATTGCAGGGCCTGTGCTTACTGGTTGTTAAAGATGCTGAGTATCTCCCTGACTCTAACGGGATGATGGCCACCCTGCAAGCAGTGATGGCACCCGGTGACATGGAGGCTGTGAGGATGGGACGGAGTGATCCTCGTCAGGAGCTCAGCACAGTGTCGGCACATGTTAAGCCTGTGAAGAGTATCAGCTATTCGGAAAGTGAGGGTGAAGAGGTGGCCAGTGCTTCAGAGATCATACGGTCTAGGGGTGGGCCGAGGGCACAGGTGCCCACGCAGGCATCACTGGGGCTGCTGTGCTCTGGGCTCCTCTGCAGAGCCCCGTGACCTGGCCCTTTCCCCCCCCACTCCTCCTCCTGCAGGTCCCCCTGATGCGGAGCTCGGCCCCTCTCACCTGCTCTCTGCAGCTTCTGTGCCGAGTCTTCTTCTGACCTTGGTCTGGACCCGCCACGGGTCATTTTGTTCTGGTTTGCTGAGCATCCGGTGGATTGCATGCTCTGTGCCTTGGAGTCTCAGTTATTGTGTGGAAGCGATGTTCCCCTGAAACTTTTTCCAGGAAGACAACGTGGGCTTAGACAGTCAAGTGCCTGCACCTGGGGGCATGTAGAACGGAGGCGAGTTGAGTGCAGGGGCTTCACAGTTCGGGATAGAGGGTTTTCCTGGGAGGGCGACTCACCAGACCTGGCCTTGTTTTGGGTGAATTAATGCACAGAGATCAGCTCATCCTGAGCTGGGGGTGACCTCTGAGAAACTGGCTGGGGGGAGGGAGGGGATGAATGAGTGCAGGGCAGGGGATCTGAGTGTCTGCTCTGTGGTCAGCCAGGCTCATGGGCTGGGTGACCTTGGCAAGGGCGGAGCCTGGGAGTTTCAGTCTCCTGTCTGTGAAATGTTACTGCTTAGAGGAAATTTATTATTAAGAGGATTAAGAGATATAGGAAGAGTAAAACATTTCAAATAGCCCATATGCACAATAAGTACTTAATAAATGTTAGTAAGTAGTATTACTATTGTACTTTAGTTATGCATATTTAATTATAGAATAACACTGTTCATTATATTAATTATATGCACACCTACTGTGGTCCAGGTACTAAAAATAGAACCTAATTTGATTCTCATAACACCCGTGAAATTTGTAGACTGTTCCTATTTTTAAATAAGCTTTGGTTCAGTGAGGCTAAATTAATTCACTCAATAAACACATATTTCATTTTATTCTTTATTGAGGCCTAATCATATATAGTGAAATGCACAGATCTTAAGTACGTATTTTGATGAGTTCTGTCACATGTATATGCCAGGGATGGAAAGCGGTAAATGCGCACCGGCTGCCCCAAACCTGCGGCCTGGCCCTTCCGGTCCGTGTGGGCAGCGTCCGTGGGGCTCATGCCAGTGCCTCGTGTTGTGCTGTGGGGTTCATGTGATCAAGCGGGTGCTGCCTGAGTGTCCCGGGTGGATAGGAGCGCCCCAGTGGGTGGTGACTGCTCTTTCCGTCTTGTGTCTCAACACTATGTTTAATGAATAGAGAAAGACTTTAAGACTCTGACTTTAAGCCACTTATGGTCTCATATAAAAGGAAAGGATCACACTGAGATCTTTTCAGTCTCTTTGAATTACTTTTTTGATAACAGTAAGCATCAGGTATTACGGGACCCAGAGGAAAGGCATCCGACCTAGACGAACAGGGTAGGCGGATGGGGGAAGACAGGAGGGGGTGGGCAGGGGTGGCTTCCTGGAGGCAAGTGACTTCTGGGATGAGCCTGGAAGGATGAATTGGATTTGTCTGTGCGCACGCAAGATGGGAGGTGGCGGGAGCTGAAGCACGGTGGGGGGGTGGGGGGGGCGGGGCAGGAGGCAGGGCCAGGCCTTTCTAGTGCACAGGGCCTGGGCTCCACCTGTAGGTGAAGGGGCAGCAAAGGTTGAGGAGGGTGGGGAGAGCTCAGGGCTGTACTGGAGGACGTTCCCTGGGGCTGCAGAGAGCAGGGTGGATGGAAGGAGAAGGCGGGTGAGCCCTGTTAGGGAAGGAGGTGAGAGGCCAGGGCCTGGGCTGGGAAAGGGGGCAGGGCTGGGGGCTGGCCTGGGGATCCTGGCTCCCGGGTGACTCTCTGCTGAGGAACGTGCAAGAGAAATGGCCAGGGAAGTCAATGGGCATCTAGGCTGATGGGCAGGGAGCCCGTCTCCGAGCTGCGGGGAGAGGAGACTCAAACCCTTGGGGCCCGGGGCCGGGAAGGGGTGCTCCTGGGCTCTGGGGGTCAAGCTGGTCTGGGACCTGCCATGCTGGGACCCCTCCCACGTGACTCCCCGGAGGCCCTGCCAGCCTTCCCTCCGTTTCCCGCTCCTGTGTCCCAGGCCTGCCCAGCTCCAAATCCCAGGGGATGGAGCTGGTCGCTGAGAAGCCATAACCCCTCTCAGGAACCAGAGAGATTAATTTCTGATGCCCTCCAGCACTCTGGGTTCATTGCGTGGCTGGTTCTCGCGCTCGGGACCAGCCCCCACTCTCTCGCTTTGAGCAGCACAGACCCAGAGCGGCGCCCCTTCCACTGCTCAGTGCCCTGGAGCTGGTGGGCTGCCTGCTTCGCTGCTCTGCACCAGCCCCAAAGCCGCAATTCAGTTTTGGGTAAAGAAGAGTCCTCCAGAGACAAGAGCATTCAGGCTCGACTGGGCAGAAGGGGGCTGGGGCCGCGTTTGCCCTCCTTCCGCCCCGGTAGTGGCGGGGGGCAGGCGCAGAGCCCACCCAGAGTCTGAGCAGGGGGCGCCGGTGGGTGTCAGAGCCGCAGGCGCCAACCAGCGCCTTGCTCTGTGCCACCCACCGTGTTCCCAGAAGTTCTCACGGGCTGACTAGTTCCTCCACGTTGCAGGCTGTGACCTCACTCACCGCACTGTCCCCATTCTGTAAGGACGTTCAGCACAGAGACTGACTCACTCACTCAAAGTGGCAGAACTAGCAGACGGGGATGCAGACCTCACCGTCTGCTTGGAAGTTCTGCCCGTACTGTGAGTCTGGGCCTCCAGGTCCTGTCCCGCGCTGCCTCTCAGATTCGATGGTCACATTGGGCCCTTAACTGGGCCCTTTTAACCCACAGTGTGGAGTCTGGGGTCTGGGCTGGCTCCCACTCTCTCCTCCTCTGGCCCGTTGCCATTAGCTGAGGGTCCACGTTGTACCCAGTGCCAGGGAATCCCAGAACCTGACGTTTGTCAGAGGAATACTGTGCCCCCTTCCTGTTTCGTGCTGGGTTTCTAGATTAAAAATGAATCCTGATGAACTACACGGAGGGAGGATCAATGAACCCTGCACCCCTTCGTAAACCTTCCAGAAGCGTAGGCTGGGGCACTTGTGACCACGTAGCTCAGGCTTGAACACGGTGGGGAGAGACCACGGCACCCTGCAGCTCCACCTGCCATGGACGCCTGTGTCTGGCCTCACCTGGTCTTCACGGTGCCCTAGGAGTCATGGCAGCATCTCCATCTGACAGAAGAGGAGACCGAGGCTCAGGGCATTGGGTGCCTTGACCAGCTGCTCTGAGAGAAGAGCAGGGCTGAGGCTCAGACCCGGGCCCAGCTGATCTCAGATCCTAAGCTCTCTGCACCCTGATTGGTTTCCACACTGTAGCCAGGAAAGGGTCACCAAGCTGCATATGGTGGACACGGAGGGAAACTGGGGCTGGAGAGAGGACCCTGCAGTAGTTCAGCCTGGAATTGCTGAGGGTGTAAACGGGAGCAGAGATCCCAGGGGGTGGGGGCAGAGGGGCATCAGGAGGTGGGCTCCCTGACATGGTGGAGGGAGGGGAGAGGGAAGAAGGTGGGACAGGGAATGGTGGGATTCCAGGCAGTTGGAAGGGACCCCTCCTGGCTCCCAGGCCCTGCCGCCCACCGTGAGTGCACCTGTGCAGGCCCCAGGCCACCTGTGCTCCTCCCTGACCCTGACCTTGCCTTCTCCACCTCTGTCCCTGCGGCCTTGCCAGACAGACCCAGTCGCTGAGCATGTACGCTTGCTAATGTAGAAAGCAGGACCCTCTCTTTAAAATAGGCCTTGTTCCAAAGCGTGATTTTGTGTTTTGTCATTTTCTCCTGTCTGTGGGCTGGTGTCTCTACAGGAAATACAACAGACAGACAACTGGAATTGTTACTGTTTCTGCTGAGTCGAGTCTGTGGGGTGAGGGCTTACACCTGCCGGGGCCTGTCCCAAAGCCAGGAGAGTGAGGTCAAGCTGCCTGGCCAGCTTGCTCAGGGCCTTCGAATGCAGCACAGACCGCAGAAGGGCACAGGGGAGGTGCAAGGCTGGGAGCATTCAACATTGGTGTTAATAAAATAAGCATCCGTTGATTTAGCTCAATTTCCATTCGATAAATGTTTGTCCATGCGTGGTGCATGCATGTATCCACTGAACCATTCATTCTATGCCTCGGGACATCTGCTATGTCAGGAAGTGCTCTGGGGCTGGGGGTACAGAGAAACACAAGAGATAGGAGAGGCCTGCCTCACAGAACTGCTGTTCTAATCGGAGAAACACAGTTTAAAAAGTAAACTGAGAAATGCACACAAAGGAGGCATTGTAGTCATTGCTTTTATGAGGATGTACAGGATGACAAGTGACAGGGAGGGCCTGGGCTCTGATGGGTGGTTACAGAGGTGAAAGGTGAGAGGAGCCAGCCTTGTGAGGAGCAGGAGGGAAAAGCAGCTGGGAAAAGAGAGCTCAGTGTGTTTGAGGGCTGTGGGTCAGGATGGGGAGCCCAGGGGGAAGATGGACACACAAATGTATAATTACCATGCAGGCTGGTATATTCAGTATTAGCTGTATGTACAAGGAGCCAAGTGGTGGAGAAGAGACCCCGTGAACTCTTCTTGACAGTAGAGGATGTGTATCAGTTATCAGTTGCTGCATAACAAATATCCCCCCCACCCCTGCCCAAAAAAGAGGGATGAAAACAACAAACACTTATTGTCTCATAGTTTCTGTGGTTCAGGAATCTGGGAGGGGCTGAGCTGGGTGGGTCTTGCTCAGAGTTTCTCATAACGTTGCTGTCAAGCTGTTGGCTATTGCTGTGATCTTGAAGTTAGAACAGGGCTGAAAGACCACCTCCAAGCTCATGCAGGTGGTTGCTGGCAGCCTCCCGTGGGCTGTTGGACCGAGGGCCTCAGTTCCTTGCTGTTGGATTGCTGACAGCGGCCCTGGTTCCTCCCTATGTGGGCTTCTCCGTGGGGCAGCTCCCTGCGTGCCAGCTGATGACCCCCAGGCTGCGTGATGTGAGAGAGAGAGAGAGACCGTGTGCGCACACACAAAGAAGCCAGTCTTTCTATAACTGATCTTGAAGTGACACGCCATCACTTCTGCCATGTTCTGTTCCTTAGAAGCCAGTGACCAGGTCCCTCCTACACTTGGGGGTGTGGAGGGGAATGAAGCTCCACCTCTTGGAGGAGCATCAAAAGATCTGTGGGTGTATTTTTACAACAACTCCTGAGGGGATGCCTCAGCGTGGTTGCTAGTTTTCAGGGGTTTTCCTAGAAGAGAGACCACGTGCAGAGGCATGGACGTGACAATCCGTGGTTTCATTTGCTGTGCAAAAGCATATAAGTTTAATTACGTCCCATTTGTTTATTTTTGCTTTTATTTGATAGAAGCAAATTTTTAATATAAAAAAGTTCACTTAAGCCACCACATGGACATGAGAGAGTTGAAAACAGGGATACTCTGAACCTTTGGAGACTGCTGGTGGCAGCACCATGGCAGGGGCTTTAGTGAATGCAGTGGCCACGGATTGTGGACGGGAGGAGGCGTGTGAGAGGCTTGAGCTGTAGCACATTCAGAGCAGGAGAAAACGCTGCCCCCAGTCTGTGCTGAGTCACCTTGCGCTTGGGGCTCGCACTTTTGGAGGGAGAGGGACGGGATGTCTGTAGATGAGACTTAGGCTCCCTCTGAAGTTCAGCTCAGGGTCAGACCACACAGGACCCTGAGGAGGAAGTGGGCCTGATCCCTGAGCAGGGCCTACCTGAAACCAGGGAGGATCTGGGTTCCAAAGCCCCCAAAACTCACTCTCTGTCCTCGCTTTCCCTCCCAGTTTGACCTACAGCGGATCGTGATTTACTGTGACTCCCGACACTCGGAACTGGAGACGTGCTGTGACATCCCCTCGGGCCCGGTGAGCAGAGACTCTGCATGGAGGGGTTGGTGGGGGGGGGGGGGAATGGGTCCTTGGCTTCCCGAGGGAGGGGACGTCCTGGGCCCCGGGGTGGGATCAGGGGACACCCGCCATCACAGTGCGCCCTGGGAGGGAGCCCGGTGGTCATCGCTAGGGTTCCATTTCCTGGTCTGGCGGGCGTGGGTTGGGGGAGCGGGTCATGCAGGTCTGTCCCAGCCTTGGTCTACAGCCCCCGGGGCTGCAGCTGAGCGATGAGGCCCAGCTCTGGGGAGCACGGGGCAGAGGCTGGCAGGAGGGAATGGCATCCCTGCTGCCAGCGCTCAGAGTGGGGAGGCCGCCATGCTCTGCGCTGCTCAGCAAGACAGGAGGAGGCAACACGGGGTCAGGAACGGCGGGCAGAGGCTCCTGGGCCCCCGGCGCAGTTCTGCCTCTCCCAGGGCCTCCCCACCTCCGCCTCGGTCCAGGTCCCTCCCCCTCCATTTACCAAATACCAGTTCCAAGGGTGCTTCCATAGTCCTGCCGCCCAGAGTTGAAGGCTGAAATCCATGGACTTGGCGGGCGCGGGCCCCGGACGCAGTGAGCACTCGGTCAGCGTGTCCTGTGTCAGGACAAGGCGGGGGCACAGGCACCCGGGGTGGTCGTTACCAGGGCTGGGGCTTCGGAGTCAGCTGAGCCTGACTGTTGAGAGAGAGGAGAGAAAGGAAAGGGAAGGAGACGGGTAAGAGCAGGAGAGAATAAAGGGAAAGAAGGAGGCGGGGAGAGGAAGGGAAGAAAGAAGGGAGGGAGGGGGCTGGCGAGGGTAAGGAAATAAGTCATTACGGGCACACCTGCTGGGTTCCTGCGTGCCAGACTCTGAACTGGATGCTTTCTTCCTGTCCCACTAACTCCTCCTCACTGCATTTTGATGGAAATGCCCTTGTCCCCATTCTGCAGAGGTTAGCACCGAGGCTCAGGGGGGTTAAGTGGTTCCCACAGGCTGCTGAGAGGCCAGTGAAGTGGCTGAGACCGTTGGCCCACGCCAGTCTGACTCCAAGGCCTCAGGGTGCCAGGACCTGCGGTCAGACGCTACTTGCCCTCCCTGCTCAGGCTCCAGTGTCCTCAGGGTTCCTGGCTCCCCTTTGCCTGTGCAGGGAAGCTCCAGGGAGCGGTGCTGGGCAAGAAGCCAGGTTCTGACCACTGTGCTTTCCTTCCAGTGCCAGGTGACCGTGCTGACGGAGCCCTCACCCCCGCCCCAGCCGCCTCCCACCTCCGGCAGTGAACAGATCGGGTTTTTGAAGACTATCAATTGCTCCTGCCCAGCTGGAGAAAAGGTACCATCCACGGTCCACCCTCAGCCGCCAGCCCAGGGCCCCAGAGCTGAGTGGGGCAGGGTGGTCAGCAGAACCGGCAGTGGAGGTGGGAATTTCCCATCATGCACGTGGGCTGCCAGGGCAGGGTGGCCCCAGGCTCCAGGTGACTCTCCGGTCAGGGGACTGTCCTTGCTCCTTGGGCTTCTCCCTTCTTGATTTCTGTGCACGTTGGGAGGGGAGCTGCTCAGACCCAGCTGTGATGCACATCTTCCTGAAGTTCATAATGTCTTCCCAAGGCGCTTCTGGCTCCTCCCGGTCTCCTCTTCACTCGTGTGTGACTAAACCAGCCAGATTTGCTTCGAGAATAAGACTCTGCATGGGCAGCGGCTGAGGGTTTAGGTGTGCTCTGCGGGACGCACCCTCATCCCTTTCTTCTCAATGTTCCCTGTAATTAGCTGGACTATATAATCTAAATGCATATATGAGTAGAGTTGAATGCCTCTTGTTACTAATTTTAAAACCTAGTATGTTTCTGACTGCCACCACCGCCCTTTAGCCTAGATGAAATGTCTCCTCAAGTGCCTGAGGCCTTCATCTGTTTTTCTGTGGACGAACAGCCCTCTTAACAAGAAACAAGTTTCCACTGTTTGAGCAGAATAAACAGATATGTGAGGATGACGAAATCGAGATGGTCTCCGTGAAGATCTGCTCGACTGGTAGCCCCAGGGCCCTCGGTCTACAGCATTCAGTGTATCCATCGCTCTGCCTGCCCCTCCCAGCTCAGGGCCGGCACACAGGAGGTGCTCCCCAGCTTTGCAAGGGCCTTGGGAGACACAGACAAAGATACGAAATCGTGGTTCACGTTCATTGGGGTGGACACACTTTAAGAATTTCCTAACAGTTTTGTGTCAATAAACCGCCTGTCCTGGCAGCCTCTCCTCCCTCCCTTCTTCCCTCTCCTCTGTTCTCCTTCACATGCTCCTTTCTTCTTTCCACCCAGAGACCCCCTCCCAAGGAGCTCTCAGTCAAGTGGGGTTGTCCAACCATGGCCCAGCTGGCTGGGAGGCCACGAGGAGCCAGCTCTGTCATGCTGCGAGCTGAGGCTTTGTCTGGGGCGTCGGTGAAGTTAGGGGCTTCCGGCCTGGTGCTGGGTTAGGATTGGGAGAAGCCAGAGAGGGAGCCAGGGTGGGTGCACCCAGGGCGCTGGGCAGGGATCCTCATCCGCGCCCCTGGCAGGCTCAGGCGGTCCACAGACAGCGTGTTGATCCGGTTCTCACCCATCAATGTCATAACGAAAGCAACTGTCCAAACCCAAATCCTTTTGAATTCTTGTTTTCCATTGAAAACCCCAAACGGAAAGGGTAACTGCAGCAGCGTGGGGCTTGGCCCACTAGCCTGCAGACTGTGCCAGGGAGGGCGGCCGATGCTAGCTCTGCCCAGTTCATGGTCTCCCTGGAGCCCTGCCCTGGCGGGGCCCCTCGGGAGGAAGTCTGGGGTCAAGCAGGCCTCCATCCTCTCTTCCCGCCCACCTTCTCACTCTCCAACTCACAAACACCTGCTGGATCGCCACTGACCTCCTGAGCTTGGCTCACAGATCCCCTCCCCAACCTGTCCCCACTCTGTGTGGCCCCTGGTGGGTCCTAGTTGCCCTTCTAGCCTCATCTCACTCCCCTTTCCCCTCCCAATTTCTAGGCAGGCAGGAATGTCCTGTTCCTCTGCGAGGTCATGATCTTTCTTGCCTTCTGGAATTTGCATATGTAGCATCTTCTGCCTAAAACATCTTTTCCCTCCCGCCACCCCTTTTAATCTGCTAATGCCTGTTCTTCTTTCAAGACATCCGCAAAGAATCCTTTTCTGATCCCATTATTATTGTCTGTATGATCTCCCGCCTCCCTTCCTCCCTGCCTGCCTTCCTTCCTTTCTTTCCATTCTTCACATCCATCCATTCAATACCTACTCATTTAGCCCCTGCTATTTGGGACATTATGACCCTTTCTTTTCCTCTTCTTCCATCGACCATAACAATTACCACATTGGATTAAAACTGCCTACTTGTCTTTACTTCCATAAGCTCATAAATTCCAGATGGTGAAGACTGAATCTTTCCATGTCTGTATTTTCAGCCACTATATGAAATAATGGTTGAATTGATGGATAAGTGGACCCAGGGTATGAAGGATGGATGGAATGGCTTATTGGGTGATGCCACCCAGAGTTTGAGGCTGGCATTTATAAATTGATGGATGATCTTTCCACCAGTGGCTGTATTTGGAGGCCACATCCGAGTTCCCCATGTAGGTTGGCAGTGTGAGAACGGGTGCTCAGCTCCAGTGAACTTTGTCCAACTTATTGATCGGCACGTGGCTTACTAAGGGACTGGCTTATGAGCAGGTGGAGGGGATAACCAAGTAGTAAAGAGAGAAAGGGGGAAATTAAAACAGAACCTTACTCATTTCTTTTGTCTTTCTTCCTTTAGGGTGAAAAGGGCTTTGATGGTCCAGTGGGACTCCCCGGCCCAAAGGTCAGTACCGGAGCCAGCAGAGAAGCCCTTTAGAGCGTGAGGTCCTTTGATTTGCTCTCTTTGTAAGAAGGAGGAAAAAACTCCCAAACAATGGTGTGTTAGATTACTGTGCTGCGGGGTTTTGCTTCTGAGCTTGTTGAGATGGAAGGCTAGAGCAAGTGGCATAAAGTCCGTAACCTCTGAGTCCCTTCACGGTTCAGAGCGTCCATTTCTCAGCCTGAGCGTGTGATCGAAAAGGAGAACACGCATGCCCGGGCTCAGGTGCTGTTCGCTCCAACAGGCTCGGCCCTCCGTGGTCAGCTAACTCTGCATCAATCCTTTCAGGCCTCTATATTCCAGAAACTTCGGGGGTTGCGCTTTAAAGAGTCTATTTGTTCAGGACGCACGATCTGTTTGCTTGACGTGCGTGAAATTCTTTTTGTACACGTTTTCCAAACTCACGAATTGCTCAAGGCCAGGTGCCTCCTTGTGGGCTCCTCCCTCCTCAGCCGTGGACCAGCCTTTTCTCTGTCCACCATTGCCCAGGTTTATGGCATTTACGGAGCTGGACAGGGCTGTCGTCTCGCATCATTGTTTCGGTCCCGGAAAGCTGAGACCCAGAGAGGTGTGCATTGCCCGGGGTCACACAGAGGCTGAGGGAAGAGGTCAGCGTTGCCCAGTGGCCATGACCTGGTCTGGTGTTCGAAAGGGACTGAGTGTGATGGTGCAGACACCTAGCGATGACTGCATCCCCTTCCCTTCCGTCCCCCCTCCTCCCTCTCCCCCTCCCCCTGCCTCTGTCCCGCCCTCTCTCCCTCTTTCTCCCCCTCCCTCTCACCTGTATTACTTACGTTCACATTCATTCAGTGCATCACCATTGAACATCTCCTAAGGTCCCTTTTGTCTTCTCCCTTTTTCCTTCCTCTGTGTGTACCTCCTTCATCTTCCCCTTCTCTCGCCCTTCTCCCCTCTGTCCCCAGTGTGCTAGGATGGGGAGAATAGACAGACAGACACACGCACACACACAGGAGGTCCAGGGTGCCAGGTGTTCGCTGCGAGAAAGAGAGCAGGGGCTTCTGCCTTGCTGAGCAGCCCCTGGGCTGTAACCTCAGCTCCTGGGCTGTCAGATGGAAGAAGAGAGCAAAGCTGTTTGGGGGTTTGTGAACCTCTAAGTAGAAAACGTTTGTCTGAAGCAGTGGCCGTTCGCGGAGCGACCGAGCTGTGTTGTGGTCGGACAGATCTGGGGTTGTGCGGACGGCAGAACCCGACCCCTGACCCTGGGAGAGAAGATGAGGTGGGAGGGAGGGGATTCTAGGGAGGGAAACAGGTCCCACCACCTGCAGATAAGCCTGGCTGCCCCGTGGCTGATTGGCAGTCCTGGCCCTTTAGCCAGTGTCCCAGCCCATTCGTGGTTAAGATGCTGGGTAAACACCTTGATTCCAGTGGCTCCGTTTACCTAGAGGTAACTCAGGTCACATCCATAGGCATGGCCTGGTGGATCCTGGGTGCCCAGGCCTGTTCTGGATGCAGGGACATACCAGGGAGCCATATCCCCGGACTCAGAGCCAGCAGGAAGAGGCATGACAGGGGGTGGGACACTGGGTTGGGGGGAGCGGGACTGGGAGGGGGGCCCTGAAGCTTCCTGGGGAGGCTCCAGGATGCCTGGGAGGCCCCGCCCTAGCTGGGTCCAGTAGGATGCATAGGAGCTTCCGTTCCCATTCCCAGGGTCAAGCGTGCGATGCTGTCACCCACTTGCTTTCTCCAGGTGTCCTTCGTTCCGGGATTTAGGAGTTTGAGAAAATTATTCAGATGCTCCTTCCCTCTCCGGGGGTGGGAGGCTTGGCCTCATGGTGCAGTTGGCAATGACAAAATCGGCTGCTTCCAGAAAACTGGGGCAAGGTGGGCCACGGGAAGCTGGTGTGGGAGAGGTTGGTCGGAGGACCCGACCCAACGCTTGTCTCTGGTTTCCACCCCTCAGGGGGACATGGGAGCCCCTGGGCCGGCTGGAGCTCCTGGACCCAAGGGAGAGAAAGGAGATACGGTGAGTGAAGGCCCCTCCGCGTGGCCAGCGTGGGGGACCCCTCTGCACGGGCACAGGAGGCCTGCCGGCCGCTCCAGCCTCGCCCTGCACCACCCCACCCTCACCCCCCGAATTCTGTGCTCCAGGTTGGCAGTGGTGACTCCCCCAACTGGTCATATCTCACCCTGGCCGTTGCATATGGTTTTTCCTCTACCGGGAATCATTTTGCCCTCTGTCCACCCCCGTTTGCCCCTCACCTCCCCTTCCTGCCTGGCTCACGTTTTCGCACCTTTCAGACTCAACCAGGCATAGTTCTCCAGGGTATCTTTGCGACCCCAGGTCTGGCTCACACACCCCCTCAGTGCTCCCACATCCCTGGTGCCTGTCAGTCCCCGCATCAGCTGACTCCCTGATACCTTGGTTTGCGGTTTGTCGGTCCAGCATCCCCAGCATCTGGCCCAGCACAGACTGTGTTCATGGATCCTTCGGTTGATGAGCGAGCACAGTGGATGGTGGGTCAGGGAAGAATTACAGAGATAAACGATTCATGGTGCAGAGCAGGGCTTAGGAGCCACATGGCTGGGAAGCAAAGGCTGGCTCCACCAAGATACTTAACCTTTCTGTCCTCAGTTTCCTCATCTGTAAAGTGGGGAGGATAAAATTAACTGTCGAGTTGCATGATGAGGATTAAACGAGTTAACACATGTAAACAGTTTGTAACAGTGCGGAAGCAAAGTAAATGCTATCGTTCCTCTATTGTTACCTGGGCTGGAGGAAGCACTAAACCCATCCTTCAAACTGCATCTTGTAGCACCAATAGCACCAGTTCGGAGTCAGGTGGACCTCAGTAATCGTCCCTGGCTCCAGTCTTCATTAGCTGTGTGACTGTGAGCAGGTTTCTTAACCTCTCTGAAAACCTCGTTTGCTCCATTAGCAGAATAAAGAAAAGAACAACTTTGTCTATAAAATGCCTGGCCCGCGGTAGGAGGTCAGTGAATGAGAGTGAGTATAATCAGTTCCTTTTAGGTTCTCAGTGCTCAGGGGAAACCCAACGACAAGACGGAGCCGCTCCCCTAGAAGAGCTAGCCTGGCAGATACCCCGTGCCATCATCTGAGAGTTCATGGTTGTAGCTACACCGCCTGCCCTTCTTCACAGGGGCTTCACGTGGGTCCCTCCTCGCTCCTTAGAACAGCTTCTTAAACTTAGGCTCATCACTCACGGATGGGAAGCATACAGAATTTTCAGACTTGCGTGATGCGCTCGTGATCACATCAGGTGCTCTGCCTGTGTGTGGCAGAGGCAGGATTTGAATCTATTTTCATCTGAGTCTTGTGCTCACTTGCTGAGCTACACCTTTCACCCACACCATACACACCTGCCTCCTGTGCAGAGGTAGGAAGCACCTGCTCTGTGCAAAATAACATGGAACTAGGAAGAGAGGCTGATATTTAAACAGCATTCATGGTGTGCCGGGATCTGTGCTATATGTTTTACAGATTTCTGGCTCATTTAACCCTCAGATCAATGTTGTGAGGTGAAGGCTAGCGAAACACCCATTTTACTGATACACAGGAAAAAACCAGGCTACAGAAACTGCCTGTGAGAGGGCACAGATGTCGGATCTCACAGACAAAGCCTGCAAAGTAGCCATTGTAATTATATCCAGAGAACTAAAGGAAGCCATTCGGAAGGAAATAGAGGGGAGTATCGTGACATTATCTCATCAAATATAGAACATAAAGAGGTAGAAATTGTTAAAAAGAACCAAATGGAAATTCTAGAACTAAATGGAAATTTTAAAGTACAGTCACTGAAATGAAAAGGAAAATCACTCGAGAGGCATGATGGTAGGTTTGAACTGCTGAAGAAAGAGCCAGCATTCTTGAAAACAGATCAGTAGTGATCATGTAATCTGAAGACCAGAGAGAAGCAATAATGAAGTAAAATGAGCAGAGCCTCAGAGAAGTGTGAGGGCCCGTGAAGTGCGTCAGTGCGCACATAACGGGGGTACCAGGAGCGGAGAGAAAGGAGCAGAGAAAGTATTCAGAGAGATCATGGCTGAAGACATCCCGACTTTGATGAAGAGCAGTAATCTACACGTTCAAGAAGCCTCAGGAAGTCCAATCAAGAAAAACAAAAGGAGGTCCATCCTTAGAAAAATCATAGTAAAAAATGCTAACAGACAAAGCAAAAAAATCGAAAGCAGAAAAAGAAAAATGATTCCTGATGTACAAGGAAAACCCAATAAGATTATCAGCTGACTCATCACCAAAAATAATTGAGGCCAGAATGCAGTGGAGTGACAAGTTCAAAGTAATAATTATGACAGTGTATCATTGGGTATTTAAGAAATATTTGTAACAACAATAGCACAAAAATGGGGAAGAAGGAATAGATCACGTAGGAGTATGTTTCTAAATCTCACTGGAAGTAAGTTAGGGTAAATCTTAAGTAGATCCTGATAAGATGTATATGGTAAACCTCAAGCAACCTCCAAGAAAATAATTCAAAACTATATGGTGAAAATATCCTTAAAGAGGTTAAAATGTTGCACTGAAAAGAACTCATGTAATGCAAAAAAGAGCAGTAAAGGAGGAATAAAGGAACAGAAAATGTTCAGGAGACATAGAAAACAAAAAGTTAAATGGCATATGTAAATCTACCTACATCAAAAATAGCATTGCCTGTAAATGTATGAAACAAATCAGTTGAACAGCAGAGATTTTCAGCCTGGACATAAAAACAAGATCCAACTGTATTGTGTCTATAGGAGACACACTTCAGATTCAAATATATAAATACGTTGAAAGTAAAAGACGGACAATGCACATTCTACAAATAGAAAACATTAGAAATTGGAGTGACTATAACAGTATCAGACAAAACAGGCTTTAAAAAAAGTTTATAGAAATAAAGAGGAACATTTTATAATGATAAAAGTGTCGATCCTTTAAAAATATGTAACAATTATAAACATATGTGCACCTAACAGAGCCCCCAGATATATGAAGCAAACATTGAGAATTGAAATGAGAGACTTAACACCCCACTTTAATAGTGTGTAGAACAACTAGGAATGTGGAGAAATCGTAACTCATACATTGCTGGTGTAAAATGCAGCTGCTTTGAAAAACAGTCTGGTGGTCCTTAAAGGGTTAAACACAGAATTATATGACCCAGCAATTCCACTCCTAGGTGTGTAACTGAAAGAAATGAAAACACGTGTTCATACAAAAACTTGTTCATGGATGTTCATAGCAGCATTATTCATAATAACGGAAAAGTAGAAGCAATCTAAATGTTCATCACGTGATGAACGGATAAATAAAATGTGTGTCATAGCCATACAATGGCATAGTATTCTGTAATAAAATGAGGTATTGATACATGCTGCAAGGTGGGTGAACCTTGAAAACAGTTTGCTAAGAAAACACGGGCTATGAAGCCAGTCATAAAAGCCCACATATATGATTTCATATATATAAAATGTCTAGAATAGGTGAATTTATGGAAACAGAAAACCGATTTATGTTTGCCCAGAGCAGGGGGGTGGGGGGAAAAGGGGAGTGACCACAATGGGTTTGGGGTTCTTTTGGGGTGATGAAAACATTTTAAAGTTGATTGTGCTGGTGTTGCACCACCACATTTAGTACATTTAGTAAATGTACTAAAAAGCCATTGAATTGTACTCTTTATTTTTAGTTAATTTATTTATTTTTGGCTGCGTTGGGTCTTCGTTGCTGCACACGGGCTTTCTCTGGTTGCGGATGTGTGCAGGCTCCTCATTGCGGCAGCTTCTCTTCCTGTGGAGCGCAGGCCCTAGGCGCACGGGCTTCAGTAGTTGTGGCTCGTGGACTTAGTTGCTCCGCGGCATGTGGGATCTTCCCGGACCAGGGCTCGAACCCGCGTCCCCTGCATTGGCAGGCGGATTGTTAACCACTGTGCCACCAGGGAAGTCCTACACTTTAAATAGGTGAATTATGTGCTCTGTAGATTATATCTCAATAAAGCTGATGTGGAAGAAAGAATAGTACCATAATATTGAGTTGTTGGGAAAATTAAATGAGATAAAACTGACGAGAATCTACCCTCAGTAAATGATAGTGTCTTTTAGAGGCTCCTTGGCAGGGCTCATGAGAAAGCAGCCCACCATTTTGAATCCCAGGGCACATCTGCCATGGGTGATGTCATGCCGTGGAGATACTTCGTAGAAAACCTTTGCCTTCTGCTTTGCTTTTCCAGGGCAGAGGACCTTTTGTCCAAGGAGAAAAGGGTGAAAAGGTAAGCACCTCCCTGCTGTCTGACTCCTCCAAGGGCCGTGGATGTGGCCCGGGAACAGGATGGGGGACTGGGGTTCGGGAGAGTTATGTGCTGCCGTGGTGCTGCCTGGTAAGAATTTGGGTGGGAGGGAAAGAGGTTTCCTGGGCTGAGTGCCTCAGTGTGTGAAGTGGGAGGGAAGGGCTTGTTTAGGACGTGGATGGTTCACAGTGCTTAGAGCAGAGGGTACTTAATGGCGCTCATGGAAGTTGGGATGCAGAGCTGCAGACGTGGTTTGAGGACCAACATGCGGGGCATTCAATATCAAAATGTGTTCAGGCCTTGTTTGCAGTGATGGGAAGGCCTTGGACGGTCTGTGCGTGATCAGACATGCTGAGAAGGTTCGGATAGCAGGTGCCGATAGACGTGAGAGCGGGGCAGACCAGAGGAACTTGGGGAATAGTCGGGAGATTGTTGCAGAAGTACGAAGGCAAGATGATGAGGGACAGAGTCAAGGGTGGCCGCAGGACTAGACAGGCAGAGGAATGGAGGCCTATTCACATTCTCCCTGGATATGAATGTTGCATCTTCTTTAGCCTTCATCAGTCGTGATGATGATGTACAAGCTCGACAGATCCTGGGAAAGAGGGGATTCCTTCTAAAGAGGAAAGCTTTCTTAAGGTGTCAGCCTAGAAGGAGAAATAAAAAGCAGTCACTAAAAATGCCATTTTCCACTCACACCAGAGATTAAAAGTACATCTCCCATTTCCCAGGAGAGGCAGCCACAATACTTTGTAACATACATTTATGTTGGTTATTTTGCCGGAGTCTAGGTACTCGTAGACTCAGAATGCAGGGCATTGGACCCCAGAAGGATATCGTTACTCAGAGGGGGGCTCACATCAACCCCTTGCGTAGGGCTGATGGTATAAAGCAGGTGCCACTCTGTCAAGTTACTATGGAAACAGAGCTTTCATGTGCCCAGCTCGTTCTCTCCGTGTAGCACCTTTTATTTAGTCCGTTCATGTCTAGAGATTTACTCTAAGGAGATAAATCAAGGCTGTGCACAAGTACATACCCACACGTTTCGTAATTACAGCGTGATTTATAAGCCAGCCTGGAAACAACTGTAATGCTCTGCAGTGGGCAAAAGGTAACATGAGTTATTGTACAGCTAAATAATACAATGGCATTTAGGGACACAGAATCACATTTAGAAGGATAATTAATGACCCAGAAAATGAAGATAGCATTTTGTTAATTTTTAATTAAAACACATTGCAAAATATCTATACAGTATGACCCCGGTTGTGTTTATGTGTGTGTGTGTGAGACTCAGAGAGGGAGGCTGATGCTGGGGCCAAACCCCCATTGTTAACCACTGGTTGTCTGTGGGTGGCAAAACTATGAGAGTATTTATTTTTTCCCTTACTTTTCTTTGTGTCTTCCTTTATTCCACAATGAACTTCTCTTTTTTAACCTCTGTTAAAAGCACAGGCACACACACGCACACGTAGTAACTACTGCACAGGAATACAAAGCCATTTGAGAGACAGTGTGACACACAGCGTAACAGGAGCTTTGCCCCAGGCAGACCTGGGTCAGTCGAGGCTGTTCCCAAGCTCTGCCATCTGAGTCTGGGTCTCCCGCTCCCTACAGCAGGACCGGCGCCACCATCTTCCACGATTCCTGTGTGGTCTCAAAGCACAGCGCCTGGAACCTAGGCGCTCAGCTTTGATAGTTGGCAACATGTTCGGTTCCTAAGAGCCCAGAACCCGGGCACAGGGTATTAACAGGACACCCACGTGTTCCTCGGGTTCAGGACTGGGGCTGTCAGAGTCCTTGAAGTCAGGGTGCTCAGCCTGGGCCGTGCTTCCCAGGCAAGACCAACGTGCAGCCCCTGGGCCGGCTCGTCCTCTGAGTGGCGTGCTGTCCTCACGTGCTGGTGCCACCAGGAGCAACGGGCAGGCCGCCTTTCTCCCATGAGCATGAGCAGCAGCTGCGTCTCTGCCCCGTCTGTTCTGGTTGAGCTCAGGGCAGGCGGCCTTCTGCTTCTGGAGGCACCTCCCCGGTGCCCCCAAAGCCCAGGCTGCAGTGCTACGCTCAGGACCTGAAGCTGCCGGGCCGCAGTCCCAGCCGGGAGACCCCCTCACACATCCGGTGCTGGCAGGAGAGACGCGTAGCTGGATCGACTCCGACACTCCTGTCTCTGTCTTTGGTTGACATTCTCCTGCGGTTGGGCATTTTTAGCAAAGTCTGAGTCTAGATTGTGCCACATCTGAGCTATGTGATTCGGGATGAGTCACCTCCGTCTCTGGGTCTCTGCTCCCTCATCTGTAGAAACGAAGGGGTGGGATGTGATGATGCATAAGGGACCTTGCAGGTGGCAGTTCTGAGACTTGGTCGTCAGCCCACCCCCAGCCTGAGTCCCTGGGGCTGTCTTCTGTAACTTGGAGTCTCTGCTTCCCCTCCACGATGCAGCGAGGCCAGGGAGAGTCAAGGGGACAACAGGATCCACAGAAGGGAGGAGGCCACTGGTGACTCATGCACTTGGACAGAGCTTAACAAACTGGCTTTTTTGCTTGAATGTTCTCTCGAAAGCAGTCGCAGAGCACCAAGGGGATTGGACGGACTGGAGCCCGATGTGTCCAGAAATCATGTGATGCTGAATCTTGCTGTGGTTTGTTGTTGTTTTTTTTAATTTTTGGTGATGTAATCAGCCACTGTGACAACGTGCATTGGCCTGTCTGAGGGCCAGGCACCGTGTAAGCTGTGTCCATGCTTTATGTCTCATTATTAAGACAGTGCTTCAGGGAAGGCACGGCTATGCCCTTTTCACAGATGAGAGAACATAGCTTAGAGGTCAAGTGACCTGCCCAAGGTCACAGTTAGTAAGATGGCTAGAAAACACAATCACTCGTGAAGGGAAGCTGGAAGGCTGATTGAATTACTCCTTTTCCTGCAGCTGAGGAAACTGAGGCTCAGAGAAGGTGAGTGACTGGCCCAGTGTCACACAGCTGAAACACTGCCAGAGCTCTTGGCCTCCTGACTTTCCCAGCGCCCCCCACCAAATGCCCAAGACCATTGTGTGGTGCTTTGTTCCTGGGCTGCCTCTGCCCCTCGTTTTGGAAGCTAGCCTTCTCTCTGGTTCCTGTTCCACCCCACATTCACCACGGGTTCTTGGGACAAAGCTCCCTCAGTGTTTTAATATGTATGAAATCGGGCTTAGGGAAAGGGGGAAGCAGGCTTTTAGGGGCTGCCTGAAAAGATCTGCACATAGCCCAGGTGTTGGGGGCACGGAAGGAGAGAGAGATAGGCATGGACCCTCCTTCACAGCGTCTGGAAGACAGCTGGCACTAAATAAATGCCTGCCTAATGAGTGAATGGATGGATGGAGTGTGGACCTCCATCATCCAGGACCAAGAGCCAGTAGAATGGTCACGGACTCTGCAGTCAGAAAGGTTCAGCTTCAAATTCTGGCTCCACTTCATGTGGAGCCTCAGGTTCCTTTTCTGTAAGAGTGAGAAAGGGAATGATAGTAGTTCCTACCATGTGAGGTTGCTGGGAAGGTTAACCCAGTGCCCCACGTAGCAAGCCCTCATGATGGGTGGTGCTGCTGTTCTTGTCGCCCCATCATCGTTGGCAGTGCTGTCTTGGTGATGAGGATGATGATAGAGGAGGAGGAGGAGAGGGTATCATCATCAGCATCATCATGGTTTGGACCAATGCGGATGGGCTGGTTTGGACCAATGCTGATGGGCTGGTTCAGACCAGTTTTGGGGGGAGTCGGGGAGCAGGGAGGGGTGATGACTTCCGTGCCCTTCCCACCCTTGGTCCTTCCATGTTGACAAAATAAATTAATAAGCACAGTGAAGATGTTGGTATAAGGTTTCCTATGGCTGGACACTGAGTCTTTTCCATGGAGATGTGGTCCATGAGCCCCACGGTAGAAAAAAATTCAGAAACAACAAAAACAAGGCCAAAGTGCGTGGTGTCCAGTGAGCTTCCTTTCGCATCCCGAGGGCCCTTCTGCTCTGGGGGACCAGAGCCTTCAGGGGAGGAACCCCACAGAGAGGCTGCGTTGTCGTCCTTTCCTGGACCCACAGCGCCCTCTGGTGTCTGGAAGCCAGAGCGTCGCTCCAGTTTTCCTCTGCAGGGGTCCGTGTGATACTGGGGAGATCTCTGCCCTTTGGGGGCGTTCCTCTTTCCTTTAGGAATCTAGCACCTGGGGGGACGAGGGCAAAGAGAGCTTTCGTTTTGTGCTCAAATGTGGGCTCAGGTGATGGAAAGAAAGCAGGTTCGGGGAGTTGGGCAGACCTGGTTTGGATCCCAGCTCTGCAGTGGCTGGGTGAGCGTTGGGTGGTGTCTCTCTGAGCCTCAGCTTCCTCATCTGTAAAGTGGGGCCATTGATGCCCACCCCTTAGGGCTGTTGTGGGGCTTATAGGAGGTTGGCAGTGCCTGTGACAGCACCTGGCTTAGTCCCTGGCACGTGGTAGTGCATGTAAAAATCTGTCCCTTATCTTTATTCCTTTCTTTTGTCTGCTAGAAGCTATTGCTAAAATCCATAAAAGAGTGACAGATGTGCTTCTTCAGTAAACAGCATTCAAGTACCTAGTACGTGGGAGAGTGGTGGGTTCACAGAGCTGTAAAACATGGCTTGGGCCTCCCCCAGAGGCTCACTCACCAATTCAGCAGAGGAGACATGCACACACATTCTGGTCACGTGGTTATTTAATCATGAGTGTTTCTTCTTCTTCCTGGTCCTTAATCGAGTCTGTTGTGCCACCTCCATCCTCCACCCTGTTACACACTCAGAGGGTGACGACGCTGTCAGGAGACCCTGCCTAGGACACCGGTCACATCAGCACCTTGAGGGTTTCCCAGGACACTCGGTGTTGTACTGCTGGGGGTGCTTAGAGAATGAAACTAAAAAATACCTAGGAAGTTATCGTAAGCAGAGTTCCAATGAAGGGAAAAACAGAAACAAAACGACCTCAAGCTGACTCTGTTCTTTATAAGTACTCTTAACAATGACCAACCGCAGCAAAAAATGGAAACAACCTGATGGAAAACTGCATTTCTTCAACCAGAAGGACATAAGTGAAAATTAGGAAGCCCTTATATATGTAGATGTGCATGCAACATGGCGTAAATGAAATGGTAGAATAGGAAGCCATATGCGCTCACACACAAAATGCGTGTGCAGCGAGAATAGCCAGTGCACTGGGGTAGTGGGATTTGGGATATTTCATGCCTTGTTAGTTGCTCTTTATGTTGCTATAACATTAGTACTTTTGCAAAACATAAACATTTAACTAACAACTAGAGCTTAAACTTAATATGATGAAAAAATAAAAAATAATAGTATATTTACAGTTGTTCATGCATGAAATCCAAAAGCAGTATTATTTTGGAGGGAAGAGCCCTCTCTCCCAGCATGGGGCATTTGCTGAGTCCTGGACGCTGTGACAGCTGGTCCCAGATGACAGAACATGGCAGCGGCTGAGGGTCAGGCTTTGGGAACCTGGCACTGCCCCTGTCCTGCTGTGTGACCTTGGAAAGGTCATTACAGTTCTCGGTGCCTGTTTTCTCATATGTACACTGAAGATAATAGTAACAATAATAGGCTCTTGTAAGACTGAAGTGAGGGTTAAGTGATTGCATCCACGGAAAGAACTTAGCAGAGCACCTGGCAGATCAGAAAGCATTAGCGGGAATCAGGTCTAAGCCACCCGGGCACTGGATTCTCTGAGCGTGATGGTCAATTCGGACACATTATCTACATTAGTCCAAACAGAACGACAGACTCAGTACTTTCACTTAGAAGCCCGGGGACGGTGTTCTTTCCCCCAGGGCCTGGGGCTGTGCGGTGAGAGCCCGGATATCACTGCAGCCATGCAATGAGCCAGGTGGGGTAAGGCAAAGGTGACACACACAGGTTGGGCCCAGCGTGGACCCTTGTAGATGACGTTGCAGAGCGGAGTCCCGGCTCCCCTAAGCCAGCATCGCCCACTGCTCAGATACACAGGGCAATGCATTTCCTACCGGGGCTCTTTGCTTTCTTTACGAGCAGCTGCTGGTATTAATATTCGAATTTAGAGTTGGGATAGGATGTAGAAGGCGGCCCTCAGGTAGAGACCTGCCTAGACCTGGTGCTGAGGAGACTCCCCTGCCCCCCGTTTCCCTCGAGTGGAGAGTAACAGAGGACAGGGCAGGGAGAGGGCTTGCAGCCCCTCATCAAGTCTGGCTCACACCTTGTAGATGGTGGGGGCCCTTGGGAGCCACAGGGGATGGAATTGTGGCAAAGTGTCCCGTAAAGCCATGCTTGGGTCAGCAACTGTGTACTCAGCACTTGGTAGAGGGGGGGAAGAAACCAAAACAACCACCACCAAAAAGTCCTTTCTTCAGCACTTTCACAGAAATCCGTATGGCAGTATATAAAACTTTGTATGGATTTTGTGCTCGGATTTCACAGTGCGGTGCCCCAGAAAAACTATGCGAGCAAATAGAAGGAACTCAGCTGAATTTTATTGGGCTGGTTGACTCAGTAGCAGACAGAATTTTAGGTCACGCAAACATCGGTTCCTTGTCTTTTATGGCTTTCTTCCATTTTTATGGGGACCATAAACCTGACGGGGAAAGAGGAATCTGAGCCAGACAAATAGCAGAGGCTGTTCTGACTTCCTGGGATGCTGTCTCTAGAAACTTCAGCCAAATGTCCTGCAGCGGATGCCGGAGCCGAGTGCAGGTCATCATGGGGGAAGTCCTTATGGGTTGGTTCACCATGAAGTTAAACAAATAAGGTGCCGATTGGAAAACCGAGGAAAGAGGCCACCGCCATCTTGATGGAACTAAGGAGGGTTGTTAGAAGGCCAGGTTCGGAGCTGTCAGCTGAGGTGGGCTGGTCCCCAGGTCTGAGAAAAGTAGGTTCCCCACATGCGTATTCCAAACCAGGCCCCCGAGAAGCCCGGTGCCTCCTGTTCTCTGGTGATTTGAAATTGGACAAAGCAGTCTCCCCGGCATTGCTGTGGACCTGAAGGTCCAGCCTCTCAGGAAAGGCAGTGGCTTGAAGAGCGCTGGGGACTCATGTGCCCCGTGGTGGGCCAGGGCGCCTGGGATCCCTCAGCTCCAGATGGCTTCCTTTGGTTCATTCTCGCTGTCCTATTTGAAACATGCAAATGCACGTGAATTTGCGTTTGATTTTTAAATGCTGCTGTGGTCACAGCATTCCCTACAGACCCCTGCTCAGCCGCTCTGTGGTACTTGGAGGGTCAAGTCCCCTGCGTGTTGGCCCCGAGCGACCCTGCCCCATCTCCGTCTCCTGCCAATTCTGGGTCCATCTCTGGGTCCGTGTTTCCACCTCCCCGGCCTTGATTCCTTCTCCTCGCACGTCCACCGCTCCCTTCTCCTGTGGAATCCTGGAGAGGCTTCTGATGCAGTAACCTTCGGGGCGTCAAGCCGGGAGCCAGGTGGCTCCACAGTCGTTGTCTTACCCGGGCCTCCCAGTGAGGGCAGGTGGAGGGTGTCACCATCATCGCGTCATGGAAAAGCGTGCTAAGACTTAGGAAAATGCTCCTACACATCAACGTTTTCACTGTAGAAGCTATAGGAAGAGGACGAAGTAGTTTATAGTGAGCTCTGGTTTGTTCAAAAGTGTAACACCTACCCAATTTAGATCTAGTCCTGTGCTGGAGGGCTGGAGAAGGACAGCAGAATGACGGACATGAGCTTCGGAGTAGGATTAATCCGGCCATCTGCACTGAGAGTCAAGGCGGGTGGAGGGGTGGAGGGTGAAGAGCGTCTAGAAAAATACCTGCATCACTGCAGAGCTCACAGGGCAGAGAGGTGGCTGGCGGGGACGCTCCCGCTCCCGTGGTCCTGATTAGCCCGCGGCCTGAGGTCTGAGCTGGCTGAGAGCCCTTCCTGTGAAGCATCACCGCAGTGCATGTCCCACTTCATGGGACAGTCAGACCTGCTCTCACAGTGAGACTTCTCTGATCTCAACGTGACAGACACACCTTGTGCCATCCACAGTGTGAAAGACTGAGTCCTTCCCACCTGAGTTAGTTCTTTCTTTGGTGTCTTTCAACGGCAGGCTGTACTTGAAATTGCGAGATGAGAGGGTTTCGTGGAGGTGGAGATGGACCGTACAGGTGGGTGGGGAGTGAAGCGCGGGGTCTGCTACATACGGATTTTCTTCCCAGTGCCTCCTTTCCAGAGCAGTGACCAAGAAACGCCCTCAGAAAGCGTAAGGTGCTTCTACATAGCACGGGGTTCTGGTGTAGGTGAGACGTGTGCCGTTGCAGGGGATGATGGACACACTTACTTCGCAGATTCTGTCTGAAGGGATGGGTGAGGGCGTTAGCAGTGGCAGCCATGGAGAATTCTGTGGCCAGCACTTGGTGATTTTGTCTGCAACAGTCGAGTGACTTTGTCTCAAAGAAGGTGCCTTGCAGTGGAAAGAATCATGACATCAGCCTTTTATTGACCACTTGATATCTGCCAGCTGTTCACTTTATGAGTATCAGCCTCCTGCAGCTCCTTGAAGGAGTCTGGAGCATGCCCAAGGGCACAAAGTGGTGGGTGAGGGGCTGAGGTTGTGTCTGTCCGACCCTACACCCCCCATTCCTAACCACTGCACTGGACAATGCCGGTTCCCTGCCCTCCCCCAAAAGGGATGCTTTTATCTGAGAATTCTTGACCCTCGAAACCCATGTACCTTGTAGGAATCGACTTATTTTATGCAATGACTACATTATAGAGCCTCTGAGCCATAAAGTATAAATTATATGTGTGTGCTTGTATGTGTGAAACCTCTAAGATGAATTTATGCCATTTGCCTCTGGCTCTGGGTCTCATTCTCTTTTTTCACAGCTGGCTTAATCAGCGCCCCCAACTCCTATTCTTAGCCTGTGCCTTAATGTGCATTATTCATGGTTATCGACTTGGATAACTGTGGTCGAGTGCCTTCTATTTTTATCATAATTAAAGGGTTTAGGGGAAAATAGGTTCAGCTGCTTATGTGCCCTCAAATAGCCTTGTAGGTTGGGGCAAAATGCTGGGAGTTAGAATAAAGATGCCGCAGACCCTGTCCGTGGTGCTGCAGGACACGTTGGGGAAGTTTTGAGTTCACGGGTTCTCACGGCCCCAGGCAGAGCTGGAATAGGAAAGTCTGCACTTTCTCCAGCCCTGTCTGACACTCAGGCTCTTGCCAAGTTTCGTGGCCCAGCCACAGGGCCAAGGGCTTCATACAGGAGGGGAGAGCATTTATGGGAGGGTAAATGCTGGACTGCTAGGCAGCTGGGCTGGGAGGGCAGGGGAGGCCAAGGGCATGCACCCTAGACACCGACCGGCTGGACTCAGATCCCAGCTCGGCCACTTAGCAACTGTGGACACTGGGCAAGTCAGTTACTCAACCCCTGCAACCCGTGCTTTCCTCACCTATAAATTGGCGACTATAATTCTACTGGCCTCAGAGGATTACAACGAGGATGAAATGAACTAATGAAAATAAATGACTTACATTTGTAAGAAGTGCTCATAAATGTTAAGTATAATTACCGTGATACCAGCATAGTTTTCCACCTTTTACACCAAGTGACATCTTCTGCGTCCTCTGCATCAATGAGGTCTTATCCCCAGGGCCGGCTGACAGCTGGGAAATGTCAGTGTTCCCTGCCTCCCCCAAGGAGGACTTGTAACTCCCAAAGCCTCAGGGAGCCTGGGGAGTGTTATTAGAAAGCATGTTCCAGGTGGGCTGCCGTAGAGGTGTAAGGTATCTTTTCCTTTCTTCAGTTCATCCAAAATAATTTGCAGAGCATCTAAGAATAATAACGGTCCCCCATATTTACAACTACTACTGTCTGCCAGGACTGACTCACACACAAGCTACTCAGTTTTGGGGTAGAGATGGTTGTCCTCATTTTACAGGCCTATTAACCGTGTGACCAGGTGCAAGTGACTTTCTCTTTCTGTGTGGCCAAGCCAGGAAGTGAGCTCATGTATTCTGACATCACAGAGAAGTGGTTCTCAAACTTGACCAGGCGCCCAAACCCCCTTGAGGGCTTGTTAAACCACTGTGCCAGGCCCCGCTCCCGGTCGGTCTGACTCAGTGGGGCTGTGGTGAGGCCAGAGAATCTGCCCTTCTGACAAGGCGCAGGTGATGCTGACGCTTCTGGCCCGGGAACCACACCCAGAGGACCACTGCCCAGAGGACTCCTCAGCCCCACCCTAGGGCCTGCTCCGGCTCTACCAGTGGAAGGAGAGGGGTACTAACATGGCACCTCTCTCAGCGAAGCAATGTCTTCGTCAGTATTTCGGGGGAAAGCTCTGATATTTAATTAATCGAAAGAACAGGGGAAATAATCTGTTCTCTCTTGTCTGTTTTGCCCAGTGAAGTAACCAGGTAATTCGTAGAGCTCTGGTTCTGACATGTGGGCATATGGGTGGATAATTTCCTGCCACGTGGTACCCACCGGGGGCTCCCAGTGAGATTACTGAGGCAATGTGTGTGTGCATGAGGGGGTGGCCAGAAGAGAGGTCAGAGCCTTGGCTTGGAATCAGGGCCCCGATTTTGAGTCACAGCTGCCAGTGTGAACTGGGGGAAAGCCTCTCTTCCCCGAGCCCTGGTTTTCGTCTGTAATGGGTTTCACATGCATTATCTATGGTCATTTTCTTTTTTTTAAGTTTTTCATCCAGATTTTATTAATTCAATTCCATAATGACTGTGATATATCATAAAGATGAAACAAAATGTATTTTGTTTATTTAAAAAAATTTTTTTATTGAAGTGTAGTTGATTTACAACGTTGTGTTAATTTCTACTGTACAGCAAAGGGACTTAGTTATACACATATATACATTCTTTTTTATGTTCTTTTCCATTATGGTTTATCCCAGGATATTGAACATAGTTCCCTGTGCTGTGCAGTAGGACCTTGTTGTTTGTCCATTCTATATGTAATAGTTTGCGTCTGCTAACCTCAAACTCCCACTCCATCCCTCCCCCACCACCCCCCCCCCTTTGGTAACTACCAGTCTGTTCTCTAGGTCTGTGAGTCTGTTTCTGTTTCGTAGATAGGCTCATTGGTGTCATATTTTAGATTCCACATATAAGTGATATCATACGGTATTTGTCTTTCTCTTTCTTACTTCATTTAGTATGATAATCTCTAGTTGCATCCACATTGCTGCAAATGGCATTATTTTGTTATTTTTTATGGCTAAGTAGTGTTCCATTGTATATATGTATATGGTCATCTTCTTAAGCTGAGTGATTTCCTTTTTACAGGTGAAGAACAGAGGTTCCAGATAGTTTACTCCAACTAACAGAACTTGATGCTTCTTTCAAATTTCCCTGTGTACAAAGCATTTTCCAAAGCATTGTCTCAAAGCATCTTACAAACCACCTTGGGCCAGAGGTACTATTACTCCTTGCATCACCCTGTTTATGGACGATGAAGCTGAGACCCAGGAGGGGAAGTCACTTGTTCTGCTCAGCTAACGGGCAGCAGAGGCTTCACGCGAATCCAGACCCTCCTCTCCAGTCTGGTCCTCTCCTCTCCTCTCCTCTCCTCTCCTCTCCTCCCCCTCTCTCTCATCTTTCTCTTTCTCTTTCTCTCTTGCCTCCCTCCCTCTCTCCTTTCTTTCCTCCCTTCCTTCCTTTTTTTCCTTCCTACCTACCTACCTTCCTCCCTCCCTCCCTCCACTTTCCTGTTTTTTTGTACTTTACTGTGGATCCTGAGCTACACATATTCCCTTTAAAGATCTCCCTGTGCCCGACCTTTCCAGTTCCAGGGCAACCTCCAGTCTGTTCCCCACTCCTTTCTTTGACCCACCTTATGGACTTGCGAAAGTGTTCTTAGTTCTCAACAGAATATAAACAATGGGCATTTTAATAATATTTTATAGTCTACCAGTTATATCCACACTCATTTTCTCATCTGGAAGCAGCATGAACCTCTATCTTAGGAAAGATGAAACTGAGGTTCAGAGTGGCAGCATGACTTTCCTGCTGGGATGTCAGCGGACGGCTTAGGGCTGTAACTCTCTCTCTTCAGAACATCTGCAGGCAGCTGAGTCCAGGTAGAGGACTCTGGAAAGTGTGTCACGGGGGCATGGTGGTGTTCTGTGATGTTAAGATGAGGTGACACTGAAACATGAAATATGCGGGTCATGTTGACTTTTCCTTGGGGACACAGTTTTCAAGGGCAGGAACCCATCTAATGGAATGCCTGGACCGCATCATGACTTGAAAGTGGAAATTTCTCAGAATGTGTCTGTTTGCAGTGCCAGCTTGGTTATCCTAACCATGATTCAAATAAGATTAAAAAAAGAAAAAAGATGTTACCTTCTCAGACAAAGAAAATATTCATCTCTAAAGAGGCTCAGTTTGTTTGACTACCAGTGCTCTAAAGCCAACTTGCCAAGCTGTCCCCGTCCTTGGGAAGCACAAATCCTGCAGGAAGTTTATGACGCCTACAGTTTACAGATGTAAACTGAGACTCACAGTGTTTCGCTAACTTGACCCAGGCCATTAGTACTGAGCGACGGAGCAGGATTTGAAGCTGCAACTTACTGGCTCTTGAGACTGTTGTTTTCCTATAAGAGCTTGCTGTTCCCTTTGTCCCTGGGGGTTTCATACCCCCAGGGCTCATTCCCACAGGGCTCTGGGGAAGGAGTTAGAGCACAGGGAACACTTGTGGGGCCTGGGGCCACGTGGGCGCGGCTCACACGGAGGTGACGGAGCCCTGATTCCCATCTCATGGAGCTCCCGTCTTGTGATGAGACAGACTCACACAGATACTTGTTGGGCATCTACTGGAAAGTGCCAACAGAGCTGGACATGTGACAGCTGTGGGCACGGGAGGTTCCAGAACTCTCTGGAGTTCCCTCTGGCATTGTCTCTGGTCTTCTCCCTGGCTTCCTTTATTAGATGGTCCTGGAAACTCCGTGCCCTGCTGCTTTCCCCGCTGTATTCCTGAGGCAGGAGCCCACCTAGACCCCCCTTCCCTGCCTGCAGCTGCGGGACCCCCCACCTGCAGCAGCCAGAAGACGGGCTGGCCTTTCAAGGACTGGGTAACCCACCCCTGGGGCAAGCTCCGCACCGCGTCACCCCAGGAGGGCTGATCCTAGAGGAGGGCACTATGGGAAGCGTTTCCTTTTGGGAAGTTGTGAATTTATCCCTAGTGTTGTAAGGAAGCAGAGTTAAGTAGGCTGGTCCCTGCCATCTGGAAACACACAGCCTTTTGCTAAGATCAGAGCAGGATGGGGCAGGAGATAAAACGTGGCCTTGGAGACAGGGTGTCTGGGGAGCTGAGCCCACTCTGTCCCTGACCCCCGGCATCCTGGCTTGAGGCAGAGCTCCTGCCTCCTGCGAGGCCTTTGGGGACGCTCTGATGCTTTCCCAGGGAAGGACGGCTGGCTGAGGCTGAGTGGGGCTGACCTTGATCCCTGGGGAGGGAGAGCAAGGCTGGGCGCCCAGGCCTCAGCCGCCCCAAGCTGCTCACCAGGCCATGGAGCTGCTGGGTAGCCGCCAGAAAGTCAGGGTCCCTCTGTGCTCACGGGCTGCATGTGAAGACAGCATGGAACGCTTAGCCCACAGGGTTGCCGAGCATCCAAGCAGGGCCGTGCGTGCAAGTGCCAAGTGCTGTGCAGACGACGAGGCAGACTCGGGGCCCCCAAGTCTGATCTCCCACTACACACGCTGGAACTTTGCAGAGTACTGAATCCCTGTGTTTCCATGTCGTAAACTCTGAAACGTAGGTAGCAGTTGCATCTCCCTGTGGAATTGTTGTGAGGACGGGTCGAGTGCACCGATGAGGGTAAAGAGCTCAGAACCTGGCAGGTCGTGAACGTGCAGCGAAGACTGGCCGCCAGCAGCACGTCTGTAATATTTCCTTAACGTTATCTTTAGTATCCCGTTAATATTACTGCTGGTTCTGCCATTAGCGCTAACGATAGCGATGCTAGTTGGTGTCTGGTTGTCACTCTGTATTGCAGAAATCACTTGCATCTGTACTGGTTGCCTCTTTCAACCTCGGTTGAGTTTCACAATAGTCAGATAGAGGCACAGGCAGGCAGGGCATTCATGCCTGCTGTGTGGGTGTGGAAACAGAGGCTGAGAAATCTCCGGCCACAGCTGCCCCGCCCTTACAGGGACAGTGGGGACAGTTGGACCCCAGAAAGCACCTCATCAACTCCCACCTGTTCTGAGGAAACGGCCACTGCAGAGAACCCTGGGCCCTCGATATCGAACAATCCTTCCTCTGTGAAAATACCCAGACTGTTCGCCTGCCTTTGTGTCCAGCCAGGGAGAGTCAGACGTTCCCTAAGACCAACGAGAAAGTCTCTCCGCTTCGGAAATCCCACCTGAGTACAAGGCTTGCCAATCAGAGACTGTCTCCCTCTTTCTTCTTCTTACTCAATAACTAACTCCCTTTTAACGCTTTTGAACCCCTGCTGATGGCAGCCTGGTCCCCTGGACGCACGTGGGTGAAGGACTCGGTTTTGCCCCCGAGGAGGTGCAGGGTCCCCGCACGCGCCCCAGGGGCAGGTCAGGCGGGCAAGGACACTGTGCAGAACCGCCACCCACAGAGCAAGTTTAAGGCTTCAAGACAACCTGCCGTGAAGGAGCCTGTTTAACTTTATTTAACTGCAGTTCACAAGCTTATTTGACCCAAGAACCCGGCAGTCTTCCCCCCACCCCGTCACACGTTAACTACAAATCAAACAGGTATCGTCCAGACCAGCTTTGGAAATGTTATACGAACCCCCGCGGAGACACTTCATACTTACGCAAGCTCCACGGTGTCTGTAGTTGTTTCCGTTTTTACAGAAAGTGAGACCGAGACTCTGAGATCAAGTAATTTGTCCAAACTGGCCCACCCTTCTCTAAGGGACGGTTGCAGGAGCACCAAGGTTGCACTCAGCCTGCCAACACCCTGAAGTCCCGCCCCCCAGGCTGCCTTGCCTGCGACGTCCCCTCTGGAAGGTTCCACTCAGGTTAACTGATCTCCTTAGTGTCCAGGACTAGACGCTCCTGGCCCCAAGCTTAAGAACCAGAAACCACTTCCCAGCAGATCAGTGTTCCGTGGGAGCACAGTCACCCTGTGGGCACCATTAAATTGCTGGGTGACGGCAGGAGAGGGCACCTCGTGTGGCCATGATGACAGCGTGCCGGGGGTAGAGGTGTCCCCCCAGCAGGGGTGTGCTTTACTGCCCCAGCCCCACCTCATCCTCCCAGCGACCCTGCTGGTGTCACCCTCCACACTTGGACAAGGGGCGAGCACCACACAACCTTTCAGAGTGGCTGCCTTTGGGGTCACGCAGCTAGAAAGGTGCAGAGCTGGGCCAGAGATGTCTGTCTGTCTGTTTTTCTCTCCAATATCACAACTTAGAACGTTGAGACCATGGAAGGCACTTTGTAGAAGTTTTAAAAGTGTGTGTGTGTGTGTGTGTGTGTGTGTGTGTACATACATACATACACGGTTGCATTTTAATTTATAGATAAAAACTAGAAATGTATAATGTGTGTTGTGTCTTTCAGAAAATAAGACCTGTCTCAAGGGCTTATTATGAGTACTAAATAACACAATGTATGAAGACATCCTACAGGGTCCAGCCCTTAGTGTTTTCTAAATATACTTATAGATTCATCAGTTCAGTCATTCATTGAATGTCCAGCATCGTCATTTCACAGATGGAAAAGCCCAGAAAGAGGCACTGACTTGCTCAGTGTCCCACGGAAAATTGATGGGGAGGGGGCAGCTGGGATGAAGGTCGTGGTGGAATCCTTTGATTTGAATCAGGTGGTGTGGGAGCTGGACAGGAGCGGAGGGCTCCTGGGTTTCCCTGTTGTTGAGTTGCCCCCAGTCCATCTCCAGGAGGCATGGTTGGGGGGGACGAGCGGGTCCCCACAGCTGCTCCATGAGCGTGCCTGTCACATGCTTCTGCACAGTTCATTAGAATGGAGTTTGCCCCAGCTTAAGAAACATTTTTAATACCTGGTCTAGCCCGGTGGTTCTCAACTGGTGTGATTTTTACCTCCCAGGGGACGTTTGGCAGTATCTGGAGGCATTTTGGGTTGTCACACCTGGGGAGTGCTACTGGCACCTCAGGATGCTGCAGGACATCCTGCAACACCCAAGGCAGCCTCCCCACCCCCGAACAAAGAATCATCAGCCCAGTGCTGATGGGGCCCAGCTCAAGAACCCTGTTCCGGCCTGCTGCTGTGCTGACACGTGTGACCCCGGTCCTGGAGGGGGTCAGCCACACGGCGAGTTAGGGGAGGGCGGGGCAGGGCGTCTCACTCCCACTGTCAGGTGCATACGTACCCCCTGAGGGGTCTTGTTAATACATGGACCCTGATACAACAGGCCTCCAGTGAAGCCTGAGAATCTGCATTTCTCACCCTCTCCCAGGAGGCGCCCAGGCTGCAGGTCTGTGAATTGCCCTCTGAGTAGTGGTATCTTGGCCACAGGTCGTGTCTGGCACTTTCTCCGCTGCACCAGCATCCTGAGAGCCTGTCTCCAGTGCTGTCCTCACCCTGTCCTAATTGCTGTTCTCTTTCTCTCGTCCTAGGGATCCCTGGGCCTGCCGGGTCCCCCTGGGAGAGACGGCAGCAAAGGCATGCGGGTACGTCTGTTCCCACGGGGCAGCACCGGGCTGGGGACCTCCTGATCAGAGGCCCCTGTCCTCGAGTGGGGTGGCCTTTGCCAGGGCCAGGCCTGAGCTGGGGCTTGTTTGTACCAGGATCTTCCCAGGTCCCCGGAGGCCAGCCTGATAATTATAACATCACCAGCAGCAGCCGTTGCCACCAGGCATCACCTGTGTGTCCCTGAGAGCTGTTTTCTCACTTAGTTGACAAGCAGTCCTGCATGGGAGGTCTTGTCCAGTGCCTAGACCTGGAACCAAGTCGAGGTCCAAGCTGAGGGACTCGGTTCCCAAGTCCCCAGTTCACAGCTCAAGGAGTCGGTGAGACCCCAGCAGCAGCCTGAATGGCCAGCCGGCCTCCCTCTGGGGGGCACGCCGACTCCACCTCTGCACCCGCAGCCTCTGAGTTGGAACACACTCTAGGACCTCAGGCAAAAAGTGATCTCAGCTCAGGCGGGTCAGTCTGATCCAGGATAAAGGGGTCCTCTTCTCCAGCAAGAACCCAAACGGAAGTCGGCTCGGGTTCTTGGCGGCGCCTGATGGGCACGCGAGCCGCTATGCTTGCTCCACTGTTCTGTCTCAGCTGAGTTTTGTTGGACCAGCAGCAGGAGTGGATGGGGGTTGAGGTGATGAACACCCGCAGTGAAGATCAGCTCCTTTGCTTGTAGAAAGAGTCTCTGGGGGAGCTGGGTCTCCGCTCACCAGTGGTTACATCGTTTCCGTGCCGAGTTCTAGTTCCAGGAAGAGATGCCCCGGGTGCCTGGGCCTGTGTCCCCCGGGTTGTGACCACATGCTATTCTGTGTGTGCAGGGGGAGCCAGGAGAGCCAGGAGAGCCGGGGCTGCCTGGGGAGGTGGGCATGCGGGTAAGTGTTGCTTCGAGTTATTCCCCTCATGTTCCTGGTGCACAGATCTTGATGCAAAACGAACTTTTTGGGTAACATCTCCTTAGGTGTAGAGGTGATGCCCAAATGGGTTCCCTACCTACGCTCCTCATGCACCACACCCAGGCTCATGTGTGTATGTCCACACATCCATGATGTTTCCTAAAGTCTTACAGAAAATGAATCATACAGTACTCTGCCATTTATCTTTTTTAACAAGAGACACATCTTTCCACACCAGTACAGATCGATACCACCTATTCTCTTAATCAGTGCATATTATTCCATGATATGGATGTGTCGTAATTTACTAACTTTTCCTCTTATTTGTGGCCCTCAAGGTTATTTCTAATTTCATCTGTTTTTCACTAAAATCAATAAATGTACACACGTGTGTGCACGTGCACACGTTTCTCTTACGTATACTGTATTTTTATTTCAGTAGGCTAGATGACAAAAATTGGGATACCTTTGGCTGAGGAAAAGAACATTTTAATTTTAATAGATTTTAACACATATTGCCCATTTAGTAGCCTAGAAACCATAGCAGCCCATGGTCCAGGCAGCAGAGGGGCCTCCAGGCCCTGCAGACTCCTGTTGGGCTTTGTCAGGACTCGTCTCGGCTGTGCCGGCCCCACGGCAAAGTGTGAGTGATGCGCTGAGGGAATCAGTCATGTGACCGGGAGCTGTGCACACGTCCTGGCCAGATCGTGGCATGGCCGCGGGCCGCGGGGCACGTGGAAGCGAGACGGCCGCACTGGCCTTACGATGGCTCAGAGGCAGCACGCTGTTTCCTGTTCCTCGAAGTCGAGCAGAGTTGCGTGTGAATCCTGGTTCCACCAGGCAGGGGATGGCATGAGCTCTGCGTGGGGCGGGGAGCAGCGGAGGTGGAGGGGTCTCTCGGGGAGACCTTGTGCGGGCAGCACGGTGGCACGTGGTGGGTGAGAAGCAGCCCTCTCAGCCCTGAACATGGTTGCTGACTGAGTGTGGCCTCTGCTCCTGCCTCTTCTTGCCATTCCCAACCTTTTTTTTGTGAACACTCTTCTGCAGGGACCCCAAGGACCTCCTGGACTTCCCGGACCTCCCGGCCCCATCGGAGCTCCTGTAAGTAGAGGCAGCTGTGCGGAAGGGGCTCTGTCGCCTCTTCCAGGGACTGGGACCCAGACTCTTGACAGGTCCCCATCCCACGTCTGTACACGGAGGACATGGCAGTGAAGCATGGGTGACTCTTCTTAGACCAGAAATGCTTACACGTTATGGTACTTAAAGGATCTCTTGGAGATCACGTTTAAATGCACGTTCCCAGGGCCCCATTCCCAGCTAAAGCAACAGGTTTGTGTGGAGCCCAGGACTCTGCATTTTTACCCAGCAGCCCAAGTATTTCTGACACTTGACCTAAAGAAGCCATTTTTACCAACCTGTCTAGTCAGCCGCCCCAGAAGGGGCTGGAGTCTTTATTATAAATTCCCAGCCCCTAGAACAGTGCCAGACACATGGGATGTTTAGTGACCAAGTGCCCCATGAATAAAGCGATGAAGAAGTAGATATGGTATATTGGAGCAAAGTGTCTTCTTGGGCCTCTAACCTTGTTCTTGGTTCTTGTTAAGAAAGATTTGAGATGATCTCCAAATGAAAGAAGCAGTGTTAAAGGTCGTTTTCAAACAAGGCAGCCTGCATTGCTTCAGGGGCATTCAGAACCTCTGATCTCTGTGTATCTGGCCAAAATATTTGGATGGAATTAGAATGGCCTGTATATCCAGCTGCCTCCGAAGGCCTAAGTGGTCCGCAGACCCTCTGCCTTCTGGGAGAGCATCCTGTGCTCTGGCCCTGTGCCTCTTCTCCAGGCACCAAAGATGTATGTATTATTCCTGGAATCCACAAGCAGGCCTGGGTAGTCTCTTCCCCCTTTAACATCTTTTTCATAGAGCGTCCAAGGGTCCCTTCTCCAGGAAGGGAGTGGAGAGAGAGGGGACACAGGGCATTCACCTAGTAACACAGGACATACTCAGGCCTCTCCAGCAGGGCCATGCACCAAGCTGCATTCCTGCCCGGGAGAAGCCGTGCTTCCACCAGCTGGGGTGCTGGTGACCCGGCAGCTCACTGCACACCCTACACATCTCAGAGGAGCAGACACACGTACGTTCTGATCTCTGCACTGTAATGTGGGGCAGTAGGCTTCAGGTAGAACTTCTACAAGATTCTTGTGCAAACCAAGGGATCTGTGTAGCCATTCATTGGCTCACTTATTCAACAAGTGTTTATGGACATCAAGTGGCAGCTGCTCTTCCAGACCGTGGGGTACGGTATTGAAGGAAAGGAGGCACTGCCCTCATGGGGCTGGCATTCTGCTTGGGGGAGGCCAAGGATGTGTCCTGTGGGGCTGAGTGCTCAAGGAAAGTGAAGCCTGGTGAAGAGGATGGACGGTAGGCGGGAGGGGCAGGGACTGTAATTTGAATCCTGTGGTCAGAGAAGCCAACACCTTGGCTGGCGTTTCCATCACGTCTGCTCACAGAGGGGAGGGAGTCCTTAGTGCAGGTTCTAGGTGTTGCTCCTGAGGACGGTGGGGTGGATGGAGGGAGGGGCAGCGGCCCTGTCCCTGGGGGAGGTGGAGGAATGTGGCTTAAAGGGGACCAGAGTCTCAGGTTCAGGGTTGGGCTGCTCCGCCATTCCATGATCAGACGGCATCACAGGCTCTGGGTGGCAGCGGGGACTGATTCCAAGGCCACCTTCCTGCGCTTGACCAGATGAGCTCAGGGACCAGGGTGGGTTCGAGTCTTAACAGGGAGGACCTGGATGATCCAGGCGGGGGGACCAGCCCCAGGAGCTCACGTCTCACACAGGGGGGGACCCAGCTCGCCACCCAGGCCTGAGGGGGGAGTGCAGGCCGCTGTGCGGAGTGAGGCTGCACGGGAGACAGACCTTCACCACCATCCCAGGCAGGCAGGCTGCCCACGGGCCTCAGACTCAGCCCAGAGAAGCTGGACGGGGCTGTCCTGTTACTCATCTTCCCCTCTTCTCCAGGGTCTCCATGGAGAACGAGGTGAAAAGGGAGCCCGAGGAGAAAAGGTATTTCCAATCTGCTTCAGTCAATCAGTGCAGCTTTCCATAGACAATGTGTGTGTGCACGTGTGTGTGCGTGCATGCGTGTGCGCGCTGGCAGGTGAAGGCCGGTGCAGAGGAGGCATTAGTTTCCCAGCCTTCTGAAAGTAAGCTCTGGGCCCAGAAGGCTGTGGGCTCAGTACCTGCGGGGGCTGTAGTCCCCTCGCAGAGACAGGGTTTCGGGTTTCCTGGCCAGAGAGGTTTTGAAAGAGCCTTTGGATCCGGACTCAGTTCCAGTTGCTGCCATGGACTCACATCTCCCTCGGCAAGTTGCACAAGTTCTCCACACCTCGATTACCTGACTCTCCCACGGAGGGAGGGAGCGTGGTGACAGTCGTGGCCTTGGGGACCCACGTTTAGCCTCATGCATCAAGTGGTGTGACCTGACCTCAGCTGAGACTCGTAAACGCACATTGCCACCGAGGTGACGTGGTCAGGGCGGGCTGAGGCTGGCCGTGCCTTCGTAGCGAGGCTGCCGGGTCACAGGTAATCCTCAGACCAGATCCTTCTATGGGTGCTAAGGCCGTAGAAGGCTCGGGGTTCTGCTGGGTGGGGGTAAGGACCGCATATCCTCCCTGACCTCTCCAGACAGCAGCTGGCGTCGAATTCTCAGAAATCCCAGGCCCATCTGTTCATGGGGCTCCTTCAGATCAAGAGCTAGAAATTGGCCATGTTCCGTTTTCAGCAGCTACCCTGTTCCATCTTCCTAGAGTACATGTTACTCTAGTTTTATAGGGAATGTCTAAATTATTAAGGAACTTAATTTTATTTCAGTATATTTGGAAAATAGTGAAAAACCAGCCTCTAATTCCACCATCCTGCTACGACTGCGGTGGCCACTTTGGCACGTTCCCTGTAGGACTTGTTCTTGTGTGTCCCGTGTCTTCCTGTGTAGTCACACGTGACATGTTCTGCTTTGCATCCCGTCTTGTCTCTTGTTCCTGCGTGGAGCCTCTCCCCCCATGCTGCCGTAGACTTTTATGATTTATCTTAAATGGCTGCACAGCGTTCCATTGTGTGACTAGACCGTGATTTATGTGCCCGTTCCCCTATTATTGATCACTTAGGGTTGTTTCCAGTTTTTCATGATTAAAAACACTGCTTTGGTGACCAATTTTGCACCGATAGCTTTATTTATTTATTTTTCAAATTTAGGATGGTTTCCTTAGGCTGCTCCCCCAGAAGGGAGGCTCCAGTCAAAGGAAACGGATGTGTTGTGTGGCTCTGGAAACACGTGGCCCCGTGGCTTCCCAGAAGGCTCCTCAGAAGGAAAGAGGGGGCAGAGGCTAGCATAACGCCCCACCTCAGCTCCAAAGCATGGTTTCTGTTTGTTTGGATATTAAATTTTAATCACTGTAGCTTAAAAAGTGAAATACCTTACTTACCCCGTGGTCATTATGAGTTGTGTCTCTTGGTTCTTTCGAGAGATTTCATGTGGCTCCGTGTATTTGGTTACAGGTAGAGCGCCTCTCTGTGGCCCTCTGCTCCTTCCCTTTATAAGGTAGAGTCTTGAAAGTGACACTTGGGATAACTGAGAATCCAGGAACAGGGCTTGATGGGCAGCTCTGGTGCACGAGGGAACAAGGGTCTCATTTGAAAGCCCCCGTGGGAGCAGGCAGGGTTTGGGGAACGGACCCGGCAGTAGGGCTGAGCTCCAGACCAGCAAGAGGGACCCTGAGACTCCGTGGCCAAAGGCCCAGGTGTGTAGACATCCCCCTGGCTGTCACCTGTGGGCACGATCAGAGACCCAGGCCCGTGCCCTGGCCTCCAGGCCTTCAGTGTCCCGCCAGCCACTACTGAGTGCCCGGTGCCTCATGTCCTGCGCTGACGGTGGCAGCGCCAGCAAAGACTGAGGACAGGCCCTGCTTTCGAGGCCCCAGGAGTTGAGTGGGCCACAGGGATTCACAGGGTCAACTCGCTTCGTGGTCCTGTGAGGTGCGCAGTGCCCAGTGTACAGCCTGGAGCGTGGATAGCCCTCCGTAGGCCTTGGGCAGACCAGTCAGCGAATAACAGGTGAGTCCTGTGTCCTCAGACCAGACCCCCATAAGAATGATAACTGGTGAATCGAAGGTGTGGGAACCGAAGCAAAGGACAGTAGCGTGGACACGGCTGGTCGTGTAAGGACAGGAGGTGGGTGCAGCCCCCCGGTAGCTCCGGGACCTTGGCCATCAGATCCAGGTGCCGTACTGACACAGCACTGCAGGGCGCGGACACCCAACGCTTGATCCCCTGGGAAGGGCTCCCCACACAGAGGGGTCAAGGCTGTGGCTTTGCCACTTGCCTGAGGCCCGGGGCTGGGCCAGGCCTGCAGTCACGGCATCTGAGGACCCACGGGCAGGAGCTCGTGAGGGTCCCCCGCCCACAGAGGACTCTGCTTTGCTTCATGTGGGGACCACGTGCCACCAAACGCCCTGGGGTCCGGGAGATGTGGGCTCATGCCGCGCAGCACTGATCCGGAGTGTGCAAAAGGAAATTAGGAAAGGAAAGACGCCTCCTTACTGGGCCTCAGTCCCCTGCATTATAAAATCGCGGTGGGCTCTGGATTGAGCCAGAAGCTGGTGAGGCGCCTGGCCCCAGCCCTTGCCCATCATCTGGTTCACACTCAGTGCCTGGGGTTTCCGGACGCACCTCCCACAAGTGTCTTCTGCCTCATGAAAGAATATGGAAGGAATCCTCCCAGTTGAAGCTATGTTTTAAGTGCTTTTTTTTTTTTTTAATATGCTGGAAAGAACCCAAAAAAGTAAAAGCATAACTTCAGTCCTTAAGAAGCCTGCAGTCGGACTGGGAGCTTGTGAAAAGTTAAGTTGATTCATCCATTAGTTTATTCATCCATTCATTCCCCAGTCACGTACCCACCCCCCAGCGCCCAGCTACAAATATTTTAAATATTTGTGCGACCTCCTTCAACTCTCTGCTCAAGCGCCACTTCCTCAGAAGTCTTCCTCGGTCCCCAGGCCTGTCCCAGAGCTTGCACGTCCGTGCCCCTGGAGCCCCTGTGGTTTTCACCCTCATGGGTCACGTGTATCACATTTGTTTGCCTTTCACCCCCAGCCCCGCACACACACCTGTAGCCCCCTGGCAACTTGAGCACGGCTCTCACACCCTGTTCACCTTACACACCTCTGGGGCCTCACGCCCTGGGGTGGTACCTGACACGGAGCACCTGGCCAGGCCTCATCTACCGATGCGCTGGGCACCAGGTGAGAAGTGATGCAGGAGCCAAGATCGGACTCAGGTTACAGAGGACCTTCAGTAACAGGTGTGTGAACTTGGACTTTTTTAGAGATGCGTAGGATGGATTTAGAAGATGCATCTTAGCACTTAGGCTTCAGTGCAGCCTCCGGAGTGGATGAAATGGTGAACAGGAAGCTGCATGGACCACGTCACGGAAGCCAGGAAATGTCACCGACAGAAAGCAGAGCAGGAGCCCTGCACCGACGAAAGACGGTCCCCTAAGCTCCCTGGTTGCGGCAGTCTAAGCTGAGCTGCTGAGGAATTTGCATTTCCCAGGGTTTCAGTCGAGACTGAAGTACAGAGCTGAGGACGCTTCACGGGCCTAGGGGGAGCCAGCTCTGCCCCAGAGGAGCTGGGCCGGCCACTTGCTGTACCAGAGCCTCAGGTTCTCGTCTGCGGAATGGAAACATGCACAGCCTCCCTGAATCCTGTTGGAACCTTGGATAAGACCACAGAATCAAAGTGTCCAGCACATAACTGACACATCCACAGACATCCGTGTCCTTTCCCACCTGTGTTTCAGGGGGAAACTCAGTCTGCACACTCAGTGCTTGGTTCTTCCCAAAGTCCTGTTTTGAAGTAACAGCCTTTTCCCGTGTAATGCTGGGCGGCTTGTCCATTAAGCTTTTGGAGTCTTAAGACTTTTCTTCCAGCCAAGAAATACATTCCTGTCAAAATTCTAATTATCAGATCTAGAAAGGACCATAGATAACCCTGGAGATCTCCCGTTATTGTCCAGAGGGGGAAACTGAGCCCAGAGGCGATGTGTTTCCTGATGCGGCCCGTTGTAAGGAGAGCAGGTGCTGGAAACGTCTCGCTCCCCATCTGGGCTTTCCCCGCAGGACACACGGGGCTGAACAGTCGACATTCCCTGGGGACTGTTTCTTCAGACAGGCCACAGCCCTGCCCGCTGCAGGCGCCACCTTGCAGGGAAGCTCGGGGAGTGGGGGGTCACCTGCAGGGGAGCCCCAGGAGAGGAAGTCCAGCTGGTGACCCATCAGCGTCAGTCTCCCCAGGCTGCACCAGGCAGCAGCATCGTGGCATAGAGGAAGCCCCGCACAGTGATTCTGGAGCCAGCCTGCCTGCGTTTTCAACCCTAGTTCTGGGACCTGCAAGCAGTGTGACCTTTGGAGAGTTTAGTTACCCTCTGAGTCTCGGGTTTCCTCAGTGCTGAGGGTAAATATCTACTGTGTGAGGCTACCGTGAGGATTCAGTGAGCATCTGCAAAACGCTTAGAGCAGTGCCGGGCAACATATGCCACATTTATGGAGGGTGGGGGTCAGAGAGCGAGATGGAGGGAGGGAGAGTATAGAAACAGCAGGACAGAGAAAGATGGGGGCGTGCCTAACCTGAGCCCTGCGAGCTCAGCTTTGGGTCTGAGCTCTGGCTCCCTTGCCAACTTTTCTCGGTGACTCTGGGGAGAGCTGGTTCCTTCTTTGCACCTCTGTTTTCCCATCTGTCAAACAAGAAGCCTGGGCTGCATGATCTCTTAGGCTCCTTTCCAGTTCTTATATCTGATGAGTACTTAAAACAGCTTATTTTCTCGTGAACCTCTCAGATTTCTTAAATCAGCAAGAAGGAAGTTTCCATTTCCCCTTGAGACAGGCGCATCCCGCTGCTTGGCTTGGCCAGACGTGGAGCTGGGCCAGAGAGAGCCAGTGGCCATGCATCACTGAGGCCACCTCCGCCAGCCACCTGGCAGGGCCTTCTCTGGGAGGCGGGGGCCGGGAGTTAGCCCTTGCCTCAAGCATCTTCCAGAAGGTGCCTTGCAGGCGCAGCGAGGTGTGGAGGCTCTGTAGGCACAAGGACCTCCTAGTGATTGAGGGGCAGTGAGGCCCGAATGGGTTGTCCAGGGGCTTTTAGGCTTGGGACAGTCGGCGAATGGTACAGTGTATCTAGTTAGTCACAAAGAGAGGAGTCCACTCCCTAGGGGCCAGAAGTTGGACGCGGCGGCCCCAGCTCTTCTATCTGGAAAACCGTGCTCCCCACACAACTTCGGGTGGGTGTGGCAGTCGAGCTCCTGAGGCCCCAGGGAGGACGTCCCAGGGGTCCTGCCCGCCCTGGTTTGGGACTAGGGAAGCCCAGGCCTTGGGGGTGGAGTGAAACGGTCAGAGCACCAGCTTTGGAATCAGCAGGACCAGAGTCTCACCCTGGCCCTGCCTCTGTCAGCCCTGGGACCTCACACCAGCTTCTAGTCTCTCTGACCTGTGTCCTTATCTAACATCTAGAGGTAACACCATCTGTCTCAGGAAGTGACCCTGAGGATCCGATGAAATTAGTTGTGAAAGCAACTACAGGACTTAGCACCCGGTAGGCACCCCCTGAACGTTTAACGAAAGGGAGTGGGAGTTTTGAAGGGACTGTGGCCATGGTGCATCCCGCCCACACCAGCCCCCGACTCTGTCTTACGCTGAGTCGTCAGTAAGACCATGGCCTTCAATCCACGTGGCTCTGGAAGGGCTGGCAGCGTTGCCCACCAGGTGTTACTGGGATGAGTATTTGTTGACTTTCTCCTGTGTGCTGGGTGCGTGTGGTTAAATCTTTATGGAGCAAGTGCCCAGTGGGGAAGCACACCACACACCCCCTCCCGCATTAAATGTGCACAGGAACACGGACATTTCAGGGTCCTCCAGACTAGGCAGCCTAGATGGCAGGGGCTGTGTGCGGGTTTTGTGCTTTAAGCGGGTTGTGTGTGCCCTCTGCTGTCGGAGACCTAGAACAGCAAGTGGACCTGGCCTGGGGGAGCCCCCCCGCCCCCTGCCTTCACTGCAAGCCCCCAGGACTGAGACAGTGAATACCAGATCTTCTCTTGAGCTGTGTGAGCCAGGATGGCACACTTAATCTCTGAGACTCAGTTTCCTTTACTGAAAGCAGGGACAGTGTGTCATAGGATTGATGTGAATTTTAAATGGGATAGTGTGTGTTCAGCTCCTGGTACCCAGAAGATGCTACAGACGCGGATTGAGTCTGCTTTGATTTGCATATTCCAGGCTTCTGGTGGGCCGTGCTCGCGCTAGTTTGAACGCTGACCCCATTCTTCCCTGTGACTTCCGCCCCGCCTCCTGTCCCAGTAGGGCTCGGAAGGTGTTGCAGTTAAAGACCCGCTCTCAGAATGCCGTCTTCTGTCTTCCGGCTCTGTCCCTGTCCACATCTCTCTGCCTCTTTGTCCCTGTCTCTGCTGTCCCTCGGCTCATCTCTGCCCCTCATCCGTCCTCTCCTGCTCATTCCCTCCCTCTCTCATCCCCTGCTCATGGAGACACACACCTATCAGCACCCCAGTCGCATCCCTCCTGCCCCACTCTCTGTGTGCTGACCAGGGAGAGAGACCGCGGATGCCACGTCCAGCCGAGCCCGAGCCCTGCACCCTGCAGCTGTCCTGAGTGGCAGCTGGGAGAAGTCTTGCTTCCGGGCTCCACTGACCTTGATGAGTAAGTGCAAGGCTGTTAAGAAATAGGGACTTGGGCTGCGAGGTAGGACTTGTGGTCAACACTCCTTCCTTTGCTGAGCCCTGTGGAAGTGCCCCGGGGGACGTTCAGTAGGCTGGCCTGCCACGAGGAGAGCTCTGGAATGGAAGTCAGGAGGCCTTGACTTCAGTCCTGGCTCCATCGCTAAGTTTCTGTGTGACCTTGGACAAGCTATACCTCCTAAGGTTGTCAGTTTCCTCACCTGTAAAATGAGGGGGTTGGCGTTCTTGCCAGATCACCTGCTCTGGGAATCAATGGAAGAGATGCTTGTGGTCCTCCAGGGGCCTCTGCTCAGACCACACGGGGTGGTAGACGTAGAAGATTGAGGGTCAGGAGAATCCAGGTGCTGGTGCCAATGCAGTCACACCTCACTGGGGTAAGTGGCTTACATCAGGGCCTCCATTTCCCCATCAGGGTCATCCTCAAACCTGCCAACCCCATAGCGTTTGGAGGAAAAGAAGATGCAGTAGCACACGTGGAATCACTTGGCAGAGAGAGACACTGCAGGCAGCTCTCCTCTCTGTTCAGCCCGAACTTCATGTGATGGAAAGACTTTAAAAGAGTTAATATATGAGTGCTTGGAAATAGAAACGCGTACATCATTGTTCCAGGATTTTAAAATCATCTCTGAAGGATAGGAAATATACATGGTTCAGTCTACGTAGATGCAAAGTGGAGAGAAACTACAGTGCAGCCTGCGGAGCGGGGAGAGGCGCTGGGACGATCCGCAGTCTAAGTCAGTGGACGTGGGGAGCCAAGGGATCCGGGGACGGTTGTCAGTGACTCACTGAGGCCCCGCCCTTAGAGCGGCAGAGCTGGGCATCTCCTCCCCTGACCTCTGCTTGAACTGTCCAGTGGGGAGCATCAGTTTTTGCCCCCAGATTGAGAGAAAGAAGCCCCCCCCCTTACCCTGCAGTCACCAGGGGTGGGCCGGGTGCACAGAGTCAGCATCCGCAGGCAGGCACCCCGGACTGGCAGAGCAAAAATGTGCAGAAAACCAAGACTCCTCAGTTATGCAAAGGAAGACACCATCCTGGAAGACACACCAACCGTAAAACAACAAAGAAGGAAAGAAATAACTTAAGAAATAAAGTTACAGGGAGGTAGAAGGAGAGCTCAGAATCCTTCTCTTGTGCAGTGCTGCAGCCATTCAGTAGTGTCAGCTGGGGCCACACTGCGCGTCTCCAGGCGGGGCTCCGGGGACACAACAATGAAAAGAGTGAACCCAGCCCGGTCCTCCTGGGGGAGGGGAGAGAAGGGTGGTCACGTGGAGAATAAATGCAAATTGGATTCAGAGCTGTGAGGGAGACACATATGAGACCATGCTGGGGAAGAACAGGACATCGAATCCGGACTAAAAGGCCAAAGAGGTGACATTTACATGAGCCCTGAGGGCACCGAGGAGCCAGCAGAGAGAAAGGCAAGCATAGCCCTTGGAAACGAGAGAAGTTGCTGTAATTGAGGCCCTCAAAGAAGGAGCCTGGGCTGCTGGAAGCTGTGTCATAGGCTGTTGATACCAGCATGAACCCACCTTTTGGAGTGATCTCTCTCCATCAACCGAGCTCTTAGGGCCCAGCTGGGAGAAGGACACCAGCAAGGAACACTGGACCCGAGGATTCAGCCATGAGGGGAACACACCAGCATCACGGGCATGGCTTGGAGGAGAACATTGGTATTTATCCACTGGCTGGCATAAGCAGGTGTTCTAGATAAGTCATCTCATTCCTTAGTCATCCGTATCTTTCAAAGAAGGGACAATTTTCATCCCCAGGAAACACAGTCAACGGAAACATCTCAGAGAGGTGAAGCAACTTGCCCAAGATTCCAGAGCTATTAAGAGATTCGCACCTGTGTGAACATAAGCTGATGGGTGGAGGTTGTGTGGATGGTAGCCCACTGTGATCCAGCAATTAACTCTTAGGTCTGTACCATGCACTGCAAACAGTGGACGTTTATACGTACTTCCTGGAGGGATGAATGACGTGTAAAATGTGTCCACAGTTTTATGAGCTGCATTACAAGCCCCATGCATTTATTATTGTTTTTGACCCCCATGTAGACCCATGAGATAAGGAGTCTGTGTGGTTCCAAGAGGCTGTGTGGTCTTCACTTGGTCACAGATTTAGATGAGAAGCAGAGATGGGAATGTGGTTTCCCTGACCTTTAACTTATGCTCCTTGACCCCCAATACACGTAAACTCTAGGCTGCTGTGTGTGTGTGTTTGGCTCTCCTGGTGCCTCGTGGAGAACAGAGCATGCTCGGGAACTAAGGGCCTTTGCTTGCCTTTCCTTTTTTATGACATTGACCCTGGGGATGTCCCTCTGTTCTTCATTTCTCCTCTTTCCTTCTTTTGCCAGGGGGAGAGAGGCCTGGATGGATTCCCCGGGAAGCACGGGGACACTGGAAAGCAGGTAGGCAGACATTGGCTCCGGGGGCTGTACGGGGCTGGGACCTGTGCAGAGCTCGTAGGGCCTGGGGACTGTGGCCTTTGTCCTGCTCGGCTGGGGATTCCAGGAGGGTTAGCGACCAGCCCCCAGCTTACGGCCACACGTGGACTCCTCCACGCCAGAGTGGAGGGATTCCAGAGAGCGCACCACGTTAAATCCATTCTCACCTCAGCAATACGACACGTGATCATTAACGTAAAGGCCATGGGCGACGCACACGTGTTCAAAGTGCTGTATTCATTGCAGTCCTGTCCCCGAGAGTAAAAGATTACTAACAGCCCTAATGCTCATCAATAGATACAGGAGAATAATATAAAATTAATGTGGAAATTAATAGAGCTTCTAATGTCCTGATATGATATTCTCTGAGATACACTGTTAAGTGGAAAATAAAGGCAAGTGTAGGATGGTGTGGGAAGATGCATCTATGAGTCCCAAGGGGACCACATGGAGATGTGGCATTGGGTTAGTTGAGGAAGAACTTTCTAGCAATAAGTGCAGTCTGGGAAGCCTTGTCGAGGGGGACCGGTGCCTTCTGGGGAAAAGGCCAGGTACAGATTTGGAGGCGCATTGCCCTCAGCCTCTTCCTTCTCCACTGCTGCCCCTGACGGCCTTCCTTTCCTTCTTTCCTCCAGGGAAGACCCGGCCCTCCTGGCGTGCCAGGGCCCCAGGGAGAAAAGGTAAGCCAGGCCCTGGGGTGACAGATGGCTCTTGACAAGCAGGTGTGTGAGCTGAACAAATCAGGGCCTGGGGTGTGTGTGTTGGAGGGCCCAGGCTGGAGTTCTGGGAACAAAGTGCAGACAAAGGTGGTGAGTCAGGCATTAGAACTCAGCCTACAAGAAATTTCTGGTTATTGTATTTAAACATTTTTTTCTACTCTTAGGAATAAAAATCTATTTAAAAAACAAACGAAAATCCCTATTATATAACATCCGGACATATTAAAATATTGTGCTGCCCTTAAATGGCTTTTTGGACTAACGCAGAATATGAACAAATGCAAAAAAAATCCTCACAGACACCTTTTCCTCTTTCTCCTTTTCTCCTTCTCTCTCCTCTGCAACATTTAGTTGTTTTTTCTTTTTTAACCAGAATTATACTCCTGAAAATGTGCTAGATATTTCATAAATAAAATAAGGTTTTATCTCATCCTGCTGGTCATCTATTTTAGAACATTTTCACAACAAGGCTTAACTCAGTGCATTTGCTGCTTAGGATTTCTGTATCTCAACAGAAAGAACTGCATGTAAAATTTCCTTGTAAACTGTGAAGTGCTCTGAAACTGTATGAAGATAATAACCTTCCCAGGCATTCAGGGTCACAGAGGGAAACTAAGAAGGTGTGCTGTGTTCTGGATTATAGTGGGAGGAGTGATGAAATACAGCCCTGCATTTGAGTACAAGAGAAAGATTTTCTTCCAGATCTTAGGCCCTTAGGAAATACATCAGACTTTGGGTCTGAGAACAGCTAGGAGAGAGATGGGCAGCAGGAGGAATCCAGCTAAACCAAGGAGGGTGAGACCAGGGATGCAGCATTTCTCAGTGTCACACTGCAGAGTTCAGGTGAATGTCACTGCCCGATCCAGACGAGTTCTCAGCACATGCTGAAAATAAAGGAAAAGAAAAAGGCTGCTCTGACTCTTTACCGAAGCAGACAGGGTGTAGTTATAAATAAATAAAAAGATATACAAGCTAAAAAAGCCTCTGTTTAGGAAAGGTGGCTGGAGAATATTGATCTCTTCCAAACTTGCTCACTTGGGCTTCAATTCTAGCTGAGTTAATTATTCTCTCTCGAAGTATTTTTAGAGTTGAGAGATTTACATTGTTATGTTATCCTAGTGTCAGGGTTTTAATGTATTCTTGCAGTTCCTTGATAGGGGATGCTAAATCCTAAAATAAATAGTTTATTTCAAGTCCTGAAGAGAGAATGTGTCTTAAAGTTTGGATCTAGGTGACAACTCTTTCCCAATACTGTGTGTGTGTGTGTGTGTGTGTGTGTGTCTGTGTGTGTTATAAATTCCAACCTTCCACTTCATTTATAGAGGTGTTTGGCCCCTCCTGATTGGTAAGCAGCTGAGTTGTACATTGCTTATTATGATGAATGCAGCAGAAATGGGAAGACACGGTCAAGGGTCATGATATGATATGGGGCATTCATTGGAAGAGTCGAGAAACCAGTGGTTCTCAGGTGATAGAATGTGTCTCAGCTCATTCTGAGAGAACATCACTGGGACAAATCTTAGCTGCTTTACAATTTGAGAAAGTCATTGGAACCATAGAGCTGATCTTTTAAACTCCCTAACTTTACAGATGAGAAAACAGAGGCCCAGAGAAGTAGGGTGTCTTGTTCAAGACGCCACAGTGGCTACAGACCAAGGTGTATAGATCTACCTGCCCATACGATGATGCACCACAGACCTCAATATCAGGGGATGCTCTACCTATTCTGTATTAAGAGTTTTAATGGATTGACTCCATGGTTATATTAGTTATCTTCTGCTGCATAACAAATCATCCTGAACCTGAGAAGTGTGGTCTCGCCCAGTTTCTGAGGGCCAGGAATCTAGGAGCAGCACGGCTGGGCTACTCTGGCTCAGGGTCTCCCAGGAGGCCGAGCTGTCGCCAGGGTGTAGTTATGTCATCTGAGGAATCCACTTCCAAGCTCACTCACAGGGTGGTTGGAAGCCTCGGTTCCTTGGTGGCCATTGGCCTCATTACACGGGCCTCTCCCTAGGGCTGCTCACAGAAGTGAAAATCACTTCCCTAGAGTGCGTTGTGAGCGCTCTGAGACTGGGGTTTGGCAGGGGGAATCCACAGTCATGTCTTATAACCTCATCCTGCAGCAGTACCTCTGACTTCTGCTGCGCGTTACTGGCCACATAGATGAGCAGTGGTGCAGTGTGGTCCTGCGCAGGATGTGAATCCCGGGAGGCGGGGGCCATCTTGGAGGCTGACTGCCCCCAGGGATAAAATAGATCTTTGGAAACCATGGCACCCACGTGGTGGAAAGAAAGTGATTCAAGGACAGACGAGCTTTTTTGACCTTGAACATCTCTGTGCTTCAGCGTCCTCATCTCTAAGGTAGGGTAGTATCTGAGAGGACAAGATTTACTTCATGTCAAGTCCTTGGAACAAGGCCAGGCGTTTAAAAAGGATCCGATATCTATTAGCTATACATACACAATTCTTATGGATGGACCATAGGATCTTAGTTTTCCTTAATAATGATTTAATACATTTGATCTCATAGTCTGTAACATTACCTATGCAAGTGAGAAAACATGTGTTGATTAATTGATTTCATAACTATCATTGAAGTTCACTTTTGTGGTGTAATGATGATGAGAAATGCAACAATGAAGACAAAAATAAATGTAATAATGAGGTAGGGTGTAAATAAAAGAAGAAAGATACAGTTATGAACCTCAAAAGATTCATTATTCAGCCACATAAAGCTCTCTCTCTCTCTCATTTATATATAATGTATATTTATGTATATATTTTATATATATCAATATTTATATATATTATATTTTTGTACATTTAAGACAGCCACACAAAAGTATTACAGTATAGTTCAGAATGTCTTCTAACAATCATATTGGCAAAATAGTAATAAGGTTTGGGGGCGTGTAGGGAAAAAAGACTTCTGCTTGGGAGAGTTAAAGAAGGCTCATGGGGGAATGGAGAAGACACACCCGAGCTGGGTTCTGATTGCGTGCAGCTGGGCTTGCGTCCAGGTCGTGCAAGTGTGTCGAGAGGATATAGGGTGATAAAGAGTGCCGTGTGTGATCATGTGTGTGCACCCGTGTGTATGTGGGTGGTGGTGTCATGGAAAGGAAAAGCGAGAATGGAAACACGTTTCTGAGGCAGGACTCGGTTATTGCATGTGAGAGACAGAAAGGCAGGTACAGCAAGGCAAATCGACACTCCTCATTAACTCTGTACTTGCCATGCAACTTTACTGTGTGGCTAAAAACTGCTCTAAAAATAGTCTGTTTTAAAAAGACATTCTTAATTGAGATTTTAGAAAAACACCTGATGCTATGTAAAGAGATGTGATTTTTTCCAAGTCTTAGAAAGCAGTGGGACCATCAGAATTGTAACTGCACCAGTCAGAGAAAACAGGTCCTGTCCATAAGATAGAACCTCAAATGCAATGAAGGGTGACAGACGTGCCCTGAGTCCTTCATTCTTAATCCTCGGCCTTAGGATTTAATAGATGCTTTCCTATTTATCCAGCAACTCATTTACTGTTTGCCAACTTATTCAACAGTAGTTTTTCAAGGCTTCCTGTGCTCCCTGAGCAAGCCTCTAGGGAAAATGCAGTCATATCTCCAAGCTACATGTGGGAATATTAGCTACAAACAGTGTCCTCGTTTTAGCTATAGAGCACTAGGGTAATAACAGTGAAGGTTTTTCTGTCGACAGATACGCCCCATGTAGAACCAAGATGTAGCCCACGCTCTGGAAAACCTGACCTAGCCACAGCCATCAGAGCCTGGCGGTAAGGCAGAAGGAGGCAGAAAACAAAACTTCTGTACATCATGATCTGGTGAAAATGGACAGGCCTCATCACAGCATCTGTGGTAGTTATTACTTGCTAAGTATTTACTGAGCGCTGACCATGTGCTGAACCCGTGACTGGGCGCAGAGGACGCACCATAGGGTGTAATCACTCTCTTGATGTGTGTAATGCAGAGCCTGCTGCGAGCAGGTGCTCACTGAACAGTGGAGCAAGGGATGCTGTTGAGCAGGAAAGTGGTGGGAAGAGCGCCAGCCAGATGTAGGCACTGGGTACCTAAGTGAGAGCAAGGCTCCTGCAACCTTGATGCAGAGGTATGAATGAGACAGAACACTTGAGATTGTTAAGTCAGTCAGCCCACATGATGGCGTGTGTGCTGGAGCACAGAGAAGGAGGTGGTCCTGAGGACGTGCATGGGTAAGCGGGGGCCTTGGGGGTGTGGGGACCAGCAGGAGCAGGTGGCAGAAAGTACCCTCTGTTAATGTGATCCTCTCTAGGTCCATCCGTGTTCTGCGGACGGCATTATTTCATTCTCTTTATGGCTGAGTCCTGTTCCACTGTATGTATGTGCCACATCTTCCTTATCCATTCATCTGTCGATGGACATTTAGGTTGCTTCCACGTCTTGGCTGTTATAAATAGTGCTGCTATGAACATTGGGGTGCATGTATCTTTTTGGATTAGAGTTTTGTCTGGATATATGCCCAGGAGTGGGATTGCTGGAGATTATCATATTAAGTGAAGTAAGTCAGAGAGAGAAAGACAGATATCATATGATACCACACATTTGTGGAATCTAAAAAAAAATGATACAAATGAACTTATTTACAAAACAGAAATTGACTCACGGATACAGGAAACAAACTTATGGTTACCAAAGGGGAAAGGGGGGAGAGATAAATTAACAGTTTGGGCTTAACAGATACACACTACTATCTATAAAATAGGTAAACAACAGGGCCTACTGTATAGTACAGGGAACTATACTCAATATCTTGTAATAACCCATAATGGAAAAGAATCTGAAAAAGAAAGTGTATCTATATATACGTACACACACACACGTGTGTGTGTATGTATGTGTATGTATATGCACAAAGGGAACAAAGTACCCTCTGTTGGAACGTTTGTCATTTCTCCGCAGGGTGCCATGGGGCCTGCTGGACCTCCCGGGGTACCGGGGTCGGTGGTAAGTGATGCAGTCACCAGTGGTTGGAATCACGGACTCAGACACTGATAGGATTGTGTAGTTGGGAGAGTCGTTGCCTCTGAGAATGAGGCAGAACTGTTCTGATGACATGAGCTGGATACAAGGCTTTGCCCACTGAAAATGGGGTAAAATCAGAGACAAGTCAGAAATTGCTGCCTTCCGGCATGCTGTGTGCCTACACACCATGAAGTGGAGTGAGGGTGACTATTAAGAAAGTGCCACCAGCTTTGCTGACATCTGGTTTGTCCCTCAGGTGCAGAGAGAGGGCCTGAAGGGCGAGCAGGTAAGAGGGATGTGGGTCCTCTCATCGTGGGGCTTTAGGTGGTGGCAGAAATAGGAAGGCCACTGGCGTGGGGTGACACTGCTTGCTGAGCTCAGGTGGAGCCCTTCAGAGACAGGTCAAGTTGACTCTGCCAAGAATGCAGATTCCCACCCTGTGTCTCTGGGTCCCCTTTGGGAACTTGGGAAGAAAACTCTGAGTCAGCAAAGGGTCATGGGTGGTGGCCCGGGGCATAAGGACGGGGAGTCATGGCTAATTCTAGTTTGACTTGTGTTACCAGGGAGCCCCGGGACCACGAGGTCATCAGGGCCCTCCTGGCCCACCAGGCGCTCCGGTAAGTCATCCCTCCCCAGCCCGGGGTCCACACCTCTAGGTCTGGAAAATCATAGCCATTCTCGCTTCCGAGCTCTGCGTTATTTCAGAAGCTCATCCCATCACCCTGAGTGATAGGGGTTGTTGTCAGCATCTAGCACAGGAGGAAACTGGGCCTTGAAGACTGAAGTCACTGGGCACGGATCATGCAGTTAGCAAGTGTGGAACTGGACGTGAAGCCCAGGCAGCCTGCCTTCAGAGCCCCCAGTCCCAAACATGCCAGGATTGGGGTTTCTGGTGTTCAGTCTGCTGTTTTAGTTTCCTTTCAGATAAAGTGGAATAAAAACATTGGACACTTCAGTGCCAGTTGAATCATTTCCAGTGCACATTTGCTTTTCGCATGTTTCTGATTAATACTGACTTTGCAGTGGTTTGGAACACTTCAGCCTTCGGTTTCTCCCTCTGTTAAGAATTTAATGATGTGTAAATAACCATTTGGGAAGAGGCCATTCAAAGGGACTCTGTGATCATTTTTGATGTGAGTTCAGGTACTAAGGATAATTAATAAGAATACAGTAAATTCCACAGGTCAGTGATTGAAACTCGCTCCTCCTGGTAACATGCTGTTGCTTCTTTCAAGTGACTGTTTTACTGAAGGAAATAAAACAACTCTTATCTTGAAATGTCCATAAATCAGATTTATAATTGGATTTATAATAAGGCCCATTCCTCATTAGGATAAATGTATATGTTTTTGCTGGGACAAAACTAGAAGAAACTTAGAAGATGTTTTTAATTCCAGTATAATTAGAACAATTTCATATCGAAAAGTTCAGGTCAGAAAAGCTCCCTTCTGTCTCTATAACCTTAGATACCTTGCTTAACCTTTCCAAGGCTTGGTTTCCAGAGCTCTCCACCATTGTTATAACTGTTGAGAGATTTAAAGTAGATAATGCAGGTAATGCAGTATGCTCTCAGTATTCAGCTCTCTGTGCATATATGCACATATATTTCAGATCATAATTGGCAAGTACTGACCATCTGTACTGTAGTATATTTTACATGCAAACATATGCATATTAAGTTTGCAAGGGTGAAGTTATTTTTCTACTGTTACCAATGAAGACATTGGTACAGAGATACTAAGTAGCTTGCACAAAGTTATACAGCTAAGAAGCAGAACTGAGCTTTGAACCCAGATCTGTCTGACAGACTAGTCCATGCTCTTTTCACTCCTGAGTGCACAATGCAGCAATATATCCTCTGAGATGCACAAAGGAGAATTCCTTTACTTAGTGGCTCCCACTAAGGGATAAGAAGCTAAGAGTGCTCAGCCCTGCTTAATTCATGAGGCAGCCTTCTTGATCTCTCACTCTGGGATCTGGGATGTAATAATGGGCAGTCCTTCCCCCTCATGTAAACTTTGTTATGGTAAATGAGGGAGGGAGAGAAGGAAGAAACCTCAAACACTTGTGGTCACGTACTTTATTTTATATCAATCGAAATATTAAGGCTGGAGATATAGGGATGAAAGCACGTGGACTGATCCACGTGAAAGGAGTGTGAAAAAGAAATAATTGAGAGTAAACACTTGCAATCTCTAGATGATTAATGAGAATTCTCTGCATGTGTCATTCCTGTGACCCATTGTATAGGACAAGGAGAGGGTCCTGAACCCTCAGTACTTGCAAACACCAGAATACCTCAATCCTGCAGCCCCGTGGAGCTGTCCAGGGTCCTGAAGAGGTCCTCTGGGCTAGATACTCTTGATAGAATGGGATTGAGTACAGTGCATGGTGTTGGTGATGAAATTCCCTTGGAAGGAGTTCAGAAACCCAACAGCCTACCTAAAGACCTTGTGAAAAGTGGGGAGCAGTGATGAGAGACCAGGAGTGGGAGGTTCTTAAGGCCACAGCCAATATCTCTCCTGTCTCTAAATCCACATGTTTATCACATGGTGGGAACTTAATACATGCTTATGAAGGAGTGACCCCCATGACAGATATTCAAGAGGGACATCAGAGTGGGACCTGATTGCAGTCTGAGCTCACAAGGAGCAATGTGGCCATGGAAGGCACTTGGGGTTAGGAGCCAGAGCATCTGGTTTCATGTCCCAATTCATCCACCAAGTAGCTTTGGGTTTTTGAACTCTACCCCTCTTATCCTCTTCTGCTTTCCTAAGTTGGAAATCATCGTCATCGACATCATTTCCTACATAAATGTGCTGTGAGGGTTAAGTGAGTTAATGTAGGAAGCACTGTTCTGTGAAGCCTTATTAAGCCCAATACTGATATCAGTTGTTACTTCTGTCTTTTTTGAATCCCCACCAGCACCTAGCCCAGGGCCTTCCTCAGAGCAGTTGCTCCCTAAGTATTCTTTGGATTGAATCAAATCGAGAACCTGGCTTCAGTGACTTCTGCTGAGAATGGAAAATTTTGAGTTTGTGTTTAGCAATCCCAGAAAGAGGAAAATGTATCCCATTCTCTAAATGGAAAGTGTGCAGCATTCTCCATCCTTGTTGAGGAGGCTTGCATCTTTGATTCTTTCCCCAAGATGAAACAGTTCTGGTAGTTTTAGCAATGTTTGGTTAAGTGTAATAAAGAAGGGCCAGCTGGGCAGACCAAATGTGAGACATTTCTTGATGCTTAATGAAAACTCACTTCTGCAGGGTCTTCCTTCCCTTGATGTGTGCCCTGAGCTCACTGCAATAATCCTTGTGAGGAAGAGAGATTTAAACCTTTAATTACTATGGTTTGTCCATTCATGTATTCATTTTTATGGTGTTATTAAGGGAAAAGACCTCAGACCTAAATACAATTCCGTCACTTAATAGTTACGCAAAATGTGGCAATAGTAGCTGTTTGCATGATAATCATATTATTGAAGATGAGGAAATTGAAGCACAGAGAGGGAATTTCTGGCCCAAATTCACCCGTAAAGTTGGTGATAAGAGTCACAGTTAGAGCTGAAGTTTTCATTTTCCCATTCACATTTCATGCCGTATTCTACGTGACCTCATTATACATTTGGGTATAAATCAGGGTACTGTCAGGAGGTGCTTTGTCAGGGCTTTTGTACCCATCCTTCATGTGGTCCTAACAACCACTCGGTAGGAAAGTTTATTATCCTCACGTTGGAGATGCGCTAACTGAGGTCCACAGGTGCCCAGTGACTTGTCTGAGGTCAGGCAGCAGGTACCTAGTGAGGTGTTAGGGGGCAGGATTTTACTTAGGTCAGTATGACCTCTTCCTGCACCAGTTTGTTTTTTGTTTTTTGTTTGTTTGTGTTTTTTTGCTTTGTGGAAATTGATCTTTCTCAGATGATTTCATTTATTTATCCAGACTGTCATTTTGCATATCGCAGTTGATGGAGAGTCAGATAACCCAAGCCAGTTATTGCCGAACTAGCAAGATACAGGGGCAAAGGCACCAGGCTTAGAGCTAAAGACACCTGGATTCCAGGCACCTCTTTTGTGTGCACTTTTTACAAAGCACTGATGCAAGGCCTTTGGTCCTTATTGTACTCATCTTTAAAGTGTGAATGATGGTGCCTACATCTTGGTTGTTAATCACACTTAATTACATCAGATAGATGCACATATTTTAAGTGTTATAGATTTGAGGGAATAGGATGTTTTTTTCCCTTCTAACCTCCCAGTTTCCCCACTGGAATGGGATGGTATTTTCCTATCCAATGAGAGTGACAGGGCGAAGTATATCCTGTGGTCTTTACTCGGTATTTACCATGGTCTGTCTCTCGTGTTTTTTCCCCTTTCTCCTCCTTCTAAAGGGTCTGATGGGTCCAGAAGGCAAGGATGGACCTCCTGGTTTGCCAGGTCTCCGAGTAAGTAAACTGTCTTTCCTTTCTGGTGCCCCAACTCAGCCACACTGCCCCCACCCCCCATTTTAGCTGCTCAGACAGAGGAGATGGCCCCAGTCTTGGGAGCTTGGAATGAATATTGGAAGCAGATTGAAGGGTTAGACTGAGTTCATCAACAGTGGTTGAGGATGGGCTACATGTTCAGCCTTGAGTTGGGTCCTGGGTCATCTCATGCAGATGAGTCTGTGGTCTGCCATGAGTCATGTATATAGAAACTCACGTCTCTATGTGATCAGAGCCCCAGTAGAAGGACGCCCAGTACTGAGAGAACACAGGGAAGGGGCAACTGACCCAACCTGGGGGCCAGTCAGGGCTTCCTGAAAGTGGTAATGTTTGAGCTAAGTCTTAAGGAAAGAATAAGAAAAAACAGCAGTGAAAGAATAGAGGTCTGCCAGTAGGCTATTAGCTACTCCAGTCTAAACATCTACATTATTTTTGAATGCCATATCATAATTTCTTATGGTATTTCATTTCATTTCATTTCATTTAGCCCTTGTCTTTTTATCCAGACGGTGCACATCTTATGGGTTTGAATCCACCAGTCAGCACAGCTCCTGACACTGTTTTAAGGTAGAGGGTGTGGCATCTCTCTGCTCAGTGCCCTCACAGCAAACTGGGACTGACCTCAGCTCTGTCCTCAGTTCCCAGCAGGTGCCTGGCACAGAGTAAGGACTCAACTCACATTTCCTGACCTCGAGCCCTTAAGCTTGTAACATATTTTTTTAGTTTGTTTTATTCACGTATAGTTGATTTACAACGTTAATTTTTGCTGTACAACAAAGTGATTCAGTTATCCATATATATACATTCTTTTTTATTTTCTTGTCCATTATGGTTTATCACAGAATACTGAATATAATTCCCTGTGCTCTACAGTAGGACCTTGTTGTTATCCACTCTATATATACTAGTTTGCATGTGCTAACCCCAAACTCCCACTCCATCCCCTCCCCGCCCTCCTCCCCCTTGGCAACCACAAGTCTGTTCTCTTTGTCTGTGGGTCTGTTTCGTAGATAAGTTCATTTGTGTCATATTTTATTTTATTTATTTTTGTAATAAATTTATTTTATTTATTTATTTTTGGCTGCATTGGGTCTCGGTTGCTGTGCGCGGGCTTTCTCTAGTCACAGCGAGCAGGGGCTACTCTTCATTGCAGTGCGCGGGCTTCTCACTGCGGTGGCTTCTCTTGTGCAGAGCACGGGCTCTAGGCGCGTGGGCTTCAGTAGTTGTGGCACGTGGGCTCAGTAGTTGTGGCTCACGGGCTCTAGAGCACAGGCTCAGTAGTTGTGGTGCACAGGCTTAGTTGCTCTGGGGCATGTGGGATCTTCCTAGACCAGGGCTCAAACCCATGTCCCCTGCATTGGCAGGCAGATTCTTAACCACTGTGCCACCAGGGAAGCCGCTTGTGTCATATTTTAGATTCCACATATAAATGCTATCATATGATATTTGTACTTCTCTTTCTGACTCACTTCACTTAGTATGATAATCTCTAGGTCCATCCATGTTGCTGCAAATGGCATTATTTCATTCTTTTTTATGGCTGTGTAATATTCCATTGTATGTATACACCACATCTTTATCCGTTTATCTGTCAGTGGAGATTTAGGTTGTTTCCATGTCTTGGCTATTGTGAATAGTGAAGCTTGTAGCATCTTTTACTGGTTCACTTAAGAAAACAGCCCCAGGGCACAAGCATCCAGAGACCGTGAGGCAGCCCCTGGTGGTAGTGAGCTCATTGCCCTTGGAGGTTTTAGTTCAGAGGCCAGGTGACCTGACAGATGGGTGGAAATGAGGGTCCTGGCACCTGGCAGAGGTGTCGCAGTCCCGTGTATGGCTTCACATATGGCCTGGAGATCCCGTAGCTCAGTGAAGTGGATGGTGTCACAGGTGTGCTGGGATTCACTCTGTCTAAGGTGGTTGGGCCCACTGATGACACTGTACCGCCTCAGTTCTGAAGTGGGCTGACCTGTTCCTGTGACTCAGCACGGACTCCAGCCTGTCCTTACCCACCAGTGAACTTCCTCTTTTGGTTTCCAGGCACCTCTGCATCCTGTAACAATCTTGAAATCTCAAGATTCTAAGAGGAGCTTATTGTGAAGGCTAGCTCTGAAGCATGGCAGGGTGTCATGAAGGTAGGGCGGGTGGGAGAAGTCACTTATCCTACTAGAACACCTTGGATATGTCACCTCCCACTCAACGTCACCAGCCCTGGCCTGTTTCACTGTCAGCTGGGTCAAAGCTGGGTTGCCTTTGCCTCTGTATGGAGTGAGGATCCTGGACTTTACAGCAAGATGCACCTGGGTTTGAAGCTCAGCTCTACTTCTCAGCAGCTGTGTGACCCTTTAAGACACCCAACCTCTCTGAGCCTGTTTACTTTGTTATGGTGGGAAGGCAACCCAGCCGGCTGAGTTGTTGTGAGAAAAGTGCCCAGCATGGGGCCCTTTGTGGGCAGCAGGATGTGGCAGCTGTCACGGCGCTTGTTCTCCTGACACACTCATGCACAGTCTTAGGAGAAAACAGCAATCCTGTGCCTTCTGTGACTGACGTTTAGATGACCCTTACCTCATCTTGCCTTGAAGTGCTCCAAGTGTTACTTTTCCTAATACAGTGTTAGACGGTGAGTGGAACTCTTGATGCAAGGATGACTGCGAAGGTGTTGTGTTTTTTTTTAAATCTATATCTTTATTTAATTGGCTCTTATTAAGGGGAGAGGGGACAAATCTTGCCTGGACTTGCTTGTCTAGGCCACGCTTCCTTGGCCATGACTTCCTGGCACCCCAGAAAGTGTTCATGTGCTGCCCAGGGACGGTTGCTGTCCTTCCCAGAAACACCTCTAACCCCTGAGAGTGATAGTACCAGCCGCCCGTGCAGCGGGGCAGGGCCTGGTCCAAACCTAACACCGGCCAGGGGCCTTGGGGATTGGACGTGTGCCCCAAGAGTGGGGATTTGAGGAGTAAAAGAGGGGGACCCAGAGAAGCAATCAGGGTAGGACTGGGGTAGGGGCGCAAATACTGAGTCACTGAGCTCCGTCTAAGAGAAGCAGTCAGGGTGGGACTGGGGTAGGGGCGCATGTACTGAGTCGCTGAGCTCTGTCTAGGAGAAGCAGTCAGGGTAGGACGGGGGTAGGGACGCACGTACTGAGTCGCTGAGCTCCGTCTAAGCACCAGGCCTCCTGACACTGCTGGGGAGGGGCTGCCGTCCCTCTGGCCACGGACGAACAGCAGGCTCAGCCACCAGTGCCTCTCAGGGACGCACACACAGGACCGTGTGTCTCTAGGGCCTTCTTCTTCTTTCCTCCCTTCTTCCTTCCATGCATCAGTCAGCCAGCAAAGCCCACGAGTGCCCTGACCAAGCACAGGTGCTGTGCTAAATGCTTTGGGATCCCTGAAGAGATTATGGTCTCCTCCCCCGGAGCTCACAGCCTGTGGGACTTGAGACACATGAACAGGGAAGCCAGATGCCTCCGTGGGGACCAATAAGGACTATAAGTGTAGAGAGGACAGAGGGAGCTCAGTGGAGAGAGGCCATGGGGCTGGGAACAGGGAGCGTGGTATTTGAGGCAGCCTCGCAGCAGTGAGCGGATTTCAGCAGGAACAGATGGGGACACTGAAGAGAGTAATTCAGACACAGGGAGTCCCCCCTCCGCCCGAGAGGACGTCCTGCCTCTGGACACTTGCTCATGTCCATCTGCTTTTATCCGGGCTCCCTGGTCTCCAGCTCGGAAGGGCATCTGTAAGTAAAAGGGCCACGGACGTGGCTTTTACTTCAACCTCTGCCAGCATCCTACGAGGACCCTGGACTGATATCTCTTCTTTTTCTGTTTCTCTTGTCCTTTCCCATCTCTGCCATTTTTCTTCTACTAGCCCTTCTCCCATCCCTGCATCTTCTTTGCTCCCTTTTCCTTCCTTCCACAAATTCATTCATTCAGCAAATATTTCTTCATCATTTACTGGGTGATGGGCATTGTTCTAGGCAAGTGGGATCCTTCAGTGAGAAGAATAAAGATCCCTGCCTTCAAGATGCTTACATTCTGGTAGGCAAGGAAAAGAATCATACTAATTAGCATTTAAATAAACAATACTGGAAGACCCATGGAGAAAGTCCTGTTTTGGCGGGTTCTCAGGAGGTGAGGGAGTTGGCTGTACGGGTAGCTGGGGGGAGAGCAGAGCAGGCAGAGGAAACAGCTAGAGCTGAGGCCCTGTGGCAGGCGGATGCTTGTGTGTCAGCACAGAGACCTATGTGGCCAGAGCGAGCAAGGGCCCAGCGTGGAGGAGGCGAAGTCCTAAAACTGGGAGCAGGTTCATGTCAGGCCTCGTGGGCCATTGTGAGGATCTTGGCTTTTACCGTGAGTGATGTGGGGCTATTGAGTGTGTTCAAAAATGTTTTATTATGAAAAAAATTAAACATATACAAAAATAGAAAGAAAAGTGAAGTAAACCCCCTTATCCCCCAAGCCCATTTCAACACTTACCAAGTCACTGGCCAGTGGGTGACTCGCCCACCTCACCCACCTCCACCCACTGCTGGGTTAGTTTGAAGCAATTTCAAACAGCATCACATTGTGTCTCTAAATATTTCAGCACGTACGTAAAAGAAACAAAACAATACCGTCATCCCACCTAAATCTATGAAAAAGCTTCTTCGTGTATTCATTTTGGGTTCACCGTTTCCTGGACTGTCTCATACATTTCTGGTTGCAATTTGTTCATTCAGGATTTGGGGTGCAGGCGTGGCGTGGCCCAGGTTACATTCTAAACGCATCCATCTGGCCACCGTGTTGAGAACAGACCGCAGCAGGAGGAGACCGACTGGGAGGGAGATGATGGCAGTGACCAAAAGAGAAAGGGAAGAGGGCGTGGCCCAGACGGGGTGGGGGGGTGTGGGTGTGGCTGGGAGGAGCACCCGTCCTGGGCCAGGTGGTCTGCCAGGCAGGCGGGACGCTGGAACAGAGGCAGAGCCCGTGGCCTGAGAGACCCAGTGTCTAGCAGGGGAGGGTGAGCCGAGATTTGCAAGGCGGGGGGGTGAAGGTGTTAACAGAGGGTGTGCCGGGGCAGAGGAGGGCTCCTCCCGCGTCCTGCATCCTCGAGTGAATGGGGTGCGATGGCCAAGCGTGTCCTTGGGGACCCCGTCCCTCCGGTGTCCTTGGTGATCCCCTGACTTGAGCTGCGCCATCCCGGGGGTGTTGCTCCTCAGTGGCTTTACCTGTGGACGGACGACGACAAACGGTGATGGTGGCGTGGGCTGGGGGCAGCTTCCTGTTCAGTCAGCCTGTGGCTGAGTCAGGAAGGCCTGAGACAGGATGATGACTGACTCAAAACAGGATCCCTCTCCTTCCCACACGGTGACCTGCCGCTTCCTGCTTCAATTGAAACGTCACTCTGAGAGCTGCTAATGTCAGCGCTCAGGCTGTGACAAGAGAAGAGATGAGACAGTGACAAGCCACAGGGACCTGGGAACTGAGATACTGAGACTAAAGCACGGGGTGGGGAAAGGGGTCTGGGCCCTTTATTTTAGAGATTAGCAACCGGCAGACAGTGTAATCTGTGGCGAGGTGAATGCATTCATTTTGGACAAAGCTGGTATTTTTCGACAATGACATAGTGAAAGGGGAGAGTCAGGAGCCAGGCACCCTCTTCCCCATCCCACCCCCATCCCCACCCCCTTCCCCACCCCCATCCCCACCCCCTTCCCCACCCCCACCCCCACCCCCTTCCCCACCCCCATCCCCACCCCCTTCCCCACCCCCACCCCCACCCCCTTCCCCACCCCCATCCCCACCCCCACCCCCTTCCCCACCCCCATCCCCACCCCCACCCCGTTCCCCACCCCCATCCCCACCCCCACCCCCTTCCCACCCCCATCCCCACCCCCACCCCCTTCCCCACCCCCATCCCCATCCCCACCCCCTTCCCCACCCCCATCCCCACCCCCACCCCCACCCCCATCCCCATCCCCACCCCCTTCCCCACCCCCATCCCCATCCCCACCCCCTTCCCCACCCCCATCCCCATCACCACCCCCTTCCCCTTCCCCATCCCCACCCCCTTCCCCTTCCCCATCCCCACCCCTTCCCCATCCCCATCCCCACCCCCTTCCCCATCCCCTTCCCCTTCCCCATCCCCACCCCCTTCCCCTTCCCCACCCCCTTCCCCATCCCCATCCTCATCCCCATCCTGCAGAGCCCATAGCCCTGGGAGATGGTTGCTTCCCCCTGAGGGGGATGTTAGGCACTCATTGCCCGGCTGCTTCCTGCTTTAGACGGAGGTAGAGAAGGTACTCAAGCCTTCCTGAGGTTCAGATTTCCTCCTGCTTGTCTGAGCGGGGCGTTGGGGTCCGGGAGTGCTGTCTCTCGGCTGGAGCGGGCACTGCTACAAGTGCATCTGAACCCTGAATGATCCAAAGCAGAACCAGCCTGGCTCCAGGACACTGAGGCGCTTGGACACTCAAAAGCTTGCACGAGGTTGATTTAAAAAAAAAAAAATCTCTTGTGCCCTAATCATCCACCCCAAAATAGACATCCTGTCACTCTCACACCAGCCTATTTTAATTTTCTGTAGAGGACTTATATTTTTCTTATTTGAGAATTTGTTTATTTTTGTTACCACCACTAAAATGTTAAGTCTGTGAGAACATTATTTTTGTATTTGCAGCACTTAGAGGAGTGCCTCACATTTATAAAAACATATGTTTTTATATGTGCATTAAAATAAATATGAAAATATGTATAAGCATGTAAAATATGCATAAAGGTATAGTGTCGTTCATGAGCATCAGATACAATGAGGGTGCAAGAATGAATGGATAACACCTGAGTCTGCTCTCTGGGGGCTGACACACTGGGGTGGTGTGGGGAGAACAGGACCCAGGACTGGACATCTGGCCACCTGGGTTCTGACCCGTGACAGAGAACGTCCAACTTGTTTTTTTAACGTTTTCACCACCTTTACCCATTTCATCCACCTCCTACCCCTGTCTCCTCTGTCAACCACCAATCTGTTCTCTCTACCTATGAGCTCAGTTTTTTTTAGATCCCATATCATAAATGAGATTATACGGTATGTGTCTTTCTCTGTCTGACGTATTGCACTTAGCATGATGCCCTCGAGGTTCATCCTTGTGGCATATGGCACAGTTTCCTTCTTTTTATAGCTGTCTACTATTCTCTTGTATGTGTACCATTATTTCTTTATCCATTGTTGCATCCCGGGGTCCTTAGGGGCCTTCCATGGCTTGTCTATTGTAAATAATGCTGCAGTGAACATGGGGGTGCATGTGTCTTTTCAAGGTAGTGTTTTCATTTTCCTTGGGTAAATACCCAGCATTGGGGTTGCTGGATCATGTGGTAGTTCCTTTTTTTTTTTTTTTTTGACCAACCTCCATACTGTTCTCCATCGTGGCTGCACTAATTTACATTCCCCCCAATGGTGCACAGGACTTCCCTCTTCTCCACACCCTCTCCAGCACTTGTTATTCCTTGTCTTTTGGTAATAGCCACTCTAACACGTGTGAGGTTACATCTAATTGTGGTTTTGATTTGCATCTCCCTGATGATTAGGGATGTTGAGCATCTCTTCATGTACCTGTTGGTCATCTGGACGTCTAGAATGCTCAGTTTTAAAGAAGAAAACTTGGTTTCTTCTGTACCTTTCCTTTTACTTGGCCTTTATCTTGCTCTGTGGTCCTAGTCACACCTAAAATAATCTAGATATCTTCTTTCCTCTCTGGACAAAAAGGAGGGGAAAAAAAGTTTTGCTTAAGAAAATTCTGTGTTGTCAGACATTTAAACAGTGTAAAATTTGGAATGTTTAAGCTAGAGAATCGTCATGGTGGAAGGAATCTCTGAGATCGACAGTGAGAAATTTAATGTCCAGAAATATTAAATGACCTAACTGCTCAAGGTCGCTCAGGGCTTTGTCACTGCCCCTCCCACAAGCTGGGGAAAGTCTCTTTGGTTCCTGTGATCATTTTCTTAGTATCTTCTGCCTTTTCTTCTCTCTTATCAAGAGGTGAGAACGGAAGAAGTGACACTATCAAATATGCTGCTCCTCTTCTTCCTAGAGACAGAGTGATCCCCAAATGTCTCTTGGTGGGCCCGATGGTGTCAGTTGCTTTAAAAACATATGTTAAAAACAGAACCTCTACACGTGTAGAACTAATGTAAGGTAGGAAGGAAATAATATTGGTTGAATTGTCATTGCATAGCAGGCACTTAGGTGTTTTCTTTTGTTTTTTTGTGTGTTTTTTTGCACGCATGTTTCTCACGTAATTCTCACAAGGATCCTATGAAGTCTGGCAGTTTTAATCCCATTCTGCAAATGAGGAAACCAAGACTTGAAGGTATAAATCAGATTATCCAGCGTCACACAGATTATAAATGGTGAGGCAGGGATTAGAACTCAGGTTGTCCTGGCTCCAAACCTTTCCTGTTTTTGCTTTAGAATGGTGTGTTTGTGTCCACTTACACACCAGAATTCTAAACTGGACACTAGCAGTCCTTTCGGCAGGAGCCTTGGAGAGGTCTAGGACCCCTTATAACTGCCAGTGCCTGTTCTGAAGGATGCCCTGAACGCCTGTCGCTTTAATCTCTGGCTTCTGCCCTTGGAGCCGAGGGTCTCACATGGCTGAAAGCGATCAGGCCCATCAGCCCTGATTTCTAGTAGATTTGAGAGAGGGAAACACCAGCGGTCTTCTGTAAGTGGCAGCCTGGGTTGAATTTGTTTTACTTTTCAACATGTAAAGCCTTTTTCCTCGCCTTCCTCTGCTCTGCCAGATGGTAATGGCATCATTTGGATCGCAGGCCACTGTTGGATGCCTTTCGTGGCGTGCAGCCAGGCTTATTTCAGGACCCTCTAGGTTTTCTCTGAGCACCTGGTTTCAGCTCTAACCGGTAGAAAATAATCTCTTTTGACATTTGGAGGCACGGAGAACAGGGACTGAGCAAAAAGACCATACGGCTCATATTAGAACCACTTGCACAAGCAGTCCTTTCATCAGATGATGGCCCCTCACATGGCTGTGTTAACTTGTCCTGGCTGGGAGGGAATTGCTCCTTTGAATTTATAGGTTCCCCTCTTCTCCACAGACAGACAGGCAGCCTCAGAAATATTGGTCTTGCTCAGCATCCTGGCATCCAGAATGGCTTGAAAAAGCTGCCCTCGTGATAAATTACAAACGTTTATCCAGACATTGTGTTGGGTAGCAATTTAAAAGAGAAGAAAAGGAAAACGACAAGGAACAGGCTTATTGTTAATAAACAGTTCTTTATTGCTGCCGAACTTGGCGCTGGGCAGCGCATCTCAAATCCCCACAACCAAGTACAGGTGCAAACGCAGAGGGTGCACAGCTGCTGCTACTCCACCAGTAACCTTACCATCACCACCAGTAACATTGTCATCATCACCACCACCACCATTACCATCAGCACCACTTCCATCACCAGTACCATCACCATCAGCACCATCATCAACTCCACCATCACCACCACCAGCACCTGCGCCATCACCACCATAATCACCACCATCAACACATCAACACCTCCACCATCACTACCACCATCACTATCACCTCCACCACCACCATTACCTCTACCACCACCATCACCACCACCACCATCACCACCACCACCATCAGCACCATCCCCACCACCACCATCACCACCATAATCACCACCATCAACACATCAACACCTCCACCATCACTACCACCATCACTATCACCTCCACCGCCACCATTACCTCTACCACCACCATCACCACCACCACCATCACCACCATAATCACCACCATCAACACAACACCTCCACCATCACTACCACCATCACTATCACCTCCACCGCCACCATTACCTCTACCACCACCATCACCACCACCACCATCAGCACCTGCACCATCACCACCATCACTATCACCTCCACCACCACCATCAGCACCATCACCACCATCACTATCACCTCCACCGCCACCATTATCTCTACCACCACCATCACCACCACCACCATCACCACCACCATCAGCACCATCACCACCACCACCATCACCACCATAATCACCACCATCAACACATCAACACCTCCACCATCACTACCACCATCACTATCACCTCCACCGCCACCATTACCTCTACCACCACCATCACCACCACCACCATCACCACCATAATCACCACCATCAACACATCAACACCTCCACCATCACTACCACCATCACTATCACCTCCACCGCCACCATTACCTCTACCACCACCATCACCACCACCACCATCAGCACCATCACCACCACCACCATCACCACCATAATCACCACCATCAACACATCAACACCTCCACCATCACTACCACCATCACTATCACCTCCACCGCCACCATTACCTCTACCACCACCATCACCACCACCACCATCACCACCATAATCACCACCATCAACACATCAACACCTCCACCATCACTACCACCATCACTATCACCTCCACCGCCACCATTACCTCTACCACCACCATCACCACCATCACCACTACATGTTTCTTAATGTCAGATCCTGTGCTAAGCACTTTGTGGACATTATCTTATTTAACCTCCATGGCACTGCTGGGAGGTAGTGGTTTTGAAACCAACTCTGCTTGACATGCGGTCTCTCACCCATGCCAGGGACTCAGAAGAGCCAGAATTCTGCTATTACCATTTCTTCTTCATCAGAGTCTCCATCATCTTCCTTCTCATTCTCATAACTATCTATTACATTTGCATGATGCTTTGTTATGCTTTTTAAATCACTTCCTCAAATATTGAATTATTTCTTCTGCTACTGTCTTTTCAGATAATTACAATGATTATAATTTTCCACATGAGGAAACTAAGATTCAGCAAGTTTTAAATGGCTTGCCCGTCCTCCTCCACCTCAGATTTAGAACTCTTTTTCTTATAATGTAGAGGAAAGGGGTTGGGAAAAGAACATAGAGAATCCCTTTGATCACAATGAGTGGCCAAGTCCTTGCAACTACTTACTTAGAGCTTTATGCCCCATCCCTGGCGATTCTAACTCATGAGCTCTTGGGTGACACCAGGGAATGCGTCTACAAATATGCTTTTGCCCTATTTTGCCATTATTTCTCATCATTGCTGGGACTTCATGGAGGAGGTGGCACTGGGCTGGGCTAGGACTTTGACAAGGTGAGATGGAGCATGCGTCCTACAGACAGGTGGCTTGGTGGGCCAAGTTCCAGAGGCCAGGAGTCCTTGGGGTCTTTGGGGCCAGGCTAAGCAGCCCACGTGAGCTGTTGCTTAGGGTTGGGAGCATGGCCACTGGATGCTAGACTGAAAAGGCATGTCAGAATCACGTGGTCTGTCAATTTCCAAATAAAACGCGGACGTTACGTCTTTTAGATAAGGAGGTGGCAAGTAACTTGGACAGAGCTTCTTTCCTCCTTGTGGAAGAATAACCTGCCAGCACAGGTTGGCTTAGAAAAGTCTGGAGGGAAGGGGCAGGGCACGTGGACAGGGTCAGCTCTCATGGCTGTGGCTGCAGGAGGGGAGGGAGGAGAGCTTTGAGAGGCACCGGGGCAGCTCCGGACACTGTGGGTAGAGGAGATGTGAACGCAGGTGCTGGAGCCGGACAGAGCCGTTACCATGATGTTTCTCCGGGTGATGCCCCTTTATGGATGGTCCACGAACCCTATGCCTTTCTTGGGGGAGAGGCTGCCTCGTGACACTGCTGCGATCACAAATCTCTGATGCTTTTTTCTTCCTCTGGCCTCTTGCCATCATCTTGCTTTTTTCCTTCTTGCTGAAAATCTAACACTCGGGATGTCTGCTCCTCTGGATGCACTGCTTTGCATTTCTGTATCTCCTACCACACCTCTCCGACCTGCCCGTAATTCTCCTTTTTCAGGTCAATTTTACTGACTTCCCTGGCATTGGAGAACCTCCTGACTCCATGCCCTCTGCACATTTCCTTATCGTCTTCGGTGTTCATCTTCTGAGCATTAGTATGTCATTGCATACAATCCCCACGCTCCAGCAAAGCGAGGAGCTGCTGAGAGCTCACATATCCCTCGAACAGTGGTGGAGCCTCTGGAAGAGGGAAACTGAAGCTGCATCCCCAAGCAAACTGGCATTGTAATTAGTAATACTGCTCAGTCACAGCCCAGACCTTCTCATCCCTTCCTCTTCCATCTGATCCTTGCTTATCAACCATTAAGTGTTCTAGCCCTTCATTTCTTTCAGCCTTTCCTCCAAACGTCTCTGGCCTGGGTTCTGAATTCTGATGACTACTCACCAGGCCGTTCTGCTGACCTCGAAGGGAAGTGGTTTATCCATCTTGTAAATAACGCTGTGGCATAACTTGGAAGCAAGTGGAGGGGGTGTCTATCTAGATAGAAAATTGAAGATGCCTGGTTTCCATTTCCTGAGGAAGGGGAGCTGGCCATTCTCAGCTCTCTCATGGTCAGCTCCCTGATGTTTTCAGTAATCAGAGCAGGACGGAGGCACAGACAGGACTCCTCCTAGGCTCGGCTCCCTTCTGAAGGTATCTGTGACTGCATTTTGAATTTTACCTGACAAGTGTCGAGGAACTCATTCTGACCTAGACCTGATCGCACCTTCCAGGCTGATGTGCTCCAACTCAAGGGGTGCAGATCCAGGGGCCTCTAAATCAGACCACCTCTCTCTCTCTGCAAGTCTGCCAACGGCTTTCCTCCCTAACGGCCCGTCTCTCTACCCTCTCATTGCTGTTCCCACTGCCACTGTCCTGGCTCAGGACCACATCAGTCCCGAAGGGACAAGTTACGTATCCAGCCCGCGAATGTTTATTGAGTCTCCACCATGCGGCAGGCCTTGTTCTGGGCCTGTGGATATAGCACTGAAGAAAAGTAGAGCCAGTCCTCATTTTCAGATGAGCATCCCAGTGGGTAGACGGGCAGTTGGTAGACATGAACGTCAACGGTGTATGTGGTGGTGATAGAAACAAAGGGAAATACAGCGGGGCGAGGAGAGAGGGTGGGATGGGGACCACGGTCAGAGAAGGCATTCGGGTGAGGGGGACGTCTGGCAGAGACGAGATGGAATTGAGGGATGGAGCCATGTGGAACCAGCATTCCAGGCAGAAGCACCTGGAAGGGGCCTCTTGGGGCAGGTTGTGGGTGGAGGTGCCCCGGGACCGCTCCCTGGGCTCAGCACTGACTACGCGCTCCCGAAACGTGGTGGCGGGGAGGGGAGGGAGAAAGGTGGGATCCACAGGACCCCAGAGGGCTGGGCTGGCACAGTCCAAGGTCGTAAAGACACCTTCCCTCTGGGGGTGGGGGAGCACACGGGGACAAACCAGAGTGTCCAGTGGCAGAGACAGGAGAGGGCCAGGGTTTCAGAAAGAGAGAAGAAGCTGACGTCGTCCAGCTCCTATAATCTAGCGGTCTAGACTATCAGAGATATTTTGTAGAACTTATATCCTTTAGTCATCTTCAGAGCCCTGGGAGGTAAGAGTCACATGTACAGGCTCCAGCACACACAGATCTGGGGCTGAATCTTAACCCCATCACATTCTAGCTATGTCACGTGAGAGACTTGACGCTGAACCTCAGTTTCCACACCTCCCAGTGGGACTGAGAACACCTGCATCACAGGGGCGTCCTGCAGAGTAAAGATGTAAGGAAAATGTGGGAAACCCCAAAAGAGCGTTTGACACAAAACAGGTACTCAAGGAATACGATTCTTATTCAGAGTCTTGTTTTACTTTTCATTTCTGATTGCAGTGCTTTGACCTCATGAGAACAGCTGTGAGCAAGAAAGCAAACAGACGGGCCTTCCATCATTCACATACCCCTGTAATATAATGTACGCCGTGTGCTGTGTAGCTGACCAGCACACACCTCACCCCTGTTCAAAGGGGTAGACTCTGAGGCTTAGTGGGACAGGTCACTCCCACAGGATGGCACAGCAGTGTGGAGTCTAACAGCAGAAGAGCAGAAATGGTCCAAATGACCTACCTGCCCAGAGTTGAAATGTATCACGTTTCATCCTTACAGTGAAAACTATGTAGCTGAGGAAAAGAATGGAGTGGCTCTCCACATGCTGATACAGGATGCGTCCAGGTTAAATTGTTAAGTGAAAAAAAGCCAAGTTTATCAGTAGATTGAATGATATGCTACAGTTTGTAAAGAAAAAAAGGGGGAGAGGGAGAGAATGTGTGTGTGTGTGTGTGTGTGTGTGCAAAGCTTACCTAAACATAAAATGCCTCTGGAAAGATTAGCCAACATCTGGTAGGATTAGTTGCTTTCAAGGAAAGGGACTGAGTGGCAGGGGACAGGATAAGGACATTTTTCTCGGGTAAACCTTGCTGTACTTTTTGAATTTGGGGCCGTGTGTTACCAAAATCATCCAAGTTACAGAGCCGGCATCCAAAGGGGAACCTCCCTGACTCCAGACTTCTTCCCAATCCCACACTGCTTCCCCGTAGGGCATCCCGAGGGGGACGGGCTGTTATCAGGGAGTCTGCCCCAGACGTGCCATTAGACGGGCTCCGGGCGCTGCCTGCCTGTTAATTTTGGCTGCTTCTTTTGTCCTCAGGGAAAGAAAGGTGAGACCGGCCCTCCTGGAATCCCTGGATTGCTGGGGCAGCAGGTAACTACTATCTTTAAATCCTCTTCCTTAGCAACACTGCTTGCTCTGGTTAAATAAATGATGGGGTAACGATTCTCAGGTTGTACCCAGAATCTTGCATGGTCACCGCACCAGAGCATTAAAAAGAATGCTCGGTGGGACACTTGCCCTCCCTCTGTCCCTTGCTCCCCCTGCCTCCCATCTCAGGTGCTGGGAGAATGGCCATTTGGTCTCCTGGAGGGGTTTAGGCCTGGAGGAGGGCAGACCCTCATCTCCTCCCCCTCCCCCTCCTCGCCTTCCTCCCCCTCCGCTTTCAGACTCAGCTCTGGTGTAATGTCCTCTGGCCCCAGGCTTCGTCCAGCTCCCCACTCCCACACAGCCTCACGTGTGCTGTCCCTGTGGCCCCCTGTGGACCTCCACAGCCACCCCGCCAGGTGGGCAGGCTCGGGGTCACCATCCTCATTTCACAGACGAGGGGTGAGCCTCCCAGATGCACAGAGACTCGCTCAGGGCCACACGCCGCTCAGCAGACACCTCCCTCCCTCCCTCCCTCCCAGGCCCCCTTATCTGTGAGTGTGTGTCACTGTGAGCACCCCCTGCCCCCGACACACACGCCTTAGTGTGGACAGAGCAAGGCGCCTGGCACTGGAGGGTGTCCAGACCTCCCTTCATTCTCCCTTTGCCCCCTGCACCAAAGCTCGCCACCCAGTCCCCACCCCAGCCTCCCCTGGAGCAGGGTCGGTAAATTCCTGGGGAGGCAGTGTGCTGGGGGGGAGCAGTGTGCTGGGGGGGAGCCAGTGTGCCGGGGGGAGGGGGGAGGCAGTGTGCTGGGGGGGAGGCAGTGTGCCGGGGGGAGGCAGTGTGCCGGGGGGAGCAGTGTGCCGGGGGGAGGGGGGAGGCAGTGTGCCGGGGGGAGGCAGTGTGCCGGGGGGGAGCCAGTGTGCCGGGGGGAGGGGGGAGGCAGTGTGCCGGGGGGAGCAGTGTGCCGGGGGGAGGGGGGAGGCAGTGTGCCGGGGGGGAGCCAGTGTGCCGGGGGGAGGGGGGAGGCAGTGTGCCGGGGGGGAGGCAGTGTGCCGGGGGAGAGCAGTGTGCCGGGGGGGAGGCAGTGTGCCGGGGGGAGGGGGGAGGCAGTGTGCCGGGGGGGAGGCAGTGTGCCGGGGGGGAGGCAGTGTGCCGGGGGAGAGCAGTGTGCCGGGGGGGAGGCAGTGTGCCGGGGGGGATGTTAGGAGGTTAGAGTTCCGGCCCTCGGCCCCTTTCCGGCTGTGGCATCTCGGACAAGTCACTTTACCTTCTCAACTTCAGCCTCATCATTTTTAACAAATACCAAGAAAAGTAAAAGGGGAGGGCGATTCGGAGAGAAGATGAGGGGATGTGACCCGGGTGATGGGGGGTCCCGGAGGCACAGAGAGCACCGGGCGGGGTGCTGTCCTGTCCTCCTGGGTGTGGTGGCCGCAGGCAGGCAGGCAGGTGGGATCACTCAGGGCTCGGCCACGGGCCCCCCCCCCGCGCGCTGCGGTAAATGGTCGGCTCTGGCGCCCGCCTGTCCCGGGCCGTCTCCACCTCCACGCCCGAGTCCCATGGTGTTGACTGCACTGTCCTTTGACATTGTCGGGGAGGCACCCCCCAGAGGACACTGCTCACTGCACTTGCAAAACCCACTTTTCCCACGCTGACATAGGAGGTGTGTGATGGGCACCCCGCACGCAAATCTCGGGCTTCATTTCAGTCCCTCGCATTGGGGTCAGGCTACAGCCCGGGATAAGGGACTGTAAAATCAGCCATTATTCACGGTCTTCTAAAGATTCCACATTCACTGTGGCATTTTGATGTTCATAGTGAAAGATAGAGTGTTTTTGCATTTGTTTTATGACCTTGCTTTCCAGTGAGCAAAGCTTGTGTGTTTCAAAAATTCACCGTAAACCCAGCTCCATCAAATCGCTTTAAGTTACAGATTTTTTCCCTATAACTTTTTGTTGACTACTTTGGAAAATATATTCCTTTCTTTCGTTTTTAATTTTGAAACCATTTTCCTTCAGCAAATCTTTGCTGAATGCCAGGCATTGAGCTGGGTGCTGTGGATGAAAACGCGATCAGCTTTCCCACAGCAGGGGTTTTGCCAGAAATAGGGCGCCCGATATATTCGGGGACCTCAGTGGTTCAGAACCAACGTAGAGTGTATAGTATGTCCTACCTGGCGCCCCGCATTGGATCACCACCCGAGGGACACAGAGCTGCACTCAAGCCCACCACGCCCACACTGAGAGCGGTGTCTCCCTGGTGGGTCACTGCCCATCGCTGTGATTCACCCTTCCTGACACATCTGAACACTCACCTTCCCTGGGCCTGGCCACGGTTTTCTCCTGCTTGCCATCCGTGCATTTGTCCATTTGTTCACTGGTTCACTCATTCAGCAGGTATTTGCTGAATACCCACTGTGTGCAGATGCAGCTCTGGCGATGGGAAACCTGGCAGCCACTGTCCGTGCCCAGAGGAGCCGGATGTAATGGGGCAGAAAGAGATGCACATAGAGTCTGACAGTCCTCTGAGCTGAGTGCTGGGAGAGGGGTAATCAGAGCTCTGGTTCTGGGGGAGAGGTCATCTGCCTCTCTCGGGCCCAGAGTAGGGTCCCTACGCTGATCTGGAAAATCAGGGTTGGCTCTGTTGCAGCAGAAGCTAAGTCACATGGTCTCCTGCTCTGATGAGAAGAGGGCAGAGGGCACATATGTTTAGTTTCTGCGCTTGTCAAACACTGTCCTTGGTGTTCGTATATAATCGTGTATATAACCACCTGTAATAACCACCTGTGAGAAAGCAATGCTTAGCCCATTTACAATCTAAAGAAATTGAGCTCAGAGTTTAATTAGCTTTGCTTGTAACGGAAGAGCCAGCACCGCAACCTCAGAGTGAGCCAAACCCCAGGGCGGCTGGCATTCTAGAAGATGCTTTCGGTGCCTCTTTTTCAAGATGGAAATTCTAACCCGCTGGAATGTTTTAGACTCAGTATACACATTCTACGTGGTGGCTCCTGTATCCTGGCAGCCTTTTAGGAAAAGTGGAAATCTGTGTCTGGTCTGGGCAACTGTTTATGCAAAGACAGTGCTGCAGTCAGGATGGCAGGAAGCCTCTTGAGTTGGTGGGAACACAGCCAGGGAAGGGGCCAACCCCAGAAGGCTGAGTGGGTTCGAGGTCCTGGGCCTCTACACAGGAGCCCTCCTGAGGGGGCCAGTCATTGTGCCCCTGGAGTTACATACTGAGAGGAGGACTCACAATTAGGAACAACTTGCGAAAAAAACCAACATCACCAAGTCACGCAGGGAGTGTGATTGCCGTGCTAATTTATGCGAGTAATTTTCATTCATCTTCAAATTCCATCCAGTTTTATAAATCTACTGCAATTGGAGCTTGGTGTTTATTAGGAATAGTTATTTGCCATTCCGTTATTAATAATGATAATTGGGTTAATTGGTTATTTATACATCATCACTGTAATCACTGAGCACATTAAATAGCTGTTTAGTCACCATCGTATTAAGAAGGATCAAACGTTCTATTAATAGTTAGACTTATTGGTTAATTGATAGAGTCATTACTTAGTTTTTTTATTAGTAATAATTAAAGCAGTTATTTTGTTGTTAACATTTAGATCTATTGGCTCATTTGTCACTCTCTTTCATAATTAGATGAATGGGTTATTTAGGTATTTTTATTGATGATCAAAAGAGAAGAGGGTGAAAACCTCCCATGAGCTGAGCTGGTGTCACGCACACCTTCGTTAATCCAGCCATACGAGGCCACCCCTCTTTTTTTATCACTCTCTCCCGTCTGCGTTTAATTCTGCAGCAGCCCTTCCCCAAGCTCCAGCCCCTGGGCAGCTCCACCCGGTGCCTCAGACACTCGCATCGAGCACTCAGCCTTCTTCAGCAGGACGGCTGGTGCCCACCCCGTCCAGGTGCGCTCCCCCCCCCGCAGTGTCCCCGCCTCGGCAAAGGGCCCCATCACCTATCCAGTCCTTCAGGGTCGTCCTCGTCCCTTCGCTCCACACACCCGACCTGCTGTGAAGCCTTGTGCACTTCTCCTTCCAAATACAACCAAGTCAGACCGGCTCTCGCTGTCCCGATTGTGAAGCCCAGGTCCCAGCCATCCTGGCCCCCAGCCCTGAAGCAGCGCACCCGCCTCCCAGCTGCCCCTCCCACCGCGGCACCCCACCACTTTCCCCGGGGCCCTGTCCCCGTCCCCTGCTCACTTTACTCCTTCACACTGACCCCGTCAGTCCTGCCAATGCACGGCGGTCCGTCCAATCTCAGGCCCCTGAACCCACTGTTCTCCCTTCCCCGGACTCCCTGGCCACTCAGTTCTCAGCTTCAGCGTGGCCCCTTCTGCGGGGCCTGCCTGGACCAGCCCCAGCTAGGACGGCCCCTCAGTTACAGTCACGGTGACTTCATCCCTAGGACTTCCGGTCCCCAAAGTTGTGCCTTCCTTGCTTCCACACTTGTTCTCTCTGTCCTCCCAGCCCCCTCACCAGCTTCTAACGCCTCCAGGGCCCGACAAGCCACATCCTGCATCCTGGCTTGTGGGAGCGCCCTGCCCAGAGCGGGCAGTGGCCCAGGACTTGAGGATCCCCCCTGCCCCCCGCCATCTCCCTCCTCCTCGTTTCTACCTCCGCTCCTAATATTCTTCCCTCGGTAATCGGTGATTGAACATCGTCCCTGTGCCCTGGGAATAAAATGGTGAACGAAACCAGACACGGTCTCTGCCCTCCTGGGCCTTAAAATCCAGTGGGAAAATGCTGGACACTCCCTGTTTCTGTTTTCTGAAGTTATTTCCCACTCTTCATACTTTATCCCTAAAGCTTGGGAGAAAATTTAGCAGTCAGTTTGTCCAATTTTTACAGCTGCTTTTTAAAAATAAAAGCCACACGTATGAACTAGACAAATGCAAAGCTCCCCTGGTTGACATAAAGGTGGGAGCTCAGGAGAGTCTCCCTCAAAACACGCACACAGGACGTGCCTCCGAACGCCAGTCCCTGGAACCCTGGTTTCCGCCTGGTCCGCGCACAACATCCGCGTCAGTGACGAGGGGAGGGTGACTTGCCTCCGGCTCCTCGGAGAGTCCCTGGCCACCCGGAGACTTGCCTTTCAGTCTTGACTTTCCTTTAGCCACGTTTCTTTCCTGAAACCCCAATATCCTCACCTACGAAAGAGGCATAATAGTGCAGAGAGTCTTTGGCTTTCAAGCAGCTTTTTAAAAAAATTTATTTTATTGAAGTAGAGTTGATTTACAATGTTGTGTTAATTTCTGCTGTACAGCAAAGGGACTCAGTTATGTGTATACACATTCTTTTTCATATTCTTTTCCACTATGGTTTATCCCGGGCTACTGACTGCAGCTCCCTGTGCTAGGACCTTGTTGTTTATCCATCCTGTACGTAATAGTTTGCATCTGCTCGCCCCAAACTCCCACTGCGTCCTCCCCCCACCTTGGCAACTACACGTCTGTTTTCCATGTCTGTGAGTCTGTTTCTGTTTTGTAAATAAGTTCATTCGTATCATTTTTTTTAGATTCCACATGTAAGTGATACCATATAGTTGTCTTTGTCTGACTTACTTCATTTAGTATGATAATTTCTAGGTCCATCCATGTTGTTGCAAATGGTATTATTTCATTCCTTTTTATGACTGAGTAATATTCCATTGTATGTATGTACCACATCTTCATTATCCATTCATCTGTTGATGGACATTTAGGTTGTTTCCATGTCATGGCTGTTGTGAATAGTGAAGCTTGTAGCAAGCAGGGTTTTGTTTTTGTTTTTGTTTTGTTTTTTTTTGGTGGGAGGAAGGCAGCTTCTTTGTGCCTAAAAATCCCAATGCCAGTATGTGCAGAACAAAATAGAAAATTCATAAATTGATTTAGTAATGAGCCATCTAGTTTCATTTGGAAACTTACCAACTAAGTGACTCAGATGGCCTTTCTGTTTGGGGTTTTGTTTAACTTATTTTCAGGAGAAAGAGAAGATAAAGTGAGGGTACTAATTAAAGTCCACCAGAAGTCTGGGCGGGGGGATTAGTCCAGTCTCAACAGTAGTTGTTGCCCGTCACTGGTAAGGTCCCCAAGGCCACTGGAAGATTCTGAAGTGCCATATGCACCATCCAAGACAGCTGATGTTATGCTCAGCTCTGTGGACTGCGCTAGGATCCGGGAGGTAAACGCCTCACCAGAGCCTTCCACCAGTGGCATCACTGGGTTCCGGCACTCTCTTCACGCCCCCAGCTACCCCATAGGAATCTCTCTCTAGTTGAGGCTCTGAAGGGCCTGTAACTCACATCCCAGACTAACCCATCCCCCCACGCCAACCCCACAACTCTTCCTTCCCCTGCAGAGTCGATTTCCTGGAAAAGCCTCTCCTCCTTTTACTGTCTCAGGTAGCATCCAACCCCCGCCAGATGCTCACCTGTCACCGCTGAACTGCCGTGCAGACCATCCCCTGGTCTGCATCCCTCCCCGCCATCCACTTACACGGGGCCCAGCCTCACTGGCGTCTTGCCTGCACCGTGGTTTCACTGTCTCCTGGTCTGTCTCTTCCAGGATTCCTTCTCCCTAGTGATCCTAAGGACAGCAGAATATCTTCCTAAGCACAGATCTGACTGTGTCTGTCTTCTAGAACACCTCTGTTATTTTGAGCTGCCTCAAAGACAAAGCCGGACTTTTCAGACCCCAGACTTGCTGCCTCGTTTTAGGGGCCTCTGCTTCCTGTTCTTACTGGGCACCCCAGTCATGCCGAGCTGCCTGTTCCCGTTTATCCTGTTCCGTCCACATGTGGTGCCCGCCCTCTTCGACCCCCCTTCATTTGCCAAGGCCCCACTTGGCCCTTGAAGACCAAACTCACCCTACCCTCTGAGATGCATCCCTGATTTCCCCACTATGCCTTTACTTGATTTCTGTGCATTTAGAGCATCTTTCTTCTTTGTTTTCATTTTCTGTATTTTTAATTAGATTCAACAAATATCTCATGAGTTCTTCCATGTGCCAGGACCCAGGGGTTTGCTACAAAAACTATGAAAAGAAAGTATTATTGTACCTACTACTCTGTATGTTTAGAAACCAGGCTTTGGATAAACCAGATACTTTGCCTCGAGTCAAACAGCTGTTCGGAATTTAACCATCTGCCTTTGATGCCAAGCCCACGGCTTTCCCAGGAGGTCACGGGCTTGCATTTTATTTACTCTGCAAGACTGCAGTCTTCTGGAAGGGAGGGTGGGTCACCTGGAGATCCGGAGGGAACACGGAAGGTGCCCGATACTTGTAGACTGGAGGGAGGACCTCCACCCCTGCCATCCTGGCCTCCAGGAGCCGCTTCTCCAGAGACCCCAGGACTTTGCAGAGGCCTCTGATGTAAGGACCAAAGCTTCTGCCTGCTCGCTCCCCGCTCCCCTCCATGGCATCAGCGGGTGCTGCCAGCATCCCGTCACCCACCGACACCTCATCTTCCACCCGGGGCTCCTGTGCCCCCAGACTCCATGATGCTTCTCACTCATGAACACGCTGCACTTTGGCTGGGGGTGACAGATGCGAGGTTTCCTTGCCTCTGAAGCCTCCTGGGGGAGGGAGAACATTCTCTAGAACATTCTCACATGCAGGCCGTGAGAGGACGGAGGCTGCCACGTAGCCTGGGACAATTGGGGTGCACCTCATGGGGCATGCACCCCACTGCTCTGTTCCCTCAGCAACCAGGCCCGGACCTCTTGTCCTGCTGCATCATCATGTTCAATCTTGGGGCTGTAGGATTCCTACCCCCCGTTGCAGAGCCCGGGGAAGTGGACCTCCGCAAGGCCAGGAGCTCGCCACGTGGATAGGAGGCAGCAGACCTGGGGTTCCACTCGCGTCCTTGACCATCAGCTGCGGCAGCGTGTGGACCCTGAGTGCCGGGGCTCGCAGCCAGGGAGTCAGGGACCACCGAGGTCATGGCGCCCCGTGTGTAGAGACCTCGGAGAAGGCCAAGCGTGTGGCAGGCGCCCTAAGAGTCACGTTTGCTCCCTCCCGGCTGAGGGCGCCAGGTGCAGATGGCTGATGGGCCTGTGCACCCACATCCTCCCAGCACTCCCTGCCCCCGGCTGGCAGAGGCGGTGGTATCAGAAGCACACAGTTTCGCTGGAGCTGAGCCCCCTCTGACCTGGCAGGGCTGGACGCAGCCTTCCTGGGAGGCGGCCGCTCCGTGTCCCTGTGTGGCCGTCACACGGCACAGTGTGGCCCCGGGGCAGCGTCCACAGGGCAGGCTGGCTGGAATTGAGTCCTGACTGCTGTCCACCCCTCACCCCAACATTTCCCGCTGGGACTTGCAGGTCGCCCCCGGCCGGCTGGAAAGGAAGCCGCAGGCCACTGGCCAGCCCCTCGTGTGGCCGTGTCTGGAGCGGCTGTCCTGCCCCCTCCAGCTCCTCTTTGTAAGGCCCTTGTGGTGGTTATTTGATGACCGTGTGGGATTCTGCTCTCGGTCCTGAGCTGGTAGCATCAAACAGGCAGATAGTTATTAACCCGTACCGCATGCAGAGAAACGACCCAGGTGCTGTGGTCCTACGAAGGTGGTGGACTCGGAGATCACAGAGCTGGGCTTGAAAGCCCCAAGTTCATTTAATGCACAGACAGTCTTTCAGGAGATCAGGCTGTTTAAGGGTGGATTGGCTGTGACGGGCGGGGAGCTTGGCAGACGCTTCACAAGGGAGGGGCTGAAGGACCAGGGACATTGTGCCGGGTGCCACCGTGTCTAATGCCGGTTCACTTTCCTCCAGGTTCCAGTTCCTCATCTTCAAAACGGGATGAACAGGGCCCGCCTGAAAGGATTAGCGTGAGGATTAAGATGAGGTGAAATGCACGTAGCTCAGGGCAGAGTGAACCCTAAATGGAGGGTGCCGCCCCCTCGGCCTTCTCCTACATCTGTGTTTCCTGCTCCCTCCTTTCAGGGGTCCCTGCTGGAACCCTGGGCTTGTAGTATTACCAGCAGTGAGGATGGTAGTTAGGGTGCTGCATGGAGTTGGTCCACACAGGTAATTCCCAGACCTGGCTGCTCTCCACAGGTACCTGGGGAGTGTTCCGAAGTCACTGGCCCCTCAAATTTGTCCCAGACCTGTGCCTTAGAGTCCAATCAAGGGACCTGTTTACCTGTATTTACGACGAGCTTTCCAGGTGGTTCTGCAGCAGCTGGACTGCTCAGGATCCACTGGAGACGATGGCTCTGTGACCTCAGATGGAGCCCTTACCCTCTCTGAGCCTCAGTTTTCTTTATTGTTAAACAAGGAAGTTTCATTTCCAGTAGAGGATCCCTAAAGATCTGTCTCCCCTAACGTGCTGTGAGAGTGAAACAAGCAAACAGCAGCAGCCCGCAGGGACGTTTGCAGGAGACGGAGGAGGAAGGGGAAACAAGGTCAGAGTAATGAGCAGGTCAGGAGGCCAGCTTCCTGGAACGATCACTTTGAAAGAGGCCAGCGCATTCCAGGGGCCGTCAGCATCACAGGGAACGTAAGGAGGGACGAAAGCTAAGTGTATCCCATTCGCTATCAGAGAGAGAGAGCTGCATGAGGTGAGAAGGGGCCTTGGATGAGTTCCGTGGGGTTGAGGTTGCTGTGAGAGCCTCAGAGGTCAGGATGATGTAAAAAGGTCACCTGGAACATGCCTTATGGAGGGGTGGGTCCTGGGAGTGCCACCTGCAGGGCTCCTGCTTTGCCGGGAGGTGAGCGGAGCTGAGCTGGAGCAGATGCGGGTGGAGCAGGACTGAGCCACGATAGGGGTGAGGTCACCAGCCTTCTTTGGTGCCCTCCCCCACCTCCGTCCTCATCCATTAGGGGGACCCTGCATCGGTACCCACCCAGGCCACTGTCCAGCTCTGCCTGGCCATTCAGTTACTCCAGCTCCAAGCAGATGTCTCCTAATAAAAGTAGACGTTATCCCCAAAGGCTCTCCAGCACGGAGTGAGCTACGTAGAAAACTAGGTCCAGGTGCCACCAAAAAGTTCTCTTCTGTAAACGTCGCCTTTCTCTGCCCTTTGTTGACTCACCAGCGCCCCCAGAGGGAGAAAAGGGAACTGTCCGCGGAAGCGGCAAACTTGGCCATTTTTTAGCATTTATCGCCCTCCAGTGGCGATGTGATGTTCTCTCGGAATGCACAGCGCTCTCCTCAGCTGTGTTCAATGCAGTTGGCTTCTTCAAACACTTACTGAGCACCTGCTCTATTCCAAGCCCTGGGCTTGTTGCTGTGCGAGATGAGATGCGGGGGGATGCAAGAGGGGGGGCTCTGCCTTCGGGGGCTCGGGGGTCAGATGAGAACTGTTACACTGGCCTTCGGCTTGGGGGAGGGAGCGATTAATTCTGCATGGGGAATTGCCGAAAATTTCAGAAAGGTGGAGACATCCATCCGAGCAGGGAGACAGGGGAGGGAGGGCATATTTGGAGAGACACCTGGACAAGCAAAGGCCAGAGGTGCATCTCCTAGAACGTGTGTAGTGGAGAGAGAGAGGGTTTGAACAGATCTCTTGATTGACCCCAGGTGATTCGATGCTGAATAATGCTTGGGAACCACTGTTCTAGAAGATTTTTGTTAACGGGTTAACCCATCGTGTGTATGTGTGTTCATGCGCGTACGTATTTATTTTAATTGCTCAAATATTTTAAATATATATTGGAATAGATAATATAACAGACAGTTATATTATCCCACCACCCAGATAGTACACATGGTACCATTTTGCAGATTTTACTTCAGACCTTTTCTTTTTGCTCTCGTTCCTTTTTGTTGAAAACATACGGTATTTCAAGTAAAGCGGCAGCGCCCCCCTTCACTGGTCCCCATCCCTCTCCCCTCTCAGAGGACAGTGTCACCAGGAGGCTGTTCCACGCGCGTTTGTAACCCAGGCTGTGCTCTTTCTCTGCAGGGCCCCCCAGGACCACCTGGCGTCCCAGGCCCCCCTGGACCCGGAGGCCCCCCGGTGAGATTGGTTTTGATTTTCCCTCCCCAGGGCACTTAGATGGAGGGTTCGTGGCCCTGGGAGCCAGGGACATCATGGTGCAGAGCCACGTGTTCGCTCTTTGTCCGAGAGCAGAGCAAAGGCGTGAGCAAGGAGGGCCCCACCAGCAGCCAGCCCTGGAGCCCCTTCGATTGGAAGTAGCATCTGAGCTCACACAGCGCATTGTTGGCTGCTCCTAGAGACGCAGGGGGAGGGGCACACTGGGCTGGGGTCGTCCTTTTGAGGTCTTTCAGGAGCGTGTGGTTTGTCTCCCCTCCCGCATTTCAGGAGCCCTCTGGGAAAGTTCCCTGTAGGCCAAGCGGAGGGGTGGGGTCCCGCTGGGTGGGGCAGAAGGAGGCGTTTCCACCCATCCCTCCAGGCGGGAATGAAGGTGCCGGTGGCCCTGACTGCAGACCAGACGAACCCTGCGCCGGCCAGCCTTGGAGGTGTGACGATTCCACGTCTCACCGTGGCCCACATCAAGGACAGCCAGATGCCCCCGAGGGGTATCCACCCCTGGGTGCCCTTGTCAGAGCTGGAGACCTGGGCTCCTGCCAGGAAAGGTGCTGGGAGAAGGGAGCTGATGCTCGGAAGAGGTCAGACTGAAGGTTCCCCTCTGGTTCCCTTTTCAGGGTTTGCCTGGAGAGATCGGCTTCCCAGGAAAACCTGGGCACCCTGGGCAGGCGGTGAGTGACCAGAGCATCCCTCCCTGCACTGTCCCGTCTCTCCCATCCTCTGTGACGGGAGTGGCCGGGCCCTTTCAGCTGCCACCCAGGCCGCTTTCCAGCGAGTGACGCTCCATGCCCTTTCCTCCCTGTCAGCGGGGACCAAGGCCCTGGTACCCAGCCTGCCTTCTTCCTTCCGTGGTGCCTGTCGCGTATGTGCCCTGTCTCCTGGGGCCACTCCCCCATGGCCCCAGCCAGAATGCAGACTGGAGCACCCTCTCCCTAGGCCACCACCTGTGCTCTTGTACCTCAAAGGGACATTCGAAAGTCCTTTGCTGTTTAAAGTGTGGCTTCTCGTCTGTAGGGACACTGACAGAGGGTCACAGAAGTGATGGAGGAGGAGACGTGAGACATGGTCCAGGATGTGGCAGAGCTCTTCCCGTCACTATGCTGATTGTGTTTCTTCTTTCCCAACCAAAAGATCCTAGGGATCTGGGCCTTCTCATTCCTTTTAAGTCCTGAGGGTAGAGCTCATTGAACCTTAATGTCTCCACACAAGGAAGCGGGTGCAGCTTGAAGCTGGGTGTCGCCTGCCGTTTTGGCCTGTAGCTCTTCAGGGCAGGATGGTAGGGGTGGCCTGTGACCGTGATGGGCCGTCACAGGTCCGGTGACGGCCCTCAGGAGGCTTCGGCTCGTCCGGAAGGGATTTCCTTACGCTGGTTCTCTGATGGGGCCAACAGAGGAGGGGAAGGCTGTGGATACAGAAAGCCTGTGCGACCCACAGAGCTGACGGGGGTCAGGACGCTGGAGAAAGGGTGACAGAGGGAAATCCGACTGTGCAGCACACGGTGGTTGTCCCCTTGTCACTGGACCACAGATCCATTGGTGGCTGTAGATGAAGGGACGTGATTGCTGGATGCCAGCATGCTCGGCCCTGTTGAGCTCCAGGTACCAGGCCTAAGGCTCTCGACGTAAATTCAGGGCCATGACGTCCACTCTCAGGCGAACGGGTCCAAACCTGGAACGCATGGTTAACTGTCACCCACAGACGTTCCTGAACACGTGGTCCACACAGTTTCACCCACAAACACTTTACAGCAGCGAGAGCGCTGCCGGAGAGCTGGAACACAGGACCAGTCCTGCGTGTCTCGCCTACCAGGCCGACCAGCTTCTGGCTGCAGAAGCTGCTCCTGGCTGGCAGCAACTCAGTGCAGCGCTTCCCTAACCGTGCCTTTCATGTTGGTCTGTTTTTTTCCCTCTTGGCCCAGGGACCTCCTGGAAAGGATGGGCTGAACGGACCCCCAGGCCTGCCAGGACCCAAGGTTGGTGTGAGTTGGGAACCCAAAATACAGAAGCCAAAGAGATTTTTGATTGTTGGTTGCCTGGGCCTTGGATCACATTTGGATTCCGAGTCATGCCGGGCTCAGAAATGTTTGGATTTCCAAGGTCAGATATGGGCGAGCCCCTTATTCCTACATAGGTAACTGGGGAAAGATTTGGAGGCCTAGGACTTTAAAATTATTCTGTTAGAAATATGTATGTATTTTATTTGCAAGGAGAAAAACCTTTCAGATACTCTTACATAATAAGAGACTTCAGTTTAAAAAATACTCTGGTGGGGCTCATTACAGTAAGATCATTAAGAAAAGAGTCAGACGTTAACTATCATAAAATTGGGAAGCAAGTTCACAGTTTACCCACTTCAGATGGACAATTAAAAAAGCATACAGCCAAAATTTTAACAAGTGAACTTCACCTTTTCATAACAGGCATTAAGCTCAAGGGTGAATGTCAACAGCCCTCGAAAGGCAACTTTTGGATATTATAGGAAAATTCATCATCCTTTTCCATAAGCAGACTTAGAAGCTTAACTTTTTCATGACAAGATATAGAATAAGTATGGATTCAACTTAATTTTATGGGCATTTCATGTAAATATTCTCCATCCTCCTCTCTCATCTTTCAAGACAAAAGATAAGGACTAGCCAAGTATTTTGTAGTCTCAAAAGCACTTAGGCGATATCTTCCCTACTCTACATCCCTCATTTCCATTCACTTATGTCTTTATAAATCAAAAGCAGAGCCGTTGAATATGGCATCTAGGAGGTGGTTTGAGCTGCTGTTTCTGGTCACACAGAATTGAAGAGGTTCAGTAACACTTAAGTCCCAGCAGTTTTCTTCCTTCCAGCCTGGACCTAGTCCTGAGGCTGTTTCCTCCAAGACCAGCCCCTCCTGTTTACTCCTGTTTGTGTTCCTTACAGGGAGACCGGGGAGACAGAGGGGCAGACGGTTTGCCCGGACAGCCTGGCCCGCGGGTAGGGACTCCTTCCCCATCACGTCTGTCATTCTAAACGGTGTGTTTGGGGCTGTGTGTGAACCTCAGCTGTCAGGGCCCAGCGTCTGTATGAGCTGGGGTGTGGCAGGAAACAGCCGGGGTCATTGCAGAGGGGCTGTTTGAAAGGCCGAGGGCAGGGTCGGGGGGTCCGTGGGGACACACCCTGGACTGGCGACAACGGATGCCACCCCTGGGGCAGAGGAGCAAAGGGGACAGTGCGTTCCTGGAGCCCGGGAGCCGTGCAGCTGGAGGAGAGAGCCCCCGAGAGAGCGGGAGCCTTGGGAAGAAGGCCAGCATCGCTGTCTGGCTCGTCCTGGGAGGGAAGAGGCGAGGCGGTCAGTACCCCCTCCTCTCTCTCTCTCCTGTCCCCTAAGCTTTTCCCTCCCTCCGATGCTCCCTGACCCCTGACCCCTACAGAAGCAAGGAAGCTCGGCTGGGCTCATCTGTAGAGTTCAGCATCTCAGATGTGGCCTGGGCTCAGAGTGCAGTGGGTACAGAAGAGAGAGGGCTGGACTCTGCGTGCGCGTGTATGTATGTGTGTGTGTGAGTGTGGTGAACGTATGTGCGTGTGTGTGTATCTGTATGTATGTATGTGGTGTGGCGTGTGTGTATGTGCGTGTGTGTGGTGAACGTATGTGCGTGTGTGTGTATGTGTGTATATGTGGTGTGGCGTGTGTGTGTGGTGTACGTGTGTGCGTGTGTGTGTATCTGTATGTATATGTGGTGTAGCGTGTGTGTGGTGTACGTATGTGTGTGCATGTGTATCTGTGTATATGGGGTGTGTGTGCGTGTGTATATGTGGTGTGGCGTGTGTGTGTGGTGTACGTATGTGCGTGTGTGTGTATCTGTATGTATATGTGGTGTAGCATGTGTGTGGTGTACGTATGTGTGTGCATGTGTATCTGTGTATATGGGGTGTGTGTGCGTGTGTGGTGGGGGTGTGTACACGGTGTGTGCGTGTGCACAGCGCCTTGCTTCCGGAGAGGCGTGTGTCCACACAGGAGAGCGCATGGGGAGCCCTCTCCCTCCGGTCACAGGGCCTCCGAGTCTACTGGGTTAAGCACTAGCTAAGACGGTGACCCGCTCTCGGCCACCAGCTCCCACCCCCGGCCCACGGGCAGGCACCTGGCGGACTCTCGGCGAGGGCTCACTGGACGGAGGGTGGGTCACAAACTGCCCAGCGAGGGCACAGCTGTGGCCTGGACTCACCTCGCTGGCCAGTGAAGGGCTGATTGGCAAATCCCGGGGCCCTGGGTTCCCTGCTGCCTCGCTTTTTCAAGGAGCAAGCATTCTTCAGACCAGGTGGAAACCACAGGCTATAATGCACCGCAGCTGTCTCAAGGACGCCGGCTGGACTCCGTGTGCAAAGAGTGCCCACCAGGAGCCTCCCGCCCGCCCTGGACCCCAGATTCTGATTATTGGCCCCTGCCCCCATCGGCACACAGCGAGCCGCCGCTGCCACCTGCGAGCGCAGCGGCCCTTCGTGTTTTAAGACTCAACATTCGTGTTTTAAAAAAACATGTATAATGATCCCCAGTGATTGAAATGTAATGATGTGTGACTTGCTGTGTTTTGTCACAGCATGGAAAAAACAGGCATGCCCTGCCCTGAGGTGCCGGTTAGGGGTGAATCACGTGGTCTTATAAGCAGCAAGGCCACCTTCCAGGGTCTGAGTGATTGGCTGAAATTCAGGCATTTCCCAGAATAACTTGCAGCATTTCCATCACTCCCTGTTACTCTCCTTTTTGGACTCCGTGGGTTTTATGGAGTCACCTGTACCTTAGAGCTGTGTTTCCTCAAATCTCTGAGTTGCCACACCCTTCTGGGCTTACACCGTGTGAATTTCCACGTTCCGTTCAATAGTCTTCAGAAGAATCTGTTCCCATCGAGTTCCCTGTGCACGATTCTGTGGATGAAGGTGATCAGTCAGAAGTATCGGGGTGAAACTGAGGTGCCCTCGGGGGTTTCTTTCGTCTTTCCTTCTCCATGTTTTGTATTTACATTCACCCCTCATGGCTGAAAGGTTCAGAGAGGTCTGTTACTACAGCTCACGTGTCATTTTTGTACGATTTCTAGTGCGGTACTTTAAAAAAATTTCTCTAGAAAGTTCAAAATTGTGAATTTCTGCGGTGATGATGCTTGTAGAACATACTTTGTAGTTTAAAGGAGACCTGGCAGGAGTCCTAGTTACTTTATCTTGACAATATGCCAGCTAAAGATAAATATCTTGGAAGAAGATTATGGCTACGTCCTGGACGGCGGGTCTTGAGTCTGCCCAGAGAATGGACTGGTTGTGGGTTGAGCGGATGCATCACCTCTTTGGCTCGTGTCAAGAATTCCGGATGCTGCCCGGCTCTCCATGGGCTGTGCTTTGGCTTAGGATTCAGGAAGCACTTCAGATGGCCTTCAAAACGCTTTCTACCCAAACTCAGCCCCCCAGCGCCTTTCCCACTGCAAAGGTGTGACCGTCCTAGCAGATTTAAAGTGACAATTTCCATAGCAAGTATTTGCACAATTCCGGTTAGAACAGTTCTTACTAATTGTGCTTGTAAACACTGGGAATTGATGGGAAAACTGGAGTGCGTCTAGAATTTCTATTTGCACTGACTCCAGACACCAGTTACCCCGGTGGCACCAGAGCTACAGGATAGAATGTGTGCTTCATGCTAAACAGTGCTTTTAGTTTCTTTGCTTTCTTTTCTTTCTTTTTCCTCTTTGATATGTGGTACAGCCTTCACTACCAGTGGAATCTGGCATAGCTGCAGGGAAAATCTTTATGTGTGTACATACCCGTTCATTCATTTGTTCATTCGTTCATGTGTCCATTTACTTACCAGAAAACCACATTTCCTTATGGAAACCTACATAAAGGTTTCGCTGAGTACCATAATAATTTTAGGAAGAAACTGTCATTCAAGAAGGTAGTGTTTCTTAAGACACATGGCTGGTTAGAAATTGCAGGCCCTCCACCCACCCACTCAACAGCTGCCTCTTCGCACCAGTGACTTACAGGACCTGGTAAGCACAGCAGCCTGGTGCCGTGGTGTCAGGGAACAGGCCTCTCTGGTCCTGCACCCTCCTCCTTCACCGTGACCACAAAATGCTCGTCGGGAACAAAACTTCATCCACGCTACTGGAACCGGTGTATCCCTGCTGGGGGCTTGCTTTCGATATAAGTTTGCATGTTTAACAGCATTTCACCCAAGACTGGCCTTCATTGTAACACACCATGCGAGAGGGAAATAGACCTCGCACCTGCCCGTGGGCTCCTCCTCGGGCGCCTCTGTTTACCAGTGAGTCTGCACGACAACCTCGGAACGGCCCGTCAGCTCGGACAGGTTCGTCAACGGCTTCTCCATCACTGGACCCGGCCTGGGCTCTGGGTTTCCCTGAAGGGCCACAGAGCTCAGAGTCGGGGGGGCCTCTGGGACTCACAGATTTCAGCTCCTCGTTGTTTTGAACTGTGAGTGTTTAGATTCAGGACGAGTGGATTCAACCTGTTGAAATGCTGTCAGGGCGACTCCGGAAGCTGTTTCTTTTGAGGGAAGCAAAAGACAATGTGCGGGAGTGTGGACGCCCTCTTTCCAGAAATGCTAACCACTCGGGTCTTCAAAGCCTGTGACGCTTGTCCTGCTTGTGTGAGAATCAAGGGTTGTGGCTGACGGGGGCTCTGAGGGTGTGGGACCAGCTGGGACGACAGCCATCTCTGTAATGCGAGTGGAAAATGATGGGGTGTCTGTTATTTTATCTCCAGGGTGAAGCTGGGGAGCAGGGCCTGGCAGGCCGACCTGGAGAGAAGGTCTGTTCTACCTCCATTCATTCAGTGCGTTCGTTTGTTAGTATGCGCTATGCCTTGTGTCAGTCAGTTGTCTCCCTGGAGCTCACGACGTTCCCGTCGTGCACTCATTTACTTACCCCATGACGGTCGGCATGTCCTACGCATCTGTCGCTGTGGTGGGTACTGGGGTCACCACCACTGACCAAGAGCAGTTGAACAGGTGCAGCGAGGGGTGCCATGCAGGTGAGGGGGGGCAGAGGGGTCCTCTCGCTCAGACTTGGGGCATGTCGGGAGAGGTGGCCAGGAGGTGACATCGTGGCTGATCCAAAGGAATGAGGAGTCGGACAGCAAGAGAGGCGAAACAAGGGTTCCCGGGAGAGAGAGTAGCGAAGTGCGGACCACGTGGGGACTCCCCATGAGCAGACTCTCTAGAACTTGCTTTCCACGTTACCCCCACTAAGCCGAGGTGTCTGGGGGGCCGGACGGCAGGCAGTAGAGAGCACAGTTCCCTCACCCTGGACCACGGGAGAGCCCCCTTGCTGAGAGCCCACTGAACAGGGACGCCGTGTTCTTTCCACAGGGAGAGGCAGGGCTCCCAGGCGTGACAGGAGAGAAAGGAGAACAGGTGAGTGGCGGCCTTGTCTTCCCACAGGGCCACGTGCCTGTGCCCGAGGAGGGAAGCCCCCTTTGCAGTCTTTGACCCTTGGGGGATGGGTGGTGATTCAGGCTGGGATTAGAGCGTATTTCCTCGGTGTGTATGGAAGAGAAAAGGAAGGGGATCAGGCCGCTCTGGTCCGTGGGCTGGAACAAAAGGACAGTGGCTGCGGGATCTCTCTGAAAAGAGTGGAGCAGCTTCAGATGAAATTCATGGGAACGGTTGGGGCTGTTATCTGTCAGGTGCAGAATTCGGTGCTTCACACGCAACTGACAGGCTGTCCTTGAACTTGGTCTTCACCACGGCAGGGCAGGTTGGGAAGAAATAAACAATACTTTGCCCAAGGTCCCCTTGCTCTCGCCTGGAAGAGGCGGCCATTACCCTCAGGCGAGCGCTAATGTTTCCTACTTTTGTCTTTCTCTGCAGGGAGAGAAAGGGGAACTGGGACTCCCGGGACCGAAAGGTGACCGAGGTGCAAAGGTAGGAGCTTCTGCTGTTGTCCTGGTCGTCCGGTCCATGAGTCGCAGAACCTCCCTCTGTAGTTGATGTGCGTCGCCTGCAGTTCAGTGGAGAGGGCAACTCCTTGGAGTCAAAGTGGTGGCCTGGCTTACAGTCCTGGTTCTACACGGTGTGTGGTTCTGAGCATCTTCTCTGACCTCCTTGTGCCTTCCTTGCTGGCCGCCTTGCTGCCTCCCTTGTGTGATGCTGACACAAGCCGAATCCGTGGGCAGGTGGTACCAGGAGCCCTCACGGATACCGAAATCGGTGGATGCTCGAGTCTGTTCTACGAAATGGTGGAGAATAATGAATACAGTCAGCCTTCAGGAGCCTGCCCGCGGGGGTCGGGGCCCGCTGTGCGCCAGGATCGTGGGAAGCACTGCACATGTAGTGACTTAGGTGACACTCGTGACAACCGGAGAGGGATCATGTTATCAGCAACACCCCCAGTTTATAAAGGAGGAAACTGAGGCACAGAAAGGCCAAGCCGCTTTCCCAGGGCTGCGTGAATGGAGGGCGGTGGAGTCAAGACCTGACCTCAGTCTGGACCCTGCGTCCTGGCTCTGACCAGGTCCACACCTCACACCAGCCTGGCCCGAGGGGAACCTGAGGAGTGGCCACGACCCCCAAGGGGCCCTGGTGCCCCTCTCCGGCACGGTGCTGTCACCTTGTTCTCCCAAGTTTGCACGCTCTTCCCCTCCAAGGTCCTGCTATCGACCTTTCTCAACTCCCATCCCCCTCTCTCGGGCTGAAGGCTGAGGGCTTTGTTCTGGACAGACCTGCGATCTATAAATAGAGATCCTGGAATGGAAAGAGCTTTGGTAGGTAAGCCATTCAGGCCTGCTGCTCTCCTGGATTTTTCAGAAATGCAGTTTTTATTTGAGAAACTCATTTCCAGGATGCAGAGGACTCAGCGAGACCATTAAGCCCGTTTTATTGATTTGGCAGAATTGCCAGGGCCTCAGCAGAATCACATTCAAGCTTCCGAACAGTCTGGCCTGCTTTTCTTTCCCCTAGAGAAATATGTAATAACAGACAATTCTGGTCAAAAAAAAATCTAAAATAAGACATTCAGGCAACATTGCCCCCTTCTGACTGTGCCTTGAGCATCCCTGCCTCAATTCTCTGGTCCACTTTCTCCCCACCAGCCACTGTGAGAATTTTGACCGCAGGGCATCTTGGAAAGTAGAGTGATAATGCCTCTGTGTCAGCTAGGGCTCAGAGAGTTAAACTATGGAGAAGCTAGGATGGGAACCCAGGCCGGTCACATTAACTACAAAACTCAAAGACCCTTCTCCAGCCAAGCATCTTCCTCTAAGTCAGAGAGCTGCCTGGGCTCTGCCCCACTGGCCCACTGGCCCTTCCTTCACCCTGCAGCCCTGGGGGTGGGGGAGGCTTTTCCAGAAAGGTGGCCTTGAGGCTCTCGGGGTTCGAGACGCCCTCCAACCCTCTTCTTGTTTATGTCTATTCATACGTTCCACTGGGACACGCTCAGCTTTGGTCATTTGGACTTTTTAATGGAGGGTAAATTGGTTTGGATGAGATTGGTTTTGGAGCACGAGGTCGACAGTGTCAAGAAGAGAATCGGGGCTTCCCTGGTGGCACAGTGGTTGGGAGTCCGCCTGCCAATGCGGGGGACACGGGTTCGAGCCCTGGTCTGGGAGGATCCCACATGCCGCGGAGCGGCTGGGCCCGTGGGCCACAACTGCTGAGCTTGCGTGTCTGGAGCCTGTGTTCCACGACGGGAGAGGCCGCGGCAGTGAGAGGGCTGCGCACCGCGATGAGGAGTGGCCCCCGCTCGCCGCAACCGGAGAGAGCCCTCGCACAGAAACGAAGACCCAACACAGCCATAAATAAATAAATAAATAAATTTATAAAAAAAGAAGAGAATCGGGTAAACTCGGATAATGCAAATAGCGCTGAGAAAGGGTTTTTCTCTCTGAAGCGTCTGGAACTTTAGTCAGGGAAATGCTGCACAGTGAGTAGTTCAGGGCTTGGATTCTGAGTTTAAAACCAGCCTGAGCCATTTGCTGGCTGTGTGACTTTGGGCAGGTGAATGAGTGTGGTTGCTTTCGTGGAATGGGAATACGGAAGCATCTCTGTTAACAGGCATTTAGGCGGAGATTAGAGGCGTTAATGCCTGTAGAAAAGTAAGTCGTACCTGCAGTTAAATCCTATATAACCATAGAAATAATCGTAGAAGACAGTATAACTACATTTTATTATCATATTATTGTTGTTATTAAGAGCAGCCTTGCCTCTCTCTAAGCCAACTTTATTCATTCATTTGTCCGCTAATAACCATGAGTGGACCCAGGCCTGCCACAGGCCTGACCCTGGGCTGCTTGGAACACACCTGGTCCTCGACATCCGTGTCCTGACACCATCGTGGCTCACATGCAATGACGGGCTTTGGGGACCGCACCTCCTGGTGGAGTAGCCAGTGACCTCTTTTCCTCGGGGCAAATGTAATAACAATATCCTCCTCAGTGGGCCCTCGCTGACGATCTCAGTCAGCCCCCAGATGATGCTGTGAGCTGGATGTACTATCGTCATTATTTTGCACAGAGGAAGACGAGCCGATGTTAAGTAAAATAACATATATAAAATGGTAGAATTAGGTTTCAAGCTCAGGTGATTCAGCTCCCAAGCCTGTGCTGTTTACAGGAATGTTATAGTCACCCGTCAGGCCCCTGAAAAGAGCCTGTCCCCTTCGAAGAGGGTGGGGCAGGGCCCAGGGGAGTTTCTAAGGGCGCTCAAGCCCTTGGGCTCCAGCGCACAGCGTGGAGAGGTTTGCTGCAGCACGGTTATGGCTGCAGCAGGTGGGAAATCACGTAAATGTCATCAACAGGAAGATGGATCGTGTCCATTTTATTACCTTCATTGGTTTATTAGTTCTATCTCTCCTTTGTTTTATTTTAGTGATTGCTTTAAAGTTTATAGTAGACATCTTTAACTTACCACAATTAAATCTTTAAGTGCTATTATACCACTTCATATATAAATATACGAACCATGTAACAGTATACCTTCATTTCTCCCTTTTAGCTTTTGTGCCATTGTTGCCATACATTTTACTTCTACCTGTGTTTTAACACCTATAGTACATTGTTATTGTTTTTGCTTTAAACAATTGGTTATCTGTTAAATGTTTAAATAAAAAAGAAGTATTTTATACTTTAAAGAAAAGATGGATCATGGATCACTTTACTTCCATGTGCACCATGGAATAGTATATAGTGATATAAACGATCTACAGCTACACATACCAGCATAGATACTCCTCAAGATAAAGTTCTGATATGTCTGAAGTATTTTATAATTTGGAATCTATCTATCTATCTATCTATCAAGGTAGATGTGGGGTGGGTGATTCTGTTGTCTTGGGAAAGGTATCCCAGGATAGGCAGAGTTGGCAGAGGGTTAATGGTAATTTATTTTCCATTTCTTCATCCAGGGTGAAACGGGTCCAGCAGGCCCCCCGGGATTACCTGGAACTGTAAGTTACTCTGTTTCTAACCCTTTCTCCTTCTGCACACATACCACTTAGTTATAAATATCTTTTTAAGGGAGTTTGTCAATAGCCAGACTTATCCCTAGGTCCTGTAATCCAAAAATGCATAAGCTTCACTAGGAACCACCTTGTGCTTATTGATTTATTTTATTCAGCAAGCACAGTCACTGTTTATTAGAACACCGGCTAGACACTGAGCATCCATATCCACCTCTTGCCTGTGGGGAAAACAGAGGTCCAGAGACAAGAAGCAGTTTGTCCAGGGTAAGACTACAACACAGATATACAGCCATGACTCATGCTTCTACCCTTCGCATGTCTGAGGATGGGCGTTGTGAGTTCGGGATGAGTAGTGAGTAACAGCATGGGCTTTGGAGCCAGAAAAAAAGTGGGTTTGAATCCTGGCTGTGCCATTCACCAGCACTGCGGTCTTAGACACGTTATTTAATGACAAAAAGACTTGGTCTTCTCATCTGTTAAGAAAAAATGTTATACCTAGCTATCTTGTACATTTGTAGTGAAAATTAACTGAAGTAATACAAGGTACATTGCACAGTTTCTGGTACATAATAAATACTAAATAAATAAAAAAAAACGAAGGCTATATAAATATGGGAATATAGTTTGCATTTTTTTTTCATGTGAATGTTTCTTCCCAGCCTTGATATTCTGTGCTTTGATTGGATGATTTCGGGGGAGGTGAACATGGCTCCAGATGCTGGCCATGGCGGGGCACGTAGGGATTGGTCATTTATAGCTACAACAGGGGACTGCCTCATATGGAGGGCAGGAGATGAGAGAGCCTGGACACCCAGAAATCCCATTTGCAGTGTGACAAAGATGCGTCCTCCGTGGTCTTCTGTATGTTACATCATGATGCTACCACTGTTTTCTCCCCACACACCTGCCCCTCAAAATGAGACGCAGCAAGTATTTCAGAATCAAATTTAGAGTCAGAACTGGCCGTGTAAAATTGTTGTTTAAGACTGGTAATATTTAATGTAGGCAGGTTTGCAGGGAATGAGCACTGCCTTTTGGTGGGAGGCATATTGGTAACACTTATTTGAGAGGTTACTTGGTCTTAACATATCATAAAGTGTCTGTCTAACCATTAGATTAGAGATTCCATTCCTAGGCATCTAGCCTGAAGAATTATTTGCATTGTGTGTATTTAAAAAATCACGTACAAGGATTTACATCGTGGTGTTGCTTATAATGAAAAATTACAGGCAACCTACATGACCAGAGGCAGAGAATTAACTAAACCACGGAATATGTGTATCATGGAATCCTACTTCATAAAAATTAAACACACACACATGCACTACGCATATGGCTTTAAAAAGATGCGAATATTCAAGCAAAGTTAAGTAGAAAAACTAATTTATGAATTACAGCATGTGTGAAGGCTAACACGGACTCTGCAGCCCACCTACGTGATGTCCAGCATTCACTGGCTGTGTGAACTTCATTAAGAAGTTTCTTTCTCTGTCCTTCAATCTTCTTACGTATAAAAGCAGGGCAAAAGCAGATAAAACTGCTTCTTTTACTGTGAGGAATATATGAGTTAATACATATCAACAACCATAAATAACAATGCTTGCTGTTCTTATTTGTATAACTCTCGTGCAAAGTTGTGCATTCCTATACGTTCATAATTGCAATTGCAAATAGATACAAATGGGTCTAAAATATGCTAAACTGAAAAACAGTGGTTTCTTTTGGGGACGAGACTGGGATTTGGAGACATGGAGGGCACGGCGTAGGAAGTCTCCTTTTTTTCCTTCCTTGTTGAATTCATTGCATTTTTGGACTAGCGTCCACGATGTCCTTTTGTCCACTCACTTATATTTGAGCACCTGCTGTGAGCCAGATGTTGGCAGAGTTTGGCTGCTGTGGACCTTAAACTGCCTCGTCAGGGAGATAAACTCTAGTCACATGGCGGCCCAGACACACAGATCCTGCAGATCATAGTAAATGCTGTCAAGGCAAAGAGCAGGGTACATAGCAAGGGGGCCTCATTTATATTTGAGTGGGGACGGGGGGCAGATCTTTGAAGACAGGACGTTCAAACACGAGCTCTGAAGGGTGGGCTCGGTCAGTCAGGTAAAGGAGAAGGGAAGCGCGTTCCAGGCCAGGGCAGCGGCGGGTGCGGCAGCTTTGAGATGGGAGAAAGCAGGCCGCCTGGGAAGTATTCATGCAACGCAGAGGGACGGCCGTGCGGGGGCCAGTCTGTGGGGTCCTCAGCTGCTGGGACAGAGAGTTTGCATCAGCTGGGCTCCCTGGGCCCAGAGCCGAGTCCCACAGCCTGGCTTCCTTGTCACCTGCATCACTGCCAGTAGCCACTGGCGGTGAGGAGCGGAGTCTGCTGGAGGGATCCAGCGGTCCAGGCACAGCTCTGATTACTCGCATGGATTCTTCCGGTTCGGCCCCGCCGTACCCTGAGAGGAGAATGTGTCAGCCCATATCACCGATGAGAGCAGAGAAGCTGGCGGGTGTCCGAGGTCACACAGTTTAAGGTGGAGGTGACAGGCTTTGAGCTCAGGCTGCGGGACTCCAGCGTGCCCACAGCTAACCACTGTGCTTTCCAGACTTAATACCCGCTCGGGGACTTGAAAGGAGAGTGGGATCCTAACTGTCAAAACTAGTCATCGTCATCGTTAAAGGAGGCCTCGGGGCTGTATTCTCTTGCTCGGTAAATCTGTCAGAGGCAGGTTGTTAACGTCGATTCACGTCCTTCTCATTTCTGTGGTTTCCTTGTCAGACGTCCCTGTTCACACCGCACCCAGGGATGCCAGTAAGTAGCAGCGACTCCTCGGTGCTGCACGGTGTCCCCCAGCCTGGCTCGCGATATCCCCGGGGGCTCTGGGAGCTGGGCCCGGGCTGTGTCCTAACTCTCAGCCCCTGCGTCCCGGTCGCTGCCAGGCATCTGGGCTTCCTGACCTTGTCCTGGCAGCCAGTGGGGACGGCCCCTGCGAGGAACCAGCTCCAGGGTCGGACAGGAGGTTCCAGGGGCCTGGAGGCTGCCTGCCAGTAGCCAAGGGCGAAGGCCAGCCCTCTCTTTGGGTAAAGTTACCTCCTCACTACACAGGGAGTGACCGGTGGTTCTGAGCAGGACAGAGTCATGTGGGCTGACAGAAGACCAAAGGGCAGAGCAGGCAGTTCAGTGGGTGTCCGCAGTGAGGGGCCCCGGGCCTGGAGGGCCTCGAAGGGACAGGTTGTGAGGGGCAGTTCGGAGGGCGGAGGGGACCCGGCCTGCGTGGAGGTGTGGCTGGTAGGGGGACAGCTTGTGGCTTCTTGTGAAGATGAAAACACTTGACCGAAAAGGATGCTCACCATGGCCGCAGCCTCCAGGAACCTTTCCCTCCTCTTTCCATGAGCAGCCCCCGTGGAAATGAGCGTGTTCAGGGTCTCTTCCTGCCCTGAGGTCAGCAAATGGCCTCCTCTGGTTCCTTTGCTCTCAGGGACGTGGTTCTCCCGCTGTTAGGATTTGACCCGCTGCACCACGCACGGCGGCGGAGGGGCTTGTGTGGAGGATCCACCTCCCTGTTTCCACTCTTAAGTAGCTATGACTTAAGAAGCTCAAAAGGACCCTGTATCTGATGGAAAAGAACAGAGTAGAGAGAGAGAGGCTGAGTCGGCACCGGAATCATTGCGGAAGGAGGAGGAGGATTCTGAGCTGCTTTGGAGGAGGAACAGGGAGGAAGCGAGGGCGGGAGGGCCGTCACGGGGCAGTGCGGGCTGCAGAAGTGCTGGGAGACGCGGGGGAAGAGCAGGCTGGGCCTCCGGCTGGGTCCTCTCCTCTCTCAAAGGAAGGGCTCAAAGGGACAAGGCAGCAGAGCCCCGAACGCGGCAGGTGCAATGCAGGCGTCGCTGTGACCGTCCCTGTGCCCAGGGATGGCCCATGGCTTGGAGGAGTGAAGCACCTTGCAAAGGGCCTTCCTGGACTTAGCAATTGAGGCTTGGTTGTCAGCCATGAGGCCCTGGCCGAGCCCCACCGTCTTCCTCTTCCAGGACCACATCCACCTACCCAATGCATCTGGGTCTCCCTCCCTCACACCCACCCTGAGTCCCCAAATCTTGAGGCAGACCTGCATATCCAGCCTCTGCTTAAAGGAATTGCTCCATAAAAGATGATTTCCAAGGTGCGCCCATGGGAAGGGACTGAGAGAGAGCCAGAGGTCTGCCCAGCCTCCTCTTTGAATCCCAGTGGTGCCACCTTCCTGCAGGGTCTGAGCTGTGCAGAAACCAGGAAGTCACTTTCAGATGCAAATCAAGGAATCTGTGTCCATGAAAAAAAAAAAAAAAGATTCATTGTGTATTGTTGCATGAATCCCTCTGGGGCTGCCACATTGCCATGGTAACCGTGTTGTATTGATGGTTTTGAAAGATGTTCTTCTGTTTGATTTCTCCTTGCTCTCAGCTGTGTGCACACGGGGAGGGGCTGCAAAATTCGGAGGGGCGGCAAAGTTTGCAGCGTGATTAAGAAGGGGAATAAAGAGGGGGAGGAGGGCTGGAAGGGAAGCCCCTCTTCCTCCTGCTCCAGGATTGAGAAACCTTCTGGGGACGTCAGGGACCCCAGCTGGGGAGGCCTCGAGGTAGCGTGGTGATGGCAGTTTGTGGAGAACAGAGCAGGGGCTGTTAGATGGTGAGCAGGTCTGGAGATGTCAGAGAGGAGAAGGGAGCCCATTCCTTAGCTGGAGGAGGGAGGGCCAGGCAGCCTCAGGCTTGGAGACATTGCCGTTAAGAACTTAAGTGAGGCTTTGTAACTGGTTTAGAAGCAGCCACCTCGGGAAGGCAGCCTGACTCCACCCCCTCAGCCTGCAAAGGATTCCCAGACGCCCAGCCAGCGCCCTGCGTTTGCTGAGCCCAGAGAAGGGATTTGGCTTGGCTGACATCACCAAGGGGGCATTTGGGGGAGAACGACGCTCCTGCATTCAGCATTCAGCAGCTACTGATGGGCACCTAGTGTGCACCCCTGCAGTGAAGACTCTGCCTCCTGGCTCTCAGGCCCTGGGTAGAAATGCCTTGAGCATCTTGCCTGTGAGTCCCCAGGGTCTCTCCTCTGTCCTGACCTGACCACTCCTGGTTCCTGAGCCCGCTTCCTGCCACGCACTTTTCCTTCCCCCAGCTGGTAGAAAGCGTGTGCAGACTCCTTCCCTGTGCATCACCTGAATCCATGCCATAAGCCCTTTCATCTTTGCACATTGTATCTCCAGTGACTTGTGGACCAGACAAAAGAATTTTGCAAATCCCCCAGCCCCCCACGGGAAATTTTGTAGGAGGAAACCATGCTAGAAATAAGGGTATTGTTGTCTGGTGACTGGAGCCAGAGTGCGTTCTTCTGAGCTGGTGGGAAATGGAGATTCTAGAAGGAATGAGCTTGCATCTGTTGAAAACCTCTTTGCAAGAGCAACCTCATTTAATCCAGGCTCTCCGAGGTGTACTGTGCCGATTCCACTCAACAGCTGATGCAGAGGGAGTGGCGCCCCCAGCCCAGGGCCGTGCAGACACTAACTCGGGGATCAGTGATGAGCTTGGGGGAGGGCAGGCAGGAGCCTCGGGGGCAGGGTCTCCAAAATCTGCCCATGCGTGAGTAGAAAGCAGCGTGGAACCTGCAAAGGGCAGTTGCTGGCTGTGCTGGCTTCTCCTCCAACGAAAGGGGCGTGTGCAGGACAGGCAGGTCAGTGCGGTCTGACCTGAGGGTGGGCTGAGCATGTCTGCTGTTCTCTGCTTCTCCACCGACAGGGAGAACAAGGGCCCAAAGGAGAGAAGGGCAATCCCGGCGCACCTGGGGAAGCGGTGAGTGCCCTGGGCTCTGCACCCCGCGCCCCTGCCCCTGCCCCTGCCCCTCACTCTGGGCGGCTGGTTAGATGGGACGTCTGAGGGCTGAGCGGCTGCAGCTCTGAACTGCGCACAGGAGCCCCCTGAACTGAATGTGGCCCCTTCCTCCTCCCTTAGGGGTCCAAGGACGCCCCTCCGTGGATCTCAAATTATGCCCATTGCACTTGCCCACACCTCCCCCATCTGCCCGGAGCAGGGGTGTGACCTAGTCCCTTGATAGGTTGTTTCATTTCAGGGATCACAGGGTCATCCTGGAGAACTGGGGCCTCGGGGACCCATTGGACCACCGGTAAGAAAACCGTCTGTCCACCTGTTGGCTCCTAGACCCGAAAGCCCCGCCAGCGCCTCCGTCCCTCGCTGGCCCCTCTCACCTGGCATTCCGGGAGTGTCCACCAGGGGGCACTGCCACAGTGCCCTGGGGCAGAGAGGACCTCACAAAGCGCCCCAAAATGCAGCCCCCGGGGGCGGGCCCCACCTCTGGGGCCCAGGATGTCGCTGCTCTGTGGCTGAAGTGTCGGTGTCGGTGAGCTGGGCTCCCGCCACGCTCTCCCTCCCCAACTCTGTGCAGCCGGCAGCCGTGCTGGGGACCAGGGGTCCCCGAGGCTTTTCAGCTGCGGGAGGTCCCCTCCTCCCTCCCAGCCCCGATTGGCGGCTCCAGGTGACATGACACCTGGTGTGTGGTAGCATTTTGATCGCATTTCCCTCAGGTTCGGCTTCTTAACTGGCTCTCTGTTGGGCAGTTGTCCGTGTTCTCGGAGAGTTCCGTGGGAGCGGCCTGTCTGGGCTCGGATGCCACGGGCCGCGGCTGGCTGTGTGCCCTGGGCTGGCCTGTCCCTCTGAACGTTGTTTGCGTCAAGATAAAGGGTGGGTGCTGCTGTCCCGGGGTGGTGAGGACGGAGTACGATGGCGGAGGCCAGGAGCTGCCATCTCTGCACCTTTAGACCCGCTCCCGGTCCTTCAGTTCGGATCACCTAATTCTGAGGATGAAGGTGCCCTGACGTCCCCGCGTGGGGCCGAGGACGGCGTTGCCTGTGGCTTCTCACCTCCCGGTTTTGTTTCCCATGCAGGGTGCCAAGGGGCAGGAAGGCGCGCAGGGGCCGCCCGGAGCAACTGGGAGCCCCGTGAGTCCTCCCGGGCCCCACAGGAGTGGGTCTGGGCGGGCTCCCAGCTCTCAGCAGAGTGTGGGGAGGGGGCCGGGAAAGCGCCGTCCACGCTGGGGGCCTGGCCGGGGCTGGAGCCGCCTGAGCAGCCAGGACCGGAGACGTGCCGACCTCTGCCACGTCCCCAGCATCCCAGGGCTTCGTCCACATGCCAGCCCCGAAAGGAATCTCCTTCTGCACACACGTGGGTGGCGCACACATGGACACACGCAGACGAGTTTGTCACTCTGAGAAGCACGCCCACGTGCACATCCACATCCACACGTTTGGAAACCGAGATGCACACCCCATATAAGGACGTGCACACGTATAAATGCAGTTCCAGCAACTCCAGGAAGACAAGCACACGTGTACCCTCACGCGCTCGCTGCTCCTGACTCGCCTCCCTCAGGCCCAGAATCTCCGTGGGTCGGCCCTCGTGCCCCTGAGCTCTGACTAGCGTTGTGTCTACCGGAGCGGAGCCCCAAGCCCAGGCTTCTCCGGGGAGCTGGCGGGACGCAGGACAAGGCCGACTCCCGCGGGGACTCCCAGGAGAGGCGGTGGCATCAGAGCAGGAGCAGTGCCAGGCGGGCAGGACCGCAGGCCCCATGTGCCCGGCTGTAGTCTGCTCGCACCGCCCAGCCCGCCGCGCCTGGGACTTAGCGGGAACGGGGTCGGCCCCGGGAGCTGGCGGCGTGGATGTCGCAGAGCAGGGGCTCGCGGCCAGTCCTCCTTGCTCCTGGAGGGAGACCCGCCCGAGCGCAGCCTGGGGGGGGGGAGGCCGAGTGTAGGGGCGTGGGGGCAGAAGGAGTGTGAGGAGGCTCCAGTACTGGGAGTCCCCGGGTCCCCGTCTCCCGGGTGGTGCCCCAGCTGGAGTGTCCTCACCCACCTCCCCCGCCATGCACTCGTCCAGCCATCGGTGTTCAAATCCACTTCCTCCGGGAAACATGCCCTGATTGGCCAGTCAGGTGCAACACCGGCACACCCACGCACGCACACACACACGCAGGCTTCCCCCCTCGGTGCCCCTGTTCCGTGAACAGCACCGGCACCTTCAGAGGGAGCCAGACCGAGAGCAGCGTGGCCGAGGCTTCTGCCACCGTCCGCACCGCGAACTCCCCCTCGGCCCTCCACCAGCGGTCGGTCGCCAAGCCCAGGTCGTCCCTCCTGGCACCTTCTCCAGGGATGCCTCTTTCTGTCCAACCCACGGCTGCTTCACGTGTCCTCTCTCTGGTCCCCGAGGCTTGCTCATGCCCTTACGGTCGGCCTGCGTTATACCAGAGCATGCTTCTCTGCGACGCAGGTCTGAAGAGTTTGTCCCATTTTCGGGGTTCCCTTTCCCCCATGCTCTGAGGATAGAGGCCAAACCCCACCCGAGACACGTGCATGTTTGGACCTGGCCTTCCTTTCTGCCCACCCCACCCCGCCCAGCACACTCCCACCTCTGCCGCCTCCGTGCCGTGGTCTCAAGGAAGGTCCTAGGCTGCTTCTGTCCTCCTGTCTCCCACCTCTGTGCCGCAGTCCCACTCATTGGAGGCTTGGCGAGTTGGGGTGCACCCGGGCGGGAGGTTCATCTTATCTGTGCAGGGAGTTTCAGGTTAGAAACGTTTCCAGCAAATCAGGGAGGATTGAGTAGAAGGCAGGTTTGGAGGGAAACTGGGGGAGCTGCTTATAATCAATACCCTGGGCCTTTCTAACCTTCTTCCATCTCTGAATAGGGCGCTCCTGGACCTGTAGGTCCCCCTGGTTCCCGTGGCCCCCCAGGAAGTGCAGTGAGTAATCGGGGTTGGGGGAGAGGGCAGGGACACCAACACTGGTTGTGGCTCCACAGTGCCCATCTCCCGAGTTAACTCATTTACCCTCCACGAAACTCAGGGGTGTAGGCATCCTTACTCCCATTTCACAGATGGAAGAACTTGATGTTCCAACAAAGTCACCTAGAAAGTTACCAACCTGAGGTTCTCGGTAACTCGTGAGATCTCCGGGTGGTAAATGACACTGTTTTAACTGCAGAAAGCTGTGAGCATCACTGATGTTGGAGTCAGCGTCAGAATTTGCCTTAGAAGAAACAAAATGAACCTACAGAAGTGGAGGAGGCCCTGACTTTTGGGCTGCCCAGGGTCTGGCCACAGCTCTGCCACTAACCGGCTGTCAGGCCTCTGTGAGGGGCTCCTGGAGGCCTCTGCTTTTTCATCTTCAAGATGGAGAGCGCGGGCTGTGCAGGTTCACCCTTAACCTCCTGCTGCACTTGACTTAGGGAGACAGCCTCCCCTGTGGGGGCCCCAGGGGTCTGCTTTAAGGACCCCAGCTTTAAAGTCCACCTGAACGTTGCTTTCAGCTGCAACGTGTGCAATGAAACACCCAATGGCATCTAGTCAAGGGTAACAGAGAACTGTTACAGTTACTTGACTAACTGTTACTGTTAGAGTTTGAGGCCAGTCCCGTTCAGTCACCAACCTTTCTGTTAATAATCATAGCAGTTCAGAGGACAAATGTGGGCATGTATGTGTGCCAGGCACTGTTGTAAGTGCTTTACACGAGTTCGCTCATTGACTCCTCGGGACCCTGGGAGGTGGATATTAGTATAGCCCCCACTTTATGCAGGAGGAGACCGAGGCACAGGGAGACTGAGTCATGTGGTTAGTGGTTGCCATGGATACTGCTGGACCCTTGCCTGTATCATGTCACCCTCCCCACTGCAGTGCCAGCCACAGACTTCCAGGAGCCAACCTTGCATTCCTTTGTCTGAGGGTTTTCTGTGGCTTTTAGAGACCTCACTGTGCAGCCACCTGACACGTGGCCAGCAGCGCCACCACCAGCAGAAGCATCCCCGGTTGATGGGTGTATAAATGGCCCAGCTTCTCCACTCCTGGTGGAGCCACTCTGAATGTGTGTCCCGCGTTGGCCCCCAGAGCCCCCAGCAGGACCGAGCTCCAGTTACACGAACGTGTCACTACCTGCCTATCCTCCTCTTTCTCACGTCCCTACTGGTGCCTCCGTGGAGCACCTGCACCTGAGCCTTCTCTCAAAAAGTCAACCTCTGGGGGACTCTGAAGACACAGGTGGAGCAGGTCAATGATGCCAAGGCTGTGTTCTTAGGTCACCCTCGTCCTCCCCGAGGTCCCCTCTGAGAGCTGCAGCCCAAGGCAGGCAGGGCATCAGGAAACACATGCCTGCGTGGTTAGAGGTCTCGTGTTCAGGGCTGAGTGACAGACCAGGGGAGGAGCAGCTAAGGCAGGCGGGGGGGAGATGGCGGCGAGGAATTTAAGTCGGGGGGGGAATGAGTGGGGACAGAGCTGTAATCATTAACTGAAAGGGGGCTGATCGCCCTTCTCTGGGGGCTGCGGGCCCTCTTGAACTTCACCTTGTCAATAACCCCTCTTTCTTCAGGGCCCCCCGGGCACCAGAGGCCCCCCTGGGAAACACGGGGAGCGCGGTGAGAAGGTAAGATGCAGTGTGATCTCTGCACACAGCAGCTGTTCTCAGCTTCTTAAGAAGCAGGGAAGCAGGAGCCCGCTCTGCTCAGACCTGGTTTAGGACCCAGGATCCTAAACAGAGGGGCGGCAGGAGCCCTGCAGTTGTCTCATTTAACCCTCACGGCGGACCCATAGGGGAGGGGGATCCCCATTTGACAGAGGTGGGGACCGAGGCTCTGAGAGATTAATTCAGCTCTCCTACATCCCGTGAGCTGGTGAGCCACAGAGCTGGTCAGTCTGACTCTAAGTCCATTTTCTCTCAGTTCAGCGCACCAACTTAGCCCTCCCACACCTTTGTGTGCACAGTTAAACCTTCCTGAGTTACGAGAAAGAGCTTTGTTTATTAGGAAGAAGAGAGACACGGTGTCCCCCCAAAACGCCAACACCCCGGGGGCAGAGAAGGAGGTCCCATGGACGTTCGAGATCCCACGCCACGTTTCCTGACCTTGCGTTTTAGGAAGCGTCTCCGAGGTGTACTCCTGACTTCTACTGTACTGGCATCTAGTGGGTGGAGACCAGGGATTCTGCTAAACTGTCGCACGACAGCACCCCCTTCTCAACACAGATCACCTGCCCCGAATGTCAGCAGCGCCAGAGCTGAGAAGCCCGGACTGCAGGCACCCTCTGACACCTGCGTGTTCTCGTCTGTAAAATGGAGACAAGCCTACGCTGACCGCAGGTGGTGAGGAGAAGCCGAAGCACTGATGCGGCAGAGGGCCGGCAAGGAGGGCTGACGGCGCTTCGCTGCGCCGAGCCGCCACGTGAGGCTTCTCGTGTCTCAGCGTCTCCCCGGCTCCCGATGCCTCCTCCTCAGAGGCCCCCTTCCGGCACTCCAGTGTCTGAACTTGATGCAAGTCCCTTCACGTCCACTCCACCTGGGACCTTTGAAAGGAGTGATCATTTTATCTTTTCTATTTTGGCAAAATGTAACAAGGATAAATAACAAACTTTTACACTTTGGTGGGAAGGCTCGGTTTTAAAACACGTACTTTAGAGAGGAAAATGATTTATTGCAGAGAAAAATGATCCACCCACCTGTGGAAAATATCCTTAAGCGAGGGAAAACAACCTGGCCCGTCGGGTTTTCCTTGATTACACCACGTCTGAAGGATTAGGCTCTATTCGGGGACTTAAGTGGGGCACTGACAACTGAGAAGGAGCTTAGAAGGGGATTAGAAGAGGTTTCTGAGGACCAGTTGAGCAAAGATGAGAAAACCTGAGAGCTGTTGGCTCATTCAGCCTCAAGGGGGAGCCAAACACTTCTGCTTGTCTGAGCAGAAGCCTGGGCTGAGGTCCAAGACCCAGGGCTGCATTAGGAAGGGGACTTCCCTCCGGTGCTCTGCGAAGTGGTAAAAATCCCGGACAGCAGGATGTGCTTTCTCTCTCTCACTGTCCAGTGGCTGTCCTGAGGCTTGCGGAAGCTGATCCCGCCCTGGGCCTGGAGACAGGTCCTCTCCATCCCTTGCTTTGCCCCTCCTTGGGACATCGTACCTCACCTCACCTCTGCATCAAATGTCAGGGGCAGTCAGATTGCAGCCTAGGCCTGAGAGAGCCCTGCCTGGGAAAGGGAGTTCCTGCCGCTCACGTGGTTCCCCCCCAGCGTTCCACAGCCGGGGCTGCTTCGGGGCTCCTGGCTTTGTGGTCAGAAAGGGTGAGCAAACTCCAAGCCCAGCTCCCTCATTAGATCCTGGCTGTCTGTCTCTCTCTCTCCCCACTTTGGAGCCCCAGGCTGTGTTCACATCACTGAAAGTCTGTCATGTGAAGAGGGATTGGATTTCATCTGTAGAGCTCCAAGGTTGAATGCCAAACATCTGGAAGATTTCAGAGAGGGTTGGCTGAATATAAAGGCACACTATGTAATGGAACTGCCCAATAAAGGGATGAACAGCCTGAGAAGGTGGTGAGCTCCCTGCTCTCAAAGGAGTCCAAACAGAAATGGGAGGACTGCCTGGAAGAGGCACACATGATGGTTTCCTGCAGTGGGAGAAAAGTTGGACTAGAAGACTACTATATCCTTCCTATTCCCATGTTCCGCGTTGTACAGTTTGCTAAGGCCGCTGGAACAGCGTATCACAAACTGGGTGCCTTAAACAACAGAAACTTACCGTCTCGCCATTCTCACCGTGTCAGGAAGTCCTAAATCAAGGTGTCAGCAGGATTGGCTCCGCCTGGGGGCTGTGAGGGAAGGATCTCTTCCAGGCCCCTCTCCTTGGATTACTGATGGCTGTCTTCTCCCCGCATCTTCACGTTGACTTCCCTCTCCACATGTCTGTGTCCAAATGTCCCCTTCTCGTGAGGACACCAGTTCATACTGGATTAGGGTCCGTGCTACCCTAGTATGGCTGCATCTTAACTAATTACATCTGCAAAGACTCTATTTCTAAATTGAGGTACTGGGGTTAGGGCTTCAGCATATGAATTTTGGGGGACACATTATACAGCCCGTCTTTCTATGCCCTCAGAAGGGGTGGGCTTTCTGAAGCAGGGCATCACCAGGAAGCCCACCAACCCCCTTCAGGTTGGCTCACCACTGAAAAGCTTACTCTCCGCATGTCACTGATCCTGGACACTGTCCACTTTTCCTTCCAGGGAGCGGTGGGAGAAGAAGGAAGGCCAGGGCCAGGTGGCCCCAGGGGCGATCCTGGTGCCCCTGGGCTCCCGGGGCCGCCCGCAAGAGGGAAAGATGGAGAACCGGTAAGTGTCGGGTCCAGGCTTTCTGTGCCCATGACGATCAGGCTGGAATTAGAAGAGAAAAAAAAAAAAAGGCTCACTGGTCAAGCTTTGCAGCAGCGGAGTCATAGCCAGTGAAAGCAGGTGGGCTGGGGAAGGGGTCTTGGGCGGGGGAAGCGCCTTGCTCCTGCCCACTTCAGGCCAGTGCAGCAGAGTCCCCCGGGGACTGCTGGCCACGTACCAGGCTCCAGGCCGGACGCTGGAGACACGGAGGTGGGTTCGCGCCTGTGCTGTTGAGATGCTCATGAGACAGCCGGGCAAACGTAACCGTAGCTCAGGCAGTCCTGGAGTGCACATCCTGAAGAAGGGCTTCTTGGTGTGTGTAAGTCTGGGGAAACCTTGCACAGGAAGTGGCATTTGTGCGAAATGTGAAAGTTGGAAGAAATTATTTTTTAGGCAGAACAGCACAGAGAGGGTGTTCCAGACAGGTAAACTGTATGTGGAAACGCATGAGGGCGTTGTGTGCATGGGGACTTACAAACATGTTAGAGTGTCACGGACACGAAGTGAGATGTATTAGTAAATTTTGCTGCAGTAATGAAGAACCCCGAAATCTCAGTGGCTTTCAGCCCTTAACACTACATGAGGACACAGGGACCTTTCCTTTGTACAAGACAGGTCACGATGAGCGTCCCGTCCACCTGTGGCCCCCCACGGCACAGGGTAGATGGGTAAATGCTCACTCATGGTCCCATGGTTATCTTTGTGCCATTCATTTTCCCAGGGACTTCCTGGACCACCTGGACCACCTGGACCTCCAGGAACTAAGGTAGGTTTATCTAGCGAACTGTGGATGCCATGGGTTGCACTTAGGGGCCAAACAAAATTTAATTGTCAGCATCTCTGGTCACCTCAGTTTACTTGCATGTTCATCACTTTCCACTTAACTAAAGGCTCTGTGACTCTGAACTGTGACATTAAAGTAGTTGCCACATAATTGTTGCTTAGTAAATGTTTGCAGTGAAATCAAGTTGCAAAAGATGCTTTCAACCGGCAGAACAACAGATCTATCTTGTATTATTAGTTTAATTGTGGACACAAACGATCCCCAAATTTCAGATGATGAACACAGTAAAAGTTTATTCCTCATTCACAGCGAGCATGCTGGTGGCTGTGGTGGGTGAGGAGTCCTCGTCCACACAGCCATCCAGGGACCCACGTTCCTCCAGGCCAGTGCCATCCCTTCCTCTGGGACTTCAGTGTCTTCTCCCAGAGCCTCCGTATGCGGTGGCAAATGAGGGAAGAGACGGTAGAGGATCTTGTGGAAGGATTTTGTGGGCCAGGCCTGGAGGTGATCACTCATTTCCACCAAACTCCTGACACTACGGGGGAGGGGCGGTTGTCCTCTAGCTGGGCCCTGGGAGGGAAGGCAGACACTTTGGCAAACAGCAGGCATCTCTTGTTCAGTGCACTTGCAGCCACAGCTCAGAAAAGATGACTTTGCCCATCAGGGAGTGTTCTTAAGAGAACTTTCCTGAGTGATTAGGGAAGTTTTCCTGGAGTTATTTTCACACCGAAACAGTCGTTCATTGAGTCAAATGCATCAATTAACAATACGCTTCTTATTTCCTCCATTGCATATCCACTGAGCCTCTGCCGCGTGTCGGACCTGGAGGTGGGCTGTGGGGTGACAGGGATGGGTGTCACGTGTTCCCAGCCCTCTAACAGCTCAGGAGCCGGGGGAGAAGCAGACTCACAAGTGCTGGGATACAGGGAGGCTGAGGCACAAGTGAGCTCAGAGGAGCTTCCCGACCCAGCCTCGTTTGACTGTGGAAGGCTTCTTGGAGGAGGTGATGTTTCTCCTGACTTTAAAGTGCATGTAGCCACTGGAAGGGGAAGATGAGGAAGGAGTTCTCTGCAGGGTACTAACGTGGGAGAAGGCCATGGGAGCGTGAGATAGAATGTGTTCAGAGTAGAGCGTGTGCTGTAAATGTACCCACAGCCAATGAGCAGTCATTTGACCAGCTCAAATGTATAAACTTAAGAATGCGTGTGACAGGGCTCGCTTCGGCAGCACATATACTAAAACTGGGACGATACAGAGAAGATTAGCGTGGCCCCTGCGCAAGGATGACACACAAATTCGTGAAGCGTTCCATGTTTTTTGGCTAAGTGATTCTGTAAATAGTTAAATAAAATTTAATAAGTAAAAAATTAAATAAAATACAGTAAAGTTTAGAACTTATGTACAAAAAGAACGTATGTGACATAGTCAACGATAGACATTAGAATGTTTATTTTTTGCTTTAGTTTAACATATATTCAAAATCACATAAATTAAAGAATTACTGTATAATTATGATATTTTTATCCACTTACATATATTTATGAAAACAAAGTTTTAAAAATTCTTTTCACGTGCCTTTGGTGTCATGGCCTATCATCCCTAGACCCGCTTTCTGAGTCAGCTAGCACTTTCCTAAATCACGCCACCATCCATCCCAGTCAACTTATTGAAGATATAACACATTGGGAACCCATATATGCTGCTCTTACTGGAAGTTTTATCTCAAGGCCCAGATACCCATTCTTTTTTTTTTTTTTTTTTTTTTTTCCTTTTATTCTATAGTTGTGTCTTTGGGATCTGAGGAACATAACCACAGAGTATGTTGTATTTATTATGTGTAAGAGGCTTGTTTACAGTAATAACCAGGACAGGGAATTTGAGGCCTCAGGAATAATTGCGGTGTCTACGTTAAACTTTCTTGCTTCGTGATTTTTTCTGCTATTCAGGCAGGTGACCTCTGTAATTGTACTAAGCTTGCACTGATTGAGGTCATAGTAGGCTAATGTGCATTCCCCTAATAGTGATTTTGTAGTTCGTGATCAAAGGGGAAAAAACGAGAGAGTTCTTTGAGTGATCTGAGCAAATATTCGGCAACTCCCCAGTTTCTGAAGAAAAATAAAAGTTGGAAACAACTTTGCCTGAATTTGAGGGCATATAAGACAGTTCCTTGTGCCTGGGGCAGTGGGAGTGTGCGGAAAGGAGCAGGAAGCAGGACGAGACTCTGGACGCCCTGTGAATTAACAGCCAACTGAAGGATGAGTGTGATGCTGTGATGCTGTGGTGTGATGCTGTGAGCCCAGCGTCTGACTGGCAGCGCTCCTGTGCTCTCAGTTCCCCCCCTAGAGGAGGACCTTCAGGACCTGGAAGAAATTGATTGCCTCTTGGAAGGAAGGCAAGGGCACCGGAAAGGGCACCAGAAATGGGAGATGGGGAAAATGGCTTAAGATGTCCTTTTCTCTGTGATATTTACGAGGTTGATAAAATCTGTGATATTTATGAGGTTGATAAAATCTATCTCCCATGCAGTTTGGGGAAAAATGATATAATGCAAATAAAAATAGTTGTCTGCCTCTGCTTGTCACAGGTACATGCTCTATAGATGTTAGTGACTCTTATCATTAGATCGCCCTGCGGAGTCTGCTTCAGGGCTGCAGCACGAAGGTGGGGGACCTGTAGGCAAGTTGCTGGAGAGAGAGCCCAAGTGGAAGTGGGAGAGGCAGCAGTGAGGAGTAGAGAGGAAGGCTGAGACCCCGGGGCGTGAGGAGTGCAGGGGGCCTTGCCCTGGGGCCCAGTCGACCAGCCAGTTTCAACTCCATGGGACCCATGGTAAGTCGTGCTGTCCCTTTGGCCAAACACATCCTCCTATTTCAAATGTGAGATGCATATACAGATGACCCTTTCAGTGTTAATTAATATTGTATAATATATATTTGTAAGTTAGAATGTAGTTTAGAATGAAGGTTTCCCTAGTCAGCTGGGAAGGTAAGTTGGAATTCAGAGAGGTCTTTAGTTGTAGAATGGGGGGCCCATGGGGAGGACGAGGAGGGAGGAAGGGGACACAGAGAGAGAGAGAGAGAGAGAGAGAGAGAGAGAGAGGGAGCAGGGAGTGTTCAGCCCTGTGCCTTGCCCAGGCGCTGTCCCTGGTTCCTGGTGCTGACTGAAAACCCCTGGGGATTTAAGGGTGGGTGCTGTAGTGTATAAGGGGTTTCCTGGGCACCTCCTCCACCCTTCCTAATTACTTACAACTACAGGAAGACTCTTAAAGATGCCTTTCCTTCTCTTGGGTGGACTTATTTCTAGCGAAATGAACAGACTTTGCCTTCATACAGAACTGGGTTAGGATCCCAACTTAGCTACTTGCAAGATAGATGACTTAAGGGCAAATGGCTTATTCTTTCAGAGACTCTCTTCCTTTTCTGTATAAAGGAGTAAAGCATAGTTAACCCCCAAAGGGCTCCTGTGGATAAGTGATCTCACAGCACATAGATGTTCAGTAAATGTCATTCTCCTTTCATGACCTCACACATTTCTTCCCTGAACACTGTTGAACTGGCCCAGAATGTTTTGCAGCCAAAACAGATACTCCAGTCAGTATTACAGATTATAGCTCACATGCCCCTTTTTTCTCAATCAGGAGCCTTCTTGCTTTTGCTGACCGAGCTTTAAGGTCTTCTGCCCTTTTCTTGAAGCCACTTTCTCAAAGTTTCAGTCCATTAAGCTGTGATGTGTAGTTGCTTGGGGTAAATGTTAGCATCACAAAGGGCCATAAACATACCAGGGCCAGGCCTGGCTACCCTGCAGCAGAGATCAATCAGTGACTCAGATCTGGGCTGGGCTGGGAAAGGTCTTTCATCATGTTCCCTCCTGGGTAAAAAGTTGATTTTGGTCAAAAGCAAAATTTAGTACCGGACAAAATGTGAGTGATGAGAGATTCATTCATTCGGGCATTCAGGGATTTGCTATTAAAGGGCTATTCCAGGCCCTACACTGGCCATTGTGGATGCGAAAGTGTGTAGATATTGTACCCAACATAGGGTCTGACTCATTTTTGGTACTTTACAAATATTTGTTGGATTAATGGTTAAAGGAATGAATGGATAGTTTTCTTCTTCCTTTAAGACACACAGAGGTCAGAGGGTCAGACAGACAAAATGGGAGGACAGTGTGTTAAGATTAATGAAGATATATTCGAATATCTTCCAGAAGGCAGAGAGGAGGGCAGGCAGAGGTGGGTTTATGGAAATGGAATGATTGGGCTGAGTCTTAATTGGTGGGTAAGTGTTTGGAAGCTTAGAACCTGGATCAAACAACATCCCCATGAGGGGAACAGCTGGTGCAAGAAGCAGGGGTGTGAACAGACAGCATGGAAAAATACAGATTCCACCGTTGGTGTGATTTAGCTTTCAGTGGTTAGGGTTTTGTGCTGCGCATGAAATAGAGCCTTGGGAAGAAGAGGGAAGCCACGATGAAACAAAGTAATAGGAAGAAGATGTACATTAACCACTTTAAAGAGAAACTGTGGTGCAAAACAACATGGATTTTTCTGACATTTATGTGTGCTTAGTTTATTTTCTGTCTCCTGATTCGGCTGATGAAATATAATTATATATATATAATACTCGATGTTATATAGTTTCTTACCTTGTAAATGAGTCTACAGAAGATACATGGGAATTTGGTAGAATGTTCTTTTTTTTCCTAATTGATGAGGGTCTTAAGGTGCCAGAGAGGTTATGGGATTTTATGCAAAGTCACAGGACCAGATTGACATCGTTCTGTTACGAACGGAGCTCGGGCGCACTTGCCTGATTCGCGGCAAAGCCTGTCTACAGACACTGGGTTGTGGTGAAGGAAAGTAGTGTTTGTTGCCGGGCCAAGCAAAGAGGATGGGCGGCTAGTGAGACCTGAACCCCTGATGGCTTTCAGACAAGGGTTTAAAAGCAGCGTTAAGGTGAGGGTCGTAGGGTGTGTGATCAGCTCGCGGACATTTTTCTGATCGGCTGGTGGTGAGGTGACAGGGTGATGTTTGGGAATCTCAGTCATCACCCTTCTGGTTCCAACCAGTCTGGGGCCTACATGCTCGTGGTCAGCATCCTCTAGTGGGTGGGGGTCTTCATTTCTGCAGAACAGCTCGAAGGTACGTGTCAGATTGTTACGCATATCCCTTGAGGAGGAGCTAGGAGTGCTGAGACTCTGATTTATTGCTCAGTTATTGTTTAGGTTACCATAGCTTTTCTTGCTTAACTGCTGTTCCTTTGTGTCTGCTTTCCCTCTCTTCCCTAATTGGTAACTGCTTGAGTCTGCTCTTTGGAACTCAGTGAAGGCCAAAGAAGCGAGGACACGACCTGGAGGGGGTTGTCCCGGGGAAGGTACAGGGTCCTGTTCAGTTTCAGTCCCGCCTTTCCTTTGATACTCTTCAGTCCTGAGAGGCACAGGGGCAGGACAAGAACGGGAATAAAGTTTTGGATAGAGAGGTTAGCCATCAACTCACAGGGGAACTAGATTTTAGGGGAGCTCGGTTTCAGTCCTAAGACTGGACTTGTCATCACCTGACGGCCAGTTTGACCTCTTCTGCCTCATCCTCTCACTGTTACAACGTGCTGGTGAGGGACACGGCACTGATCATATTCATTCTTAGTTCATTACACTTTTCCCATATTTGCTTTATTTCTTGACTTCCTCCCTTCCCCGCCTTCCCCATGCATACAAATCAGATCTCCTGGCAGTCCCAAGCACCTTGTACTTCCCAGAATCAGCCATATCATATTATTCTAAAGAAACAGAATGCACCATCTGGGGCTCTGAAGAGGATTTCTTGGGGACTGTTTACAGAAGTGAGGGCGGGGCAGCGGGATGCCGCGGCTCTCAGGACACGTCGCCACCGTCCACCTGGAGGGAGGAGAGAAAGAGACAGTGTTACCAGAGTTTAGTGAGAGGTTTGGATTGTGGTTCATCTCTTTTGTGAGAACTTCACAAGCGCTGTTTAGATTTCTCTTCTGAATTTAACACGGAGTATTGAAAATGGGCTCATGATTGAGTCATCTTTGGTCTTGGAGTCTGGACTGCGGTTTGCAATGAAAAAACAACCAACATTAGTTGAACGAGTATATAACTTATATACTCATCCAAGGAACAGTCATACTGCAAGAAAAACAAATCATCTTGAAGCGTGACTTTTCTTAAAGGTCCAAAATGTAAAGTTTTCAAATTGAGATGGTGGTTACAGGATAAGCTGATGATTAATAGGATTTTCCTTTAATGCTTAAAAACATAAACCTTAATAAAGCAGTGTTGCCTAGCAACGCCAGGTTCTACCTGAAATAAATGTGCTGCACATTATCTCATCGGCTCTTCATAATGACCTCCTAAGGCTGTTTCCATTTGTCATACAAGTTAACTCATCCTGGAGATGTTAAGTGGTTTCAACGGGGTCACCCCCCATTTCAGTATCAGGCTTGGCTGCCGTCTGCTGACCTAACAGAGGTGCACAGTTTCTTACACAAAATCCTGGGGGCCCTGTGTGCTTTGGATTGAATTTATTTTGGAATTTAGAAAGGTAATAATTTGCAAGCAACATATATTGCATTTACTGTGGTGTGTGGGGCAGCTTTCCTCATCAGACTCATTAATATTGATGTAACAGAAATGTGTAAGCATCCATGCAAAACGAGATGTCTAAAGACTGTAAATAGCCTGTGTCAGTACAAGTCAGCTTTGGCTGCCATCTGAGTTAGGATAAGCACTTGTCTTCAGAGGTGGAGGATTTTGAAATTATGCAGAAGAAGGCATGACTGTCTCAGCGTCCTTCTACGGAAAGTGGCCAGCAGAACTTCTTCCCTCTTCTTCTTTCCTTCCCCTTCGACTCTTCCAATCAGCGTCCAGCGTGACAGGCACCTGAGAACAGCAGCGACCATGGCAGCTAACGTGCACTGACTGCTCTACCAGGCACCATGCAGGCACGATCTCCTGATAGGCACGGCATCTGCAGGCCTGGCAGCTCCTGCTATTACCTGCCCTTCGTAAATGAAGGACTAAAGCTCAGGAAACGTGTCGCCCTCTTAAGCAAGCAGTGACTAAGTGCTGAAGGCAGAACGTAAACATACACTATATTAACCACCATGCATGAAAGCAAAGGTTATATCTCAGTCATTCTCCCCGCTCCCACCCCCTGGAAAAGTGACCCACAAAATGTAGGTACTTGGCAAATTATTGGTGAAATGATGGATTAATGTATTGGTGATGTGGGGATTAAGCTGAAATGTGGGTACATGGTCATGTGTCCAGGATGGGGGCAAGGTGAAGTCTGGAGAAAGCACCGTAAAACTTGGAATTGTGGTCACGTTGCGGGGGGTGGGTGTCATATTGTTATAATCACATCTGGAGCCATGGTCAGGGTTGGGGCATGGTCAGCCCTGAAAGGTGCATGGTCACGGTCAGTGGCTGTGGTCCACGTGTGCTGGACTAGGTGGGATGATGGCAGCTTGGATGAACTTCGGGGGGCACTCGGAATCCGGGTTGGGGCAGAAGTGCTGGCTGGAGAGTGTGATCGGACAGTGGGAGGAGCATAATTCTCCTGCACCCTGGCTCTCTCTTGCCCAGAGCTGACCTCTTGACCTTGTGTTTTCTCTTTCCAGGGGGACCGTGGTGCACCTGGGATCTCCGGCTCTCCTGGCAACCACGGAGACCCGGGCATTGGGGTCACTGGCCCTCCTGTGAGTCCTCATCTACCCAGCACACCCCTGCTCCCTGGCACACAGCCGGCCCCTGCTGGCTCCCAGGAGACTGTGCGGCTCAGGCCCTGCAGCAGGGACGCGCCTTTCCCGGCTAACCTGGTAGTGGGTCGTTGTTGCCTGGGCCAGCCAGGCTGTAGGTCTGTCCGCCGTGACTGACACTGTTTCTAACACTTGGTGTATTTCTTATAGGAATAAGGCTTTTCTGGGGAGACCAAGACTTGTCTCATTCAAAGAGGAGTGAGAGAACAAAACTCACTAAAAAATAAAAAGGAAAAAAAAGTGCTCACTGGCCAAACTTTGCAAAAACTGAGGTATAGCCAGTGAAAGTGAATTGGTTGGGAAAGGGGTGTGATGTGGGAGAAACAGCATGCTTTCATGTATTTCAGGCAAAAATGGGTTCATTACCCCTCTTCCTCCAATTAACATACAGGTGAGAACGTAAGTGGAATCAAGAAGGTTTTTATCTCCAAAATAAAATCTAGGAAGTGGTCTTTGGATTGGTGGTTTTGATGAATAATCCGCATCGGTCTCCGGGTGTGAGCTGGCAGGCTCCCTGGAGGTGGTAACTGTAAGAACTGTGAAACCTTAGAGCTGTGAGAGCTCATGAGGATCCATGACCCCCAGGCCCCATCCAAGTTGAGGATTGCTGTGAACGTCTTCAGCCAGCACACCCTGAAGACCTCCAGAAATAGAAGACGCTTCTTTCAAAGCTAGTACATCTGGATTTGATATTTGGACAGTATTTCTGTAGAGAGTAGACATTTTTTAGGAATTTCTTTCCAGAGAGTGTAGGATTATGGTTGTCTGTATCTTCTACCGTTGCTTCTAATTCTTCCCTTTGTACCACAAAGAGCCCACCTCCTCCCTGCATCCGCACCCCTTTTACTGAATGATGAGTTTCAGAACTTAAGACCAGTTTTCAATCCTGGGGTTTTATCTTCTGTTTAGTCCCTTCTTTGCTAAAGACACAGTACCTTATTCATGTGCCTTAAAATTGCATTTACTGGTGTTTTTTGGGGTTTTTTGGTTGTTTTTTTAATTTATTTATTTATTTATTTTTATTTTTGGCTGTGTTGGGTCTTCGTTTCTGTGCGAGGGCCTCCTCTAGTTGCGGCAAGCGGGGGCCACTCTTCATCGCGGTGCGCGGGCCTCTTCACTATCGCGGCCTCTTTTGTTGCAGAGCACAGGCTCCAGACGCGCAGGCTCAGTAGTTGTGGCTCACGGGCCTAGTTGCTCCGCGACATGTGGGATCTTCCCAGACCAGGGCTCGAACCCGTGTCCCCAGCATTGGCAGGCAGAATCTCAACCACTGCGCCACCAGGGAAGCCCCCATTTACTGGTTTTTTGGCAGCCATGTTGTCTTCGTCTGTTTGGGCTGCTGTAACAAAAATTCCTTAGACTGGGTGGCTTAAAAACAACAGAAATTTACTTTTCACAGTACTAGAGGCTAAGAAGTCCAAGATCAAGGTGCTGGCAGATTCAGTGTCTGGTGAGGGCCTGCTTTCTGGTTCATAGATGACTATTTTTGGTATGTCCTCATGTGGTGGGTGGAAGGGGTCAGGGGGCTTTCTGAGGTTTCTTTAGAAAGACTAATTCCATTCATGAGGGCTTCACCCTCATGACCTAATCACCCCAAACGCCTATTTCCAAATACCATCGCATTGGGGGTTAAGGTTTCTATGTATGAATTTTGGGGAGACACAAACATGCAGTCTGTAGCACTTGTCTTACTGTTATTTAAAGGAAGCTCCAATACCCAGTGGTTTTCAGATACTGTTGCTAAGCCTCTTAATATCCAAACTGCCCATGTATCATTGTTGATATTGTTGTTATCATTATTATCGTAACCCAGAAGCACAATCTAACTTCACCCCCATTAAATATAATCTGAATATAAACTGGAGCAGTACATGACCCAGTCTCTGCTTGGTTTTGCATTCAAGAAATAAAGTAATTCCATTCATTCCTCATTTGTCTCTCAAAGAATTTGAGAGGAAATCCAGTGTATTACCCACAATACCACTTTTAAATTAAAATCCCCTTTTCTCCCCCCGGTGGTGCTCTTACACCCCAGGGCTGGTCTTGGGCCTCTCACTTTGTCCCTGAAATTCCCCGGGGCACTCTCTTCTCTGACCACCCCTTCCCAAGTGTGCCTCGTACCAGAAATGACCACCTCACTTCCACTCCACCCCCCAGCAACGGGGCTACCTTCAAGGTGGTAGGAAGACCAGTGGCCTTGTGTCTTCCTAAAGGTCCCCGGAAACCAGGGAGAAGGCAGGTGGTATCCTCTGGGAAATGTCCAGTTTTAGTCTGTTTTTCTTAGAAGAGATTCTCTGCTAAAATTTCTGATGAACAAAACCCTCTATTACATCAGTTTTATCTTTTGTCTTTGGCTATTTTTTTTCATCTGCTGGTGACCAGAAGGAACAACATGGCAAAAGATGTATTGAAGAAACATAGCAGCTCAGGCTTCCTTATTTCTGCAATCCTGCTTTTCACAGGGCCTGCTCTGTTAGAGTTAGGATTCTGAATCATGCAGGAATTAGCCCCTTAGGAGAGAAACGGACTGAAAGAGGAACTGCAGGGCTGTAACCTGGGTGGTTCCTCCGTCATTTCACGGGTCTCTCCATGCCCCGTCCACTCCCCAGGGTTCATCATATCAAGCCCTTAATCAGAAAGCCAGGCAGCAGAGGCGGGCACTCTTCGCCCCACCTCCCGCTTCAGAGCCATGAAATCGCCCAGGAAATCGTTACTACCCAAGTGATTCCACCTGAAAAGTAATTGGCTGCTTCCAGCCAAGAGGCCGAAAATCAACTATTCAGTGTCCTTCCTCCACTTCGACTTATTAAAAGCTTCCGTGGTGGGTGAAACGTTACTGAATTTTCATAAATGCTGTCTTTGGCTGACGCTCCTTCCTAATGGCCTGGCTGTCTGTGATGAGGGTTCAGGGGTGTGTTGAGAGCGGGTGTGCGGAGAGGGTGGAGCAGGGGTGCTGACAGGCTTCGAGTTCACCCCTCACACGCCTGTGCTTTACAGGAGCCCTGCCGTTGGCTGAGTGGTCCATGTCTGGTCCTGGGCTGAGTCCAGAAGCGGCCACATCCTCAGCCCTTCAGTCCCGTGAAAGCTGGTTTATCCCTTGGTGAAGGCTGGGATTCTGCAGAAGCATCTCCTTAGAACAGGGTTCAAGGGCAAGGAGTTTATTTGGGAAATTGTCTCGGAAATCACCCTTTAGGGAGTGGCAGCCTCCACTAACAAGCCCTCGGAGACCATGGGGTACGGGGTGTTTGCAGACCGACTCCTGTTGGGCTCTGGTGGAAGGCTGCTCCCAGGGAGCTGCCCTGCACTCGGGCCGAGCATCCCCTTATGGCTACAGACGCGCCCGGGGCAGGCACCTGCAACGAGGAGCTGCCAGGTGGGTGCGTGCCCAGGGGGTTTGGAGAGGGGCCCGGAAGGTGCCTGCTTCATCAGTGTTTTCCAGGTAATCAGTCTGAGGCTCAGGAGGTGAGGTGACTTGGCCAATGTCAAGCAGCTAGTCCAGGGCCAGGGCCAGGGTGCAGATCACTGCCACATCCTCCAAAGCCAATTCTCTTCCTCTGCTTCAGCTCTCCTGTGGCTTTGGCAGGGTGGGCAGGGTTGTTCGCTTCCATTACGTGCTCACGTGAAGGCTGGATTCCTCTCGTCCTTCCTTCCGTGGCACTGAGCTCCAAGGCCTTTGGCGTCCAGGAGCAGCGCTGACCCCTGGAAGGAGCCCGGGACTTTCTCTGCCGACCTCTGCACATCGTGGGGCGGGGGGGGGGGTGGATGGGGAGCCGGTTGTTTGGGGTCTTGGCTTCTCCCTTCATGACATTAACCAAAAAAATTCCTTTAATCTTCCGGTTGCCTCTGATCTTCCTTTTGCAGGGTCTGAGGGCAGATCAAAGTGCTCTTGAACCTCACTGAGCCTCGGTGCCTGAGGCCTGCAAGGGCGGGATTCCCGCTGGCAGCCCGCACCCCAAGACTCCGTGCTGAGCAGTAGTTTCCTTATGGATCAGGGGTGCTGGGCGGATTACAACGTGGTGTATTGGTAATAACACTTGGAACCTTGCCTTGGACCTTTCGGGGTCATAAAAACCTTTCCCAGGCGTCTTTCTCAGCCTTCGCTGCCTGAAATTGCGTCTCCGTTCTCTACATCTTCAGTTTTCCCTCTCTGGAGTCACTTGTTCTGACGCCTGTTTGCCCATGCGCTGAGGGTCACATACAAAGAAAACTAGCTCAACAGCCCTTAATAGACCAACAGTGTGATAGGGGAAGGAAGCATGGAGCTGATTGTGTGCAAAAACATATGTCAAGTGTCCTAACTGGAAGGTGGTTTTTTTTTTTCTGCTCCCCCTCTTCCAGGGAGTAATATAATAAGAATAGAAATGAAAGCCACTAAAAGCTAGAGCAGTCATAACCGCAGCTCACGTGGCCTGCCTACTGGCAGGGTCCAGCATGAGCAGGGCACCCACACCCATCCTCTCATTTATCTCGTGGACAACTTCTCATTCAATCCTCCCAGCCACCCTTCCAGGCAGACCTTGTTCTCCCTTTCATTTTACAAATAAAGGAAACCACTTAAGAGATGTGACACTTGCCTGAAGTCACAGTTAGGATGTGGTAGAACTGGGATTGGATGCCAGCATTCCAGCTCCAAGCAGATGCCCAAGCAGGGCAGTGGTGGAACAGAAGTTCACATTTACATTGTCTCTTCCTGTGCCAGGGTCTTCTCACGTACGTTACTGCTTCCGAACTATTGACTTGCAAGTCTAGCAGTTGTTTCTGTTCGTATGTCGTATCTGCTGGTTTAGTCCAATTCCTTTGGTTCTAAGAACCACAGAGCCACTCCTGTTGTCCTAGAGTTAGACTGGCTTGTGGCCCCTCGAAACGAGCATGTGCAGCCAGGAAGCCCCATCTGCCCGGCTGCTACTTGGGGACACCAGGCATTTCTTGAGAGGTACCTGAAAGCCGACACCCAGGACAGGCTCTGCAGGGCTTCATTCCCGGCCACGCGCTCTCGTCTTGCACTGTGCGTGGAGCAAGGTCCCGTGGGCAGAAGAGGAGGGGTTGGGGAGGGTCCCTACCGACAATGCACCGCCCCAGACCCCAGGGCTCCCTGTATAACCAGGAGCTGAATATCCCAATCTTGGCTTTTTAGATCACTGTCTCAGGGGATTCTTCTCTTGATGGGAAAAAAAAAAAAAAGGTTTTAAATAAATTTCTACTCTCACTTCTGGTTGAAAACTCTCCTTTCTAATCTCAACAAGGCTTTTTGTTGTTCCTAGTAACGATTCCTAAGGCATACTGAGCACTCATACAGTGGGCCAGGCTCCAGTGGGAGGCCCTTTACGTGCACTACCCTCCTCGGTCTTTGTAGTGGTCCTGGGAGCCTGAACTATGATTGTTCCCAGCTTACAGATGAGGAAACTGAGGCTCAGAGAGCTTCAGACAGTGTGCCTGGCTCACCGGGCTGATGAAAGGCAAGCCCAGCACCCAGCCTGGTACCCATGAGCCCTTCAGATAAAAGATGATGGAGAATAAAATGTGCTGTGTTTTCAAATAGACATCTGTGGGCGGAGGGAGGGAGAGGGGGTCAAATTTCAAATTTATATAAATATAAATGGCAGTGTTTTAATTGATGAGACAAGGTTTATTGTTTGGTCTCAGAACTTCCCACCGTCTGGACTTTGCTCATAGAACAGTTTCGCACTGCTCCGTCCCTGTGTTTCCTATACGCCCGTACTTGGGCGTCAAGGCTGGAGCAGATTCAGGTTTGATCTTTCTGGCAAGACTTCACAGGTGGTGTGCGCGGCCATCAGGAGGCATGCGATGCCCAGTGGTGTCTTGCTGTGACATTCACACCCTTTGATAGCCAAGGTGTAGATCAGTTAGCACATCAGGGCTTGCAAATTGGTGCTATTCTGGTTCAGTCAGTCCTCTTTTATGTGTTAGCTAGAATACTTCTGTATGAAGAGATGTTCCCTCGTTCACAATTCGGATACCCAGTGGAAGAGCTCACATGGAAGGCAGAATATAAATGCTTTCCCTTTAATCATTTTCAAATAATGACTTGGTTCCCTAGCATCTTGCAGAGATGATCAATGAGGTGTTTTTGTTTTTTTATCAATAATTTTGAACCCATGGATTTAAACACATTTGACTTGTTTTAATGTATTGCAGTTATTCTTCCTTTTGCTGTTCAAATGGTCTTATTTTATGCAAATAGGAGACTATTCAAGTTGACCCTGCAGTCTTTGGTAGTTTCCTTGCTCTTTGGAATGACAGGATGTTCCAGATTTGTACATACTCCTTACCCAGATCTGGGATCAGTCATTTCTCCAAGGAGCTGGAGTTCCTTTTACTGGAAAAATGGTGTCAAAGGCCAAAATATGTATTTTGGGTAAAGTGACTCTTGAACAAACCCATCAGAGAGCATAATCTCGGAAAAGAGGGTCATTGTTGAACACGTTTAGGCTTCAGATTTAGGAATGACATTGGGAAGTCATGATACAATCCCTCCTCCACAACATGCTTTTCTGTTTCTTAAAAGTATACTAGCGGGCTTCCCTGGTGGCGCAGTGGTTGAGAATCTGCCTGCCAATGCAGGGGACACGGGTTCGAGCCCTGGTCTGGGAAGATCCCACATGCCGTGGAGCAATGAGGCCCGTGAGCCACAATTACTGAGCCTGTGTGTCTGGAGTCTGTGCTCCGCAACAGGAGAGGCCGTGATAATGAGAGGCCCGCGCACCGTGATGAAGAGTGGCCCCCACTTGCCGCAACTAGAGAAAGCCCTCGCACAGAAACGAAGACCCAACACAGCCATAAATAAATAAATAAATAAATAACATACAACAGTGTTAATTAAAAAAAAAAAGTATACTAGCAAGATAGCGTGGGAATGCCTGTTATGGGCCAGGCACCGGTCTGGTTCTCTACTTAGAGGATCTTCTGTTTCTGATCACACAAGGCAAGGTGATCACCTAGCTTTGTATTTGTGTTGAGGAGTCTAAAGCTCAGATAAACTAAGTAACATGCTCAAGGTCAAACGACTAATAATTGATAAAGCTGAGATTTGAAATGAAGACCTTTTTGATGACAAAATCCGTGCTTCAAATGTAGATTTCATATTAAATGATGGAAGAGAGGAATTCGGAGCTTAGTCTAATGGACAAGTCAAATGCTTGAGGTGGATCATGGAGTTTAATTTGGAAACAAAAGGTGCCTCTAAAATCTGACAGCATTCCCCAGGCCAGTAATAAACTGTCCCTAACCCCTTTCCTTGAAGAATAAGTGTGCAGTCTCAGTAAGGAACTACTTTGAAAGGAACGAAATTTGGATGTGTATATATTGGTCCATGTGTACCATTGACCTACAGCTTGACAGCAGTGAGAGCTAATGAAGGGAGAATGACCTGTGAGTCAGGTAGACCCCAGGTGGGATTCTGAGTCCATTGTCTTACCTGCTCAACTTGCCCTCTTGGCTTAGGTCTCTGGAGATTTCCCCTACTTCCTTTAGTGCTCAATTCTGCACTTAAAATGATGCTTACTTTATTTTATCAGGCAGTTCTGGGACATATTTGGTGGGCAGGCTTTTAGGTTACCTGGTCTGTCATACTGCCAGAAACCTATGCCTCTGAGTGAAGTCTCTTCTCCCTCTTGGGATATCTTGGAAGTTCTCATGGGCGCTGCTGCAGGGGTGCACAGGTGCACGGGACTGAGAACAGGCGGTAGGACTCAACCCACCTGGCGAGTGACTCCCGATGTGGCTTGGGCTGGTTCTTTGTCTCTTCTGGGCCTTAGTTTGATCGTCAATGAAAAGGATGATAACACATGATTTTCCAGTTCTCCTCATACCATAAAATGTTAATTTTAGCAGAGTGCCGTGTGCTGTGTTCTGCTGTGTCCTGACCACACCCGGGGCCGTGCTGAGCGCTGGCGAGAGCGTGCCGAGCGCCCCCAAGACAGCACACAGTCCTTTCAGTAGAGAGGACAGACGGGCCCCGAAGCGATGACAGCACTAGGCCACACGTCTGAAACGGGATGCACCCAGGGGCTGGGGACCACTTCTAACAAGCCTCCTGGGAGAAGCCAGGGAAGGTTTCCAAGGGTGCTGACATCTAAACTGAAAACCAGCGTGTGGCAAGAATATGTCCAGGCAGAAAGGCAGGGCAGAGTCTTCTCAGGGCTGAGGGACAGTTCTGCTCACTGCAGGACCTGAAAGTAGACACTAATGCCTCAAGCAAGGGACGCATCTTCAGTGCAACATGGGAAGCCAGATTCTAGGCTGGTCACACTTGCAGGATGGCAGACCCGTGTGTGTGTGTGTACGCACACGCACCTGTAGGAGTGAGGAGGGACACCACTGCAGCATCAGCCAAGCAGGCCACTCTGGGGATTCTGGCTGTGGATGTACCCACCCCTCCAAGGCCTGTGCTGCCCGAGCAGGAAGGGGGCTCAGCATGAGGATGCTGGGATGCTGGCTCCACTCCACACCAGAGCTAGAGATGGGCTCAAGTGTCAGACATCCAGTGGGTGCCAGGATGGGGTGGCACTAGTTCAGGGGCAAATGGAGAAGGTTCCAGGAATATTCCCACGTGCAACGATAGTGGTGGTGTGAGAGGGTGAGACACTATGTCTTAAAGATGGGGGAAGTCAGCTTCTCGTTTCAGGACAGTTAAAGACCTAGCTTAGAAATAAACACCACAGCATGTTTAAATAAACATTTCACTTCTCATTAGCTTGTTTGTTTGTTTGTTTCTTAGGGCCCCTCTGGACCACCAGGAGAAAAAGGGCCTCAGGTACAGTATGATTTAAATAAAGGGTTGGGTTTTGATGGGAGAAATTATGCAATCAAAGCAATTTCAAATTGCAGGAGCCAGAAAATAAAATAGTTTCAAAAAATCTTTAATGTTAAACAGTGCAAACTCTCCAAGATATAAGCACTGACCTATGGAATGGTGGAGTAGGAGGGGGTGGGGCATTGTCCAGTGCAGTGAGCACGGGTGATCGTTGGGCAGACTGACGCTGCCTTTGCTTTCTGCTGTCTCTGCTTCCCAAAAGGACAGCCGTGGTTTAACAAATTTAATCAAATTGCCAGAGGAACTAATTTTGAATCCTGGCTTCACACCCCCGGCCACATAGCCCTGAGCAAGTGAGGGCTCTCTCATAATCTGTAAGATGGGTGGAAGACACAGGAAAATTCCTACAGGAAGTGAGATCCATCTTGAGAGATGATTTGTGCTGATTCCTGATACTGTCTAGGAATTTTCAGCAGAATGGGAATGACTTTCCAATAAAAAATAGTGATGGTCACCTGAGTGCTGGGCTCTGAGCTGGGCCTCTCACAGGGCAATCTACCCAGCCGGCCAGCACCCGGGGCTGGTTATCCACACGGCACCCGGGGTGAGCTCAGGCCCGTCTCACTGCAGGAGCTGCCCTGTCCACTCAAGAAAGGGGCCTGCGAGGGGGGCCTGGGCAGTCAGGCTCACAGGGAAGATTTTCCGAGCATCCTTTCTGTGTGTATTTAATGCATCCACCTCCACGAGCGCAGTGAAATGCGTAAGCTCTGAGCAGGCGGCTGTCAGGCACCCACGTTCCATCAGAGAGTCCTCAGAGCACCAGGCCTTTTATACAAGGAGAACCGACCCCAGGAAAGGGGGACTTTATTTTGCTTAAACTGTGGGCGGGATGTCTTTTCTTTTTCTTCAGGGATCTCGAGGCCCACCTGGATTCCCCGGTCCCCAAGGACCAGCTGGCCAAGATGTAAGTAAAGGCAAAGGGTGCCGGCTCTGTCTCCCGAACCCTTCTCCAGCCTCTCCCGGCCTCCCTTGACCAGGATGCCCCCATGGGAGCTGGTCATCTTCACTAGCCCCCCCTCCCCCATGAACATTTTTAATGTTTTTTGCTCCTCTATTCCCTGTGCCCTGTAAGCTTGCATTGTCTAGTTTCACTTCTTTTGCTTTTGTGTGATGCTTTCAGAAACTTGTAAGCTCCTGGTTATCCCATACAATGCCTCCTATTGTTTTGTCAATTTTCTTTTGTACCTAGCTGGTCAGTTCTGCCCAAATCAGGTATCATCTTCTCCATGGACTTGTTCCTAACTCATCCATGTAATGGCTTTCTCCCTTCAAGGGAATTCTACAGACTTACCTAATACTCTTTGAGGCTGTATCTCTTCCCACTTTGTGACAATGATAATCGTCTCTTATCTCTGTGATCTGACTTTCGTTCAGATAGATCTGAGCTCCAAGAAGGTAGGAACCATGTGTCTTATGCATCTCTAGGTCTTTGATGCCTAACAGGATGACAGGCACATAAATGTTACTCGATACAGACTTACTGACCAAATGGATAAAAGACAACCATGAGTTCTTGGAGCAGAGGTCTAGCACCATTAACCAGTAGTGCTAGACTTATTGCTTAGACCCGCATCTTTCCATGTCTGTAGTTTTGGTTCACTATAAGCAGGAACGATAAATCACCCTCCTCTTCCCTTCCTTGGGTTCTGTTTCAGAGAAGAAAGTTACCCTCTCATTCCTGTCTCCAAATACTTGAATTTATTGTATCTGCTCCATTCTCAATATTACATCCTTAAAGTCAGTTCAGTAGAAGAGCCTTCCTCTTTTTCAAAGCTGGTCCTTCCGCCTCTGTTTGGAAAAGGATGGCAGAAATTTAAGATAGGGGTGTGTGTGTGTGTGTGTGTGTGTACACGTGCACACACACGTACACACTTTGCATGCATGAGTGGTTTTCAGTTTCGTGTTTTGGAAAGGAGTTATAGGAGAGGTAGTTTACTGTTTTGAACATTTGTCACAGTTGAATATTTCCTGAGAAGCTTAGGGTATTCAGCTGAGATTGGAAACCATGAATTTTCATTGGTGCCAGTCTTACGGTTGGGTGATTTTTTTTTTCTACTGAGTTACACTTGGCAGATTGTAGAGGCTGGGGGAGAGGGTGTGCAGGGCAGATCGGGATTGTGTGCTTAGCAGAACTAATGTTTTCCTTCTCTCTGCTCTTAGGGTGTACCTGGAAACCCAGGAGAAAGGGGGCCTCCTGGCAAACCAGTATGTCATCTAACTGTTCTGGATGAATCTTGATCATCAGTCAGGGGTTCGGGCAGAATAAAATGCAACTCATATGGTTCGAGAGACTTGAAGGAGGGGCTTTTTACAAAGCTGTGGGCAGAGGGAACTAAGCAGAGATGCTGTGGCACCCAGAGATAAAGCACAGAGGGAAGCCAGTACCACCTTGTGCTTCTCTTCAGAGCCAAGAGAAAGCGAGGCTGGTGGGGAAGATGGGGGCTGTCCTTGTGGGTTCAAAGCCACTGCCAGGAAGCCTGGCCAGAGGCAAGGAGGGAGCAGTGCCTCCGCCCCCCCACTCCAGTTTCCTAATGTGCCTCCTATTGGTCCAGCTCACCCGAGAGCCAGCAGGCAGGTGAGTCCCCCGACACATCCCCAGGGTGCAGCCTCCCGGGCCTGGAGCAGGACAGAGAAGGATGAACGGTGATTTGGGGGTGAGCAAACGGACAAGAGCCGCATTCACGGCAAGTTCCTCACTGGCCCGTGTCCTGCCCTTGTGTTCAGTAACGTCAGTACCTCCTGGCTTCCCCCTTTTAGGAGTAGAAGAAACTTCCTTTCCTCTCTCACAGCGAGAGGAGGTTGAGCAGAAGTGGACAGTCCTGAGCGTCTGGTCCTGGGCTGTGTATCCGCACTCCAGCCCAAGGCTCCTGCAGGCTTCCTTCATGGGCTGTATATTCACCTTCTGGCGAACCCCCTCTCAATTAAGCTACCAATGCCAGAGGAGCCCCAAAGGCTTAGCCAATTAACCAGGCCACGAGTGGGCCCTCCAGGGAAGGAGCAGTGAAGATGAGCAGGTCTGGGTGAGTGGGGCGACAGCGGTGAAGATGCAGGAGAAATGAGTCCATCGAAAGATACTACCCAAGATGGAAGAACCAGTGGCAGCTGCAACTGGGGAATCTCAGGCCTCAGGGCTGGTGTCAGACACCAGTAAGCTCCCCTGGGCAGGAGCTGCCCCTCAGGATGGGTCGGAGAGGCCATCTTTCTCCTCTGTGAGCCTGACCTGCTACAAGTTTCAGGCAAGGACCCAAGGCCTGGAGGCCCCTGAGGGCGTGGACATCTGTCCCTGACGAATCCGGGCTGCTGGGCACAGCAGAGATCTGGAGGGGTACCTGGTCTGCCTAGAAGGGTCCAGGAACTTTTCACTGAAGCCCTGCCAGTGGGATGAGTGAAGAGTCTTGCTGGAGGTTAGAGGGGGGCTTATTCACAAGCTCCTCCTCCTCCATGGAGTCAGAGTTACAGCAGCCAAATAAACCGCACAGAAGCCACCCCAGTACCCAAGTGCAAGTCCCAGGTGAAGTGGGTGAAAGAGCACGGTTCAGGCCAAAGGCTGAAGGGGGTTCAGATGACCTCTCCCAAATCCAGACCTTGACACGTCTGCAGAGAAAATTACGTCAGCAGAGTCTAGCTGACAAGGTGGACTGACTGTGACATCCACGGCTGGTCAGCGGCAGAGCAGAGAGAGAGACTGAGAGAGGATGGGTCTCTTTTTGACTGCCTTTAAATTCACCGAACACACCCCCCGCCAGGTGGTCCCAAGTACCACTGGGTAGCTGTTGGTCTCTGTGATCTCGCTCATCAGATGACTCATGTTTTCAGGGGTCCCCAAGACTCCCCTCTGGTTCAGTGATTCACCAGAAGGACTCCCAGAACTCGGGAAAGCTGTTAGGCTCACGATGATTGATGGTTTATTACAGGGAAGGATACAGATTAAGAGCAGCGCAGGGAGGAGATGCACAGGGCAGGGTCCCTGAGAGACGAGGCTTGGGATTCCAGGTGTCCCCTCCCAGCACTCAGTGTTCCCAGCAGTCGTGTGTAATCAGAGGGCACGTGGGTGACCATGAGTGCTCTGAAATGCAGCAGGTGTTGCCACTGAGGGACGCTCAGGCAAACCTTGGTGTCCAGGCCTTGTAGGTGTGGTGTGCCTCCCTGGCTGGTCTTGGTTACTCCACCATCTCCAGCCCTCCCACGTGGCCCAAGGACCCCACCATAGGTCACATGGTTAGCATAAGTTATCTGCATGGCCCAAGACCCTAGGTAAACAAAGGCACTCTTATCAGGCAGGGCATTGCAAGGACTTAGAAGTTATCTCCCAGGAGCCAGCCAGGGGCGGCCCTTTGGAATGTGCAGGCTTTGGACAACCCAGGCCTGCTGAGCTAAGCCTTTCCTACAGTCATCATCCCTCAGGGGGTGGAGAGCGGGGCCTGCAGTGTTTCTCCAGCGCTGCACCCCCAGAATCCCTGTCCTGGGAATCCCTCTGTCTAGCCTTGGGTTCTCTGGGAGCAGAGCCTCTGGTGAGGATTCTTGTGCCAACTGATTGAGGTGAAACCTGCCAGGATTGAAGAAAGCGGGGCGTGGTGGGGAAAAGGCAGTCAAAGTCGTGGGCTCAGCTGGAATCTAGGCTCATGCTGATCCTACGGGGAGCGAGCAGCGCCGCAGAGCTGGCCCGTCTCGAGTCAGGAGGCCGCACTTACTCACCTCCATGTCAGCTTATCATTGACTGTGTAACGTCTCTGTGTGACCTTCCAGCCAGCGTCCTGGCAGCTGGTGGTTGGGCACACCAGGAGGGAAGGAGGGTCTAAGCAGGGCACAGACTATGTCTCCTATACCCCAGCACTTCCCACTCCTGTTCTCTCATCCCATCAACAACCAATTCCTCCAGAGCGAACATGGCAATCTCTGATGCGTCCTGTGTCCACCTTCAGGAGGCCACCACCCCACAACGGCCTTTCTCCTGTGTATTCAGACCTATCTTGTGAGACCCACAGAAATGGGCCACAACAGGACATTAACTGAATTATCCCCAAGGCCACGCTGTACCTAGACAGAAAACTCACTCCTTGTTCTCTCTCCTTTTCTAACTGATGCCCAGCCATGCTGTCTAATAGAGCTCATTCTAACTCTACAAGGGGCTCAAATGACAGCAGAAAAATATTCCAAAGAATACAAGGCCAGCAGTGTGAAAATGTCCCAATTTGAACAATAGGAATCTTAGGTTATTAACTTCCCAGGGGAAAATATAAGGCATCAAAATAAAACCCCTCTCCCCCTTTTAAAGCTTTAATTAACGTGGCACAAGTTGGCCTTCCTCGTGAGGGTCCGTCTCAGGAAACTAAGGACGTTCTCGGCTTTGTTCAGCAGATGCCACCCACGTGAGCTCTCCCTGCAGGCTAGTAGTTCCTTCAAAACCTCCAAATCTGAGTCAGTCCAACCCCAATCTCTCTCGGGTGTCCTCTTGAAATAGACCAGAGCGTTGATAGAATACTTGAGCATTTCAACTCAGAAAACACAGGCATACGCCCAGCCACTGCCAAGATTATCCTATGCAAACATATATGATGCTACTGTCACATGGCTTTCTGTAGCCACAGGATGTGGCAGAAACCCCATGGGGCCAGGGAGAGGAGGTGGTAGCCAGGGAAATTGTCTCATTAAGAGGCTAGACTGGATTCATAATTTATAAACCCAAAGTCAAACTTAATCAGAAGGAATCAGCCACCACAAGTCCGATTGTGGCCACAGAGGAAAATCTGTGGAAAATCTAGAGGAAAATCTGCCACCTTCCCTCTGGAGAGTGGATTCTCTGGTACTGCTTTTCCACTGCAAAATTTAGAAGTTTGCAAAGTAGCACACCAGTCTCCCAATTCTTTCCTAAGAATCCCTTCCTCACTTTGGTGTCTGCCTTTGAGCTTCCGTTTCCTTCCCAGCTTCATGTTCCTTGAACCCCAGTGTGAACCCCGCCTCTGCTCCACTTGGGCTCCGGGCTGACCACAATCATCACATGCCATGTTCCAACTCACCATGGGTTTGAATGTGAAGTCAGTGTCCCACAGTCTCCTACACACCTTCAGAGGCTTCGTAATTACTCCCAATTTCTGAAATCTTCCTGAAGTTAGAGACTTCCAACTCATAGTGACGAATGAGGTTTAAAATGCTATTTCACCTACAAAAGCTGAGGAAATTGCTTTAAAATAATGCTAGATTGTGAATGATAGTGACAGCTACTACCCATCTGGGGAGTAAAGGGCCGTCCGCCCCTTTGTCTTCCACAGTACCCATGGGACCTATTGGTTTTGATGGAAGTGGGGAGGAGAGGCCACCAGGAGAAGAGAAAGGGCCAGAAGAAGGAGACCGGGGACCAGAAAGGCTGATGTCAGTCAGACTCAGGACTGACAGCCCGTGCACTTGGGCTGCCAAGTCTTTCTATGGCTCCCAAGCGTGGGGCGTAGGCAGGGCGCCTGGCATCCTGTGCCTGGCACAGCTTCGTCATGTGTTACAGCTTACATTTTGAAGGCTGCGTGCTGTCTAAAGAAGCATGGAGTATGCAGTGTGCATGCATGTGTGTATGTCTGTATTTATTGATTTTTATTTTGACAGGGCCCCTCTCCACTACTGTCTCCAGGGGACATAAATCTCTTGGTTAAGGTAAGAGCATAAAATAAATGTGCATGCGTTTTGAAAATGGTGATGGGGGGATTGGAGATCTCAATAATATGTGCTTTTCTTTTTGTCTGAACAACTATGTTATAATAGTAACAGTGATAGCAACATTTGTTGAGAATTCACTGTGTGCCAGCAGTGTGCTAAAATCCGCTGTTCAGTGTGGCAGCCACTGGCCACGTGTGTCAATTTAAATGTAAGTTAATTAAAATTAAATGCAATTAGCAATTCCGGTCCTTGGTCACACTAGCCACATTCCAGGTACTTACTCGCCACCTGTGGCTAGTGGCTATCTTATTGGACAGTGAGATCCATCACCACAGGAAATCCTCCCAGGCAGTGCTACGCGAAATGCTTCCCGCGTGTCTCTTGTTTTATATCCCCGATCACTCTCTGATGTTGGTACTATTTATGTTCTTGTTTTGCTTGTTAGAAACCTGAGTCACTGTGAGGGTCAGTGACTTTATGGGACTAGAGTCCACGCCTCACTGATTCCAGAGGCTGACCTCTGACCCCACACAGGAGAGCATCCTGGAGTTCTGAGAGGACGCATGGGCAGAGTCAGACAGGCCGGGTGGGGTTTCTTCTGGTGCGAGGTCCAGAGTGCAGGTGCAGGGAGGTGGAGCCGGCTGCCGGGCCCTTAGCCAGGCTGAGTCCAGATGGGAGCACGCGCTGCGCTCCTGGTCCGAACCACGTGCACCTTCTCCACGAGCGGCAGAAGACGCGAGTTCAGCACAGCTCTGCCGAGATAGGGCACGGAAAGCTGGATGCCCAGGAGCCTGGCCAGGGACCTCGGCTCCTAAAGAGAAGAACTGGGGAAGGCTGTGAGCAAGACAGAGGCAGGATAAGATTTGTGTTTCAGGAAGAGCAGTCCTGCGGCCGTGCGTGTGGAGGACCCTTTGCTGCCTCTGTTCCAAGCTTTTGTCTTAACTTCGGGTGAAGCTTGGCCTTGGATTTTGTGTGACCACCCTCTCCCTCACTTCCTGTATTCTAAAAACCACTTGGGAGGTGTCGGAAAATACCTGGTTCTTGCACGAGAGCAAGGGAGGAGAACAAAAGGGAAAAGAAATCCTTCTCAGAAGCCTGGGCCTTTTCATCTCTTTATACATTGAGATGCCTTGATGGAAAAGTATACATTTTACTGGAAAATGAGTAGTAATAGAGCAATCTTTCCTGATTTTCATTGACAAGAGGGTATTTTGTTTTGTTTTTTTTTTACAACAAGGACATGGCAAGAATTCATTATCTATTGATTCCAGCCTTGTTTATTACAGGCGTTACGTTCTTGATCATTTTTTCCTAACTGCGTCCCGCTGGAAGGCCCTGGGTTTGCATCGGCCCCTGTCTTCCCCACCCCACAGCCCCACCAAGGATTTCAACCTCAAGGTGTCCCAGTCCTGATGGCAATGATAATAGGGGTGAATGCTGCATGGGTTAATGCTTTACGGCTACAGCATTAAGACAGGTATTTAGTCAAATCGATACTTCCTAGCTGCTAAAGGATGCAGCTGTGTTCCTCAGAGCACCCAGGAACCGCAGAGAGAATGTGAGCACCTACATTCAGGGAAGCACCTGAGACTCCCTGGCCCTACAGAGCTGTTCTTTGCCTGGAAACCCTGTGGACAAGAGCCTGGGCTCTGTGGGTTTGCCCAGGTCTGTGAAGTCAGCTATCCTAGCTCCCTGTTTTATAATCACCTGCTGCCATCTTAATGATGATCTGGTCCAGGTGGGCTGGTGACAGGACCCTCTCTTGCTAAGAAGGTATCTTTTATTACAGAAAATTTGCCTCATTCTGATAGCTGGAAAACTGCCTGGTTAGAAAGTTTGTCTTCTAAGAGTTCCTGTTTAATGAACTTCCATAGTTGGACCTGTGCCCAGGGAGGTCATCCTCAGGGCCTCTCCATTAGATGATTCCCTGGGATAAATATTACTTCATCCTATCCTCACCAACAACCCAGCAGGTGGGTACTATTATGTGCTGGATTTTACGGAGCAGGAGATTGGGCACAGAGGGGTCAGTCACTCGTTCAAGGCAACAGAGCTGGATGGCGGCAGAGCGAAGACGCAAACCCAGTGTGACCGACTCCACGCCCTTGTGCTCTTAGCCCCTCTGCTCTCCGACTTCATCTTCGCATGCGTCCGAGCTTCCTGACAGCTACCTGACGAAGGACAGGCAGGTAGTGAGTTTCTTGCCTGTCACCTAGAGGTTTGAAATGTAGGCTCCACAACCCTTCGGTAGGAGTATGCAGTGAGGATTCAGGAATCCAGCAAGAACTTGCATGAGCTGATCTGGAGGTGATTCCTATGCCTGGCAGAGACTGCAGCACTCCTCCAGTTGTACACATTTGATTGAGCGCTTGCTTGATATACGGTCCCGCACCAAATACAGTGACACAGCCAGCTGGGTTTGCTGAAAATGTCTCAGGAAAAAGGAAGGGGATGGAGGCCAGAGGGAGTCTGTACTTACAGATTGGAACCCTGCAACGTGCTAGATGCTTCACATGTGTTATTTCAGTTTCACATCCCTCTCCTAAGGTAGGAGAACGATCCTTGTTAACAGATAATGGAAATAGACTCAAAGGGACTAAGTGACTTGCCTGAGATGACTCAGTTAAGTGGAAAAGTTGGGAGTCAGTATTGATGATCAGGGGCATCTGATCTGCCAGTGGGACAAAGCAACAGATTTAGGGAGGAAAATAACAACTGAAACCACAGTGACACATGTAGCAGCTGAAATTCCTGTGCTGTCACTGTGTGCCAGGCATGGCATCAGGCATTTTCCATTCATTATCTCATGTATTTCTCCCCAGACTCTGAGGTTCTCATCTCACAGATAAGGGACTGAGGCTTGGAGAGATGAAGCTGTGATCCCAAGTGGGCAGAGGCTTTGGTGTGGTCTGGGCAAGCCCGTCTAGCCGGAAGCAGAACCCTGGCTAGTGGCGGGGAGGGAGAAATTTCCCCCTATAATCCCTCTCGAGTTCTTGTGGCCAGACTAATAATAAAATTGACACACAACATTAACAGAAGAAAAATAAATACATTTTAATTTGTGCACATGGAGGTCTCATAGAAATGGGACCTAAGATGTGGCCAAAACAGGCAGCTTTTATACTTTTTGGGTAAAGAAGCAATACATTTGTGAGGAATTGACAGGGCAAAGAAACTTAGGCTTTGGGTCCTTAATTAGTGAAGAACCTAAACAGAGCTTGGACTTAGGGTAGTAAATTTAAAAAGGTTTATACAGGCTTCTCCGCCTTGAAATCCCTGTTTCCGGGGATAAAGGTGCTCTTCTACCTCCAAATGCAGGGAGGGTACTTTTCACATTAGAGGTTTATTTCTTGCTTTCAGGGAGACAGAGAGAAGGGCCAGTGTCCCTCTTGCACTGGCCATTTCTTACATATCTTTAGTTCAAAATTATATGCTATTGAGACATTTTGGGGCAGCCCACCCTGGGCCCCAGCACTAGTGTCAAGGCATTTCCGGTAGCCGAGGTCAGCAGGGGCTGGGGGCCCCAGGAGCACAGGAGCCAAAGTGAGCATTGTTAGGACCGCAGGTGGGGGGCTGGTCTTGCCCTGTGCTCACTGGATTCCAGGACCTGATCCAGCCCCCTCACTGGCAAGTCTGGGGGCTGCTGGGGGCTGCTCTGGTCATCAGGGAACAATCCTACACAGAATATGCGACTAAGACAGACCCAGGCTGAGTTACCCATGCCACAAATGGAAAAGAAATTGGAAAGTAGTGACATTTTGTATTGCTCAGATACAATTTCTTTATGCTGTGGATCCTGCTGCGAAGAATGGTTCCGAATCACTCTTGCACCCACCAAGTCCAAAACATCTCATCCTGTGTGCATTGTTGCCATGTTTGATGGCTGTATCTCATTTTAACGAACTATAGAGAAGGTCTAGGAATAGACGAGATAGATGAGTTCCTCCCAAGTCTGCCACTCTTCCAAACAAAAAACAACAACTGGAAACGGTATCCTTCAGCTTCTCTCATCTGCCATTTCTTCATGTAGCCCAACATTTGGTACTCCTCATCCTCCAAAAACATTCAACCAGCATCTGAAACCACCACTAAAGGAAGATGACACTGGGTGCCAGAAGGTCAGTGGCCAGTTGGTTGGTGGTTGGTCGGGTCGGCTGGTTCCCTCATTTATGGAACTCATGCTCTGCGGAAGGTTATTTGCTACGAAGTGGACATCCAAAGATAGAGCAACTCTACCTCTGTTCTCGGAGAGCTAACACTTTTTTGCTTAGTGGGGAGGGCTTGGAGCTATAAACAGATCTCCTCAATAGTGAGACAGGTGCTTCCATAGCAGGAATTCCTGGGTCCGTGGGAGCAGAAACATATCCCCAGTGTGAAGCCATCAGGAAGGCTTCTTGGAGTAGGACACTTCTAAAGAATCTTCAAATATTGAGTAGGAGTAAGTACCTAAAAGGAAGGTGGACTGTTCAGAGTTGCTTTTTTGATGACGAAACCCCTTCCATCCTGAATTAGAGACCGATTTGAATGCCAAGCCACCTGAAGCATCACCTCATTGAATATGAACAAGTCTTTGCCGATCTCTCCAGTGGAGCATCCCAGAAGCCCTAGTTAATGCGTGCGTTTGTGTCAGTTGGTACATGGAACCATGAGCCCTTCAAGACGTGTGCTCGCTGTGGTCTCAAAGCAGAAAAGCAGTGCCTAACAGCGAGGGAGCTGCTGGGTAGATATATGAATTCATAATAGCCAAAAGCACTGGGAATGATCTGCCACTCTTCTGAGAGACCTCTTTGTTTTATCTCATTTAACCCTTATAGCAGGGAGAGAATAGGGCAGGAAGAGAGTGAGGATTAGAGAGAAGGGCGTGGAAGGAGCAACTCAAGACCCTGGGGTGTGACGTGGATGAGAGTGTGGTCAAGCCTGTGAATTTTATTTGGTGTTCACTGTGCTCCAAAATGTAAGATCTGGGGAGGACGCAGACAAGCTAGAGAACCTGTCCTCTGGGCTGAGAACTTTACATTCACGCCAGGGACAGCACTTACCTGCCTCAAAGGAGTGGAGCAAAGCTCCATGCTGGGGAACAGTTATTAAATGCCTACTTTGAACAAAGAATAATGCCAGGCATGGTGAGATTTGGTGTGTGTCACAGCAAGAGAGTCCCAAGGGTGGGTGCCTGTTGCTTTCTTTTTTTTTTGCTGCTTTGTTCAGAAACCTCTTGGGCAAACCCACCAGACAGAGAATGCAGTTCCCAGCTCTGTCTTGTCTCTAGTCTTAGGGACAGAGCATGCTATCTTTAACAGTACTAAATGTTTGCCTTAAATCTGTACTGTGAATGTTTTTAGACGCTCACAGACATTGGTACATCTTCGCTTTCGACATCTTCATCTTGGGCTACATTTCAGCAGTCTGGTCAGAAGTAGGGAGAAATGCGGTAATAATCCAGATATATCAGATGTATCAGTGCTGAAATCTAATTTAAGACCAAGAGAGAAAAATGCAAAGTTTGACACAAGCTATGTGGGTAGTGACTCAATCCACCTGTTTCCTTTTCATCATTTGCTGGCTTCTTCCTGTCTGGAAAGGTAGGAGCCATGGGCCACCTTTTGTTTTATAAGTAACTGTACTGTTTTTGCTCTTTTTCTCAGGATGTGTGCAGTGACTGTCCCCCAGGTCCCCCAGGCCTCCATGGTCTGCCAGGTTTTAAAGGGGACAAAGGTCTCCCGGGAAAGCCAGGGAGAGAAGGCACAGAAGGGAAAAAGGTAAGGAGAAAAGGGGAAACAGTTTTTGTCACTGTAATGGAATACATCACCTGGGAGATCTCAGCACCGCGTCTCGGGGACACAAGGGGGGATTCTACGCAAGGGCACAGAAGCGGGAGGTAGGGCCATGGGGGCCCTTGGGGACTGGCTCTCATACCAGCTGCCACATTGGTGGTGGGTGACGGCCATGAATGCACCGCCGCCCACCTACACCCTTTGCTCAGACACGCAGTAGGGTGGGGCAGGGGACAGGGAAGCCGGTGGGAAGTCAGTGAGTGCCTGTGTAAGAGGATGGCTTGCCGATGACTGTGGGCATGGGCTCCAGACACTCATTCTTACTGTTTTGTTTTGTTTTGTTTTTTCCCCGTTATTCCTGCTGCAGGGAGATGCTGGGCCCAGAGGCCTCCCAGGGCCCCCAGGAATAGACGGACCACAGGTCAGTGAGCTTTCATAAAAATCATGTGCGTTTATTCTCATCTCACTGGTGAACCGACGTTTGAGGAAGAGTGACGTCCAGTGGAAAGGAACAATGATTTTAAAATCAGAAAATCCAAGTTCAGGTTCTCTCCTTAGCACTGACTGTCTCAGTGACCATGGGAAGGGGCCCGTGAACTTGTTGAGTCTCAGATTGCTCATAGACAAATACTCGAGTGGCTGAAAGTATAGATGAGCTACCAGATAGGAATGTGTAGTGCTGGTTAAGACATGAGCTTTGGGGTCAGATAGCTCCGAACTCGAGTCCCACCCCTGAGTTGAGTCTTTGGAGCTGTGTAACCTTAGGCAAAATTCTTGACCTCTCTGGGCCTCAATTTCTCCACCCACTAACGATGTAAATAAAAACAACTTCAGAGAGAGGGAAGAGTTGCACAATATCATACATAAAAAGAACTTGGCACTCAATAAAAATATTAGGAAGGAGCTATACAAACGCAAGTGAGTATCATTAACTCTCACATGAATGACAAGACACCCATCTAAAACGGGCAGGATAGCTTGTAGTTTCACAAAGCCAGGGAGACTGGCCTGGGAGGAAGGAGCTGGGATGGCAGCTGTAGAACAGGCTGCGAAGCTCTGGCTGCCAGAACAAGTGTCTGGGCTGTGGCTGTTTGGGCTCTGGGTGGTGACAGTATTTACCTCTAAGGGGAAGAGAGTGTGTGAGTGCGGCGTACAGGCAGGGAGCGGGTGAGCTCTGACCTTCCCAGCCTTATTCCACTTCCCCTGACATCGATGCTGCCCTGGGGGCTCTCTCTGACCCCCTTGTCACCTCTGTGCTGCTGGAAACTCTACGCACTGCTCTGCCCCAACATTCAGGGACATGTGTCACTGTGTCTCTTCTTGTGACCTGGCTGGAACACGGTGTGGCTCATCTGATGGGAGATGCAGCAGGAAATTGTCAGTAGGAGAGAGACCACAGGAGCAAGCCCTTTGGGGTTGGAATCCAGTCTCAGCAGTGACCTTGGGCTAGCTTCTTACCTCTCTGCCCTTCCCTTTCCTCCTGGTACCCTAGAGAGTGTGAGAGCAGAGACCTTACAGGCTCTGGCCCTGACGGCCGCTCATGAGATGCCCCCACCAGAGCCTGTCACATTGTAAGCCATCTGTCAATCTTAGCCCTCATGCTCTGTCAGCCCCTGGGCCAGGATTGGGGTGAGGACTTGGCTGGAAAACGTAAGGGGAAGCCAAAATCCTCCATAACCCAGATAAATGAGACTCTAATGCGGTATTATGAAATGTTTAAAATGAGTGCAGTAGATACATAAGGAACAAAATATCAAAATGTTAAATAAAGACGAGACCCAGGGCTTCCCTGGTGGCTCAGTGGTTAAGAATCCACCTGCCAGTGCAGGGGACACGGGTTCAAGCCCTGATCCGGGAAGATCCCACATACTGCAGAGCAACTAAGCCCGTGCGCCACAACTACTGAAGCCCATGTGCCACAACTACTGAAGCCTGGGCGTCTAGAGCCCGTGCTCCACAACAAGAGAAGCCACCGCAATGAGAAGCCCGCGCACTGCAACAAAGAGTAGCCCCTGCTCGCCGCAACTAGAGAAAGCCTGTGCGCAGCAACGAAGACCCAATGTAGCCAAAAATAAATAAATAAAATTAATAAATTTATATAAAAAAAAAAGACGAGACCCAGCCTACACATGAATCCCTCACTTTCCTTGCCTCCCCCTAATCCTTGCCCCTTTGGAGCCCTGTATTTATTACATGTTCATATTTTGTTCATCTTGGATTATTTTGCATTAATTTTGACTTATAAAAATATGGCCCTAAAATATTGTTTATCTTGGATCCTGAGGTTTCCCGGGGCCCCTTACATTTTGCCCCCCAGGTGAGTGCTCACTTCCCTCACCCTAGGCACAGCCCTGGAAAATGGGGTTGGAGGTATTATTATTACCATTAAAAGGCAAGGAAGCAAACAGAAATATGGTGGTGTGACAACAAAGCCAGGGGCCTGTGGGGTATCAGGATGGAAAACAGCCAGATCTCCCAGGCCCTGGCTGGCAGGTTAGACATCTAGTTGTTATCCAGAGACATTGAAGTTTTATAGGGTTTTGACAAACCTAAGACTCCTGCTTCAGGAACTATAGATGTCAGGTCTCAGTGTAGATGGAACAAGAGATTCTGCCCGGGAGCAGTGTTAGGTTAAGAGACACCAGCACAGCCTAGCATCCTCTGCGCTATTTGCTGAGGATTACCCTTCTTTTCTGGGGTCATAAACAGTGGCTAACTCGTCGCCTGGAGGATTCTGCGGTGGGTAGTTTCAGCTGATCCTCACTATGCGGCCCTTGTTGTCATCTTGCCAGCTGCTGGGTGCTACCTCTGCCATGGAATGACCTTTATTCAGAGAAACAAAAGCCAATCAATGAAACAGATAGGAGTTCCCTCCACTGAGTAGGAATTGTTTTCTCTATCAGCCCAACTGCTCCTGAAGTGTTGGTGTCTTGGGACAAGTGCTCTGCCTTTGTTCTTTTATAATTCCCTTCAAGGGAGGGTTTGTTCCTTTACAGAGTCAGAGAAAGCCAAAGAAAGCTTCCACCCAGAAAAAGGACAGAAATTAGTGCTGCCTCTGAAAGACGGGGTTTTTTTGCCCCCCTTGGAAGTCCATGGTGACTGTGAGAAGTTCTCAGGGTCCGCACTACAGAATGAGCTACTCCCAGGGACTGCAGGAGACAGTGTACCTGCTGTGTTAAGGGCCAAGAGCCAGCTTACCCGCTTGACAATATTGTCTCCTGCGATGGTGAGCGTCGTCCTAGGAAGTAGAGGTGTTGTTCCACTTTACAGAGTAGGAAACTAAGGTTGAGCGAGATTAAATGCCAGTATTACAAAACTAGTAGGTGGTATAGCCAAGGTGAATCCCTGCTCGTCCAACTCCAGGACCCGCACTAGTTAGTATGCCGTTATACCCCCAGTAATGCTACCACCACCGGCAGCACCAAGGACAGCTCCCCACGGGGGAGCCTAGCTTCTACCTACACTGTCTCCGGTACCGCCCCTGTAATAGCTTCCCCCTGCCACCACCTACTGCTGGGAAGCTGAGTTGCAGAGGATTTACATATCTCATCTGAGGACTCACAGGCTTGCCCTGGTTCTTGGCTTCAAATTCAAGCCTGTCTCTGTGCTCTTCATCCCACGCCACTCTCCAGAAAACAGAACAGAGGATTGTTTCATTTCCTTTCTGTTGAGCCGCAGTTATCAAACAGGATCTCTGCCAGACCTGTGGACACCAGGATGAATTTATAAATTGAAAATGCTGCCCACAGTGGAGCCTTTCTGGACATTGTTAGCGTCCTTCTGTAACCAAAGGCCCTGGGCGTTCACTGGTCACGTGCGTCATCAAGAAGGTTTGATTTGCTTCATTGCGTGCAATGGTGATCCAGCGTCTGGGAAATCAGCCTCCCCAGGATTTTTCTCGCAGATTTGCAGCTGCTCTCTTTGGCTGCTGGGTCTGGGGAGGTTAATGACACCGTCAAATCCAGAGCTTCATTGTCTGGAGCTTTCGAACTGCCTAAGACACTGACTCTAAGGGGTAGGGTCTGGAGATACAGTGGCTGTTGTTATGATTACAGACCATGTAGAGGAAAAAGGAGCGAGATGGTAATCAGAACATGATTTTCTGGAAACGAGGTTTTCTGCAGAGTCAGATGCAATAGCGCCTTCCAGTTTGGAAGTGCCGCTTATTCTATCCTTCGTGAAAAACATGGTTTTCTTCTCGTCCACGTGTCCACCAATCATGTAATGGGAACTGCAGGGATTGGAGATGCTAAGTGAGCAGAAGCTGCCCACCCCCATCCCCCCACTGCCTTGGAGGTTCTGGACGATTCTGGGAGCAGGGATAATACCTCCTCTGCTGTTACTAGAACTGCCAGAAAAGGCCCTGGAATCCCATTCTTCCCAGAAGGCAACCCAGAGCCATTTAGTCCCTGCTGTCTTCAGGAGAGGTCTCTTTTCACCCACAGCTGCCTCAATCCTGAAAGATTCTCACCACACATGCCCTTAAACAGCTCCCTTCCAAGTCAGGAGGAAGAGGTAGGTCAGAAATGGGCCATGCCTTCTAAGGCCTGATGTGTTGGAGAAGAAAGATCTACAGGGTCATGACTCTTAGAAAAATCAGACTGGGGCCGAGGCCACCGAGAGCAGTGAGAGGTCAGGGGTTCTCCAACCCAGTTCTGCCTCTTAGTAGCTGAGTGAATTGTGCTTACTAATGGTAAGACTTGGGCAACTTTGACTCTTCTGAACCTGGGGTCCCTCATCTGTAAAAGAAAAACTAGTGGCTCATCTCACAGAGAGGATGTGACAATTAAAACAAGGAAACATTTACAAAGCACCAGGCATGGTGCCCAGCACGTAGGAAATGTGAGATGCGTGTAACTGTGGGAGGTCCTCATAATTGTTCCTCCATCTGAGTTAATAACAACTGTAACAAATTTCCATGAGAAGAGTTAAATGATTTTAAGGAAAATAATGCCATGGGGCAGAGGTCACCTGTGAAGGCCACCTGCAGCAGGAGGTGGGATTTTAGTTGCATTGGAAAGTTAGGCAGTGCTTTGCCAGGCATTCTTGGGGAAGAGTTTTCTAGGCAGAGAAACAGCAGGCAAAATTTCAGGGACAGGGCTTATTCTGAGAATAGCAGAGACTTAACTAATTTGAGAAAGTTTAGGCCCTGCTCTCAACAGTTTGTAAACTCCTGGAGAGAATTACCTGTTTGATGGATTCACAAAAGCCAGCATCCTTAGAGCAGCCTCTGCTAGGAACATAACCTCTAAATAATTGTTACATTATGCACTTAGCAAATGATGGTGTTGAGGAAATATAATTAAAAACTAAACAGAATCTTCTCCCAAACCAGAAAACCTGTCCACAAAGAAAAGAAGGGAAGTAATTTTATTTTTGTACAAGCATTAAGCCAGAGTATTATAAGGCATCACAGGCAGTTTTGCTAAGAGATTGTAAAGACAAAGAAATCTCACCCTTTTCTATGGCCAAGCAGCTATGACCCATGATGTGTGCGTCCTCAGGATGAGCAATAACTAGTTCTCGTGTAAGAGGACCAAGTAGCACCATTTGTCATGTTCATCCTAACTCACCTGGTGATCGGAGTGATCTTCTGCTTTAGTGAATTAGTTTTGTACAAAAGAAAATCAAACTTCTCTTTGCAGCTTGGAACAAGGGACCGCGAAGTTAGACTCCTACTTTCCTTTAGAACCTGGGAGATGGGGCTTTATTTTCCTTGTTGATTACATTTCAAACGGGTGTTCCCAGGTCCTTGAGAAAGACTTTCCTGGGTCCTAGAGCTGGCAAAAGGCTTATTCAGCTTTGAAAAGGACTTACATACATTTCAAAGAGACAGAGAAAGAATTCACAGTGTCAAGTTTTCTGAAGTGAATGCTCTAATAAAAGGGGTTGTGGTGGGAGTTTCTTCCCTTCTTTTCAACAGGAAAAATGAAACCCTTCCATTGGACCCTCAATAAACATGTACTGAAGAGAGCTGAGCTAGCAAAGAAGTAAACTCATAATGTCCCTGGAATGTAAACTCCAGGTGGGCAGGTGGTGTTTTGGTTTTGTTTTGTTTCTAATCTGTTTTTTTGATTGCTGTATTCTCGGTGCATAGAAAGGTTCCCAGAACATGGTCGGCAAGGTCAGTCGGGCTTCTAGACTATAAATCTAGTGCTCTTGACATTATAAAACCAATGGGACAAGGCAACACGACCTAGGAAAATAACCAGGAAAGTAACTTGGTCAGGAGGAGGCAGTTTGGATACAGACAGATCTGGATTAGATGCCAAATCTTGTTTCTCATTACCTGTGTGACCTCAGGCGAATCACTTCACCTCTCTGGTCTTCAGATTTCTTATCTCTACGCTCTGGTAATAACCCCTACCTCACTGAGTGGTTTTCCTGGCTAAATTAGATAATGTAGACATATTAAATACTGTTTTGCATCAGCTCAGGATATACACAAAGAAATGCGTGAAGTGGGATCTCATGTGGACGCCCTGGAAGAGCACCCGGCAGAGTAGGGGCTCTGTAAATGTCAGTCCTCTTTCCTGGAAGAAAGTGAGTCAGGCTTGGGGGTGGCTGTGTTTGCTTTGATCCCCAGCTGCGGCGGAGAAGGAGACAAGGACAACTGTGGAGATCCTTGAGCTGCTGCCATTTAGTTGCTGTGAGATGAGGGTTGAAACCATTCTAAGCCCAGACTGAGGACTGGAAATTGAAAGGAAACCATTTACTTTTAAGGCAGTCGTCCTAAATGTTGGAGAAGCGGTGTGCTATTCCGTCACTTCTTTTCATTGAGGTTATAAAGTGGCCTGCAGACAGTGCTGGCTTTATAGATTTTAAAACAGTAGACATAATTACATGCAAAAATGTTGGAACAAATGCTCTTCCCCTCTGAACCTATTTTTTTTTCCTCTACCCAAAAGCATTTGGCACTTTACAGGCATTAGATCACGTAACCCTCCCAATATACCCAAGGGAGGCAGCCAGGGTGTTATTAGGTAGTTATTGTCATCAATGAACTGCTGATGTGGTACAACAGTCTGGAGAGGAAGACGACTGGGCGTGATGTTTCAGTGAGAGAGTTGTAGGGTTCTGGACCTGGACCCTCGTAGATTGACCTGCCCCCTCGCATCCTTCATTTACTGAATGAATAAACAGAGCAAAGAAGGGACATGATCTTCTGAAAGATGCAAAGATAAGGGAGGACAGGCCTGGAAACACAGCCAAGATTGACTAATTGCCAACGACTTCTTTTACTGCATAATACATTCTTCTAAAGGAACTGAAATGTTTTTGTTTAATAACATTTTACTGGAATATACTTGTTAACATTCTAAACACAGGGCCAAAGAGGTGACAGTTAAGAGAGATTGGAACCTTTGAATGTTACTTTCAGGATTAGTTTGTAAAACTATATTTTTGGTAGGTCGCAGGCTATGTCTTGGTGACCATGATAATGAAGATGATGGTGATGTGAGGGAGGAGGAGGAGGAGAATGATGGAGGTGCCAGGAGTGAACGTTGCAGTGACGGTGGTGATGATGATGATGATTGATTTGAGGAGAAGATAGTGGTTGTGATGGTGATGATGTCATAATGACAGCAACAGTGATGGCGACAGTGGTGATAATGGTGATAATGATCATAGTGATAATTACGATGAGAATGATGATAGCTGATGTTTACTGAGAGCTAACACTGAACCCATCGCTAGTCTACTTGGTAGATTTCAGTTCATGTAATCCTCACAACAACCCCATGAGTCTGCTGTTATCCTCATTTTAGAAGTAGGAAACAGAGAGTTGAAACAACTTGCCCAAAGACACACAATTAGTAAATGACAAAGCCAGGATTCAAATACAAAATAGTAAAAAATAATAATTATATTTATTGCACTCTTACTATATCCTGAGCTCTATGCTAAGTGTTTTCCATGTATTATTTGATTTTATTCTCCCAACATTTCATGAGGGGGGCAATCATTACTCTATTTTGTAGATTAAAAAAACTACAACTCAGAGTTTAAATGACCTGCTCAAGGTCCCACAGCTAGTTTGGGCCTGCAGCACAAACTTGATAAGAAATTGATGAAGAATGAAAGAATGAATGCATTGCAAAATTTTTCTTTTGCAACGTAGCGCTAGCAAAATTTTCAGTGATTTTCTTTTTTTTTTTTTTCTCCTAAGGGAAATAAAGGAGACCGTGGTGCAGATGGTGAGACTGGACAGAAAGGTGATCAGGTAAAAACTTATTTTACAGTGAAACATTCGCCCTGAAGAAACATCACTATTTTTCCTAGGTAACTGTCATTCCACCGTTTCTGCAGTCATTTCTTGTCTCTTCTTTGCCTTTGGTAGGATTTTCTTCTACATCATGTTTCCATGGTTTCCACCTGGGTTCATTCACACTCCCCTTCCCCGATTATCCGAAGAGCCTACCTTCTCTTTTCTTTAAAAACACGTATTTTAAAATTTTGTACTCGTTTACTTTTAGTGCTTCTTGCTCACTGAACTGGTAGTCATTCATTACAAAATGCAAAACGCCCCCTCCTTTCTTCCTGCCCACCCACCACTTCTGTTGTATGACTCTCACTGTGTGAGCTAAAATGCTTCATAGACACCCCTTCTCTGCTCAGGGCCCATCCAGCCCTGCTGGGCCACTGCTCCGAATGCATTGTAAGGGTGTGTCCATGTGGATCTGAACGCTGTCTCCCATTCGTCTCCTATCCAGGGCTACCAGCTCGCCCTGCACTCTCAAGTCCTCAGCCTCGAACAACCTTTAAGCCATTTAAACTGGCTATTCTGCTTGTGCCTTGCTGCTGTCACTCTTTTCCCTCTTTTCCTGTTTTCTCTCCCTCCTGCCCTTCCCCTTTCCTTCTAAGTCTTCTGTCCGTCTCTCGGTCACTACTCATCGTAAACCAGCTCCGTGCCAGGCCCCGCACCAGGCTCTGAGATACAGGATGAGTGATGGGCAAATCCCTAACCTCACAGGGCTTTTCATTCAGCGACAGGGTGAGGCATGTGAGCAAAGAATCCAGAAGCGGTGAGATAAGAGCTATACTAAAGGTCTGAATGACATACTCAGCGAAAATTCCACTTGTATCTTGAAAGACAAGATTTTTTTGGATTATTCTTATGAGTTGTCAATGGCAGTGATCTCTACACCGAATGTTACAGTTTGTGTTTTCCTGTGGGAGGAGGTGAAGGAGGAGGGCAGGGAGATCATTTCGTTCACGGTGGTTTGTTTGGTTTGATAACATTGCTGTACTAAATAAATGTTGATGCAATACACTTGGCACCATAACCGGTTTAGCTCATTCTATAATACACATGGACTCCTCGCCACATGGCGACGTGAATCTCTGTCTTAAAATGACTGTAATACTGTCATAGATGCCATAATTCAGTTAATCTAGCTATTTCCATTGTGGGTATAAGTTGTGTGTATATGTATTTATTTGTTTTTAAATTTTTATTATGGGATACTTCAAACATACATCAAAATAAGAGCATATAATAAAAATTACCCCATTGTATTTATCACCTGGTCATAATATCTTCCAGCTATTTGGCCACTCTTGTTTTCATCTATATCTTTCTTCCTTCACATTATTTTGAAGCAAATCCAGTTACAGGATAGATTTGTTTTTGTAAATATTATTAGATACTCCCTCAACCACCTATTTATATATATATAAATATGTTCATATATGTATATCTATATCCAGAATTTTTATCTGAGTTAGAAGATGGATTCTAGCTTATTGTCTGAAATTCGGTAGTTGCATGAAGTGCAACTTTTTGGGAATCATTTAAAATAATTGCCTTGTGTTTTCCTAGGGTCATCCAGGAGTTCCAGGTTTCATGGGGCCCCCAGGGAACCCTGGGCCACCGGTAAGTAATTATTTTGAATCTCCTCCTCGTCTGGCCTTGTCATTTGTGCATACTTCCATACTCCCTGGAGGTGGTATCACATGGACAGACCGCTTATTTTAAAGAGTGGGCTGACACCAAAGGTGTCTGGGGTGAAGTGAAATGTAGGTCGCGGCGGCATCTGGGGTGAGCTCAGAGGGGCTTGGCTACGTTGAGGGACAGTGTAGTCAGAATGCTCTTGGGACAGGGGCCATTGGCAGGGATGCACAGGCTCCACTTAGCGTTTTTCATCCAGCTCGGGTTGTGGGAAGCCTGGGATAATTCCAAGGTTAGGCTCTTAAGTAAGAAATGTATTATAGAAGCAACTTTCCCTCTTCCGTAGGAAACTGTCCCATGGTGAGAGGCTCAGGGAATCACAGAGTGTCTGTGCAAACCCAGACTTTCTTGGATTTACTGTAATTGATAACGATAATAATAACTGCAAGTTATTACTATGTATTATTACTATTTTCAACAGTTCATTCGTTGTCATTCTAAGGCACTTGTTATCGGTCTAGCTATAGCAACAGCCTTTAATATCATCCCATTTTTTCCCATTGACCCTCCTCCCCCTCCAAACAGATGTTCTCCTTGCTCTTCCAGTAGCTGTGGTGCTAACATTGACTGATGCTCTTCTTGGCAAATTTACCTCCCTTTGGTCTAGGTTGCTTGTCTGTCTCCAGCTGATTTGTGAGTTTATCCAGCACCATGCAGGTGTTTATTAAGCCTCCACTTTGTGCCGTGGCTTGGACTGTTCATTGCCTTTGGGAATGGATGCTGAGCCAGCTGCCCATTCAGGTTTAGGGGCCAGTCATGCAGCAGAAACTCAAGAGCAGGCAGCCAACCCTCCTGGTCGATCCTGCATTGTTTTTTGAGTGTTCATGATGTTATATATAGATACCAAGAAGACAAAGCTCTTTACTTTTACAGTTTATTTTCTGGTGCTCTGTTAGCATTCTTCTTCCAGTAAAACCCTTACCCTGTTCCCAACCTGCTAGCTTAGCTAGATTCCAGAGTCTAGGATGCCAAAAGCTTTCAGCAAAATTATGTAGAAGAATCCAAATTTGGAGTAGAAACGCAGTTATTCTGTTAGATGTGTAATTTTCCCCTGAAGCAGCCCAGATGCAGGGGAGCATGAACCTTAGGCTGTTTATCTAAATATTATCAACATCTTTTTATTTCGTGAACATTTACGGGGTCCTCACCTGGTGAAAGACGTGGAGACAAATCAGACTGCAGCTTGTCTCCAGGATTTGTCTTACACGGAAAATAAGACACACCTTCTACAACTGTGTCAGATTTCCTTGAGGTCCAAGACCATGGTGTGGCCATTTCTGTATCCCTAAAACTTTGCCAACACCTGGTACGACATAGGCACCCAATAAATGTATGCAAAAGGACTAAATAAAGACTGCTGGAAAGGTGTCAGTAAAGTACTGTGAGCCCTTGCTTATTTGTTATCCCATGCTTAGTTATTACCTGCAGTACTCCTGGTCTTGGGTTGGCCAACAGACATGCACAGAAGAAGACCACTCTCATCAGACTTCTGATAACAGAGAGCCCTTTATGGAGATCTCTTAGTATGTACCTGGTGCTGGCTGGCTAACTCTTTATACGTATCACCTTACTCAGTTCTCTCAACAACTCAAGTTAAGTCAGTGCTGTCTTTTTCTTTTTTTTCCTTTTTCTCCATTTTACAAAGGAACTGAGATGCAGAGAGGTAAAGTAACTTCCCATACAGCTCGTCAGTGGGGAGCCAGGACATGGACCCAGGAACTCTGGCTCTGAGAGGGTGCACTCCTAACTGGTACCCTCAGTTCTGTGCTGAGCACGTTGTAAACATTGCCTCATTGACTCCTCACCTCCCTATGGCATGGGCAATATCACTTTCTGCCTTCTGCGGATAAGGAAACTGAAGCATCAAAGCCAGTAAGAAGCAATGCATCGATTAGTCTAAAGAACCTCTACCTTTATCACCCAGCCAGCCCAGCTCCTAATTCATTCATTTATTCAAGAACTATTGAGTGTCTGCTATCTCCAAGGCACTGTTTTCATTCCCAGTAAACAAGGCGATAAACACTAAGATGTCAGATGGACGCAAAGGCTGGAGAAAAATAAAAACAGAAAAGGGGTGGTGAGGAGCAGGGACTTGCAATTTTGGATCTGGTAGGCTGAAAATGTCTCACTGAGAAGCTGATACTTGAGCCAAGGTGTGGAGGAGGGCAGGTTCTGAGCTCTGACACATGGGGGTTTGGACTGCAGGCGGAAGGGACAGCACGTGCAGTAACCCTAGGGCAGAAGCCTGTCTGGGGTTCACTCTGCACCACTTACCTGTGTACAGCTCCCCTTCCCTTTATCCATCTATGCATCTCCTCATCCTTGGATTGTCGATACAGGCAATTGCCTTCCTTAGCTCTCTGGAAGATAAATCCAATTGTTTATTTCTTGTCTTTTGTCCTGAAATGTTCCCTGATGTTAGCTGAAAATGTCCACTCTGAAGTGAGACCATTTACTCTCATCTTATGGATAATTAGCTGGTGAATGCTTTGGCCTCTCCTGAAATGCGGCTGCTGTCCTCCCGACATCTTTGTATTCCCAGAGGCTATCCCAGCCTGATGGGGAAGGCAGAAGCACCTCTGAAACACTTACAGTTCAGACAGCTGGGAAGGGGCACAGGATCTAAGGTCTGTGCATTGCCTCATGCACGAAGAGGAGGTGCTGATGACCTCTGTTCAGATACACAGCAAACTGGCTTTCTGCTTTACCACCCTTAGGGGGCAGATGGAATTGCCGGAGCTGCGGGACCACCAGGAATCCAAGGATCCCCGGTAAGTTCCTCGTTGGAGAGGATGTGCCTTCAGTTTGTGTTTGGACTTTCCCAGAACCCCAAGTGTTTGCCAGCCCTGCCCGGGTCCTCCTTAACTCCTGTGGCTCACATTCCAAAGGTCTGTTCACTACTGGTCGACCACAGGAGGAATTGCTTTATGTTAGAACCCTGGTTACCTCGCCTCTAAATTAAGGGTTTGGATGAAATGACCTGGCAATCTGTGATTCCAGAATTCAGCTTACAACCAATTCAAACTAGTTCAAGGTTTAGCCCCATCTCTCTATTCCTTTTCGGCTTGGTTTCTATTTGGAAGAGGCACAGGGGAGGAGAAAGCCTTGGAGCTACCCCGTCCTGAGCCTGTGGTATGAGCCAGGTGGTATGTCAGGCAGGAGGTAGCTACTGTTATCCAGTTGTTCAAAAAGCAGAGTGAAATTAAGAAAGCGGAAGTCACAGGTCAAGGTCCTAAAACTACACAGGTGGAGGTAGTTGGAATCCAAGACTTTTGTCTCAAACACCAGCATTATATTCATTGCATGAAGCTGCCGGGACCATTCTTGGTTTCAACACCATAAAGCAAAGGTGAACCTCCGTTTAGCAGGCACTGTCCTCGTAGTCACTACATGTATATTCACTTAAAGGAAATTACGGTCCCTTGATACCCTTATCTCATCTGACTGCCCTATCAATAGGAATCATTGTCTCCATTTTATAAGTAAGGAAAGTGGGCATAAGAGAAGTAAAACTACCAGTTCAGGGTCACATGGTGAGGAAATTTCAGAGCTGGGTGCAAACCCCACTCTACAGAAATCTCAGTGTCATGTTCCAGGTAGGGCTATTGCTAGCAAGCAGGTCAACCCTGCCCTGGTACCTCTGGACTCTGGTGCCAGGAGCACTTCCTCCTCAGATGAGGAAGACAAAGCCCAGTGGGGTGATGTCACTCATCCAAGGTCATACAGGAAATTAATGTCCAAGTTGGGAATTAAGTCAGTTTGAAAATACCCATTTCAGCATTCTTTCTATTACTCCACGCTGACCCACTGTGTGGGATGGTCGGGGTAGGGGCAGGAGGGATGTCGAGATTGAAAAATAAGAGCCACATGGTTCTTTTTATGATCATCATCTAGCTAATCCTTTTGAAGCAGCCCACCGAGAAGTCCCAGGATGAATAAAATATGAACCATACTGCAGGAAGCTTTTTATTGATTCTCAGACAGAAAAAGATTTCCCCCATAAAAACTAATGGACTATTTGCCTGAGGAGAATAAGATGTGGGTCCCAGATGTAAATCCTAGAAATTAAACTACATTAAATGAGATATTGATTCTGTCCTGGCAAGTTATACCTGTGCTTGAAGTTGCCCGTGGTCTTGGTATTTCCACATAAACATCAAACCAGAAAACAGCTGAAGTTTTCTTAGCACAAATAATGAGTATTGGTAGTAAAAAACAGAAATAAAGAAAGTTAAATAGGGAATAGTTAAAAATATATATATACACACAGAGAAATCTAAAACATTTCTATTGCATTTTGAGTTAAAACATATAAACCATTTGCCAATCTTTTTGACATGGGATGAAGGCCCTCATTTTTATTTCTGTTCCCCTGAATAGAGTCTCTTGTCATTATATTGTAGAAAGAACATCCACCCATTTACTATTTGTTGCCTTTTTAAAAAGTGGTTTGAGGGACTTCCCTGTTAAGAATCCGCCTGCCAATGCAGGGGACACGGGTTTGAGCCCTGGTCCGGGAAGATCCCACATGCTGAGGAGCACCTAAGCCCGTGAGCCACAACTACTGAGTCTAGGGCTCTAGAGCCCATGAGCCACAACTACTGAGCCCACGTGCTGCAACTACTGAAGCCCGTGCACCTAGAGCCCGTGCACTTCAGCAAGAGAAGCCACCGCAACGAGAAGCCCGCGCACCGCAACGAAGAGTAGCCCCCGCTTGCCGCAACTAGAGGAAGCCTGCACACAGCAACGAAGACCCAATGCAGCCAAAAATAAATAAATAAAAAATAAATAAATTTATTTTTTAAAAAGTGGTTTGGGTGTATAACAACACCTGTGAAGCAAGTTGAATGTAGGATCCTAGTTTGTTAGGATTTTTTGCACATCTTTTATAGCTATCTTGTGGTACAGCTATCAGCTATATATTTAGACAGTGAATGTCTCATCTTTATCAAATATTTTCAACATCTTAATTTGCGAAAAAGATCATTCTTTTTCTTTTTCCACCTAAATTTCATTGGGTAACCTAATGAACAATTAAATTGTGTAATTTCCATAGCAAACAACAAGTGGTGAAAACAGGCTTGGGAACAACCATACTGACTCCTTACTGAGTCTTCGACTCACCTGATTGGAGCAGAAAGACCCTAAATAGTAGATATTTTAGTCTTGAGGGCCATACGGTGTCTGTTGCAAATCCTCAACTCTGCCACGGTCAGGTGAGATCAGCCACAGACATTATGTAAACTAGCAGTGAGACTGCGTTCGGATGAGACTTTATTTGCAGCAACAAGCAGAGGGCGGGAGCTTGCTGACTCCTGTCCTAGATCACTAGTGCTTTCATAGCAGGGTCTTGGGAATAATAAGCGTCCAAGAAGGAATCCAGGAAGCTCTGTTATCAATATGTAAAAATACCTAACTAGGGTGAATATTTGGCCCAAGCTGACCAAAACACCCACTTTATTTGTTAATGTTTGTAGGTGTCGTGATATGGGGAGGGGGTGAATGTTTTTTTTGTTTTATTGTTATTATTTTGCATTGGTGTAAGTGGTGATATGTCTAGACAGTCTAAAATATCACGCAACATAAGTTTACAGAGATGCAGGTCATGCCAAATTGTTATCAATGCAAATGTGTAAACATAGCATTTCATTTTTTAAGAGCTAAGAGTAACCTCCCATCATGAATAGGTAGAGTGTAGATACTTTTTTTTTTTTTGAGTGTAAATACTTTCGAGAATAGGTTTTAACAAACCAGTAGTGAACCTAAAACATTGTTCATTCTTCACTAGTTCCCGAAGGTCTAGGAAAAAAAATTCTCAATATCTTTTTTTTTTAATAAATTTATTTATTTATTTTATTTTTGGCTGTGTTGGGGCTTCGTTGCTGCGCGCAGGCTTTCTCTAGTTGCGGCGAGTGGGGGCTACTCTTCGTTGCGGTGTGCAGGCTCAGTAGTTGTGGCTCGTGGGCTCTAGAGCACAGGCTCAGTAGTTGTGGCACACGGGCTTAGTTGCTCCGCGGCATGTGGGATCTTCCCAGACCAGGGCTCGAACCTGTGTCCCCTGCATTGGCAGGCAGATTCTTAACCACTGCATCACCAGGGAAGTCCCTCAGTATCTTAATGATGTGACACTGGTATCTTTCATTTTCTTCAGATTTGGAAATGAAAGTCAGTTATTGAGTTTTTATTGAGTTTAACTAGTACTTACTAAAGAAAGTGTGCTTTGGTCCCCTCATTGAACACTTTACATGACAGTATATTAAATCTCTATGAATCTGAAATAAATATCAAAATATTTTTGCTTTTGCTTTTCTTCCAAGGGGATAACATCACAACCTTTAAGAATATTTCATTTTTTGTGGAATGTGGATCAGAGTGTAAAGCCAGACATCAGTGTTTTATTGCAAAGGAAACACTAGCAGGAAATTATAAAGTTATCAGGACTTTCAAACTACTCATGGTAGAGATGCAGGATGATATAAATATGCACATTAGAATAAAAATGATAACACTGATTACCTCATCTGATTTAGAAACTCTAGTTGACAGTGATGTGTATTTTTGCTGAGTAAAATGAGAAAGGAAGTATTAATGCACCTTGGTAAACACAATCTTTCAAGGTCTGTTTCATGGGGGAAAGGGATACTAAAAGCAAGCACTGATGGTAAAGAGTTGGGGGACCTCTGGATAAGACGGTGGCAGTAACAAAACCATCTGTTACTGTGCCCCTGGTCAGCTGGTCAGTTCTTTACTTGTCTTGAGTGCTGTATGCAGAAGCCCTGCGGGTGCTATGGTCTGTGCTGTGAGGCGGTCTGGGGACAAAGTGCAGAGTTGGATCTGGACCCAGGTCTTGTGGACCCCTAAACTTCTTCCCAGTACGCCTTCCAAGCACTAATTCCCCGAGTCTATGTAATAAGGCCAAAATGAGTTCCGGTCTGCACACCAACCTGCATGATTGTGCTCTGTCCAGGGCCCCTCCCTGCCCTGCAGGGAAGCAGCACCTGGAAAGGAACCAGGTGGATGAGGCAGATGCAGAGGCATCCATTGCTCCTCACTAAAGACTCCTTCCAACCCACGAAGGCAATTCTGGGTGAGATCATTTACCTCCAGAAAAGCCAATCCGAGAAATTTAATGGTGTTTCGTGTCTTGGATCTTTTAGGGGAAAGAAGGTCCTCCTGGCCCCCAAGGCCCATCTGGATTACCCGGAATCCCAGTAAGTGGCATTTTTTTAAAAATCTAGTTTCTCTACTACAAAAATAAGCAAAGAAAACTATATTCCACCATTGTTGACACAAAGCATGTTTACTAGGGAAATTTTCGGCATTATAGAAAATTAGAAGAAAAATAATACTAACCAAAGCCAATTTTAGTCTCATTCTTCCTTTATGTATTTGTTGTTGTTTACTTATGTAAATAAAATTTTCATCTCTCTCTCTCTCCACACACACATCAATCAGCAGACACATACATACATAACTGTGATAATTGTGATAATATAAACATTTTCTATTTTCCACACTGGTATTAAATGCTCATAAATTTTACATACATTCTACCCAATAAATGTACCATAATATATATGATTATTCTTCTATTGCCTCATAAGTCTTATAACTATTTTAAAAATCTACAATAGATTATTTTACATTAGGTTATTATTTTACATTAGATTACTGTTTTACATTAGATGATTATTTTATTTCTATAGGATGGTGCCCAAAAGTGGAGTCTACTGGTCAGAGCACAATAATATCTAAGGTTCTTGATACATACTGCAAAATTACTTTCCACAAATGTTGTTCCAGACTTTTTAATTTAATATACTTCTCAATAGGGTCAGACTCTCCAGTATGTTAGTAATAAGGCTGGTCCAGAGAGGCCATGTGCTGCCTTCTTCATTGAGAATAAATCCTTGTGTGGCTCCTCGTCTGGCGTGTGCCTGTAGCTGGGACGTCTCCTGGACACAGCCCCACCCCTGCCCTCCACGGGGCATCCTTTTGTTCCAACCATACTGGCTTCCTTTTGGTTTCTGGAACACTCTGCACCCTTTCCTCTCTAGGCCACAGGGCTTTTGCACATGCCTTTCTGTCCACCCAGAATGCCCTCTTGTCACTCTTTCACTATTTGATGCCTTTGATCTTTTCCAGCTCATCCCAGGCATCACTTCCTAGAAGTTTCCTCTGCCCCCCAGGCTAGGATAGGCTCTCTTAGTCTCTTTTTCTTTTCTTCCTAAGTGCCTGTCTCAGCTGGTAGTCACATGTTTATTTGCGTAATGGTTTGATTAGTGACCACCTCCACCATTATTCACTAATTGATTTGCTCATTCAGCACGCACTGATTAGGCACCTACTGGGTGCTGGATCTGGGGACCTAACAGAAGAGTGCCTGGTAATCATGGGGTTATGTTCCGGGTTGTGGGTTCTATGGGACCAGGCTTTTGTTCCCCACACGTGGTGGGCACACGGCAAATATTACTTAAATAAGTATGTGGATGTGTGAATTGTTTTCCTAGAGCCCTTCCTCCTTGAGTGTCTGATAAGTGCTACTGTGGGTCGAGCAGGCATTTCTGGGGCATCACCAGTAGCCGTCACTGCAACCACCCAACCCCGGAGGTTAAGTAACCTGTCCAGGGCGCACAGATCTTAAAAGACAGGCTGGGATGTGAAACCCCGGTTGGTATAAACTGCAACGCTGTAGCCTAGTGTGTCATAGCAGCTAGGAAATACTTGATTTAATTCCAGGAATAATAAAGCTAAGGAGAGAAAATTCCAGTTTGAATTTTCTGCCAGACCCTTATGATCAAAGTCCTAGGGTACTGGAGAAGAGAGAAATGACCTGAGATACGAGTATGCGATTTTCTTAGTAGTATCCCTCCTCTCTCCCACCTTCCCTCTTTCCTTCCTTCTTTCCCTCCAGTGCAAACCCCTGCTCCCTCTTATCCTCAGAGGAAAGCCGAGGCATCGACCTCCCTGGCACCTCGTGAACTCACCCTGTTTTCCTCTCTGTCTCTGTCTCAGCCCTGTCCCTGTACACTCCAGTCTTGCTGCACACCGCTTCCTCCCAGCCACTCTAAACAGCTTTGCCTTCCTCCACGTCATCCCTATGTAGAAAACTCTTCCTCTCCCTCTGCCCGGGCAATAGGAATCATCACAGCTTTCATGCACATTGTGCTAACCGCAGGGCGGGCTCAGTGCAGAGAGCTTTCCACGTGTTAATATGCATAATCCTCACCATACCCCACTCCTCTGTTCATCCCGAGGTCTCGGCTAGACATCATCTTCTCCAGGGAGACGTCCTTGAACCTCCGCAGTGGGGTTAGGTGGGAATCAGAGCTGTGCTCTAAGAGCACTTCCTTCATAACCCCTTGCAGCACTTGGGATTTACAATCATAAATACCTGTTGGTTTTCTGTCCACCTCCACCCACCCCCTCCCCCATCACAGAGGCAAGTCGGTGTTTCCTAAATCTGGGCTGAGTGCAGGGCAGGAGGGATGAGTGATCCATGAATGAACAGCACGCTTCTGACCTATGTATGCCGGCATTTGAGGAACCGGATGTACCCAACCAGCGCGGAGTGGTTTTTTTTTGGCAGGGGAAGGGTCTCATGGAGAAGCCAAACAAAAAAAGGGAGAAACCATTGACACAGAGCGTGATGCATAGTGTGATAGATAAATGGGAAAGCCAGGCCTGGAAGGGTGCCTGGGGTAGGTGACACTCATAGATGAGTATTCAAGGTCAAGTTATCCAGGCAGAGGAAGTTGAGTGGGGTCACAAAGAAGGTATTTCAGGTAGAAGGAGCAACCTGCAAAAAGACATGGGTCTGTTTACTTACACTGACCGACTGTAAGACACGTTAAAATGTGAAGTGGCTTCCATGTCCGGTAGGGGCTGTGAGGGATACAGTGTAACATTTCACTAACACTCTTTGAGCACCGACATTCGACTTCCATGAAATAAAATTATAAAACTTCCCGTGATTAAGGGCCAGCTCTGTGCCGTGCACTGCAAGAAAGACCCTTCATATATGCCTTACAGCTCCTCCGCCTGCAGTGTAAGTGTCAACATCCCTTTAACTTATTAAAGGTGAAGAAGTGAGGCTCTGAGAAGCTCACGGATTGCTCAGCAATGCAGTCAGCAAGAGCGGTCTTTCTCTCTTGGAAGCCACATTTCCTTCTCAGGTGATTCAATAGGCCACACTCAGCCCTCTCCGGCGTTGTCTGAAGTGGCGCTCCTGCTGCTTCCCGGAACCAGGTGTCTGCCCCAGGCGTCCCCTGGGGTCTCCTGCCAGCCTCCGGCCTCGGCTGCTCTCCTTTCTGTGCATGTCTCACCTGGGTACGTTGGCTTTCTCTTCTGTGCGTGGGTCTCTTGACCCTCCCCCCGCTGCTCCGTGCATGGGAGAAACGGTTTCTGGAGTTAAACTCTTAATTGAAAAGAGGATCAGTACTGCGGGGCCTCCGAGTCAGCCAAGCTGGCGTACCTGGCGTTACCATGGTTATGCCAGGAGCAGGGTCTTAACGAGTTACGGGCGCACGTGGAGCATCGGCTAGCGGCCCGGATGGTCAGTAAACTTAGATTACTGTCCTCAGTGCTTCCTGCCAGCGCCCGGGCACTGACGGTAAAGGCACTGATGAGGAACGATGCACCATCTCGTGCGTGTCGGCCGCAGCGGGAGCAGCCACACTGCTGGCGCCGTTTACCGATGCCTGGTTTGCTAAACGTTGCAGGTGGTGGCGTTGATTCTGAGCCCCCTCGTGACTCTGCCAGACAGGTTTTGTCATCTGTGTTTAGGAGAGGGGCCGCTGCGAGCTGAGAATGTCAATAACTCACCCAAGATCATAGGCATAGTTGGTGCAAGTGGGATTCAAACCTTGCCCGGTGTGACTCAGGTTCCCCTCTGCCTTGCTGCCGGTTGCTTTCTTTCCCCAGAACCCGCCCAGCCCAGGTGACCCAGGATTGGAACCTAAGTCTATGTGATGCTGTAATCATTGTCCTGATCCCAGGTGACCCAGGATTGGAACCTAAGTCTGTGTGATGCTGTAATCATTGTCCTGATCTGCAGAGATTCCTGAAGAAGAATGGTCTCTTAGATGAAACATGAGGCTTATAGTGTCTCACTGAGAGCAGGAGGTGGGCTAGTAGGAGGTGGGGAGCAGGTGGGGGATTGTAGCTTGATTTCATGGAAAGAAACGTGACGTGTTCGTGGCCTTCCTGTAGCCCGGACATGGCCCTGGCTGTCGTTCACCTCGCCCGCTTGTGTTGCAGGAGCTAGGTGCTCCGCTGCAGGCCCCTCGGGGTCCTTGTCACCTTCCTCAGAAGCCGCCTCCTCGCCTCCCCCTCGCCATGGTCAACCCAGGAGGCCCAGAGATGAGCCCATATTGTCCGAAGTTTGACTTCATGAAAATGTCCAGTAGGGGCTTCTTTCAATCTATAGCAATAATAATGCAATTTATTGCTTTTGCGCTGTGTGCCAGGCACTGCCAACCAGAGATCCAAGCCAGAAGCGTGGTGTTGGGGGAGAAACCATGAAAAATGAAGCCAGTTCTGCCTGGTGTGTGTGAATGTAGCTGTACACCAGGCAAAAAGGCGTCTGTCCTTTCCTCCCTCTTAGCATCTTCATACAGATAACCAATTTGAGTTTACGTTGCAGGGAGAAGAAGGCAAAGAAGGCAGAGATGGAAAACCAGGGCCCCCTGGAGAGCCGGTAAGGGACTCTAAGGTTCTTATCACTTACACGCCAGATCAGCCATTTCTCAGAAGCAACTACTCTGTGTCCAGAGCTACTATGAACCGGGCACAGTGAGAGTTATTTGTTGTGCATTTCTTCATTTACTTCTCCTGAGACCCCTGCAAGGTAAACACCACTGTCCCCATTTTACAGCTGAGGAAACTGAGTCTCGGGGAGTGAACTCTATCCTGGGGCTCCTGTCCCTCCCTTTCTGCCTTTTTTTTTTTTTTTTTTTTTTAACTGCCTCTGCAGCCTCCATCCTATTGATGTGGAAGGGAACTGGGCAGGTGAGCATTGGCTGGAGTAGAAACCTGACATCCGAAAAGCCTGTTAAACCCCTGAAAACCTGAGCTTCACCTGCCTTCTCTAGGGGATGTGAGTTTGCCCTTTCTTCGACATTGGCATAGAGTTTTTTTTTTTCCTTTATCTTTAATGTCAGCTGCCGGGCCACACAGTGAGATGGGCTGTGTGCTGCTGAGGACGTCCGTCTCTGTGGCCCCAGCAGCTATTGGCTGGAAGTGTGCAGTGATTTCTTCAGACCCGCCTCCATGACCTCAGAGTTGTCCTTCCTTAGGACGGTCAGCCCCTCTTGAGTGTGGATCTGGGCTCAGGGATGATGCTGAAGCTTCATTTCCTAGCAGCAGTTTTATCTTCACAAAGCCCTTCCACAGCCTCAACACCCAGGGGAAGATGGCAGGTGGCCCCTGGGGCTTAGAGACCTGGTTCTCCCGACGCCCACCAGCAGGAGACAGTTAATGATGGGGATGGGGTGCACCCAGTAAATACCAAGCAGCTGTGCAGAAGACTGCGGATGTTTTCTAGATACTGACATGGGACTTCTCCAAGATACATTGTTGAGTAAAAAAGCAAGGGCGCAGAGCAGTGTGTTTAGCCTGCCCTATTTTGTATGAAAATGGGTCTGTGTATATTTATCTAGCATTTACATAAAGGGACTCTGGGAGACTCCAGAAACACCAAGAGAAGTAGTTTCCATCCATGGAGGGAAGTGAGGACGGGTGATTCTGAGTAGAAGGGACAGAGGGATGGGACGTCAATTTTTGGTCCGTAGTATGTTATTTTATTATCTTTTTAATTTTTGGAGCCGTGTGTGCAGTGCTTACTGATAAAATTAAATTAAAATATTTTATGCCAAAATTACAACCACAACCAGAAGAAGAAACTGGCTTCAGATGCTGGCTTCACTCCCTACAGGCTTTGCGACCTGGCTTGAGTCAAAGAGCATCTCCCGGCTTCAGTTTCATTTCAAATAGAATGAGAATAATAGTAGCAACTTGCTGGAGTTGCTGGAGAATCAGATGCGGTGAGAAATTGGTTAAATGCATCAGGCTTCTCTAACTGTTAATTAATTTAGTAAGTTACTTTTCCAACTGCTCTAGTTTTAACTCCTGGTGAGGTTAGAACCTCAGAGCCTTGAGAACCAGTAAGTGGAGTTACATAACCGTCTCCAGAGCAAGGCTTGTGCTCCATTTAATTTGTGCGGCCGCAACTGTTAGGACTCATTCCGCGTCTTACGCAACCTGCCAGAAGTACCTTCTTTATCACTTTTCACTGCTTGCCGGATGCTGAGACCAGGACTCACTGCTGAGGGGAAAGTAAGAGCTTAGGGCAGCGAGCAAAGTAAACAACTCATCTAAGCTGCTGAAGGCTGATGTCCGGCAGCGCAGCCCTGGTGGGCAAGCGGCGGTTAGCCAGGCTGAGGACGTGGCAAGGGAGCGAGAAGGACAGGTGTCGCCACCGTGGCTGACAGCTGCCGTGTGCACACCGAGGGGGTACTGAGCGCCTCATTACATTTTCCAGTGTAAGCCCCAGGAAACCTCTGTGGGGTGTGGGTATCATTATTGGCCCAGATGAGGAAACTAAGGCACAGAGAGGTTAGATAGGCTGGCCGAGGTCACACCGCTGGTAAATGAAGCATCCGGGACCCGCACCCTGAAGGCTGACCCCAGAGCTCAGTCAACGCAGAGCAGGCAATCAGCTTTTTTGCAGAAAGTGTATTATCCTGAGAGGCTGTCACTGACAGTACAGGATAACCGAGGCCCTTGGTCTTCACTCAGTCTGTTTGTGGAATGCCTTTTCCAGATAGGCCTGTGCCAGGCGCTGGGTGTGGACGTATGGAAGGCCAGGTCTGCCCTGGGTAAGCAGTGGCTAAGTCAGTGCATGGAAGGCAAGGCCGGTTCTGCTGGAAGCACAGGGGGCTCGGCAGCTCTCCCCAGCACGTGGTCCAGAGCTCACCTGTCAGTTCGTTCCGGGGTCTCAGCCTGTGGCCATCCTGACCTTTATCACTCTGAGCTGCTTGGGAGGAGATTGGCAGAGGAATGGGGGCACCAGAGGTCCCCAGAGAGCAGACCTGGAGACCAGGATGGGGGGCGGGTAGGGTATTTGGAGGAGATCCCAGGAGCACGGACAGAGTGAGGAAATGGAACGAGGAAAGAAGGAAAGCTGCTGGCAGGCCAGTGGGCAGACGGTCCAGTGGGCACCTCGGGTCCACTCCCCCGGAGACCAGCTGAGAATGTGTGAGGAGCACACGTGGCCTCCCCGGTCCCACCCGTGCCGGGGAGCAGGAGGCTGGGGTATTCTTATTCTGCATCAACTTCAGCCTTTCTGCCTGGGGGTTGCTTGTTGGGGCGTGAACTCCCACACACTCGGGCCTTCAACACCTCGGAGTCAAGTGCCCCAAAGGCTGTTCTGGGCACGGCCTTCTGCCTGAGTGGGGGCTGATCAACAGAGTGACAGGAGCCCTCCCGGGGAGCCAGCGGGGGTGGCTGGGAAACAGCAGCACTGGCTACTGGCAGTGGGTGGTTAATTTCTACTTTGACTTATTCCTTTAAGTCCCTATACATTGGGGACATGGATGGACAGACAGTAGACAGACAGATGACGGATGTGTGGATAGATACACAGATAGATGGGTAGATATGCAGCTTTTAGAGTTGCCCGTTTCGTCATTTTTAATAGGAGGCATTGGAGTGTTAGTTACAGTGTAGGGTGAAGTACAGAGGCTCTGGAGCCAAAACGCCTGCATTAGAACCCCAGCTGTGTGACCTTGAGCAGGTCGCTTAACCTCTCTGTGCCTTGGAGTTTTGCCTGGGGCAGAACCAAAGTGCCTCCCTCATGGGTTATAGTGAGGACTCGACACTGTTGTGTGAAGCGCTGGCATTGTGCCTGGCGCGTGGACAACCCTCAGCAGTGGCTGGTGGTTACCCTTTGCCTGCTGGCAGCTTGGGCCAGTGATGGCTGCCCCACTTGACTGTGGGGCAGGAGCCAGGCTCGCTCACAAAGACCTACGTCTGGGAGGCTGTCCTGAATTTACAACTGAGAAACAGATCCAGGGAAGGGTAATGACCCCCAAGGTCACACGGCTAGACTTAGACGAGCTGGGACAGAAGAAGAAACAAACTGGGCAATCAGAGCTTGGTGCCCCATCCTCCTTCCCCTGTAATTTTCACTCTGAATCCACGGGTGCTCTTCTCCCTCTCCCATGCCCCGCCATGGACCCCTTCTGGCCCTCCAGGTTTATAAGCTGTGAAAATGAAGGGGGACTTGGGGGAGTAGGCCCTCCTGTTACCATGGAGGCAGGGCCAGCATGCTGCCCATCTCCACATCAAGCACACGTGCCCCTTCACCCACTCTCCCGGCTCACCCTAACCCTCCCTCACCTCTCACCACTTTATCTGGACTTCAGCAGTAAACTGCAGGCCCCCTGTCAGCAGGCACTGCTGCCAGGCTGAGGAGAGCCTCCTTTCGGGTGTTGCTGGGGTCCAGTCTGGCTTGGCTGTTTGTTAACTCAATGAAACCATAACTTCTTTGAGCCTCAGGTCCCCATTTGTACCATGCAATCGTTACTAGCTGCCTCGGGGTGGTTTTGTGAGTAGGTATAAAGCAGTTTCTAACTTGGGCGTCTACATAATTTCTCATCCAGACCAGAACACTTCCAAGGATGAGAAGGGGCACTGTGAACGGGTGTTTCAAAGATGAAACCTGTGTAACCAGCACCGTCCCAGGAAAGCCAAGAACATAATAGGCAGGGCTACACTGTGCAGATTTCTACGGACTAAAATGGACCACAGTACCAGAGGGTAGGGTTGGCAGGGAGCAGAGACTGGCTGGTGGAAATATGATGCTATGAAGCTCCGGCAGCTGAGAATAGGAAGATCCTGCAAATGTTGTCCTCAAGTTCTTCTTTTATTCTTTATTCTCAGGGCAAAACAGGAGAGCCAGGTCTGCCAGGACCGGAGGGTGCCCGCGGTCCCCCTGTAAGTGCTGAGTGTGTGTGTGTATGTGTGTGTGTGTGTGTGTGTGTGTGTTGTCCACAGTAGAATAAAGCCATCAGTCACTTGGCTGTGACACCGTGGGTAGGGTCCTCTGAGACTGCCTGGCCATGGATTCCAGAAGTACCTCTCTTCCAAGACCTTGGTACTTCTGTGCAGTAAATCCAGGCCTTTCACATGCCATTGCTGTAAAATTTATTTTCAAACTTGCACCCATTGTTACTTGTTGTTGTAAGTTTTCTTTGTTCTTATCCTATTTATTATAATTTTAATGGACTTCCTCTGGATGATAGAACCTAAAAATGAGTCTCAATTTTCATTCTGAACCCTTTTCACAGCTAAAGGGTTTTTCCCCAGTTATAACAGTAACTCATTCTCATTGTATAACAATAACAAATGATGATGGTAATAAAAGAGAAAGAATAAGAAAAGTAATGTTATAGAGAAGAAAATAGAGTTACTTATAATTCTACAACACAGAAGTAAAGCTCTGTTAACGTTCTAGTATGCTTTTTTAGTCTTTTTTTCTATGTACGAAACCCAACATTTATATATCTAAATCTACATCTATCATTTATATATCTAAATCTGTATCTAGCTGTCGAGCTATTTATTATACATATATACAGACACCTTTTCTTTTTTTTTTTTAAGAACCACCATTTCATCTTTTTATTATATAAAATTTCAAACATACACAAAGTAAACAGAATAGTGAAATGAACTCCCATGTGCCAGTCACTCAGCTTCAATCATCATTATTCTGCTTCATGTCTACCTCTACTCATTTCCTATCCCCTACTCAATACTTTTCAAGTTTTTTGATATAAAATTTACATACATCAAAAAATCTTAACTGTATCATTTGGACAAATAGATATACACATGTAACCCACATCATCATTTCATTTTAAGCCCCATGGTTTTCTACAGGGGTCTAAAACAAGACTCAACAACTTGGATCCCATTTTAATGTCAGGATGGCCAGCCCAATGCCAATGGCTTAGATTGCATGAGCAGTTAGCAGTGGATATGTTGAAGGGATGTCGAGGTAGGGAGGGGTATACTGTTATTTGTATATATGCATAAAAGATCCACAACAGAGCAGAACAGGAAAGAAACATACCTTGCAAGTAAAGGAGTTGGACTTAGAGCGATCTATGAAAGAAGATAAGCAAGCCCACAAGAGAGAGAAGAGACTTCATAACTTTATAAACTCCATGAGAAAAAGAAGAGACTTCCTACTTTTTAGCTTTTAGATGGTAATTAGAGGAATCCCAAAATAGGGCCTAAGAGGTTGCCTTGATCGTCAGTGTTTTAAAGCTTCTCCACAGCCTGTTGAAAAGGCTCGTGCTTGACAGAGCCTTCAGTGCATGTCTTCACTCTCTCCTACCTATAAAAATGAACTCTATGTATTTTGGGGTTGTTGGGTTTTTTTCGCTAAATGCTTTACTCCTTTATAATTTCAAAATTGTTTACAAAATTCCTTAAATTTTCTTTGGAAACGAATATGATGTTCAATGAAAATCTTAAAATCCAATTATCTGGCAAGAAGTAGGAGATCAAAATGCTAGTTCTATTTCCTTAATGTGTTTTTCTGTTAAAAAAAAAAAATCAATAACTCACCTGGCTAGTATTCAATAAGGAGGAAATAAAACACAAAAAATACTTTCCTTTTTCCCAGCTCTCCTTGCTTTTCACCTGCTTGCATCAGGAGAAGAAACCTAAGGATGGGGACTACCACCTCTTACAGGGATTAAAACACAGAATTAGTGATTTGTTTTTTAAGGTCGTTTCTGGTTTATTGGAGGGAGGGTTTTTTTTTTTTTTTTTTCTTTTTTCAGCCACGGAGATCCATTTGCTGGGAAGTGTGCTGGGGCAAGAGCCACCTCTCAACAGAGAGTTGTAAGGAATCCTCCTTCAGTGCAGGGACAGAGGTTAGAGACCCAGGCAGTTGAAAGAACACCACCTCCTCTGGCTGGCACGGCGTGAGCTTGGAAATAAGACAGACCTGGGCTCAGCTTTCACTTTGTCATTTATTAACTTTGTGACCTGGGTCAGGGGACCGTTCTGAACCTCTGTTTCTTCTTTTATGAAATGGGCATCAGAATAGCTCCCACTTCTATAGGGTGGTTGTGAGTACTAAAGGAGAAGATAAAACATGTAAAATTCCCAGCCAAGTGTCTGGGACATTGTGTGTGGCTCCCTTAGCTGGTGCTTTTGTCCATGATTATTTGGGAGGAGAGCAACCAGGGTCCCTGCCTCTGCGCTGGCTGGATTTGGGGAAGATGCTGGGCCCCAGGAGGCCCTGTCCCTCCCCAGGGAAAGGGAACTGGCCTATTTTGAACAGTGGAGAGCACTGTTTATCTCTTTTTCAATCCTTACGGCAACTCTGCAGAAGCGGGTTCTACCCTCACTTTACAGATGTGGAAACTGACTCCCAGTGAAGAGAAGTAAAGCACCCAAGACCCACAGCTAGAAAGTGGGGAGCCATGGTTCAGTTCCAGGCCTGACCCCAAAGTCAGCCCTGCTCCATCATACTTAATAACATGGAAAGCCCCTTTCCATAGATTAATCCTGCAAAGCTCTGCCAGGTGGGTGTTTTTATTATCATCATTTCATAGATGGTGATGTTAGGACTCCAAGGGGTAAGTTGACTTTTCCGAGGTCACAGTGGTTCAATCTGGAGTCAGATCTAGGCGACTTCATCTCCTCCTCCTCCTGCCGTCCCCGCTCCTCCCAGGCTCTGAGAGCTTCCCTTTCTGTTGCACCACCCTGCGGCCTGGGAAGTGACCTTCAGAGCCTCCCTCCTAAGGCCACCCATTCTTATCCCCCAAGTGGTGAGGAACAGGAAAGAGAAAGCGTTGCCAGGGTACCAAGCACAACTACACAGCAGTGGGGCTGCTAGGCCATAGCTCTCATCAGATGGCCAGGCCAGAGGGCTGTCTTCTCCCCAGTAGCATCTTCACTTGCTTTTTGAAACCAGGAGATAAACTCAGGAGATAAGGTCTGAGAAGGGCCTGGTGGCGTCAGCTGGGAGGCATTTGGCCTTGGCCGCAGAGGGCCCTATTTGGCCACACACTGCTGCCTCCCAGAGTTGAGTGTGGCACTGGAGAGGCTTTGAATCATGCAGTTTGAATCATGGCTCTACCGCTTACTCTCTGTGTGATAGATCGGCCTGAGCTGCTTTTCTATAAAGTGGGGAAAATAAATCCCATCTTACAGGACTTCATTGCACTGAAATGGGAGCGTGTCCCATGGCTGCAGCACATACGCAGTAGGGGCTCTGCAGATGGGGTTTTCCTCTCTTTCCCCTGCTGCATTCCTGCTCCTCTCTCCCCGCCTCGTTCCTTCCTTACAGCGAGTGAGAGGCTGGGACAGGACCTCACCGCTCACTGTGAGGCCGCCGCCTCACTGCTCGGAGATGGGCACGATTTCCTGTGCTGTGCAGCCCCTGTCGGTGGGGCTTGTGTTGACAAGTGAAATTAAATTCAAGGCCCCATCCCAGGTGCTCCCCAGACCCTCTGACCTTGACCTCTGTGCACAGGCATCAGCCCTCGTACAAGGGCATCGCTCTGTGTCAGCCACTGGCTGGGGACTCAGTCGAGCAGGACACTCAGAGCAGTGCTCTGGCAGCGATGACGTGAGGCGGTGACGCACAGAGAGGAAGGTGCCCGGAAGGCGGTAGATGGTGACAGTGGGAGGGGCGGGTGAGATGCTGGAGTTGGGATGGGAGGCTGGCCGAGAGCAAGGCCTGTAACGGGGAGGGATTTATCCGACGGGCAAGTGCGCACCAGCAGGAGGGAACAGCAGTGAACACGTGAGGCCGGCCGCAGGAGCCACAGGTGGGGCGGGACGTGCAGCAGGATAGGGCCCCAGGACCTATCATCGGGTGAGACAGAGAGAGGGGTCAGGGTGTGCTGGACCGTCTCCCTGGAGTCTGCCCTGCCCTGCGTTACCAGCCTGCTCCTTTTGGTGGGATAACTTCATTCTCTTTCTTCTAGGGCTTCAAGGGACACACAGGCGACTCTGGCCACCCTGGCCCCCGGGTAAGTGGACATGTCGCCATCAGGTCGTCCCCGTGCAGCTGAGCTGGCACTTCTAGGTGGAGGGCTCCCGGGCCCTGCAGGCAGGGCAGTGCCGTGTCACCTGAGAGAGGACAGTGACAGCATTGGAAGCATCATCCCTCCTCGGTCAGGTGTTTCTAGACATTTCTTCTGGGGGCCAGACGCTGATGTACAACCAGTTTGACCAAGACAGCCTGAAGTCAGGTGTGGTCACTGCCGGCTGTGCCGCCCACAGACTGTGCTGTCCTGGGTCCGGGGAGGCGAGTGCTGTCGTTAGGTCTACTTTCCAGAGGAGGGAACTGAGGCCCAGAGGATGTGGGTGGTTTTCCCGAGGTCCCAGAGCTAACATGTGGAAAGCTTCGGCTTAGCCCAGATGGAAGACCCTGGGCCCTGTCTTCCTATCCTTTACCTTCCCCCATCTCTTCCAAGTGCCCCAAACAGAAGGACCCTCAGGGGGCCACCAGTTAACCCCACTGCTCTGTACAGCAAGGAGAAAGCTGAGGTGCAGAGAGGGTCCGGTGGGTCCGCAGGTGAGGAGACAGAATCCCCAGCGGTTTGCCCGATCTGTCAGGAGGTGCTTCCCTGCAGCTCAGAGTGGCAGAGCAGGCCCAGGACTCGAAGCTGGCCTTGGGGACACTGCAGACCCCGCTTGGGGCCGGGACTCAGTAGGGTGCTTTCGGGTGGGCCGTCCTCCTCTCCCCCTCCCAGATGCTCCGAGACCACTGCGGCTGGGACAGCAGGCGTTCTGCATCTCTCTCCCTAACGGCAGCTATTTTGTTTCTGCTTCCCCTTCTAGGGAGAGCCTGGGGCCATGGGGCCCCCTGGCCGGGAAGGGTCACCAGGAAAAGATGTGAGTGTGGGTGTCCTGTGGGGCCTGGGCCTGTGGGAGGAGGAGGTGTAGAGGACGTGCGTCACTGAAGGACCAAGAGATGCCCAGGAACTGGACTGGGGGGCTGGTGCCACTGTGGAGAGAGTCACGGCGAATTCTAGGAATCTGCTGGTGATGCCTCACCTTCCAGCACCACGGGCTGCATGAGTTCTCCTTGGGGTCCCGAGGAGGCCCCGGGTCTGGGCTTCCGGCTAAAAGGGTTGGTGCCCATGCCATATGACAGATAAGGAGGCTCTGCTGAATCCGTCACGATTTGTCTGTTGACCTCAATGATGCGCGGGTTGGATCTGGCCTTACGTGGACTCAAGTGGCGTTTCAGAGTCTCCCCAGATTATTTCTCCATCTCCAGTGTTCTGTAGCCTCATGGATCCATCACGGCACCGCTGTGTACCCCTCACCTGCTCTCACTGACTCAGGGTCAAGTCAGGGTGGGACGAACCATCTTTTACCCCAGTCATACAAATAGAAAAACTAAGACCCAGAGAGGTCAGGAGACTTCCTCATGGTCACGCAGAGTCAGAGGCAGGAGGAAGCAGTGTGGAGTCCAGATCTGCCAGCTCCGCATCCCCACAGGGCACTGGCCTTGGGACGTGACAGCCTGCAGGGCCATCTGACATGTGCGGACACAGCTTGGCCTCCCGGGAGTGGGTGCTGGGTCAGGAGCACGGGCATACGGTCCTCAGGTCCAAGGCGGCCCCATGCCCGCCCCCTTGCATCCTTCAGGACCTGCCTTTTACCCCTGGCGAAGTGCCCTCTGCCCCCTGGTTCTTGTCCTGTGTTGTCTCCTTGGCTGATCTGTTGTCATGAGACGATGGAGCAGGGAAGGGTCTTAGCAGAAATCCGATCTCGTTCTCGTGCTTTTCCTGAGCGGGATCCAGGTCACCGACCCCAGCCTCGTGTGTGTAGGCCCTGCACTAAGTTCAAAGCGGAAGAGCTGCACTGACCCCAAGCAAGGCCTCGCCCCAGCCTGTCCCCCAAAGATGCCTCTCAGGCGCGGAAGGGCAGCTTGAAAATCCTGGTCTTGCCAACCCTGCTCACTTCAGTTTACAGTACAGGGCACGAGGGGAGCTCCCCAGGCAGGGGGGTGGTTGGGATTCAGCTCACCCAGCAGGTCAGGCTGCAGCTGGGACAGGAGCCCAGGATGCCAGCCCGTGGTGCAAATGCCTTCTTCCCCCCTTCTCAGCTCTCTGACTTGTAATTTAAAAACTCCATCTTCTGGGGTGTTCTACAGTCTAATTTGTGTAGGAGCATGGCCAAGTTTCTGTTTTTTTCATTCATTACACGGGGAGAATTACAGCCCTGTCCGGAGGCTGCCTGGAAGACCACGTAGGTGGTGGTGGCGAATCCCCACTGCTTGGCACCCTGGAAGGTTCTCTACACCTTCCAGGTGGAGTTTTTCTTACTGTGAGGACTGAGGCAGGAGTGGCCCCAGGTGACTGTCCAGTGACTCAGGGAGAGGACACCAAGAGAAGTTCTCTTCCCTGTTACCTGCCTTAGTTCCAGATGGAGCCCCCCGAAATCCCCGTGGGGACAGGGATTTATTCAGCTGCAGGAAGTGAGTTTGTCCGTATTCAGAATAACTGGTGACTGATGATGAGACGGCTTGGGTACCATTTGTTGGTCCTCTTGGGTAACTGGGTGAAGTTTGGTCCACATTTGAAACTGTGTCTCTGCCGTCTTCATGCAGCGACTCTGGATAATGTGATCTCTCTCTGTTCCAGGGTGACATTGGACCCACAGGGCCACAAGGTCCCCGAGGACTGAGGGGCTTACCGGTGAGTTCTGCTTTGAGACTAACCTGCTCCATGCTTTGGCAGGACCTGCTACCATGGTAATATTTGGTTGGTTCATCCTGGTACAGCCCTATGTGTTGTTAAAAAAATGACAGAATGTCTTAGCAGTTGGTAAATAGCCACTGCCCTAAGCCCCCCGAGTGGCCTAGGGCACACTCTCCAGACTCTTTTCTGGGACCGCCTACCCACAACCCAGAAACTTAAAAGGTGCCACTCGGCATGGCAGGAGCGCTGTAGGACTTCCCCTCCAATCATGCTCTAGCTTTAGGGCATTCTGGCATTCAGGGCATGCTCTGTGTGAGTTCACTAGAGCTGTCATTGCAAAGAACCACAAGCGCAGTGGCTTAAACAACGGAAATTTATTGTCTCTCAGGTATGGAGGCTAGAAATACAAGATATTTATTGTCTCACTGTTCTGTAAGCTAGGAGTCCAAGATCAAAGTGCCAGCAGAATTGGTTCCTTCTGAGGGCTGTAAGGGAGAATCGTCCTCTCTTAGCCTCTGGTGGTTTGCAAGCAATCTCTGGCATCCCTGGCTCGTAGAAGCATCACCCCAGCCTCTGCCCTCATCTTCACATGGTATTCTCCCTGAGGACGTGTCTCTGGTCCAAATGTCCCCTTTTTGTAAAGATACCAGTCATATTGGATAAGGGGCCCATCCTACTCCAGTATGACCTCATCTTAATTAATTACGTATGCAAGGACCCTATTTCCAAATACGTTCAGGTTCTGACACACTGAGGATTAGGACTTCAACATATGGATTGGCGGTGGGAGGACACAATTTAACTCATAACACGCCATGTGGTTAATAAATATTTTGAGTATTATCTCTGCCCTTACATGTACTTAAGTGAATCTTTTCTCTTATCCAAGAGCAGCCTGAGCGAATATGGGAGAAGGATGTGGAAGATAGATACTTACATTCCTGATTCTGTGCCAAAGGAAGCACCTGCCTAATCCCATTTAACCCAGGGCCCTTATCATAGGGGCTGCTGTAGTGTATAATATATGCCTGTATATATGAGCATAAATGTGACCCATGATAATGGTGCGAGGACTCATACAGGATGGAATGTTACAAAGTAAAGAGAAAATTCCCTCTTTATCCCCTCATCCCACACTCCAGAGGGAGCCACTGTTAATAGCATCTTGTGTATCTTTGAAAATATTTTCAATACACCTACTAGCGTATAGACAGAATGCACGCTTGTTACACACTTCATCTTTGCAACTTGCTTATTTTGCGTAGCTTGTGTGCATGTGCGTATATTTTGAATGAGTAATGGAATCAATGAATGAGTGAGTAAACCTGTAAGGCAGATATATGGGCTTCCTGGGTCTAGGTTACGCAGCTGGCAAGAGCTTCCGGGGGGGGATTTAAACCCAGGACTTTCTGACATCATATCCGATGTTCTCCACCTCTCGTGGCCGTGAGCTTTGTCTTCAGGCTCCTACGGAAGGAACGTGGGGGGCAGGTCACATGTGTTTGACTCGCCAGGGGGAGCCCCACTCTTCCCTGATGGGGCCATAATGACTCAAATCCAGCCTCCCATCCTGAGTCGGCGGCCTGTGAGGGTTCAGGGTGCCCTCCGTGCCCGCGGTCTGTGATCCCCAGTGGCCAGAGGAAGGGCGCGGACAGCCTTCTGATCAGGGCGCAGGGCCTGTGCTGCCCGGTGGCCCTGTGCTGTCCTGGGCCTCCGGTCCTCTGGGCAGGTGACCCGCCTGTGGTCTGCATAGTGATGGAAGCCGAGTGCACTGGGGGCCTGGCCACTTGTCCGTCGCCTCAGGGTAGCATCCCTGCTCAGGAGTGCCCACCCGCTTGGCTTCATACTTTCTACTCTCCAGCAGCAGCTCACTGTCTGACATGCCCTCTCCTCTTCCTAGGAAGTGGTGTTTGTTCATTCAGCGAGCAGGCAGTGGGATCAGCGCAGAGCAAGGAGATGGCCGGTGCCCTGTATCCATTCTCCCGCTGAGTGAGGGCAACCCGGGGACTCCCTGGGGGCATCATGCCATCCCCGTAGGCACACACAGGAGACCGGCCCCCAGCTGGGCCCCTCGGCCGTGACAAAAACCCCAAAGCCCAGGCCCTCTGGGGCGTGCGTCCCCAGTGTGGGTGCTTTTGCCCCAAGGGGACAAATGTTGGTTCTTGGGGTGCCGAAAGCTCCTACTTTTTAGTGTCAAGCACAGATATGCATATGGAACAGAAGTAGATACATGGTATGGCGGTGGCGTTAAATTCAAATGGAGCAGTTAGGGAAGAACTGTGAGTGGGCACCTGGGCGGGAGCGCTGACAACAGAAGGGTGGAGAAGCCACCAGGGAGCGGCGTCCACATCTGGGCTCTGGCTGGAGTGAAGCCCCCTGGGCTCGGTTTCTGGCTGTCCTCCTGCTTGTCACGTGCACTGGGTGTTTCTTCACCTCTCCAGGCCTCAGTTTCCTCATCTGTAAAGTGGGGGAAGTTGTGAGCACCGGCGAGTTAATCCAGTGAAGCGACAGGACCGTGTCCAGCACTCAGGGTGCGCCCGGGAGGTGACCATCACCGGGCCTTGCGCGGCCCTGTTTCTGGAGGGGGCGTCTGGCTCTTGGCTCTGGCCTCCCTCCGAGAGGGCGCAGAGTAAACCCCGATGAATGCAGATGGGAGGGGGAGGGGAGCGGCGTTTGGGAACAGTGAGTGCGGCAGGACAGGAGGCCGGTCGCAGCCCAGGTGAGGCCGCGAACAGCCTCAGGCATAGCCTGCAGGAGGCGGGCTTGGCCCTGAAGGCCTGAGGCCCCCAAAGGCAGGTTTGTGGTTTTCTAACTTGCTCCCCTCAATCCTGAGGAACCTCCCAAGGCATCCGTAACCAGCAGTCAGCTGCTGAAGTTTCCCAAATGCGTGTGTTCTTGGACACGTACGACCAGGTTCCAGGTTATTTCCCTGACAGTCACTCTCACTCACCTGAAGCCGACATGCTTTCCTGAGCGAAGAGAAGGTTCCTGGCCACCTCAGCCAGTTCACACGGCCTTGAACCAGACCCTGAGTGCCCTGAGTGCGTGTGGAGGGCCTCCAGGAAGTGTGGGCGGAGTCCAGTCCATGGCCATAATTCACTGCCTGAGCTCCCCAAACCCTGGGCCCGGCACTCTGACGTCCTGCCCACAGAGGAGAGAAGGAGGCGCAGGGAGGTCGAGCGCCTTCCCAAGGCCACACGGCAAGTGAGCGACACAGCCAGCATTTGGACTCAGCAGTCTGGTCCAAGAGCCGCAGCTTGAGGCCGCCTGGCCCGTGTGTGCTGGAGTCCCTCAGCAGGAAGGTCACCTGGTGGCAAGGAGTGGGCAGGAGTTTGGAGCTCAGAGCCGTTGGGGAGGGAAAGCTGTGGCCTCCATTTCTGAGTGGCACAGACACCAAAGGGGCTTCATGAGGACAGATGGGACGTGAGGAGGCCTGTGGCCCAGGAGGGAGCAGGTCTCAGCCCCAGTCAGCCGCTAGCGCACTGACAGGTGACAGTTGCCTGCCCAGAGCCGCCCCTCCCTCTGTGCACGGCCGCCTGTGTTGGCACCGTGTTAATGTGTCTTGGCCCTTATTCTCTAGGCGAACAGAGGACCAGAGGGAGGAGGAGGAGAGATATAATTGCCATCGGGATGAGCCAGAGCACATATTTTTAGCGCGACGCAGATGGGCTGCTGGGTGGGTGCGGGGAGGTGCAGGGCAGCGCCATTGTGCCTGGACGGACATCACGCGCAGTCACAGACACCGACTGGCCTCTCCGATTTCAGCACTCCCTAGCCCTGCGATCCCAGGCAGGTCGTGTGCTTTCTCCGACCCTCGGTTTCCTCATCTGTGATGTAAAGGCATCCGTGCACGCTGCACGATTCCTGCAGGGTCTGGTGAGATGAGGCACGTGAATCACCCACGATCACACGTGCACGTTTTAGGCACAAGGAGGAAGCCCTGTTTATGGTCACTGTTTATGATCCCCAGCAAGCCATACCTTTAATGAACATGGGGTGGGGGCGGTGCCGCCAGGGTTCAAACCTCAGCCCCTTCCTTTCTATCTCAGGGAGGTTGTTCAGCATTTCTGTGCCTCAGTTTCCCCATGTGTAAAATGGCGATGTCTGCTCTGTCGTGAGCAGTGAGTGAGTTAATGCGTGTGGAGCCTGGCACGTAGGAAGCGCCCGGCAGTGTTAGCGACTTTTTACTGTCACCTGTTTCCAGGAAGCCAGCTCATCTGTAAACGTGTGCTTCACAGATTATAGGACGTTGGTGCCTGGTGGTTCAGGGATCAGTGCAGCGTGGTCTCCTGTGACGTTCTTGGTTCATTCATCTAGCAGAGCGCCCGCCTCCTGTGTGTGGGTGACACGTGCCAGATGCTGGGCATGGACACAGACAAGGCAGGGAAGAGAACCAGCGAAAGACACAGCCGTCCGGCAGGGAAGGTCCTGAGCGGGAGGAAAGTGAGGGCGGGGGCGTGACCAGCTCGGCTGAAGCTGACCTGTGGGTTTTGGGCTTACTAGGAATTTGTCTGTAGCTTAGGAGCATTCTCGAACTTTCTGATTTTTATGCTACCAAGGATCTTACTGGTTAAATGTATTTATTCAAATTACAAATGGGCACAAAATACCCATCAAGTTAGAGAGTGTTATGGATGTGAGTCTGTCCTGGAATCTGGAGTGAGTGGACCTTCCACCCAGCAGCCGTGTGATTCTGCACCAGCCACTTTTCTGTGTCTCGATATCTTTATCTGTTCAACCCAGTGGTGACCATCATGGAGGAGGAGGATGGGATAAGGGTAGGGATGTGCATCCCAAGCTGAGAACAGCCCGCGGTGATGTGAGCGCTTTTGTTTGTTCCTTAAGTCAGCATCTGAGTGGGGAGGATGAATGGATAAGTGAACGATGTGGTCATGATTCTTTACTGTGCCTGGGCTCTGGGCATCAATCACCAGCCCAGGATTTTTCACGCGCACGAACTCATTTAATTACTTATTATTTATTACGAGTTAAATATCCCAAGCTCCTTTTACAAGCCGAGAAACATCCTCTAAGTAATGGCTTTGGAGCCACGCTGCTCTGAGTAACAGCTCTATGTGTGAAAGCAGGCCCTCCACATCCAGCAGTCTCTCTGTTCCACTGTCCTGCTCTGTGAGGTCCTGGCAGAGCATCCTGGCAGAATCCTCTCTTCTGTTTCTTCCGCCAGGGTAAGAACGGATCGCCTGGATCTCCAGGAGACCACGGCACTCCAGGCAAGCCCGTGAGTACTGTCCCACTGCTGTGATGGAATCAGAGCAGGCTTTGAAAGGGTGTGTGGTGTACATCACAGACTGTCTGGTCTCTGTTTCCAGAAGCCTCAGTGGGAAAATGTGGTGTTTGGATGGCAGGAATAGGCTGGAGGCAAGAGGAGCCGTGAAGGACGTCTCTCAAAGTTTAAAATATACATGATTATGCACTTGGCTCTCTGTTGTCTACAACCATAGACATCCAACAGGACAAAACTATTGAAGACTAAAAAACAAATGTGTAGTAAGGTTGCATGGTAGTTGATTGATGTTTTTAGATGATGGAAGGACAAGGTCAGGCTGACTGACCCTTACCATCTCAGACAGGGTAAGGGTGCATCGTGGGGACGCGTGTAACACAGGTTCGGCTGAAGAGGGTCCTCCTGCTGGTGAGGAGGTGATAGCAAGAGCTAACAGTGGGTAGGTAGTAGAAAGAGGGTGGCATGAGTAATCAGCAGAGTCCTGGTCACTGGGTAGCAGGTTCAGGATTTGGGGCTCAGGTCTGGTAGATGGGGAGACATGGGGGGGAAGATTGGTCCTTGATGGGGTCTAGGGGTGGATAAGTGAAAGCCTGTCCGCTAGTCTCCTCCCAGCCCAGCCTCACCGTATATTTATTTGGTAAAATTGGCAACCCTGTTGAGAAGGCCACCTTTATGGTGTGTTGTTCAAGCAACAGGTACGTGGGGTAATGGGCAGAACAGTCTGGCCAGCTGACTGTTGTCACTGTGGAAATGAGGGTGACCAGTCAGCCTTGATTTCCCAGGAACCTTCCTGGTTGTAGCACTGAAAATCCTGCATCCTGGGAAACCCATCATTCCCAGGCAAACAGAGCATCTGGTGGTCCTGATAGAACCCCATCTTCCTGTTGGACCAGGGACAGCCGTGTTAAGGCATCTGACTCCTCAGCACACGTAGTGACGTTCCTTAGGAACCATCGTGGGAGTCTTGTCACCTCTGCTGAGACGTCACAGACAGGACAGGATTGGGTCCTGAGGCTGATCCATCCCCAGTGCAGAGCTGACCCCAGAAGAGCTGACCCACATATGGTGGCTGCCCAGAAAGGTTAAAACTAAAATTCCCAAACACCTTTCCCCAAAAGTGAGCCTGCCAGACCATAAGACTTGCTGGCCGATGGGGAAGAGGGACACTGCCTCTTCAGGAGGTTACTTGGAGGGGCCCCATACACAGCAAGGTGTTTTGTTTAATGTTTGTCCCATTTTGTTTCTGTCGCTTTGAATGGGAGAGCCATTGACTGTTTACAGGAGATTCTCCTGCACCCCATGGGGTATTCACGGTATCCCCTGTCTCTCCCTAACCCAGCCCCTCCGTTACAGGAAAGGGGTCGTCTTCTGTTTTGTTCACGTGCCAGGCCTTCAGAGTACAGAGGGGTTAGGAGGTTTCTGAATCTTTCTGAATCTTCTTGAGTTGGCACTTGACCTTGAAAAATTAATGCCCTGCTTTCCCTCTGCAGGGCCAGAAGGGAACCAGAGGAGAAGACGGCAGCCCAGGGCTCCCTGGCTTCCTGGGTCCCAGTGGGCCGCAGGTGAGCATAGAACCCTGTTGGGGCATATCCCCGGCTGGCCCATTGATCGCTGTCCCTGCTGGAGCGTGACTCGGGTGAAAATGTGTGTTTTCAAGACAGTCGTGTTATCTGCAACGTGCCGATGCGGCAGAGCTCACTGATATTTTGTTCTGTGTCGTAGGGTGAGCCGGGAGAGAAGGGAGTCCCAGGCAAGGAGGCAAGTACCGTGCACCCCTCTCTTGGTGACCTTTCCTGTGGGAGACACAGGCTCACTTCACGGGCGGGCCACACGTGCTGTGTCACGGGGCGCTGGGCCTAGCAGGGCTCCCACACTCGCTTCTGTGTTCCGCTGTTGCTGTCCGGAAATCCTAATGCTTTCTGAATGAGGGTCCACGTTTTCACTTTGCATAGGGCCCACCAGTTAGGAAGCCGGTCCAGGGGTGCCATCGTGTTATGTCTCTCACTTGTCTGTAGCTCTCCGCACCCACTCCATCAACAAGTCCTGTCCATTCTGACTCCACGATACCTCCCAGCTCGGTCCGTCTCTCTCCATCTCTCACGCTGGACCCTAACCCAGACCGTCATCATCTCTCACCTGGACGTTTGCAGTGACCTCCTAACTGGCTTCCTTGTGTCCAGCCTGCCCCCCCGCCCCACTCCTTCCCCACTCACCAGCCAGAGTGACCTTCGTAGAACAAACGTGAGATCATGTCAGTTTCTAGTTCAAGCCTCGGCTCTGTCCTCCCCTGGCTCTGTCAACAGAGATGCTGCGGCCCTGGTCACTTCCAGACCTCAGGATGAGCAGGAGAAGGCGTGGGAAGGCACGTTTCAGGAGCCACCAGGCCAGGGTGACTGGCGTGTAGACAGCGGGAGGGCGTGACCAGGGCCGGAGCAGGACTCTTGGAGGACCTGCCTTCTCCAGGACACCTTGCCCTCAGCACACAGGATCCGAGAAGAACCGAGAAGGGCAGAGAGAGAGATGCCCGCGCAGATGGGATGGCCCTGGTTGAGTGACCACCCTCCTTTGGTTTCCTTGCAGGGGGCCCCTGGGAAGCCGGGAGAGCCGGGACCCAGAGGAGAAAGGGTAAGTGGGGCAGGGGAACTGTGTCCAAGGCTTTGGGAAGCAGCCTGGCCTGGGGAGCGGCTCCTGTGGTGGCTTCTCTGCTCTCTGTTCCCCCCGGAAATTTGTGAGCCCCCAGCGGGAGGCTTTTCCCCGAGGTTGTAGTCAGTGATGTTGGCTTTTGTCATGGTTTTTTGGTTGTTATTTTAAGGAGTAAAGTCACCGCAATTACGAATTCAAAGGCAAGCATGCCCAGACTTTGACAGATTTCCGTCTCTCCTCTCCGTGTGCGAATGCCTGTGTGTGACACGCTTGGAGCCCAAAGTGCCAATTTGCCAGGAGCCAGATTTGTTCCTGGAGGTGACAAGGGAACAGATTTTCCCATAATAAATCGCCTTGGCGCTGCGCTCAGAAAGCCTTTCTTTACATTGCATTCCTCCAAAAAACAACAGGGGAAAAAAAAAAAAATCACTTTTTTTTTTTTTTTTTTTTTTTGGAAAAAACGCCGGTGAGGGGAGGGGGCGTTCTCTCACCGCTGACAGCTGCTGTTCCCTCCAGGGAAATTAGACATCTCGTCTGCCCAGAGTCCTGCACTTGGTCAGCCGTCACTCCGTCCCACTGTTGCCCGACACGGACGGCACCGTTACCCCACTCCGACCCTCCGTTTGTTTTCTGTGGTCCTGCAAAGAATTTCTCTCTGCTTTCCTTGCACGTTGGATGGGTTAGGAGCTGGCTTTGCCTGCAGGCCAGAGCAAAATGGAAGCAGAGAGTGTCAGGGATTCTCATCCCCCCCAGATCTCTCTCCCTCCTCCCTTCCCAGTGACTTTCACTCCCATGGCTGCTGGTTCCTGAGCGTGGAGCCAGGGGAGGGGCTGTAGGTGGGAAGGCACTGAGGGTCTTGCCACCCAGCAGCTGGCCAGCTGTCCCCCGGGAGCTGCTGTGTGCGGGGCGTGGCTGGAGTTTTGGTTGGGAGCCGGGGAATTCAGACGGCAAGTATGAATCTTCTGGAATACCGAATCAGTACATAGAATCTTCTCCAACACCGAGTCAGTAATGGCGAGTTGCCTTCCCCGGTTAAGTTGCCTTCCCCTGTTTCGTGGAACGTTGCCAGATAGCGGTCAGGTTCCCCGTGCCTTGGACTCCAGAGAACATTTGAAATATGGGACAAGTCCTCTCACGGCAAAGGGATGTTGAAACATTTAAAGAATAGGAAATGCCGTACCACAGGCCTTGGCATTGAGGTGCACGAAGCACCAGGACTCTCCTAGACCCCTAAATTTGAGATTACCCACGATGGCAATGTCCCCATGAAATGCATCACCTTTGAGAAATTTAGGTGACCCCCTCAAATCTGGCTAAATGCCTTTTTTAATTCACTGCTCTTTCTGTTACTGTTGAAAAAGCAATACAGACATGTATTTAAACAATACAAATTGCAGAAAAGTGGCTGCAGTGAAGACTCGGTGCCCTTCCACCAGGCCCTCTGGTCCCCGTCCCCTCCCCAGGTCGGTCGCTGTACACGTCCTCTGTATCTTGCCCTAGTCCGTGCGCGCAGAACCACTGGGTGTGCGTGTCAACATGCGTATTACTAGATCCCCTGCAACATATCAGACTTTTCCCACTGTTTTGCTCTTTTTGTTTTTCATTTTTCGTGCGTGTATGCGGCAGATGGTCTCATAACTGCACCGTCTTCCTTTTCCGTGGCTCTAGGTCACACCCATAGCCATGTCCCATGTCCGGTTACCATCTGTGGCTCGTCTTTATCCTGCTGTTTCCCCCCCTCTGCTGCCTCCAAGCGGTGGAGTTTTTACACCCTGAGGCTGTTAGCGTGGCCGCCGTATTTTCAGACTCTCCGACCACTGAGGCTGGCTCGTCAGACACCCAGTAGCAGATAGGGCAGAGGACTGGACCGTCCCGTGGTTGCCATGGCTCCCAGATCATTGATCGAGGACTTCAGTCCTTGGGCCAGCGATGGGGAGAAAGGGGTCCCAGGCAGTGTCATCCTCTGCGGGCCCCCTAGGGCTGAGAGGAGGGGGCAGATTCCCTGTGGGTGAGACACCTCTGGCTGACGAGTGCCACCATCCCTCCAGCTGACGGAGAACAAAACTGGGCCTGAAGTGGGCCAGCAGCTCCGGCAGTCGGGCTCAGCGGCTGGCCTTCTCTAGCCAGGCAGGTGGAGCTGCGCTACGGGGACGGAGCACGGGATTGGGATTTGGAAATCAGAGCTCGTGTCTTGTCCTCTGCAGACCACCAGTGTGATGTGGGCAGGTAGCTTTGTCTCTCTGGGCCCTCGTGTCCTGGTCTGTGCCATCAGACTTGAGTCATGGGCCTGCCAGGGCCGAGGTCTCCTTTCCACGCTGAGGAGGCAAAGGGCCGGGAGAGTCCCTTCTGCAGCCGCACGTCTTGTCTGGCCTGGGGGCACCTCCTAGGCCTTTGCTCACTGAAGCGCTTCTTTCCTCCCCTAGGGAGATCCCGGCATCAAAGGTGACAAAGGACCTCCCGGTGGGAAGGGCCAGCCTGGAGACCCTGGGATCCCAGGCCACAAAGGTCACACAGGCCTAATGGGCCCCCAGGGACTACCTGGGGAGAACGGGCCGGCCGGGCCGCCGGGGCCCCCGGGCCAGCCAGGATTTCCAGGACTGAGGGTAAGGATATTGGTGATGCCTCAAACTTGGGGCTCCTTGGGACTGAAGGGGAAGCCCGCGAGGTGTGTGGGCTTCAGAGGGACCAGGTTACAGATCCCAGTAACCTGCGTGACCCGGGGCAGGTTACTTCTCCTCCCTGAGCCTGCCCTTCCGCATCTGCTGAAAGGGGTGAGGAGAACCTCCCTCCCGACGGTCCACTGTGATGGTTAAAGGAGATAACGTGCATGGCTTACGAAGGGCTCCAGCGTAGCGTCCCTCTCTCTCAGTGTCCTACATCCCCAAGGCTCCACTCCTCGGGCTGTCGCGCTCTTCTGCCCCAGGACCTGGTGCCGCAGGCCACTGAGAAGATGCAGCCAGATCTCAGTGACCAGAGCTTCCCGCGGGGACAGCTGGCTGTCCATCCGGTGCCCGGGTCTGCCTCTCTCCTGTCTGCCTGTCTGGGGTACTCGTTCTTCCCTTTGGGTCTAGCTTTTCCCAAATGTAAAAGGAAAGGCTTGTTTAGAGCAGTTTTCTTTCTTTGAACGTATTGTATTCTCGTGGCAGACCTCTTATTTTTCACAGACTTGTAGCATCGGCACACACTGGCTGTAGAGAGATAAAGGCAGAGCTTGGTGAACGTGTCAGTGGGGGCTGGTTGCCAGGTCCCCGTGACCTCCCCACCCCACCTCTGCAGCCCGCGTTGCCCTCGGGGGACCCTCCGGTTCCTCAGAGCACAGGCTTACATGGTCTTCAGTGCCCCCGCCTGCTCTGAGCTTCTGTGTCACTGTCCCTGCCAGGGCGCCTGTGGCCAGCCTGAGCTTCCACCACCGTGAAAGAGGCCAGGCAGCCAGATCCTGTCCCTCGGCCAAGTGTGGGTGCTGGCGGACTCAGTGGGCTTCCAGAAGCCCGCCACCCCTCCTCTGAGTCTTTGCCAAGTTCTCCTGCTGCTGTGGGTAGCGGTGGACATTCTGGGACTAACCTAAAAGATTATTGGCCAGAAAGGCAAACGAGAATAAGGACACGGAACCCATCTCACGCTGTGCCAGACGCTGGGGCTGCAGAGATGAGCACAGTACGGCCCCCAGCCTTGGGGGTGGACACCGCCCTGAAGGGCTCTGATGACGAGGGGGGAGCCCGGTGTGGCAGCAGGTCTGCTCGTGGATCCGTCTAAGAATCGCACGTCGCCATGGGCGCCTGGAGGTGGCGCCTGCCTTCTCTGACCCCTGACCCATCAGTTTCTGTGACCAGAGCAGGGCAAGCCAGACCCTGGGGACCAGAGCAGCCAAGTGACCAGTGGGAGAAAATCAAACACGATTTCACGCAGGAGGCAGCCTGTGAGCGGGTCCTGCAGGAAGATGGCGCTTTGGCAGGGAGAGATTCAGAGCAGACCTCCCGGGACCAGAGCTGGGGAAGGGGTTTGTGCAGGAAGGAGGGGGAGCGGGGGCCTCAGAGAGAAAGGGGTCCAGGTCACCGTACATGACGGGATAACGCCGCCTGCATGGCGGGGAGCGGGGAGGTGGTTCTGGGTGTAAAAGGGATTGAACTAGGGAGCTGTGGTGTAGGGAGCTGTGACCGTCGTGGCTTCCCGAGCCATCGGAGGTCTCAGGAGGCGAGGGTTCCTGGGAAGATGAACAACTCCGCCTTCCCTCCCTCCTAGGGGGAGTCTCCATCCATGGACATCCTGCGGCGGCTCATCCGAGAGGAAGTGGAGAAGCAGCTGGAAAGTGAGTAGCTGGGCTTTATCACAGCCCTGTAGGTCATGTCCTGGGTGCTTTTAAGAGCCCCAGGAAGCAGCTGGAAAGTGAGTAGCTGGGCTTTATCACAGCCCTGTAGGTTGGGTCCTGGGTGCTTTTAAGAGCCCCAGGAAGCAGTCCTTCAGGACTTCTGCAGCCTGGTTGGAAAAGGCAGCTTAAGAGCGGCTCCAGTAGCAATCAGGGTCGAGGCGCACCTTGCAGGCTCCAGCCAGCCTCATCTGGCACAGATCCTGCTCCAAGCTTCTCTTCAGGGAAGCTTGAATTGCCGCTGCTTGATTACCTCTAGGAAGCTCACCATCTACAGAACAAGCTTCTCATGATCATTTCTTCTGTGCACTCAGTTGTTTATCTAATGAGGAAGCAGCTTCGACAGGCCTGCAATGGGCCTCTTAGAACTCACAGCCCGGGGAAGAGACAGAGACATAAACAGACAAGGCGGCTTCAGTACAGTGAGAAATTCCTGTGGTATAATTTGGCACAGGGGGTGTTGAAGAGGACGGATGAAAGTACCTAGGATAGCTCAGGGGGCGGATAGGTGAGGAAGGGCTTCCCGGAGGAGGGGCCATGTGAGCTGAAAGCAGGGACAAGATCCCAGGCCTTTGGAACAGCATGTGCAGAGACCCTGAGGGGGGCCTGAACACACAGTGCCTTCAAGGAACTAGAATCCTCTTAATCCTACTGCACTGGATTTACTGTGAAATCCCAGTCTTGCCTGAGCCCCATACACAGCAGGTGCTCAGGAAGGGAGAGAGATGGGAAGGTAATAGTAATAACACCAGCATGCAAGGCCGGCCCTATGTCGGGTGGAGTCCTCAGCACTCACGCATGTTAACTTGTAGAAGCCTCGGTGAGCCTGTGAGGCGTGTATGATTGTTAGGATCAGAGATGCTAAGGAACTTAACCGAGGCCCAAGAGCTGGTAAGTGTCTGACCAGGGTTTGCATGCAGGCAACCGAGCTGCAGAATCCAGGCTCTTAACCGTCACTTTCTCTCGACCAGTGACCATCCCCACTGCCCTCTGTGTGGGAAACTGTTAGGGGAAGAAAGTCACAGACAACTCTGTAGTAAGGAAGATCGGAAACCCACTGCTATTCCCAGGCACGGATGGACAAACGGGAAGGACGTGTTTATTCATGGGGTGGTGTCTCAGACAGTTACTCTGCACCTGGCACATGCCAGACTCTAAGTGGGGTAGGGGACGCAGCACTGAACAAGATGACCCTCTTCCCTGCCCTCTTGGGGTGTCCAGGTGAGCATGGTCTGTCTCCCTACGCAGGAGAACCAAAGACGATGCCCCGGAGTGGACAGCACAGAGCTGGGGTCGGTGGAAAGGAAACCAAAGGCTGGCATGGTGACTCCCACCCGGCGGGGTGGGTCCTGAGGGCTCCCGCGTGGCGATCCCCACGTTCTGCCTTCCGAGGGTTGGATTAATCGGTGACAAGAAGGGCCTCCGCCTGTGAGGAGTTTCCAGCCCTTGGGCAGAGACAAGCCCTGTTTTGAACTAGTTTAACTGGAGCGTCTGCTGGGCTGAGTCCTTTCTTCCAAATACTCTTTTGAGGAGGAAACATCAGCTCCACTTTCAAGATGAGAGAATCAAGGCTCAGAGAAGTGAAGCGCGAGGCCAGCTCTCAGCGCTAGAGCACAACCCTCCCACACCCGTGTGTGAGACGCCGGGGAGGGGCTGCCGTGGGAAGCCAGCCCAGCGGGCTGTCAGAAGCCCCCCGACTCTGCCTTGGTTCTGCCACCAAGGTACCGGGAGGGTGTCAGCATGCCTCTCTGGGCTGGGTCACACGCCCTGCAAGATGAAGGGCTTGGCCTGATTGTCTGGACCGTATGGCCAACAAAGCAGAAGCCCTTGGTGGCCCTCGGGTGGGCTCTGTATGCCCAGTGCAGAGGAAGGGCGTGGCGGCCGGCAGTTGGACCTCTGGGGGTTTTGAATCAATTCTGTAATCTTCACGTTTCAGACGCCTAAGGATCATTAGTGATGTCATACCCAGCCCTTCATTTATAGATGAGGAATTCAACGCTTAGAGAGGAGGAGTCCCTAAGCTGCTCTGTGTAAGCCACTTAAATCCCACCCACCCCCACCGGCCTCAGTTTCCCCAAACTGACAATTACAACAACAACAACTGCTGCTGCTGCTATTACTGCTGTCAGTGGCACCTCGATCACAGCAGCGATGTCCACGCAGCACTTAGCTTGTTCCAGGAGCAGTTTCAACGCCTTGTCTCATCTGCGCCATCCTCACACCAGCCCAGTGGGGTAGCGGTTATTTCATTGCATCCATTTTGCAGAAAAGGCAACGAAGGCTAAGAGAGGTCAAGTAGCTCGCCCAGGGCCACGCAGCCGGCAGTGGCTGCCTTGGGACCCCAGCCCAGGCTGCCTGGCTCCAGAGGCCGTGGCTGTATGTACAGGTGCCGTGGCTGTATGTACAGGTGCCGTGCAGTGTGCTCTTGATGTAGTTTCTCTTGCTCTTGTTTTGCAGCTGTTACTGTCTCCCCAGGGCTGAGCTTGGCAGTGAGCTGCCATCCTGTCTTTGGTCCTTTATCCCTCCTTCATGAAGTGTCTCTCTGTTTTTCCTACTCCACAGCCAAACTCGCCTACCTCCTGGCCCAGATGCCCTCAGCGCACACCAAGGCCTCTCAAGGCAGACCCGGGCCCCCAGGGCCCCCTGGAAAAGATGGGCTTCCAGGTCGGGAAGGCCCCATGGGGGAGCCAGGACGGCCAGGGCAGGGGGGTCTGGAGGGACCCTCTGGGCCCATAGGTCCCAAAGGTGAGTGAGGACCCAGGAAGATGTGCTTTGTACACGACACGAGGGCTGAGAAGGAACCAGGGTGCGTGGCATGCGTGCCACTGAATATGCATGATTCAGCCTGTTCTTCTCTCCTGCAGCCTGCCAACACCCTGCATTGTGGCATCATGTAATTTCTTCATATGCAGAAGAGGTTTTCATACTTGACATTTTTGCAAAATGATGCTTCTGCCAGGAGGATTGAGTCTGTTTCCTCCTACTGTCTTTTCTCTCTCTGTCTCCACTGCGCAAGTTCCAGGGAGTAGCACAAAATGCCTTCTTTTTCCCCTTTCGAGTTGGGAAGTCAGTGAGGAATAAGACATTTAGTCTCCAGGCAAATGGGCATTAAACACCAGCTTTACATGTGAATAAAGTGGTTTGCGCTAAAGCTGGGCATGGCTGCCAACCCTCCTGCTCTCAGAGAGGTGCCTTACCCGGACACAGCTGCTCCCAGCAACAGGGAGTCTCTCCTTCAAGGGGCAGCGCCTGCCCCACTTAACACAGCGCACTGTGGAAGCGGGTCGGAAGGCACTCTCTTTGCAGGCAGACAGATGTGAAAGGGCAGGAAAGGACGTGAGCCCAAACTCACCAACCTGATCATTCACCCTTTCTCTCTGGCAAGGAGTAAGCATGGGGTGGGGAAGAAGCGGTGCTGTGATCTCAGCTGCCACTTGGTGACTGAGGCGGGGGGAATGCATGCCCCTAACATCTTCCTCTTTCAATCTTCCATTCCTTAATTCTTTTTTTTTTTTGGTTGCTGCAAGGTTTGCGGGATCTTAGTTCCCCGACCAGGGATTGAACCCACGCCCTAGGCAGTGAAAGCTCAGAGTCCTAACCACTGGACCACCAGGGAATTCCCTCTTAATTCTTTATTCATCGATTTATTCCTTGTAATGTTTCTCCTACTGAACTTTTTGTTAAGTTTGTGTCCAAGTCCTACTTCTTTTGGTTCGTAAAACAAAATACATGAAATCAATGTCAACAAGAAAACATAAAGCATAGAAAACATCAGACTATGACAAAAGACTGACCAAATGTAGTAATCATAACAATAAATAAGAGTGGCCTAAAATCTCCATGAACTAGCAAAATTTCAATTTGGATTACAAAAGAAAATATCATATGTTGCATACAGGAAATATTCTGGAAGCAACATAGAAAAAAAAAAAAAAGGAATGATGAAAAACAAGTTGAGAGAGACAGTTTAATCAAGTTTGTATAGTATTAACCCAAATATAATGTCAAATATCCTCCTGGGGGAATGGACCCTCTTTCTTCTGAACATCTATTAGGATTTTAAATTCCTATGATTATTAGGACTTATCTGATTCTGCTTCACATTAGAATGTTCTTTGTGCCCTGCTTCATCTGTCTTATTAGAATTCAAGCTTCTTGAGAGTAGAGCTGTGTCTTATGTACATGCAGGTTTGTTTGTCACCCAGCTCCTCCTTGATAAAGGTTCAAGTAAAATGCTTTTAGAACATGGTGAAGAGTAGGCATATGTGAGTGGATGTGTATGGAAATATGTGTATACAAGAGAGTGTGGGTGTGAGCATTTGGGTGCCTGTGTTTGATGTGTTTATCAGTGTATGCATATTTTTGCTAATATATGTGTGAATGTACATATGTGTATGTGTAATTGGGTAGTTACGCACTTGAGTGAATGTTTACGTGTATATATGTGTATTTGAGCAAATGTTTGGAGGGAGTGTCCAATTATTTTGGTGTTCACATGGGCGTCTTTCTGAATGCAAGTGTGTGCTTGAGTGTGGGTGTGAGTGTGTGAACGAGAGCTAGGGGTCCTAGTGTGTGTTTGAGTGCGGGTGTGTGCGTGTGAGTGTGTGAACAGGAGCTAGGGGTGCGAGTGTGTGCTTGAGTGTGCATGTGAGTGTGTGAACGGGAGCTAGGGGTCCGAGTGTGAGGGGCGTGCAAGCCATGGAAAGCACACCAGCAGTGCTAGCCCTGCCCCCCGCATGGCGGGGCTCCCTCTCTCTGCCACCATCCTGGGTCTCTACCATCAAAGATGCATGTTTCTCTCACCAGGTGAGCGAGGAGCCAAAGGTGACCCAGGTGAACCTGGAGTTGGCCTCCGAGGCGAGGTGGGACCCGCCGGGATCCCAGGTAGGAGCCGGCGCTGGGCTCTCAGGTGGGGGAGGGCCCTCCAGCAGGGAGTGAGCCGCATGGGGCAGCCCTCCATCCTGCATCGCCAGGGGCCTTGGGAGCAGCTGGGAGAAAGGGCTGGCTTAACTACTGACGAGGCGGAACCCAGATTTGTTTTATTACATCTTTCTAAAACGTCAGCTTCTTGGCTCACTATGCAAACTGTAGTATATCCCATGAGTTCTTGAGGTGTATCCCGTGAATTAAAAGTCCTGTGAAATGGTCCTGAAGAAAACTGATTTGGCCTTAAATAAGTCAGGACAGTGCTGGGAGCCGTGCTTCTCTTTCAGACATTCCTAGTACAAATTAACTTCTTTGGTGCAGTGCTAAGGGACCTTGCATAAAAAAATAATGTTTATTTCAGTTAAACCAACATTTTCCAAACTCACTTGAATGTAGAATGCTTTTTCTTTCACTATGTAATTTAATACCCTGTTACTATTCTCAGAACACATTTTGGAGAATGCTGGCCACGTGGCAGGGTGGCCAGCCGTCCTGGCCTTTCTGGGGCTATGGGGTTCCTGGGACATGGCCCTTTGAGTTTTAAAACCTGAACAAGCTGGCCACCCTACCTAATGGCTGTATGGGACTAACTCTAGAACACAGCAGTATCGCATTCCAAGATGAGGTGTGGAAGAACTCAGACTGAATTGTTATCAAACTCCACCTCATTGAGGCTTCTATTTTTATTTAATTTTACTTTATATGATTCCCCGTGGTCATTTCTGAATATTAGGCCTGCAGGTCATTTTATTTTTAGTGCTTATATCTGCTTGATTTTCCAAAGTTCCTATGGTGGAAATGTATTGTTATTCTCATGAGAGAAGATAACTAGACATACATTATACATATTTGTGATAGCTTGCCTACTTTTCAATAGCTTAAAATATTAAGAATACTTTAAAAATAAGGCAATTCCAAATAAAGATTACAAGGCCGAACAGAAAACATTGTGATGGGGGAGATAATTGTACCATCGTGAGGCTGAGATGATGACTAGATTTCAGTGGTTCCCACCTGAAGGAATGAACAACACCGCTGGCTCAAAACTCAGTCGAGGCAGGAATACAATAAATTAAATAACTGCTACTAAAGCATGAACAGAATTCTTGCAATGTCCAAAGATCATTTAAAGGGAAAAGTTTACTTTTTGTTTATTTTATGGAGGGACTCAGATTTTCTAACAAGGTGATTACTAAGACTTAAGGAAGAATATCACTGTTAAGGTTAACTACGACACTTAGCACTGAGCTTCCCAGTTGCCAAAGCAAAAAGGGAGATTGATTACCTATGATATTATGATGCTTAATAAAATGGAGGCATAGAAGTTTGTTTTAAGTAAACAACCTAAATGGGAAAAGAATTTGAAAAATGATACACGTATATGTATAACTGAATCACTTTGCTCTATACCTGAAACTAACACAACATTATTAATCAACTGTACTCCAATATAAAATTAAAAGTTAAAGAAAAAAAAAGATTTAACCAACAAAAAGAGAAAGTTTGTCTTAGGTAGTATTTTCTGTATCTAAATTTTGGGCTGTCAGTTACTTACTTCCTACTTACATTGTCTTTGACTCTGATTTGCAGAGTAGTTTAATGGAGTCCATGTATGTGGTTCAAATTTAACATATAGATAAAGCCTAGAAACTACAGAATAAATGGCACCATTTAGATATTGGCTAACGGAATGTGACGAGGTATCTCCAAGGGTACTTGAATTGCGGCTGATGGTTAATGGTGAGGACTTGGTGTCCCAACTCAGATGCATCTCCTAGAACCAGACACAGACGGTCCGGTTTCTCTTTTCCTTGTAACAGAGGATGCGTTCCCTACCTGGCCTCCCTCTCCCCTTGCTTATTTCTCTCCTCTGGCACCCTGAGTACTGTCCTAATCCAAACCGTTAAGGCAACCCTTGTCCTGCAAAGCAAGGTGTCCACATTTCCTGCTACCTGGTGTCCGTGTGGACCATTCTGATCTCTCCAGGCAGGGCGCCCAGACCATGGGGTGTTCTGAGGTTGTTGAGTCTTCAGTTCATACTGAATGGAAGTAGCGAGATCAGGGCTCATTTGCTGCAGAACGAACTTGAACCACCTTCTGTCTCTTTTGCTCCTTGGGCCAGGTCAACCCGGGGAACCTGGCTATGCTAAAGATGGGCTGCCCGGGGGTCCCGGTCCTCAAGGGGAGACAGGACCAGCTGGACACCCTGGCCCCCCAGGACCCCCCGGCCCCCCTGGCCAGTGTGACCCCTCCCAGTGTGCCTACTTCGCCAACCTCGCTGCTGCTAGACCTGGTAATGTGAAGGGCCCCTAGAAGAGTCCCGAATGCCAGGAGACGGCGGTGGATTTCTGAAACTTGAACGCAGAGCCCGATGGGAAGCAGAGGTCTTGAGACATTTCAGCCTTGTATTTTTTTTCTTTCTTTCTTTTATCATTTGTTTTTGTCTTATTTTCTTGAGAGACCTCAACATTATTAAAACCAACAGATGCTGCCGGTCGGTCAGATTATTATTATTATTGTTGTTGTTGTTAATTATTATTATTATTTCATATGGTAATGCTTTTCGAGTTTTTCCCCTCTCCTCTCAAGTTGGGAAAACTTGATTCGTGGGGCAGGGGATTGTTTGTTTCTCGTTCTTCTGACAGCCCCCATTTGAAGCGTAGCTGCCAGTTTTAAGGAAACTCTCGGTGCTATAAACCCCGACCAGACACTTGCCAAACTTACCTCTTTCCTCAAAAGGAAACTTTAAGAAAATGAGGCAATGGGCTTCTATTCTTGATTGTGCCCAGAGGTCGCCCAGGGAGAAATTATCCACCAGTCGCTACTTCCCAGGAGAGATAAGTAAAGCAGGAAGAGAAGGAATTTGCAGACACGAAGAACATTCTCTCCTCCTGATGGAAAGTGCACGCAGAAGAGCACAGAATCCCTCCTCTGGGAGCCAACTCAGCATCTCAGTGTTTCAAACCTGCGGAAGTGAAACACTGTCGCGTGGCTGGCAGCAGCTTCCTGGAATCCCACGTCTGCACCAAAAATGCGGGAGCCGGTGTGGAAAGAGTAGGCCCTGTGTGTTAATTTGGCTTCTGAGCCGTGGACAGAACTCCTCCCTGCCCCTCACTGTTGGTTTCACTCTAATTTTGAAATAACGGGGTCCAGAGACCACTCCCGTATGTTTTCCTGATGGTGAGCAATTGGCCGGGGTGCTGGCCAGAGCTGGGAAATGTGTGCCTCCAGCTTCTGGCTCTGAAATAAATGGCATCGAGTGTGTGTGTGTAAATGACATGCCCAGCTTGAACAGGTGCTCAATAAATCCAAGTTTCCTTCTCTTCGGTTTCCCGAGACGATTCCTTTCTTATCGCCAGCGTCTGCCCCTGCGTAAAGCCCTCGAGGCCGGGGTTGCATCATTTTCCCCGGGGGGCCCAGCCCAGAGCCACGGTCCAGTGCCCGTGCTGAGTGCACACGTGGGTGAGCTAGTGCGCGTGACCGTGCCGCTTCCTGGACAGCGTACTTATCCAGCACCTCCTTTTTATCACCTGTGTGCTAGATGCCTCTAATCAATTCAGGAACCCGGAGTACAGACATCCAAAGATGTCAGAAGGTTCCATATGTAGAGAAATATTATTGCCACAATTTAAAAATAGGATCCAAGACCTACTTCTCTCATCCAGTTGGTTGGAGCTGAATCTGGGGGTCAGTGGGTGTCAGGGTCCTCGGGAAGCAATGCCTGTCGGTGCAGGATGAGACGACCTCCTTCCTGTCTTTGCACGTCTACCATCTCAGTTTATTCACACAACCGTAAAAGACACAAGGGCGTTATTCTAATATCCTTTTCTGTTTGAAGAAACAATCCCAAAGACCTTAGATATCCTGTAATCCAGTGACTTAAAAAAAATTTGACCATGACCCACAGCAAGAATACGATTTCTTTGTGAGTCAGTGTATGCATACCTAAATATAAAACTAGGAGAGCTTAGTGATAACGATATTTATCCTGACCACAAGGCCCTGTAACGTTTACTATTCTATTTCATTACAAAGATGCTCATCACAACCTACTGAGTTGATGCCATGAGCCACCAGTGCGTTGCAACCTACAGTCAGAAGAACAGTGCTCTGGTCTAGAGGGAAACTGAGGCACAGAGAGAGCCTGTCTCGGGCGCAAAGCCTTGTGTAGAATCCAGTTCTCTGATGCCCTGAGCATCTTTTTTCTCTTCACAGTTCATTTTGCTTCTGTATTTTAAGCCGTCCATCATCTGGACCAAGAAGAAGGGTTTTATACAAGAGAAAGAATGATTTGGGTGAGTCCACAGACTTCTTTGATTATGGGGGTTCTCAGACCCTCGGGTGGGGTATTAAGAGGGGCCAGGGGCGTTCCTTCCCTGAGGATCTTGGAGTCATCCAGCTCCCCGTGTGGCTTGGGAGTGGCCGCGTTTGTGGGCAGCTGGGGGAATTCGTGGACTGTACTGAGTCCTTTCCAGGCACAGAGCTTGATGGGTTTCTGGAAATAAAGACAACTACCTCAGCAGCACTGAGTATTTTGGTAATTTCCAGCTTAAAATACATGAAAATGATAGGCAGGGAAGTGCAGGGGTGTGGGGGTGGGAGTGGACCGAGAGGACAGCGCGCTGTGGTTTCCATCTGCCTTGACAGGGCAGCTCCTTCTCCGGGGAAGCGCCTCCAAGACCGCGGCCTGGTTCCGGAGGGGCTCTGAGGGTGGATGTGTTGGTCACGCGGATGATGCTGATAGCGTCTGGCCTGAGAACTAGAGAAAGTCAGTCACAGGTTGAAAGAAACATCACAGCAGTGTTTTTAAACCACCGAGAGCCCTAGGGGGGTTCTGGAGGGGCCCTGCCAGTAGCCAGGAGGAGATGGGGTGCAAACGGGTGGGCTCCAGTGCCCCCCAGCCAGAGAAGTTCAGACTGCTCCTGTTGTGCAGTGGGCACGTAGCACATGCTTTCCATGCCCGCCCTGCATTCCTGTGGCACTTCCCTGGAGTGGGCAGCCCTGTGTGTGGGGACAGGGGTCCACCTTGAGCATCCCTCGAGGAGTTTCTCTGCTTTTTGGCCTCATGGCTCTCTCTAATGCCCTGGAGGGCTTTTTGCCCAGAAGTGCAGGGGACTTAACGCCCCCTCGGGGTGGCCCTCAGCCAGTGGGGTATGGGAACCGCAGGAGAAAGGCCTCTGTCCTCCCTTACTTTGGAGAGAACATTCTGAAGTGCAACCTGTATGGCTGCTCAGACCGTCCGCAGGGGGACAGGCTCGATGATGCGTCGGTATGGCTGTCCCTGCTCCCGGCTCAGACCCCCAAACAACCTGTGCCCGCGTCCCAGGATCAGGCTCCACTTCAGGGAAACCCCACCGCGACAGGTCTCCGCAGACGGGCCCTCGCGAACACGGGATTCAGAGCCGGTGCAGATTTTCTGGGGACAAGGACCCTGGGGCCTCAAGGGGGACGGGCCTGCCCCACGTGCTCGCAGCAAACGTGGGAGAGGCATGAAGGATCCCTGTCTACAGCTCTGGTTGGGGGCACCTCAGCGGGCCGTTTCCAGGTACCTGAGGACCACCAGGGTAGGGGCGCCCTCACCTGCCCTCAGCTGTTACCAGGTTGGGGCTGGTTCACGGTGAAAGCTGCTTGCCCAGCCTGCAGGGTAGGGAGCCGCCCCCGGAGCCGGTTCTTACCTCACACCTGCACCTGACCACCTTGCGGAGCCTCACGTAAGGTCACGGCGCTGGGATCCGGGCATCCCACACAGGCAGCTGTCATCCTGGGCAGCTCAGGTGAGAAAGTGGGGGATTGGTCTACACAGCAGGGCATCCCTTTCTCCCCACCCCACCGTCCTCCAGGACACTCTGCCAGGTCTCTGCTTCTGAGATCGGAACTCCCTTTTCAATTCGAGAATGTTTGTTTCTTCCTCTTTCTCGCGGCCTGTTGAGAATTTGTCAGCAGGTGGCAGCGGGCACCTGTCTCGTCTCCTCCCCCAACCTCTTCAGGGGCGGTTACTGCTGCATTTTGGTTGTACTGTTTCCCGAAATATAAAACCCAGAAGCCACAGTTGGGGGGGCATCCCTCAGCAGGGTGACTGCGTGGGGCTCTGGTGTCCGTGCCTCCCACGGGAGGGGCCGAGGTCAGGTTGGGTTCAGGGTCTCTGAGTTGACGGTCCACGCCCAGTCTGCCTCCTGGGTCCTCGGATGCTGAAGGCGTCGTTGGGGCCAGGCCGCGTGCGGCGAGTGTGACGTATTAGGTGTCAGGGTGCAGAGCTCCGTGAAAGGGCCCAACAGCATCACTGGGCTTTTCTTCCTTTGGCGTGGCTCTGAGAGCCCCTTGGCTTCAGTTTCACCTAACATGTGGATGAAGCCCCAGTGCGTGAATGAAGGGGAAGACCGAAGTCACTTCCGTTAACGTTAAACTGAGATGGTCGAATAGAAACCCCAGCGTGGGTGGAGAGTGGGACGGAGGGTTCCAGATCATAGAAACACCAGCAGATTCAGGGAACTTCCAGTGCATCTCTGTTCCAGTTCCTGCCCCCAGGAACTATCATCTGGCCACAGAGGCGGACACCGCAGCACAAGGGGCCACGGACAAGCTCCTCAGTAGGCTCCTGGGTGGGATCAGTAGCTCTGGTCTCCCAGACGGGAGCTGCCTGGGGCCATGGGGTGTGGCAGGGAGGGCTCTGGTCCCGGAGAGAGTGGAGTTTAAGCCTGTCTGGGGCATTTTGAAACACAGAGGGCAGTGATGTTCCAGTGTGAGGGAGCATTCCAAACAAGGACCAGGAGCATCCTTAGAAGGTCAAGCCCGGGGGTTCCCACTGCTGGTCCAGGACAAGGTATTCTCTGGTCCAGGCTCTGTGGGTCCGAGGCTTAGAGATGGGTGAACAGGGCAGAAGGGCAAACCCGAAACGTCACATTTGAAGGATGATCCTTCATTCTGAGACTGAGGTCTGGCTAATTTTTTTAGGGTTTAAAATGTCTCATACTGTGAGAGAAGGAGTGTGTGTGTGTGTCAGGGGGAGTAATACTTATTTGTATATTTGTTTCTTTATAATCCGACTTGTCAAAATAAAGATCTGGTCTAATATCTTCATATTGGTTCCCAAGATTTGTTTTTTCAACTACCAGTTCATAATTCCCACATCTGGGAACCCCTGGTGTAGCCCAAACCTTGATTTATTTTTCACAAACAGGAAAATGAGACTCAGAAAGATACAGTGATTTTCCCAAGATCATAAACTATGCGGCCCAGTGTTTGGGTGCAAAGGCTCACCTCACTTCTTCAGTGAGTTCCCTTTAGGCTCCGTGATCAAATTTTACAGGGAAACTTTGCTTTTAACCTGATAGATTCTTGGGTCTAGTCCGGAATTACTGAATCAGGATCTCTGGGGGATGGTATTAACATGTTTTGAAAAGCTGTCCCCCAGGAATCTCTGCCCTACCCTCAAACCATCCTTGGCTTCCTCGTTCAGGCTGAGCAGCCCGGTTGCCTCATGCTGCCCTTTTTCCTGAGAATAATATCTATTTCAGCCCAAGCCCAGGAGCTCAGAGTTGAGGCAAACCCAGAATTTGGCCAGACTCCGACGCTTCTGCAGATTTTAAGACCTGCAAAGATGAGATGCTTCCTCCTTAGAGTCTGAGGATGCTGCAGCGTGTTTGAAAGGGACAGATAGTGTGCATAAGTGGCCCAGAGAATTGGGCTTCAACCTGCTGTCTCTGGCATTTTCCAGCCAACTCTTGTTTTCTGCCTGCCAACGGCTACAGCCCGAGGACCCATCTCTGTAAGCTTCTGTTCTTTTCCTGGATGCCCCGAGGGCGGTGCAGGAGAGTTGGTTCTGGGCCCCAGAAGGAGAAGGCCTGGTCCTGGCACAGATGCTCTGGAGACTCACAGTAGATGCTCGCTAAACAATGACTGAGACCACGGGCTTCCCAGAGACTCCGGGCTGTGTCGGAGAACCTGGGCTTCTCCTGTGTGGCACCACTAATAAAAACTCACCTCTCTTCCAGCCAGCGGCCGGGGAAGGAGTGACTTCTGCTGTACTGGTCTTGGCTTAGAATCATTCTGTCCTCCACTCGGGGCACAACTCTGGTTTATACTGAAGGCAGGTTGGAGGCTCCTTGATCAGCAGCCCTCAACCCCTGGCTTCTGTGAGCCAGGATTTGCAAGAACTTCCCCGGATTGAGTTCGGCGCAGCTGCAGGGCTGAGCTGCCCCTGGTCAGCTGTTAATTAGCCTCCTTCACTTCTGGTCCCTAATGAGCTATCCAGGTGAGAAGGGCCCCTGCTGCCCTCTGCACTGCAGCTGTGCCAGCCTGAGGATGTCAGCTGAATAACTGAATAACCTACGTTTCCGTTTCCTCCTTTGTGAAGTGGAATTAACATGTACTTCACAGGATTTGTATGAGGATCATTTTTTTCTTCCAGCTTTATTGAGATATAATTGACATATAAAATGGTATAATTTTACGGTGTACAACAGAATGGTTTGATGCATGTATATGTTGTGAAATGATGACCTGAAAAAGGTGAGTTAATACCTAAATGCAGGGCACACGGATCCATCCTTTCCAACATCTCTGTCATCCTTTAAGTGCGATTGAGTCCACTTTGCTTATTTGTTTACTCTAATCCAAGTAGAGAAACCCTTCCTTTCAAACCAAATATTTGCTTTACATGTTTTTCAAAGCATGTTCCCTTAGGTTTTGTCATTTATTCCTTGTTACACACCTGTGAGGGGCGGGGCATGGTTCTTTGTCCCCATGGTAATTTGGAAACTGTGGCAGAGGGTTGAGCCCACCTGCCCCAAGTCACACACACAGCTCACGTCCCCAGCTCACTGCGGGATCACACCAAGGCGTCCAGGGAGCTGGCAAACAGCAGCCTCGGTCTGGGTCGCCTTGTCTGCTTCCCATGGTGCTTTCTCATGAGTAACTGCTTTCTCCTGGCTCTAGGCAGAGGCGAGCTCCAAATGTGCATTTAAAAAACACTTCCGTGAGGGAAAGGAGATGCCACTTGTTCAATTATTAGGAGACGGGTGGCATTTCTGGCTCATCTTGTTGTGGTTGGGGAGGTGCTATTTCAGGGCAATCATTTTGTTTCTCTACTTTTCTTTTCCACTGGGAACATCTATCTTCAGTTTCCTTTTGTGGTGCTATTTTATGAAGCCAGAGTGTGTGCCTATATATAGTAAGTTATTAAAGCCACTGAAAACCATGGATCTGGCTGGGAGGTTCACCTGGGAAGGGAAAGAGAGCGTGAAGCGAGGGGTGTTTCTGTCATCAAGACATTGGAGACCTGGAAAAGTGCATAAAACAAGGCAATTCCAGACACAGATGGCTGCCAGGCCGATTTCACGTTTCGACAACCGTTCCTCCTGAGGCATCATTGGCTCCTGTCCTCACCTCTTATAACCCTGAGGTTCGGGAGAGGGAGTGAACGAGGAGGCCAGCCCTGTTCTGAAAGGCACAGTGGCAAGGAGGCCTTGACCTTTGACCACATAATGAACCAAGATCCTTTGTGTGTAACGGGAATGTTGCTGTTGCCATGGAGACATCGGTAAGGTGGTCTGTCCCAGTCTCACCTTGGTTCCCTTCTGGCATGTTCCCTGTAGTCGGAGAAGAATGGAGAACTTGGCAGGAATTACTGAGCCAGCTGCCACTCAGCACAGGCCTCCAATGGTCTGAGCGGGTGGGAACCCAACAGACAAAGGACGTGGCAGAGACGGGGCTGGAGGACCAGTGTCCAGTCTCAGAGGGATGCTGGCTTGTTTAAGCGAGCAGACGTGGTGCCAGGCGCTGGGGACAGCAAGCCGAACAGGACACGGGCCCATCTCATGGATGGAGGTCACAGTCTAGAGAGATTTAATATAATTATATATAATCATATGTATATAAATAACTCCACGACACTATTTCTGGGCAACACATAGGGAGACAGACACACATGAAACAGAGCCTTACAATTTAATCTGATCCGTGCTATGGAAGAGAAATCTGTAGATATTGTGGAAGGCTCCACAATAAAAATAAAACTAATATCATCTGCCAATGATCCTGCCCACCGTGCGCCTGGAGCCTTGCACAGTTTATCTCGCAACCATTGTGGGGCAGGTGTTTCTAGCCTCGTTTTACAGGTGAGAACACAGTGACAAGGGAGGTGTGGTGACTCTCTCCAGGTCACACGGCAGCAGGCAGGCAGGTCCTGATGCGAAGATGGGCTCTGTGGGGTCCCTGTCCCTTCACCGGCCACCCCAAGGGACGAGACGTGCAGCGAGCCTGGGCCCCTGGAGATTCCTCTTTATCCTCACTCTTTCTCTCAGCCAGCGGGCACTTCTTCCTGAGCCACACTGGGGACCCTTGGGTTCTACTTTTCATCAAATTTCAGGAAACAAGAGTTGTATGGTTTGGACGGGAGTCTGTAGAGATGAGCCGCCTCAGGATGTGAGGAGCCCTGCAGGAGAGACACACCCGCCCCCTCCCGGCATGGGTTCCCTTGGGGAAGGTGGGTCCCACGGGGCGGAGTCAGGACACACAGCCCCACCTGACGCCCCAGCTGCCAGACCACAGTGAGGGGCTGGGAGGGCCGCTCAGAAGGAATTGAGAGCCATAGCATCACATCAGAGAACACCGGTCTGGACCTCAACTGTGACGTACAAAGAACTGGGGACATTTCACCTGGAGGGAAGAATGCAGGGGCCTCACAGCTGAATCCAGGCGCCTGAAGGGAGATGGAAGAAAGGCAGGGATGAGTCAAGTTAGAAGATGACGGTGGTCACCTGGGCTCCATGAAACCATTTCTACAGAGCAGCCCAAGGAGAGGGGGCCCCGTCCTGAAGGATGAGAATCTTCCAGGTGCTGTGCGGGGGGATGGTCATACCACTGCCCGGGGTCAAGATGGGAAAACTGTGCCGGCTTTGTGGGAGTCATGGCTTGGGGTTTGGGGATGGGGCTTCCTTATGGGAGGACAATGAGAAGAGGATGCAGGTACCAAACAGGTTACCAGGAGAGACACTGGAAAGAAAAGTTCACAAGACCGTGTCAGAAAGAATCTTCTAGGTCAGAGTTGGGTAGGAATGAGGGTGAGGTGGGGAGAGGAGAGAAGTGATAGTTACAGATCACCTTGTAAGTGACTGATATTGGCTTTGACAGCTCTGTCTGTCTTCCTTCTCTCTCTCTGTCCTTCCCCCTGTCTCTGACAAATCCCGCCTCTGTCCTCCGATCCGAGAGTCTGTCTCCCTCCCTTTTCGCCTCTCTTGGTGTCTCTCTGCCCTTCTCTGTCTCCCTGCCCTTCTCTGTCTCCCTGCATCTATTTTATACCTTTTCAGTCTTGCACTTTTGAGACTGCTGGCTTAGCCCTCCCTGGACTCTTCTCCCCCACCTCCCCCTGCCTCTCTCTCTCCTCCCCCTGCCTCTCTCCCCTCTGAGCCCCAGCACCCGCCCCTCCCCTCACCCCTGCTCTCATTCTGAAGCTCCTCCAGGGCTGCCCATCTTGGAAGCGTCCAGCTTCCGGGCCCAGTTTCCACTCCTGGATGCTTGGCATGCAAGCCAAACAGCCTCAGCTTTCCGGGCGGTGGTGGCGATGGCCCAGGGGCTTATTCATTGTGGGGGGGCGGGGTGGGGAAGGGCTTTCCCAGCCCGAGGCAGAGGCTCTCCTCTGGGGAGGAGTGTGGAGTCCCCTGAGCCCTCCACACCTGGCCTGCCCCACGGCCTCTTGTTCATCGCCCAAGGATGTGAGATTCATAATACATCCCTTTCCAGCCTGCGGCTGCACGATTGGCTTTTCCCCCTGAAGTCTGAGCTAGTTCTGCTGCGGGGTTAGGCGAGTGCTTCCTTGCCCTCTAGGCGAAAGCGGGGCTCTTGCCTTTGATTGGGTGCATGCTTGTCACGGGCTTTTCTCTGTTTAGAATCCATTTGTTAGCGCTTCTGCTTAGGGAGCCTCGCAAAGCTGGTCATTCACAGACACATCTTCTGCGTCTGGAATTTTAATGGACTTGATTTTCTTCTCCAAGCACTTTAGGACTGAGGGACGCAGATGGGGCTTCCTCCCCATCTTGAGTGGGTCCAGCCTCCTCCTCTCTGAGGCCACCCCCTCCCCCAGTGAGGAGGCCTGTCCTTCTGAGCTCTGTCTTGCAGCAACTCCCAGGCTCCTTGTCCGGAATTTTCTGAGCACACTCCCGGATTCTGGAGCTGCAGGGCTTCTTCCACTCGTGCGGCCATCTGGTCTCCTCTGGATGGCGTGGCAGGCGGTCGAGGTCTGGCCTCCGCTGCCTCCCTGGCCCCAACTCCGAGGATTACAGACTTCCAGGCCTTCCCCAGTAGCCACACCCAAGACCTTCGAGACCCAAGTGCCCTGCTGTTGCCGGCAAAGGGTGCCCCTCTGCCAGGACACCCCGGCATCGCCCACTCCATTCTCCCCCCTCAACCAGGTCCCCCCAGCCTGTCCTCAGGGTCCACTCAGGCTTCACTGGTGCCTGGAGCCTCCACTGGAGTGCCATGGAGTCGGCCACACCCTCAGGGGCGCTGGGAGAGGCTGGAAGCTCAGGCCGGCAGGGGTTGCTGACCCCACGGCGAGGCGGGCTCTCCCGACGCGGATGCACACGGACTCCAGTCCCTCCCCGCTTCCCACGTGTGCAGCTGCCGCAAGTCTCAGAAGCATCCTCCGCTTTGGTTTCCTCCTCGCTATGATGGGATCAAGCACAGCGCCTCCTTGATAAGACCCTGAAGGGATTTAATTACATTATTCTATGAAAAGTACTTGTAATAATATCTGGCCTATATTAAGTATGCAAAAACCACAAGCTGGTGTCATCATCAGTAGCATTATTAACATCACGTCGGGAAAGCTTTTCTGTGTCCCCTGCCCTCCCTGCTTCCTCCTGAGGCCAGCTAGCTGTCAGCATATAACAGGAGGCTGCAAGGAGCCAGCCGCCTACCTTCCCTGCCACACCCCCCCGCCCCCCACCCGTCATGACAGGTGCTGGCGATGCGCTGTGGGGCGTGGGTCAGAGGGTGTGTGCTTGGCTGCTCTGTGGACCCCAGTCCTCAGGCCAGAGCACCTTTCCCTGGAGGCTCCCCTTGGTCCCTCCACCAGGACCCACAGGGCCTCCCTTCCCTCCACCCAGCAGTGAGGCCGGGAGGAGTGACAGCTGGCGGACAACCGACTCCAGGAGCCCAGCAAGGAGGAGGGGGGACCAGAGGAGGGGCAGGGGTGAGGTGGTTGTGGATGGAGCTGAGGGGAGCCGCAGGGGGAGAGGTGGGCTAGTGAGAGTCTGGGAGTGGCCTCCGCCCACCAGGGCCCTGGCTCCATGTCCCCTTCTAAGTCAGGGGAGCTTCGGGCCGAGTCAGGCTCAGGTTAAATACATCGGGGAGGCGACCCTAAATCCCCACTGCACCGTGGGACCCCTGGGCATTGAGCGGTATTGTTTACCGTGGAGGAGAGTGATTCGTCATGCCGTGCTGCATCTGTATTGATTTGTTATACATCTGCAGATGGAAAGCGACTTCCAACCCGTCCGCCAGCTCCAGTCCAGCACCACCCAGTTCTCCCTAGTTTTCTCTTTCCACACCTGTAACTCTCTCCTCCAGCACTGAGGAGTGGGACCCTCGTCCCTAATGTATTTATTTACTCATTTGATTAGCCCCCTGTGTGTTCTCAATCCCACTGCTGTCAAGTCCCTGACCTCGCCGGGGCGCTGAGGCTCCGTCCCCCGGAGCCCCGACACTCCGTCCCCCGGAGCCCCCTACCAAGGGTCCCCACCTGCCTCGGCTTTGGCCTCCCGAGCCAGCTGCCCTGTCCCTCACCCCCTACACGGTTGCCCTCCTCACCCGCTGGGGCTCTGACCACCCTGGGCATGCCCCTTCACCCTGCCTGCCATCTCTGCTTGCCTGTCTTCAAGACCCTTTCTCATTTACCCCAGCAGGGTGCTTATTCCTTGAGGATCCAAACAGACCCATCGTAAAGCACCACCAGTGAGTGCACTCAGACAGTGGCCTTTCTGTGCCCACGAAGCTGCCTGACCGCCCGGATTCTGATGGAGACCCACCCTGGGCGGGCTGGTGAAAATCTGTCTCTACTCTGTCTCCCTGGAGCTCTGCCCTCCCCGCAGGGTCTCCTCCTTGAATTCCACTCCCCTCCCCAAGCCTGGGAGCTGGGAGCGTGCCATTCCCAACCTCTGCCCACAGTGAAGTGCGTTCCTCTTCAGGACTTCCTGAAACTCCTGGGAGAAGAGAACATTTCCTGGCGCCACTTGACCAAACACCGAGGGACCAAGGGGAACCAGAAACAGAAGATGCAAGTGGATCAAAGATGGGATCTTCCCACTGAGGTCCTTTCTCTTCAGATCAGTTACACCCCAGACCCTGACGGCTTGTCTGGCTTTTTCTGCCCCTTCCTCTCACCACCAGTTGGGGTCTGCCTGTGATGGTCATCTCCTGGACACATTGTCCTCCTTGGAAATGTGGAAACATCTGAGGTACTAGAATAAAGACACCTCTCCCATCCTCCTCCTCCATCCATCCCAAACCACTGCTCTGCACGGTCTTGGCTATCTCCTGCCAGTATGGGCACCGGCGTCATCTCTCTGGTCTCCCCGCCCCAGCCGTCCTCCCCTCCCGCCTCCAGCGTGCTCATCCTGAAGCCATGATGCTGGAGAATCCACTCCCGGGAACAGTACTTCCTAACAACCCTCTGTGACCTGCACCCTCCAGGCACCAACCTTCTCCCAGCCCCTGCATTTGCCCAACTCTGCTGGAGTCTTTTGCAAACACTCTTCATTTAATTCTTCCAGCCACATTGTAAACTCGTACAGGATGGAGATGCTGAAAAGGTGAAATGACTTGCCGAGGCTGCAGCAAACGCTGACTAGAAGGAGCTGGAACAGATCCAAGCGTCTGGCTCTGGTCCAGAGCTTTCTGTTAGGACCCGGTGGAGGGAGGGCGGCCCCCGCTCCTGGGAAGATGCCTACCTGCCCGGTGTGTCACATCACCAGCTCTGCCTTGTGGAACAGCCTGTTTACCTAAGGTGATGCGGACTGATTTTAAGACAGATGAAAATAAGGAGATAAGCCAGGGGGAAATTTCTCTCTCCACTTTTCCCTCTGTGGACCAATGAGCTCCATCTCCCCGCCCAGCTCTGAGCCATGCCCTAGAGAATCTCAGACTGTGTCTCTGCTGTAGAGGATCTAGCAGTCCAGACGAGGACAGACGATGAAGCCACCCCAAGTGGCCTGTCTATGTTGGGCTGTGTGATTCCACCCCCATGGGAAGGTCTGAGCGGCATGTCCCTCTGCAGCCACGTGTGTGCTTGGCCACCAGCAGCACAATTGTTTGCTAAAGGGCTGCGCCGCCCACCCTTCCCGCGGTCACACTAGGGACACTGTTACACCGTCCCTTCCACGAGGCCACACGTACACTGTGCAGAAGAGGAAGCCGGAACGTGGTGGAGCTGGGGTTTAATGCACACGGCCTGGCTCCTCCGGGCCGGCCACCTCCCTGGCCGGGGTAGTCCTTTACTTTCAGTCTTCGGATCTCTGAGGGCCATGATCAGGTGGGGCCCCCTGAAGCCTTCTCTTCTCCAGACCACACATCCACCTCCCCAAGGTGTATGCCAGAGGAGGGCTTTCTTCCGTGGTGGGTTCTGGGAGTTGTTAGGAGCAGAGCGGAGCAGTAGAGGGTGAAACTGCTTTTGAAACAAGCTCTGAGCTCTGTTCTGCTGCCTGACCTCCTCCTGGAAGGGCCCTCTGGGGAAAAGGACACAAAGGTGGTGGCAGAGGGGCGGGGCTTTCTTACGGGGTCAGTGTCCTGGGTCCTCCTAGTTCAAGACCAAAGAGAGAAACCTCACGTCTTTCAGAGGACAAGTGAAGGCAAGAGGCAATCACGCCTGCGACTGAACCACGTACATACATATAATTTTCATAGTCAAGCCCCAGGATAGATGTGCTTGTCACCCCGTTTTACAGATGGTAACACTGGGGCTCAGAGATGTTAGATGTTAAAGAAGAAAGGACTTTACCCATTTCCACAGGGCCAGTCAGCAGAGGATTCAAATGGAGGCGGAATGACTTTTCTCTGCAGGCAATGTGTTGCTCTTAAATTTATTTTTCATTTATTTCCCAACATTTGATGGTGACTGAAAATCATTTAACCACTCACACTTGACAGTAGCACAGAAAGAGGATACACTACTTTATGGATCTGTGGTTACTGCTGAACATATATTTGGGCTGAGTTTTTCCAACTGGCTTTGTGGGTTACAGCCAGGCATGATGTCCTGGGGCTGCAGCTCCGTCTATATATTTATGGTCTATAACTTACCAAAGAGCAGTTGGTAACTTCACAAGGCACCATTTTAGGTACGAGAGATACAGGAGTTAAAGGGTAATTATTCCTGCCTTTCAGAAAGATTTATTCTAGTGGGGATATAGAGAGACAACGTAACTCTGAAGGACACACACAGCCACACACATACACGCTATATAAAGATATTGAAAAGAACCACAAATAAGATAGAACGAGTGATATGGTAGAGTACCTGTCTCAGGGAGATTGGAGGAAAAATCTCCAATAAGATTACATTTGAGCTGAAAGGAGGCAACTGAGCATAGGTCTGGGATGGAGGAGAGGGAATCCCAAGCTGAAGGTATGTGCAAATGTCCTGTGGCAGGAAGCAGGATGCCACGTTTGAGGGATTCTGAATGGAGGGTCTGTGGAGGAGAATGAAGAGCTGGGATCAGAGAGAGAGGAAGGAACCTGCTCAATAAGACCTACAGGGACTGGATAGAGGGCTTGGCTTTTACTCTAAGAGTAATGAAAAACCAAGGGTCCTGAGAAATGTCACTTTGGCAAATTTAGGGGAGGAAGATGGGGGTTGGGAGGGATCAGGTAGGAGGTGTTGCAATAGTCCAGGTGAGGAGGATGGGCTGGGAGCATGGTGGCAGCTGTAGAGGTGGTGGAACCGGGGCTATTTGGGGAATGTTTTGGAGGCACTGCTGAAGGACATCACTGATGCAAGGTGTGAGTGAGGGAGGGGATACTCATACCTTGGTTCAAGTGTTGGCTGGTGAAAGAGACATTGGCTGAAACGAAGATATCATGAGTGTGGGAGAATTTGGGAAGCGATCCAGTGGGGGGACCAATGGTTCTGTTTTACAAAGGTTAACTTGGGATGCCTGAAGACTCCTAAAAGAGACAGCAGTGGGCCTGGATTATGTACCTGGATTTCAGAGAGGAGATGCAGCTAAAGACATAACTTTGAGAGTCGTTAATGTAGAGACGGTATCTCCAACTATAGCAATGAACACGCCCTCTTCTCCATGTGCGTTTCCCTCCAGGAAGAGAGCTGAGTCCAGCGTATTGAGACTCCTAGAGTTTCTAGAGAAGCAGGGGTCCAAGGAAAGCTTGAGGAAGAGGCAGTAAAGTAAGCAAAAGCCAGCCTGGTTCGTGTCAAGAAAGCCCAGAGTATAGAAGTTTTCATAAAGAAGTGGGGGTCAGGCATGCCCACTGCTGCTGAAAGGCCAGGTAAAGTGAGTACAGAGGATGGGCTCTTGGCTGGAGTCAGGTGGAAGTGACTCGTAGAGTTGTTCAGGTCAATTTCAGAGTAGTGATGGGTCTGAGTGCCTAACCCAGTTGGTTGGGGACACATCAGAAGTGAGGGTGTAGAGACGTCAGTACAGAGAGCTCCTTGAGCAATTTTGCCGGGAAGAAGAGCAGAGAGGGATGTGGCCTGGATGCATCTGTATCTGTATCTCTACCTGTACCTGTAAGTATACATCCAAATATACCTGTCTAAATTATATACATTTAAATTATATTTATCTGTATCTAAATTATATCTATCTAAATTATATTTACATCTAAATTATATTTGTAAATTTATATGTATAAATTTAAATGTATTGGGTTGGCCAAAAAGTTCATTCCGGTTTTTGTAAAATCCTACGAAAAACCCAAACAAACTTTTTGGCCAGTGCAGTATTTACATCTAAGATCTAGGAGCCCAATTTCACTTCCTTCAGTGCTTCCAGCCTTACTTTTTCCCCAAGATGTGGTGCCTGTCCCTCCGGGTTTTTTTTGTTGTTTTTTTTAATATTTATTTTTTATTTATGGCTGTGTTGGGTCTTCGTTTCTATGCGAGGACTTTCTCTAGTTGTGGCAAGTGGGGGCCACTCTTCATCGTGGTGCGCGGGCCTCTCATTATCGTGGCCTCTCTTGTTGCAGAGCACAGGCTCCAGACGCGCAGGCTCAGTAATTGTGGCTCACGGGCCCAGTTGCTCCGCGGCATGTGGGATCTTCCCAGACCAGGGCTCAAACCCGTGTCCCCTGCATTGGCAGGCAGATTCTCAACCACTGCGCCACCAGGGAAGCCCTGTCCCTCCGTTTTGCTCTTACCAGTGAGGGTGAATGAGGGCTTCCTATATTTGCAGGACCTGTCACACGCCCATGCCCTGGTCCGTGCGCCACAGCAAAATGAAGAAGGGGGTGAGTGGACGATGCACAGAGTTTAGGTCTCTTGAAAAGTGAGGCCGCGAGGGGCTCCTCACAGGTAAATGGGGGCTGATCACGGAGCATCTTGATACAGGTCGGTATGAGGTTTTTATTCTGCAGGTAAAAAGGAACCAGTAAAAATTTTTTAGTTTTAAAAAATGATGAGTGATGTGATTTGGCCTGGGTTTTAGAAAATTGGTTGTTCATTATATGTTAGGTCCACGTACCACTGCTTAAATGAGAGGGAGAGATTGAGTTTTTTTTTTTTTTTTAGTAAGGAAATAATCCCGAGAGATGGGAAAGGGGAAAAAAGGCAGGGTGAGCAGGCCACTCTGACAGCAGCCTGGGGGCGGGATGGAGGGGAGAGGACCATTGGGAGCCTCCTGAGAGCAGGAAGAGGGGCCTGAGTTGGAGATATGAGAGCTGGGGAGGCGGGCGCGTGCTGGGGGGACCCAGGGGAAAGAGACGCCTTTGCCACTGGGAGGACGCCTCTCAGGCTTCACCATCCCCGATCACCAAGGACTTCTTGCTGTCCCTCGCTTGCTGGAGTGACTTTTGTCCCCAACCTTCTCAAGCATTGAATTATCATAGTTCCCCAGTTGAGAGAGTTTTGTAAGAAGATAAATAGCATAATTACCTACGTGTCAATCCACATGACGTGATTGCACTGAGCAAACATTAACTTGAGCTGCTGCTGCTAAAACAAGATGAAAATCTAATCAGGATGTTCAAGAACTACTTGTCCTACCTTCAGTCTGAGGCATGAATCATGGTTAATGTTTCTTTTTTTTCCCACCCAGCGCTCATTATAACCTATGGCGTTCGCTTCAGAAATGCAATCATCCGCTACACCAGCCCTGGTTGTAAAGACCAAGTGATATTTCACATCCATGTGAGTGGAGGGGTTACATGGCTTTTTCTAGTCCCTGCTGAGAAACCGGGCCGGGAGCTGTCCTTGGTCCAGCCGAGGGGATGCTCTCTAGCAGGGTGAGCAAGGAGAGGACGGCCAATGGAAATTCCTGAGCGCCCTATCCATCCAGAGCTCTCGGTTCAAAAACAATAAAAGAACATCTGCAACAGGACCAAGGTGGGGGAAGAGATTTGAAGCAGGAGACAGGTAGAATGCCAGACCCCTGCAGGGCAGCCTGTCAGAGAAGCCCAGATTTTAGAGTCAAGAGCCATACATCAGCCCAGAGCTCAGAGCTTTATTATCTAGACTCAGAAAAGACGCCAAACCCTAAGAAATCCTTTAAAGGTCAGATACTGCAATAACTCCATCCCAGTCACCACTGTCTTGCCTTCTCATTCATATTAAAAATCTGGTTCCTTAAATGAGTTGTAGAACCCTACATCATCCACACTAGCACCCCCCCTACTCCATCCTCGCTCCCTGCTCCTCTCCACCTCCCCAGCTACTTCCCCCAACTCTGGCTCACTCTGTTTCCACACTAGTTCCTTAATGGGCCTCAGATATACAAGGCAGGCTGCTGCCCCAGGACCTTTGCACATGCAGTCTCCTTTGTAAACCTCTTGCCATGGGTAGCTCAATGACCCTGTATCATTTTCTCTGGTCTTTACATAAATGTCAACTTGTCTTGTGCCTTTCCATGAGAATCTTATGCAAATGACCCTCTTTCCTGATTTCAGATTCCTATTTACCTTATTATTATTATTATTATTTTTGGTCTCCATAGCAGTTAACACCATCTAACACAAGTGTTGTCTGTCTCCCTTCTCTAGAATGTAAACTCCATGGGGCAGAACTTTGTCTGTTGAGATCACTGCGTAATCTTCAGGGCCTCTAACATTTTCTGGAGCACATGTGGGCTCAGCAAATATTCATAGGATGAATATATAACTTAGTGATTCCCCATATGCTGGTTAACAAGTCCTCAATCAGTCGGGAAGTACTGCAGCAGAGTCAGGAATTCTTCATTATCTAACACAACTAATGAGTAATGAGAACAGGTATTGTTCCAAACATCTAAAACTTGACACGCATTCATTAACTTAATCTTCATGAAAAACCTCTGAGTTAGGTTTCACTAAGTTAATGTCTTTTTTTTTTTTTTTTTTTTTACTAATAAAAGAGCAAACAAAGGCAGAGAAAAATTAAGCAACTTGCCTCAAATTCCACAACTCACGAATGGAAGAGCCTGATTTCAGAGTCTATATCCTTAACCATGGTGGGCGGTCATAACTGCTGTCTCTAAAGACTTCAGATTTTTCTTTTTTTTGAACACAGGTTATAATTTTTTGAAATTCCTTGAAGTTAAGGATTCTCTTTGGCCAAAGAAATATAAACAGGATTACCTCGTGTTACTCCTGGGGTGGTATTTTCAGTGTTTTAATGGCCTCTTGGTACCCCATTGGTAACAAGGGATCCCCACCCTAGAGGTCTGGGGATGACCATACACACAGCACGCGACACCAGACAGATGAGATCAACGGCAGTTCATCAGTTACAGATGTCCACACCCCGGCGGGTGAGGACACTGCACACCATGCAGGAACATGGGGGGTTGTAACTGAAAGTGGGGTCCGGCTGCTGGCTGCTCAAAAGCCAATAAAGAGGCAAGCCTGGTGGAAAGGAAAGTTTGCTTTATTTTGGATGCGGGCAACCGAGGGGGAGGGTGGACTCCTGTCCAAAGGGAGTCCCCGACCATCAGTGGAGAAGAGCTTTTATAGGTGAAGGGAGGGGGCTACAGGCAGAAAGAGCACAGTCACCTCTGACAGTCATCTTGAAATTGTTCACGCGATGGTCTGATCAGCATCACCTTGATTGTTTTAGGTACAGTTAGTCTTCAGTTCCAGGGTCAGTTTGTTCCCATTGCTTTGAGGCTTATTCTTGGAATCGCGGCAGCATATGTCATGGCTACAGTCTGGTCATCATGAGTTAACTTCTTTCACCTGGTGGCGGTTTCAGTATCTACAAGACAGCTTACAGGATAGGGTTCAGAATATGATCTATAGCCCTTGAGGAGGAACTAAAGGTCCTTCGCTATGCTTAAGGACTAAATTATTAGTATTATTTAGTCTTGTTGGACTGTTTTCCTTTGTTTCTGCATTTTCTCACTTCTCTGATTAAATTTATTCTTTAGCTAAAGTTTTTCCACAGACAAAAGGCAGGTGGAGGACATGGAGGTCGGGGGAGGACCATAGGGCCCTGCTCCATTTCAGGGTTGCACTTGGGAACAGAGTGAACAAGGAGATACTCTAGGAGGCCAACTTTGTAGTGTCAAGAAGGCAGGGTGTCTCCTTGGTTCCTGTGGGAAGATGCGGTTGCCTTATTTGAATACTTCCGCAAACTGCCAGGGGACCAAACCCTGCTACTCGGGGATAAGCAGGAACTGCACGTGGACCCCCTGATAAGGAGACCTTATCCACAGGTGGGGGGACTCGTGGTGAGCTTGCTCAAGGCCTGCCCAGCTTCACCAGATGTCGAGGCCACATGCAATGTTGAGCCTTAATTTTAGTCCTGATGTCACAGAGGGGATGTGAGGTTAGCCTTGCTGACTCCCCCTTCTTGGGGTGATCGCAGAGGGACATATGGAGGCGGAGCATCTGCAGCCTGGGTCCCCGGCTGACTATGACGTGCAGAGCAGCCTCACTGACCCACAACCAACTCGTAAAGTGAGAGAGAACTCTACCTGCCATCATATACTTACCCCAAGATTCCTGCCCCCTGGTGTACACACCTTCTCCCACTTATTCAATCAAACAATGGTGTAAAGCCTGCTGTGAAGGGATTTTGCAGATGTGACTAAAGTCCCAGGTCAGTTTGAGTTAATAAAAGGAGAGATTATCCTTGGTGGGCCTGACCTAATCAGGTGAGCCCTTAAATGGGACTGGACCCTTCCTGAAGGGAATGATTCTAAGCATGAGAGGGTGTATGGTGGGGGGGGCACATGACAAGGACCAGAGAGTGGCCTCTGGAAGCTGAGAGTAGGCTTGGCTGACAGCCAGCAAGAAAATGTGGACCCTAGTCCTACAACCACAGGACATCAATTCTGCCAACAACCTGACGGATCTTCCCAGTCAAGCCTCCAGATGAGTTCATGACCCCGGATGACACCTCAGTTACAGCCTGTGAGACCTTGAACAGAGGTGTCAGCTAAAGCATGCTGACTCCTGGCCCACAGACTCAGTGTGGTGATACATTAGTATTGCTTTAAACTGTTAGTCTGTGGTATTTCACAACACAGCAATACACAACTATTATAGTTATGTTACTTGTGTTATGTTGAAATAGGGTTGTTGTTATTGGTGGTGGTACTACAATGTCATCTACCCCTTTTGACTGGTCAAACCATCATGGACAGCCGCCTACTTTGTGGCACTTTACAGGCTCATAATTATCCAATTATTCATTTCCTCAGCCAAATTATGTGCTCCAGGACTTGGGGAAGATCGTGTCCGTTTTATTCACTTTTGTACCCTCGGTCCTTCTCTGTGAATCTGCCACATGGTGGACACTGGATGAATGTTTGAAGTGAACACACAAAAGAAGATGAGAAAGTCATGTTCAGTGATGGTGCCAAGGAGAGAGATCAGATCGGCCTGGGTAAAGGAAACCTTCAGGAAGGTGATGAGGTAAGAGAAGGTAGGCGAGGTAGGGAGGTATTCTAGGCATAAGTGACAATATTTAAGGATATTTAAAGAGGAGGCTGGTGACAGCATGGCCCAAGGGAGCCTTCGCCAGGAGCTAGTGGGGCTGCAGGACGTGGAACTGGTGAGGTGGGAAATTAAAGCACAAGGCTATGTAAATCCATCTGTGGTCCCTGAGAACATCGGCATCTTTAAAATGTCTCACCTCGTCTTTCCATGACAAACTCAGAATTCCAATCCAAGCAGTGAAAGCTGTCAGAAGGTAGCAAACAGTAACAAGCAAGTGTGAAATGACAGGGCTTTTTTTTTTCTCAATAAAAATATAAAACTAGAGCTTGACAAATCATGTGGAGCCAAGATTTTTAAAAAACACATATTTTAAAGCTGAAATCCTGGTGAAGATTATTTTGGTCTGACAATTGTCTGTGATGTGAGGCTCAAATCACTCTGGCTGCCAGGACACAAATATATATTCTTTTGCAGTAGGGTTGCTGCTTCTCTTTAAAAACTTGACCCCAGTCATGTGTTTCAGGCTGCGCCCCGGGACTTGAAGTTTAAAGAAAACAATGGCTCCTAATTCTCTAGCTCCTACTATGTGCCAAGGGTTTTGCAGGCATTGCCTCATGACATTTACTGGATCCTGGTTTACGGTGGGGGAAATGAGGGAGCAGGAAGCTGATTTTCCCAGGGTCACAGAGGTGCATGCCATACACAGAGGTTTGGACCCAGAACTGAGAGATTTGAGAGTCCATGTCCTTCCCACGATGGCAAACTCCTCTAGAATTGCTTCTATTTAAAAAGTAATTTTGGATGTATGAAGCCTGTCTATTTTCTCTTGTGTTTCCTGTAAACATTTTGGGATAGCTGGAACCTTTTAAAGATGAAGAAATGAATAATTACTGAAACTAAACTGTATTCCCAGTTTTCTTTCCTCCCTCCCTCCTCTCTTCTCTTCCTCTCTCCCTCCCTCCTTTCCTCCCTCCCTTCCTTCCTTCCGTCCATCCTTCCTTCCCATGTTTAATGATCATCTAAAATGGATTAATCATTGTAGATGACAATGAAACAAATGAAGAAATACAAAATAGTATCTCTGCACTCAAGGGGCTCAAAATCAGTGGTAAAGTCTGATTTAGAAATTCAGATAGTGACAAACACTGTGATAGAAGAATGTGAAATATTAAATGAGAGCACTGGAGTGGGAATAGATAACTGAGTCGTGATATTGGTGAAGGTTTCATAGGCTGGTGGGTGAGTTACGATGGATGAGTGGCTAAGACCCACAGGGGCGTGTTCCAAGGAGAGAAAAAGGTGTGCTCAAAAGCAAAAATTCTTCATTTACTTAGTGGTAATTTGTTGGCAACTTTGTGTATGTCAGACACTGTGTGAGGTCCTGGGGCCAGTGGTGTCCTAAAGGGATGTGACCTCTCTACCCTCGTGAAGTTTAACATATAGTCAGGAAAAAGGACTGTATTAGTCCAGGTCCTCTCAAAGGAAAACATCAGTGTTAAACTAAGCATATAAGGTAATTAGGGCATTGCTTGTTTGAATAAAAGCAAGAGAGGGAGCCAGAAGGGGTTGGAAAGTAGTCAGAATGTGATGCAAGAATGAACTTGAGGGAAAGGGAAAGGGAGAGATGGCTGTAGAAGCTTCCCAGACGGCCATGTAGTCTAAGGCACGTTTCTCAAAACCAACTGGGGATATATGTATACATATAGCTGATTCACTTTGTTATACAGCAGAAACTAACACAACATTGTAAAGCAATTATACTCCAATAAAGATGTTAAAAAAAAAACAAACCGACTAGGAATCCTGCAGCCAAACTTGGCTGTCCAAGGAGAACCCGGTCTCTGGGAAACAAGTCTGCTTTGGTGTCCCTGCTGCGCTCGTTCACTGGCTGGTAGTGGCCCATGGGAGGAGTGGCCTTATTGCAAACACAAGGATGGAGGTCAAAGCCCAGGACCTGGGACCCCCTGTCAGTTCCGTTCCCTGTCGTTAGAGGATGGTGATGTGCATGGTCATGGCCACCACAGGGACATTCACTAAGGAATCACATAAAAAACGTGCAACCTGCGTCAAGTGCTGAGAAGACGCGGGCTTCTACGGGAGCACTGGATGGTGAGAGTTGAAAGAGTCAGGAGGACAGAAAGGGCTCCCCGGGAAGTGATGGACGGGTATAAAGGATTAGGGCAGGCGTTAAAGGAGAGGAGAAGAATTACAGTTAGAGAACACAGATGCACAATGGACCTATAGAGGATGGAGCACATTGGAGGGACTTAACCTATGCCTGGAGGGAGCAGAGAAGGCAGAGGTGAGATCCGTGCTGAGACTGACAAGCTAAGCAAAGTCCAGCCATGGGAGGCCCTGCTTAGATTTTTCGATTTCGTTCTAAAACAGTGAGAAACCATTAGAAAGTTTTACAGGGGATCAAATTTGCATTTCACAGAGTTGGCTCTGGCTGCTGCTAGAAGAATGGATTGGGCAGAGACTAAGACTGAAGCTGGGAGAACAGAGAAGGGAGAACAGTGTGTTTCAGTAACACAGGCTTCAAGGGGAAGGAAGTTAGACCAGCGTGGTGGAGGTCAGTGGCAGTTCATGGAAAGTGGACACGAGAGATATTTAGGAGGCAAAATCCCCTGGACTTGTGGTGGATTGGAACCCCACGTCCTGGGGCGCTGCCCAGAGGGGACAGACACAAAGACAGTGGGAGAGGGCGTGGACAAGACTTATTTCCCAAGAGCCAGCATCCTTCCTGGACCTCCGAGTTTCAGCTCCGGACTAACCCTCACCATGCAGTCCACATCCAGGGGATCGGGGCATCTGCCCCAGACCTGCCTTCCCATCATCTACGCCGAGTTATAAACTCAGCAAATAATATTATAAAAGCACAATCTTGCTGGGAGACAAACCCTCAAACATTGCTCCATCGCAACTGGGCCTGCTGTTGGAAAGCCTGAAAAATTGCTGCTCTGCCTCATCAGAGGTGTAGACCTCCCCGACACATGATGTGAAATAGAGATGCCCTTCCACTTATGGGTTTACCGTGTCCTGAGCCAAAGCTTGGGCATTTCTATTAACAGAGAAATGAAGAGCAAACACTGGAGATGGTTTAGTGGTCTTAATCTCGAAGACTTGTTTTACAATGACATCCAAAGTTGCAGCTTTTGACACACATTGGCTCCGCATGCCAACTTACAGAAATAAACTTCTCTGTCACAAAGAGATATGGTCGAGCTCGTTTTTCTCAAAATCCAAGGACCTGGAGGTCCATCTTTCGATTTCTCCCTTGGTTTGGTTTGAATCAGATGGAGAAAAACATATCTGTATTATAAGGAAAGCATCCCTTCAAAGACAATGACAAATATGAAGAGACAGCCCCTGGTCAGGGATGTAGTGGGGGGAGGGGTGGTGGCCTGTGGAGGCCATCGTCAACCAGAAGCAGATGAGTAGCAAGTAGAAGGGTCAGATTGCCCACCATCTTTTTGTTTGTGTGTTTGTTTTTAGAAAATCAAGGCCTTCATGTGTATGTTTCTGATTTCTGATCAAAAGCTTTGCAAAATGCTTGTGGGTCAAAGATATGGCCTATGAGCACCCGTTTTTGACCTCGGGTTTTAACTTAATAACTCCTCTGCCATCTTTCATGCAGACGGAGGCCAAGAAGAGAGAGGCTTGGCTCAGGTCTACTGGTGGTGAGACATCACATAGTTTCTCTAAACACGTTCCCCAGGCGATGAAAGCTGTGCTCACTGCCAAGTGAGAACACATAACTGGTGCAGAAGGAGACACCTCGGGTCATAGAACCCGTTTTCTGTCTTCATTTATTCTGAATCCAGGTGCATCAAGCTCAGATTTGCCTTCAACTTCTCAGAGACCAATTTTCACATAATTAGACCTTGCTATTTATCCCAGAGGGAACTGGCTAAATAATAGAAATAATAACTTTAATGAGGATGATGGTGACGACAGTTGTGAGAACAACCAGGAAAGAGCTCACATTCTCTCCTGACACTTTGGGCATCCCGCACCCCTCTAAATACCTCCTAATATCTTATTGAATCCTCACGACAGGATAATTACTGTTATTTGCCCCACTTCATATGGGATGAATCTGAGTCTCGGAGAATTTAAAGGCATTTGCCCAAAGTCAAAAGCAAATGGTAGAAGCAGTTCTGGTTCTCAAGCCAATTTTTGACCACTGCATGTAGAGTTTCTCAAGTTAGGATTATAGATTCCGGGTTCCAGAAGTTCTCTACAAGATGTTTAAAAAGTTTTATTTCAAATTTAATTTAAAAATAACAGGAACATATTCTGAGCCACCTGGGTTTAGGAAACGACACCCATCATTTTCTGAGATTGCATTTGTGTTGGTATTCATGTTTATATGGATTTGCCTAAATCTTAGCATTTAGCTTCTAAGGCAGTATTTTCCCATTAGGGTCTGGGAATCTCTGGACATAAGCAGATGTCTTCTGATGGGTCTGAGAGATCTCAAATTTGAGCAAGACTGCACCAACTTTTACTCTCTTAAAAGCCAAACCTCTTCACGATTGGAAGGAGGAAGTGAAACGGCAGCTGTTGGTATGCTCTGAAGGTCGGCAGGGGCACCGGTCTCCTGGGCAGCTTGTTCACATCCTCAAAGATTTCTAGAGGCAGAACCTAGGCCCATAACTTCCTCAGATCCCCCCAGAGCTCCCCTTCAGCTCCTCTGCATCTTCACCAGGTATGCGTGCACCTCTTCGGCAAAGCTCTCCTGCAGGTCATTGGATCATCAAACTTGGACGGGATGTCCTCATAGATTCAGTCTGTCCCTATTCTGTCCTACTTCAGGCCTAGTCTTCATCTCCAGCTATTTGCCCGAGTGAGCTATAGTGACGGTCATTGAGACAACAGCCCTGCATGAACTTGTCCACCAGCACCACTCAGTCTAAGGTCTAATCTCTGCAACGAATCCCTATTATCTATTACTTATTGGCGTTCTGCTTCTCTGGCCAAATCTTGAATGACACAAAGTCCCTGATTCAGAAATGTTAAAAAACAAAACCAAATAAATTACTACATTCTAGCTTTAAGACTGTCATTTACACCATGCCTAGATCCATGAGCTTATAAAAAGGTAAAGTAGACTAAATAATTAATGTACTTTATACATACGTGCATAGTTAGTTCTGCTAGAATGCAATATATATGTTCCTAAAAATCACTGAGCTATTTACAACCATGGAACAAAACCCAACAGGCTTATGGGAAAATGGAGCTGGGGTACAGCACTCAAAAAAGTCATCAGTGACACATTAAAAAAAAAAACAATCAAAACAGTAGCATTCTTTTATACCTGCAAAATTGTTAAGAAATACATAACTTATTTTTTTAGTGAAGTATAGTTGATTTACAATGTTGTGTTAGTTTCTGGTGTACAGCAAAGTGATTCAGTTATATATATATATACACACATATATACATATACATATATATGTACATATATATTCTTTTTCATATTCTTTTCCATTATGGCTTATTACAAGATTTTGGAATATAGTTCCCTGTGATATACAGTAGGACCTTGCTGTTTGTCTATTTTACACATAGTAGTGTGTAATATTAATCCCAAACTCCTAATTTATCTCTTTCCCCTTTGGTGGCCAAAAGTTTGTTTTCTATGTCTCAGAGTCTGCTTCTGTTTTCTAAATAAGTTCATTTGTATCATATTTTAGATTCCACATATAAGTGATATCATACGATATTTGTCTTTCTCTGTCTGACTTACTGCACTTAGTATGATTATCTATAGGTATACAATGGAATACTACTCAGCCGTAAAAAAGAATGAAATAATACCTAACTACTAAAATAAATATGGTGTTTTACGTTGAAAAAGACGTGGGGTTTGCTTGTGAACACAGGCATCAGAAGGGTTGCAGCTTGTGAATTATTGGGGAGGGGTCGAGAGAAGGTTATCTAATAGGAGATGAAGGGCTGTGATACCACCTGTGGATGCCTGTGGCCCCTAACGCATCCAGTGACAGAAGGCAGCTCCTGGAGGTTTGAGGTTTGAGGTGTATGTATTTTGTGTACTCCTACATGGCCGGCTTCCGCTGGGAGCAGTTTTCTACACTCACCTCGTGTCTCTCCCAAACAAAATCACACATGAGCAAATGCAAACTCCACATTACGCTCAATAGTTCCCTACTATAGCAATCATGTCAGATACATATGTATATGTTGTGATTCATATCAAATATATAGATGAGTTCGAGATGATTACAGAATTGATTCATTCAACAAATATCGAATTAATTACTTACTTTGATACATGACTATTCACTATTAATTCTCTGCCAGGCACAGGTTTAAGCCCATAGGAAACTTGGTCTCTTATGCAGCTTCTCAATCAGTGGATTCCGGAGCTTAACAGTACTTGATTTTGAAAAGAGGTCCTCAGACTTGAAAAAATTAGGAAGCATTTGTTTAGGAAGCAGAGTGATTGAAGAGCTGGGAATACTAATTAACCATCTAAATGATGCTTCAAAGGACATTGGGAAGAATGTGATGGACTTCTTGTTGACCATGAGGATTGAATATGTGAGTTTATTTCTGTTCCTTCCAGAAGCCCCACTAATATAACAAAGAAATAAAAGAGAAAGAAACCCACAAAGACACACACACACACACACACACACACAATAATTCCTTTAGTGTGAGCTATTTCTATTGTATTGGCAGCATGTACTTTGATTAATGAATTTTAAAGTTGGTCAGCTGAACGTTTCTTGTGCTCCTAGAAGCATAACATCTTGGTTTTGTTGTTGGTAGATAGCTATTATCCACATAGACAATTTAGATCTGCTTTCCTCATATTCCACTAATTTCAATCAATTTTCTTTGAGACTTGTACAACTGGGGGCACGAAGAACAGGGTCCATGCTCCTGAAAAACTTGTAATCTAGTGAAGAGAGGACAAATTCTCTAGAATTGCTCTGAGTAAAAGGGAAAGGAATCTCATGATTTTGTTCATACATTCAAAAAATTTATTGAGCAACTACTATGTGCTAGGGTACATAGTAGGCAATGGGGAAGGGAGTATGTTGGTGAGAAAAATAAAGATCCCTGCCCTTATAGAGTTTATAGTAGGAGAGAAAGAAAGGAAACTGTTTAATATAATGTCAAGGGGTGAAACATTCTATAAAGCAGAACAAAGTATCTCAGGGGATGGAATCAAGGGTTGGCTTCTGAGCAGAAACCTGAATGAATGGGATGAGGAGGGAAGCACCGAGCAGGGGAGGAGCATTCCAGGAATGGAAAACAAGCAATACCAAGGCTCTGATGGGGCTGGTGCACCCCCTGTTTTCCAGCAACAGTGAAGGGACCTTTGTGGCTGGAGACGGGGAGGACACCAGCCAGAAGGGCAGCTGGAGGCCACTTCCGCGGGGCCCTGAAGGCCATGGGAAGGAGTCTGGATTTCATTGTAATGAGATGCAAGGCTACTGCAGGCCTGAGAGACGGCAGTGATGTGTTCTGGTTTGCATTTTACAGGAATCCCTCTGTTTGTGTATATAAAATAGAATCCAGGGAGGTCAAGGACATGAGTGGGGAGACCAGAAAGGAGGCCATTGTCATAACCCAGCTGGGAGATGGGGGCACGTGTTCATTCCAGGGTGGTGACCTGCAGACAGCGAGAAGTGAGGGCTTGTGGACGCATTTGATAGTGGAGCCAACAGCATTTGTTGACGGAATGGATAAGGGCGTAGGATAAAAGTCAGAGTTGCAGATAATGTGAATAACAGGAAGGACTTAAGGATTTTAAGGGAGCTTGGCATTAGTTTAAAATCTAGCACAGGGCTTCCCTGGTGGTGCAGTAGTTAAGAATCCTCTTGCCGGGGCTTCCCTGGTGGCACAGTGGTTGAGAATCTGCCTGCCAATGCAGGGGACACGGGTTCGAGCCCTGGTCTGGGAAGATCCCACATGCTGCGGAGCAACTAGGCCCGTGCGCCACAACTACTGAGCCTGCACATCTGGAGCCTGTGCTCCGCAACAAGAGAGGCCACGACAGTGAAAGGCCCGCTCATCGTGATGAAGAGTGGCCCCCGCTTGCCACAACTAGAGAAAGCCCTCGCATAGAAACAAAGACCCAACACAGCCAAAAAAATAAAGTAAATAAATAAATTAAATAAGTCAGGAGCTCTTTAAAAAAAAAAAAAGAAGAATCCTCCTGCCAATGCAGGGGACACGGGTTCAAGCCCTGGTCCGGGAAGATCCCACATGCCGCGGAGCAACTAAGCCCGTGCGCCACAACTACTGAGCCTGCGCTCTAGAGCCTGTGAGCCACAACTACTGAAGCCTGGGTGCCTAGAGCCTGTGCTCTGCAACAAGAGAAACCACTGCAATAAGAAGCCCGTGCACCACAACGAAGAGTAACCCCTGCTCGCCGCAATTAGAGAAAGCCCGCGCGCAGCAACAAAGACACAACACAGCCACAAATAAATAAATAAATAAATAAATAAATTTTGAAAAATTAAAAAATAAAATAAATAAATAAAATCTAGCACAGCTCACTATGTTCAGAAGGGCAGACGGACTTGGGATATAAACTCTGCTCTAGGGGGTGTCATGCCCCAAAAGTGACAGGCAGGCCCTGGAGGCAGATGGATCTAGTCTTGCATTATCCTGGCTCTGCCACCCTCTGGCTCAGTGATCTCGGACCACTTATTTTATCTCCGTGAGAGTCTCAGCTGTAAAATAGTTTACAATAATCTCTATCGCAAATGCTTTTGACAATGATCAAATGAAATAATGCAACAAAGCACAAAGTACAATGCCTCACACATAGGAAAAAGAAAAAAGAAACACATTGTGATGATTAAGACTAAAAAAATTTCACATTTTGTTCGGATTATATCTTGGGACACAAAGTTTGACTGGGAGCATCGGACCAGGCATCAGGAAAATGGGATTCCAGCCCCCATTCTGTCCTTGAACAACTCAATTTGTTTCCCTGGACCTCGGCTGCATTATCTACAGATGGCCTGCTCATTTCTATCTCAAGGGTTTGGGTGAGCATGAAATAAAGACAACCTACGTTAAAGTGTCCAGCTCCATGCCTAGCATAGAGCGCTCAGCGGGTATTAACTGACTCTCAAATTGAGTGACTACCTTTTGTGTGGTTTAATGAGGGGAACATCTTGAAACAGGATTTAAAAATCTGTTCGTTGTCAACCTTTTCCAAATGACCAGAGTTCATGATTGCTAATAACTCTGCCCTGGCATCCCCCAGAGTCACAGCCCTGCCAGGGTGGAAAGAAATAATATTAAGAAAGATTGACCTTTAGACGTTAATATATTTATTTTGCAAAGTCTTCAGGGTGCCTAGCAACCATTGACGTTTCTATCCTATTTTTTTTTCCCCTCAAATATTACCCAGTCACTAAAACACACGTTCCATCCTGCTTGAGGAAAAGGGAGGGTTTAGTGGTTCAGGACCTTGATCTCACTGTCCCTCTTTCCAGCTTTCATTAGGGAAGCAAATCCTGCCACAGCGACTGTTACTGATTAGCAAGTCTCTCTCTGATTGAGTTTATTTCATCTCTGCCATGTGTGCTCTTCCTGCGTTGATGATTCTGCTTCCTAAAGTGTTCAGTGAATGGCCCTGGGGGAAGAATGAATAATACATCAGGTGGAAAAGTAAAGGAAAGCACAACTCCATAAGGTCACACCCCATCCAAGTCAACTTACGGAGAGTAGGTATTCCCAGTGTATTTCCTTGACTCACACAAACTGAGCCTCAGAGAGGGGAAGGCTCATGCCTGGCACACTCAGAGACCCAGTGCCAGAGTCGAGGTCAGCATTCAGGCCCTTTGGCTTCTCATTCAATGACGTCCCTGTGACCCATGCTCTCCCTTGCGATGTGCACAGCATTTGGAGGAGCTGAGCCTTGGAGATACTTGACCATGAAAACTCAATGTGCACATAGGGTCAGATATGACCAGATCATAAACTCTTCAAGGTCAGGAACCATATCTCATTCACCTTCATTCATCCAGATATTAGATGGAGCATCTCTGCAATTTTCCTGGTGAAATTGACTTGGTGTTTCAAATTCCACAGCCCATGGAAATCCAAAAATCTCCCCCAAATTTATGAAAGACATTCATTTCTTTTATCTCATGTTCCCCTGGGTTCTGTTTCCTTGCATTCGGTCTTGATTCTTCACCACATTGATTCAGATGTGACTCTAATCCCTTCGTCTGTCTCCTCAAGGAAACAAAAATACACAAAATTCAAACACACAATAAACTTTATCAGAGGAATTGACTTTACTGACTATATGAGGTGGGGAGGTTTATAGTGATGACAGGAAAGGCCTACATTGTTTGATACATCATAAAAAGTCAAAGTAGGTATTTAAGTTCTAAAATATTATCTTTGAGCATCTTCCATCCAGAAATTCTTCTTTGGTTCATCCTTCCCCCAGTACAAATATTTTTGGGTGCCATTGAAGGCCAGACACTGGCCTGGGAGATGAGTATTCAGTAAAGAACAAAATAGGCAAGTTTCCTGTTCTCACGAAATTGACAATGCATTTTAGGGGTTGGATAAAATTTTACATAAATAATAATATAATTGCAAACTGTTACTTAAGTGCTGGGGAGAATTCCAAGAGTAAACAAGAGTGCACACAGTCTCTTAAGGTCAAGGCTCAGAAGTAGCACATCATTTCCACCTCATTCTGTTGGTCCAAGCAAGTTGCAAGATCTGCCCTCATTGAAGGGGTGGGGGAGTAGCCACCATCTCCAGATGGGAGGTGTCCACTGCAAAGTCTTATTGTAAAGGGTATGGCTGTAGGATGGAGGACCTAGAGAAGTTTCTTCTTCACCTAAACCAAAGGATGGAGGTCGCCAAAGAGCCACTCATAAAACTATGGATAAATCGGGAAGTTCTGTAAGAGGAGGAGCCTGTATTATTCCCTAGTTGGGTGTCCTTTATCCATTGGGCTTGCTGACCTGGCTCATCTTCTTGGAGCAGGCAACAGAGCTTTGGAGAAGGTGAGTCTGGTAACACGTTCATGCAGAAAAAGGAGACCATATTCCTCATGTTTCCATTCCCAAGAGTTATAAAAATAGACCCTCTCCATGCACAGGTCCCAGAGTTTGTGTTCACAGTGGTGTGAGATTGGGAGACTCGGACTGGCCAAGGACCCGCACACATGGAGCTAAGACGTTCTTGCAGCAGAAGAATGAAGTACAATACATCATGAGGGTCAGCCTTGAGAGGTCAGCAGGAAGGCATGGCCCAATGGAGAGGGAGTCCCTTGCAAAGGGGGCATGGTGATCCCATCCATCATCATCAACCTTATCAAAGGCAGTCACTTCCGGAGCTCCCTTCTCTGTGTTATTTTCCCCCCAAATCAGGGGGTAGGGCTGGGAAGAAGGAGGTGAGAAGAGAACACCACATCCTCTGCTCACTTTGTCAGGTTTCTAGGGCCACTGATTAAGCACCAATTAGCTTGCACAAGTATTGGGATGGTAGGGTCAGGATGCAGGGAACCTTGAGTTGGATATGGAACAGAAGTATGAAAATGACCGCATGAGCCTTAGTAACTTAAGCAAGATGGCTTCAAAAATGGAAGATAACTAAAAATACCATTGGGTCAGACTTAGGTGTTAAAGAAAACCACTCTCCAATGGGAAGGGAGATTTTCACAGATCACAGCTGGTGATCATTACTGGAAAAGTAAAACAGTTTTCTGTTTCTGCCTCCACCATATTTAGGCCTAAAATAAAGACGTAATGATTATGATATTGATTATGATAAAAATGATCAAGAGGCTCTGCTTGGTAATATCGATCTCTTACCTTTTCCCTTTTTTTTTTTTTTTTTTTGGTGCAGGGTCATAACCACTTGACAGCCAGGGAATTCCCTTTACTTTTTCCTTTTGAAAGCATCCCTAAGTTTATTCTCTTCAAATGTCTATGGTTGTAGACTATGGGGAATGGCTGTGGGCTTTTGAGATGGAGTTTTATTCTTTTTCTTATAGATTTTCTGCTGGTTTTAGGCTATCACACAGCATGAGTCTTAAAATGTCTTTTCTTCTATTTACTCTAATATTAAACGTGAGATCCCTGATTTTTTTTTTTTTTTTTTTTCTGGAGAGAAGAGGAGGAAAGGTATTATTTTACCAGCAGAAGAAGAAATGAATGGAAAAAGTTGATGAATGTCAAGGGGAAGATTAGTTCTCCTGGAAACAGAAAAAATATTAGAACACAGACACAGATGAAAAGCAATGCAGGCTCTTGGAAACTTTCATCTGGTTCTCACAAAGGAATAAAACCAAACGAGAGTGAAGAGCGAGGGCATCCTTAATGAATTCATTGCTTTCTGTACCTTAAAAATTTAAAGTTGATAAATACCAGATAAAGTAATAAGCGAAACTCATTATGTATGATAAACTGCTACTTGATGCGTAGTGAATCTGGCTTGTGCTGATTTCCTATAAATACCAAAATTTAGTGGTTGTCCCTGAGCTATTCATTAAACTTCAAAGTCAATGAATAATGAATAGGAAATCCATTTGTTCATTAACTTGAGAAATGAAAAATACCTCCCTCCCCTGTTATGTTTCTGATTAATTTGGCTCTGAAACAAGTTAGCAGGTCTATAAACATCCCCCAGGGCTATATCTGGCTCAGGAACCAGCATTTTTCTCAAAAGGGATGCAAGCCTGTCTGCACTCAATCTGTTAGAACCCGCCCCCGGGGAAGGTGGGCTGGCTGGGGCTTCCTTCAGGTGAGTTTTGCTCCAGTGAGGAGGTGGGGATCATTTTATAGCGCAGAACTCAGACTGTGCCCCTTGGATAGTGTACTGGAGGCTGACCACTTTTCCAGAAGGCATTCGCTGTCTTTAAAGCACTTTAGTAGGAGAAATACCCACAGGGGCAAGTAGCAGGAGTGTATGCCAGCTACAGCTACCAGAATTCCAATCGGGGTCATCTCTGTGGGCTCCCTTTATATTTACTGCTCCATTACATGTTCCCAGGACTCTGACCTGATTTCGTTTTATTAAAAATCCCTCCATTTATCCATCTAGTTATTGGCCCATCCATTCATCTATTCATCCACTTAATAAACTCAAATAATTGTGGAGGACCTCTCCTGCCAAGACCCCACTCGAGGGCTGTGAGTGGAACCTTGAAGCAGGGAGGCAAGATCTTTGTCCCAGGGAACTTGCATTCTGATGGGGACCAGTCACCAAAGAAATAAGCCAGACGATTCACATGGCGGTAGGTGCAATGGAGAACACACGCAGTGAGCTGGGGTAGAAGGAGTAGACTGTCTTCAGACTTCAGTGTATCTTCTGAAAGAGCCAGGACACCAGAAATGAAAACATTTTCAGCCAGGAATAAGTCATTTCATGTCCCCCACCCCCGCAAACTGAAGGGAGGTAGGAAAGGGGAGCGGGGAGAGAATAAAAGAGTAAAAGAGTGAGAAGTCACTGGGAGAGCGTAATGAAAGGAAGGGAGATCAGGGAAGAGAAGCAGACAGTCATGGAAAGTTTTTTATGATTAAGCATTAGCGCATTCTCTCCTTTAATTATTACAAACGGGGGAAGAGGAAATCGAATCTCAGAGTCTGAAGGTGGTTGCTCCAGGCCAGATGTTGGAAGGAACTTAAGTGGGATGTGCCTTTCACAAGGAGGGAAAGAGGTCGGGGGAAGGGAGAGAGAAGTGAGACGAGAAGGGGGTGAGGAGCCGGGCAAGGATTAGGAGAGGGGCAGGAGAAGTGAGGCGAGAGAGCTGGGAGGAGACGACGGGGAGATTGTCGGTTGTACTGCGTGACATCATTCTATGGGCGATCCAAAAATAATACAAATGAATGCACGTGCCAAACAGAACAGGCTCAGACACAGACGTCGAAATCAAACTGGTGGTTTCCAAAAGAGAAAGGAAAGGGAGGAGGGACAAACTGGGGTATGGGATTAAGAGATGCAGACTGCTATGTATAAAAGAGATAAGCAACAAGGATGTATTCTACAGCACAGGGAATTATAGCCATTATCTTGTAATAATTTTTAATGGGGTGTAATCTGTAAAAAAAAAAAAAACAACTGAATCACTATGCTGTACACCTGAGACTAATATGATATTGTAAATCAACTACACTTCAGTTAAAAAATAGAGGTAGCAAAGGAGGCATGAAGAATGAGGTGATGAAGTAAGAAAGTAAGGGAGAGTGGGGCGGAGAGGAAGAGGGCAACGAGAAACAGAGATACTGAGAGCCAGGGAGAGCAAAGCCAGGGAGGACACAGCGGATGATGGTCTTCCTTAGACATTCCTGGGGAAGTTGGGGCCACCTTCCTGCCTCTGCCTCTGCTTCTTTTCTGTCCTCTCCCGAGGTTCTTCATGGGCACCCTCTCTCAGCCTGCCCTTTGCCCCCAGGCACCACCCCGCTTGCCTCCTTGGCATTTGGGTTAGGCTGCGTCTCCAGGCAACCTCTCGCCCAACAAACTCCACACAGCTGCCGTGAGGTGGAAATGGGCAAAGCACCCGGAAACTTAGAGCTCCGGTAATATAGGAGCCTCTCCCGTGGGGGGAAACCTTTCCTCCCCCAGGAATGATTCACCATCTACACCCATGGGTCCCTTCTCCAGCCCCAAGGCTCACCCAGCCTTTTTTCTTACTGTTTCAGTGATTGTCTTTCCCCATCTCCCAGAATTTGGTTTCGTCTGCTGTTTGGTCACTGCTGCATCTTTAGCACCAAGAGCAGCTCCAGGATCAGGAGGCCTTAGTAACCATGTGTGGAATGAACCAGAAGCCATTCCTTCTACCTCTTTGGACTCCAGTTTCCTCATTTATAAAGGAAGTGAATTGGATGAGACGGTCACTAGAGTGACTCTCTGCTTGAATATCCCATCCCATCCGTACCACTCCATTTGTGGTAGGCAGAATTCCCATCCCCAAGACCACCCTAAGACCCATGGCCTTGTGCAATCCCCTCCCCTTGAATGCAGAGGGGGTCTGCAACTTGATTCTAACCCATAGAATATGGCAAAGGTGATGAGATAACATGCCCATGACTGTGTCACATTCTTGGTAAAAGGAAAGGGGTTTCACAGATGAGATTACAGTCCCTAATCAGTTAGCTTTAAGTGAATTGAAAAGGAGATAATCCTGAGTGCACATGACCCAATCGAGTAAGACCTTTAGAGGAAGGTCTAGATGTTAGAGACTTGCTCTCTTGTTAGTCTTGAAGAAGCAAGCCTCCGTGACTTCTGCAGCTGCAAAGAAATGGATTCTCCCGACAACCTGAGGGATGTGGAAGTGGATCATTCCAGATGAGAAGGCAGCCCAGCCTTGACTTCAGTCTTATGGGATATGAGCTATGCCCATTCTACTAACCCATGAGCTGGGAGGTGATTAATGAATGTGATTTTAAGCCTCGAAGTTTTTGGTAGTTTTCTATGCAACAGTAGAAAAGTAATACGCCATCCCATTGCAGTCCTTCCATTGTGGAGGAGAAAAGGAGGAGCTCATTTCCCAGTGCAGGTTAGAAGGAGGGGGCCATAATAACTAGACCTTTCAAAGAAAGATATTGGCCTTTGGTGACAGCAGCTGCACTACGCATCTAGAAATGTACAGGTTCCCAAAAATGTGATTTAAGCCGGTACCAGGAAGCAAGTTTGTGCCCAATAATCATTTTGTGCCCTTAGAGACTGATTTAAAAATCACAGTCTTTGCTTGGTTATAGTTGATAGATCATGAATAAAACATTCATTTTCCTGATTTTCAGTGTCTTCCTTCGTTATAAACAGAAAGAAAAGGAAAAATAATAGTGTATTGTTTTCCATGGCTGCCATGCCCAATGACCTCAGATTTAGGAGCTTAAAACAACACATGTCTATCATCTCACATTTCTGTAGGTTAGAAGTCCAACACAGGTCTCGCTGGGCTAAACTCTAGATGTGAGCAGGCTGTGTTTTTTCTTTTCTTCTTCTGGAGGCTCTAAAAGAAAATCCATTTTCTTGCCTTTTCCAGCTTTTAGAGGCTGCCAACATTCCTTGGCTCATGGCCCCTTCCGACAACTTCAAAGCCAGCAACTGCAGGTGGAGTCTTTCTTACATCAGATCACTCTGACCTTGGGTCCATGGTGATGCCTCTTTCTCTGACTCCTTCACTTTTAAGAACTCTTGTGCTTACTTTGGGCCTACCTGGAAAATCTTCCTATTTTAAGGTCAGCTGATTAACAACCATAATTCCATGTGCAACTTTAATTCCCCATCGGCTGTGTAATCTTAACATATTCACAGGTTCAAGGGGTTAGGATGTGACCATCTTTGGGGGGAACCATTATTTTATCTACCACATCTTCCAGGATTGCTGTGAGGACCAAACGAGATGTTGAGGGTAACACGTCTTGGAGTGTCTGGTGCAAATGAAGGGATTAACACATTGTTGTAGTCATTGCTGTTTGTTGTTTCAAAATCTGATCCTCACAATGAACCTGGGAAGCAGGCTGGACAGGTGTCATCACCCCCATTTTACAGAAGAGGAAACTGAAGCTCAGCGAGGTGGGGCATCCTTGCCAAGAGGCACGTGGGGAAGAGGGCTCTTTTGCAAATCTGCCTCCATAAATCTTGCCTTAGAATTCTGGGGCAGACCAAAGGAATGTTTTGAATGACAAAGCAGTTTCTGGCTTTTAAGAAATGACAGCAAAGCCCCCAATCGCGCCTCTCTGCTGGGCTGAGCCAAAGCTCTAATGGAAGACATTAGTCAAATTGGAAACAGGCTGTTCTCATTAACCACAGAAAAAAACTCCATTTCACGCCCAGATGGAAAGTATCCCACTGTTCTCATCAAACCCCGCTCCCCTTGTCTGCAGCCTCGCTTGAATTGGTCCCCCACCCTCACCTCCTGGGGCGTTCACTGCTGACCCCACGAGGGCACACAGCTTGAGTCTGGGAAGCACTCTGGAACTCGCCGGGGGATTGAGTGCCATCCCCCCAGTGTACTACCCAGTGGTGAGAGCAAAGTCAAAGTCTTGGACAGGTGACATGCTCACAGCTGGGCTTAGGAAATGGGGTTTGCTGACAGATGAATGGGGCACCCTCATTATAATAGATACTGGGAAGGTGAAAAGAAGACAAAATCATTAAGTTTTCCATTAGACATCTCTTGAATGCCATCTTGGGAGCTGAGCAGCGGGGACCTAGAGAGGTGAGGACCACACGCTGGCGTTTATTGAGCTCTCAGAGTCCAGGGGGCTGACAGCTATGCATATGGAAACCCAAGGCTATGCTGCTGGCCCCGCAGTAAAGGCAAAGGACCAGCCATCACTTCTCCTTGTATAGGTTAGGGGTGGAGGGGTGGGAAGGCAGGAAAGCACTCTGGACCTACCTCCAGAACAATCCATTTTAGTATCATTCTGCCACAGACAAGTTATGCCAGCTGAACCTGCAAGTTCCTCATACCCTAAAATGGTAATAGTGGTTAGTGCCTGCGACACTGGGCTCATGTAGTGGCTGGTGGGCTGCTGTCCACAGTCTCTCTAGAATCTGCCACCATCTTGCTCTACGCTGAATCTCCTTGTCCTTAGAACAGTGCCAAGCAAGTGGTAGAGGCTCAATAAATATTTCTCAAATGATGGGTAAAATGAACCACCTTTGCAACCAATAAAATGTTGATCAAATGCAAAGGATTTTCTAAAGTTTAAAAAGAAAACTTTACATGCGAAGATGTTCACCCCATCATTACTGAGGGCAATAAAGAGTGGAAACCATTTAACTGGGAAGATTAAGAAGAACGGGCATATACGTTTGAGATCTTCTGCTGGCAGTAACGATTGTATTCACAAACCTAAGCAAAGATGGAGAAAAGGTTTATCTTATAAAGAAAAGTGAAGAAAATATAAAATGCTAAATCTTGTATCCTCTGTTTTCACCGCTGGGTTAAAAAATAAATTCTCTGAAGTTTCTTGTTAAAATCTGTAAAGAGGAAAAATCCAAGGTAAAAGGAAACATATTACAATGTTAATAGAGTGTGTCTCTAGCTGGTAGGTGAGTAATTTTATTTTCTTCTTCCTGCTTTAATATAATTTCCAAATCCTTTTAAATGAGTATATATTGCTTTTGGAATGGAACAAATAATAAGCCCATTGAAATCCCTGCAAGATTTCTTATTATGATGTATACAGCGAATATTTTCTGCACGATCCTCTAGCTTGGTGTTCTTAGGCTGACTCATTGAAGATTGTACCTCCTTTACCAAGAAAATAAATCCCCTTCCTGCCACAGATTCATCACCACTCAGAGCTAGAATTCTAATCACTAGCATTTGTCACTGAATAATAGATGTTCTTCATCTTATCTCGTTTGAGTCACACTGTCCCTGTGGAGTTAACCTTCTTTTAATACCATAGTAACTACCTTATTTGGAGTCTTTCTCATGTCCCAGGGTCTATGCCAAGCGTTATCTTTAAAGACTTCCTCCAATTCTACAACAGACACGTGTATAGAGAACAGACCTGCGTTCACGGGAGTCAAGTGACAGAGTCACGAAGCTAATTGGAAGTTGCGGGATGAGAATTTGAATCCAGACGTTTGTCTTATTTCATTCATGTATTCATTCTTTCATTCATTTATCCGTCCATCATTCTTTCATGTATAATGATGCATTTTCCCCTGTTGTAAAGGGTTGAATGCTTAGCACGTTGGCAGCTGTGTGAACGGCATGACACAGTCAAGGGAAGTGCTCGGTGAAGCGTGAGCCAGTCTTGGTGGCTTGGCTCAGACACCTGTCTTGACACAGGCTGGGAGTGTCTACCTTCCACAGGCAGTAGAACAGGGCACTGCTGACTAGCACTGTGGTCCCTGTCCTTAGAGACTTTCACTGTTCAAAGGTACCTTTAGTAAATATCAAGGTCACACATGGGAATGACTTTGAGCCTCACAAGGAAGTGCATCACTGCAAGCTCAGCATAACCCACGCTTAAGGGTCCGTGGTGTGGGTCCCCTGGGACTCCTGGAGCTCCCTTAAAGCTGAGAACTAGATTCACTTAGCAGGATGTTCACATGCTCTATAAGAAGGTCCTCCCGTGCCTGCGGTGGGCGAGGTATGAAGCCAACGCTTTACACCCACTCATTTATTGTGTCAACAGCCCTGCAAAATACGCATCATCCCCATTTTATAGATGAAGCAATCAAGGCTGAGAGAGGCAAAGTGACCTGTGCAGTGTCACGTGGCCCTTAAGGGGGAGAGTTGTTACCAGAGCCCAAATCTGCCAGTTGCAAAGCCGCTGCACTTTCCTCCATGCCAGGTGGCCCAGTCACACTCACTCTCCAGGGTCCTGTGACCACTGACCCATAGGCCAAGACTGATGTGAGCCTCTCTGGAGGCAGCCTAGGGCAGCCTTCACTTTGATTCCACATTTCTGATCTTCCTGAGATTCAACCCTGATATAATAAGAGCTACCGCTCTCCAGGCTTGTTCTCGTCAGTGTGGTTTTAATTGTCGTTTGTTTGTTTGCTTCCTGAGGGAATGTGACCGCTGGTCTTACATGTGAAGCTTTTAAATGTGATCTTGGTTGTTTTTTATGGGGTCCTTGCCTACATCTGCCAAGAACTGACTCGGTTACACAGCACGTTGCCACCGAATCCTCCGCATTGATATCCATCCCGCTACAGCCCCGGACAAAGACCTGGGAAGGGTCTAGGCACTGAAAATGTGACACTGCTTCACATGGCATTAAAATAGAAACAGTAATACGCCATCAAATTAATGGAAAGAAGTCCCATGTGTTCTCATTCTGCTGCTATTTTAGAGCGTTCACATAGAAAATCTTTCCAAAAGAGCTTTTAAAAAAATTATTTTTAATGTCTCGCCTGGTATCCCAAGCACGAGGCTAGTGCTATTATAATATTGAGTAATTCAACCCAGGTGAATCCCAAACTTTTCAGTATAATTCCTCAATTTATTGTTTTCCTTGTTGCCTAAGAAAGTAGCTCAGTCCATACACACTCCCTCTCTCTCTCTCTCTCTCTCTCTCTTTCTCACTCACACATACAACCCATTCACACACACAACCTATACACACACACACACATGCACATTGGCCAGAGCTTGTCTCCAAGACCTCATTAAGACCCAGAATGTTAGGTCACCTGCCCACTGGTGCACCCTCTAAAGATCCTATAGAGGAAGGAAGGAAGTGAGGTCGGTCTGTGAAGACTTACTCTTGGGAATCCTAACACTGTCTGTTCTTTGAACATATGCTATGTGCCAGTCCGGGTGCTAGAAACTTCAGACTCCTCAGCTCATGTAATCCTCATAACTTGCATTAAAAGCTGTTTTTCTGGGACTTCCCTGGTGGCACAGTGGTTAAGAATCTGCCTGCCAATGCAGGGGACACAGGTTTGAGCCCTAGTCCGGGAAGATCCCACATGCTGTGAAGCAACTAAGCCCGTGCGCCACAACTACTGAGCCTGCGCTCTAGAGCCCATGACCACAACAACTGAAGCCCCTGTGCACCACAACTACTGAAGCCCGTGAGCCTAGAGCCCGTGCTCCGCTACAAGAGAAGCCACCTCAATGAGAAGCCCATGCACCGCAACGAAGAGTAGCCCCCGCTCACCACAACTAAAGGAAGACCATGTGCAACAACGAAGGCCCAAAGCAGCCAAAAATAAATAAATAAAATAAATTAAAGAAAAAGAAAAAAAGATGTTTTTCTGATGCCTTCTTATAAGTGAGAAAGTTGTGACTCAGACAGGCACAGGAAACTGCCACCTACAAAGCAAATGTACTGGCAAACAGAGCACTTTGTAGGGCTTTCCTGACCCCAGGACCACCCTCTTCCCCTTCAGTGAACTCCTTCTGGCTCCCCAAATTATAGTCCTCCTCTAGGTCCTTAACCTGCATCTCTTTGGTGATTTGTTCTATAGCACCAACCAGGGATATCCCCGGGTGGCCTTCTTCTCTGTCTTCTACTGTATAAGAGGTTGGCGAACTGTTTCTTCAGAGAGTCAGAGGGTAAATCCGTAAGGCTCTGTGGGCCACACAGCCTCTATTGTAACTACTCAACGCTGTCACTGTAGCCAAAGCAGCCATAGACAATCCGTGAAGGAATGGGGGTTGCAGGGTTCGAATAAAACTTTATTTATAAGAACAAGCCGCCAGCCTACCTTTGTTTGACAGCTCCTCTCTGGATGTGATCGTGCAGTAAAACTCCAGCTGACGAGATTGTGGAAATCATAGTGGCAGGGTCCATTCCAAAGGCCACCCTCTTGACCACGTGGACAACACCACACCTTAGCCAAGGTGGAACGTGAGCTGGGAGGAGCCTGGATCCCTGAGGTCTTTGTGGAGCAGAGCAGGACCACAGCCCTGGAATGCTTCCCTCACAACCGCGTGAAGTCAAGAAGGAAATAATCTTGGCGGTCATAACCCACTGGGTTTTGGGTTTTCCTTCACTCACAGCTGAAACTAATCCTAACACACAAGTGAAGCCAGGCTCACAGCATATGTTTTGTAGAATCTGCCTCTTCAGACGTTTTACAAATCAAAATGATATTTCGTCTACCTCTGCCCTTTAGACATTCCTCTTTTTCATGATTTTCCAGATATCAGCTCAGCAACTGCATTTGCATTTTTTCTTAATACTTTATAATATCCCTTCTTTCCTTACTTCCACTCTTGAACAAGTATTTATAGAATATCACTGCGTAGGCTTTGGGGACATAATTATGAACAAGAAAGGCAAGATCTACCGTCTTGTGGAGCTGTATCCCAGCAAGGTTAAGAGTGGACTCACTTCATCTCTACCCCTCTTGGACTTGTCTTTATTTATTTTATTCATTCATTCATATATGTATTTAATTTTATTTTCTCTAATCTCCTTTTCAGTTTTTTCTTTTTATTTATTTATTTATTTTTTCTGTTTCCCCTTTTGAAATTGCTTTGCCCTCTGACCTGGGTTTGGCTCTAACTCCCTGTGCTGCCCAAGGATAGTCTCTTTATCCCACTCGGACTCACTTTTCATACCTGTGCTCCTTATAAAAAATAAACCAGACCATGTCACTCACCTGCTCAACATCTTCCAAGGACTTCCTGTGACACTAAGAATAAAATTCTCAAATCTCGCACCACAGCCCATAAATACTGTGGAGGGTTGGGAGAGCACAGTGTCTGATACATAAGAGATGCTCATTAAACACCTACCAAATGTTGGGGGGGAATAACGAGCTTAAACAAGATTACTTCCAGATTTGATATTGGAGATTCTTCAGTTTTCTGTTTTTACTTCCTCATTCCCAGCTTGTGTTTCTGTGTGTGAAGAGGAGGACATAATTTAATGGAGAAGATATCTTTTGGCCGAGACACTCATTCCTCAGGCAGTTCAGATGTAGGGCAGTGATAGTAGCAAGATTCAGAACCTTGGGGCCACAGAGACAGATTCTACCCTTAGTGTCTGGGTGCCTTGGGCAGGCACTCACATTCCCTGAGACTAGTTTCCTCATCTGTTAATGGGTATGGTGAGATCTACTTCCATTGGATGCTGGAGGAGTTAAGGAGGTCTTGTGTGTGTGTCACTTAGCACGTTGTAGCAAGAGTAGGTCTTCAACACATGTCCCTTTGTGCCTCTCTTGGTTCCATTCCTGTCCTTTCCTAGCCCTTTGACACCAAGACACAGCTACCCAATCTTTCTCCAAAATACAGCTGCAGAGAGAACTCCTTTCCAGCTCACCAGGTCCTGAGGGCTTGCAAAGGCCCACCTCACTCACTGTAGAGTCTGCCGTGAGTCAGGTCAGCCTGAGGGAGAATTGGGTGCAGGAAGTATCACGTGAAGCACAGGGCTGCAGGAGTCTGCAAAGGCTAATCACCCCTCCTGGGTGTGAGCTTTCGCCTCCAGGTTTCCTGGAAGCTTAATAAGCAACGTAGCAAACAGCCCATCAGGAGCTCTGACTGTCCTATGAATACAGGCACATGGAGCAAATCAGGCCACTTGTCTTCAAGATAGGTCTGGGGTGCAGTTTACTTTTAGGGCAAGAAGGATTTTAACCGCTTCCTGAAGAAGGTAAGGCTGTTGCTCCGGGGGTGCCGAGAGTCTAACGGGGAGAAATATCACCTTGTATTTGCTGTTTCCTTTCTTCATGATGAGCTCACTGCACCAACCTCCAGGCTGAATTGTTTACATGCTTTGTATTGTCTTCTCTCAACCTCTATGTGAGCTGGAAACAGTTTTCACTTTAGAGAAGAGCTAAATGATAACTTGGTGGTGAATAACGCACCTGTGTGCCTCTCAAGGAGCTCAAGGTCTTCACAATGGTGGAGAGGGTCCACTGGCCTTCCGCTTACTCTAGGCTGCATATCCCATCTCTAAGACCAGGCTGGGCATGCATAAGATCTAGAAGCTCAAGAATTAGTCGGTGTGACACACACATAGACAACTAGCTCTTTGAGTCCCTGGGACAGGAACTGTTTGTTACCCATCTTTGCATCCCTAGTTCCTAGCACAGCATTGATGTTGGTGCCAAGATTTCCATGAAAGGTCATGGAAGTTGAAGGCCGCTCAGCTCCAACAGTTGCCACTCATTATTACAGGCCGAGTAAAATGTGTCCCCCAGAGCTGGGCAAGTCATGACCTCTGTGGCCATAGGCAGCATCCCTGAGTAGATGAGAGCTCTCGTCATTGCTGTCCTGCTGTTAACAATTGCTGACACTGCCTCGGGCATTGGGGGTGGTGGAGTGGACCTAGAACTTGGGGTTCCTAGGTTTGGCTGGGGTGTCAATGTTGATGCCATGACCTATTGTGACCCTGGTCAGTTTTGTCCTCCACTTAATTGAATCTGATCTCAGCAGACCTTTTCCTAAGAGAACGTCTACTGTCCATCTTAATGGCTTTTAGCTGAGGTCAGAGGAGTGTGTGAGCTTATGTATTAGTTTCCTATTGCTGTTGTAACAAATTATCACAAACTCAGTGGCTGAAGGCAACACAGATCCATTCTCTGGAAGCCATTCCATAGTTCTGGAAGCCGGAGTCCAAAATGAGTCAGCAGAGCTGTGTTCCTTTTGGAGGCTCCAGGGAAGAATCTATTTCCTTGCTTTTTCTAGTCAATAAAGATCAGCTGCATTTTTTAGCTCATGATCCCACGTCAATCTGACCTCTCCTTCCATCACAACATCTTCTCTGGCTCTGATCATCCTGCTACCTCCTTCTAGGGACCCTTAGATTACATGAGTACCACGCAGATTATTTGAAATAATCCCCCCATCCTTAATTTAATCATGTTTGCGATGTCCCTTTTGCCATCAGTGGTAACCTATCCACAGGTTCTGGGTTTTAGGGTGTGGACATCTGTGTGAGGGGCATTATTCTATCCACCACAGCACATATATTCCAAAGGAAACTCTCATTCATTCTCTGACTCAAACCAGAGAGCTCCACTTCATCTGTTTCCCATATTCTACTTCCAGTTTAGATTTGTTTGAAGAAAGAGTCCTGCAATGGAAACAAATAAGGTTGTTTGAAATGTCAATTGTCCAGGTTACCTACAGCTCTGAGATTATAAAAGTCTCTTTAATTCAGAGACTGAATAGTATCTCTTCCACGAAGTATTCTGTAGACTGGGCAGCCCCTCAGCTCCAGCCTCTCCTCTGGAGAATCTAATTCAGAGGGTCTGGGGTGGAGCTCGTTCACATTTTTGACAAGTACTCATAGGGTTTCTTAGCGCCAGGAGAGTTTGGACACTTCTGACCATACTCTGCACCCATATCCTACCCTCTCTGACCCCATCTTCCTGCAACACAACCTCCTAGAAGAGGAAGAGACAGGGATGTGGGGATGCATTTACTGGGGACCCTCATAGACAGTTTTATCTACTCCTCATGGTAACCTGGAATGTCAGCATTGTTACCTCCATTGGATGGAGCAGGGAGAGGAGGTACAGACATCTGCCCTCGTGACATCTCTAGTAAAGAGTGAAGCTGGAGGTTTCCCTGCTGGCCCAGTGATAAAGAATCTGCCTTCCAATGCAGGGTATGCGGGTTTGATCCCTGGTCAGGGAACTAAGATCCCACATGCCACGGGGCATCTAAGCCTGCAAGTCTCAACGAGAGAGCCCACGTGCTGCAAACTATAGAGCCCACATGCCCTGGAGCCCACGCGCCACAGCTAGAGAGAAGCCCACGCACTGCAATGAAGACCTGCGTGCCACAACGAAAGATCCTCAACAAAGATCCCATATGCCGCAACTAAGACCTGATGCAGCCAAAAAAAAAAAGGAAAATAAATAAATAAAATAAATATTTAAAAAAAAGAATGGAACTGGGGTTACAACTGGGTCTGTCCAAATTAAGTCACATTCTCTTTCACTCCACAGATAATATGGCAAAGATTTCACCAGAATCTATTCATGAGCAAATAGATATCAAACTGACTCACATGTCATGTACAATAAACTCTCTATGAAACCCACTAGAGAGAATCCATAAAATAAATCATTAGGAGGTTGAATTTGACTAATAAGTCTAGCCCATTTGTATCATGTCTGCTGGAAGATGTCTTACTTCCCACTCAATTATTGTTTTCCTTTTAGCTCAAATGATTGGGATAACTGTGTCAATTTTCCACTTTCTTCATTGTGTTTAAACATAGCCACGACTTGCTGTTGTTCTCAAAAGAAATTTGGGCAACAGACAACCAAGCAAAGATTGGACCAGTCATTATTCAGAGAAATAGAGGGGCTGGTGAGTGATGTAATTTCAGCCAAACCAGGGGCTTCTATTTTCATTCACACAGTGAAGCAGCTTAATTGAAAAGCATTCTTTGCAAATGGACAAAAAGGGAGTATGAGGTAGGAGTCTGATTAGAAATAATGGCAGGGAGTTGAGTTTCCTAGCCATGCATTCTAAATTTACTTGTAGTTTCTTAGAAAATTAAGGGAACACATGGCAACATAATGTACCTTTAAAGTTAGCAGTTACAACCTTCTGGATAGACTTCAAAGGAAGTCCTGGCATAATAAAATGCTATTAATTCAAGCTCATCCAAACCAGAGTAATATTAAGAAAACAATTTTCCAATACTTAGAAATAAGCAAAGAATGATGGCACATCTTTTTTTTTTTAACTTATTTTTTATTTATTTACTTTTGGCTGTGTTGGGTCTTCCTTGCTGCGCGCAGGCTTTCTCTAGTTGCATCGAGCGGGGGCTGCGCAGGCTTCTCATTGCAGTGGCTTCTCTTGTTGCGGACCACGGGCTCTACACACGCGGGCTTCAGTAGTTGTGGCTTGCGGGCTTCAGTAGTTGTGGCTCGTGGGCTCTAGAGCGCAGGCTCAGTAGTTGTGGCACACGGGCTTAGTTGCTCTGCAGCATGTGGGATCTTCCTGGACCAGGGCTTGAACCAGTGTCCCCTGCATTGGCAGGCGGATTCTTAACCACTGTGCCACCAGGGAAGTCCCACGTCTTTTCAATGTCACACGGGAAAGTTGCCTATCAGGCACCACCAAGGATGTTTTCTTTGACTTACTATTCACTACCAATTAAAGTCTAGACTCTAAAGTTGAATATTAATTTGTAGGTTTTTGTCCAGAAGAAATGTAAATTATTTCTTCCTAGAAAGGAAAATAACCACAAAGCTTAAGATTTTATTGACCTGTATGACATTGAACAATATTTGAAAGCATTATTTCTAGTATTAGAATAAGCTAGGAAAAAGTAAGTAAAGGTTATTGACACAATAGTACAAAATCTTATTTTTCTACATTGAATAATTTCTTCTATCATTACATTTTATTGTTTTTGACTTCTCTGTTGGAACATTATATTTGATTAGACAAACATACCCAAAACTTGAAAATAAGACCAAGAGAGAGCAGGGAATCCGTATGATGTCACAGTGGGGCTTTGTTTAACACGTACATTCAAAGATTATTTAATTATCTAGGGGAATTTCCCTCTGTTTCATTTTGAAACTTGACATTTCTGTGTGACGTTTCCCGTTCACTTCTCAGCTTTCTCTAGTGATGACGCAAATTCTTTCTGCCCAGTAGAGAAGATAACCTCAAGGGCTGTGGTTTTAGTACCCTGTAGAACACTAACCAGTTTCATTTCTATTGCAGACAGTTTATTTCAGGCTGGACTTCCTGGGGATCATTTTGCCCAGCACATGGGGAAAGTTTCTCTGATGAATGTGGTGAAGTAGCGGCAAACAGAACAGAACCAAAATTAAGTTTTATCTGGGATTGGCTGTATATGGGGCTTCCCAGTTACATGGGCCAATACCTCCCAGTTGATTTATTTGCAGTGTTATTTTTTAAAATTTTTTCTTCATTTATTTTAAGTTGGGCACTTGGAATAATGACTTTTGACTCTTACAGAAGATGCTAAGTATGCTAAGTATGGCAGGTTCTTTTAGTGTTTTGCTTTTTTTTTTTTGAGGTTGGGGCATTGTTTATTGGCAAGTCTGAATTTTCCTGGATACTCTGAGGGAGGGGACTTATGAGGAGCCTATTGTTGTGTTTTTTAAGGTAAGTCATCAGTGACTTCCCAACAAGAGTCAGACATCTTGTTGATGAATCAGATCTTCATCATGCTGCAAAAAATCTCTGGAATGTTCTCTTTTAGTCACAGAAATACAAAGAGAGTAGGTGGCTTCTGCTGCAAGAGAAAGAGAAGGGGTATTATTACCTGTGGAAGGAGTACAGGTAATTTGTGTCCCATCAATGACAATGAAGGGAGGGCACAGGAGATTCCTGAAGTAAAGCAACACTTAAAGTGCCCACCATGGACTTCCCTGGTGGCACAGTGGTTGAGAATCTGCCTGCCAATGCAGGGGACACGGGTTCGAGCCCTGGTCTGGGAAGATCCCACATGCCGCGGAGCAACTGGGCCCGTGAGCCACAATTACTGAGCCTGCGCGTCTGGAGCCTGTGCTCCGCAACAAGAGAGGCCGCGATAGTGAGCGGCCCGCGCACCACGATGAAGAGTGGCCCCTGCTTGCCACAACTAGAGAAAGCCCTCGCACAGAAACGAAGACCCAACACAGCCAAAAATAAATAAATAAATACATAAATAAATAATTAAAAAATAAACTCAAAATGGATTAAAGACCTAAATGGAAGGCCAGACACTATAAAACTCTTAGAGGAAAACATAGGAAGAACACTCTATGACATAAATCACAGCAAGATCCTTTTTGACCCACCTCCTAGAGAAATGGAAATAGAAACAAAAATAAACAAATGGGTCTTAATGAAAGTTAAAAGCTTTTGCACAGCAAAGGAAAACATGAACAAGATGAAAAGACAACCCTCAGAATCGGAGAAAATATTTGCAAATGAAGCAACTGACAAAGGTTCAATCTCCAAAATATACAAGCAGCTCATGCAGCTCAATATCAAAAAAACAAACAACCCAATCCAAAAATGGGCAGAAGACCTAAACAGACATTTCTCCAAAGAAGATATACAGATTGCCAACAAATACATGAAATGATGCTCAAAATCACTAATCATTAGAGAAATGCAAATCAAAACCACAATGAGGTATCACCTCATACCTGTCAGAATGGCCATCATCAAAAAATCTACAAACAATAAATGCTGGAGAGGGTGTGGAGAAAAGGGAACCCTCTTGCCCTGTTGGTGGGAATGTAAATTGATACAGCCACTATGGAGAACAATATGGAGGTTCCTTATAAAACTAAAAATAGAACTACTATATGACCCAGCAATCCCACTACTGGACATATATCCTGAGAAAACCATAATTCAAAAAGAGTCATGTACCACAGTGTTCATTGCAGCTCTATTTACAATAGCCAGGACATGGAATCAAACTAAGTGTCCATCGACAGATGAATGGATAAAGATGTGGCACATATATACAATGGAATATTACTCAGCCATAAAAAGAAACAAAATTGAGTTATTTGTAGTGAGGTGGATGGACCTAGAGTCTGTCATACAGAGTGAAGTAAGTCAGAAAGAGAAAAACCAATACTGTATGTTAAGACATATATATGGAATGTAAAAAAAAAAAAAAAAACAAAACTGGTTCTGAAGAACCTAGGGGCAGGACAGGAATAAAGACGCAGACGTAGAGAATCGACCTGAGGACACGGGGAGGGGGAAGGGGAAGCTGGGACAAAGTGAGAGAGTGGCATGGACATACATACACTACCAAATGTAAAATCGATAGCTAGTGGGAAGCAGCCGCATAGCACAGGGAGATCAGCTCGGTGCTTTGTGTCCACCTAGAGGGGTGGGATAGGGAGGGTGGGAGGGAGGCGCAAGAGGGAGGGGATATGGGGATATGTGTATATGTATAGCTGGTTCACTTTGTTATACAGCAGAAACTAACACACCATTGTAAAGCAATCATACTCCAGTAAAGATGTTAAAAAAAAAAAGATCATCAGCCCAAAATTATCCTCATGCCAAAGAGACACATTTTGGGGTGGCCAAATTTGGCTCCCCTACACATATATACTCTTTAAGAAATTAAATGAAATCTTTTGACATATGCTGACTTTAGATTTGTATGAAAGTGATGAGTTTATCTTTTCAAGAATAGTATCTTTTTATAAAATTCGGGAAGTCATCCACTGAGCTGCCCATGGAGTCACTGGACAGAGGCAGGTAAACCGTGTTGCCGGAAGAGAACAGCTTAGGCCCAGTTGCATCTTTTCTTGGCTTACAGAGGGGAGTTCCCAGCAGCAATAGAGCTTTGCCCACCCTTTTGTTTTAATTTCTTCTCTTCTAATGGTGTTTTCTTTGGTTTTGGTTTACTGATAGCTGATAAGGTTATTTCTTGGTTGTGGCAGTGGTGACTGGGGATTTGGGTTCATGGTCTGACCACTTGGTGATCTCTGTAAAAGGACTGCTGGAGAATAAAAGTCTATTCTTTGTTGGTTGTGAGCCAACAGAGAATCCAATTTTCAGTCTTTTTGTTTGTTTGTTTGTTTGTGTGTCTATTCATCTACTTGGGCTCAGATCAAATTAAGAATTCTGTGCCCGGGCTTCCCTGGTGGCGCAGTGGTTGAGAGTCTGCCTGCTAATGCAGGGGACACGGGTTCGAGCCCTGGTCTGGGAAGATCCCACATGCCGCGGAGCAACTGGGCCCGTGAGCCACAGCTACTGAGCCTGCGCGTCTGGAGCCTGTGCTCCGCAACAAGAGAGGCCGCGATAGTGAGCGGCCCGCGCACCGCGATGAAGAGTGGCCCCCGCTTGCCACAACTAGAGAAAGCCCTCGCACAGAAACAAAGACCCAACACAGCCAAAAATAAATAAATAAATAAATAAATAAAATCCATGGAAAAAAAACAAAAACAAACAAATAAAACTTTAAAAAAAAAAGAATTCTGTGCCCATTGGAAAGGAGACCTGCTCTTGATTTCTGGATCTTTGAGCTTTGCGTTTCGGTGTCTCTTGGTTTGTGGCTAATACTGGAATTCAAAACTCTCAGTCCCTGTATGTCTTTATTCAAAAAGGCCTTTAACTATTATTATGCGAGTGGCTGATATTTTCTGACGTGCAGATGGTATTAAAAAACTAGGTAATAAAGTCTCAAATTAAAGGTACTCTGTTCTGATTGATTTATTAAGCTATAAAAATGCTTATGTAAATGCAAGTATTGACTATTCCTAAAATTCCCAGAAAATAAGAAAGTTGAACTTCTAATACATTAAGTGCCTGATGGGGTTCGGAGCAGGACACCCCACAATGTGCCACTCTGCATATTAATTATTTTGAATTAAAGTTACTTGAGAAACAGCTTGTACAAGAAGAACACTCTGACTCTCCTCTGTCACCCTGAAAGCAGGGAATAAATCTCCCACGTGAAAGGTACCCTCCCTGAATCAAGAGGTAGAGAGATGTCCGTATCACCGAGAACAGGGAATTCATGGCCCAAAAGACTGTGTAAACACACTCTGCTTAGTTTCTTCATTAATTATTACCCAAACCTAAGTTTCTCTGTCTTGTCAGTTTTTCGCAAATTTATTGTTTCTTTGTCTAAAAGGTATACAAACAGTTTGCTTGGGTCTCATATCTATGGGACCTCTGTATGCATGAAATTATTTTTTTTCTCTTGTTAATCTGCCTTGTGCCAATTTAATGATTAGACCAGTCCAAAGAACCAAGAAGTGCAAGGGAAATTTTTTCCCTCCCCAACATACCCTAGGATTAAAAAAAAATCGTACTGAAGCTAACTCAGGGATGTTTTAAGACTGCAAGGAGAAGATACAGTTTAGCATGAATTGCAATCTGCATTAAAAGCTCAGTTTGCGGCTACAAATATTCGTCCAGGCAAGAGTGTCTTCTTATCATTTTGCCACAATCTAGAACTTATCCTTTATCTGTAGGACTATTCATACTTTCTTAAAGTACATAAATGGAAATTAATTTGTATTTTAAGTAACCATGGTGTTTGCTTTTTTATTATTTTCCAATATCTGAAGACGTTTCCGCCTTCAAAATCAAACTCAAATTGTAACAGGGAAGAGCCAAATCTGACTACATGTTGCATCTGTTTCTTTTACTTTAACCTTTGCTTCTCGTTGCTTTTGTTCACTAAAAGGATACTGTGTATACATAATGGCCTGCCTCGGGGAACCCCTCCCCTCTGCCTGAATGTTAAACCAAAGTGCCTTTGTTCAGGGAAACATCCGGACCCTGTCCACTTGTGGATGGCTGCAAGAAAGAAGAAATTAACACATCTCCTCCCCGAGGCTGGCCATTCCAGGGGATATTTGCAAAACTTATGGTCTTTTTACTTTACTTCTTCATCTCCTCCCCCTCTCTGTGCTATAAAAGAAACTGGCATCCAAACCCTGGGAAGATGGTTTTTCAGAGACACTAGTCTGCTGTCTACTCGGTCTGCCGGCTTTCCCAATAAAGTCATATTCCTCAACACCTCGTCTCCGCCTCATTGGCCTGTCGTGTGGCGAGCAGAGCGAGCTTGGACTCGGTAACAAAATGGAGACGTCCCACCTTATAAACATCGGTGATACAGATCCCAATAGTGAGCTAACAACTTCTCTATAAAAGGATCACACGTTTTAATAGGGTTTGGTTACTGCTTTTCTCTAAACTATAGCTTTTAGCTGGTTTATTACGTAGCAAAGGCAACACTGAGCATCTGAGAAATTAATGTAAGATGTCACCCAGCATGGGAGCTATTTAATTACTAGTGATGAAGCCTCTAACCAAACTGGTTTAAGCAAAAAGCAGCCTCTGTTGGTAAATGAGATGGGTGAGGCCACGGGCAGATCTGGCTTCACACATAGAGCAGATGTTTGAACTATGTCACCAGACCTGCCTTTGCTCTCAGGTGTGATTCTCTGGGTGACTGCAGAACGCTCCGGGGGCTTTAGGCTTCTGCAATTCTGGGGGTTCCAGATCTCAGAGAAGGGCTAAGAGCCTGGGCTGATTGCTCTTGCAGTAGACACAAGGGGACTCTGATGGCCCAGCCCTGGGAACAAGAGGAGCCCCAAGCAAACCTCATGGACCAAGTGGGATTAAGGATGGGGTAGGGGTGGTTTCCTCTAAGAAGGAACCCTGGGCAGATTTAAATTTCGAAAGCTTCTGTGTAGCACATCTCATTCCTTCTTCAGGATGCAGCCAAATGCCTTCCTCTGTGAAGAACTTGCTCTTTCCTCTGGGCTCTGAAAACATGGTATCACTTGCTCACTACTTCGTGATTATGAGATCATGTCTCTTTCTCTGTGATAAGAAAATGAGGATGAGGTCAGGGAGAGGAAGCTGGCTTTTCGCGAGTATTACTTTGTGCTTACATCATTTAAATGAATCCTTACAACAATCTTCCTGGCTGCACTGTTACACCCATTTTCCAGATGAGGAAACTGAGGATCAATGGAACATCGGTCGGCTTGTAAGTGGCAAAGCCAGCGTTTGAAATCCAGTGTCTGAAACCCAGTGTGCAAGCCTACTATAACTCACTCATCTTATAACTGCAGTTCACAGTGCCCGGCACATCCTAGGAAGTCGATACATATTTGTTGAATGGGAGGAAGGGAAGGCAACACCAGGATAAAAGGAAATTGACTTCTCCTTTCCAGAGTTTTGGTGTCTGTGTCCTTCTTTGAAGACAACTCAAGTGATTACACGGTTTTTTTGTCCCTTTCTTGACTCCCGCTCTCCTCCACGCCTGCCCTCTCTTTGGTATTTCTCACGGGCCCGTGGCAGACACTCAGATTCTGGAAAGAGCCCTTAGTGATTGTGCAAGCTGGCTGCAAGGTACTCTATTGAGGGTCTGCGCAGCACCCCCGGAGCCCCCGCTGCAGACCAGCCAGCTGCAGATGGCGTGGGCTTTGGTTCCGCAGGGCTGGGGGCCCGTTCTGCAGGGAGACTGACTAGGACCCTTAGAGTGTGTGTTCTTCTGGGCGGGATGAACTGATAAAAGGCAGGATGCCCAGTTACGTGTGAATTTCAGACACCTTTTTAATAGAAGTGTTTCCCATGCACTACTTGAGACATCCTTTTACTCAAAAATTATTTGTTGTTTACCTGAAATTCAAATTTAACTGGACATCCTTCTTTTCATTTGCTGGATCTGGCAACCTTACACTGGCGAGAAGGCTGGATCCTGGGGTTCCTTCGGAGTCCCTTTGATGTTCTCTTCTTCTTTAACTGCCATCGGCTACATCCTCCTCGGGGCTTCAGAGCTCCCTGCCCCAAAGGTGCATGCTACCAAGGTTTGCTATATAACCTGCTTCCCAGCCACCTTTGAGGCATCTCTATATGTACTAACCCATGCAGGGACCTCATCTCATGCTCACGGCCTCCACGGGGACTACCCTTTACCCCTATCCCATTGCCCTTGTCCCTTTTCAGTCCCCTTGGAATGCCTCTTGCTCTGGGGAGCCTTTATCAATGCCCTGGCACTCTGAGGTTGCTCCTACTTGGAATCTTTTTTTTTTTTTTTTAAAACAAAGCAGTTTTTTTTTTTTTTAATTTTATTTATTTATTTATTTATTTTTGGCTGTGTTGGGTCTTCGTTTCTGTACGAGGGCTTTCTCTAGTTGCGGCAAGTGGGGACCACTCTTCATCGCGGTGCGCGGGCCTCTCACTATCGCGGCCTCTCTTGTTGCGGAGCACAGGCTCCAGACGCGCAGGCTCAGTAGTTGTGGCTCACGGGCCTAGTTGCTCCGCGGCATGTGGGATCCTCCCAGACCAGGGTTCGAACCCGTGTCCCCTGCATTGGCAGGCAGACTCTCAACCACTGCGCCACCAGGGAAGCCCTGGAATCTTTTTTTTTTCTTGTAAATTTATTTATTTATTTTTGGCTGCGTTGGGTCTTTGTTGCTGCGCGCGGGCTTTCTCTAGTTGTGGCTAGCGGGGGCTACTCTTCGTTGTGGTGTGCGGGCTCTAGGCACGCAGGCTCAGTAGTTGTGGCGCACGGGCTTAGTTGCTCCGCGGCATGTGGGATCTTCCCAGACCAGTGATAGAACCCACATCCCCTGCGTTGGCAGGTGGATTCTTAACCACTGTGCCACCAGGGAAGCCCTATATATATGTATGTTCTTTTTCATATTCTTTTCCATTATGGTTTATCATGGGATATTGAATATAGTTCCCTGCACTATACAGTAGGACCTTGTTGTTTATCCACTCTGTATATAATAGTTTGCCTCTGCTAATCCCAGTAATCTCATTTTTGAGTTTCACAATGGAGGGGGGGGGGCGTGATACCTTCCTGAAAAATGTAAACTTTGCAACAGTCACTCTTTGCACACAGCAGGTGCTTAATAAGTAACGGCAGATTTGAATCTGCTATTTCCTTATACCCTGAGCTGAATACCAGGCCTCTTGTTTTCTAAAAGAAGAATTGGAACAATCGGTCACGTGGTTTCAAATCTGTTCCACACACTCCACAGGGGCTGCAATGATGTGTCAGTTAAACGGTTGATTATGCAACGAATATATAATTTTCATATTCATAAAGCAATCATCTATTATTAAGATTGCTTCTCCATTTAAATGAAAAGAATCCTTTGTGTAGGAAGTAAGTCAATTACTTTTGCATCAGAAGGGATGGCATGCATTTTCTTTTAGACATCAAAATCTTATTTGGAGCCTTTAGAGCTTCCAAAGATGCATTTATGTGAAAACTGTTATTTGTGGAATGGTTTGGGTTTCTGCAAACTGAAGTGGGCTAGCATGAAACCTGCTTGAATACTGAAAATCTCAGGTCACACATGTAGGGAGTGGAAGCTTTGGATGGGCTTCCACATCTGTGAGTCCTTTTGTTGCTAAAAATAACCCAGAAATGCAGGTGATGCTGAGGTCACTGCCCCACTTACAGATGCTGTAACTGAAGACAGGGTTTGAGCAATTCCCTGGAGGTCACAGAGCCAGTGAGTAAGAACTAACATGTATCAAGCCCTTTCCAAGTCTGTCCCTTTTTTTCCTAGGGTGGATGGATGGAAGGAAAGATGGATGGACGGATGGAAGTGTGGATGGATGGGCAACTATTAAAAATACGCAAAAGTCTAAAATTCAAAATTTTGTGTTGTTTGAATCCAAGTGATTAAAACAACTAAACCATGGGACTTCCCTGCAGGGGGCGCGGGTTTGATCCCTGGTTGGGGAACTAAGATCCCGCATGCCGTGCGGGGTGGCCAAAAAAAAACCCCAAACCAAAAAAACAATTAAACCACACTTATTTTTACCTGATGACATAAACAATTATTTCTTATAGGATATTTAGAAAATGTAGCAAAACACAGTGGAGAGAACTACGATCACCTGCACTTCCAACTCCCAGAGCCTATCTTGGTTTTACACACTTTCAGGGTGTTATTTTTCTTATTAGTTTTGTACAAAAAATGGAATCACAACATAAAACATATAAAATTGATTTTTCCAAGTAATAGAACATTTTCCTTTATTTTAAAATAAAGCATCACTTTAATGATTGATTAATAGCTTATTATCTTTTATTTTATTCCACCAGTCCCCACCATTGTTAGCCATTAAAATGTTTTCCCCAGTTTGTGTTAATGCAAACAACGCAGGGATGGACATCCTTGTATTGCAGGAGAAAGGTTATCTACGAGTTCACTACATTGTGCTTCACTCTGATTGAGAATTCACAGGTCAGCTCAGGAAAAGAAGACCTTAGCTAGAGCTCTTTCACACCCGCTGGGTTATCAGAATCTGGGGACATCTTGAGAAGGGGACTGAGGGTTGTTTAATGAATTTGGTCTTTCCTGACTTATCTTGAGATGAAACAATTTGCCCAGGAGAGAATAGCTAATGGTGCTTAGTTTGTGTCTATGTGCATGTGTGTATGCATGTGTGTGTGGGGGTGATGATCTGAGATTTTAATTCTGATAAATAAGCAATTATCTGTCAAACAGCAAGCAGGAGGGGAGCAAAGGCATGAACGCATGACAAGATGCAGATGATTTGAGAAATGTCAAGTTGCACCATGTATCTGGAGCATTGACTACATTGCAGGGGCGGCATAACACGAGTCAGAGTTTTAGCCACCTTGGCTGTCATACTAAGTAATTTGAACTTGATCATGTCCCAGGGCAATCACCTTCCTAATATAATTAGCAGTTGTAAAGCAATCCACAGTTCATAGAGCTCTTCCTTAACTCTCATGATTCTCCCAGCCGTGCTTTGTGAAGGATTTGTTAAGGGTTACAAGCTAATAAATGACCAAAGCCCCTTCATTCTGAAACACAGGCCCAGTGAGTTGCTCTCAGGTGGGTTTCCTGTAGTGTTCGATTGATGATCTGTACACGGGTTGGTGGTGTCTCCGAGATGCTGAGGTCTCCTGTGTTTTCAGAGTCGACCACAGTGCAGAGGCCAGAGCATAGCTGTTTGATACAGGGATAAACAAGTGCATGGATGTGGTATTTCCTCCTGCGTTCTTTAAGCTGAAATGCACACTCCCACACACACTCACTGAAATCAACCTGTCAAATCCCTCTCCATCCATCATCCCCAGTCTCTCTCCCTGCAGAGGCAGAGACCAGAGTTGCCTTCTGAGGCTTTGGTTCTGCTATAGTGTGAGGGAAGAAGGGACCGCCAGAGGTGTACGCACCCCAGAAGATGCTGGGACCATATATTGCATCACAGGTCATAAGAGCCGGCAAGGACCTTAACACATAGTTTATGCAATCCCCTCGTTCATAGGTGCACCCAGTGTTACAAAGTCCCTGGTCCTAGAAAGGGGACCACAGATGCTTCTGGTATTGAAGAGGAACTCCAGCTCCTCACACCTAGCCCATTTTCTCTGGATTGAATGAGATATCTGTAATTCTATTTTCGCTATGAGTAAGAAGGGCACTTCATGGAAAGGAACACGGTTGGCTTGGGAAGAAGAGGGTGAAGAAAGATCTTGGAAAATGACAGGGGATAAAAAGACTCTATCTAATGAAAGGATTGTGAATTATAAACTCAAGAGAAAACAAAGCAAAGTGTTTCAGAGGCGCTCTCTCTCTCTATTTCTCTTTTTACATGCAGTGGGTACACATGAGATCAAACTCAATTCCGGTTTGTTTGTCTACTTGTCCCCAAGTAGAAGTTTCCTAGCCACCAAACTATATAACATTTACCGTTGGCTGGAGTACCAGCCCATACCACAGACACTGAGGGTCAGTGTTCACAGGCCCATCCGTGGTTGCATTGAACTTGCACTGATGTCTGACCGAGGTCCGGTGAGCAGGAAGGTAGGGCTTATCCACTCAGGGCTCATGGGCTCCAGCCAAAGCAACTCTATGCAGAGAAAGTTGCATGAGTTCTCTTTCCTCAGAAGGGTCCTGTGGGCACACAGCAGCCTCCTGGAACGGTGTGAACTCCTCTGTGGGGCACATACAAAGGGCTGTTTGAGGGGCTTTTCTGTGGACATCACACATTTTCAACGTGGGAATTCCATCAAACTCTGGAGATAAGGCACAGTAGTAACCATGCCGTGAAAATAACACTTACTATTTCCTGCGTAACTTTTCTCTGTCAGAATCTGTAATCGGCATCTATTAGGGGTTGAATGTCGCCTTTCCAAAATCCATGTGTTGAAGTCCTAATCCCCCCTCCCCCCCAGAGCCTCAGAATGTGACTATACTTGGAGAAAAGGTCTTTAAAGAAGCAATGGAGTTAAAATGAGATCACTGGAATGGGTCCTAATCCCATATTGCTTATAATAAGAGGAGATTAGGACACAGACACACAAAGAGAGAAGACCCTATGAAGACACAGGGAGAAAACAGCCATCTACAAGCCAAAGAGAAGCTTTATAAGAAGTCAACCCCATGAACACCTTGATCTAGGACTTTAGGCTTCCAGAATGGAGAGAAAATAAATTTCTGTTGTTTAAACCACCAAGTCTGAGGTACTTTGTTATGGCAGCCCTAGCTGACAGAAATGGTACTTTGCCCATATTAGCCCAATTCATCCTCGTAAGGGAAGAAGGATGCTGAGGTTAAAAAAACAAAACAAAACAGAATTGTGGCTTCTGGCTCAGTGTGGGAACTTGGAAGTTCTCTTGCATTCTCTGGGCCTCAGTTTTCATATGTGTTTAAATAACAATAATAATCATCATCATTAATATTATAGGAAACTGTTATAGAATGCTTATATTTGAGAATCGTTTGTCACCATCCTCTATTGTATGACTATTGCTGTGAGCTTTGAAAAATGGAGATACTGAGGTACAGAGATGTTCAGACCCTACTCAAGAGCGTACGGCTAGTAAGTGGCTAAACTAGAAATTAACACAGATAATTCAACCCTGGAGCTGGGCCAACTGATCAACATCTAGGATGAGGGGCCTCGGCACTCACTCCCCTGACCTGTGCTCTGACTTCTGCAGAATGCTTTAGTGGTCCCTCAGTTGTCCCTTAAAGACCAGATGATTTAGGACAAGGGAGCTTTAATGAGTGCCAGGCTCAGCAAGGTCTTCAGGGAGCCCTGAGCCAAACTGATGAAATTCACCAGGCATTTGAGTCTGGAGATTGGCCCTTTGTCTCTGATTCTGGAAGAAGTACCATGATCCTCTTGCAAAGATCACAGGAGAGCAAGACAAAAGAGGCTAGGGCTTAGTCCCGGCAGCAGCATTCATGGGTTATGAGACTTGGATGGAGAAGCACTCCTTCTCTGCCAGTGGGGATCACAGGACTTGTCTCCTCCAGGAGATTTTGGCAAGAACAAAAATCAAGAGGAGAACATGGATACAAAATCATACAGTAAATGATTTGTTTTTTCAAAAAGCTCTGCAATTGCAAGGGACATTTGTACCGAGCCAAATTTCAATCTCTGTGCTTCAATTTTGTTGTTTGTTAAACGGGGATGATAACATCTAACTCCCAGGGTGGCACTAGGGATCAAGAAAGATGCTAAGTGTGAAATGCCTCACTCGGTTCTCTTGCCAATTTTGGGAAGTATGTGGCACCAAGGGTCAGCAGGAGGCTTGCTTGTTTTGGAGAAAGGAAGAATAGGGAAGGGGAGGGGAGACTCTTAAATTGTATCTGTGTAACTGTGCAAATCAAGATCGTCTTCATAGACCACAAATGCCACTATGCCTTGCACGGTGTCCATAAACATTGCAAAGCCCCAGGAACCCCCATTTTTGATGGATGAGAAGGCGTAGGACCCGGGGTTCCTGATTTTCCCACCCTTCACCTCTTCTCACTCTGGCGTTTGTTGACTCAAAAGCTCTCTCCACCAAAAGTCCTGCTATTACTGTGAGATTTTACTTCCCAGGAATGACTCATCCCACTTCTTGGCCTCTTTAACAGTGTTGATATCCGTTAAATGTAAAGATTTTTGGATTAGAAAGACCTTCATTCAAATGCCATCTGAGGAATGCCCTAACTGAGCATCAGCTTTTCATCTGCAAATTGGAGATAGTATCAGGACTCCCCTCATTAGCTGTGCGAGGATTAAATTACATGATGTTATGTAAATTCCTTAACACTCTGCAGCGAATGGTAAGGGCAGAATAAAGGAAGACTATCACTGCAGTTGGTCTTTCAGCCCTGGCTCTGTTGTCTCTTACCTGGAAGTCCCCTTCCATTTCCCTCCCATCGTGTCATTAGGATTGTCTTTGGGTTGATCCTTAACCCAACCCCAAACCTGGAAATGCCAACTTGACCAGCATAAATTCTGACCTGTCCTTTTGTTTTTGGCCAAGCCACGTGGCATGCGGGATCTTAGTTCCCCGACCGGGGATCGAACCTGGGCCCACTGCAATGGGAGCGCAGAGTCTTAACCACTGGACCACCAGGGAAGTCCTCTGACCTGTCATTTCTGATCACAGCATCTGTCTTTCTGCTCCCTCTTTCTCTCCCATTCTTCTACTACACTTCTTTTTTCTTTTTTAACTTCACAGACATCCACTCCCCAGTTCTCTTGTTCTCTTTCAGTCTATCATGACCCATCTCTTCAACCAACTTCATGTAATTGCCCTTAATTCACAGCCCCTGAGCTCCCTTTGTTCCTGCTATAGACCCAGGAATTCAAGCTCCAGCCCAGTGACTTGCCCTTCTCACATCACATGAAGCCAACACCTGTCCCTCCTCACCTGTTCTTCTCCTCCACTGATCCATGTTTCTATTTTCCTCAAGCCCTAATTCCAACTCTTCCTCTCTAGGCAGGAAAGCCTACTTTCTACTTCCCAAAGAAAATAAAGCCCACCAGACAAGTATTCCTTCTGCGTCAGCCCTTTCTCACCTTCAGATGTATCCCACTGTCTTTTTTTTTTTTTTTTTTTTCCACTGTCTTTTATTTCCATCCTGTCTCTTAAGAGCAGAGCTGGCTCCACTGGCCTGCCCAAGCCCCCAGTTAGATTGGAATTACCTACTCTAGTCTTTCACGGGTCTCCCTCTACTTCCATCCCTTCCTAACAATTGCAAATTGTTATCTGCAATCTCCCCCATGATGGTTCTTTCCTCTCAGTTTATAAACAGGCTCAATCCTGAACAAATATTCCTCCTCCATCCCTGGAGATCCCCCTAGTAACTCTATTTTCCATCTAGTAACTGAATCAATAATTGAAACTCTTCCCACAAAGAGAACGTTAGACCCATAATGATTTTACAGTTGAGTTAAATGTTCAAGAAACTGATTATTGCTAATATTGCATAAATTTTTTCAAAGAAGTGAAAAACAGAGGCTACCATACAACTTATTTTAAGAGGGTGGAGTCGCCTTGATTCTACCACCAAACAAGGTTTGATGGAGTAAAGGAAAGGAAAATTATATTCAAATCTCATTAATGAGCATAATGAAACAATTCTAAATAAAATATTGGCAGTCTGAAGAGGAGCGTATATACAAAAAGATGGTACATTGTGAGCAACTGGGGTTTATTCCAGGAATGCAAATTCACATCAACATTATAGAACACATTAATGTAATCTACTCTATTCACGGAAGTGAAGAGAAACACCACCTTATCTTAATAGACATAGAAAAGAATAGTTGATAAAATTTTAATAACTGTTCATTATCGTAAAAGTTTAGTATATACGAGTAAAAAGAACTTATTTGAACTGGTAACTAATGAGTATCTACAGATAAAATAATGGAACAATATTGAATTGTTATAAAGCACTCTCTTTAAAAAAAAGATCAAGGCAAGATCGCTCACTATTGCTTCTTCTAGTCTATCTTCTTCAGGAGAGCTCAGCCAGGGAACTATGACATGAAAGAGAAATAATTTGTATAAAATATGAAAAGTAAAAGTTACAACTCTCATTATTCATAGATAACACAAGTTCTTCTACATAAGAAACCAAAAGAATCTATAGACACATTATTAGAATTAGCAAGCAATTAGAGGGATCTCTCCAGCAAACAATGCTGTAGTCAACTGCATTTCTAGCTACCCATGGTTAGAAAAGCAACTTTCAAAGGGATACATTGAAACTAATAACACATATATAAATGGTACCTAGGTCTAAATCTAACAAAATATATGTAAGCAGTTTAAGTAGAAAATTATAACATTTTATTGCACTAGAAGACTGAAATACATGTATAGTTGTTTTCATAAATATGTCAGTTTGCTCTATGGATTCAGAGAAAAACCTAAATGTCATGAAACTTAACAAAACCTTCTCTAAAATGTAAATAAAGAAACTTTAGTCCCATTCCTTCCAAACTCCTACAGTCTCCTGTTGCAAAGAATAGCTGAGATGTACCTGAAGAAGTACCAGGTGTGTGGCATTAACCTACTGGAGAGAAAAATTCATTGTAAAACTAGAACATGATACACAGTGGCATATTGCTGATAAAAGAGGAAAAAAAACCCCTCTATTAATGGAGCAAAATAGAGAATCCAGAGCCAGTCCCCTCCATGGGTGACAGCCTCATCTGTGTGACGGAGTTGGTGCTGAAGATTACTGGGGGGAGGGTGCTCTGGACAATGAACAGTGGGAGGGAATTGGTCGAAAGACTTAAAGGTAAAAAGCGAAGACTTACAATTTAAGAAATAATAGTATAGCAGAGGATCTTAATGTCCTCAAGATAAAGAAGTGGTCCTAAATATGTCACATCAGCAGAGAGCGAAGATAAAGAGAAAAGTGGGGGGGCTTCCCTGGTGGCGCAGTGGTTGAGAATCCACCTGCCAGTGCAGGGGACCCGGGTTCGAGCCCTGGTCCGGGAAGATCCCACATGCCGCGGAGCAACTAAGCCCGTGAGCCACAACTACTGAGCCCGCGTGCCACAGCTACTGAAGCCTGCGGGCCTAGAGCCCGTGCTCCGCAACAAGAGAGGCCATGGCAGTGAGAAGCCCGCGCACCGCAACGAAGAGTAGACCCCGCTCACTGCAACTAGAGAAAAACCCGCAGGCAGCAACGAAGACCCAATGCAGCCAAAAATAAATAAATTTATTTTTTTAAAAAAAGAGAAAAGTGGGTAAAATTGACATTAATACAAAGAAGTTTACTCCTCAAAAGACACCACAGACATGGATAAACAACACCTGCAAGCTGTGAGATAATATCTGAACACACAAACCTAAGAAATGCTATAAACATATGAAAGATTCATATAAACCCGTAGGAAACAGATAAATTATCCAACAATAAAAATCAGCCAAACAAGCATTTTCGGGGAACAGGAAATGTGAATGTCAGTAAACATATAGAGAGATTTGAGCATTATTAGTCATCAGAAATGTGCAAATTAAAACCTGTTCTGAATGAGATGCCATTTCCAATCCATCACATGGGCAAAATCAAAGTCTGATCTTCCAGGTGTTGGAAAGATATACAGCTATGGAAACTCATGTTCCCTGTTGATACAAGTTTGAAGTGATGTGCTGGTTTTGGAAAATAATGTGGTGCTACCCAGTAAATTGGAACACATGTACTCTATAACTCAGCAATTGTCCTTCTAAATAGAAAGAAAAACTGGCACAGGTGTACCAGAAGGTGCATACCTGAATATTCATGGCTATTCATGGGTAGATGAATATTCATAGCATCCTTATTAGAAACAGTGAACACATACACACAGAAGAAATGATCCAAATATCCCTTAATAGTAGAATTCCTTTCATGAGTTCCACTGTATTCTTAAATGGAATATTATGCAGGAATAGAAATGAATGAATTTACACCTACCTGAGTTAACATGACTAACTCTCAAAAACATGTGAGGGAAAAAAAACAGGTCTCAGAAGAACACATGCAATTTAATTCCTTTTACCCAAATAACTAAACAATGCATCTTTCTATTATTATAAAAAGAAAGCATGGGGCTTAATAACACAAAATTCACAATAATGCCAACCAGTGGGAAAACGCCAAGAGAATGGAATCAGAATTAGGAAAGGACACACATATATGATAATTTCAATAGATGCAGAAAAACTTTTGACAAATTTCAACACCCATCCAGAAAGTAGGCATAGAGGGAACCTACCTCAACATAATAAAGGCCATATATGACAAACCCACAGCCAACATCGTTCTCAATGGTGAAAAACTGAAACCATTTCCTCTAAGATGCTGGAGAGGGTGTGGAGAAAAGGGAACCCTCTTGCACTGTTGGTGGGAATGTAAATTGATACAGCCACTATGGAGAACAATATGGAGCTTCCTTATAAAACTAAAAATAGAACTACCATACGACCCAGCAATCCCACTACTGGGCATATACCCTGAGAAAACCATAATTCAAAAAGAGTCATGTACCACAATGTTCATTGCAGCTCTATTTACAATAGCCAGGTCATGGAAGCAACCTAAATGCCCATTGACAGACGAATGGATAAAGAAGATGTGGTACATATATACAGTGGAATATCACTCAGCCATAAAAAGAAATGAAATTGAGTTATTTGTAGTGAGGTGGATGGACCTAGAGTCTGTCATACAGAGTGAAGTAAGTCAGAAAGAGAAAAACAAATACCGCATGCTAACACATATATATGGAATCTAAAAAAAAAACAATTGGTTCTGACAAACCTAGGGGCAGAACAGGAATAAAGATGCAGACATAGAGAATGGACTTGAGGAGATGGGGAGGGGGAAGGGTATGCTGGGACGAAGTAAGGGAGTAGCATGGACATATATACACTACCAAATGTAAAATAGATAGCTAGTGGGAAGCAGCCGCATAGCACAGGGAGATCAGCTCGGTGCTTTGTGACCACCTAGAGGGGTGGGATAGGGAGGGTCAGAGGGAGACGCAAGAGGGAGGGGATTTGGGGATATATGTATACATATAGCTGATGCACTTTGTTATACAGCAGAAACTAACACACCATTGTAAAGCAATTATACTCCAATAAAGATGTTAAAAAAAAAAAGGACACACATGACAAATCAGAGGTGTGGACATGGTCTTCTCCTTAAACTGAATTGATTGCACCTGGTTTTTTAAAAAATATTTTTAACGAACATGTACGAGTATGCTCACTCTCTATGTGTGTATAATATATATGTATAAACATATTACTTTATCTGTTTCATCTATTTCATAATGAAAAAACCTTAAGACAATAGGAAATACATTCAGTTAAGGGAGAAAACACTGATATCAAATAAAGTAATGTATTGAGAGGAGCTTCAGGTTGAACTGGTACTTTGTCACACGAGCCATTAGAGGCATAGAGGGAATGGAGCGCAGGTCTGGAGACCCACAACCGTCAAATTAGGAGGGACCTTAGTGCTCTTCTTGTAAATCCTGTCCATTATAAAGATGAGGAAACCGAGGCTCAAAGTGTCAAAGTAACTTTCCCAAGGTCACTGAGCTGGTTAGTAGCAGATTCTAGTACTAGAAGCAAGGCTCATGGCTCCCTGGCTATATTATTCCTAGGAGGTTATCACCTGGTCACTGAGTCTTTTCCATCCCTTACAGGGCATCTGAGAATGAAGGTGAGCTGCAAGTCCTAGCGTCTGGGAAGGCAACACAAGAGTACAAAGGAGTCAGGGAGGAATGGGCCTAAGACGTACTGGGGGCCCCTTAGGTGTCAGATCCATGCTGGGGTCCTTCAATCCCTAGGACCATCCCACAAGGGGCAGCGTTCATATCCTACTTCATAGAGACAGGCTCATGTTAAATTCTTCCCCTTTATAACTCACCAAGGGAAGGCCTTGGAACAGGGCCTGGGGTTTCTGCAGACAGGAACGATACTGACGTCCCAGACACTTCGATTATGAGAAGTGAGAAGGTCCTGGCCACCTCTCAAGGCTGTGTCCTTTCTAAAAGGAAGAATTTGTCCCCACAGTACTACTGTAGTCATTTAATTTAATGATTCACCAACTTAAAAAATATGTATATATAAAACACAAATATCCTTTATTTGTCGCAGAAGGCAAGTTCGTGTGCCCGATGCACAGTGAGGCCAGACAAACCAAAATGTCAGAGTTGGGAGCAGAGAAAGGTTTATTGCAGGTGAGGGGGAGGGGTGTCCCAGGATTTGTGATCAGCTCGGGCACAATTCTCTGATTGGTTGGTGGTGATCAATCCTTAGGCGCCAGAAGGTCTGGGGCTACATGCTCAAGATCATCAAGTAGTTAATTTCTTCCATTTGGTGGTGGTTTTAGCATCTGAAAAACACAGGAAATATGCATGAGATACTATTATCTAGGTACTTTAGAGAGGCGCTAAATCAGAGGATATGGGGAGGGGGGTTCTGCTCGGTTACATATTGAGTTGAAAAGCTGTGTCCTTACAATTTAGTAGGAGTGTTTATTTGTTAATGTCATCATCCTCACTATCAACTCAGTAGTCTCCCCCTCCTTTCTTTCAAAGTTGCTGATTTCTGAAAGATACTAATGATTTGTTACCAACTAACTTTTTTTTTTGGTAGTGAATCTAGCTTTCCACAGCAGTAAAGTAATGAACGTCATTAAAATGTGATAAGTAAACATCAATCCGTGCCTGGCAGTCCATCAGTCATTCATCGCACAAAACTTTCTTGAGATGTCCCAGAGTTTGTTGCAGGAGGTCATGGAGAAGACATGATTGCCAGTTGATCCCAGAGCTGACCAGGGCAATCGGAGGCTCCTCGCCCCCTCCCTGTCCTTGGAATATAAGCTCCACCCACTTTTCCTACAGTGGGAGCCCTTTCCAAGGACTCAGCCTTGAGAACGCAACAGTAGTTGGGACCATCTGGATGGTTACATGTGACTGAACCCCATTAAGTCCTCTCTATAAACTTTGGAGATCCGGGCTGGCGTGTTCGGAGATTTACTTGTGTCGTGGCTGCTCAAGACAAGCCTCCGATGTAAGTCCCCTGCTTATTAAACCTGCCACCTACCCATCTGGAGTGGCCTTTTTCTTTGGTCTCTCCTTATCTTCTGAGAGCCAATTTCAGATTTCACCCCAGGAAGCTCCCCAGGTTTCGAACCAACAGAGTAGAAGCCCTGTGTGTAGACCCTAGAACCGGTTGATCAGGGTCAAACCCTGGCTCTGCTGCTTTGTAGCTCAGAGAAGTCCTGTTAGCTCTGTGGATGGAAAAATGTTGCCTGCCTTATCAGCAAACAAAGGATGCTTCTGCCATCAAACCATCACCCTAACGATGAGCCCTGAGGGATCTCAGGATGGAGACAGACAAGCCCTCAGCCACTGCGGTGCACCCCGAGGGGACTCAGGGTGGGAAAGAACAGGATACTGGCCCTAGATGGTTAAGGAATGATCTCAGTGAGCCCAGACTCTTGCATCTTCCCATTTCTAGAAAAGCGCTAAATTCATTAACTCGAGATACTTGGTTTTCTTTAATAAACAGTAATTTTCTAATGTTCCCACTATCTGGTTTTGTTTTGTTTTGGCCACACCGCGTGGCTTGCGGGATCTTAATTTCACCACCAGGGATTGAACCCGGGCCTCGGCAGTGAAAGCGCGGAGTCCTAACCACTGGCCACCAGGGAACTCCACTATCTGGTTTTTATATATCCTGGCTCCTCTCTTACCTCTTCGGAGTGGTCCCTCAGAGCGACCTGAGAGGCGGTCTTCCATCCTCAGAAAATCCAAGTAAAACATAATTTTCAACTTTTAGGTTGTGCGTTTTTTTTTCAGTTGACAGCTACCTGTGTCTAGTTTCCTAATCTGGGAAAAAATTGGGCAGTAATAGCACTCATCTCCTGGTGTGGCCATGTGAACTGTTGGTGTGGTTTTTGAGGTGATTATCTAGTGGTTTGGAAATCCGTGTTTCTCTACTCATGTTAGCCAACGTTGGCTACTCAGTGCTACATAAGCAGATTAACTCTGAAATCTCAGTGATGTACATAAGTTAATTTTTGCCCCATCACAGTCTGATGCAGGTCAGGCCACCACCATCAGGAGCTTCAGAGGCAACCTTTGATCTGTCTCCATTTTGAAATTGGCCATTTTCTTGTTTGGGCTTATTCATTTTTTTGTTTTTTGTTTTTTTTTTAGTTGCACAGATAGAAGAAAGGTTATGTGAATGTGTGTGTGTGTGTAACTCATACCCACTCTTTTTCCTCCCGCAGGAAGTCATATCACTTCTGCTCATCTGACTTGGTGAGGACTCCATCAGCTACGAGGAGGGCTGACAAATGCAGCTTGGTGGTTGCAAAGAATCAGAATGAACTAGAATGGCTACCATAACTGGTCAGAGGTTAGAGCCTTTTCCTATATGTATTAGATACATGTAAACCTGCAGATGAGGGAACTGATGATCAGGCAGATTCTGTCCTATGCACCAAGTCACACAGGTGGGAAGTGGCAGAAGTTGGGGTCACACTGGATCTCTTTGATTCTAATGGGTCCCTAATTGATTCTTTAAAAAACTGCAGATCTCCAAGTTGGGAGGGGGCAGGTACAAGATGATCCATATTTTAGAATGTACAGCCAGAATATATCGAAGTGTTCATCTACATTGAACTCTGTCTTTAAAAAATGATTGTTTCATTAATGTTAAATATGAGGATGGATGAGGATGCCCTCAGTCCACGTGTTGCTGGGCACCTGCCTTGCACTATTCTGAAGGAGGGTTCCGAGGACCACACGGCAAGTAGTACTTGACAGTGGTCCCTTCCATTCAGTGTAATGGGAAACGCTACTGCCTATTGGTGCTTAGTTAATTGAATTATGATCATATAAGTGTTTCAACTAAACTGGTCCTCACAAACTGCTCAAGTAACTTGAAAAGACCCCTTTGAAATACATGCACATGGATTAAAGATAGAGGTACTTATAATGGAAATATGAGAGAACAAGAAGAAAAGGTCAAGCAAGCACCTTGACCAGAAGAAAGCTTTGGCCAGCCCAATCTTTGAGTAAAAACAAAGCTGATCTGATCATACCTAACAAATAATGGCCTATTTTTAAAAAATATCAGTAATTTTATTTGAAATTGGGTTTACATTCATTATCATTTGTTATAAAATTTACCCTAAGTCTATTTTTGGATCAGTGGTTCTCAATATAGGATAATTTTGTCTCCACCCTCCCCCCAGCCCAGGGACATTTGTCAATGTCTGGAGATCATTTGGTTTGTCAAAATTGAGGGTGTTGGTAGGGGGCAGGGTGCTACTGGCATCTAATGGGCAGGGGTCAGGGAAGGTGTTGAACATCCTATAATGCACAGGGCAGCCCTCATGACAATCACCTGGCCCCAAATATCAATAATGCCAAGTTGAGAACTCTGCATTAGATGATGATGCAGGATCCCTATATAATTTACAAACATAAATGACAGAGATAATGTAAACCATGGTCATAACAGAGCATATAGGCAGTGTTGCCTAGTCATAAGGAGCTGGGATTGACCATTCAAATCCAGGCTTAGCCCCCTTTAGTTGTGTGATTTCAGTGAAGTTCTGCAACTTTGCCTCCGTTTCCTCCTAAGAGGGTTATCATGGGGTTGTTGTGAAGATAAAATGAGTTTAGAATAGTGCCTGGTGCCTAGTAAGAACACAACTGCGTATGGGTTTGCTGCAATCACAGTTACATGTGCTCCAATAACGCAATGAGAGGAGAATGAGATAAGATAAAAACGTGACGCTCTGTGGGTTGAACTGCTGTGCTGCTGAGAAGTCGTTCCCTTGAAGACCCATCCCAAGGCATAACAAGGTTGGCCTTCTCCTGAGGACCCTCCCACCCCAGTGCCAATTGATCTGGCTCTTAGGTGAACATTACTTCCCTGTGAGTCAAACTGAACATAGTAATTGGGCACCTATCATAAGTGCAAAGATGTTTAAAGCAAACTTTTGATTTTTGGTTGGCAGGACAAGATAAGACAAATACATGAGAAGAAAATCAACCCCAAATCTATTCAAATAAATTTTAAAGATGTATCAAACATCTCTATGTTCCAGATGCTGTGCTATGGGTTGGGTAGAGAAAGATAGACATAGACCCTTTCTTAAGAATTTTCTTCAAAGACTTCTCCTTTGTCATAGATTAATTGTCCATATAGGTTTGAGTTCATTTCTGGGCTCTCTATTCTGTTCTATTTATCTATATGCCTGTTTTTTTTTTTTTTGTGGCAGCACCATATTGTTTTGATTACTGTTGCTTTGTAGTACAGTTTGATATCAGGGAGCATGATTTCTCCAGTTTTGCTCTTCTTTCTCAAGATTGTTTTTGCTATTCAGGGGAAAAAGGAAGAACTTTCTTCAAAGACTCCTCAGTCTAGTGTGGGAAATGCATTGTGATGTAAATAATTATACCACAAAGCTTTGAGTGCCTTTTCCAAGTATGTGTGGGGTTCAGAGGCAGCTCAGAGGAGGAGGTGATGAACTCTAAGTTAGATCTTAGCAGGCTTCATATGGCAGCAATATGTAGACACAGGTTTGAAGGATGAGGACACATTCGTGGATGTACTTGACATCCTGGAGCTTTCTGGGAAGTACAGGTGGTTGGTATTGCTTGGGCCAAATGGAGCCAGGATTCATGATGAACAGGAATCAGACCTTAGCTGGCCTGAATGCCAGGCCACGGAGCTTGAAACTCATTCTGAGAGTCTAGAACCACTCCTGAAGGATCTTAAGAGGCAGGGTTATAGGCTCAAGTTACATTTTTAGAAGATCGGTATGCCATGTACAGCAGATGGGGTAAGGGGGACGGAACTGGAATTGGGGAGATGAGTTAAGAAATTACTCTGGTATTTAAGAAATTACTCTGGTATTTTATTTTATTTATTTATTTATTTATTTATTTATTTTTTTAAACATCTTTATTGAAGTATAATTGCTTTACAATGGTGTGCTAGCTTCTGCTTTACAACAAAGTGAATCAGTTACACATATACATATGTTGCCATATCTCTTCCCTCTTGCATCTCCCTCCCTCCCACCCTCCCTATCCCACCCCTCTAGGTGGTCACAAAGCACCGAGCTGATCTCCCTGTGCTATGCGGCTGCTTCCCACTAGTTATCTATTTTACATTTGGTAGTGTATATATGTCCATGACACTCTCTCACCCTGTCACATCTCACCCCTCCCCCTCCCCATATCCTCAAGTCCGTTCTCTAGTAGGTCTGTGTCTTTATTCCCATCTTGCCACTACGTTCTTCATGACCTCTTTTTTTTTTTTTTCCCTTAGATTCCATATATATGTGTTAGCATACTGTATTTGTTTTTCTCTTTCTGACTTACTTCACTCTGTATGACAGACTCTAACTCCATCCACCTCATTACAAACACCTCCATTTCATTTCTTTTTATGGCTGAGTAATATTCCATTGTATATATGTGCCACATCTTCTTTATCCATTCATCCGATGATGGACACCTAGGTTGCTTCCATGTCCTGGCTATTGTAAACAGAGCTGCAATGAATATTTTGGTACATGACTCTTTCTGAATTATGGTTTTCTCAGGGTATATGCCCAGTAGTGGGATTGCTGGGTCATATGGTAGTTCTATTTTTAGTTTTTTAAGGAACCTCCATACTGTTCTCCATAGTGGCTGTATCAGTTTACATTCCCACCAACAGTGCAAGAGTGTTCCCTTTTCTCCACACCCTCTCCAGCATTTATTGTTTCTAGATTTTTTGATGATGGCCATACTGACCGGTGTGAGATGATACCTCATTGTAGTTTTGATTTGCATTTCTCTAATGATTAAAGATGTTGAGCATTCTTTCATGTGTCTGTTGGCAATCTGTATCTCTTCTTTGGAGAAATGTCTATTTAGGTCTTCTGCCCATTTTTGGATTGGGTTGTTTGTTTTTTTGTTATTGAGCTGCATGAGCTGCTTGTAAATCTTGGAGATTAATCCTTTGTCCGTTGCTTCATTTGCAAATATTTTCTCCCATTCTGAGGGTTGTCTTTTGGTCTTGTTTATGGTTTCCTTTGCTGTGCAAAAGCTTTTAAGTTTCATTAGGTCCCATTTGTTTATTTGTGTTTTTATTTCCATTTCTCTAGGACCTGGGTCAAAAAGGATCTTGCTGTGACTTATGTCATACAGTGTTCTGCCTATGTTTTCCTCTAAGAGTTTGATAGTGTCTGGCCTTACACTTAGGTCTTTAATCCATTTTGAGTTTATTTTTGTGTATGGTGTTAGGGAGTGTTCTAATTTCATACTTTTACATGTACCTGTCCAATTTTCCCAGCACCACTTATTGAAGAGGCTGTCTTTTCTCCACTGTATATGCTTGCCTCCTTTATCAAAGATAAGGTGACCATATGTGCGTGGGCTTATCTCTGGGCTTTCTATCCTGTTCCATTGATCTATATTTCTGTTTTTGTGCCAGTACCAAACTGTCTTGATTACTGTAGCTTTGTAATATAGTCTGAAGTCAGGGAGCCTGATTCCTCCAGCTCCATTTTTCGTTCTCAAGATTGCTTTGGCTATTCGGGGTCTTTTGTGTTTCCATACAAATTGTGAAATTTTTTGTTCTAGTTCTGTGAAAAATGCCAGTGGTAGTTTGATAGGGATTGCATTGAATCTGTAGATTGCTTTGGGTAGCAGAGTCATTTTCACAATGTTTATTCTTCCAATCCAAGAACATGGTATATCTCTCCATCTATTTGTATCATCTTTAATTTCTTTCATCAGTGTCCTATAATTTTCTGCATACTCTGGTATTTTAGATAAGAAACAGGATGATCTGTGCACAGGTGGTGGGTAGAAAAGAGAGTATGCCTGATAAATATGGCATCCCAAGCACCTTTCCTATTTCCCCAACTCACTCCAACATTTAAAAAATAATAATAGCAGGGACTTCCCTGGTGGCGCAGTGGTTAAGAATCTGCCTGCCAATACAGGGGACACGGGTTCGACCCCTGGTCTGGGAAGATCCCACGGGAGCAACTAAGCCTGTGCACCACAGCTACTGAGCGTGTGTGCCACAACTACTGAGCGTGTGTGCCTAGAGCCCGTGCTCCGCAACAAGAAGCCCACGCACTGCAACAAAGAGTAGCCTCTGCTCGCCGCAACTAGAGAAAGCCCGCGCGCAGCAACGAAGACCCAACACAGCCAAAAATAAATAGATAAATAAATAAATTTAAAAAAAAATTAGCTCACAGGTACATAGCCCTGACTCTGCACGAGGTCCAAGCTTTAATCCATTTAAAGCCATCTAAATTTTAATCCACTTAATCCTCGCCAAAAAAACCCATATGAGATACATTTATTATCATTTCTGTTTTACAGAAAGGAACTGAAGGTACAATTAGGTCAAGTTACATCTTAAAGGACACACGTTAAAGAGAGTAGCAAAGCCTGATTTCAAGGCCAGGCAAGCTGCCCCAGTCTGTGTTCTTCTATTAGCAAATGTCCCCCCCGCCCCAAACTGTCCTAAAACAATGGGGTTGATACAGTCAAAAGGGAAGGCTATTCCAGCTCCCCAGCTTCCTCCCCATCCCGTGGAGTGCATGGAGTCCGATAAGCATCTCATGACCGTTGCTTCTTCTGTTTTTTTTTTTTAAATTATAGTTGATATATACTATTATATTAGTTTTAAGTGTACCACATAGCGATCCAACATTTTTACAGGTTATACTCCATTTAAAGTTATTACTAGATAATAGCTATATTTCCCTGTGCTGTACAATACATCCTTGTTGCTTATCTATTTTATACATAATAGTTCGTTTCTCTTAATCCCATACTCCTATCTTGCCCCTCCCACTTCCCTCTCCCCACTGGTAACCACTAGTTTGTTCTCTGTATCTGTGAGTCTGTTTCTGTTTTGTTACATACATTCATTTGTTTTATTTTTTAGATTCCACATACAAGAGATAACATACAGTATTTGTCTTTCTCTATCTGCCTGATTTCACTTAGCATAATACTCTCTAGGTCCATCCATGGTGTTGCAAATAGCAGAATTTCATTCTTTGTTATGGCTGAGTAGTATTCATTGTGTGTGTGTGTGTGTGTGTGTGTGTGTGTGTACACCATATCTAATTTATCCATCCGTTGATGGACGCAGGTTGTTTCCATGTCTTGGCTATTGTAAATAATGCTGCTATGAACATTGCGGTGCATGTATCTTTTCAAAATAGTGTTTTCGTTTTTTTCTGGATATATACCCAGGAGTGGAACTGCTGGATCATATGGTAGTTCTATTTTTAGTTTTTTGAGGAACCTCCATACTGTTTTCTATAGTGGCTGCACCAATCTACATTCCTACCAACAGTACACAAGGGTTCCCTTTTCTCCACACCCTCTCCAGCATTTATTGTTTGTAGATTTTTTGATGATGGCCATTCTGACCAGTGTGAGGTGATACCTCATTGTAGTTTTTATTTGCATTTCTCAAAGGAAACTGTTGTCCAAATGAAGACAGCCTACTGAATGGGAGAAAATATTTGCAAGTGATATGACCGATAAGGGGTTAATATTCAGAATATATAAACAGCTCATACAACTCAATAATAATAATAATGAACACTGGATTAAAAAATGCGCAGAAGATCTGAACAGACAGAAGATCTTCCTTTTCCAAGGAAGACACAGAGATGACCAACAGGCACATGGAAAGACAGTTGCTTCTTCATGCCACAGGATGTCACCATTGAAAACCTGCTTTCTGCAACCAAGTGAGAAAATGCCAGTCCACTCGGCTGTGATTCTTCCCTCATTCTGAAGGGGCTCGAGCCCCTGTGGCCCTGTGAGGAAGGGCGACCTCCTTCCCCCAGAGCCAGACTCAGCCAGGAGCACCCCATGCTGAGCTGTGTCTCTCAGCTCTTCCACGTAGGGTGTCATCTTCCAGCTGGGGCTGGATCAGGCTCTGCCTCTGTCCCAGAACCAATGTCCTCCTGTCCTATCTGGAGCGGATCACCTCAAAACATAAAGCTAAGATTACACCCATTTCTCTAGACACCATCACTCACAGCCTCTTGCTGAAGGACGTTAAAAAAAAATCTCCTGGGGAGCCCCTGCTATTGACAACTTGGAGAGCTGTTTACCTGGTGGAATTGACCAACATTAGTATTTAAGTAGATGTGTGTGGGATGAGGGGGGTAGAGAGAAGGAGGCAGGGAGCCCAGGAGCCCAGGATGATGTTAGGTCTGTGTGATTTGATGGATGGTGGGTCATTTTCTGGCTGGGGGGATAACAGTGGAGGATTATTTCTGCTTTTCAGTCGGTTCCACCTAAGCCCACCCTGGGCAGTGGTCAGGGCTTTCCTTGCAGATCTCCTGCAGTCCCCTGGCTGTTCAGAGCTTCACCCAGTGGGGCTGAGAATGCACCAGTTTGGAGTGGGGCACCCAATGCCTGTCCACAGGAGGGCATTGGGTGAGGGAACCTCTGGGCCCAGAGAGCATCACTCCAGCTGCCTGATTTTGGGGTGCCATGTTGGCCACCAGGGACCAGTGATTGTTGTCTAGGGGGAGACCCCTGGGTCCTGACACATGGGTCATGTCCGCACAGCTGCCTACTCCTGGCCTCCCGGAGGCCTCAGTTTCTATGTCTGTGCTTCCTCTTCTCTCCTTATCTCCAATCCATGAGCAGGGCAGGGATTGAGGAGGAAGACTTCACAGTAATAAGTCATAATGCTATTTTGCCACATAGGGAATTGGGGGTGGGTGGGAAGAGTAGGTCTTGGGGCACATTCATTTGGGACTTGTTGTATCTTGCATGAAAGTTTATCTCAAGGTTCATGAAGATCCTAGTCACAGATGGTAATACATTATATAGATCATGTGCATATATATTATATATATGTTTTATATATATACACATACAGGTGTATGTAGTTTATTTTTGATTCAAAAATCAAAAAGTTTTATAAAAGTGCATTGAAAGTCTCACTGCCACTCAGCCTTTGTCCCCCAGTTCTGCACCCAACCCCGCCCCCATAGCTAATATCCACTTCTACAAGTTTCTTACATAGCCTTCCAGTATATTTTATGCCAATATAAGCAAATACAAATATACCCTTGTGTCTCCTCTCTTTTTCACAAGAGTTATTATGAACACTATTCTGCACTTTGCTCTTTCACTTCACAGTATATCCCAGGGATCTTCTCTCAGGGCAATGGAAACACATCCCAGTACAAGAAAACCCTGTGCTACTGGGATGTCTTCCCTGCTGGGGACTCAGAGGAAATAGTGGAGACTCGCACTGCCTTTCACAAATAAGACTGCATAAAAATGGAATGTTCGTAGCAAAAGGATGTCACGTGATTTAAACCACATTTTAAGAACCAAAATTGTGAAAGACAGGTACCCCTTTTCTCTATGGAGAACTAAACATTCATGTGTTTGCCATTCAGCAGACGTTGAGAACATGCATTGTCCGGGGCTTGGCTGGGTGCTGTGGGGAGGACAAACGGCAGAAGAATGCATCCTTCCTCTGCCCTGGCCAGGCTGCAGCAACACGCAACTCGTGACACTCCTTCTTGTAGCCTCAATACCCACCTTACCCCGCCACATACCCTTTAACAACAGAGAACGTCCCAACACGATGACCCAGCCTTTCCCCTGCTTAATTTCCTGCAATGGCTCCCTATTGTCCTTAGGGTCAAATTCCAACCCCCTCTCTTGGGTTCCAAGGCCCTCGATGTGCAGCTCCTTCTCTTCCAACCTCATTACTTGCTTCCCCTGTCCTGGCACACTCAGTTTCAGCTCTCCTGGATCCCTAGTGGGGCTCAAAACCCAGTCCTGGCTGTCTTGCCGCCAGGCCTTTGCATACTTGGTCTTCTCATTTTGCAGGGAACATTCTACCCCCTTCTCCTTCTCTCCATTTGCCTCTTCTTTCAGATGCCTTTCCCTGATTGCCTCCCCTCCCACCCTCCCTAACTAGTTAGATGGTAGTCACCCCGGTTGTAATTGCTGGGTTACAATCCACATCTCTTCTTGGACCGAGAGTTAGTGCAGCCCAGTGTAGTGGAGGAAGCACTGGTCTCCGAAGTCTCAATTTTGGCTTTTGTCTCTGAGGCTCTCAACTTCATCATGAGTGCCAGGGGCCCTGCCTAACATAGTGGTGGCGAGAATTAGAGACCTCTCCGTGTGTAGTGCCTGGTGAAGGATGCTCAGTAGATGGGGGTCGGTTTAACCCGCCACAATCTTCTTTCTCCCCTCCTCGATGGACCGAATCTTAGACATCTCTGAACCCTCAGTGTCCAGCATGAAGTAGGTGACTAGCAAATGATGCGTCAGTCCGTTCGTTGACAGCCACGGCTGACCATACTGAAGATATTGATTGCTTAGGGCATTAACCCTTTCTCAGGCATCTACTGTGTTGCCTCTGGGTCCCTCTTCAAAGTTTACCGCCACCGACCCCCCTCATCCCCGGTCATCTGTCCCCCCCCCCCGCCCCCCCGGGGATAAGGTCTGGAGAGGACCTTTTTATTTCTCCTGCATCCCCGTCTTCCAATTCGGGAGGGCACCTCCGACGCGGAGACTGAGCATGCTCGCGGCCAGGACTGGCGGCGAGGGCCGGTGGGCGTCGGGTCGGGCTGCTGGCGCCCCCGCAGGCCGGGCGGGGTTTGGCCCCCGGGCTCCCGTCGCCGCCGACTCGCCGCGGGGAGGGCTGAGGCTGGGGAAGCGGGCGCCGCGCCTCCCAGCCGGACGCGCAGCCTCAGGGCGCTGCGCAGGGCTGCGGGGAGCCGGGCCAGCCGGCGGCGGCAGGAAGGGCTCTCCAGGCCGCGAGGGCGCGCTGCGCGCCGTGCGCCGGGCTCTGGCCGCGTCCCGGCGAGGGAAGGAGAGGAGCAAGGGCGCGGAGGTGAGCAGAGCCAGCGGGCGCGAGCTGAGAGGCGCGGGCGCAGGCACTCGGTCTTTTCCCTTTTTCAGGGGTGGCGGTGAGTCCCTTTCACCGTGTTGACAGCCTTGCCACCCGGCCCGCTTCCCTGGGGCTGCCCAGAGGAGGCCGCGGCCGGGCAGCTGTTGCGCCGAGAGGGGGCAGCTGCGGAGTTCCATAACCATAGCAACCTCGTCGGCACCACCGCGGCGGCGGCGGCGGCGGCGGCGGCGCGGGCAGCATCCTCTCGCTCCTCCTCCAGGCAGCCTTGCTGCGGGGACCCGAGACCCAGCTCGCAGGTGCCCGGACTCCGCGGTCCGCCCACTGCCGCGGCAAGTGTTGGCGGCTGGAGAAGGCAAAAAAGAGCAGAGTGAGGGACCCAGGAGCAGTGGCCCAGGAGGAGAGAGAGGGGAGCTCTGCAGTGGGAGACAGGTAGGTGAGAGCACTCCGGGGTCGGCAGCTGCAAAACTCTCTCCTCTGTGGCAGTGACGTTTCTGGAAGCGTGGTTGCTAGTTGGATGGCTTTCTATTACTTAACAGGGATTCTGCCGCGAAATGTGGTTTATCTCCTTCTGTCTCCCCCAATCTCTCTGTCCTCTAGTCTCAAGGCACATCTGGGCACGTCTTGAGAGGACAAGAAGGGAAATCTGATGTGATTGGTGGGGAGACGCTGGGTTAATGGGGTGGTCCCTGCAGAAGTCCCAGGTGGAGGCTGAGAGGGCACATCCAGACCCTTCTGCAAGCAGGTTCTCTGAGCCCTTGACCCAGAGCAGGCTGGGGAGAAGACCATGTTGGGGTGAAATGGGGCAGTGGTAGCGATTCTCTGTGGTCCAGGCTGACCCTGTGGCTTGGCTGGGGACAAGGGTGGGGGACATTTGACATGGAAAGGGACCAGAGCACACAACATGTCTTGCTTTGTAAAGTCAGCTTTAAACCCAGCAACTGGAAGGGATATTTAGACAAGGGCAGTAGTAACTATCACCATTTTTGAACCCAGGGGTATCCCTCAAGTTTATCACATTATTGCCTTTGGCTATAAGGGGTGGAGTGAGAATAGACACAAAATTATAAACTAAGAGCCAAAAATCCCCCCTCTTTATTTCCTTAACTCACTTCTAGCCACCCCCCAACTATTGTCAGCAAAACAAAACTTTCATGCATTATAACAACACTCTTTGTCCCCTTGGCCAAAGGGGACGCCAGCCATTGGCAAACCATCCCACTTTCAAACAGCCAGAGAATTCAGCTTCAGTTCTCTTTTTGAACTAGGGAGGCATTGTTTTTCCATCAGGTTCTGAGGTTCCTGATATTAAGGGATGTGTCACAGCTGAGAGGCACCAGTGCTGTTCCCACAGAGTGATGGACTGTTAACCTCGTCTACAGGCCAGAGAGAGGGGCAAAGGTTTGGGCATGATTCCAAACCCAGCTCGGCAGGGGCCAGGGCTTCAGAAGACCGTACAGGAGGGAGATAAAGTTAGGTGAATAATTTGGGTCTAAAGTCTCTTGCATATGGGTAAGTGGGTCTCTGGGTAATATCCGAGATGGGCAGCCATTGACTTTTATAGGCCCTCTCTCTATACTCTGGCCTCAGGGAACAGTGATAACCCCTAGTTAAGAGGCCATGTTCTTTAATTGAGTTTTTAATTTATGCTGTAGTTGTGTTGCCTGAGGGGATGTGATTTGACCAGCATTTCATTTGGGATTTGTGTCATAATGAGGATGATATTATTGTATTCCAGGCAGATGGTAAGGGGTAGAGAAAGGAGGACATGATTTGGGAGTCAAACATGGATGTGAGCTCTGATTCCTTCATACACTTGCTGTGTGACCTTGAGTTCCCCCACCTCACTGAGACTCCCTTCTCTCATCTGTAGAATGGGATGCTAACAATTCTTGCAGCTTGCCAGGGCATGATGGGGAGGATGGATGGGAAGGGACTTTTCAAAACCTAATGTCTAGTGCAAATAAAAGGGATTATCATCATTTTCTAAAGAAAACCCCTTCCTCAGATCAGCAAATCATTCAACGGGCATCAGCTATGAAAAGGGAGTAGAAATATTGGTCAGTGACTCATAGCTGAAATGCTGTAGTCTGGTCCAAGATACACTCAGGGAAATATAAAGAGGGCTTTATCGGAGGAAACACAGCATGTCATCCTTGCTTACAGATGTTGAAGGTCAAGGGCTTTGACCTCAAATGCGGTACTTATCTAGTTTGGGGACCCTGAGGTCTGCTCACCATGGAGCTGGACTAAGCGTTTTAAGGCGTAAAAAGGGATTTGTACATGGAGGGGACTCATTTAAATGTTGGTTAAATGGATACATCAGACACATTGTGAGCTCCTTGGGGCAAAATTCACCTTCATCCAACTGTGCTCCGTAATTCCAAGTGTTTACCAAATTTTTGCCCGATTTGACCGAAGGCTTACAGCTTGATGGAATGGCTGCACTGTCTTATACTCTTCCCTGCTCTTTTCTACCCCTGATACTGCTCATGCTGGCCTCTGCCTAGAATGACCATTTCTCACTTCCTTTTTCCCTTCCTGACCCAATTCAAATGCCCCTTCCTACGGGAAGCCTTCCTGGGCTCTCCCCTGTGCTCCCACAGCACTTTGGACCTGCTCCGTGACAGTTTGTGCTGGGTCGTGTTGTCATCGCTCGCATACATGCTGCCCCCTCTCTAGATTTCATGCTTCCTGAGGACAGGAACTTGGTTTTATTCTACCGCGATTGTGGCCCCTGCACCTGGCATAGTGATTGCCATGATGGGTGGTTGTCGAATGTGTGCCCAAGCCTTACCTGCAGCATAACCACTGGCACTGGAAGAGGCCCGCACAAAGGCTGGCCGAGCTGCCTTCCCCCATCTCAGCCTGTGCAGGAAGCCTGAAGGATGCTTGCTGGGTGGTTTTGTGTTATTTAGGGTCAAGCCACTGAAGCAGAGAGAAGGAGAACAAACGTATTTTGCCTTAAAAATGCTCATTTTGTTTCAAGTGGGTACTTTAGAATAATGGTAATCTGGTGTTGAATGGCCTTCATATAACATTTGCTGGAAACATCTGATGGAGTATTTTAAACTGAAAACGTATTTCTTTCCCTTCCATTTTTTCCCTTGATTTCAGCTCCAATGTAGTGAAAACACACGTAGACTGGATTGAGAAATCCTGGTTCTAAGAGGACCTAGGACTAGGACCCTTGGTCTTCCTGTGCCTCAGTTTTCTCATTTGTTAAATGTGGATGGTGATCCCCATCTCACAGAGATGCCAAGTGCTTGGAGTGAATGGAAAGCTGTGCAGTAAAAGCAATTCATAAACTGTAAATTACCCTACCCAATACATTATTTCTTTCAATTTTTTTTTTGTCCTGGAAAATGAGCAAAATCTCTACGTCTAATTACACAGCATCAGACAAGATGAGCTGGTAGTACTGGCCCCTCCACTTATTAGCTCTGTGGGACCTTCAGTGCATCATTTTGCCCCCTCAGCCATTTGCCTTCTTTGCGTACCATTATAATGACAGCTACCTTTCAAGATGAGTTGGGAAGACATATGTTAAGAAAAGTGTCATGCCCGACACATAATATATTATATCTGTAATTTCCAAATGACAGATATAATTGCCCATAATAGAAGTTTCCAACTTTTTTGGGAAATGTCCCAAAATGCATTGTCTCTCTTTATCCCTCTATTTCACTTACCTTTTTGAGGAAGGGAGGGAGAGGGAGGGAAGGAGGGAGGAAGAGAGAGAGAGAGAGAAATTACTAATAAGAAGATAGTGGTAGTTTCCGAGAACCCTCTTTTCACATGAGATACCAGGAAAAAGTAGAATAAGCTCAAGGTTTAGATCCTGGGGCTGAGTCCTCACTCCAACTCTGAACCTAACCGCTCACAGGACTGTTGACCTGGCCTCCTCACCTTTATGGGTCTCAGTTTCTTCATCAATAAACTGTCTGGGTGATTTCAATGGCCCCATCTCACTCTGTTTTCAGTGCTTCCATCTGCTAATTAACGTTTCTCCTCGCCAAGGTTACCTCTGTGGCCTTACAGGTTGTCCTTTTGGTCAAAACTCATCACTTGTCTAAACGTTACATTTCAATGCACTATATACCCATATCCTCCCCACCATATTTCTCCTCTTTTAGAATTGTCCCCAGTCTAGAAGGCTAGAGTCCCCAAGATGACCCTGGGACTTAGGCAGGTGTTGAATACACCCTGCTATCTCTCCTTGTGTCACCCCACTTCTTATCTGACCTCAGGCAAGAGGTTTTGCTGCTCTGTCCATCCTGGAAGATCTCTTTCATTCAAAATAGAAGAAACTGTATGGAGGAAACCCTGTCTTACCTGCAAGAGCTGGAGGGGATTCACGGATATCTCTAATATTCACTGAGCTTCCCAGACTCTGGGTGCTCAGCAACGTCAAATGTCTCTGTTCAAACATGAATCATTTCTAGATGGCTGCACACTGATCTCAGGAGCGATTCCTGAGGGAGGTTTTAGCATCACAGAGGAAATGAGCTCTGTGGACCAGGGCTCTTTCCCGTGGCCGTCCACCTCTGGTGTGGATGGAGAAGCGCTGTGTGTGCCCAGGACTGGAAATCTGAATCAGTGGCCTGCCATTTGTCACTCATCACACCAGGGCAGGGGATTCAGCTGTGAACAAGGCAAAGCCCTGCCCCCTGTAGTAGAGGGATCAGGCATGGAAACAGAAGAATGAATCAGGCAAGGCAGGGTTCTGGAGAGCAAAGAGAAGAGACGTTTGATACATTTCCTAGGAGGGGCTGTCAAGGAAGGCTTCACAGAAAAGAGAGAGGGCCTAAAAGAAATCTGCAGGAATTTCCAAGTGGAGGGAAGGGCACTCAGCAGGAGGAAGTCACATGCAAAAGCCCTGGACTCAGGAGGTAACAAAGAAGGGACGTGAATGGGCAGGGCTGGAACACAAAAAGTGAAGTGGCATCTCTTGAGGCTGGGGAGGTTAATAGGGGCCACATCTTTGAGAGTCTTTTGAGGCAGACTAAGTAGCTTGTCCTCTAACCTGAAGGTCTTGGGAACCATGGAAAGGTTTAGAGTTGGACAGAACACTGTCCCTCGCTTCAGAATAGAGGTTGGATTTGAGAAGATGGTTCAAGCACTAAATATGATGGCCTCTCAGGAGACTTTTCAGATAAGAGTCTTGAATTCAAGAAGGAGAGTTGAGATGAAGAGAAGTGATGGAGAGGAAATAGTAACGGAAGGAATGCTAAGGTGGGAGAGATGGAGAAGCGTCAGATAAATGAACAAACTGCATCCTTTATCAGAAGAATATCAGTGGAACACTCTAGGGACTTTTGACTATGGATGTAGGTTAAGAGGAGGGAGGGGTCATGGGTGACACTCAGGGGTTTCTTTCCAGCTTGACCACACTCACTCTGGTTTCAGCGCCTTCATCTACCTGAACTAGCGCACTAGGCTCTGAATGGACATCCCTGCCTCATCTCTGCTTCTTGACGCAGGGCAGCTAGAGAGATCTTGGTAAAACTAAAATCAGACATGATGAGAACACTTAGGATCTACCCTCTTAGCAAATTTCAAGTATGCAATACAGTACTGTTACCTATAGTCACCATTCTACGCATTAGCTCTCCAGAACTTTCTCATCTTGCAGAACTGAAACTTTGTACCCTTTGACCCCTTGTGTCCCTGTTTGCCCCTCCCCCAGCCTCTGGTAACCACTGTTCTACTCTCTGCTTCTATGAGTTTGACTCTCTTTGATTTCACATTTAAGTGAGATCATACAATATTTGAATTTCTGTGTCTGGCCTATATTGCTTAGCATTATATTCTCCAGGTCCTTTCATATTGTCACAAATGACAGGATTTCCTTACTTTTTTTTTTAAGACTGAGTAATAGTCCATTGGATGTATATACCACATTTTCTTTAGTCATTCATCCATAGCTGGGCATTTAGGTTATTTCTGTGTCTTGGCTATTGTGAATAATGCTGCAGTGAACATGGGATTGCAGGTATCTCTTTGAGACCCTGATTTCAATTCTTTTGGACCTATACCCAGAAATGGGATTGCTGAGTCATATGGTAGGTCTACTTTAAATTTTTTTTAGAAACTTTCATGCTGTTTTCCATAATGACTGTACTGATTTACCTTCCCACCAACAGTGCACCAGAGTTCCCTTGGCTCCACATCCTTGCCAACACTTATTTTTTATTTTATTTTATTTTTTTGCTATTGAGTTGTATGAGTTCCTTATATATTTTGGATATTAACCCCTTATAAGATATATGGCTTCCAAATATTTTCTTCTATTTCGTATGTTGCCTTTTTACTCTTGTCGATTGTTTCCTTTGCTGTGCAGAGCCTTTTAGTTTGATGTAGTCTCGTTTATTTAATTTTTGCTTTTGTTGCCTGTGCTTTTGGTGTCATATCTAAAAAGGCATTGCCAAGACTAATGTCAAAGAGCTTTTCCCCCTGTGTATTCTTCCAGGAGGTTTTTGGTTTCAGATCTTATGTTTAAGTCATTTTTCCATTTTGAGTTATTTTTGTGCATGGTGTAAGATAAGGGTTCAGTTTTACTTATTTGCATGTGGGTATCCAGTTTTCCCAACACCATTTATTGAAGAGACTATCCTTTTCTCATTGTGTATTCTTGACACCCTTGTCAAAGATTAGTTGACTATATATGTGTGAGTTTATTTCTATTCCATTATTCTGTGTATCTGTTTTTATGCCAGTACCATGCTGTTTTAATTACTATAGCTTTGTAATATAATTTGAAATCAGCAAATGTGATGCCTCCAGCTTTGTTCAGCAGTGGGAGGATATTAAAGTGGGAAATGACAGCTACAGATAGTCATTTTGGATTCTGGCTGCACTAGAGAGGATGCATGGGAGGGGAGCAAGCCAAAAAGCATGGAGACATGATAGGAGGCTACTGCAGGAAACCCAGGCTGTATGGAAGTAGTGATAGTCCCAACCAAGGTTAAGGTAACAGGGATGAAGAAAGGAAAACAAACTTGAGACATTGAGGCACTTGAGCAGTGGGAAGTGTGGATGACTTAACATACAGTATCTAAAAGTGCAGAAATATCAAGGATGACTCTTAGTTTTCTGACCTGGTCTGATGGATTGGCCTTGTTGCCGTTCATTGGCCTGGGGACACAAGGAAAAGAACAGATTTTGAGGGGGAAATGATGACTTCTATTTTGAATAAGTAGATTTTTAGGTCTCTGAGGAAATCCATGTACATTTTAGGCAATTAGAGATATCAGTCAAGCTCGGAAAGGAATTCTTGACTGAATCTGAACTTAGAAAATCATCAGCACATAGATGCTAATTGGGAGCATGGGAGTAGATATGATCACCCCCAGGGAAATATATAGAATGAGGAAATAAAAATGTTCTTTTAGACTCACAAGGTCGATAGCGCTGCCCATTCAACCCATTCAAAAAATACAACAAACAATACAAAAACACACACTCTATAGCTTCCTCTTTCCTTAAGGGCTTTTTGCTTTGTTTTCACACTGCTGGCTAGGAAAGTCACCCCTTGATATTTCCATGGCTCCCTCCCTCCCCTCATCCAAGTCTTTTCTTTGTAGAGGTCTCCCTGGGCTACCCTAGTCAAATAGCCCCCTCTGGTCTCCAGCCTCAGAGCTTGCTTTCTTTTTCTCCATAGCATTCATCACTATATAACTGTTTGAATATTATTACAGATGTATTGGTTTACTTTAAAAAAAAAAATTAATTCTCTCCTTTCCAGGATGGTAAGCTCCATGGTGCAGGGACTTTGTCATGTTTATAGCTGCACAAGTACTTAGAAGATTTCCTGGCACTCAATGAGCATGCAACCAATATTTATCAAAGCACATACAGAAGAATTAATGCCAGGAATCTTCAATAATAGAATAACACTTTTTCAGTTAAAACAAATAACCACAATCCTGTTTAAGTACCATTTAGAGCTCCTGGTCAGCAGGTTGGTGTCCTGTTTAGGGACATGGTGAAGCATGCTTCTTTGTCCCTGTTATAGCCACTCCTTGAGACAACCTCCCCTTCCTGTCTCTTCAGCCAACCCTGACAAATGTCTTTCAAGTTTCAGTTTAAATAAAAAAAGAAAATTTCCTCCCAGGACTAGGATGAGAACAGCCTGAGGATTGAGGTAGATGTCTTCTACCCACTATGCTCTGGTGAATGCGAGGTGGGTGTTTGGCCATTGAACTGGGAAACAGCTCTGCTTGAGACCAGTAAGTATGAGACAGAAGTACAGCGCCCCACTGTTCAACTTAATCTGGAAATAAGAGCTATGTGTTCTTGGACGATGGTTCTTAACCTTAATTATGTCGAGGATCACGTTGACCATCTGATGAAATCTACAGTCATTTTCAAGAAAAAAAAAGAAAAAAAAAAGGAAAAGAAAGAACAACCCTTTGAGAGGGGTTATAGATGACCTGAAGCCCTCCCATGGACCCCAACTAAGAGTACAATTTCTAGGAGAGGGATGGGGCTGCCTCAGAGCCTACAGACATCCCTTTGTGGGCACCATGTGGTGACGTATTTTCTGGTGGTGCCTGAGCTAGCAGGTGCCCAGGTTATACATGAGGCAACACTCATGTAAATGAAAGAGCACTGTCTAGAGAAAGATGCCATTTAGAATGTGACAGACTTGGGTTTGTTTTTGTTGTTGTTGTTTTGTTTTTGTTTTTGTTTTTTTGGCCACACCGTGTGGCTTGTGGGATTTTAGTTCCCTGATTAGGGATTGAACCCGGGCCCTCAGCAGTGAAAGTGTGGAGTCCTAACCACTGGACCACCAGGTAATTCCGCAGACTTGGGTTTGAATCCCAGTTCTGACTAGAGTGAGCAGCTTCTCTCTTTCTTTCCTGGGACTGTTCCAGTTTGAAAACGAAGAGTCTTCTCAGACTGAACCCCCTCAGTCCCAGACAAACCAGGTTGGATGGTTATCCTAGTTCTGATATTTATTAGTCAAGTGACCCTGGACAGTTAATTGGCCCCATGGAGTGGTCCTACCTGCTTCCTGTCTCAGGTTCTGCGATGTAGACCTACCTCTTACATCCTGAGATGGCTCTTGTACAGGTGATTGACTGAGAGGGTGCTTTCAGTTGAAACCTCAGAGGGAGTGAGGAGAGCAGAAATAGACAGGGAAGAAGACAGGCATAGGTACAGGTGTGGGTGCAGCTTCATCTAATCTCAGCCTGATCACACAGGGAGCTCTAGGGAACACGTGTTTTCCACCTTGAAGCAAGGCCATTTCTGTGGCTCCAACTCTGAGAGGTATATCCACGCAAGTATTTCTGGGCAAAGCGGCTCCTGTCAGCTGAGGAAAATTCTTAGGAGAACAGAGAAATGATGGGTTGTTATCAGCCAACACAGCAACTCAGTGATGGGCACACCAGCCTGATAGAGGGGAGCAGGGTGAAGCGCCAGTAGCATCCACTACATTCTAATTGATATTTCCACTTATTTTGATTAGAGCCCCCTCCAAGTCTTCCTTTAAGACAAACAAATTTCTCCACAGCTGCTTCTTGGGGGCTTATGACATTCAGCCATACAACCCTTTGATCCTCTGAGAATGTCTGTTCCCATAAGGGAGTCATGAAAACATACTATAGAAGGATCTCCCCAAACTTTGTAATGCTTAGAACCCAAGGAGCCTTGCTGTGGATCCACTTCCCCATTTAGCCACACCTTCTCCTGCTCATCTCTTAAAAGCATCACTGGTCAGGGAAAATTGCAATGGGGTGCCAGCTACACTGGTACCTACCGGCCTGACCAGTCATGTACTGGTCTTTTGCCCACACACTGCTCTCCAGGCACTGGTCATTCTGGTACCTGGGTCTTGTTTTCCTCCGCACCCCAAGTCCTGCCATTATCTTGGATGCCTTCCAAGCCCAGCTAAATGACCCCTACAGCACCTTGGCTTTCACCTTCTCAGCTGGGATAGCTTTTCCTCTTCTCTACTCAGCCATACATTCATTCACGCATCACACTTGTTATATATGCACCAAATAATCTATTGAACTCAGCTTCCTCTCTTAGCTTCCTTGCTAGATTTTCCGATTAATGCCATTCTTTGACTTCACAGAAATCTCTGGTCAATGATCTCTCCTTTTTTAATCCATTTGCCCTCTTTTTTAAATTAGAGTATAGTTGATTTACAGTGTTGTGTTAGTTTCTGGTGTACAGCAAAGTGATTCAGATATACATATTCTTTTTCATATTCTTTTCCATTACAGTTTATCACAGGATATTGAATATATTTCCCTGTGCTCTACAGTAGGACCTTGTTGTTTATCCATCCTGTATATCGTAGTTTGCATCTGCTAATCCCAACCTCCCACTCTATCCCTACCCTGCCCCCCCCCCTTGGCGTCCACAAGTCTGTTCTCTATGTTGTGAGTCTGTTTCGTAGATAAGTTCATTTGTGTCATATTTTAGATTCCTCATATAAGTGATATCATGTGGTATTTGTCTTCCTTTTTCTGACTTACTTCCCTTAGTATGATCATCTCTAGGTCCATCAATTAGCCCTCTTTTTCTGTAACTCCCCTCCTAACTCCACATGGGGTCTATGGTATACAATTTCAGCAACACTTTTCTGATAACCCTGTCATAATCTCAACTTCTCTCTAGGATACAGTGTGTTACTTTACCTGTATTGATCTTAGTTTCTTTAACTCTGAAACAACGATCATAGGCAACCCATAAGAAAATTGTAATGAAAATTAAATGAAAAAATAAAAAGAAAGCAAATTCAACACAATCTATTGCAATACTTGCCACATACTAGATGATTAGTTTATTCTGATTAAAGACTCATCTGTGTACTTTAATGTCAACTAAGAGGATAGTGAGATTGACATTCTACTATGAAAACTGAAGAACCTGAATGAGACTCTCCTTTGAATGGAACCTCTCTATGGGGTGGACCAAGGGATATCCATTAGGTGGAGCCTTTGGATCCTGAGTGAAGGAACTTGGAGTTGTTCAGGCTTCAGGGGTCTTTGAGAGCATCAAGGCAGAATAGCACTAAGCGATAACTTATGTTCAGAAGTGTGACAGTGAGTCATCAAGGAAGAACTAAATTACAGTCTGTAAACTCTGCTGAAAGAAGGCATGGGAGTATAATTTCTAAAATGAGTTACATCAAAATTGCTAAAATTAAATATAACAGTATTTGGTATTTAAAGGATTTGGTATAAGTTATCTCAAAAATTAATTTCTGAGCACACACCATCATAACTGAGGTATTACTACAGGGAAAGAGGGGATGACTGAACGGTGGTTTTTGTGAAACCTTATTGACTTTAAATCAGAATATAAAATGCCGTGAAGAATAAATGGCCTTTTTTAGTTTGCTTAGAGGAAATGTTTAAAGATAAGATTATCTTTGGAATCTTGTGCCCAAGGTAGAATTCATCAAGCACTATATTTTAACATGCTGGCTGGTGTGAGCCATTTGGGAGAATAAAATGAATATTAATGTAATTGCTTCTGAATATCAGAATGAGATTTCCTTGCTTTTCTCTTTTCCTCCTTCTTTCCAAAAGCATGCATTTATTGTAAACAAAAAATGATCATAAGTCCTTTTGAAGTGACAGGCAGGGATTGAATTATGTGTAGTACAGATGAGAGGGAAAGGAAACACTTTCTAAGTACCTACTATGTGCTGGTGACTGCAGTAAGTACTTTCCCTGGTGATACTTTGATTTAACCTTCGCGCAGGAGGTGTTACTAGTGGTCTTTAAAGCTGAGGAGACCCAGGCACAGAGAGGGGAAATAATTTGCTCACAGTTCCACAGACAGCAAGAGAGGAAGACTGAACTTGACCCTCAGATTGGTCTGATCCCAAAGCTTATTCCTTCTCAGCCACCCTGTAGGGGTCCCTTGTGGAGGGCATTTAAAATTCAGCTAGAGATGATAAAAACAAAACGAAGTATAAGACTAAAAATAAAGTCAAAAACTCTACTCAGTCAAAATATTTGGCTTTTAACCACTCAGCTGTTTAAACTTGGGAAATGGGATTGAGCTTCTGTTTGACTTGGAATATGAAGGGAGTGAGGAGAGGGTTTGTTTGATGACCCTTAATATCAGGTCTGCTTCCAGCATCTTTTGATTCTGGATTAAGCGTGAAAGACTGCAGCGTGTTTACTTTGAAAGACACTTTATGGAATTAGAGGGCTTAAAAAAAAAAGAAAGAAAGAAAAAAAAAAAGAAATCCAGGACAGTCTATGTCTTCCCTAGTTGTTCAGGTAAGCAGTCCAAATTTCAAGTGTTTGCCTTTCCACTTTGTACTTTATTGTCTATCTCCAACCAAAATGAAAGAAAAAACACTTACTGAAATAGCAGATCTGTCTTTTCTTCTTTGCTTGTGTGGTTTAATCGCATGCCCCCTGGATATTCTCATTCGAAATTCAGTGATTAACGTACGTGTCAAAACTTCTGGGATGTTAATATAATGTATTGTATACATCTAAACTTAAAATCAATATGTTGCTTTAAGATGCTTCTCACTTCAAGTTAAAACTGAGGCTGAGTTGGCTCCCAGTGGCATACAATGTGAGTCATGGCAGGAATGAAGTGTGCATTGTGCTTGAGGTTTCCTTTGCAGGAAATCTTGGGGTCCTGATTGTGGTTGCCGGAGAGATGGAGAGTGAGGTGTCCCCAAAGAGGGGGCTGGTTGATCCATTTATAATTTTAGCACAATGTGTTGCTGCCCCTTCCAGACACACACACACACACACACACACACACACACACACACACCCCTGCCACATCCTCATCTGGGCAACTTCTTCCTTGATTCAGATTCACCTCAGTCATCATCTGTTTTGAAAAGCCTTGCCCCACTCCTCTGGATGTTGAATCCATCATCTTGTCTGGCCTCCCACATCAGCCTGACTTATGTTGACCACAGCATCAAACCCTACAAGGCTGTTGAGTGTGACAGTGACGCTCTGTTCAAAACCCAGCTCTGCTACTGCTGAGCTGTGTGCCCGTGGGCATATTACTCATCCTCTCTGCAGTTCGATTTATGCATTTATAAAACCGGGATTAAAAAATAGTACATCTGGGCTTCCCTGGTGGTCCAGAGGTTTACTCCGCGCTTCCACTGCAGGGGGCTCGGGTTCGATCCCTGGTCCAGAAACTAAGGTCCCACAGGCTGAGCGGCGTGGCCAAAAAAAAAAAATAAAATAGTACTTCTTTCAGGTTTTTGTGAGGATTAAAGAACAAATAAAAGTAAAGTGTTTAGAATGGTATCTGGCATATTGCAAGACCCAATAAACGTTACTGTCTGCACTTCAAACATTAAGTCCTTCTCTGTCTCTTTCTTGGGACAGAATCTGTTTCTTCATCTGTCAAATAGAGGTAGTAAGGCCACTTTTCTTATAGGTGGCCTGGACTATTAAATGATATACCCACTACAGGCATAGGACTTAGAAAAATGCCTGACACAGAGCAAAAGAATTGAGAAAGAAGAGCTATTTTATTAGTAAAAGAAGTTTAATCAAGTACATATTATGTGCCAAGCATCATGCTGGGATCCTGTTCAGAGCAAGACACACTTGGTCCTTCTCTCCTGGGACTTATATTTTTCCAGTGGGTAGAGTAGGGAGACGCCAGACCCACCAGGCAGTAGTTTCTTTTTTTATTTTCCTCCTTCTTCCAGACCGTTCACTTAAACACTCATTCATTCATTTATTCATGCATGCATGCCTTCAACAAGTATGTGAACGCTTTCCCTGAACCAGTCACTGCACGTGGATTTTCTCGTGGAATCTTCACAACAGTTTTATGATCTAAAAGGATTCTTTCTAGGCCATTTTCACAAATGAAGTTTCTGAAGCTCAGAGAGATGGGGTAGCTTGCCCAAAATTACACAGATGATCAGACTCAGAACCCAAATTCCAACTTAGGGGGCTCTGACTCGAAGTTCTTTCCTGAGGCTGAGTTACGAAATAGAAATGCAGGTAGAGTACTCACAGAGCAATGTGAACAAGAACAAATTGACTTGCTTCTCTTAGACTCAATTTCCCCATTTTTTATTGGGGAAATTTTATTTTATTCAAACAAACAATTTTTTATTGAAGTATAGCTGATTTACAATGTTGTATTAGTTTCAGGTGTACAGCAAAGTGATTCAGTTATATATATATATATATATATATATATATATATATATATATATATATATATATATATATTCTTTTTCAGGTTCTTTTCCATTATGGGTTATTATAAGATATTGAGTAGAGTTCTCTGTGCTATACAGTAGGTCCTTGTTTATCTACTTTATATACAGTAGTGTGTATCTGTTAATCCCAAGCTCCTGATTTATTCCTCCCCCCCCCTCCCCTTTGGTAACCATAAGTTTGTTTTCTATGTCTGTGAGTCTATTTCTGTTTTGTAAATAAGTTCATTTGTATCATTTTTTTGGATTCCACATATAATGATATCATAGGATATTTGTCTTTCTCTGTCTGACTTCACTCAGTACGATAATCTCTAGGTCCATCCATGTTGCTGCAAATGGCAATATTTCATTCTTTTTTATGGCTGAGTAAGTAATATTCCATTGTATGTATATACCACATCTTCTTTATTTATTCATCTATCCATGGACATTTAGGTTGCTTCCATGTCTTGGCTATTGTAAATAGTGCTGCTATGAACATTGGGGTGCATGTATCTTTTCGAGTTCTCATCTTTTCTGGATATGTGCCCAGGAGTGGGATCACTGGATCATACGGTAACTATTTTTAGCTTTGTAAGGAACTTCCATACTGTTCTCCATAGTGGCTGCAGTTTCCCTATTTTTAAAGTAAGAAGGGATGAAGAGATAATTCCCAATGTTATTTCTGTTGAGCTTTCTTCCACTCAGATAATTTCAAGTTTCCTTTAAATTTGTTCCTTCTCAGACCCTCTCTTGTTTTTTCCCCTTATTTCTTTCCTATATGCTTTATTTATATTTTCTTTTAGTAGAGGCATTTGCATACATGATTTTCTTTCCCTTTAGACTGTGCGCAGCGTGAAGACTGAATCTATTTCATAGTCCATCTCTCTCCTCAATGCTTTCATACCATAGGTATATATTAAATGCTTATATCATTTAATCATTCGATTAGGATTTTATTTTACAACCTAGTGCAATAACCCACAGAAATAGCGTGATCTTATTATGTCAAGGTGCAAATGTTTTGGAACAAGTTGGATCAGAATTACGGAAGCTCTGAGGTTCCCTCTGAGCCACCAGCACAGGCTGAGAGCTTCTCACCCAGCCAGGCTCCCCTGAGCTCGGCACTGACTGTGAATGGCCATTCACTTCTCTCCAGCCCTCACTTGTCTGGAGAGCCCCCATGGAAGTTGCACAGGAAGATTAAATTCTCAAGAATGGTAGATCCAGAGCCAAACTCCCAGAGGCCCAAGGACGTCCAGTTCCAACGACTAGCCACATTGTTTAGCCTTGTTTATTGTTATCCCGGTCCTTCCAGCACAATTGATTCCACCGAGAGCCTCCTCAGAAAGTTCCTGCCCCACGGTCTCACTGTGCTTGGGAACAGACTGTCTCAGGCAGGCACTGAGTCTGCCTAATGGGGTAAGCTCCAGAGGATAAATATCAGGATATATTTTGGTGGGAAATATTAGATACCAAGGGATGCCATTATGATTTTTGTATTATTTTAGGCTGGGACTTCAGAGTGCTTTATAATTTAGAACCAAGAATAAACCTGGATTTCATTTTATTTCTACAACCAGGAAATATTACTGAGCACTTACCTTGGGCCAAGTCCAGGGCTGAGGATGCAAAGATACAATCATTATCATCCCAAATAGATAACTTTTTCTTTGAATTTTTATTTTTGTTGCATTGGGTCTTTGTTGCTGTGCGCGGGCTTTCTCTAGTTGCGGCGAGCGGGGGCTACTCTTCATTGGGGTGTGCGGGCCTCTCATTGCGGTGGCTTCTCTTGTTGCGGAGCACGGGCTCTAGGTGCACGGGCTTCAGTAGTTGTGGCTCGCGGGCTCAGTAGTTGTGGCTCGCGGACTCTAGAGTGCAGGCTCAGTAGTTGTGGCTCACGGGCTTAGCTGCTCTGCAGCATGTGGGATCTTCCCGGACCAGGGATAGAACCCGTGTCCCCTGCATTGGCAGGTGGGTTCTTAACCACTGCGCCACCAGGGAAGCCCCCCCAATAGGTAATATTTATTGAACTTATTTAGCAGCACTTTTCATACATTATTGCTTTTAATCTGTAAAGTGCTCAAATCCAGGGATGCCATTAGCATTTTATTCTGCACACACCTGAGGATGGGACACTTGTTGGAATACAGAATCCTTTGGAGTTGGGTTATATGATGGCCCTAGGGCTATCTTTACTTTATTTATCTTTCTACATTATTTTAATAAATAACTTAGAGAAGCTCAAGGTCACAGCTTCAGTAGGTGGAGGCCGTGGATTTAGAGGCACCCTTAAACATGTGTTGAATGGTTGATAAGGCGAGATCACTGCTCTCCAGGTTTCATGTTTTGGAGGAGGAGGCAGATGATTACACTAATAATTTGAAAGTAATTCACTAATTGCTGTAGCATAGATCAGCCATGGGGTGCTCTCTGGAAGGTCAGGGAACGGAGGAACTATGGATGGAATCAAGGAAGACTTTATAGAGGAGGTGATGTGTACTCCAGGCTTCGTAGACCAGTTATACGTCTCTGGGTGAAGCTGGTGGGGAACAGCCATTCTAAGTCAGAAGGACTTGTGAAAAGACAAGGACCTGTAGAAAGATGGGTTTTTCAGGGGACTTGCTAACGGACCAGTTAGAATGATTGGGACTCAGAGAGCATGTGGTGATGAGGAGGTCGTGGGAGGTGAGAGTGATAAGGTATGCAGGCTCTGGGATGGAAAGAGGTGTCATGGCAATGGGCTGAGATTTTATCCTGTTGGAGGATGAATTACATATAGTTGCGTGTCAGCTCAAACTGGGCTTAGCTATAATAATAGAAACCTAACGACAGTAGGTTATCCAAATGGAGTTTTATTTTTCTCTTGTAATGACAGGTCTGGCTTCTACCATTGGTTGCAGAAAGTCATCAAGAACACAGCTTGATGCTCTGCCCAAGCTTCCTGCTCAGCCATCTTTAGCATGTGGCTCTCTTTTTCAGATTCATGGCGTGAAATCTTTCCTCTACCATCAGGCATGGTGTCCGTATTTCAGATGTATAGGAAGCAGGAAGGGTGAAGAGTGAAAGACTTATGGCAACCAAGTTTATCTCTTTTTGTTAAAGAAAAGGTGGCTTTCTCATAATCCCATCCAACAGGCTTTCACTAACATCTTCTTGGTCTCAACTAGCTCTTGTGACCACTACTGACCAAAAGGGTATCTGGAGAGGTGCCTATTTTGCTATGCGGCTGAGCCAGATTAAGTCAAGGTTCCATTTAGAGAGAAAGGGACGATGTTTTTTGGATAAGAAACCAGAAATACCTGCCACTGGGAGTGATGCGATCAGCTTATGTTTACAGAAATGGCTTTGGCAGCTATCAAGTGGCAGATCTTGCAACCACGACCTTCAAGGAGGGCTCAAAGTGAAAAAACAGGTAGGCAAACAGATGATAATAAGATAGAGTGAGGAAGGCTAGGAGTGATGTGGGAGCCACAGGACGGAGCTCTTACCCACTGTGGGACATGGTCTGGGTAGGCTTTCCTAGAGGAGGTGACTATGGGGAGGGACTGAAGGAAGAACATGGTAGATGACAAAGAAGAAGTAGGACATGTGAGATGGCTTGGAGGAGAGAGATCACACGATACTTACTGGCAAATGTAAATAATTTCTTCTATTAAAGGAGGGTAGAAGGGGGGAGTAGGATGTGATGCTTGAAAGAGAGGCAAGGAGCGACCAGGGTGTCTTCTTAGTCCCAACTAGACATTCAGATTCATGGGACAGCCATACACCACGCTTGGTACCTGCCTCGTCAGAAACCACAGGTGTTCCTCTGCAGCAGGAATACTTGCAGTAGCCAGCCTATGTGCAAAGAGGAACAACCCACATTGGATGATGGAGGTTTCACCCTGGCTTAAGAGCCTCATGCCTTTCAGGAACCATTTCTGTCTTGTAGAAACTCCATAGGCATAGGACCCCTGAAAACACATGCTCAGCACTGGAGTCTCTAAGTTCAGGGAAGTCCAAAACAAGGCACCCCCATCCAATACCTATAGCTCCCCCAGTCCAGAGACAGTCTCCCCAGCAGAAGTCAGTTTACAGTAAGCAATACTGTTTAGCAATACAGTTCGCACACACGCCATCCTTATCTGTTTCCAGGGAAACAGACTTAGAAAGTTTATCTGGTGGTCAGATTCTTAACGCAGGAAGGGAAAGACATTTTCTAACACTTTGCCCAGAGCCCTTTAATTTGTGAGCTGTTGAAAAGCCTGGGAGGGTTTTTTGGTAGTGGATACCTTGATCAGATTTTCTGTTTAGAAATAACTTCTAGGCTGTGGTGGATTGATGAGATAGGGCCACGATGGGCCCACATAACTAGATGGGAGGCTGTTTGTTTGTTGTTTATTTTTAATAGACTGTATTTTTAGAGCAGTTTTAAGTTCACAGAAAAATTGAGTGGAGCGTATAGAGTTCCCATATATTCCCTGCCCCACACCTGCACGACCTCCCCTAGTATCAACATCCTGTACTACAGTGGTACATTGGCTACAACTGATAAACCTACATTGACACATCATTAACACCGAAAGTCCATATTTTACATCAGGGTTCACTCTTGGTATTGTGCATTCTGTGGGTTTGGACAAATTTATAATGACATGTATCAAATTTATTATGACATGACAAAATACCATTTTACAGTCATACAGAATAGTTCCACTGCCCTAAAAATGCTCCACGTTCTGTCTATTCATCCCTCTCTCCCACTAACCCCTGGCAACCACTGACCTTTTTTACTGTCTCCATAATTTTGACTTTTCCAGAATGTCGTATAGTTGAAATCACACAATATGTGGCCTTCTCAGATTGGCTTCTTTCACTTAATAATATACATTTAAGGTTCCTCCATGTCTTTTGATGACTTGATAGCTTTTTTTTTAGTACTGAATAATATTCCATTGTCTGGATATACCATACTTTACGAATTTATTCACCTACTGAAGGACATCTTGGTTGATTACAAGTTTTGGTAATTATGAATAAAGATGCTATAAATATAAACATCAGTGTGTAGGTTTTTGTGTGGGCATAAGTTTTCAGCTCATTGAGTAAATACCAAGGAGCGGGATTGCTGGATTGTATGGTAAGAGTATGCTTAGTTTCATAAAATACTACCAGATAGTCTTCCAAAGTGACTGTACCATTTTGCATTCCCGCCAGCAATGAATGAGAGTTCCTGTTGCTTCATTTCCTCATCATCATTTTGTGTTTTCAGTATTCTGTTTTCCAGATAAGAAATGGTGGGATCTGAACTAAGGCTGGGACAGTGGAGAAGAGAGCAGGCGAATTCTAGAACTATTGTGGGTTTCAGATCGACAGATCTTGGTGACGGATTGGCTTTGGGTGTTCAGGAAGCATGTGGAATCTTGGATGATGACTCTGGGATTCTAGTTTGGGTGACAGGATGAATAGTGATGCTACTTGCAAACATAGAAAAATGAAGGACCAAGACAAGTTTTTAGAGCTGCAATATGGTGTCTCGTTATGAGATACCCATGGAGTCTGTGGACGTTGGGAGAGATCTGGGTTGGAGATAGAAATACAAGAGTTATTGGTGTGAAGACTGTAGTTGAATTCATGAGATTTGATGTGACTCACCAGTTAGAGCATTTTGGATTCTTTCCTGTAGGAAGAATAAAGAAGAGGGCAGGAGAAAGAATTATGGACGGTGTAGAAACCAGCTTCAGAGGAGTCAGGAGAGAAAGGAGAGCTTACAACAGACAACATAGCATCTTGCAGAAAGTTTGGAGCCTGACAGAGCAGATATTGAACTGAATTACCCAGTTATTTCTGGCTGCCTGTTATCCTTAGGAAACATAAGTTACGGCTTTCAAAAGGTATTTTTTTTTTTTTCCTGTTAATCTGGAAGCAAAAAAGAGCAAATGTTACACAGTTTGGTAACAGCACAGGATGATACCAGGTCTTGTTCCAAAGAGAGTATGTAATTATTTTACTCATTTATTGTTGACAAATATTTCTTATCAGTTACTATGGGATGGATACTATGCGAAGAGACAGCAAACAAACAAGACCAAATCCTCAGTCTCCCAAGCCTCAGATCTAGTGGAGGGAGTCAAACAATACGAAAATCAAATAAATAAATAAATAAATAAATAAATGTAATAGGAAGTAATGCAGCAAAATAAAAGATGGTAAGGGGTGGCAGAGGAGAGCACTTTTAGATCAAGTGGTCAGGGATACTCTGGCATGAGGTCATCTGAATAAAGACCTAAATGAAGCCAGGGATGCTCAGGATGACATCTTCAGAGCTTCACCCAGGCCGTCAATGATCTTGCATCGCTTAGAGCAGGAATAACATAGAAATGAAACTTGTGTTAGCAGAGGGAGCTGTGATGGAGTCCCCGTTAGGTGCTGGTCTCTGTACTCACCACATGACCTTTTCTCATTTGTCCCTATGGCCATGTAGGAGGCAGTATTATTATTCTTATTCTGTAGGAGAGAAATTGAGTCTCAGAGAAGGAATAATTGGCCCAAGTTCACACAGTTAATGAATGAGAGAACTGAAATGTTACTTGGAGTCTGTCTCCCTTCAAAGTCTTCACTCTTTGTTCAGCCATCTGTACCGTCCTCCACAAATGGCCCTGGCAACACCATCCACGGTGTATTCCACAGGGAAATTTTCAACTCTCTCTGCACTGGAAAGAAGGAACCAGGGCTATATTTGGTTTCTGTTGTCTGGCTGACTCATTTTTTAAAATTAATTAATTAATTAACTTATGGCTGCGTTGGGTCTTCGTTGCTGCGCGTGGGCTTTTCTCTAGTTGCAGTGAGCAGGGGCTACTCTTCCTTGCGGTGCGCGGGCTTCTCATTGCGGTAGCTTCTCTTGTTGCGAAGCATGGGCTCTAGGCACACGGGCTTCAGTAGTTGCGGCACGTGGGCTCAGTAGTTGTGGCTCACGGGCTCTAGAGCGCAGGCTCAGTAGTTGTGGTGCATGGGCTTAGTTGCTCCGCGGCATGTGGGATCTTCCTGGATCAGGGCTCGAACCCGTGTCCTCTGCATTGGCAGGTGGATTCTTAACCACTGTGCCACCAGGGAAGCCCCCTGGCTGACTGTTTAAAATGGTTTTGCAGTCCTCAGATAGAATCTATTTAAAGTTTTGGCCAAGATAAGTTGATAAAGTCAAATAAAACAGGAAATACTGATCTTTCTGTAACGTGCATAACAAATCCATCCCAAGGCACTCTTTGCAGCCTTGTGATCCCCAGGGCTAGCTTGTGTTTGAGGGAACTCATTCTGATTATAATTTTATGCACATTTACACAATGCTCAGACTGAATTAAAAGAATAAAATTACAGTTGAATAGAAAAGTTCTCAATCTCTCCCTCTCTCTTTCTCTTTCTCTCTCTTTTTCACATCGGTAAGTAAAAAAGGAATAATCCCAAAATACTACCAATTGGTCAACAATAATTCAGTTCTTGTTTGTTTTCACTATTGTTTCTTAATTGCTCCGATGATGGCTGATCTCCTGGTTGTGTGCTAGTGAATTACCAGGGCATCATTCCCACTGGCAGCAAATAGCTGCCTTCAGTATCCAGAGAGTCTTTAGGAAATTGCTTTAAAAGACTTTAGGCTGAATCTGGTTGGAGCAATGACTTTGCCATCTTAGAGTGTTATTCCTATTTCAAGAATGACTGCCTCTTAGCAGTTAGAAAGGAAATGGTTATCAGAGTTTAGAACTCTCCAAGGTACACATTTCCATGTGGAGTATAGGATCTGTGGTGGGAAGGAGCCGGACAAGAGTCTGGAGAATGTGCAGGGACTTTATCCTAGAGGGTGGTGTAAGCATCACTGAGGGTGCTGTGCCTTATTCTGTGGGCACCATGGATCCTCAAAAGATTTATGAGCAAAGAATGACATGAAAAGAGTTTAGAATTTTTCACAGATTGTTCTGTGGCAATGAGGGTGTGGCTATAGGTTGGGTCAGGCTGGATGTAAGTTCAGTACTTTTAATACTTTTTTTTGGGCCATACCGCGCAGCAAGCGGAACTTCCCTGACCAGGGATCGAACCCGTGCCCCCTGCAGTGGAAGCGCAGAGTCTTAACCACTGGACCGCCAGGGAAGTCCAGTACTTCTTATTCTTAACGCTTAGTTTCAGATTCTCCTACTGGAGGCTTCTGTCTCTCATGATTAATACAAAGCTGTAAGTAGGCATGAGAAAAGCTGATCACATGATCACAGTCTTATGTGGAACAAAAGGTGAACACATTTCGAGCTGAGAAGAATTTAATTACTTTCAGTTTATTCTTATTTTTCCAAAATGTAATAATTCAGATTAACAGCTATGCCTCTGATTAGAATTCCTGATGGCCGCGTGCTCTATAATGTACTCACAGGATTTAAGGCTCTCTGGATAAAATGTGCTCCATCCCTTTGTCTTTAAGGAAGATACCAGGTGGCGTGAGTTAGTACATCTGCTTTAATGTATTTATTTGTTTATTCATTTTTGGCTGTGTTGGGTCTTCATTTCTGCGCAAGGGCTTTCTCTAGTTGTGGCAAGCGGGGGCCACTCTTCATCGCGGTGCGCGGGCCTCTCACTATCGCGGCCTCTCTTGTTGCGGAGCACAGGCTCCAGACGCGCAGGCTCAGTAGTTGTGGCTCACGGGCCCAGTTGCTGCGCGGCATGTGGGATCTTCCCAGACCAGGGCTCGAACCCGTGTCCCCTGCATTAGCAGGCAGATTCTCAACCACTGCGCCACCAGGGAAGCCCAGTACATCTGCTTTAACAAACCAGTTGGCAGAGACAAACCATGACACCTATACCCAGGAGGACCCGGGCCTGAATCTTTCTAAGTATGCAGCTTCCCCAGACTACTTGGGGGCTGTCCAGGGTGCTGGAAGAAATCTCACACACTCACACGCCACTTTAAATCATCATCTCTAAAACTAAGCTTGGTTCCTAACATTGCTGGGGGAATTCTTCAATACTTTCTTAATCTGCTTCTCCCTTCCCTTTTCCTACTGGAATTTGTGCCATTCAAAATCTTCCAAATTACCACCCTCCTTGAGTTAGCCACCCTTTTTCCTCACCTCTGGGGGAAGACCTACCTCTCCTCCTCACTAGGAACACAGAATAAAACCTAAACAAGGTGGGCACTTTCCCTACTGAATCCCCCTGTGCTCAGTGTCACTCCATTTGTGCACATCCTTTCCTGGAAAGAATGGACCTTCTTTTTAAGGCCAAACATCCCCATTTCCTCCTGCTCTGGACCTCAGCTCTCTTCCTCCCCAGAGAGAAAATGCTAGGAATGTTATTTATATTCGTTTCGTAATTATAAAGTAAGAAATCAGGCTTCTGAATGGTGAATATTCTGCATGATATCAGTGGCCTCGCCCGTCCACATGTCAGGTGGTCACCTGCAGGAGGACAAGTGTCCTGAGGGAAGAGGTGACTCCTAACAAGGCAGGTTGGAGTGGTGTCCTTACTTGTCCTTTCAAATTCGTTTATTGTGACAATCTTATTTACGGGGTCCAGATAGGTACATTTGTGGGTTATCATATTTAGTTTTAATTAAACCGCCCTCACAAAATGCATGAGTGACTTTAAAACATCCCTACAAGGAAATTACAGATTTAAGACAACGCTGATAATTAAAATATGAATGAAAATCAAATAGATGCTTTTTCCAGTCACATTACAAGTTAAAAAGTAGTTGATATAATTAAATAATATAAGAAATTAAAGAAATATATGATCAAGAAGACCCTTGGAAGTAGAGAGGTATGCTTACCCACATGCACAGTGAGCTCTGACCTCTAAATATACTGAGACCTGAAGTTAGTGAATGAAATAATATAAAATGTACCTAGATTATGATATGCGTGCTCATGTGTATATATGGCCTTTGTTATCTGCTTGTGATGTGTATTCTGGGACATTTAGAAAGCATTCCGTGAAAGCTGCATGTGTTCTCCTGTTGTAGGGAGATATACTGGCCTCTGCCTGAGATATACTAGCCTCTTCCCATGTATGTCTTTCAGATTTCAGCTCAAATATATCACTCATAACACTTACCTTAATGTTCCATGTATTTCTGTGGTTATTTCCTTAGCTTGCATGCTCCATGTGGAAGAGGACATGTCTGCTTTTGCTAACCTCTGGGACTGCAGCCCCTGCTGTGCACCCCATCACATCCTAGGGGTTGAATTAATAACTAAAGTGTCAATTAATAACTAAGGTGTCAATGAATACATGTCAGGGGTCGTGCCAGTTGCATGGCAGCTATTACTATATTTTTCTAATGAATGCTGCCACTTGTAGGGTATGCTTGGAGCTCTAGGTTACAGACTGTCACCCGAGCCTGTTAAAAAGCCAGTGGATGAAATTCCCACCCCTTCTTCCCCCAATGATATTAGGTAGCATTAGCATAAAGATTTTGAGAGATTATATCTGCCCATTCCAATCCCAGCTTTTTCCTGCCATGATGACTTGCCTCAAGACATACGAAGTTACATGATTAATTGAGGAATCTCTGATACTTGAAGTTCTAGAGGGCTCTGTAGCCATCTCTTGCTTTCAGGATGAGTCCCTTGTCCGTTTGTAATGCGTGGGCTCAACGTTTTCTTCTTTCCCTGACACTTCTCTTCCTACTTGCCCATCCCCCCACCCAGTTCCTAAGATGTGCAGGGTCTTGTGTGCCAGAGAGATACACCTTCCCTTCTCAAGGTACCCAATTAGCACCCAGGTTTTGTATTAAATTAGCTGCCACCTAAGCTACTTTGGTCTGTTCCGAGAAGTGCCTGGTTACGAGTTGCTCTGTAAAAATGTCCTTGTCTTCCCTTTCCTATGTCTAATCATGCCAGTTCCTTTTTAACCTTTTGTCATGGAATTCCTTAATTCCAGGAACTTGATTACTTTCTGTTTTCCTTGGCTCTTCTTGACGTGGAGAAACAATTCTAATTTTCAATTAAAATATTTTCTTATATATGTATATATTCATTTTAAGTTTTGGAGTTTAAGACGAAGCTTTCTTGTTAGAGCTGGCTGAATCAAAAGCAAGTTGTGATCGATGCAGGAGAAATGAAATCTGGTATTTAATGGGCAAACTTAAATACTGCATGTAAATTTCAACACAAAGGAAAAGAAAGTGGAAGGAGGAAGAGAAAAAAGGAGGCCATTGAAGCAGGATCGTAATGAAATCTATTCCTTTGGGACTGGGAGAAGTTTGTTGAAAATTTCATGTTAGTAAAATGTGCAAGCTTTCTTCTGTCCATGGATGATGAGTCATAAAAAGTGAAAAGGTGGTGAGTCACAAGGTATAATATAGTTATTTCTCTCATTTGATCTTCTTGACACATGTAAATAAAACAGTGTTACAAGAATGGAAGTCTTCCATTACTTGGTAGAAAAAAAAGCAAAAAGGGCTTTCAAACACAAACTGCCTTAGAGTTTTGACACGTCAGGTTCTGTAAATTCCATGGGGATGCTGTGTCACAAAAATTTTATTATGAACGTTTTCAATCATCCAGAAAAATTGAAGAAAGGCATGATGAAAACCACATTTTCTACACCTAGATTTGGCAATTGTTAACCTACTGGAATGTTTGCTTTATCTGCATATGAATATATGCATATTTTTCTAGATCATTTGAAAATAAGCTGCAGATTTCAAGACAATACAACTCAAATACCCAGCATGCTTACTTAGGAAAATATATTCTCCAATGCGACTTGAATGACATCATCGCACTGGAGAAAGTTGCCATGATACCATTCAATGTATATTCCACATTCATAATTCCCCAATTGTTCAAGAAAGGTGCTTATAGCTATTTTTTGGCTGTACTGTTTTGCATTCCCACCAGCAGTGAATGAGAGTTCCTGTTGCTTCACATCTTCACCAGCATTTGATGTTGTCAGTGTCCTCTTGTTTAATAGGGGTATATTGGTATCTCACTGCTGTTTTAATTTGTATGTGATGTCGTTTCATATGCTTATGTGCCATCTGTATACTTTCTGTGGTGAAGTATCTGTTAAGATCTTTGGCCCTTTTTTAATTGGGTTGCTTGTTTACTTATTATTGAGTTTTAGGAGTTCTTTATATATTTTGGATACCAATCCTTTATCAGATATGTCTTTTGCAAATATTTTCTCCTAATCTGTGGCTTGTCTTTTCATTCTCTTGACATTGACATTCACAGAGCAGAAAGTTTTAATTTTAATGAAGTCCCACTTATCAATTCTTTCTTTCATGGATCATGCCTTTGGGGTTGTATCTAAAAGGTCATCACAAAACCCAGGGTCATCTAGATTTTCTCCAATGTTAATGTCTAGAAGCTTTATAGTTTCCTGTTTTACATCTAGGTCCGTGATCCATTTTGAGTTCATTTTTTTCCCAAGTTTATTAAGGAATAATTGACAAATATAATTGTACATATATAAAGTATACAGCATGATGATTTGATATACGTGTTGTTTTTTTTTTTTTTTTTTGGTGAGAATGCTTAAGATCTACTCTCAGCAACTTTCAAGCATACATACAATACTTTATTATTAACTATAGTCACCATGCTGTAGATTAGAGCCTTAGCACTTCTTCTTATAACTGAAAGCTTGTACCCTTTGTTTTATGTCTCCTCATTTCCTTCTCTCCCCAGACCTGTGTCTAGATTCTCTCTCTCTCTCACTCTTTTTTTTTTTTTTTTTTTGCATGAGGATGTCCAGTTGTCCCAGTACCATTTGTTGAAAAGATTACCTTTTCTCCGTAGTGTTGCCTCTGCTTCTTTGTCAAAAGTAAGTTGAGTCTATTTCTGGGCTCTCTGTTCTGCTCCTTTGGTCCATTTGTTTCTTCTTTTGCCAAAGCACACTGTCTTGATTACTGTAGCTTTGTAGTAAGTGTTGAACTTGGGTACTCTCAGTCGTACAACGTTGTTCTTCTATAGTATCATGTGGGCTATTCTGGATCTTTTGACTCTCCGTATAAACTTTAGGATCAACTTGTCAATATCCACAAAATAACTTGCTGAGATTTTGATTAAGATTTCATTGAATCTACCTATCATTTTGGGAAGAACTGACATTTTGACAGTTTTGAGTCTTCCTCTTTGAACATGGAATATGTTTCCATTTATTTAGTTCTTTGACTTCTTTGATCAGAGTTTTGTAGTTTTCCTTATATACACCTTGTACATATTTTGTTAGATTTTTATCTAAGTATTTCATATTTGGGGTGCTAACATAAATTATATTGTGTTTTAAATTTCAAATTCCACTTGTTGCTGATACATAGGAAAACAATTGCTTTTTGTATATTAACCTGTATCATGCAACCTTCCTATAATCATGTATAAGTTCTAGGGGTTATTTTGTTAATTCTTTTACATTTTCTACATAAAAGATCATGTCATCTGCAGACAGAGACAGTTTTATTTCTTCCTTCCAAATCCATATACTGTTTATTTCCTTTCCCTGTCTTTTTGCATTAGTAGGACTTTCAGTAAAATGTGAAAAGCATTGGTGAAGAGGGGTCATTCTTGCCTCATTCCTGATCTTAGTGGGGAAGCTTTGGGTTTTTCACCATGAAGTGAGAGATTAGCTATAGTTTCTTTCTTTTTTTTTTTTTGGTAGATTTTTTTTTACCAAGTTGTGGAAATTCCCCTCTGTTCTTAGTTTACTGAGGTTTTTTTTTTTTTTTTTTTTTTTTATCATGAATGGGTGTTGAATTTTGTCAAACGCTTTTTCTGCATCTAAAGATATATTCATGTGATTTTCTTCTTTAGCCTAGTGATGTGATGGGTTACATTAATTGATTTTTTAATGCTGAACCAGCCTGGCATACCTGGCATAAATCCCAGTTGGTTGTGGTGTATAATTCCTTTTATACATTGTTGGATTAAATTTGTTAATATTTTGTTTTGAGGATTTTTGCATCTATATTCATGAAAATTATTGGTCTGTAATTTTCTTTTCTTGTAAAGTCTTTGTCTGGTTTTGGTTTTATACTAATGTGGGCTTCAAAGAATAAATTAGGAAGTATTCCATCTGTTTTTCTTCTGAGAGATATTGTAGGGAATTGGTATAATTTCTTCCTTAAATGTTTGTTAGAATTCACCAGTGGACCCATCTGGGCCTGGTGTTTTCTGTATTGAAATGTTATTAGTTATTGATTCAGTTTCTTTAATAGATATAGGCATATTTAGATCATCTGTTTCATCTTGTGTGCATTTTGGCAGACTGTGTCTTTCAAGGAATTGGTCCATTTCATCTAGGTTATCAAATTTGTAGGCAACGAGTTGTTTATAGTATTCTTTTATTATTCTTTTTACGTCCATGGACTCTGTAGTGATGTCTCCTCTTTCTTTCTCTTATTAGTAATTTGTGTCCTTTATCTTTTTTCTTTTCTTAGTTAGCCTGGCTATTGCCTTATTGATTTTAATGATCTTTTCAAAGAATCAGCTTTTGGTTTCATTGATTTTCTCTACTGATTTCTTGTTTTAATACGATACAATACAATCAGTACAATATTGATTTCTGCTTTATACGGATTATTTTTTTAAGTTGACAGAAGGAAGAACAAGTCTGGTATTTTAATTCTCTTGATTAAGGGTCTGAAGAAAGCTGTATCTCTATGAGGTGATGTATAAGACTATGAAATTCTCTCAGGGGTCAATGGAATATTTTATTGATATGGACTCTCAATTCATAACGTTTTAAAATCTCTCTATTTCTTTCATTATAACACTTCACCTTTTGGCTATATAATTGTCAGCAATATCTTACCAATGTTTTATTTATTTTATTTTATAAATTGATTTATTTTTTATTTATTTTTGGCTGCGTTGGGTCTTTGTTGCTGCACGTGGGCTTTCTCTAGTTGCAGCGAGTGGGGGCTACTCTTTGTTGCGGTGCGCGGGCTTCTCATTGTGGTGGCTTCTCTTGTTGTGGAGCTCGGGCTCTAGGTGCGCGGGCTTCAGCAGTTGTGGTTCGCGGGCTCTAGAGTGCAGGCTCAGTAGTTGTGGCGCACGGGCTTAGTTGCTCCGCAGCATGTGGGATCTTCCCGGACCAGGGCTCAAACCTGTGTCCCCTGCATTGGCAGGCGGATTCTTAACCACTGCGCCACCATGGAAGTCCCTTACCAATATTTTATAGACTTTTAATTCTTTAAATGTTTCTTTAGAATTAAACATATAACCAAACAGCTTACTTTCAATAGGCATTCAAGCCAGACTGAAGAGGTTTAGTCTACTTTATATTCTCCCCATCTTTGTATTAATTGCATTGCAGCTAATATTAGCATATTTATTTTCTCCATTTTCCATTTATTTATTTTAAACAATGCAAGAAAATGTAATAAAGCACTCAGATCTGCAAACAAATACCATTATAATACAAAGAGGTTGTTTTATGGAAAGTGAACAAATTGATTGGTAGGCAGAGATGAATGGCAATGCTTGATATTTAGTTGCTGGATCAAGGTCTAAATTTGAGACAAGAAAAGTGGTTTAAGGTTAAGAGAGTAAAACTTGAGCTCTCATAAGACAACAGATGTGTGCTAGAAATAGCCTCCCTGGTGTTTTGGTTGAAGAATAGAATCTTAAGTAGCCTGGCTGTTGAAAACAGAAAACACACGCACACACACACACACACACACACACACACACACACACACACACCAGTTAAAGAATTTAGTCTCAGTCAGAGAGAGTGACATGTCTCACTGCTACTAGCAAGTTATACCACATAGTTAGAGTGTGAACTTTGCATGGCTACATGATGTGATCTAGCGGAGTCCTTCAAATTTCTCTTCCCAACTGTCTGCTCATTCATTGACTGAGAGGAAAGGCCAGTTGTGTTATAAAAATTCCCACATGCTGGAGTTGTCTGTTTTCTAGTAACGTCATTTACCTTGGTTCTCTCCCCCTTGTATTTCAGAAACACTAAAAGTTAGGTCTCAGGCAATACTGTTCGGTTGAACTTTGTGTGATGAAGATGTCCTATATATGTTGTTCAATGTGGTAACCATTGACCACAGGTATTTATTGAACACTTGAAATGTGGTTAGTACAACTAAGGAAATGAGTTTTTACTTGTATTTAATTAATTGAAATTTAAGTATCAGAGCACATGTCTGGTGCTCTAATATTGGATAGCACAGTTCTGGGGGCTTGAATAAATTCGGGTTAAATATTTCAGCAGTAATGCCTCAGGGATACTCTAAATATGTTTTGCAATTTTAACGATTTTAGTTCTCTTCACCCTTAGGTGAACACCAGGGTTAAATTGATTAGCCACTAATATGAGGTAGCAGGTAGTGAATCAGACTATGTTTTTCGAGTACTTCTGCAGGTTTATAGCATAAGCCAGATAGAATCTTCAGTCAAAACTAGGGTAAGACAAGGATTACGTAGAACTTTAGTGACCAAGGACTTACTTGGAGTTTGCCTTTTGAGTGAGGAGATAGATTTTTGGAAAAGAACCAGGAAGAATACTTTTTCACCGTCTTTAGTCCTGGGATTGGCTTCCGTTCTTCACACTTTATCACACCTCCTTAATATATATTTACTGTGATAATAGGCAATGTTTCACTGATGACACAACTGCCTGATCCTGAATCATCAAAGCAAGGCTTACATAAATTTGTCACACCATCCTTATTAAGGAAGAAGAAATTTATCAACAGGGATTGATGCAAAAATGACGTTGTCTCATCTCCTGAACTAGAATAAATTAAACAAAACATCCCAGCATTAGATTATAGTTAACTAGTAGCTTTAAAGACAGAAAGGTTTCTTATAACCCGATCTAGTTGCATTGGCAGAGATACATTAATTTGCCATTACGTCTCATCCTGTAAAAGGCACAACTGCCTTCTTATTTTAGTTTTTTTAACTCAGTTGTTCAGCCATTATTTCTCGAGGAAACATAAGTGAACAACTTCTAGTATAAAGCATCACCCAGTGGGCATTCTGGTGGCTCCCTCCATGCTGTGAATCTTATACAAACTCTAGACTCCCCTGCCCACCTGATCACACTGCCCTTTGTTATGCGTTAGTTCCTCCTCTTGCTTCTTCCCAGGCCTTTCCAATCTTATCTTCAGGTGTACTTCACCCTCAGACTAGCACTGACCTAATTCTCACTCCTGACCGAGATTCTGACCCAGTCTCTTTAAGTGGGTCACAGTGCCGCTTTCTTGCTTGCTTTGACCTGTCATAGATTCTGTGCTAGAAAAGAGGTGTTAAGAGCAGGGACCCGTCCATCTTGTCCTTGACTTGGAGGAGCTTTACCTTCTCCTAGCCAGTTGAACAAGGGCTGAGCAGGAGGCTAGGTGCAAGGCCAGACTCAGGTGAGAGCACAGAGGCTTGGCTGTTTGCACAGCTGGGCTTCCTTCCACTGGCTCTACGTGGCTTCATGAAGTGAAGAGTTAGCTGGGAAGAGGCACAGTGCTCCAGTGACAACGTCCAGATGAGCCCCAAAGAGTGGAGATTGTATTTGTTGGTGGTTAGAACAGACCCACGAGCATGGAAGAGGAGTTCAGAGATGCAGCTCAATGGAGGGAAAGAACAAGGTCTCAGAGTGAAAAGAACAAGGTAGTATCTGGAATTGGACAGCCTTGAGTTCCTCTTGTAACCCTGCCTCTTACTTACCATGTGATCTTAAGGCAAAGTCCTTAACTCTGTGTAACCCCAATTACTGCATCTGTAAATTGGGGATATGATTAACCCCTCAGAGGAAGGTGACGATTACATGAGATGTGTCAGAAAGATCCTAGTGGAGTTCCAGGCACAGAGCCAGAGCTTCATAACCATTTACTAGGAAAGGATCATGAAGGGTAATTGACAGATGGCATTTGGGTGTAAAACACCTTATATATACAACTTTAATCAGTGCTCCTCCCTTCCTTTCCCCACTTCAGGACTCCCCAAATGCTGCCCCCATATTTACTTGGATGCTGTGAGGGCCTGGCTCAGTTTGTGTTTCCCTGCATTCAACTTGACAGTTTGCCCCCTGCAACTGCAGCCTCTAATTTTCTTAATGGCAAAATTTCCCCGAAGCCTATTATTCCAGCTTGTTACTGTTTCCTTATTAATTGTTTAAACAATGAGTCCAGCCAAGTTTTCCCCAACTTCCAAACGTATTTTTCTGCAGTCACTAAAGTGTTATACTATGGCTGGGTAAATTCTAAGTGCCAACTAAAAAAGAGACTGTGTCTTGTCATTTTAACTGCTGTATCCCGGGCCTAGAATGGGGTGTGTTGCAGCCTAGGAACTTAATGCAATGGTACAAAATGTTTGGATGCATTTTCCATGAGACTATGCTCTGGCTTGTTTTTCTAGCGTTCTGGGCACCAGGCCCAAGGATCTCTGTTGGGGTGATGGCAGACTATCCTGAAATGGCTCCATTCTGTTTTCTTCCATCTCAGAATTGCAGTGTAGCTTCAGCAAACCTCCTGTCTACCTTCCCTCCTTTCTTAGAGCATCGCCCTTAGCCTGAATTCTAAGGCTGACTCTTCAAGTGTTTAGAAGACACTGGACAGGGTCCCTGCCTGTGGGTGTCCCCAAGGCCAGGGGGCTCAGAGGTGCAAGTGGGACTCGCTCTACGGGGCGCATCGTGTGCCCCATGGGGGGCAGGCTGTTGAGAAGTCTTTCTCTGGAAGTTTGGATCTGAGAGTGGGGCTATTTGATGAACCCCACCCTAGGGACTAACCCAGCAGACTGAGAAGCTGTCCATTCCCATCTCAGGAGGGAAAGGGAACCCATCCTGGGCATCATGACCTCCTCCCATATCCACTTGGCTGCCCTTTGCTTGGTGATGGATTAGCCACCTTTCTGTCCTCCACGCTGCCCTGCCGCATTCTTGACGTCAAGGATGGTGTCCACCTTATGTCTTCATTTCATTATCTAGTGATGCCCGGCACATAGTCAAATAATAGCTGATGAAGGAATGAGTGAATCCAGCTATGTAAGCTCTCTGAGTCTTCGTCTCCTTGTCCGTGAAAATAGGTGGTAAGTACTTACGCCATATAATTTTAGAGCAAATTAAATGAGGTCAGACAATTTGAGGGTGTCGCATAAAACTTGCTATTTTTCATTGCCCAATACGTGTTGATTATTGCTGTTGTTACTGTTGTTGTAATCTCTCCTCAAAGAGTTTCTCAACCAGTGGGCCTTTCTTCACATCTTAAGATCTCTTTCCAAGGGACCCTTCTCCTTAGAATCGCTTAGGAGTCAAGCTCAAGTCCTCTTCTCCTGAAATTTCCCTCTGTTCTGCTACCTCTTGGATTCCCATCCTACGTCTCCTTCTCTTCATTAACTCCCTCCCTGAAAGAGATGCCCACGCCGGCTGCTTCGTCTTTCTCCTGAGGCTCCTCCAGAATTGCTGCTAGGTTAAAGGACCTCAGTATTTTAGAGCCCCCGTGATGCTCCGGGAGTCACGCAGGGTGAACTACGCCACTGCATCCTCACCACCGCTTTACCCGGAGGAGCTGAGGCACAGACTATGCCTTCAGGAGGTGGTGGAACTGGGATTCGGTGCTTTTCTCACTTCATTTTGGCTTCATAACTTGTTATAATGGATCTTTGCTCTATCTGAGAAGCCCAACACCGCCTTTCCTGCTGTAATCCTCTCTCATCTTCTTTGAATTCCCTGATTCAACTGTCTCTCCCTTTTCTAACTCCTGGCTGGACCTGTCTCTCCTCTCTCACCACCCAGACCGTGTGGGCTCTGCCTTGAATTCTGATGATTTGATAATCGGCCTTTTCACCCCCATTAGATTTTAAGGAATTTGAAGCTAGTGACCCCCTCTTTTCTATTTCTCCTTCCTCCAATCTGTTTAGCAACAGAACCTGATAAAGGACATACTAAATATGTGCTTTTTTGACCAAAAATTCAGGGACAGATCCTTCTTCTTAGGACTTTGCAATCTTCAACTTTGTTTTTTTTATTTTTAAAATTTATTTATTTATTTATTTATTTGGTTGTGCCGGGTCTTAGTTGCAGCAGGTGGGCTCCTTAGTTGCGGCACTCGGGCTCCTTAGTTGTGGCATGCAAACTCTTAGTTGCGGCATGCATGTGGGATCTAGTTCCCTGACCAGGGATCGAACCCGGGCCCCCTGCATTGGGAGCATGGAGTCCTATCCATTGCACCACCAGGGAAGTCCCTTCAACTTTGTTTTTAACACCGAAGTAGGTGCTTGTGGGCTGGGTCACACGCAATTTATTGTTATTTCTTACTCTCTCAGTTATTTTAACAATGTGACGTAAATGGTCCACCAGTAGTTAATTTTTGGATAAGTAGAACAAACTTTAGATCCCGACCACCCAGAACCACTGGAGAGGCTGTAGGTGAAATTCTCAGGCAGGCTGGCTGGGTAGTGGCTTTGCCTGATCTAGGCCCACATCCAGATGCGCTCAGGATCCTTCTCCTCCTCTTTCTGCATTTTGACCCACCCAGCTTCTTCACCTCACATGCTGCTCCTGGCTAGATGGCTAACCCCTTAGCATTTTCTAGGGAAATGCACCAACTTACTCATGCAATGGCACCAACTCTCTGTTTTTTCAAAGGAAGTTGAGTTAAAAATTCCCATATAGACAGTGGGAGAGAAGAGGTACTTGGATTGAATCAGGGGATGGGGTCCAGAGACTCACTCAGTTGCGCTGCATTTCACACTGCCCACTTCTCCCCTGTGTCTGGGGCAGCATTCTAGGACCTACAGGCTCTCAGGAGGAGGCTTCAAAACGCACAGCTCTGTAGTTCTTCCCTGCCTCTCATTGCAAATACGTGTTTAACAGTAATACTGACTCCCTTGGAGATGAGTTAATCTATTGCAGAGCACTGGGGCCTTAATCCCCACCCTCTTGAATCCTTGAAAGAACTTGGATGTAACTTGCTCTACCAAACAGGAAAGCCTTCCTTCCGCAAAGCGACGAAACCAAGAATAAATGCAAAGAGGAATAGAACAAATGTGTTGTCCCCAAGTGGCCTTTGGTGTATGAGAAAGTAGAAGTCAGCGTACGGGACAAAAAATAATTGAAGTACTACATATATTTATATATTTTTCCTTTGTTTCTGGAAGTATTTACATTGGATGGATATACTTTATTATTACTGTTATTGTTTGTGTCTATCAAGCCAACCTTGGAAAATGAGCTCAGCTGGCCATGAAGGTGACTCAGGTTTCTGAGAGAGGACCAGCAGCTCCAAATGGTCTGTGTCATTGGAGCAAGATGACAGCCACATGAGTCATGCTGCTCTAGGTGGGTGGGTATTAGCAACTCTCTCCCACCCTGGTGGTTGAATGCGATGGAGAGAAGATCATCGTTGTTGAGTTGCTGGTTTTGAGAAGATTCGGGGAACAAGGTCATTGTAACCATCACTTACAGAAGGGGTCAGGCCTGGGCGTGGATCCCAACACCATCACAGTTGGCTGTGAGGTTCTGGAGTGACTTAGACTTTTGAGGTCTGAACTTTATCTTTTGTTGAGTAGAGTAATCTTACTCATTTCGTAGGGTTCTCTTGAGGGTTAAGTGAGGTATGTGTAGAAATAGGGTGTTTGTTAACGTTTCATTTGCATACCTTAACAGGAGTTCAAAAAGCAAGAGAGAGTCACAAGTCAGTTCTGAAGCCAGCTTTAACTGATTTGTCTGGTAATTTCCATATGTAGCCTCTGCCTTTATCACGTCACACTGCTGTTCAAATCCTTTTCATTTAGTTCCTCGTTGCAAGAAGTCAAAACCTCCAAATCGAAAGGGACCTCTCCTGATATTTGACTTTATTTCTTTTTTACAAATGAGAATTGATATCCCAGAGAGTAAGCGTTCCTTGGGGAACAAGGACGTGTCCCCCACACCTGGACACTCCCTGCTTCATGGTGAGTACTTAGTATCCTGCAGATCTGAGCTGCCTTTGCAATGTCACCCAGACTACTGTCAGCTCTAAGTAATAGTAGACTTGACCAAAGGTGGTGGCTTCAACTGCTACTTAATGATAGCATTACCTGGGGCTAATGAACTCTTCACTTTTTTTTTTCCTTCATACTTAAAAAAAGGGATCAACTCTCTGTTTTCCAAATAAAGTTCTTCTTTGCCATCCTTAGCTAAGGTCTTCCTGCTTCACGTCACAATATGATGACCAAGGCTCCAAACGTTACGTCTGTGTTCAGGGAGGAGGGAATGGGAAGGTCAGCCCCAGCCATTCACCTCCCTTGTCAGTTCCTTTATAACAACAACAAAAAATCTTCCCAGAAGCCTCGTAGAATATTTCCTCTTTTATTTCATTAGCCAAAGCAAGGTGGCATGGCTGTTTAAACTAGAGGTTAAATCTGGGGAGGGAAATATCTGTCTTCTTTTCCCGAGCCTTTACAGGCAGAGGCAGGCATGAGTGGAGAAGACTGGGAATGAATAGCTCTTGGCTTACACAGCCAGTAGCATCTATCTGCTGAGGTTAATACCCTGGCCGTGGGAATTGGCTCATGTGCTTTTACCATGTCCTTTTCTCCCCTCCACTTCCAGGGGTGGGTGTGTTTCACCCTCTAGGCTTGTGTTTTGGACTAAGAAGGAAGGCTCCCAGGACTGTGGATGTCTTGAGCATAGCAGCATGGCACTGAGTTGTCATTCTCATGGGCTTCAAACCAGACAGGCCATGGAATCTTCCATTTCTGGGTCCACTGCTAACTGGCTATGTGCCTCCAAACAAATCATGTCCCTGATCTGTGAAATCTCGGTGATGCCTTTGTCTCATAGTGTGGCTGGGAGGAATAAATGTGATAATGAATGGAAGGTGCTCAGCACAGAGCCCCACTTACGTGAGTGCTTCAACTAAAGATAAATCAAAGAACAATAATTAATACTTACAGGATGCCTCCTAGGAGCCCAGCCCCATTCAAAGTGTTTTTGCAACTGTTAAATCAGTTAATATGCAAAACAAACTCAGGAGGAAGACTCCCTTATTACATTCGTTTTACCGCTGAAGGAACAGAGCGCAGACATACGAAATAACCACCTCAGTTTACCTGGGATTCAAACCAAGGCGATCTGGATCCAGCCCCCAGGTCCAGTAACAATGCAAAAATGATGCATAGACTTTCACAGGGAGCCTGGTTATTATTTCTCCGGTTCTCTTTGCTCTGTGTTGGAAGAGGAGACGGGAAAACCTGAGCTCTCAGAATATAAATGCTTTGACTGTAGGATGCTGGGGACCCCTGTGCAGGGCGTCTGCGCCCTACTTAGCTGGGATTTATATCCGAGTCTGCGCACAGCTGAGGTTCAGGGTGCACTTCTCCTTGAAAAGGACTGGAGAGGGTGAGACTGACCGTGCATCACAGTCTTCCTAATCTGAGTATTGTATCTGCGCAGCCTGTGCCTTCCATGATCACGCTGGTCCTTAAGGAGATTGTTAAGAGCATCATTGTTGATAACCTGAAAGCGGCCCTCTCTGGCTGCAGCCTGGGCAAGAAATTGGAGGATTTTTTGCAGTGCCTTTTCAACTTTGTGATTTCAAGGTCCTGCCATCCTGGAGGTTTACAACTCTCCCTGACACTGAAGCCCTCTGCCTGCCTCCTGCCAGATCCCCACTGCTGTTTCTGCCTTGTTTTTCTGGCTTTTTCCTCTCGTAGCATTTTGGCTATTGTGAGAAGTGGTTCTGGAACAATATCAACAAATTCCCTTAGTGCTTGAGAACTGGAGCTTTTGGAGCCTGCTGATGTTAATGGCAAAATAGCTTGAGTCCTGTAATGTCTTTCTTGGATTGTTCCATCAGTTACGATTTCTGCTGAGTCCCTATTATTCTCCATCACAGAATTTCACAGCCACTGTGGTCATGACTTTCCTCACTTCCTTTTGCTCCAGGCAGATTGTGTGTTGGGGGTGCTTTGTGGATTCCAAAGCCAAGACTTTGTTGTATTTTCCTGGGCTTCTCTATGTAGGAAATTCCCACACCCATGCACCGTGTGGCCACCAGTACATGCTGGCAATTTTGCAAGTCAGAAATCCCTCATTTCATTTTTCCTTTGCTTCAGTTAGTCATATGCTGGCAGAAAAGTCACCATTTGCTACTTTCTCTGAACTCAGTATAACTTGTAAAACAGCAGAGAATTAGACGAGCCCCTCTATCAGGGGTCAGCAAACAGCTTCTGTAAATGGCTAGATAGATGGTCAGTCTTTGGGGTACTCAGGTCATAGGGTGCTGTCACAAGTAGTCAGCGCTGCTCTCATAGTGAGAAAGCAGCCTTAGATGATATATACATGAATGGCTGTGACTGTGTGCCAATAAAGCTTTATTTATACAGACAGGCTGTGGGCATGAAATCCTCTGGACGCATCTACTGTCTACTTACTCCCATTTCCAGGAAATCCTTTCCAGAGTCTTTTCCTGTTCCCTCCTTCCCACAGTGACCTTGACCATTATATTTTGGGCCATAATCCTTTCATCTGGATTATACTGTGTAAGATTCTCAGATCCCCATCTTTTAATCTGTCATTCAGACTCCTGTCAGAGGGCATTCACTTCTGAGTCTGTTCATTTAGTTGTTCAATACATATTGAGTTCCTACCATGTGACAGGCTGCCATTATGCCGTTTGGAAGCTAAGGCTTCAAAGGTAAACAGGAGAAGGCATGGTCTCTACTTTCATGGAGCTTATAGTTTAGTGAGGAAACCTATAATAAGTGAGCCATTTTATGCTCTAAGAGTGTATAATTTATTTATTTATTTTAAAAATATTTATTTATTTATTTGTGCTGGGTCTTAGTTGCAGCAGGCAGGCTCCTTAGTTGCGGCTCATGTGCTCCTTAGTTGTGGCATGCCAACTCTTAGTTGAGGCATGCATGTGGGATCTAGTTCCCTGACCAGGGATCGAACCTGGGCTCCCTGCATTGGGAGCATGGAGTCTTATCCACTGCACCACCAGGGAAGTCCCAAGAGTGTATAATTTATATATAAAATTGATGATTATTGTAAATACTGTAAAGCGTAACAGTTGGTGAAGATCGTTATAAAAGGAAATATGAATCCCTGCTTAGAACCCTCCAGTGGCCCCCACAATGCCATCGACTTCACATAAACAAGAATCACCTGGGCCTCTGGTAACACCAGAGCTGTTCATTGCCCTTCTTCCATGTTGATTTGTTGAGCCTCGTTCATTACTTTGCTAGTCCTGCCATGACAAAATACCACAGACCAGGTGGCTTAAACCACGGACATTTGTTTTCTTACAGTTCTGGAGGATGAAATTCCAAGATCAAGGTGTCAGCAAGGTTGGTATCTTCTGCCTCTCTCCTTAGCTTGCAGACGGCTGTCTTCTCCCTGTGTCCTCACAGGTCTTTCCTCTGTGTGCTTGCTTCTGGTATCTCTTCTTGCAAATCTGTTCTTATAAGGATATCAGTCAGATTGGATTAGGGCCACCCTAATGGCCCCATTTAACTTAGTCACCTCTTTGAAAGCCCCCTCTCCAAATAAATTCACATTCTGAAATACTAGAGGTTAGGGCTTCAATATGTGAATTTTGGGGGTTATCTAAAAATAAATACCATAAACAAGGTGGCTTACCAACAACAGAAACTTATTTCTCACTCTTCTGGAGGCTGGAAGTCCAAGATCATGGTGCCAGTGCTGTTGGGTTCTGGTGAGATTCCTCTTCTGAGTTGCAGATAGCTGACTTCTCATTGTACCTCACCTGGTGGAAAGAGAGAGCTCTGGGTTCTTCATTCCCTTGTCAGGACACTAATCCCATTGTGGGGGCCCCACCCCCATGACCTCAGCCAAACCTAATTACCTCCCCCAAACCCCATCTCCAAATACATACCATGGGAGACTTCCCTCGTGGTCCAGTGGGTAAGAATCCGCACTCCCAATGCAGGGGGCCTGGATTCCATCCCTGGTCGGGAAACTAGATCCCGCACGCATGCTGCAACTAAGAGTCTGCATGCCTCAACTAAGAAGCCTGCATGCCGCAGCTAAAAAGATCTCGCATGCCACAACTAAAAACATGCTTCAACGAAGATCCCGCATGCTGCAACCAAGACCTGGCGCAGCCTAAATAAATAAATAAACAAACAAACAAATACATCACACTGTGGATTAGGCTTCAACATACGAATTTTGAGGGGACACAAACATTCAGTGCATGTTTGGGGGACGCGATATAGACCACAGCTCCTCAGAAAGGGCTCAGGATCTGAACCTTAATGCCCATCTCTGGGTGCCATTGAGAAACTCTGGCTAGACAACATGGTGAGGAAGATCCCGGTGTGGCCATCACCAGTACAGTGAGCAGAACCTCCATCTTCTCACCCTTCCCCACATCTCCGAGCCCCTGCCTCCCTCCTTACATCCGGGCATACATACACCCTCCGCCCTTTTCCCTTTCGTCTGGCTCCCAGTCCCTTTCCAAGGTCCAACACGGACACTTGGCTGCAATCCCCTCTCCTTTCCAGAGACATTATGGCTATTCTTTTTATTACACTGTACTTTAAATTCTACATTAAAGCTTCCTTTTTGTTTCTTTTATTTTTCCTTTGACATCTTCTTGGTGTCCCAGTTTTATTCTCCCCAAAGCTTCCTGGAATGAGTTTCCTGGGCCTTCGTTTGTTTCATCTTTCCATGTCAGAGATGAGAGAAATGGGGGGGGGGTGGTGATTCAAGGAAGGGAGTGTGGCTTATGTCTACACCACCCAGCTTCCCCTTCATCTTGCTAAGTACTGATCTATGTACAGCATCACTCTTACAACATGAACATCCTTTTCATCTTCTCTTTGATAGGGAAATATGTGCTTTTAAAGAGCTTCAAGGGAATATGGGGAACCACTTTTTGGTGTATATTCTAGAGAAGATGAAGGCTAGAAAGGCTTTAAAATGATCTTGTTTTTCCAGCTGGTGCATAGTTATTACCTACGAGTTGGTGGAGCTGCTCCTAGGAGACCCAGATAAACCCACTACTCACAAGTCCATGACCGTGGGGGTGGAGGCTGCCCGTTTAAGTGCTAGGAGATGCCATCTCCCTAGGCCGAGTGCATGGGTTAAATAGAAGTAGCAAACCCAGAAAGGCTAACACCTTGTCTTAACCTTGCAGTCTCTCAGTGAAATGCTTTTCTCCCAACTCCCTTCACTGTCTTTAGAAATGCACTTGTTTTTGGCAAAGTGGAAATCTGCAGTTCAGAGATACAAAGGATTAGGAAGATTACCTGGCTTTGTGGATCACAATTAGCAGTTAGTTCATTTTGATGAATTAGAGGTAAGCGAAGGCAGAGCATTTCAACTCCATGCCCAATGATGTGCATGAGGGTTTAAAATATAAATCTGGAGACTTTCACGGTTTTGTTGCATTTGGGGTATTTTGTAGATTTTGTAGCTCAAACCATAACATAAGAGACACCCACTGAATCCTGGCTTTCTTTCATACGTGGGATGCCATTGTGTTGTTGACTCATTTATGCATCCTTTCGACATACATTTACTGAGCCCCTACTATGTGCCAGTATAATATTTGATCCTCGTACAGTTTTTTGAGTAGATGATGTATTTCCCCCATCTTATAGAGATAGAAATTGAGGCTCAGAGAAATCATGCACAAGGGCAAACAGTTTGTAAGTTGTGGAGCTGGCATATGGATGGGCGTTATCTGACTTCAGAGCCTGCGTACATAACTACCATTCTTGGCCTCCCCAACAATCCAGCATGACTCAGCCCACACAACTGTCATCCACACTGCGAATTATGGATTCAGTTGGATACTCAGAGACTGTGTGTCCATAGCAGTGATACTCCCTTGGTTGCTTCCTGTGTCTTTCCATTCTTTCATTCACCCATCCATCTATCTATCCATCCACCCATCCACCCACCTACCCATCCATTCACTAGGACAATAATGTCAGACGAGAAGAAGCAGAGTCAGCGTTTAGACGTAGTTGGTCTGTGGTGCTTAACTATTTCTCCCTTCTTTAGTTGCCTCATCTGTAAAATGGGGATAATAATAATAATGATAACCACCTACCTCTTAGGTTTGTTGTGAAGATTAAATGAAGTGATACATGTAAAGCTCCTAGAACAGTGGCTGGCAGTTTGTAATTGTTATATCACTATTATTTATTATTATTTCAACTATATTATACTCAATTTCACATAATTGGCTGAAACCGATTAAGAGAGTCTGTCTGACCAACATAAACTCTTGGAGTTTATGGAATATGGGACCCTGGTCACTTTGGACTTCAGGGACTGAAATCTGACAGTTGTGCAGACCACAGTCCCATGGTTCTCCCGTCCATGGTCAACAGATTTGCTGAGCAAACAGGCAGAGCCAACATAACTGATTGGGGGACATATTTAACCCCCAAACCACTTCAAATGGACCTATGTACCAACAGCTCTGTTTTTGTTGGATCTGAAGCAATCTTACTTCTACATTACAATAGATCCCCGAAGGACTTCCTCTTTCCGAAGGTCACACAATTACACCTAGTTCCCACATTTATACCCTGAATGGTTTGGGCAAAACATTCAGTGAAGCTGAGACCCAGTTTTCTCATTTTGAACTCAGTGCTCATCTGGTTTCTTAGATTTAAGTGAGATTATTCATTGACTCAACATCTTTATTGAATGTCTACTACATGTCAAACCCTGGGTGAGGGCCAATAATACAAAGGCCAGAAAGGGTGGGTGGAGTTCTTGTTTTTGTGAAGACTACAGTCTTGTGGGGAACACAGGCTATGTATGGCACCTGTAGCAGAGTCCCTGGCACATAGTAGGTCCATGGTAATGAGTTGTCCTCACCCCCGCTGATTCCAGGGTCAGTGATGCTCTTTGTTCACGAAGGCACGATAGCATCAGAGTGAGCCTTCTCCAGTGAACTTAATCTATGGTACAAGGCTCCTTTTCTTTTTATTGTTAAGGGTTGAGTGAGAGAGGAAGAAAGTGTGCAGAGTCAGACCTTAGCACTTGTACTGGTTCTGCACTATTTGCTTGATACTATCAAGACCATTTTATAATATGTTTGACCTCAGTCTCTTCCTCTGTTTAATGAGGTGGTTCAGATAGATAAACTCTCTGGTCCATTCCAGGGGAAGATGCTGGAATTTGACCACCATTTTGTAACTCCTGCCAGGGGAACTAACACAGTAAATCCTTCAAAAGCCATCATTCAAGGGAGGCATGGAGGGCAGTTATTTTCCATTTGATGGATGAAGGAGCAAATGGGACAGTGAAACATGGCTGTGTTCCAGTAATCCACTTTCCCTCTAGCTCAGCCCATTTCTTGACCAGGAGAATTGGCCTTTGAAGAGAAGCTTGACCAACTCAATGGCTTAAACAATCAGGCTGCTTGTCGCAAAGGGATTCTCAACATCATTCTTTCCATTTTAAAAGCAGTGGACTTGAAAGGAACTATCCTGCCGTTACTTTTCCTTTCTCCTGCCTGAGCAGAATTGTTCTCCTCTTCCACCGCCTGTCTGGACTAACTCAGCATCCACCCCAGGTCTTGAAGTTGGGACTCATGTGTCCTGGGCATCACTCTGCCATCTGCATTACCCTGGGAAAAACCACTTACCCTCCCTGGGAATCAGATTCTCCTTTAGTGAAATGAGGAGAGTGTAAGGTTGCCAAGAGAACAGTGAAGATCCTCATACATTTATGTAGATTAGTGAATTTAGTTTGTACCTCACCTGACGGAGACAGTAGTGCTGTTATCACCACTGTACAGATACTAGAACTGTGGCCCATAGAGTTTAAGTCAATTGGCAAATGTCACAGGGCTAATGTGTGCTGAGTGCTGTCAGCTGGACCCAAGCAGTCTGGCTCCAGAGCCTGCTCTCTGATCCCCCACACTCCACAGGGACCCGGCTCATCCCAAGGAGTAACCTTGACCATGGACCTTGCTCTTTAGCATAAGGAGGTCCTCTGCCTCCTGCGCATTTTCTGAACGGATCTTCCCCATTCTGCTAATTGAGTAAATCCCAAACTGCAGGGAGAAGCTCCTTTGGTTTGTGGAGCTGAGAGGTCCTGGAGACAACAAGAACGGGGGATAAATGAAGGGCATCATTTTGCTATTTTTATTTTTATTTTAATCTTTTTCACTTGGATCTAAGTGGGAAAAGGGGGAGCAGTAGAAAGCAAGAATGAATTAGGGGGCCTACTATAAATATGCATCTGTAAATGATAGGTATTCTGTAGAGGGCATATTTGTTACTAACCTCTCAGCACTATCCCAGAATAATCATCTGTTCGTAACGTGGCTTTTTCACATGTAGGATTCTGAATGTGGGTGAAGGAGGGCTGTGTCCCCATGGTGGCCATGGAGGGTGAGGATATGGAGATAATGAAATCAGGCCTGGGAGTTCCTTGGCTTCCTGTCTTGCGGACTTGCATCTTTCTCTGTCTCATTTTTAAGTTCTGACTTAAGTCCTTGTGGTGGATAGCTTCCAAGATGGCCCCAGTGATCCCACCTCCTGATATCCTACTCATGTGCTTCTGGAGCCTTCTCCCACACTGACCTGTGGAACCATTAGGATATGGCAGAAATTATAGAGCTTAACTTCTAAGGGTGGGTCATAAAAGACATTGTAGCTTCCTCATTCCTCTCTTGGGTCATTCGCTCTGGGAAAAACCAACTGCCATATCATAAGGACACTTGAATTCTCCTGTATAGAGGCAAGTGGGAGAAAGCTAAGGCCTCCTACCAGTAACCAGCACTGACTTGCCAGTTGTGTGAGTGAACCATCTTGGACATGGATTCTTTAGCACCAGGTGAGCCTTGAGATGACCACAGCCATAAATGACACCTTGACTACAACTTCATGAGAGAGCCTGACGAGAACAATCTAGCTAGCCTATTCCTCAATTCCAGGTCTGCAGAAACTTAGACAGTAAGTATTTGTTGTTTTTAAGATGCTCAATCGTGAGGTGATTTGTTATTCCACGTCGATAACTAGCACAGTCCTCTTCACTATGATGGAGAAGAGGGCCTGAAGGATTTCTGTTCAGAAGATGAAGGCCAGTGTCACCTTTCTGTCTCTCAGTTGCAGTCACATTGAACCTTCCTGAGCTTTTCTTCCTCCTTTTTAATCTGTAGACTAGGGTCATCTCTACTTTCAAAGGTAGATTGGTGTGGCTGAAATAAGAAATTGTGGATTGCATTATGATAGAATTCCTATTGTATTTGTGATGTTTACGCCTACAAAATGATAATTCCTTTTTCAAATAGCATTACTTTTTTCTGTTTAAATGCAATTTATATCTGAGCCTTCCTCCAGGTCAGCCCCAGTCCCTTTATGGCCCTTCGGACCAGGTCAGTTTCCCTAGCGTGGTCTTCTCTGTGGCCTGCACTTGTCTTTTACTCCACTTAATACAATTGAGTGAATTAATTTTTTGTGTGAAGAGCAGTTGAATGCCTTTCTTACCCAGGAGACTGTAAACTCTTGTTCATCATATATCCTTAATGCTCGGCACGTATCCAATACTCAGGTAATAACTTTGTCCTGTGGGTAAACTGGGGCCTCCTGTGACCTCAATTTATTTACAGTAAATGTATTAGATGATTGTTGAAAAGAAATGACAATGGGGCAATACCAACAACAAAATGGAAGCAATTGAAATAGGAGAAAATCTCCCCAAAGAAAACAAAGATGGGTGTGTGGAAGGGGGTTCTCTCTTGAAGGATAGGGAATCCTCTTTAAAACACTCATTTTCTCTCTGCTCATCTCAGCCACCTCCACGTGAACAGTGACTGTCTCCCAAGAACTTTCTCTCTGATTCCTAGCTCCCTTCCCTAAACCATCCATACACCCAACCCAAGTAGTTTTTGCCTTCTCTGGCCTCCCTCCCCAGCTTTTGTCCTTTGTTATATGTCTTCTCCACTTCCCTATTTCTTCCTGGGATTGGTTCAGGACCCTGATTTAGCTCAATAAATCTGATCTCAGGAGAGGACCCAGCAAGCAAGCCCCTCTCACCCTCGGCAGGTGCAGGAAACCCGGGAAGGAGACTCAGAGGCTGCTGCTGTTAACTGAACTCAGGTCTGGTTGCTTGCTCCTTGCTCGAAAATCAATGCCCGAGAGAGAGGCAGGTGTTGGTAGAAAGGAAAGTTGCTTTTAATTAGAATGCTGGCAATCTGGGGTGACGGTGGACGGTGGACTCAGATGAAGGTTTTGTTTGGCCACGAAAGGGAAAAAGGGGAGTAATCTCAGTTAATTATTGAGATAGGGGGTCAGAGTTGTCTCCGTCCCCCACTGTGTGCAGGCTTGTCGAGTTTTTGTGATCTTTCCTTAGATGCTATCTTGTTCACACAGTTTGTTCCACGAGGTTACTGAAGGGGAAGCTAGGGAAGAGATCTGGTCATCTGTTACTTATTCTTCATCTCTACATTTTGATCTACGGAAAGAACCAACAGGTTAGGCAAGGTATTGTGTGATCAAAAGATTTGAAAGGGGTGCTTGGGCTGGAGATGAGTAGAGCATGGGGGTGCCTGGTTTAAGGTTAGTACCAAAGGGGTCTCCTGCAGAGAGTTCTTTCCTGCCAAAAGCTGCTCACACAGTCACTTTAGTAAGAACGTGTTCTGTTGAGTATTGACCTTCAGAATAGTTCCCCAGCACCCTACCCTTGCCCTTCGTTGTCTTCATAGAACATGGGTATCACCTGACATTATATTTCTTTGTTGTTATTTTAGTTACTGTCACTGTCTCTTCCCAACAAGAGGGTTCCACGCGCCACGTGTCATTTGTGTCCGCTGTTCTGTTCTTAGAGCCTAGAGCAGTCCTGGCCCATAGTCAGTGTTTAGTTAATACTTGCTGAATGAATTGATATAATGAGTGAGAGTTGTGAAAATAAGGATGTCTTGGATTGACCAATTAACAGCTTTATTTGTGTGAGTTCTGCCTTCCAGGTTTGATGTGAGATTTTTAGAAGATCACACAATGTCTCTGTTTTTTTAAAAAACTTATTTATTATAAATTTATTTACTTATTGTTGGCTGCATTGGGTCTTCGTTGCTGTGTGAGGGCTTTCTCTAGTTGCAGCGAGCTGGGGCTACTCTTCATTGCAGGGGGTGGGCTTCTCATTGCGGTGGCTTCTCTTGTAGCAGAGCACGGGCTCTAGGCGCACAGGCTTCAGTAGTTGTGGCACGCGGGCTCAGTAGTTGTGACTCGCGGGCTCTAGAGCGCAGGCTCAGTAGTTGTGGTGCATGGGCTTAGTTGCTCCGCGGCATATGGGATTTTCCTGGACCAGGGCTTGAACCCGTGTCCCCTGCATTGGCAGGCGGATTCTTAACCACTGTGCCACCAGGAAAGTTCTGTTTGTTTTTTGTTTTTTTTGCTTTTTATTTCCTATTTTTGTTCCTTAGAGTGAAAGGCCTAGACATTTAAGTGCACCCCATGTAGTATTGACTCAGTGAATTCAATTGGTATTTCCTGGCTCCTTTTTGGAGAACTTCTTTGGAGCCAGTATGACCTGGTAAGAAAAATAAATAAATAAATAAGTTATTTGAGTCAAGTAAACTAGATTTCAAATTGTGTCTCTTCACTTATTAGTTCTGGAACAGTAGTTTCCTGTTTTATTGTTTGGGGTTAACATAGTCTACTTCACTCATGTGATGAGAAATGAGGCTTTTACTTTCCTGAATTCTGGCAGATCATGGACTTTATTTCTCCACCTCAGACCACACCACAAACACACGGTTCTGTATAGACGTAGGACCTAGTGGGGTTGTTACCGTCCACTTAATGCAAGCCTTAGAAAGAGTCCTGACTCATCATCAGGAGAAGCTGCCCTCCGGCTATAATCCACTAACTTAATTAAAGGTAAACCATCCTCAAGGTAAACCATGAGATGCAGGCATGTTCTCCTGAGAACCATTGCCTAGTTCTTTGTGATTTGTCAGTGGCAATGCATTAAAATCGATCCATTTCCCAAACTCCATTTTTGTTGTTTTCTCATCAAATTATAGACCCAGCTACAGTGCATCTGCCCTTCCCGCTGGGAGTGGGAACTCGCTTGCACAGCAAGCTCTTTGACACAATACGGTTTGCTTGGAATTCATTACTCGAGGGACTTGGTGAATTGAAGATCTATTACTTTTTACATTTTTGCTTTCCGTGGAGTGCCTGGCATAAAGTTTTGGCTACCCTCCAGAATCATTTTGATTGTTTTTGTCTCTCTCCATACACACACACACACACACACACACACACATCCTTTTTAATTTTATTTTTTTAGCTTTGTTTTCTTTTTTCCTTTATGTTTGGTGGTGGAGATTAGGTGGAGATAATATAATAGAAAGCTATATCAATTCTAGGTCCGAAAGGTAGAACCTGAGTCCCAGCTACATACAATCATTGCTATTTTAAAACCCGTTGAAAAGGGATGATAAATAGCATCTACGTGAGGGATGTTGTGTGTGTCTGGCACATGGTAGGTGCTCAGTAAATCTGTGTTGAACAAATGAAATATTAAACACAGAAACACACACACACGCAGTGTGACCTATAAAGAGATGTTCAACTGTCAACAGTTATAATTTTCATCCTCTTCTTCACATTAAACCTGATTATTTTAAAATGAGAAACTCTAGACTAGGACTAAAAAATGTTGGATTCTAGTCATGCTACATATGTGAAGGTATTGTTTTACATATTGAATAAAGCAACAAACAAAATTCTTGCTCTCATAGGGTATACTTGCTAGCGGGGGCAAAGAATAAAAAAAAAAATAAGCAAATAGTGTGTCAGGCTGTGCTCAATGCAATGTGTTAAGTTCTTTGCATAGTAATAATGGTGATGGTTAATAGCTGAAGACTCCCAGTCTAGTCTGAATCCAACCAAATGCCCCCATTCAAAGTGTCAGTGTCCCACTTCTTCCCAATTAAATGGTCTAAGGTTCACATGAGAGATTTGGTGAGTGTGTGACTTCAACATTCCTTGTAATTGTGCAAGCTGTATAAGTAAAATTTAGTTCTGAGTTTTAGCGGTATCTGCTCTGTGGCTACAAGTAATAAGAGCTTCTTTCAAGGCTACCGCAGAAGCATTCTTGTTCTCTGATCAGAGTTGAGCTGATACGACAATTTGAAGCCTGCATCTTGTTATTTTCTTCCTGTTGTTTGTGCAGTGCAGTGAGAAGTGTCCATCCCACTCAGTGTCCTTGTAGTTACCATTAACATTGTAACCCGCTTTAGCAGCTACTTGGCACTTGCTGGCATAGGAACTTTCTCCAAAGAACGCACAGGCAACAAATGAATTAATTGTTGTACCACTTCTTGCCATGGATTATCAGTATCCCGGTTTTCATTGATAAGGAATTCAGTACAACATTCAGATCTAAAGACATAAATAAACCAGTCTTTGAATCCTGTCTTTGAGGATGTGCTTCCTTGTAGCACTTCTGGTACCAAGCAAAGTAGTCCTCAAAGCCCAACCAGAAAAACAGAATCAATAGTAGCTATTTCAAACAGAGGATATTTAATATAAGGAATTGATTATATAAGTATGGGAAGGCTGACAGAGCAAGAAGGGGACATTGAGATGACTTCACAATTAATGATGAATAATTATGATTATTAATGACTCAGTGATCAATACTGCTGTAAGAAGAGGCAGTGATTGCTAGGGCTGAGGAACTAAAAGGAATAATTGGAGTCCCCAGAATGTAATAACTCAGATCTCTAGGGGAAGCTTCATGCAGCCAATGCTCAGACCTCTAAGAGGGGCCTTTGCAAAGCTATTGCGTGGTCATCTGGGGAGGGCTCTCTGCAGGTGATATTTTGACTGACAGAGAGACATAATCCATTTTTGTTGGTGACAGCTTTGAAAAGTTGAGGCTAGGAGTGTCAAACGGAACTGATGTCTGAAGTGGAGCTGTGCGCTGTTGCTAGGACTGCATAGACGGGGACTGGAGAGATGAAAGAAGTCCTTTTTGGTGCTTCTTTTTCTCTCTCTGGTACCTTCCATTAGCAGCAGTTAACAGGAAGTCCGCCTACTAGTGAGTGTCGTAGTGTGGTTTGCAGAGTCCCAGCTCCAGAATCAAAGAGCCTAAAGAGGTGGGCTTGGAGCTGTGTGACAAAAGGTAAATAACCCCAGTACAGCCATGGAAGAGGCAAAATTCAAACCTGCCCTTCCAGGGTCTCTGCTGAGTACTGGCAACTAGATATAGCCATTGCATTGTAATGATGATCCTCATGGGAGTTAATAACGATAATTTCTGTTTATTGAAGGTTCTTATGTGCATGTACTTATCTACCCAGTCTTATTTGTGTAGTATTGCTCTTTTGATTTCATCTCCTTCCTTCTCCAACTTGAGTCAATCTTGTCAACTCTTGCTAATACTTACCAGTTGAGTATTCTGACAATTCATTTCTCCTTCTTTTCCCCTCAAGTACAACATGGTTTCAGCTTTGCACCATTTTTTCCTTCTGTTTCTAAAGGACTTACCTGATCTCCTTCCTTCCCTGTGCTTTCTTTTAATCCTTCCTTCATATTGATGGCAGATAATCATTCTTCTAAATTTTAAAAACATGTATTGTTCTTCCAGCTAAATGGCTCACCATGGCACACAGGATAAATCCAAACCTCCTGCACATTCATTCACAAGGCCATTGATGATCTAGTTTAGTTTATTGTTACGTGCCCATGCTTTCATGCCTACTTGCTACTATTCATGTTCTCACCGCTACCTGTGATTATGTTTCTAACCCTTGCACATCTATGCATAATCTCCTTATACATCAGGCTTCTTACAATTGTCACCTCCTCTCTGAAGCCCTTTACTATCTCATTTTTAGTTTCCAAGTCAACGTGGGTGTGTGTTTGTTTCATCAGAAAGCTTTTGGTATCTCCATTGCACTTATTTTATTATCATTCAATTTTAGGCATAGACTTTAGGGCTTGAGAGTCTGAAAGTTAAATTGAAGGTCTGACACCTAAATCTTAGGTGAATTTATCCAAGTGACTTAACTTCTTTGAATCTCAACTGCTGTATCTGAAAAGTGAACTCTACAGCCAACCTCATAGAGTTGTTAGATAAATTGATGCTATTACATCATTAAGTTCCTACCACGATGCTTAGCACATAGTGAACTTTTTAACAACTATCAGTTCTTTTATTTGACTTGAGTAGAGCCTATCACCCTCTTCCCACCCCACTAGACTCTAAGCTCCTTGAAGTCAGGAGCAAGTTCATGATCATCATTATATTTCCACAGATCATAGAAAAATGTCTGGCACATAGCACATAATAAGTACACACATAGTTTCAGGAGTTGTCCTGCCTTCCCTGTGATTGGTATGCTTTGTACTACTAGTGAGTGTCCCATGCCATTCTAGTGCCCGTGCCATTCCTTGGGAGGCGGTGTAGGTAGAGCACAATAATGCATACCTGGAAAGGAGTTAGGATTAAATTAGCGAGCAGCGGTGAAGCATCTAGGGGAGTCCCTGGCACATAGAGAGCTTGAACCAAGACAAGTTACCTCCTTTTTTGGTTACTATGCAGCACCCCATCCACAGAATCTGGAGGATCTCTTGAAGACCTCCAATCAAAGGGAAGCCCCAAAATGCTCCTTCTCCCAAGATTAAGTCCTCCTCTAGTGTTTTGTGGGTTTGTGCGAAACATTTCCTTTAGGATTGAATGTGAGACTGGTGTACTGAGGTGATAGAGTAGTGGAATGAGCTTGGGATCCGGCAGGCCTTGGTTCACCCTTGATGGCACCATAGTTACTTAACCCTCAAACTTCTTTTATTGTTCTGTATGCTGTAGATTTCCCTTATACAGACCACACAGGGCCATTATGGGATGATGATTGATCATTCGTGTGATGGTACTTTGTAATCTGGAGGAATACCATCTTAGCGTTGGCCCTCAACAAAGATTTCCATGGATACAAGCACTGGAACATTTGCCTGCTAAAGCTCACCATGGATAAATGAAGACCTTCAAATGGGCAGGAAATAATCTAATTTCCGTGAAAGTTAATTGAGATCTGTGTTTTCTAAAGGCTAATGGCCTGGTGAGAGATGTCCTGAGGCAAGCTCATGTGATGGCCCACTTGTTTTTTCAGGTACCAGTTATCAAACAGAAGTCACATCTGTCACTGTTAACCTGTTTGCACAGTGACCTCTCCCGCCCACCCACAAAGTCTCCGTGGCAAATATAGGGGAAGAAGATGATCCCATTAAAAGACATAAGATGCTAATGAGTAAAATGCAGCCCCCAGGAAGCTTGGTTTGAGTCATTGCTACGTTTCATCAAGCCGCAGGACCTGTGTTTGCTTGGGGCTACTGCTTGCCCATCAGGCTAGGCATACGCCCAAGGGAATGAAGCCCTGACCTCCATGCTCAGAGGGCTGGCCTTTTCCTGGGGAGTGGGGAGAAGATTTGAAACCAAAATCTCAATGCATATTACGAGCCACAATTCCATATAAAGTAGGTATGAGGTGAGGATGGGCCATCATTTAGGACAGCTGATGCTATTTCAGTGTCTTTCAGGATTCCTAATTGCCCAAGGTAAGATGTAAATCCCATATCATAGACTCATAGAAAGAAACAAACAATTCACCCACTCTTTACCCTCGGCACACTTTCTACTATTTTATTTATTGCCTTCATACCTCTTAATCAGGATTCAAAATTACATTACTCTCCCTCTCCACTCCCCCACCACACACACACACACACACACACAGTACAGGTAGAGGCAACTTCTTGATACCTAGATCAATAAATGAGAACTTTGGGGGAGACTGTGAGGATAGGGTGCATTTCATAAGGTTTAAAAAGACCCAGATGCAGGAGTTCCCTGGTAGCCTAGTGGTTAGGATTCCAGGCTTTCACTGCCACGCCCTGGGTTCAATCCCTGGTCAGGGAACTGAGATTCTGCAAGCCACACAGCGTGGCCAAAAAAAAAAAAAAAAAAAAAAAAGACCCAGATGCATTAGTTTCAATGGTCAGTTATACAATGTAAACTAATTGTCTCACACAAAGTGATGATAATCCATGGTGAATATTTAACAGCGAGTCTAAGAAAGCTGGTAACTTGTTTAGGTCAGTTCTAGAACTATGCCTGGAAACTAGTATGTGTTTACTAATATTCTGAATAATGAATGAATGATTGTACTAAGTTCCCAGGTTCCTGTAGCTGGTCTTTTCAAATACTTTGTTCCCCCCAAGTATAAACTTTCCTAAAACTAATATCTTTGTGAGATTAAAAACTTTCCAACCTTATAGGAGTCTTTGCTTATTTTTTTTTTCATTTGAAGTCTAAGGGATATGCAAGTTTTATAGCGAATTTTCATTGATTCTTAGCATATTTTCTGTTACGTCATTGAGCATAGTTAATATCTGCTAATTCTAACATCTGGATCATCTTGAGGTCAGTCTCCATTGATTGTCTTTTAAGAATGGGTCACGTTTTTGTATTTCTTCTCATGTTGAACAATTTTGGACTCTGTCTTGGATATTGTGAACATTGGGCTGTGGAGACACTAGGGACTGCAATATTCTTCCAATGAGTGTTTTTGTTAATGTTCTTGTTGATGTGATTGCTGGATACATGGGTTTGTTTGTTTAGTGGGAAATTAACTTGGTTGAACTCAAATGGCAACCTCTGGCTTTTGGGCAGCAGCTCAAATCTCAGTTCACTTATTTTAACCTTAGTGCAGCTGCTTGGAGTCTGCCCCACACATGCATGGTTTTGGGGGGAGCCAGAGATGAGGACAGAACGTATACACAGAATGTGTGGCTCTTTTCTCTGCTTCTTTCATTTCTAGGTTTCTGCCTCACTTTACAGAGGTTGAAATTGCCCTGAATTCTGTCCTCTAGTCCCTTGGACCAAAAATACTATAGTCTTTTATAAGAGTGGTGCCTTCCTCTCATGCTAAAGCCACATATATAAAAAGGAAACAAATGCAATAATAGGAGTGCAATTTGAACTTGATTTGTAGATTTAGGCGGAATCAGAATTTAGCTGGTATTTGAAATCACTCAAATGATCCTTTCTTTTACTATCTTTTTACCATTATATTTTCCAACTGTACTTCACATTTTTGCTAAGGAAGCAGAGTTCCATGAAATCTCAGGAAGTCCACAGGACCCTAGCCCTCAGCTAGATGATACAGTGCCTTCCCCTCAATGAGAGGTGTGGAATTGTAGGAGCTCCTTACTTCAGAGTCCCCTGAGTAGTAATCATAAAAGATGTTGTAATAAAACTTTGCATTTAAATTGCCCCTTACTCTCAGGATGTCAAAGTGCTTTTTACAAACACAAATTGCTAGATACCTTTTTAGGTTAATTAAAATGAGCAGATTTCCCAGACAAAGAAGGTGACTGTTTTCATACTTTGGAGTGTTTTTTTTACAGGTGAGTGAGTTGAGGCACAAGTAAGGTCTTGAAATAGTCAAACCATGATGTTCTGAGGATGGGTGAATTCAGCACGAGTGCACTGACCACAGTGCCAAATTCCACTGCTTTTCAGAATAATAATGATAATATCCGTGATTCGGGAATACTGGTGTTCGTGTAAGAACATCTGTGCTACCATTGATCGGAAGCCTGCAATCAGCCAGGCGTTAGGCCTGGCCCGTGGTTGACAGTATTCCATTGTTTTCCTCCCAGTGCCTCTGGAAGTAGGTCTTTCTTCACTTTAGGCTGCCGGAAGGTGGGGCTTAGCTTCACTTTACAGTCCAGGAAACTGGGCTCAGAGCACTTAAGCAACTTGCCCTGGGTCCTCCAGCTAGAAAGTAGCAAAGCTGGGATTTTTAGCTCAAGTTTGTCTGATTCTTATGCCTAGACTCTTTTTCTCTGCCAGTATCATTGCCAAATGCTGTTACTTTCCCCCGTATTCCTAAACTCCTGAGGAATATAATGCATTCTTATCAGAAATAGCAGCTCATTACAGACCTGCTGACTTGGAATGGAAGTTCAGTGTTGGGAGTTAAAGGAGATGAGAGGCTGTTGGTAGAAGTTGGAACTTGCTTGCAAAACAAGCTAAGGCAATTGGACCTTATTCTGCCTTATGTGTCATCCCATTTGCCAAGGTTCATCTTCAGTACTCAGCGGTCCCAGAGGCAAAGGGAAGGAGGTATCCATGCTCTTGAGCATATGGGCAGACACTTTAGGAAACACATTACTAAATGTTATTCTCACCAACTATATGAAGTAGGTTCTTATCTTCATTTTATAGAACAGGAGACTAAGACTTAGAAAGGTTAAAGATTTTCCCAGGGTTGCATAGCCCTTAAATAATGTCACCAGCTTGTTTAATGCCAAGACAGGTTCCTACCATTCTCACACTGTTTTAAAAAGTCACATTCTATAGATAATCGACAAGGACCTATGATATAGCACAGGGAACTCTATTCAAATAGTCTGCAATAACCTATATAGGAAGAGAATCTGAAAAAGAATAGATATATGTATATGTATAACTGAATCACTTTGCTGTACACCTGAAACTAACACATCATTGTAAATCAACTATACTCCAATATAAAATAAAAATTAAATTTAAAAAGTCACATTTTAATCAGGTCTGATGGCCAAATCAGTCTGAATCCAATATGCCCACCTGTGTGGACATACTATGTAAGTACTTTCTGTTCAAGGTGGACACATGGTTACCAAGTTTGCATTTGGAGACCATTGTGATTTTCCAGCCTGCTCGTACCAGCAAAATACAAGAGCGCCCTTTCCATCATGCCCATACTAGCCTGACATGTTTATGTTACAGACAACCTTGCCCAGAGGTAAGCCCAAGGGTGCTCCTTTGCACCTCCACTGTGTTCATAGAATTGTTTATGAGACCAAGATTAACTCCCTGTACCTCAGTCTTTGATTTCACGAAAAGCTGCTTGATGTGATGGGCATACAGGCCAGACGGCCATGTGCATTTCGAAGAAAGCTGTACTCAGGACATGGTGGTCACTGGCAAAACCAGCGGGTACTTTGACCCCTGATGTCCAACTCAAATAAATACCTTTTGACAAATATTTCTGTAGAGGAAGACACTTCTCCACATTGCATTGCCATCACAGTAACAACATACGTAACATAAAAAACAGTGCAGGAGCGTTTTGCAGAGAAATGGAAGAAATGCCCATCTAAGTGTGGTCTTTTCACCAAGTCAGATACATGGGTCCTACTGTGTTATGCCCAGTGAACTCTTCTTGTGAATATAGGTTCTCCCATCATTTTATCACCAAGGACATGGCTGTGTTCCGTGATTGCCCTCTCCAATGCCCAATTGTCACGTCTAAGATAAGCATTAGATTAAATGCTCCCTGTGTATCAGATTGCAAGGGGGAGGGAGACCAGCCCCACCTCTTTAATGACACTGTTATTACGAAGTGGGATACACCAGCCCTCCCGGTACATTAGGGCGTGCAGATCGTCACATACGGTGTAGTCCGAAGGCCAGGAGTTGCAGGTGTTAGAAAGCTGAAACAGCCCTGGTCAACACGGCAGTGCTGACAAGGTAGTTTCACAATATCTGCTGAATCCAGACCCCAGCCTTCACCTAGACACTGGGGTAGCTTACTTCAGTTCCACTGGGGAATCAGATATGAAGTCTCCCCTACAATTTTTAAACAAAGGGGCCGCATGACTAAAACTGTGGTTTAGAAAAATCATTTCGAAAAGTAGAGGGCAGTTTGTGACCTTCGAATATGCGTTTTGATTCATGTGTGTGGATTTATTTAGAAACGTTTGTCGTGGACCTAATTCTCAGAGCAAATTGAGACGGAGTGAGATGATGTCATTGAAAATACACAAAAACTTTCAGAACTCTTATGACTAAGCTATTTATAGATATTGTTATTCCATTAGCTAATTAATATTTACTATAATAATGTTATTAGTGCATTTTAGCAAGTAATTTAATACTAGCATAGCTGTATTTGAATAAATAGTGATACTACTGTAAAGCAGCACACCTGTGAAATGAAGATGACACCCTAAGCTTCCCGTGTGGTGAGGAGGCGCCAGTGGGATGCTGAGCCTGGAGCCTGGAGGGAGAGCAGGGACCGTACTTGGAGGGAGAGCAGGGACCGTACTTGGAGGAGCCTCTGTGATCAGTGGCAGGTGATGGGGCTGCTCAGGGCCTATCCTGGAGCTGAGAGGTTTCCAGTCTGACTGGATCCCCTGCTTGGTAATAATGCAATAGTGGCCTAACCCCCACTTAATAACCATGCATATTTCACATTAACTCTGAGAACCAGGCTTGGTTGGTATCTCCAATTCATCTACAGTTAACAGGTTCAGAGATGATTAGCTTCCCAACTGCTAAGGCAGTGTCCTAAGATGACAGTAGACAAGAAATGTCATAGCCATATTGGGGGGAGCGTTGAATGTCATTTTCCAAAGAAACCATATCATGGAGTTACACTGACACCTTTTCTGATGCTATGACCAGGTGAGGTGGGCAGGAACATCGAAGTGTGGGATTTCGTGTCTACCTCCTGTAATTGGATCCTACTCTTCTGCTTCTTACTAGGTGTGTGGTGCTGGGCCAATACATTGCTTTATAAACTCTAGGTTCTTCATCCACAAAATGGAAACAGTTACATCTACCTTGACTTTGGAAAGCCTAGAGCAGAATCATGGACAGGGCAGATACTCAATATATGTCACTTTTTTCTTTTTTTTTTTTTTTCACTTTCCTGATTATCCTCCCTTCCAAAGAAAATGAAGGGTCAGAATTGAAAAAATCCAAGGGCTGCAGAAACAACATTAGATTGATATTTAGGCAGCAATTGATTTTTTTCCTTGGGTAAGAAAAATTATACATTTGCTTCTAAAATATGAAGAGTGGCAATTATGATTCATGCACACATGATTCATAGAGAAAGCTGGAGCTAAAAAACAGCTAAACTAATAATATTTCGTCCTTGTGACTAAAGCTTGTCTAAGCTTAGAACGCGGACCCAGAGTTAGAGCAAAGAATCCCAAGGGCAATTTTGCTGATGCTTTGACTTAGTCACTGGGACACGAGCAGGAAAGATTGCTGTTTCCTCATAGCCCACCTCCCCAAGGTGGGTGCATTTGTGTTGTGTGCAGCTGTTCCCTTCTCGTCACCCACTGAGTTTCCAAGTATGATTGATTTCTGCTAACAGTGTCCAAAGCCAGGCTTCGTCTTCTCTGTTGTGGATTATTGCAACAGCTCCTAACAGGTACCCCGACTATTTATATCTCCCCCTCTTCAGCAAACCTATTCTCTCTCCTCTTACTGAAGTGAATTCTTAAAGCATCGGTCAACCGTGTGGCCGAGAAGAAAACTCATAGACTTGGGCGTTTTGTCATTTTCTCACCATGCAACCCTCAGCCATTTAACAGTCTCTTTGATGAGGATGAAATGTGTATAAAATAGCTTACACTGTTCCTGAAATACAATAGGTAATCAGTCAATTTTGTTTGCTCTTCAGTGGCTTTGTCTTGCCGGAAAAATCAGACCTAATTTTATTAAGCTTTTCAAGGCCCTCCACATGTGTCGTCCACCCTTCGCTGTCTAGATACAGCTCACTGCTCTCCTGTCTCCTGTCTCACTGGTCTGATTTTGTATTTTCCCCATAAAAGTCTTCCACGAACTGATGCTTGCATGGATTCCATTCCTTTGTCTTTCCTTCCGTGTTGCAAGAAAATCAAGGTCTTGTGGGGCTCCTTCACCCCCAACGAGGTGAAGCAGACAACTCAAATAAACAGCACAGATTTCTACTGCCGTGTGTAATTCAGCGTGCGTTCATCAAGACCGTACTCTGTGCCCGTGCTCTTATAGATATTATCATGGTAGCTATGGGTCTGAATCAGAGATGGTCACCTTAAGGACTTTACATCCTAATAGGAGAAGAGAAGGCAAAGCTAATCTACACCTACCTGTATACCGAGGAGAATGAGAAAAGTTCCAAGAGTGGTTGGGCAATACGGGTTGAATGAGTCAGGGAGCACATCTGGTCTAGAGGATGTGACCAAAGACTTCAAGGAAGACCATGATATGAGAGACCGTTGCTGAAGAACAGGGGCAGTTTCAGCAGGCAGCTTGGAGTGGTGGGGACCACACAGGCTTTGGATCCAGAGCGAGGGGCTTTGAATACCAGCCCCGCTCCTTACCAGCAATTCCCTGTACCTGAAAAGCTCTTTCACGTAATCTTTTTAAGATCTGTTCCTTTTTTATCATTCACGTCTGTGTTCAGATGTCATGTCCTGTGAATCCTTCTCTGAACACTCTTTCTAAAGGAATTTTTGACCCTTTTGCCCAAGGCAATTGCTCTTCATATCAGATGCTGTTGGTGTCTAATTCTCTCCTCTGTTGCCCCCAGTTCTTTTAGGTGTGTACCTCTCCGAAACATGATTTAGGAGAGAAGAATCCTACCGCCAGAGCCAGAGATTCTCCTGCTTGGCGTTAGTCCCCTTCCCTCCCCAGTGGCCGGTTCAGGGTAGGACGTGTGACTCAGTCCTGGACAGCAAGGCGTGGGGCATCGTGGAGACCTCTGGGAAGGACTGGTTTTTCCTTCCCAAGAGAGGCAGTCTTAGGAGCCGTCTCTCCTCCTTCAGATGTTGTGTCAATATGTGGAATAACTGCAGCCACCTTGCAAACCTAAAGAGCTCCAGTCTTGGATAAAACTGTAACCTGAAAGCCACAGAATGAAAAGATGGGAGGAGCCTGAGAACACGACAGCAGGGGCCCGGGGCATGATGTCATCCTCCTCTGAATCTTAAGTTATGGTGTGTGTGTTTGGGGGGGGTTTGGGGGGTGTAAATACATTTGTTCCGTGTCTGTATTGTTTAAGCCAGAGGTAGGAAATCTTTTATGATTTGTAGGCCTGTGACCTGTTACAAATATTCCATACTGCAATTGCAGCATGAAAGCAGCCGTAAGAATATGTAAACAAATGGGTATGGCTGTGCTTCAATAGAACTCTTTTACAAAAACAGATACCAGGACAGGCCCGTGGGCCAACACTGGTTTAAGCCATTGAATCAGGATTATCTGTTTCTTTCAGGTGAAGCCATGCCCATGAATGCATTTTCTCTTTCTTTACCCTGACTCATTTCCTTAAATGCCATATTACTGGAAACCAGTTATTTACTTGTTTTGTAATTCAGTCTCTTGGTCACTAGAAGATAAAGTTCTGTTGTGACAGGGATGTGTTTTCTCTTGTTCAATGCCTGGCACAGAAGAGGAGTTCCATGAGTGTGTGAGGGAGTGTGCAAACGAGCGGATGAATTTGGGCAAGCTTATCAATCCCTTTGAGTTTCAGTTTGAGTTTGACTTCCCCCTTTTTCAAAGGTGAATGATAATAATAGCTGGAGGTGAATATATATCCTCGTGGATACTGGTTGTCTCCATGTGACTACATAAAGCAGCCCCCTCCCCCTTTCACTCTCAAAAGTATCCTGAACCAGATAATAAATTATTTATTATTATTATTATTTTTTATTTTTTTTTTGGCCACGCTGCATGGTATGTGGGACCTTAGTTCTCCAACCAGGGATCGAACCCGTGCCCCCTGCAGTGAAAGCACAGAGTCTTAACCACTGGACCGCCAGGGAAGTCCCTTTTTTTATTTTATTTTTTTGGATAATACATTATATGGTTCCTTTAACGTTAGTAACTGTTTATAGAGCCTTGCTCTGTGTGGGGCATAGTGTTAAGCTCATTTTATATATTATTTTATCTACTCCCTTAGGAAATCTTGTGAGACAGCTGCTATCATCCCCATTTTAGAGGTGAGGAACCTGAGGCTAGGAGAGGTGAAATAATGTGTTCAGGGACGCACAGCTGATGGCAGAGCTGAAATGTCTGACTCCAAAGAACATGGCCATAACCATTATACTCTGGTAGATTTTATTTCCAAAGATGCCTGTAACCCTTTGCAAGGTGACCTCACCCCTCCGCCATGGAGAGGCAGAACCTCTTTCTCCTCCCTTTATATCTGGGCCAGTCCTCCCACCTGGCTTGACAAATAGGGTGTGGCTGAAGTGCTGCCCTTTATCTTCCAAGCCTGGGTCTTAAGAGATCTGCAGCTTCCACCCTCCCCTTCCAGAATGTTTCCTCTTGGAGACCAGCACCAACTTGAACTCTGACTGCCCCGCCGGACAGAGGGGCCAGGCTCTATTTTGCACATTCCAGCCACAACTGAGAACGCCCAGGCTGATTGTGGGGTCATACAGCTGAGATCTGTTTAAATTTCTGATCCACAGAATTGGGAGCCAAGAAAACTGGTGTTGCTTTAAGTCAGTGAGTTCCAGGGTTATTTTGTTATGTGTCAGTGGATATCCAAGACACATACAGATGTCTTTGCGGTGTTCATCCGAGCATGAGAAGTGGTGTATGTCGAGTGTCTGAGTGTGTGTGGCTCATAGGTGATCAGTAAGTAGCGATATCAGTACAGATGGAATTGGAGACCACAGGAGCCGAGTAAGGTGCATGGGGCGGGCAAGGTGGGCTGCGAAGATATTGAAGGGGTTAAATGCGGTAGTGAAAATGTGTACTGAATTTGCCATCTCTGTAAACTTTCCTCTCTAGAAAGTGCTCCCTTAGCTGGAATTTCATACTTTGGGTGCAATGGGTATGACGCTTCAATTATACTGCATCAATAAGTTCCAGAGATCTGCTGTAGTTCATAATACTGTATTGTGCACTTAAAAATTTGTTAAGGTGATAGATCTCACGTTAAGTGTTTTTTACCACAATTTAAAAAAAAATGCACAGAGTAGGTCACAAAGTACAAGGGAAAAAATTAAAATAACTGGGCACAGTGGGAGGACTCTTGCATATAAAACCCACAAAGCTGGGGCCTAAGACACGGTTTTGCCCTTTGCTTGCTCATGTCCTGGAACTTTATCTTCCCAGGTCTCAGTCAGTGCCTTTGTCCTTTATGGTGGTTGGGGAAGATTTCTGAAAGGGGCCTTTCAGATGTTAAAAACAAATCCAGCTCTAATATTTAAAGTACTTCAGAGCAGATTTTGTCTCATGTCAAGACAGCTTCTTTGATCTCTCTGGGCTGGATGCCACCTCTGTGTCTGCTGTCCTCCTTGTAAGCGGGGGTTTTTACCAGGCTTTCTGCAAAAAACCACAATCATGATATGGGATTTGCCAACAGTCATCAACAGAAAGCTGCCCTGATGCAAGTTCTAGAAAGGAACTAGAGAGGAGGAGCTGAAAGCAAATGGACATTTCAGAAAAATAGCTGGAGTTGGTGAGTTTTCTCTTTTTTTTGGTCATCAACAAATTGCTGTTTTCTTCCTTTAGCTGCCAAAAAGGTGCAGTTAATACAGAGTTCATCATACAGGGCTTGTGCTCACTCAGATGCTTGCTACGTTTTTCTCGAATAACGGTGGCAGCCACAAGGAGAGCAGGAATAATGGTGATGACAGTACAAGTCAATTCAGGAGAGATCTATTGACTACCTATAAAGAGGCCACCCAAGTTTTCTAGGACATGAAACCAAGGCATGAATAAGGCATAGTCCTGTCCTTGTGTTACTCATAGACTGTAGTGGAAACAGATAGAAAATGAATTACTGTGCAGTGAAGAGAGTGAAAACACAGAAGGTACAGATGGTGGTACCAGGTTAATGAACTTTGCCTGAGGAACTCTTCCCTGACCTCCAAGACTAGCCCTGATGCTCCCTGTTTTAAAGCTCCGTGTGCTTTTCATTCATAGCATTTACGACAGTTGGAAATTGCATTTGTGAGCAATGCACCAGAGTCCCACCTTAACAGCATAACCACTGGAAGGACAGGGCGTATGTCTTTTGATTCACCGTGGAATCCTTTGTACCTGGGCCAGTGACGCCTACACAGTAGCACTCAGGGACAGTTTGTTGAATGAAATAAGGAAGTCTAAGATCAGGGAAGACTTCTGAGGGAAAGAGACATTGGAATTAGGTTTTGAAGGATGAGTAGAAGTCTGCATCCATAACAGCAGGAACAAAAATAAATCTAAAAATATTGGCAGTTTAAAAGGAAAGTGTAACCTCATTAGTTCTTTGTTATGGCATCAGCAGGGATCCCTAGTAAGACTCCCTAACATCTGAATCTTTAAGGAGGTAGGTTTATGGTGGAAAGGGCCTGGCATAAAGTTATTAAGATTGATGGTTCTAAGCCCAGGTTCCACCACTGTTTAGCCTCTCAGGCCCCAGTTAACACATCTTCAAATTGAGAATATTCTGTGTCCTCTTAGATCAGATGAGAATATCGGTGGATTCTTTGGCAGTTACAGATGACCCTCTGCCTATGTATGACTGCAATTTTATGATTCTTCGATAGCATAAAATATGGTGCAATGGCCTAGGCACTGAAATAGATCTCTGCCTCAGTTCCTTTGATTGTAAATGGACAAATCACAATTGTTTACAGCAAGAGACAGACAGCCTTATGTCTGGACCTACCATGCTGCAAGGCCATCATTTCCTTAGTCAATGACAAGCTGAGGTAGTTTGGGATGGAACGTTTAGGACTGTAGTCCACCAGCCCTGTTTCTGAATCTCAGGCCCTCTACTGCCCAATTGTGTAAGATAGATGTATTACTTAGTCAGTTGGAGCCTCTTGTTTCCTCATTTTAAAAAATGGGATAATCGTGCCCAGTTTCCTTGGTTCTTGTTAATTTGCTTCATAATTTATTTATTGACATTCAACAATGTGTCAGTATTATTTCAGGGATAAATTGGATTATAAATTAATATATGCAAAGCATTTATCCCAGAGCTTGATGCATTGTTGATGAACAATGGCAATTGATTATGATGGTGATGCCATTATTATTAATCAAGAGATGGACAAAGTGTGAGAGTTAAAAAGAGAGAGAAAACTTTGAGGAGGTTGCATGTGGCATCCATGGGCCCAGGAGTGCTCTGGACAGGTTGATGAGATGGGAATTCCAAGCAAATAGAACAATCTGGGTCAACACCAGGTGCAGAAACACATAGGGTGATTTTGGGATGAGTAGAGGGGTTATGAAAGGTGCATCAAGGCAATATAAATTAAAATATGGGAAGTTATCAGGGGATGATATAAAGCCTCTTTAAACACTCTGCGTTCTGCAGCTAGATTGACATTGCTGTGTTACAGAATATGTAAAAGTCCAGTTTTAGTAGAGACTGCTACATTGTTTTCTGTACCGTGGAATACATTAAAGTAATAACATTGCTGAGGCTCACTCACTCACTCACTCATTGCAAGCATTTATTGTGCCAGTAAATTGTTGCAGTGGAAGTTTTCCAGTGTAGTTCTCACATCTTCTTTGTGAAGGTAGATATTATAATCTTGTCGTACAGGTCAAGGCTCAGAAAATTTAACTTCTGTCTTTGATATGTGTTTTTGTTTCAGGATAAAACATAGGACTTTTGAAAAAATCAGGTTAAAAGGCATATTACAACATATTAGTGCCATGGAAGAAAATTTAAAAATAATGATGGAAATAATATACATTTGTATAATCTCAATGGATTTTCCAAAACTCAAAAATCCAGTTTAACCAGCACCAATATCAAGAAACAGAACATCATATACACTCCCCCAAATCCCCCTTGTGCTTTTTTCGTTACTGCTGAAAACCACTGCCAAGGGTAGATACTATCCTGACTTCTGACACCATAGGTTATTAGTTTTGACTGTTTTTGAGCTTTATAGGAATAGGATCATACAGTATGTATTCTTTTGCATTTGGCTTCTTTTGTTCAAACATGATTATGCAATGCATCCCTACTGCTGCCTATAGTAGTGTTTTACCATTTAGTGTCCAAAGTATAAATATACTTCAATTAATTTACCCATTCTACTAAGATTTGTGTAATTTCCAGTATTGGAGGATTACAAGAATGATAAGAACATTCTTATACATGCCTTTTAATATATATGTGTATGTATTTCTGTTGAGTATATTACTAAGAATTACATAGCTATATTATAGGGTATGTGCACATTTAGTTTTAGTAAATATTGCTACGTAGTTTTCCAAAGTGGTCATATCAATTTACACCTAACTCCAGCCGTACATAAAAATTTCATCTATTTCACATTCTGTCACAGTAGGCATTGTCTGCCTTTTTCGTTTTGGCCATCTGGTCAGTGTGAACTAATATTATAATTTTAATTTGTGTTTGTACGATTGTAAATGAAGTTAAACACCTTTCCATTTGATTATTGGTCTTTTGGCACAGTGCTTAGATGTATAATTTGAGACATACATTCCTTTTGTGCTGTGCTTACCAAATTGTACTAAAATTCTCCAGTTCCTGTAAACTCTTTGATGCCATGAACTAAGCCTTCTTCCTTTGTGTGGCTTCAGCACCAAGGACAGTGTCCGTCAAAGGGTCCACTCTAAGGCGTGAAGCCAGAATGGAAAAGCCAAGGCAGGCGGATGCTAATCCTGTGTTCTGACACTCTAAAGAGGGTGACTAAGGCTTAGTTGACCCTTCTGTCTCCCTTGCATGAGAGCCATTCCAAATGGAATGCTCAGTTGAGCCAATGAGTGGAGTCCTTCTGAACAATGGGCATTCTAATATGGCCGCTGTAGGGAGCACACCTGCAAGGGATACAACTGTCTTCCCTCTCAACAGTTTTATGAATACAAGAGTGGGCTCTGTCTCAACTCCCTCCACAACCACATCTCATTTATGTGGAGCCTATTCAGAGTGATGTTTGATCTTCCAATTACCCTTGACGCTTCCAAGTAAGTGCTTGTGGCTGAAATATAGTTCCTGAAAGTATGTGCGTTGGGATCCAGTTCCACTTTTCATTTACTCTATTTGTGCTTTGGTCAAGTTACTTGCCTTCTGTGAGTCCTTTTCAAGCTTTATATTGGATTAATCTCCCCCACCTCCAAGGTCATTGTAAGGATCCAGTAGTCCATGAGTCTGAAATATTTGGGAAGACTCCTGGCAATGATGGACCACTCACTCAGTGACAGATCTTGTTATTAACGGTAATACTTGGAGTGCGTAATTTTGAGATTTAGTAAAAGGTAATGATGACCACGTGTTTGGCTCAGCATGGCTTTGGGATGCATTTGTGTGGGACATGTTTTGAAGTAAGAGACAAATCAGTGGAGTAAACTATGGCTAACTGAGCATTGCAAAGATTACGTGATGTCAGTGCATAATAAGTATACTTTGAAAAGCTACCTGAGAAATAATATTCATAAAATGCAATGTGATGTATGGCTCAGAAAATGTCAAGGGAAGGAAGAGGAGGTTGCCTGGAAGGCTGGAGTGAGAGATGAGGCTAAGAAAGTACCTTTAAGCGAGATCAGAGAGGGTCTTGAGTCCTATGCCAAGACATGGACTTTAGTCTCCAGACATCGAGAAGCCAGTGGAGATGTTTGATAAAGGAGTAAGTAGATAAAGCCATTTGTCAGGGGATGGGCCTAAGGGGAGCTGAGGGATTAGAGTAAGTTACTGTATCACTGTCTTTCATTCTTCGACTCTAGAGAATAAAGGATTCCCCTTGAGACAATGTCCTCTTAATTGGCTCTTTGTACTAATTAACTGCCTCTTGACCTTCTATCTTCAGCCACTTAAATCATTGATGATCTCCTGCAAAGGCATCTTCAGCTTTGCACTTTGGGAAGCTTCTTGGGAAATGAAAGGGGCTCTGGCATGAATTAGAGACCTGTCCCAGCCCCATTTCTGCTGCTACCTTGCTGTGCCCTGGGGTGTCTCTTAACCTCCCATGGTTTCAGTTCCAAACTCTATATTGAGAGAGCTGGCCTGGCAGTTTCCCCACCGGGCAAAGATTCTATGATTAAATCCTTTGTCATTGTCACCACAGACAGCTAAACTGTAGAGCATCACACGAAGGTCAGGGTCAGTTCAACATCATGGGAAGAAAACTGCTACTTATTGCACACCTGCTCTGGATAAGATACTGTGAGAGGCCCTTAACTCATGGTGACATAGCTCGCCAACTCAGGTTTACAAGAAACGTAGCTCTTTTTCTGAAGTTGAACCTCATTTCTATTCTAATCTCCAGGTCATAAATAACAACCATAGCATCTGGAATCTCTCCTCACTCTTCTGTGAGGTCGAAGCCAACCAAGTTCTTGGGCTTGCAGAAAGCCACAGTTATTGGAGGTGGGGATTGAGGTTGGGAGATCGGATATTTAGTCCTTGGTTATTACCTGCCCTCACCAGCATCTTTTGAGTTTTGTATCTTCCCATAAGATCCTTAGTCATTAACCTCTCAGCCCTTACCCCAGGGCTTCCTTCCACGTCTGGCTCCATGAAGTCTTTAAGGTACTTTTTTTTTTTTTTACTTTTTACTTTTTACTTTTTAAATCATTTTTTAAAATTAATTAACTAATTTATTTATTTTTGGCTGCTTTGGGTCTTCGTTGCTGCACGCGGGCTTTCTCTAGTTGCGGCGAGCGGGGGCTACTCTTCGTTGCAGTGTGTGGGCTTCTCATTGCGGTGGCTTCTCTCACGTGGAGCACGGACTCTAGGCGTGCGAGCTTCAGTAGTTGTGGCACACAGGCTCAGTAGTTGTGGCTCGTGAGCTCTAGAGCGCAGGTTCAGTAGTTGTGGCGCACGGGCTTAGTTGCTCCACGGCATGTGGGATCTTCCCGGACCAGGGCTTGAACCCGTGTCCCCTGCATTGGCAGGCGGATTCTTAACCACTGCGCCACCAGGAGAGTCCTTAAGGTCCTTTTAATAGGACACCAATCAGTGCCTGGGAAACTCTGAGGACTTGCTGTGTCCCTGACTCGACCCAGGGATGAGGAGGTACAGGTGCACTCAGCGCAGAGATTCCTCCAAGTCATCTGGAGATTCATTCTCTCTTTAGGATAGGGACACCCAGCCAAGTTTGAGGGTGGGGGAGAGCATGGGGCCTCTTAAAGGGAATGCGTCATCTTTGCTTCCTCTTCAACTCTCTGTCAAATTGCCCCGTTCCAATCAAACTTTAAGTAGTTTCTAGTTTGGAGAGGGGGAAGAATAGATTACAGTATAATGTTCTACAGCTATTTTTCAGGCTGAAATTCCTAGACTTTTGAAACTCCGAAATATTTGCTCTCAAATTGCAGTCTTTCCCATTACATTCAAAAGTCTGCTTTGAAACTTAAAATCAAGGACCGACTTTTCTCTTTTTATGTCTGCAGTTCGAATATGCCGTCTCTCTTCTGGGGGTGGGCAATGCAGGATGCTCAGTGGCCCCAAATGGAAGATAGTGCAGGGACAGCAGTCTGCGTGGAAGAGAACAGCTGTTTATATTTCAGAGTTTTACCCCATTCATATTATCTCCTGTAATTATCACTACCACCCATTGTGTGAGGCCATGCAGGCCCATTATGGTTTTGATTTTATCGAAGAAGAAACCGAGGATTAGTGGGTAGGTGACTTGTCACAGGTCACTTACCCTTACAAAGACATATCAGAAATCCTCTGTATTCATTTCTTAGGTGGAAACTGAATGAACTATCTCAGGTGTTAATGAGCTTCCCATTTTGTGGGGGGGGGTGTGTGTGTGTATGTGTGGTGGGTGTGCACGGGCGCACTCAGGTACGTACGCGTGTGTGCGTGTCTATATACATGTGCGCCTGTGTGTGTGTGTGTGTGTGTGTGCACCCTGGCACGAGGAATTTTAAGTAGACTGAATTATTAAATGATCACAGCAGTTCCTCAGTATTTTAAAGTCCCCATCTGTAGACACATTTCTCAGGTTGTAGAACTTTGGATTCTTGATGTTCTAGCTCTTGGAAATAAAGCCAGCATGGGAGGTGGGGTGTCGGGAGGTGAGGGTTGTTGGCTTAGCCCAGGTAAAGGGGGAGGTGAAAAACGCTTGTCACCTTCTCTCCAGATTTGCTCTGTGTGTTTTACTGCGCCATCTCACAAGCTCACAAATGCATGAGGAGGGCCAGGTCACTGGCTTTGCTGAGCAGCACCAAAGGCCTGTCAACCTGTGGGCTGAGTATAGAAGTGGTTGAAAGAATATGTGCTTTTCTGCCGGTCCCTCTCTTCCAACACAGAAATGAGCAGCTTGCAGATTTATGTTGACATTGTCAGCGCAGTGTTCAAGAGAAAATTGTCTTTGCCATTCTTTCTTTATTCTATTTATCATTTATCAGAGTAGTGACACACTCGAATGCTAGACAAGAAAAGAGTTCATCCTTGTCCCAGTTGAGTTTGTGGTGTTTTTTGAGAAAAATGAATAATTTAAGGCAGACAAATGCTTGAGGTGCTTCCAAGATCTGGAAGAAAGGATGTTTAGACCAAACAGGGGTCTTTGGGGAAGATGTCCTAGATTACAGGACAGGATGCCCCTTCAGGTGTGTCATTAAGAATACTTAGGGGACTTTCCTGGTGGCGCAGTGGTTAAGAATCCGCCTGCCAATGCAGGGGACACGGGTTCGACCCTTGGTCCGGGAAGATCCCACATGCCGTGGAGCAACTAAGCCTGTGTGCCACAACTAGTGAGCCCACCTGCCACAACTACTGAAGCCCGTGTGCCTAGAGCCCGTACTCTGCAGCAAGAGAAGCCACCGCAATGAGAAGCCCGCGCACCGCAACGAAGGGTAGCCCCCGCTCGCCGCAACTAGAGAAAGCCCATGCGCAGCAACAAAGACCCAACGCAGCCAAAAATAAATTAATTAATTAAAAAAAAATTTTTTTTTAAAAAAGAATACTTAGGAATTGGGAGTTCCCGGGTGGTCCAGTGGTTAGGACTCTGCGCTTTCACTGCTGTGGCCCAGGTTCAATCCCTGGTCAGGGGACTAAGATCCCGCGAACTCTGCGGCATGGCCAAAAAAAAAGAAAAAGAAGAATACTTAGGAATTAACCAGAAGATGGGAGGGAGGCAAGAGGGAACAGATGAACAAAGACTTGGAAGTATGAACAGATGGTGAGATGGAGGAAACCTAAGCTGGGAAGTATCAACAAGGCAGGAAAGACAAGGGTGATGGTGGGGGAAGAAGATACACACACAGGAGAGAAACTCTTCATCAGTGTGATTCAAAACCTGTCCATTGCCCAAGAGCTTTGTGTCTTCCATTTTGCTTTGTGCTCTGGGAAGATGAGAGGCTGTGAGAACAAAATAAAAAGATATGGACTTTCAAAGTAAAAGGGACACAGTTGGGGTCAACCATCCATAGAGAAGACTCAATAGCTCCTATTGACTGGACCTCCCTGCTGTGTTAGACATTGTCTATCTTAGCCTAGCTGGTCTGGAAAGCAGAACTAGAGACAAAGGCTTGTCTGCACACAATATTAGGGAGTGTGATTCTAAGTTGCAAGAGGGAAACAAAGCAAGGAAGGAGAGAAAGCCAATGCAGGTGATACCCAGGTGCCATCTCTACCCTTACTGGATGCATACTCCCAAAGGTGCCATAGAGCAGCGTTTGAGAAGCATCATAAATTGTATCTCTGATTCCCATCCTGGGTGACAGGAAAGAGGAGATCATTTATCCATTGTTCGTGTCTGCTCGTGGTCAAGGTTTGTTCCACAGCAAGTTAACTCCCCTGCACTTTCAGACTGGACATGCATGGGGGTAAAGTAGGTGGGAGGAGAGAGGTGTGGTGTAAGAATCAGGCAAGATGAGATCAGATTCCACCTACATGAAGGTGATTGGAGTCCAGATAGAACTGGTCAACCCTGAGATGATTGGGATCAGAGCCGGGTGAGACCAAGAGGGTCTGAAGTAGGCATAGGAAGCATCTGATAATACACACTGTATTAGTTATCTACGCTGTGAAATAAAAGAGCTCAGAGGTTAGCAGCTTGAAACAACAAACGTTTATTATCTCCCAGTGCCTGTGGGTCAAGCATGTGGGTGTGGCTTAGCTGGGTGGTCTAGCCCAGGTCTCTCACCAGGATGCCATTAAGGTGTTGCCTGGGGCTGCAGTCCTTTTAAGAATGGTCCCCTTCCAGTTTCACTCAAAGGGTAATTGGCAGGATTTGGGTCCCACAAGCTGTTGGCTGGGAACATCCCAAGTCCCTTTACACTGGCCCTGTCCGTGGGGCACTTACAACACTGCGGCTGGCTTTATCCCACAGAACAGGAGAGGGCAGGCAGAGTGGAGCCAGGTTCTTTGTAGTCTTGGGAGAGGATTACACAAGGACATAGATACCAGGAGATGGATCACTGGGGCCACCTTAGAGGCTGCCTGCCACACAAACTCCATTGCATTTAACATTTACAGTAGTCCCGGGGATGTGATCCTCTTATGCCACTGAGGAAATCAGTTCAGAAGCCTTTCAGCCCTTCCTGGGCCTGGAGCCCATCCTGATAACATCAGCCCCACTGGTGTCTGCTTTCTCTAGGTCTGCCGTGTGCACCGTGGCAGCACTCCGTGGCGCCCCAGATATCCTGGCCTTGGTTCTACTGTGTCTGCTGCAGAACTTTCCCTCTTCCACCATCAGAATAAAATACAGACAGTGTCTTCTTCAACCATGCAGGGCAATTTAGAGTGTGGGCGCCTGAAGCTGGACTTTTTGGTCTAACTCCCGGTTCTATAATCCAGAGCAATTGCAGTGAACTCTTGGCTTTCCATTTCCTCCTCTTACATAGAATAGTATTTTTACTAATCTCATAATGCTGTTTCTAAGATTGGTTAATTTAATACATGAAAAGCACAAAAAACAATGCAGAATTTTCTTGGCATATAATCTTCACTGTATACGCTCTGTCCAAGATTTCTCAACCTCGACATTATTGTATTGTGTTTAGCTGCATCTCTGGCCTCTACTCACTACATGCCAGTGGCTGTCTCCAGTTGTGAAAACCAAAAATACTTCCAGATATTGCCAGCAAAATTGCCCCCAGTTGAGGACCTCTGCCCTGTGCCAATCAAAAGCTTAGGAAATTTTTTTTTTTTTTGAATGAATGGCTAGATGGATGTTGAGGGTTGTGAGTCTTTGGGGAGGGGAGTGGGCAGAAAGAGACCCAGACGAGTGTGTAGAATGTTCTGAAGGGGCCAAGCTTTCAAGGTCACTGTTCCCTGAACACAAGGTCAAGGTCTAGCCCGGCTCTATTGGCATTGGGAAGCTACTTCTGCCCTCTGACATTCAATTTTGTCATGTGTAGAACAGGATTAAAAGTCCGATTTTGTTTTTGTTTCTTGGTTGTTAAAAGGAGTAAATCAAATCATCTCTATGTAACAATATGAGGAAACTTTATTTTTCATAGCAGCAGACTCCTTTTCATAGGAATACTCAGAATTGGAATTGCTAGATAATATGTTAGTTCTGGATTTAATTTTTGAGGGACCTCCACATTGTTTTCCGTAGTGGCTGCAGCAATTTACATTGCCACCCTGTTTACTTCTTGAATGCACATTCTGTTTCCCAAGCAAAGTAAGAAATCCCTTATCTGTTAGTGTCCTGACTTTATGGGACCTGGAACAGTACCAGAAATATCCTGTATGTGTCACACCCACAGGAAGGGTTGATTCCGTCCTAGAGGAAATGTTCCAGGTAATTCTGAGTCTGCAGGCTTCTAAGACCCCAGTGAATTAGGAGTTAACTCCTGACCACTTTTTCTTCTCCTTTTCTCTTCACAAGAGCCCTATTGTTTGGAGAGCTTCTGCACCAATTTTCTCTCTCTCTCTAGCACACACAGACACACACACACACACCAGGGACACACACACAGTAGGCACTCAGTAACTGTTTATAAGCCACTTGACTGGCATGTGAACAGTATAAATATCTGTGAAAATCAGGGCTCACCCAGGGAAACCGAGCCCAAGTTTCCAGAAAGCTGATACTTTCTGTGAAGATCCTCTTAAGCCAGATGGTGCTCAAAAGTGATGAGGTGAGTTTACTCTCAAAGCTTTCCCCTAAAACATGTTACCCAGAGGTGTTACTTCTTGTCCCTCAGCCACATTTATCAACCAGCTCCTGAGAAAGGAAATGCAATTGTTCATTACCTCTGTCGGAAAATACTGCATTAGCTAGAAAGGCTCTCATCCTTAGACTTCCCAGGTCCTAGTGCCATGTCAGCTGGGGTTAAAAGGCCATTTTTCTTTCTTTTTTGCTAAAGGCTGGGAAAATAGACGTGAAAACATCTCTGGGACCAACATTTGGCTCAGAGCCTGGGCTGGTAAACAGATGGGTTCCTTTCAAGTGTGTGGCTGTCACTCAGGGAAGAAGGTGACGTGAGTGCCATGTGCCTCCCGTGTGCTTGCTCATGATTTTATAGTTATTCCACTTCTGTCTGTAGCTGTAGGTGGGAATTCAAAAGAGGCAACCAAGACTCAAAGTTTCAGTGATGGAGGTTAATCCTTTGTCAGTTGCTTCATTTGCAAATATTTTCTCCCATTCTTAGAGTTGTCCTTTTGCCTTGCTTATGGTTTCCTTTGCTGTGCAAAAACTTTTAAGTTTCATTAGGTCCATTTGTTTATTTTTATTTCCATTTCTCTAGGAGGTGGGTCAAAAAGGATCTTGCTGTGATTTATGTCATGGAGTGTTCTGCCTGTGTTTTCCTCTAAGAGTTTGATAGCGTCTGGCCTTACATTTAGGTCTTTAATCCATTTTGAGTTTATTTTTGTGTATGGTGTTAGGGAGTGTTCTAATTTCATTCTTTTACATGTAGCTGTCTAGTTTTCCCAGCACCACTTATTGAAGAGGCTGTCTTTTCTTCATTGTATACTCTTGCTTCCTTTATCAAAAATAAGGTGACCATATGTGCGTGGGTTTATCTCCGGGTTTTCTCTCCTGTTCCATTGATCTATATTTCTGTTTTTGTGCCAGTACCATACTGCCTTGATTACTGTATCTTTGTGGTATAGTCTGAAGTCCAGGAGCCTGATTCCTCCAGCTCTGTTTTTCTTTCTCAAGATTGCTTTGGCTATTCGGGGTCTTTTGTGTTTCCATACAAATTGTGACATTTTTTGTTCTAGTTCTGTGAAAAATGCCATTGGTAGTTTGATCGGGATTGCATTGATTCTGTAGATTGCAATTCAATGCAATCTGCTTTGGGTAGTATAGTCATTTTCACAATGTTGATTCTTCCAATCCAAGAACATGGTATAGCTCTCCATCTGTTTGTATCATGTCTAATTTCTTTCACCAGTGTCTTATAGTTTTCTGCATACAGGTCTTTTGTCTCCTTAGGTAGGTTTATTCCTAGGTATTTTGTTCTTTTTGTTGCAATGGTAAATGGGAGTGTTTCTTTAATTTCTCTTTCAGATTTGTCATCATTAGTGTATAGGAATGCAAGAGATTTCTGTGCATTAATTTTGTATCCTGCTACTTTACCAAATGCGTTGATTAGCTCTAGTAGTTTTCTGGTAGCATCTTTAGGATTTTCTATGTATAGTATCATGTCATCTTCAAACAGTGACAGCTTTACTTCTTCTTTTCCGTTTTGGATTCTCAACTCAATATCAAAAAAACAAACAACCCAATCCAGAAATGGGCAGAAGACCTAAATAGACATTTCTCCAAAGAAGATATACAGATTGCCAACAAACACATGAAAGAATGCTCAACATCACTAATCATTAGAGAAATGCAAATCAAAACTACAATGAGGTGTCACCTCACACCAGTCAGAATGGCCATCATCAAAAAATCTACAAACAGTAAATGCTGGAGAGGGTGTGGAGAAAAGGGAACCCTCTTGCACTGTTGGTGGGAATGTAAATTGATACAGCCACTCTGGAGAACAGTATGGAGGTTCCTTAAAAAACTAAAAATAGAACTACCATACGACCCAGCAATCCCACTACTGGGCATATACCCTGAGAAAACCATAATTCAAAAAGAGTCATGTACCACAGTGTTCATTGCAGCTCTGTTTACAATAGCCAGGACATGGAAGCAACCTAAGTGTCCATCGACAGATGAATGGATAAAGAAGATGTGGCACATATATACAATGGGATATTACTCAGCCATAAAAAGAAATGAAATTGAGTTATTTGCAGTGAGGTGGATGGACCTAGAGTCTGTCATACAGAGTGAAGTAAGTCAGAGAAAAACAAATACCGTATGCTAACACATATATATGGAAGCTAAAAAAAAAAAAAAGTTTCTGAAGAACCTAGGGGCAGGACAGGAATAAAGACGCAGACGTAGAGAGTGGACTTGAGGACGTGGGGAAGGGGAAGGGGAATCTGGGAAAAAGTGAGAGAGTGGCATGGACTTATATATACAACCAAATGTAAAATAGATACCAGTGGGAAGCAGCCGCATAGCACAGGGAGATCAGCTCGGTGCTTTGTGACCACCTAGAGGGGTGGGATAGGGAGGCTGAGAGGGAGACACAAGAGGGAGGAGATATGTGGTTATATGTATATGTATAGCTGATTCACTTTGTTATAAAGCAGAAACTAACACATCATTGTAAAGCAATTATACTCCAATAAAGATGTTAAAAAAAAAAGTTTCAGTGATGTGCTCAGGGTTGCAGAGCTGGTAAATGAGAATTTCCTTATCTTTAATAGGAGGAATTTGATCATATTCGCTTTTCTCAGGGAGTGGACCGTAGCCTATCAGTCCAGACGATAACCCACAAAAATAAGAATATCATATAATCAGGGAAGGTAGAGAGATACTCTGTACTAGATTTGCTTGGAGTGTCATAGAGGAAACTATCCTATCAAAGGCTCTGAGAAGTCCTGCAGCCTTGACATGTGCTTAACCCAGTTTCTACTAAGCTTGGTTGAGCACGGAAACCTCTTTTGATATAATACCAATGAATATTTCATATAAAAGAGTGTCCAGGCTCAACTTTTGTAAAAAATATGCTCAATTAGATGATCCCTAAGGGCTCTTCCTTTGAACCGCAAACATTTGGTGAGTTTCCTAAATTGCCAACTTGCTTGCTCAGCAGACAGCACTGTGAAATCCCGTCAGAGGTCTTGAGATGGTTGGTGGTTTGGTTTCCGCAGAGTCACCAGACTTTTGACAATAAACTGCACATAGTCTGCCAGTATTTCAGTTCTTCATCTAAGACAGCATTTCTCAAACATTACGGCTTCTTGGAAAGTGGACCACGTCCAGGGCATCTTAGAATATGGGATACAGAGGTGTCTAAAATTAGGGGAAGGAATCACTGCCCCTAAGTGTGGAGTGAGGCTGTGGGTAGCCCAAGGAGAAAACGGCGATGGCGACCTTGGAGGGTAGAAAGTTGCTGGTCTCGGATGGGTTTAAACAAGGGCTGAGCAGCTGTGTGCTAAGGAATCAGAGAGGATTCCTCAGGTTGGAAGCATCCTTTCCACATTTGGGTTCTGCTGGAACAGTAGGCGTCTGACCTACTTTTCCCCGGCTCATCTCTCCCAGCCCTCCTCCTCTCATTCTTCCCTTTCTCCCACTTCCATCCGAAGGTGGTGGGTGGCAGGTGAGGCTGGGATAAACCAGGGAGACACATCAGCCTTACGGAAATGACCAGGCTTCAAGTCTACCACCTGCTCTCTGATCCTTGGGACTGCGTCCTACCCCCCAGCCATTCCAGAACTGGTATTCGGCAGCACGTCATTCTAGACAGGGCCCTGGGTAAGTGGCGGCATGATTTGCCTTACGTCTCCCAGTCTGGGACATCCGTGTCTCCTTGAGGCCCATTGGAGCTGGGGTATCTCTGGCTTCACCATTAATCAGGCTTCCTTTTGACCTCAAGCAGAATCCCAACCAAGTATTGCTGTTATTCCAGAACACCCGAAGCCCACATTCCAGAGAGAGCCAGCACAGGGGGGACTCTTTCGCCCCAAACATCCATCCACCTGTCTGATATTTATTGAATCTTTACACGGTGCGAAGTACTCTGCAGGGCCCCTGGGAAATAGATATGAATAAAACCAAGTTCTTGGGGCTTCTGGCCTGATGGGGAAGACCAATAAGCCAATGAGGGATTATCTATGCCCTGGATAAATATAATGAGGCACATCCAGGCATTGGGGAGTCAGAGAGGATGCATGCTAATTAAAGGCCGATTTTCAGGAGAAAATAAAAAGTATGTGGTTTGCTAGGTAGTTTCAGTGGGTAATGATGTATATTCATGGTTTTGCTTTATAACCTTGCCGAGGGTACGCTTTTTACCTACAAGGTCAGGTGAGCTCAAGGATTCCTTCTGTAATTAGGACTTTTTGTTGTATTTCCATGTGATGCCCTCTGCAGATGGGGTTGGATGATTCTGACTTGAATGTTTTGGCAGTGAATTTTACCATGAATATAATTGCTCACCAGGAAGTCTGTGCAAGTCATGTTCAAAGTAGCCATCAGCCTGGGAAGATATTAGATATTGATTATAGTTCATTCATTCATTCATTCAATAAGTGTTTACTGGGGACCCGGTGTGCCCAGCCTTGTTCCAGGTCCTGGTGATACAAAGTTGAAATTTTGTTTAGTTTTTTAAATAATAGACTTTTTTTCCCCAAGGAACTCCTACAGAGGCCCTCCCCGCCCCCTCTGTAAAATAGAAGAGGCTTGGTCTGCTGACAGGAGGGGTGCGAGAACCTTTGAGCTCCACCCACTTGGTTAGCCTAAATTCCCTTGATGGGTTCTAAGAAATGCCTCTCCCCTGCCCTGGGGTTATAGGGGTACTCTCTGAAAGCCACTCATGTTGAGAGGAAATGACTGGGGAGAGATTAGAACTCAGCCTCTATTTTGGACAAACTAGACTGAATCCTGCTTTGGCACTTAGCTGAAATAATTCATCTTTCTGAGCCTCCGTTGCTTCCTGTGTAAATGGGTGGCACTCATGAGGCACGTCTTAGAGAGTTGCTACGGACACGATGATGTCTTCTTCATATCCGGCCACGTCCGAGCGTGAGTGAGGACCTGTTAATAATTCTGCTGGGACAGTAGATGTTAACTGGGACATTCCCTGGAAAATAAGGACACATGGGTTCATAAAGATGATGCTAAGCAATGAGTCCTAACTCGGTGTGTCTTTAAAAATATATTATTATTGCTCCTGTTATTCTTTTCTTAATGAGGAGATTGAGACCAAATATCCACAGCAAGGTAGTATGGTAGAATGAACTGTCCCATAGTCTTGGAGGACCTGGGTTCAAGTTCTAGTAAGAAAGTGCATACTGTTCTCCTAGTCTGTCTTTGAGCAAGAGTCTGCCAAGGAATTTACCAGATGATGTATTAAGGGAAGTAGAGGCTGGAGGCCGGGCCAGGTAGGGCTGAGGACTGAGTACAAAGCATTTTTACTATTTTCTCTTGGTGTCTGAGTGCTGACGTCTAAATAGCATACTTTGCATGGCTGCTTCAAAAAGCTTTTCATCACACACTTAAAATAATTATGGTAACACGTTGCCTTAAAATGAATGAAAGATCCCACACTTTGGGGGAATGTCCTCCACCCCTTCTTTGCTCCCCACACCACCCCCTCTCCCACCCCACCTGCAGGACCCTCTGATGTCTGCATTATCCCCAAATCAAGCCTTCACTCCACACCCTGAGGTTGGGTCTGCTGGTTGATGAGCTGGACCCCTCCCTCTGGGGTCTCCGAACTTGGTTCATTTCTAATAAAACTTACGGCTCACTTGTCGACGCACTGAGAGTGTCTGTTCCTAGTTACCTGAGGCCTGCAAGGGCGGGGAAGCAAGGTAGCCAGGTTTCAACATGTAAGCTGAGCAGGTTTAATGGGAAGTCACCCATGGGAGAACTACTATTTTTAGCAGCATCTTTTTGGCTACAGATACGCCTCATACCCTTGATAATCCAATCAGTGCCTCTTCTCTCCCTTGGGTCCTTTCATCTGTGTGGACCCAAGGAGCCCACACTCTGGAGTGTCTGTGTCGTGACTGCTTGCAGCCCTGGTGGGTGCTGGATGGTGGCCCTTCCCCGTTTTACAGAAGGTGTGAAGTAGCTGACCGAGCGTCATACAGTCCTTGACGGGCAGAGGCGCAGAGCCTCTCTCTGAGTCTACGTTGTCTGGAGCTGAGGGAGAGGAGCATTCTGAGTCCCAGGAGAGCCCCGTCACCAGGCCGAGGATGGGCAGAGGTACCAGAGGCTGGTGGGCACTTCCTTAAGCTCTGAGAATAGATGCAGTGTCCAGGGGAGGGAGCTGGCCACCCTGCCTGGTCCAGAAGGCATCTTGGGGCCGCGATGAGCAGGGGGTGACCCGTCTCTTTCTTGTCTGGGGATGAAAGATCCCAGCGTGTGCCATCTTCAGGGGAAAATGTTCTGGGGACATGAGCTCTGATGTCAAACTCTTGAAGCTCTGTCCTGTGGGAGAAGGAGACTTAAATCTGTGGAATCTAAACCAAGAAGAGGAACCCAGAAGGGGCAGGCAGCCTTGAAATCAGAGCTGACATCAGAAAATCTTGAGTTAATTTTTTTCAGAATGAAGTAGTTTTTACTGAGCTATGGGATAGGCGAGTAGCACAATACAAGCGTGTGTAATATTGGAAATGGTATTTTTTAAATTGAGGTAAAACTCACGTGACATAAACCTTACATAAACTTGAAGTGTACAATTCAGCGACATTTAGCACATTACACAGTGTCGTGCAACCATCACCTTTATCTAGTTCCAAAGCATTGTCATCACCTGAAAAGGATACCCCATACTCATCTAGCGTCACTCACCAGCACTTTTCTCCCCAGTCCCTGGAAACCTCACACTGCTGTTTCTATGGATATACCTGTTCTGAACAGTTCTTATGAGTGGAATCATACAGTACATGACCTTTTGTGTCTGGCTTTAACGTTTTCGAGATTCATCCCCGTCATGGGGCTTTCCACGCTGGCTGTCTGGCTCCAGACTGTCACAGAACCGGGGCCCCATACAGGATCACAGATGCCTGTGGGATCTGAATCTACTGAAATAGTTCACTGATTCTTGAGCAGCTCAGGATCGGGGGTGATTCTCTGTCAGGTGATCAACCGCTCTGCTCTCCAAACTAGGGGACTGCACACCCCAGCTCAGGCACAAGGTAGCTGGGATCTGGGGCAAGACAGTCAAGGAAACCTCTTTTGATACCTGCTGAGTTTGTTTCTGTGGGTCCTCCAGTTACGTGACTGAATGAGCCATCCTATGGATAAGTGCAAGGGGCGTGCACGTCCTTTGGAGCGGCAGTAGGTGCTGGCTGGGGGTAGGTCCAGGGAGAGGGCAACCGGATGGGCTCTGTCCTGCATGGGCTCCTTGATGCTCTCTGGATGGGGAAACAGGGCGAGCTGAGTCAGTGCACCTGCAGCTCTGGGTGAGGTTTTCCCGTGTGTGGCGAGGCAGACAGAGTGGAAGCTTGTGGGGAAAAATCTGTGTTCCAGTCTGCACTTCTGCCAGGGACCTCAATTTCCCCACGACGGTAATTGTTATGTACGAAGTTGCTGTGAGGTTTGAATAAATAAATGAGGGCATCCATAGACTAATATTTATGGAGCCTTCACTAACAGTATCTAAGAGCTTGTGTTGGATGCTGGGGAGAAAGGACACGGTGAATCTGCTCATGGCCTAGTCCCCTCTTCATCCTCCCCACCCCATCCCCGGGTCCTGGGGACTCAGTAGGTGAGATGCAGCCAGAACACAATCAAGAATAGACTATTTCATATGGTCTTTATAGCAGAGCTGGGAAGTGGCTGTCAGTCTTCTCATTTTATCCCTTTCTCTCCTTTATTCACTCTCAATGATAATGGAGCCTGCCACATCTGGCGAACGTGCTTACCTTATGGACACACGGTCAAGGGCGCACACAGGGCTTAGAGAGCCCACAGAGGTCCCAGAACCCAAGGTCACACCACCAGTAAGGGGCAGAGCTGGCCTTCTGGTGCAAGTCTGTCCCCAAAGCCTGTGCTCTTTTCAGGAAGCAGAGTTGCCCTTCCGTCGCACAGATGGGTAAACTGAGGTCCATAAACAAAAATAAATGGCATGAATTTACGCCAGGGATGCTGACATTGCAGCCCTGATGCCCCGCGGCATCCTGTCTGTAGGAAACCAGTAGAGTGACTGCCTTGATTTATGGAGCACTGGCTGTGACCCAGAGACTGCGGTGGGGATTTTGCCTGTATTATTTTAATCCTCAAAGACATACGGAAAAAGGTAACTATTGTTCTCATTTTGCAGATAATGAAAATGAGGCGCCACAGAGTTAAATAATCTGCCGAAACTTGTATCTTTGTTCAGCAGCAGAGTGGTGTAAATCAAGGTCTTTGTGAGTCAGGATTTTCCTACTTTCTCCCCACAAAGCACAGGGACCCATACTTTGCTTTCATGTTCAAATGTCCAGCGCCAAGCATACTATTTGGCCCATAATGTGCACTCAGTAAATGTTTGCTGAGCAAATGAGACCTGTGCCCAAGGAGACCAGGGAAGATGAGCTTCATCCTCATACCTGCCCAGATCCAAACCCTGCAATCTAATAGGACCGCATCTCGGCGAGGTCAGGTTGGTGGCATCAAGGCCACCCAGGTGGTGAGTGGCAGACCCTGGATGCAAACTGAGGTGTGTCTGACCCTCAGTTTCCCCGCCTCCCCTAGAGTTCCTTTGGCTTCCCGAGCTCGGTCTGGCCCAGAGTGGAGCACATCTGCAATGCAAACTAGGAGAAGACCTTCCACGCTAACCCAGCAGGTGCGCCGTCTCCCTGCCAGGCTCCTTCTATTTTGGGGCTGGCAGTTCTGCAGGGAATTCCTCAGAGACCATGACGGGGGCTAGAGAGCAGAGATGATGGTGGGGCTGTGAAGGCAGATTTCTAGGACAAGTGGAGACATTGAAACATAATTAAGGTAACTGCAGTCTTATTAGATAAATAACACTTGGGATTCAGGGCGTGTTTCCCTCCCAGACACGGGCGCACAGAGAAAGGCAAAGGCATTAACTAACTACATCAGGAATGTCCTGCTGGGTCAGTGGGGGTGATTTAGAAAGAGTGGGGTGGAAAAGGCAGAGAAATAGAGGAAAATGAAGGTCTTGAGAAGGGACACAGTGACCTCATTGTACCCAGGCTATTAAACGATTCGCCTTAAATGGCTGTATGTGCCCTTCTCCCCCATCTCTCAGGAAATTGCATGAAGTACCAGCTTCCTCGGGTGTGCACAGCCAGCAGCCTAACTCCAGCCCTGCTGTTTTCAGTTGCACAGACCTGAGTTGGGATCTGTCTCCATGAGTCATGGGCCCTGGGCCCTCACTGAACCTCAGTGAGCTGGGTAAAGTTGGAACCCTGACCCTCTCAGGGCTCCTGTGGGGATGAGTGAGAGCCAGTGCCAAGCACAAGGAACATGACAGGGGCACCATGGGTGTGTGCCATTCACAGAAGGAGGGCATCCAAGGTCACCCAGCTCCGACTCTGTTCTCTGATGATGGGCAAGTTACTTAGTCTCCTTGAGACTCTATCCCCTCATCTGTCAAGTGGGGATAATGATTGTAGCCACTCCCAGAACTGATGGGAGATTGAGTGGGATGATGTGGTAAAGCACATAGATGCCTGACCCACGGCAGCCATTGAATAAAGACTAGCTCACGACTCTCTGGTCCACATCTCATGAGCTGGGGTCCCCTGGGACACACACACTCCACATATGGGCTTTGTTTGGACGGCAGATGGTTTTGAAAATTACTGAATTCATTTCCAACAGTTGATATCAGGAGATTTCACCTAGTAAATAAGATGTCTGTCTTCTGTTGGAAAATAGATCGGGCAGCTCCAGGCCTACTTTGCTCAAAGGCCACCATCACTGGGGCTCAGGGATGCTGTTCTCTGGTCCGTCACATGACCTGCGGTCTCCATTGACTCATGCAGGTCACCTGCCTGGCCTGATCTGGCCCAACCAACCATTTCATAAATGAAGAGACTGAGTCACAGGCATATGTGTGCTCATGGAAGATCTAGCTTCCGGTATGGGTGGTGTGAATCCTTGATTAGCACTTTGACTCTTGTATCATTCTGTCTGTCTCTCCATCCGTCCATCCATCCATCCCTCCCTCCCTCCATCCATCGTTTCAACTGTCATGTAGATACTTATTTTGTCTCACACTCTGACCTGCTCCCCGGGACATCAGAGATTCCGAGAGGCACACAAAGAGATAATGCAAAGGAACAAAGGATGGGTTGAGGGAGGGGAGATGCCAGGCATGTGCTCAGTAGGGGCTGGAAAGTAAACGGCCTGAAAGTTCCAGCCTGGCGCTGCCCACTGAGGCTCCACTCCCATGCAGAGGTCCCTGCACTGAAATCATAATTATCCTTTCAGGCAAAAGGGGATTTTCTGCTAGTGAATCTACCCCTCCAGCCTGTAAGCTAAGTTTCAGGAAGTAAGTTCATTGTTCACAGATAACAATGTTCATGGCACGCAGCACACTCTTGAAATGTTTTTTTTTTTTTTAATATATAAATTTATTTATTTATTTTTGGCTGTGTTGGGTCTTCGTTTCTGTGCGAGGGCTTTCTCTAGTTGCGGCGAGCGGGGGCCACTCTTCATCGCGGTGCGCGGGCCTCTCACTATCGCGGCCTCTCCTGTTGCGGAGCACAGGCTCCAGACGTGCAGGCTCAGTAGTTGTGGCTCACGGGCCCAGTTGCTCCGCGGCATGTGGGATCTTCCCGGACCAGGGCTCGAACCCGTGTCCCCTGCATTGGCAGGCAGATTCTCAACCACTGCGCCACCAGGGAAGCCCCTTGAAATGTTTTTTTTTTGGACAAATCAGCGTCATAGTCCCTCCGCCTACAAGACTTACACCAAGTATCAGCATGTAAAAAATCGTGAGAAGTCCTTCAGGGTCAGGGATTAACCTTGCGTAATCCGGTGATTCCCAAATTTATTCAACCGAGAGATTCTTTAGGGAAGAAACACCTATTAAAGAATATTTTCAGAGCATAGTCTGGGAGGTAGTTTTGAAATCCTTTCCAGAGGTCTGGAGAGGAGAAAAGAGGGGTAGAGAGGGTGGCACAGGGAAGAGAAAGCAATGCTTAGCGCACTGTCCCTTGCTTGTGCCAGGACTGTCTTGTGCTGATTTAATTCCCCCTAGACCCATTTTACAGATAAAAACCTAGAAGCTTGGAAGATGTTAGGTTATTTTCCTAAGGTCACAAAGTGACCTAAAAAGTGGAGGGATTCAAACTCAGGTCTAATTCTAAAACACTGTTCTTTTCCTGTTTGGCTCAGAAAAATCCCACGCCAGTGGACATCAGAGTAACTTGGCTCTGTGACTTTGAGGGGGAGGGGAGAGGTGGACAGGCTAATGGGGAGTGGTCACAGTGACCCTGAGTTCCAGAAAGATGAGGCGCTTGCAACAAATAGGTGCTTGCAGGATTTATTCCCCTCCTGCTTTCAAATGCCTTCTCCTCCCTGCTCCCCCCCCCCATTGTTGGCTTCATGCACACTTTAGTAATTTAGTGAATTACTCCACTTAACTAGTGTCTTCACACATAGCAAAGTGCTACCGAGTCTTCTGGCCTAGAGAGTTCCCTGAAGCAGGCCTGGAGGTACATGCAAGTCGGGCGTAGAAGCTAGAATGAGTGAGAGGGGTTCCTGGGCTGGGGGCCAGAAGATGAAAGAGCAGTTTGCAAAGACTGTTGCAAAGACAAGAAGGGCAAATATTTATTCAAGTGAGAGGCTTACATTCCAAACTGCATTTGAATGTGTGACTCTGCAAGGTGGTTTCCATGTGCCATCCAGCTCCCTATGAACGAATGAATATCCAGGCCTATTCACCCCACATCCTGCACTGCCTCCTGGGCGAGGTGCTGGGTCAGACAGGTGAGCATCCCTCCTTCCTGTGCAGTTACTGCTAGAGGCCCTGAGCAAGAAGCCGGGCCACAGGCACACTGCCTTGATTGTAATCCAGGCTGTGCTTTTCATTTAGCTGTGTGACCCTCAGGCAAGTTGCTTAACCTATCTGCGTCTCCTTTGTAAAATGGGAATGATCGTAATAGTATTTACCAATGGGTTTGTTGGGAGGATTAAATTAATTACATAAAAAATCTTAGGATGGGGCCTGACACCCGGGGAGCAGTGGGTAAATATTAGCTGTTGGAGTCATTATAGTACAGCGGTAATGAGTAAGAGGGGATCTGACTGAAGCAGGGCAGGGACCGAGGGCCGAGTGGCTAACCTGCTTGATTTCAAAGGGCAGCTGGCATGTAAATTCTTCTTGAGGGAAAACTGGGAGGTTGAAGGGTGGGTGAGGTTAGCTCAGGGCAGAGGAATAGTCGGTGCAGAGATAAGGAGGTGAGAACTATGAACTGGCTTGAATGTTCTGGAAATCAGTGGGGTCTCTGTGATGCTGGCAGGTTGAAAGACATTGACGGGGTGGGGAAGGGAGCTGGTGCTGGGGGTGGGTTGAGGTAGAGCCCCGTCTTGAGGTAGTCCCGACCTCTAGGCCTTCATCTGTAAAATGGGCGTGATGACATACAGGCAGTGAAATACTCACTGGAAGGCACCTGGCCAACCAGCATTTCACAAATACCTGTGGATCCAAGACCAGAAAGAAGGAGCTTAGCTTGGGAGAGAAAGGGGGGGTTGCAAGAGTGCAGGGGAGTGGGGAGGGGTGGTGGCATGGGAGCTTTTGGCTCCGTGGTTCTGGAGTGGTCTTCCACTGCCCCCAAGACTCCCAAGCCCCTTCTCATCCTTCCAGACCCCTGATGGAGGGTCCAGATCCGCAGAAAGTTGCTCTGAGGGTGATGCTTCTTCCCTGTGTCCAGAAACCTCTGTTTCCCTGGGTAGCATTTGCAGTGTCATAGCGATCACACAGTTACTTCTCTGTCTTCCTTCTCAAAGTGTGAATTTCTGAAGGGCAGAGTTTCCACGTGACTTACTTGACATCCCCGGTCCTTAGCTGTGCTCCCGCCCCACTGTAAGCGCTGTGGAAGGAAACGGAAAGGAAAAAGCAGATCTAGACATGGCCACCTCCCCCCCTCCCCCCCTTCTCGCCTCTCTTTTTCATCTCTCTGCACGCTGGAATGTTGCAGCGCTCAACACACACACACACACACACACACACACACACACACACACAGAGTGGCTGAGAAATTATATAATATGGGGGCTTTTGTGTCTGGCTTCTTTCACTTCACACAATATTTTATGGTTTGTCCACGTTGCTGTATATGTCAGTACTGCGTTCCTCTTTATGACTGAATAATATTCCATTGTATAACACATTTGCATTTGTTTACCCATTTATGCACTGATGGAAATTTCGTTTGTTTCTGTCTTTCGATTATCATGAGTAATTCTGCTATGAACATTTGTGTTCAAATTTTTGCTTGAACACCTGTGTTCGATTTTGGGGGGTATGTACCCAGGAGTGGAATTGCTGGATCATGTGGTAATTCTATGTTATCTCTGGAAGGAACTCCCAAACTGTGTTCCCCAGTGACTGTATCATTTTATATTCCCACCAGCAATGGACATGGGCTCCAATTTCTCCAAATTATTGCCAGTGCTTATTTTCAGTTATTTACTTATTTGTTTGTTTATTATAGCTGTCCTAGTGGATGGGATCTCATTGTGGTTGGGATCTCATTGTGATTTTGATTTGCATTGCCCCAGTGATTGATGACGTTGAGCCTTGCACACGTGCTTGTTGGCCATTTGTACGTCTTTGGAGGGACTTGATTTTACTTAAAGGGTGAAGGGAAGCCAATGGGGGTTTATAGCGTAGGAATTGTATGAGTCCATTTCCATCTCAATAGACCTTCTGGCTTCTGGGTGGAGAATGGAGGAGGCAGGTGACCATCTGGGGGGTATTTTAGGAGTTTTGGGGAAAGATAATAAGGGGGGCTTGAGTGACAGTGGTTCACAGCTCCATCGCTTACTCTCTGACACTGGGTAGGTCACACCTCCCCGGAGCCTCAGCTACCCCCTCTGTGGAATAGGGTAATAATGGCACCTCCTCACAGGAGGGTGTTTAGGTTAAGTGGGGTCGTGGTTTCAGAGAGCCCACCTGGGTCTGGCATGTGGCGGGAGCTCCACCAGGCAGCAGCTGGCGGGTGTGACCTGGTCAAAGTCTCAGGGGAGACTTTGAGGGGCTCCATGTTGGCAGCTTCACCCATTTCATCTCTGCCCTCCCGCTGCTGGGCTGGGGGGAGAACAGGTAAAAGGAGAAGTGAGAGGACGGTGGGGTGGAGAGGCAGACATATCCCAGACTGCATTTTCTCCTCTTTCTCTCTGTCTGTCTCTCTCCTCAAAGCTCTGCTCCTGGCCAGACTCCCCTGTCACCAACCCACAGCACCAGAGGAGGCCTCTGCATCCCGGGGTCTGAGCAGCCCTGGGAGTCGGGGCCTGTGGGAGGCTGCACGGAGGAACAGAGGTTCAGACCCTGTGAGGCCTGGGCCCCAGCTGGGTGGGGCCCTTTGGGGGCAGGACTTAGAGAGTCCGGTTCTGGTGCCACCCCTTCACTGCCTGCCTGGCCACCTGTGTCATGCTCATCTGGTCTAATCAAGCATGATGTTTGTGTGAACTGTTTACTATTTGTCCTTCTTCATTCTTGAATGTCAGGTAACACTTTGTATGTGGTTAAATATGTCAGGTGAAGTGGGAGATGGTCACCTTAGCGATTGCATTTCACAGTGCTCAGGTTCACAGGTGTGGGTCCTGTTCTGTACTCTCCATTCCCCTCCACCTCTTACACAGGTGAGGTAATGATGGACCACCTCCATCGTCCTGGGACAGGCTTCCTGTACAGTCCCCTTATAGCACGGACTGTAGCGTACAATAATTATCTGTTGTCTTATCTCCCTTTCTTGAACTCCTGACTTATGCATTCATGTCTCTCTGGTAGCTACTACCGTTGCTAACACTAAGCCTTGAGTTAGTATCAGTATTTGCAGTATGATTGAATGAACCAGGGATCTCATCATGACCACAAAGGGGGTCTGAGCAGGCGTGGCTGAGACATTTATAAAGGGAAGATTGTTTTTAAAAATTAAAAAGCATAAGCTCATGATTAATTCACGCCCCAAAAAACAGGTTGTCATCGTCATTTTATAAAGATTAATAGCCAAGCCAGTGTGCAGGTTGCCGTTTCAGGTTTGCTCTATACCACACTTGGAGGCAGCTACCCAAATCCTTGACGCTGCCAGCTCTTGCATTGTTTTTTTTTCCTTCAGGGTCTTACCTTCCAGCCTTACTCCCTGTGTGCCCAGTGTCCCCAGCACAACCTTGATTCCCATTTCCCAAGCTGCTTGTCATCCCCTCCTCACTGGCCAAGGACTCAGAGCCCAGTCTGTGCTGTGTACAACCATGGTGACATTTATCAGCCGTGTGGTCTTAGGTAGCTACAGCCGCCTTCTGCAGCATCAGTTCCCCTCACAAAAACATGGGCATTTAAAAAAAAATTTTTATTTATTTATTTATGGCTGTGTTGGGTCTTCGTTTCTGTGCGAGGGCTTTCTCTAGTTGTGGCAAGCGGGGGGCCACTCTTCATCGCGATGCGCGGACCTCTCACTATCAAGGCCTCTCTTGTTGCAGAGCACAGACTCCGGACGCGCAGGCTCAGTCATTGTGGCTCACGGGCCCAGCTGCTCCGCGGCAGGTGGGATCTTCCCAGACCAGGGCTCGAACCCGTGTCCCCTGCATTGGCAGGCAGATTCTCAACCACTGTGCCACCAGGGAAGCCCAAAACGTGGGCATTTTTATACTGATCTGTTAGGTTTGAGGTTGAAGATTAAATGATAGCAAATGATGAAGTATCCAGCATCAATCACAGTTGTTTCGAAAGTTTTGCTTCCTTCCCCCTCACATCCGTGATCCTCTTTGCTTTAAATATGCCCCATCTCAACCCTCCACTCCTAAATCCTGTACTTTCTTCAGGACTTGGCTGAATTTTAACCTTTAGTTCATCAACAGATATGTATGGAGTGCTGTCTCTGGGTCAAGCCCTTTGCTGCCCACTGGGATACAGCAGCCCAGGAATCGAGGAGGGTTTGAGCCCCTGGAGGTGACATTTTGAGAGGGTGATCTAGAAATTAAGCAAGTAAAGAATTCCATAGGGTAGTTGATTCTCCAAATATCCTCGAAGAGGGTGGTACTAGAAAGGAACCATGAGGAGGGGGAAATAAAGGCTTGTTGAGGAAATGACAGCTGGGCTGAGACCAGGCGGAAAACGGAGGACTGGTGCTGGGAAGTCTTCAGAGAGCGCCTTTGAGGCCACTGGGAGACCCAGGCCAAGGCTTCACGTAACCTGCAGGGCTACGTGAAGGAGCAGTGAGGGGCCCGTATGCGGGGCATCTTGAGGGAGGCGGGGCATCCAAGGTAGAGCCACGCTGGCCATGGGGAGGCCGTGTGGTTTTAACCAAGGAGGTGAAAGGCCATCAGAAGGTGATGACGTGGCTGAGGTTACCCCCCCCATCACGACCGTCGTTCCTGTGCTGCTGAGTGGAGAAGGGACCCCGCAGGGAGGGGCCCGACCGTAAGAGAAGCAGGGACACCAGCGTGGAGGCTTGTGTCCTCCAGCTGAGAGTCAAGGGAAGCAGTGGCGGAGGAGGGGACCAGCGGCCAGCTTCAGCGTAGAATACATACGTGTATCTCGGGGGGAGATGGCAGGGCTTCTGAGGCCTTCCCTGAGGTTCCCTTCATACTCCCGTACTTCCCCCTGCCCTGAGCTGCGCACCCACACGCACACGCTTATACACACACATGCGCCCCTTTACCCAGTGTCTCTCCTCCTGCTGCGCCCAGGAGCAGGCCACCACACCCCCGCTGCAGCCGCGCCCCATCCCAGTAGAGCCTTTGCCTGCCTGGCCCCCTCGTGAGACTCTGAACTGCTGGCTAGAGGCCGTGACCGTAACTCCTGCTCCCTGGATGGATCCCTAGGCTCCACGCTGGAGGCCCGGCGCTGGGTAGGTCCACGGGGCATCTGGTCAGTATGACTAACTACATAAATGAACGGAACCAGTGAGGGCCGGATAACCCCTGGGCAAACCAGCCTCCCGAATGGGAGAGGAAGAAACAGTGTTAGCTGCAGATGGCTGTCGGCCGGGGGAGAGGTGGGTGTATAGGCCCAGCCTGGTTTGTGCCAGGCATCAAGCTGGACTCGACCATGCGAGGGTGACTGTTGCTGATACAAACACTCACGCCGAGAGCTGGCTCTTGGGCTGTGTGAGGCTGAGATCGTGTCCATATGGCTCATTTCTGTGTCTCTAGCTCCTAGTACAGTGCCTGGGACATCCTGACCAGACAGGACACGTCGGTTGAACAACAGTGAATACAGACTTTCCAAAACAGGGGAGAACAGGGTGAGCCATAGAGCTTGGAAAGGTGTGATGGATAGAGGAGGTGGACCTCCAGGTGGCTGTGAAGAGATTGGGGGGGGGGGACAAAGGCAGTGCCGGGAGAATGGACACCAAGGAGAGTGGACATCCAGGCAAAGAGGACGATCACGGTCTTCTTTGTTAAACCGAGGAGTCAGCTCGATTGGAACAGCATTTCTAGAAAGTGTTGGAGGGAGTTTTGACAGAAGGAAGGAACAAACCAACAAACGTATCTATTACCTTTCAAGAAATTAAAAATCAGTATTTCAAAAAGAATCATACAGAGATTAGGTCACTGAGGTTGCCTTCCTTAACATTAATTATCTCTCACCCTCCCCTCCCCAAAAGTGTTATTTTCATGACCTTTCACATTGAATTTTAAAGATTAAATGAAGTAAACGGGGAGGCCTTCAGTATCATGGGGTTCCAGAAGTTTTACCTCTGTGCCTTCCATTACATCTTTGCTCTGATACACCCCTTTCTCATTTGTATAAATGATTAATATGAATAAATGGGAAAATTAGAAAGTACTCAGGGTCCCATCAACCTGGGTCCAATTGCATTTATGTCTCATCATATCCACTCTTCTCCTCCTAGACACATGGTTTTTTTTACAGCTGATGAGGACTGAGGTCCAACCGTATTAAGCCACTGGCCTTGAGGTTACAGAGAAATAGGCATTGGATTTGGGATCCGGCCCAAAGCATGTCTGGCTTTAGTGACTCTGAGTGGAAAGTCCAAGTAACAGAATGGACTCTGAGTACCTCGGGGTTTCAGGGGTCCTGGGTCCGAGCCGAAGGCATTGTTTATACTAGAGCTGGAGAAGATGTTTGGCCTCACTGGCACCTAGATCAGTAGATGACAGCACAGAAAGGGGCGTTTTCATGGTTGGGAGGAATGGAGTCACTCTTGGTGGTCATGCAAATGAATGAACTTTGCCAGTCCTGTGATTCCCCCTGCCCCTTTGACGGTGGATGCATCCAGGCCAGACTAATGCCTCCATCCTCCTCTTCCCATCCTCTCCATCCATCAGATCTCCTCTTGGATTCCTCTCCATCGTCCCGGGATGCCTTCTTGCTAGACCATGCCTGCAGGGCAGTTTTCAAGGAAAGGTTAAATATGAAACGAACCCCCTCCTTTCATTTTAAGGGAGAATATTTCTAACTATGAGTGAAAGGCTTAGTGTTTCTCTCAATTACTGTTCATTGAGTGTCTGTTGTCACTTTAAAAATAATGTCAATAACAGCAGCAGCTACTTTGGGTGTTTTCTGAGCGCTGGATATCGCGATATGTACTTTATGTACTTTACATGTAAATGCTTCCCTTTCTCACACTAACCCTGCTGGGAAGGTATCACGAGCCCTATTCATAGATGATAACACTGAGGATCAGAGAAAAAGGCACCTGCACCAAACTAGGAACTAATAAAGGACAGGGTTTGTGGCTGTGAAAGTTTGGCCCCAGCCTTTGCTACCTCCTCCGCACCTAGCTGCCTCTCTGTGTACTCTGGGGACTCAGTTTTCTCTTCTGTATAATGGGTAGTTGGGCTTCCTAAGCCCCAAGGCCCCTGCAGCTGTGTGAGTCTGTGAGGCAACAGCTGAAGCCTCCATAGAAGCCTTACCTGGTGCGATGCACCAACCCCTGGAGGTACCCCTGGCCCTGGAGGAGGAGGAGCTTGCAGTATCAGCTCTACGTAAAGTAGAGCCCAGGCAGGCTGCTTCTCCCCTTCCTCGTAGCTCCCAGGAGGCTCCAGAAAACATCATTTCACGTCGTTTTCAAGTCCCTCCCTCTCTACCTTGGCTGAAAGGGTGGCTGGGAGGCGGGTGGCCATCCGTGTGTGAGAAGGTTGACAGTGGGGGCTTCCAGATCTTGTGGGTGGTCCTTGTGGGAACACAGACGCAGGCTGAGTCATAGCCGTGCTTGGGAAGCTAATGACAGATGCCAAAATCGGGTCCCAAAGCTCCACGGCCGGGGCACAAACAGATAGCGCCTCTGAAATGCCAGCCTCGACTCGTTGGGTGGGAGCCTTGCGGCTTACTTTCACCTCCTCTCCTGTTTACACTGTGGCTTCTGGAAGGATAAATAGAGTGTCCACTGCAGTGGAGCCGCCATCGGCTACTGTATCCCTCTTGGATGCTGGGTCCTCTCTGGAGTCTTCTCCAACAAGATGGATTGTGCTGCCTTGCTTTTCCTGCCCCGAGGACAAAAGGGACTCAAGCTTGCATTAAAACTAAGAGCCACGGAATCATTTCACCCTTAAAGTCCTAAGTAGGGGCCTGGTGCCCAGTGCTCAGGGAAGCTCTATATTTGATTGGAAAGAAGAGTAATCAACTCATTCCTTCATTCGCTTGTCCATTTATATGTGAACTTCTCTGGTATTTGTGTATTATTCCATTCCTCCTCTCATTTGTCCCACAAATGTTATTGCATGCTCTTCACTACCATGCTTTTTGCTAAACGCGGTGGCTGCCCTTCCTTTAAGCAGCTCGCAGTGTAACCTGAAAGATGGATGTACTTCCAGAACATAGGCTGGTCAGGGCTGTTGTGGCATGTATGTGACATTCTGGGGGCTTGTGTTGGGAAGGTAGTGGCATGGCCGCTCAGGAACGACTTCCTGGGGGAGCTGTGTTGGACGTTTAAGCATGGGGAGCTGGTCAGGTAAGGAGGAGATAGGTGAGCCACCTGGTGGTGGAGATAACGGATCACACAAAGGTAAGATGCATTCGGAGGCGGTGGAGCGCTTTGATGAGGCTGCCTGCAGAGATTCTGGTGGGCGTGGGTGACAGAGAGAAGACAGATTGGCAGGGCAGGAAGGTCCCCGAGTCTGAAGGGCCTGGCTTTTCTGCTAAGAGTTTGGGCTGCGCCGAGGTTAAACATGCCTCACTGTCAGGCTGCTCCTGTAGCACAGGTGGGTCTGTCTGTGTTAAGCCTTACAGAGCATCACACTCTAAGGACCTGGATACCCGAGGTCCTTCCTGGCTTTTCTCTCAGATGGCTCTGTGACCCCGAGATGGCCCCAAAGCCACTCAGACTTTCTGTTTCCTCGGCCCCAGTAGGAGGGGCTGAGCCAAGTGATCACTGAGTTTCCTGTGAGGTCTAAACTTCTGAGATCCCGATGAATCTCAGTCACACCCACTTCCTTCCCCGTGCCTATGCAGATATCGGGGAGGCCATCCCCTGCTCTTTTTCCCTCTTGGGGTGCCTTCCATGAGCAGATGAAATCACGGATGTGAAAACTTTGACCACCAGGAACGTAAGACCACTGGACTAGAAATCGGGAGACAGGGGTCCTGAGCGCCCCACTCTGCAGTGGTGGCCAGCGCCCTTCCCCCCTGGGCCTCCCACTGCCCATCTGCATGATGAGGGTGGCAGAGGAGCCACTGCGGGGCTTGCTGGATCTCTGCACTTTGACGTATGACGTCGTAATACCTGGGTAAAGCTGATGGTTTCAACGTGTTAAACAAAGAAACCGCTGATGCAAAACCAGCTGACATCTTCGTACAACACAGCTTGAGTTGGGTGGACGGCCGTCCTGCAGACAAAATGCTCTTGAAACTTCGTAATGCATGTACAGCCTTAGTAGTCACGGGCTCCAGACTGTAGGGAACACAGAGGACTCTACTCCAGGCTCGCTCCCAAAGCAGGAATCCCCTCTTCAGCTTCTGGGGAGAACTCTGCATCTGCAGGTGCTCTTTCTGGCACAGGGAATCAGGGCCATTCAAGACGGGACTGTCCATTATCTCCGGCTTGAGTTCTCTGTCGTTGCATTGAAGCCTCTCCCACCTCAGTGAATGGAAGATGCTGTTACCACCTCCCCAGCTTCTGTCTCCCTCAGTACCCAGAGAGTCAGGAGCTTGACCCTGAACCCAGGAACCTTGGCCATGTCCTGAACACCCCCAAGCCCTGGGTCCTGATAGCTGGCCCTGGACACCACCCAGGTCTTCCCCTGGTGCCTCAACGCGCTGTCTGCCCAGCTCAGCCCAGGTTCTCCTGCTGGTCCCCCGCTTCCAGGGTGAACTTCTTTGGGTGCTTAAGCTTGTCTTTGCTATGTGTAACCTCCTATTATTATTATTAGTTATTCTAATATTAGCATTATCCACTACTATTGAGCGCCCATAATGTTACTGGAAAAATATCCATTAGTGTCAATCTGCAAAAAAAATCACTGCAAAATAGATGCTACTTTTAGCTGGGAGGAAAAACCTGGTTTAACGTGACCCAGGTTGTCCCTAAAATGGTCAGCACGTGACCCACGTTTGGCGGGATCAGAGCTGCTGCCCTTTGCATGATTCTTGCTGTCTCCCCAAGAGGTCAACTCACCACGTGCATTTTATGTGTGTGCGTGTGTGTGCGCGCACACACTTAGGTGCCCATTTGTGTATGTGCATTTCAGGAGGTGGGAGGGGAGATGAATTGCCACCCACTCTGGTCACATGCTTAACTTCTGGGTGAGTGCCACCAGCATTGGCAGGGAGGGGGAGACTCCATGCTGGAAGCTGCCAGCAGCAGTGGTGCTTCCTTGCCTTTGGTACTTTAAGGCTCTACCTGAGTTTACGAGTCTGTTATCCTTTTATGAGGTTGTGAAACCTTACGTGACTTCATGCTTGTGTTTTCAAGTGCTGCTTAAGGGGGGCACAGCATCCAAAGGGAAATAAGAACTCAGTGCTGTGTGGGATGCTTCTTTTGGCATTGTATTCAGACATGAAAAATAATAAACAAACGTATACAGCACATTTTGATTTCTACACTGAAGGAAAGAAAATACTTTTTAACGTCAGGGGGCCAAGTGGCTGAGGCTGAGTTTGCTGTGATGAGTGAGAATCACAGATGTGAGTTCTGTGATGTGAGGGGGCCTTTGCTCTGCCCCCTGCCAGCTGGGAGACCCTGGGGAAGCCCACAGCCTGCCAGGGGTCCAGTAACTCCTACGGGGAAGGGCGTTATCATTTCTTTCCTTCCATGGCCACCAAATTGTTTTTAGGTTTTCTTCCTTGTCTTAATGGTTTGTACTTATTAAACGTATATCATCTGCCGGCTCCAAAGCAATTTCCAGTTGGGGAAACTGAGGCACAGAGAGCCTAAGGTCTTGCCTGAGGTCCTATAGCTCTGAGGGGCTGAGGTCTCCATCTCTCAGACTGGCCAGCCTCCTGCAGGCTGCCCTGCTGGGTCATGGCCTTCACCACTGGGCGTTCTTGCCTTCTCTGTGCACCTTTATGTCATGGTGCCTATCCTTGTGGACCACAGCTGTGACCTGGCTCTCTCCTTTCTGGTCTGTGTCCTCTGATGGCCCAGTTGTCTCTGTATCCCTGGTGCTTTGAGCAGGTCTGTGTGCTTGATCCTGATCCTGGTGTGTTGAAGGAATGAACACCTCCAGGAGATCCTCCGCGCTTGATCCTAAGCAATCCTGCCTTGAAAGGGGGGTGTTGGCCCACATTCCAGATGTGAACACTGAGGCTCAGAGATGCTGTGTGGCTGGTCCTACATCCCATTCAGAGGTGAGGCCCAGAGATGGGATCTAATGCAGATGGGGTGTTCTTACAGCACAGCAGAAGCTTTCCTCGTAGGTGACACTCCCTTTCCAATGAAGAGATGCTAGTTTTCATTCCTAATGAGATTGTTTTCTTTGAACACGGAGCTGATTCTCATCGCAGTGACCAGGCAGAAAACTGGAGTTATCTACCTCTTTAGAATGGCTGTCTGAAGAAGGTTGCCCGGGAGGGAAGGGTGTCCGTGAATGCCGTTACGGGTGTTCAGAGGACCATTTCTGCTGCTTTTCTCAGAGCTGAGGAAGCAGCTCGATCTGATAAGGTGTTCTGGGTCCCTGTGGCTCCCCCAGGAACTCTCTGGGCTGTGCTCTGGCATCCTTTCTCTGTCCTCACTTCCTGCCCTGCAGTATCAGACGGCCCTTTCCTGAAGCTTCCCCACTTGCCATGTAATTCTATGACTTGTAATCTTTTGGGCACAGTAACTTTGCATGCCCTTTTCATAAAGTCAATGCTGATGTCTATTAAGATCAACACGCCGTTTTTCATTTAATCTTTCAAAGGCCACACACTTTGAAGATTGATGTCTTAAAAGAAAGATTACATTTTAAAGGAAGACGTGTTTGTAAAGGGATTTGTTTCTAAGCTGTATCTAATGAGGTACTGGCATCGTGGTATTTCTCCAAAATAGCCTTCATATTTCTAACCAATTTCCTCAGAGGCTACTGTGAATGTTCTGAAACATTTTTGAAAATGTAAGTAACTAATGAAAACATTTGAGAAACATTGCAGTAAAAAGTACAAACAATTTTTCTACCTTAATTGACACGGAGGCCAGGCCTCCAGGGACCCCAGAGCCTCTAAAATAAAGGAGAGAGGGATAGCGCTTTGGGTCTGGATTGCATGAGGGGCCTTTTGAATTTCTGCCAACAGTGTTGAAGGCAGAAATAAAAATACTAACTGCTTCCACTGATGAGTGATTGACGATTTGCCGGGAAATGACTGAAGCTCTTTATGTACACGATAGTCTTCAGTCCTCAGGGCCACTTTAATACACTGACATTCCGCCTGTGGTACCCATGGAGAGATGGGGCCTTGGAAGATCCTGTGGTGTAAGAACTAAGCTCAGCTCTGACATGGAGGGGGGAGGAAAGCTTTGTGCCCAGAGGTGGGAATAGTCCAGGCTGAGGCTGTGAAGACCCGCTCCAGGTGGGGAGAAACTACTCACTTTTCTGAGCAGAGCGAGGTTTGCATGGGTGACCTTGAACCCAGGCACGACCTCAGGAAATGCTTGTTTGACCTTGAGCACATCAGGATCACACCAAATGTAACAGAAGCATTGAAGCCACTAGAGCACGGGGGGCTCTTCTGTGGTAGGCAGTTAGTGCAGAGATGCCTGGGGTGTGTGTGGGGTTGTGTGTGTGTGGGCGGGGTGTGTTGTGTATGTGCCGTGGGCATCTTGTGTGCGTGATGGGTACTGTGTGTGGGTATGTCATGTGTTGTGTGTGTGTGTCTGGGTCTGTACCAGGTGTGTGAGTGTGATATGTACGTGTGTCGGACGTGTTGAGTGTGAGCCGTGTGTCGTTCAGTGCGTATGTCATGTGTGTATTGTCTGTATGCTCTAACACGTGATCTCTGCTGCCCATGAAAACAACTTTACGGGGTGGGTACTCTTATTATTCCCAACTGGACAGGAGGAAAACAGAGGGACAGAGAGGTGAACAAAGCGATGGGCCCGAAGGCATGCAGCTCGCAAGGAACCGAGTCCACTCGGGTCTGCTTAACTCCATGACTCTCGTCTCTGCACCAGCGGTTCTCCGATGAGTGTTTGCATCAGAATTCCCTGGAGGACTTGTGAAAACACAGATCCCTGAGCCTCACTCCTGCAGTTTCTGATTTAGTCAGTCCTGGTGGGACCCAAGAATTTGCTTTCATAGCAAAGCGATGCTGGTGCTGCCGGCCTGGGGACCACGCCTGTAAATCCACTCTGTCACTGTAAGCTCTGTAGTCCTCAGAAAGATCAAGGAGAGCGCTGGGACCAAAGCCAGTGATTCTTTTAAAACTTTTAATTTTATACTGGCGTATAGCCGATTAACAATGTTGTGATAGTTTCAGGTGCACAGCAAAGCGACTCAGCCATAAGTATACACGTATCCCTTCTCCCCCTGACTCCCCTCCCATCCAGGCCGCCACATAACATTGAGTGGAGTTCCCTGTGCTATAAAACCAGTGGTTTTGGATTCCTGCAGATTCCTGCACCTCCTACAAAGTGGACCTAGTACAGTTACCAGCAAAATCAACATGGAGTTTTAAAACTGATATTTTAAATGTGAGCTCATCGTCCTCATTGAATTACTGGGTGTTTGGCTATAATGAATCACATGGTATTAAAAAGGAAAAGGCAGCTTCCCCACCAAGAAGCTGTGTTTGCATCTACATGTTCCAGGATTGCATCCTATTAGCCCCTGAACAGTAGGAGGGTAGGGTGCATCTTCCCAGGAGAAAATATTCTGTACGGTATTCTCTATGTATTACATATTTTTTTCTTCTAAACATTAATTCCACCCCCAACCCCCCCCCGCAAAAACCACTGTCTCAGCCCTTCTGCAGGTAAGGATGGGCGCCAGAAAACCAAAGCGATGGGCTCCCGGGGCAGTGTTCTTCCCTCGTGTGGCAAATGGATGCTCCCCTGTGTGAATCAGAGTCAATACTACCTGCCTCAGAGAGGATTGGAGGAGCGTGTGACGTGATGAATGGAAATCCCCAAGCAGTGCTTAGCCTGTGGATGTAGGGGTGTCCTGTTCCTCCCTCCCTCTGATCCTCCATAACCTCCCCCCAGGAGCAGAGATCATGGGGGGTTCAGGCATTACTGGAACAGATAACCACAAGCAAGGGTGTCGGACGTCTTTGCCAGCTCTGCAGTGTTTTAAGGACTGAGACTGAGTGGGGTGGTGAGAAAGAGGGGAGATGCAGTGGCTGCAGTTTAACGTGAAAACGAAATGAAGCACAGAGTGGCTCTGTTTGCTGGCCCCTCCACTGGCCTTTTACTGGAAATGCCTTGAAATTGAAATTGAGCTTCGGGTTCTGACCTTGACCGGCTCCGATGCATTCCGCAGGACCGGGGAGCGCCTCGATGGGTCACGCATTAGGGAAGTAGGTTTTCAGCACTTTTTCTGAGTCTGGCTTTTCCAGGATCATTAGCTTGAAATTCCATCCTGCAGAATTTATAAAGGTTGGGTCCTAGGATCTGCTGCATTTTAATGTGGTATGCGGAATCCTGTGTCTTTAGAAATGTTGCCCCGGATGGCACCCTTGCAGAGCTGAGATGCAGCTAAGGCCTCGTTAATCCCGTGTGCTCTTATTCTTGGCAGCTGGCCAAGCATGGCCCCAGTAGCTGCAGTGAAGTTGTGCTCTGAACCCCAGCGATGGTGGTCTGGTCCTCAAGGCGTCTTGGGGGCAGAAAGAAGAGGGGCTTTGAAAGGAGACTTAGGTACCAATCACCACTTGCCAGCTAGGAGAGACCAGATCTCCTCTTACTCCCCCCGCCCCCCTCTTATTCTCTCGCCTCCCCAAGATCATGCCAGCTGCTACCTATTTGGAACCTTCTAGTTCCCCCAGAACCTGCTCAACTGCAAGGAATTGCAAGTAATTATCTCCTATCCTCCTCCTAGGTAGCTTGTACTGTCCCCTTACACATGGTAGTAAACTGAGGCTGCTTACCAAAAGTACACACCACTAGAATATTCTGGAGTCACAAAGGGGCTCCAGGTTAGAGACTTTCTGATCCTTTTCCTTGTCTGCCCTATGGGGCAAGAACTTTTATCGCAACATTCTTCTTGGACAGAATCAGACGACTTACATAAAATATGCAGCACCAAGAATACAGTAGATGCTCAGTAAAAGTCAGTTGCTTTTCCTTCCTCCAAAATCTCTGATATCTAGGTGATTTCATATCCTCAGAAAATCCATCCTGCCTTGAGTCTCCCTGTCAATTTGTTTCTCATCCTAGACTGGGAATATTTTAATTTTGTACCCTTTCATCTTTCCTATCCAACCTTCTTCTTAGTGGCCCAGGGTCTCCTGGCTTGGAAAATCAACAACCTGTCACGTTGGGTTCAGCATCTGCTTGGCGATAGCACCGACTACCTCTGCTTCCCCTGCTCAGTAGAAGACACGTTTGTCCTTGCACTCCAGGCACCTTAGATCTTTAGAGGCTACGTTTATACTAACAATGATAGAACCGTCTTCACTCATTATTATTAATTGTCTCTTACATTTATGAACTTTTTACTACATGTTGGGAACTGTGCGAAGTGCTCTATGTGGCAGATTTATTTAATCTCCCCATTGTCTATCAGAGTTATATGCCATCACCAGTCCTCCTGTTACAGATGAGGAAACTGAGGATGGGATAGGTTCAGTTGACTTGCTCAAGGTCACACAAGTAGAGAGTGGGGGAGTAGGGATTCTTGCTCTGTTGACCGTGAAGCATGTGCTCGTAGCTGGGATGCTAGTGCCTCCAGGTGCTGACGGGTAAGGAAGGGCAGGGAACTAGCCCAGCTTTAGAATTAGTGTATCTGGGTCTGAGTCCCAGTTCTTGGAGGTGTGAGCTGTGTGACATCCTGTAAGTTACTTCATCTCTCTGTGTCTTTCCTATAATAGGAACCCCTGGGTGATGGTGTCCAGTGGACACGTCATGGTCCCGTTGGTCAGATACCCTTGTCCATCTAAGTCAGTGCTGTTTGAGTTCCAGTTGTAGAAGCCCAGGCTCTCTGTGTTTGGCTGATGTGATCTCAAGCTGTTCATTTCCCTCTTGTTTTTTAGGTAATGAACCAAAAAGATCATGTCTGAAGTACAAGGAACGGTTGAGTTTTCTGTAGAGCTACATAAATTTTATAATGTGGATCTCTTTCAGAGAGGGTGAGTATGCTTTCACTGTTTGTATTTGTTTACATATTTGTTTTGTTTTGTTTTTTCTCCGGCAGATCTTGGTGGTGAAGACAGGTCATAGGAAATTTTGGGTTAATGAGGAAAGAATTTGTATTATTTTTCCTGCCAAGTGGAAAATCCAAACTTTTAGTGCATTTGAAAATAAGCCATAAATTGACAAAGACCAGAAAATGCTAATTTCTCTTATCCTCCGGCACCTCTTCCTACTTGCTCTTTCCATTAAATCTGTCAGTCAGTGTTAAAGGAAAGTGAATTTATTGGAAATGAAGCTTGCCTGGGTAGCTCTGATAAAAAAGGTGTCTGTAGGATCAGTATTTCTAGGGGCCATCTCCCCAAACCACATATCATAAAACCTGTACCCAGATCTCTCAAAAACTGAGAATTTACAATGTCTTTTTAAAATACACAATTAAAATATAGCTGCTCCTACTTTTTCAGGATGTACTCTGAATTTGGCATTTTACGTGCATGATCTCACTAAGTCCCACACTGAGATGGAATCACCAGTTCATCCGAGCCCAACACTAAGTAGATTGATATATGTGAGCTTACATATGGATTTGTAACCATAATTGTTAATAATGTACCTCATCTGAACTGTATATTGACCATCAGATATTGACTAAAGCTTGTATGAAATCGTCATCGTTAACAAGACATTTCAAAATGTCACATCCAGAACACAAAGAGAGCCCCGTGCAGGCGGTAAGGGAGGTTGAAAATGAATATGGAAATCATGAATTATTCGATAAGCCTGTGGTGCTCTTCTCTTCTTTCCAGATCTACGTGGTTTGGGGAAGCATCTCGTTTAGCTGCATTCACTGCTAAAGTCTAATGTTGAATTAGTCTGAATTAAAACCAGACCATTGAATCACTGTTCTATGTGTGTGTGTATATATATATATATATATATATATATGTGTATTTTAACATGCATAATATATTATATATAATTTTTATTATTGTATATTACTGTATATATATTACCACTGTATATATAATATATTATGTATGTTATGTATATAATTTTATTATTGTGTATGTATATATTACAAACGTTATGTGTTCCATCAATACATAAAATAATTATTTTTAAAACATGAATTATCACATTTCTTATCTCATCTTTTAAAATACCTTTTCTTGTGTTTATAATGCATACTATATACAAGTAGAACTGTGCATGTATATGATTTATAAATAAATATACATATATTGGGGTTGCATGCCCAAAAATGTTTTTATTGGTAAACATGCAAATCACTAACTGTTGGAGACCACTGGTCCATCTAGCAGAGCAAGGAGAACTCTCACAACTTTCTTCTAGCTCTTAATGCTTCTATTTCATGGTATCAAGGAGTGTGGAAATCTAGGCACACACTTCGATGTGGATGAGGGCATAACTGTATGATCAAACTTGCTTGAGGGTGGGTTTCATTTTAGCTACATCCATGAACAGGCTAGGGCATCTTTTGGATGAAGGCGATTAGACCTCTTGGGGGTGGAGGGAGTGCTAGGATCTCTAAGGTCCCATCTGCAATAAGACCTTGACGTGAATGCTCCCCAGCCCCCTGGATTCTGCCTACAGGGAGCTGTGGGCAGGCTGGGCATGATGCCAGCCAGGATTCTGCATCTGCCAGGGGAGTTTCTGACAGGCGTGGTCCCTGATGCTCAAGGGCCAAGGAATTTTCCGCTCTGAATCCTACAGGAGCCATGAGGATGGTGAAATGTAATTACTTTCCTAGCAAGCACTCCGTGGGGATGTGATAGCTGCAGTCCAGACCTAGTAGGCAAGGTGGGGGCTTGGGTGAAAGAAAGTGGATGATCTCCTGATGTCATTAAAGAGAAGGAAGGTGGGGTTTGGGGAAGCTGGCCCATTTTGGGGGGTGTGAGGATATATGATTAAATGTGTGCTCCATAGTGTCCTTGGGATGGTAGAAATCAGAGCTGGGGCTTGCAAAGGAAGGAGAGTGCCCTTCTTTGGATTGCGTTTGACTGTGGTCATCCAAGTTCCACCTGGTTTCTCCAGTTAATGAGTAATGCCTATGGGCCTCTTTTACAAATGTGCCAGCTCATTTACCCCATCTGCCCAGATAGACGCCCCTTCTTGATTTGTTGTGAGATGTTGTGTTGAAACCGCATGGATACAGAACCGAGAATATTGAATGAGGATTTGCCCTGATCAGGGAGTTACTTGCTTACAGCACATTTATATTTGTCAGTAGTTTTTCTAGTCCCAGAATGCATACTGCTTTTTGGTGATGTTTGCTTTGAACAGTCAACTTGCATTTAGGCAAAATCTATGTTGACTGAGGTGAATTCTCAAAGGAAAAGCATCTCCGGAAACCAATCAAAAGCATCATGAATTGTCACCCCTGTACTTGGCAGTGAGACTCATCCTGACAAAAAGGCAGGGGCAGGGAGGCACTTGGGAGCCTGGCTTTGGGGTCAGACCTGACTTTGAAGCTAAGCTCTGCCACTTATAAGCTCTGAGAACATGTCCCTTTAAAACCAGTTATCACTCTGAAATGGTGTTGACAAAGTCTATCTCGTGGGGTAATCTGAATGGTTGTGGCACTGGTTGCATTAATATATGCAGAGCAGCTAGCATGGAACCTGGTGTCTAGTAGATGCTATCTAAATTGTCACTTCTACTAGTAAATCCTGGCTTCCAATCCGTCCTTAACACTATTAGCGGAGTTATTACCCCGAAGGGTTGTTGAGACCATCTTGTTTCCCTGTTTAAAAATCCTCCTGCTTCTCACTCCTCAGCCCAGCGCTCGGAGACTGAACAGTTTGAACTTAAACTTCTTCTATCTTACTGTCTGTACTCAGACCATTCTTGACCCTCCCCGCCCCCAATATCTGCCTTGAAAATTCTACCCTCTGCAAGTTCCCGCTCAAATATAACCTCCTCTCCAAACCACTTCTGTATATTGATTGATGTTCACCTACTGTACTCAGCCCAGTTTTTTTTTTTTAAAGATTTATTGATTGATTGATTGATCGATTGATTGCTATGTTGGGTCTTCGTTTCTGTGCTAGGGCTTTCTCTAGTTGTGGCAAGCGGGGGCCACTCTTCATCGCGGTGCGCGGGCCTCTCACTATCGCGGCCTCTCTTGTTGCGGAGCACAGGCTCCAGACGCGCAGGCTCAGTAGTTGTGGCTCACGGGCTTAGTTGCTCCGCGGCATGTGGGATCTTCCCAGACCAGGGCGCGAACCCGTGTCCCCTGCATTAGCAGGCAGACTCTCAACCACTGCGCCACCAGGGAAGCCCAGCCCAGTTTTTATGAATCCCTCTTCCCCCTGTTTCTAAAGCGTACCTCATGTGTTTTATTCTGTCATCCACTCACACACGCATGACCGCAAACACTAGTAAGCATACGTTATTGGGTTAGGCTCCAGAAGGATGAAGATGAAAGATATTCTGCCTTCAAAGTGTTTACCGGCTAATGAGGGAGATGGATACATACATAGCAAATGACCATGGTGTGTGATACGGTCTATAACAAAGACAGATTCGGGTGCTGTGCTGTGAAACAGAAGCAGGAAGCCAGCCTGTGGGCAGAGTCAGAGAAGATGTCTTGGTAGGAGATAAGCTGTCATTTGAAAGCTGGGCGGGCGTTGGCCGAGCGGAGGACCTGGAAGGGCAGGACCGGAAGGGCTCAGCGGTGTCAGGAAGCAGAGCCAACCTGAAAGACCAAAGTGCAGTGAAGAGTAGGAATGGAGAAGTGGATGGGGGTAAGAGGGTTATAGAATTCATCCCAGCCTATCTTTTACTGGACGTGTGATTATAGAGATATTAATGTCAACTGCCACAAACCTTCTTAAATTGCCATGGGGGGAGGGCTGGGCTGCAAAAGGGAATGATAGTGATGTCATGTGTGGCTTTATCTTCTTCTCAGCTGGATCCAAGCTCCTTCAGGCTAAGGACTCGATCTTTCGTGACTTCATATGGCCAGTGCCCAGCATAGAGCCTGGTGCACCCTGACAGATCAAGAGCAGCTTAGGTATGGAGTCACGTGGATCTCCATTAAATGATAGTCATAAAGATAAAACAGTCCCTAATTCCTAGTGTACTATTTCAATCAGTGCTACTCAGAGTGTGGCCCATGGGCCGGCAGCATCACCATTACCTGGGGGCTGATTAGAGATGCAAGGTCTCGGAACCTGTCTCAGATGTGCTGAGTCAGAATCTCTGGTTGTGAAGCTCAGGAAACTATTTTTTTTAACATGTTCTCCAGGTGATTCTGGTTGAAAAGCACAGGAAGCACTGTTGAAAAAGTTTCTGTGAAAATATCAACCTAGGCTGTGTACTAGAATCATCCGGAGAACTGGAAAATCCACCCTCCAGACAAATTTATTTAAAAATAAAAAAATTCTGGGCTGGGACCCAGGCATCAGCACTTTCTAAAGTTCCCCAGGTAACCCCAAGGTTGAGACTGACTGGATTAGAACTAAGTGCGTATACATCAGCCTGTTGTTGATAACCTCTTTATCATTAAGAAAAGGAGACATAAATCTCTTCTTTCCTAATACGGTTGTGACATCTTCTCTTCCCCAATAGGAGACTGGATCTTAACACATGCCTTTGCCCATGCCTTCTGCCCAGGAACTTATAGAGATGCCACCCTAACTTTCTAGCATGGGTTCTGGGAGCCAGAAAGCAAAAGGGAAGCTATTATTTAATTTACAATAATTTTCTCAGAAGGAGATGCTTAAGTGAACAATTAATTATAAAACCCATTGCCTGGATACGTGTAAGTCATTAATATATTAATAATTCATACCTGCTTATGAGAGCATGAACCTTCATTTCTAACAGTGTTAGCTGAAGGGGAGCTAACATTTGTCCTTGAAAATGAATTCAGATTTCATTTTCAGTCTTAATTCAGGCAAGGCTCTGAATCAAAGTGATTTTCTTTCTGAGTGAAGGTTTTCATTGTTTGATGTTCAGATTCACCTCCTGTCTTTCCTCCACCCCTTCTCTACAAGGTCATTTAGAAGATTTTCCCTACCCAGAGGTTTTAGATGATTTTATGTATACATTCTGTCCTGCCCACAGAATAGTTGCACAAAAAAGAACTATAATCAATATGATCAGATCTTATGTGGAAGGTCCAATGCTCGTAGAAATGTTAGGATTGAAATCCACTTAGAACAGACTCACCTGCCTTGTCTCTACTGGAGTGAAAACGGTTGGCTCCCAAGTCAAGTGATTCCTGAAAGAAAATCCCATCTTTTTTTTTTTTTTTTTAACATCTTTATTGGAGTATAATTGCTTTACAATGGTGTGTTAGTTTCTGCTTTATAACAAAGTAAATCAGTTATACATATACATATGTTCCCATATCTCTTCCCTCTTGCATCTCCCTCCCTCCCACCCTCCCTATCCCACCCCTCTAGGTGGTCACAAGGCACAGAGCTGATCTCCCTGTGCTATGCGGTTGCTTCCCACTAGCTATCTATTTTACGTTTGGTAGTGTATATATATCCATGCCACTCTCTCACTTTGTCACCGCTTACCCTTCCCCCTCCCCATATCCTCAAGTCCATTCTCTAGTAGGTCTGTGTCTTTATTCCTGTCTTGCCACTAGGTTCTTCATGACCTTTTTTTTTTTTTCCCTTAGATTCCATATATATGTGTTAGCATACTGTATTTGTTTTTCTCTTTCTGACTTACTTCACTCTGTATGACAGACTCTAACTCCATCCACCTCACTACAAATAACTCAATTTCGTTTCTTTTTATGGCTGAGTAGTATTCCATTGTATGTATGTGCCACATCTTCTTTATCCATTCATCCGATGATGGACGCTTAGGTTGCTTCCATGTCCTGGCTATTGTAAATAGAGCTGCAATGAACATTTTGGTACATGACTCTTTTTGAATTATGGTTTTCTCAGGGTATATGCCCAGTTGTGTTTATGCCTTGACATCCCCACTGTGGCCTGATGCCCAGCGACAGCTAAGCTCCCTGGGAAATTAGCTAACCAGCCCTGATGTGCCTTAATAGACTCAGAAATACAATTATCTTTGCTTGCCAGAGAGCAATTCATTGATTTGTCTGGTTCTGTCAGAAACGATCCTTTTCTTCACTTCTCTTATTAAAATATGTTGCGATCCTTTTCATTCATTCCTACCCTTTTGAAAGGGAATAGGGATTATACATGGTTTGATTTGGGATTTTTATCACTTGCAGCCAAGGGTTCCATCTAGCACAAGGAGGGTAGATAGGCTCAATGATCTTTAAGAGTCTTTCTGTGAAATTCCATGATGATTATTTTCATAAAAATTTGATCTCTCTTTCCCCATAAAATGGCATTTTTCCCCCCCACGATAAGTTTTTTATTTTAAATATCTGTTTAAGTAATACTGAGGATAAACAAGAATATAATTATTATAAATGTGGCTTGTTTAGTAAAACTGCTATTTAAGAACCAGTAATATACTGACACTAATAAAGGGATTTATGTCCCTCAAATATTTGTCTCAATATGTCCTTCTTTGAAGCAGTTTAACTCTCACCATCTTTAGAAGTCTCCATTCAGATATTTTTACTTTGCTAGGTTTTACTTCTTGGCTACATATTCAGGCATATAGGCCTCTTTGGGAAACATCAGTACTCAAGGTGTGTGGGGGGGTGTGTGTGTGTGTGTGTGTATCATCAGACCTCAGAAATGTGGAACGCTTCACGAATTTGCGTGTCATCCTTGTGCAGGGGCCATGCTATCTTCTCTGTATAGTTCCAGTTTTAGTATATATGCTACCGAAGCGAGCACTAAAACGGCATTTTAAATAATTATTCCTATGGAGAGTGAACAGACGTCAGTTACCCAAGGGCTTATGTAGGTGGACCTTCTGGATTATTTTTCTAGCAAATCCACATTCCTGTTAACAATTACCCTGTCCCATTTTTTTTTCCTTTTTTTTTTCCCTTTGAATCTGTGACTTCATAAGCCTGCTGCTTTAAGCCTTTTATCCTCTTAACCCCTGGCTGAGGACATGCTCAGCAGATCTGTAAAGAAAAGCCCCTTCCAGGGGGCTGAGAGTTGGCCTGCAGAGATTAAAATGTCTCTGGTGAGCTCAGAACCACCCACAGGGCCTAATAACCTCCTGGAGGAATAAAGGCGGAACAGAAAGCCACTGAATAGTGTGGTCCTTTCTAGTTTTGTGCTCACAGTGGTCCTTGCTCAGGCCTCTCAAGGAGAACGACAGGGCACGTGGTCATGGACATGGTGTAGAGGGAAGAGCAGAGACCCAGATCTGGTCTAAGAGACAGAGACCTTGGATCTATTTCCACGTCTTCTGCAACTAGCCGGGTACCCGTGGGCGAGTTACTTTCTCGGTTTCCTTACTTGTTTTGCAGGATCTCTATTAGAAGTCATGAGGTGATATTTGTAAAGCATCCAGTTAGAGAGCCAGGCCTGGCGGTGCTGCCAAAGTGGGCTAAGCCCTCTCTGGCCTTTCTGTCCCATTGATTACAATGCAAACTCTGCACCAGACGGTCCTCAGCTGGTCAGTGCCAGGGTTGGAGCAGACCACTGGCCTGGTCGGACTCTGGACTGGGTGATCCTTTTTATATTTTAAGCAGTTATTTAAATTCATCACTACTAATCTCCCAGGAAGAGGTCTCCTTGCCAGTGGGAAACCTAATGGACTCCGTGCTGATTTGTATTGGCCTCAATGGGGGAAATTCTGCTTTCTGTTCTTTATCTCATTTTTGGAATCTATAAAGTGAAAATGCTGCAGTTCTTTTCTTCTGCCTTTATTGAGATGTAATTGACGTATAATATTGTGTAAGTTTAAGGTGTATGTGTGATGATTTCATATATGTATATATTGTGGAAGGATTACAATACGGTTAGTTCAGACATCCCTCAGCTCAGATAGTTACCATTTTCTGTGTGTTTGTGTGTGTGTGAGATCATTTAAGATCTACTCTCTTACTAGCTTTCCAATACACAGTACATATCTAAAGAAATAATAGCTTTAGGGAAACTCGTGAGATACTATAGTCAATAGAGGTATACTGAACTATAGGATGTTTCTTTTCTAGAAGGGTCTTTGAGTGGATCTTGGGTCAGAGTAGAAGATACAAGAGAGTGAAGTCCTTAACTGCTCTGGTTTCATTCCCAACTGTTGTCAAATGTTGCTCAAAAGCAATTTTAAATGCATTTCATCGTTTTCTCATTTTGAACTTTCAATAGCTGTCATACAGAGTGAAGTCAGAAGGAGAAAAACAAATATCGTATATTAATGCATATATGTGGAATCTGAAAAAATTGGTATAGACGATCTTATTTACAAAGCAGAAATAGAGACACAGACGTAGAGAACAAACGTATGAACTGGGAGATTGGGATTGACATATATACACTATTGATACTATGTATAAAATAGATAACTAATGAAAACCTACAGTATAGCACAGGGAACTCTACTCAGTGCTCTGTGGTGACCTAAATGGGAAGGAAATCCAAAAAAGGGGGAATATATGTATATGTATAGCTGATTCACTTTGCTGTACAGTAGAAACTAACACAGCATTGTAAAGCAACTATACTCCAATAAAAATTAAAAAAATAAACTTTTAATAGCACACACATGTAGTTTTGCCTAGTGAAAGAATTATGGTGACATTTTCATCCTTGTACTTTTCCTTATTTTTCACAATATACGTATCACTTTTGTAATCAGAACCCTCTCTCTCTTTCTATTTCTACCTGTATCTCTCTTTCTCTCCTTTTACACTAGGTAGACAGTATTTCATATGCACATGTGTTTTGCTTTACAAAAATGTAATATATTAGTTTGTTCTCTATTTTCTCTCTTTCCAGGTTGTGAACGTTTTTCATCACCCTCTGTGTCCCTTTAAAACGTGCTTAATAGCTGCAAAGAGTTCCATCATAGGACTCCAGCATAATTTATTTAACCAGTGCTCAATTTGGGCACATTTTGCTTCTTTTATTTTTTTTACATATTAAAATGCATTTGATTATTTACAGTTGTCATGACATTTTTGTTCTTGAATGATTAGGAAACACTTCACTCTTGATAATATAGACAGGACACCCTGAAAATGAAGGACTTTTCCCACGTGTCTTCCTTCTAAGCCCCTGGTAATGTTGATGAAGATGAACACTCTGTTTGACCAAGCTCTTTTATCATCCAACAGGGTGAGGGAGGAAATGATCGTCACCCTAACAGTCCTCGTTTAATCTCAAATCTCTGTTCCATCTCGTCTCAGACTTATGCAGAAGGCATTTTACAAAGCTCAGAGGAATTAAACACTGATTAAGAATCTTCGTGGCATCAGGCGGGGAATCTCCACCTTTTGAGTAGAGGAGCATTTGTGAACAGTGGGAATCTAAAAATCTCCCACGTCACTGATGTCTGGGTCTCCATGGCCTCACAGATCCTGGGAATTGGCACTCAGGTCACTGCAATTTCTGTTTGGGAAAAGAAAAGACATGCGTGGAAGGCTGGTTCTTTGCTGCTCTTCCTAAAAGTAGGCAGAACTTTGCTTTCATCGGCATGCTGTGTTCCCAGAAAGGGTGAAATTCTATGCTCTCTCTGAAAAAAATCTCTTTAGTGTCATTGCATGAAACTTTTATGTCTCAACCCACTAGAATCAACCAGAATTTATTTGGAGTAGAAAATTATAAAATTCTCTATTATTACAGATAGCCTCACGTAACCCCACAATTCTACAAGGGATGTAGTATTATCCCTAAATCATAGAGGAAGCAAAGCCTGACATGGGTTCCAAGTCTGGCTCAGTTTTGCACATTGTGTAGGTGGCCAGGTGGAGGGTTTCTTGTGGGGATGCCTGCACCCCAGAGTCCACGCATTTGCTTTCTACTTCACGAGGCACGTTTTGTTTGGCTTGGGCAGACAAGGGTGTTCAGATGTTACGATGACAGCCCCTACCTCCAACTTCTTTAAACGCTTGCACTTCTGCAAACAACACAATTACAGAGCACGACTTTCCCTCCTGCTCAAACTTCCTTTCCTGGCTGCCTGGCACCTATCTGGATGTTTTCCTTGAATAATCAGGGGATGATGTACTGGGAATTGAATCCTTCCAGCCAAAGACTGACAGACCCCAGAGGCATTTGCTTAACCAAATCTATTCACACTTCTTTGACAAAAGATCTTTCCATAAATAGAATCCTCGGAGAAGATCTCTTGCTCCCCCCCCCCTTTTCTACCCATTAAAGCTTTCTCTACTGTCATCTTTCTCAGAAGGAATACGTAGCATCCCTCCCATGCAACTCTTGCGCAAATCGCCCCTTGTAAAACAGACCCAGGGTCGTCTCTTGTTCTTTTATTTATTTCCTCGTTAATTTACCCATTCTGGAGACTTTGAGCTCTTGCTCTTGTCGGGTCTGTCCTAGGAATTCTGGGGAGAACGTTGAGAAAGAGCCATGAACTCAAGTTGTTTCCAGCGTGCCACGGGAGGAAGAGATGTAAGTCAATAAAGTGATGTCAGAAATGGAACAAAAAAGCACGGCCAAGGTACTAAGGTGCTGAGGGAGGACGGGGAAGCCGTCCCCTCACTCAGGAGGCATCACGACAGGTTACCCAGAAGACGGGGGTTCTACTAGTCAGGTGAAGGCTGGAGGGGAATCTCAGTCATTGAGAACAGCATGTGCAAAGGCCTGGGGGTGATAAAGATCATGGCATCCCTGGAAAATGCCACACTGCTCAGGAGTGCTCCCTAGAGGTGGTGTTTTCGATGGAGTGGGAGAGGCGGGATTGCACCTTGTCGATCAAGGAGGGCTAAGAAACCATTTAAGTAAGGGAATCTCTTGACGATTTGTGTTGTAAAAATGATGCTTGGGAAGCAAACAAGATGGATGGCAAGTGGGGTGGGGAAAAATAATGACAGTGGTGAGGACAGCTCAGACAGAGAATAGTTGAAAAATCTTGAAGCAGTGGAATGGGAAGAATTGGTGCTTTAATGTAATGTTACGGGGGAGAGAAGTCATAGTGATAGTCAGTTGCCCCCTTGGGTGAATTAGTACATAAAGTCGAGGAGGAGGAGGACCAGGCAGCCAGAGATGATGTGAGTCTAGAGGTCCGGAGGCAATGGGGTATCTGAGTCCAGAGACCAGGTAGGAATCAGGGCTGGGATTCGTCTGCTCATGGGCATAATTGAGCCTGGATGAAATCATTCAGTGACCTGTGACACTTTGTGAGCTCAGACTGTGTGCCAGGACCTTTACTATATCAACTCACTTGATGCTATTGACAGCCCTATGAGCTAGGTATCATTACGTTCATTTTACAGATGGGTAAACTGAAGCTCCAGGACGCTTGGCTATCCCAGGGCAGAGTCAAGGTTTGAATTCATGGCTGTTTGCCTCCAAAGCCGGTATTATCAACAGTGTTTTTTATTCTGTTGGCGAGACCAGACTCCAAGAGAAAAATCACAATTTAAGCACAATTGAAGGTGGAGAGACAGGCAAAAGTGTTGGGAAGGTGCCAGAAACATCGGAAGAGAAAGGAAATCACAGTAAGAGAGGAGATGGGAGAGCCTGAAGGGGGAGCATCCCCAGGGTTAGATGTTGCAGACGGATCAAAGAGTAGGAGGACCCAAAAGGATCTTGGATTTGGCCTCGGGTGGGCACTTTGTCAGAGCCGTTCATGTGTATGGTGAGAGCCTGGTATGCAAGTTTGGATGTGAATTGGTCCCGCAGAGGGAAACCTCCCAGATGCTGGGGAGAGCTGACACATAAAGACGGTTTGCTATCCAATGTGATCAAGCCGACGTTGAGCTGATGGGCACAGTTGTCTGCCACTTGATGGCCTCTCAGAGCTGATGCTTCTGGGGTGGGGGAGGGATACAGAGAAGGCTCCAGGCGGGGGGCGGGGGGCCGGGGGGGGAGGAGGTGGAAATGCAGACCAAGGCGTTTGAACTTTCTCCTCTAAGGATGTTACAGGAGGGGTGAGTATGAAATGTTTTAAGTAGGGGAGGATCAGATTTGGGTTAGAACACCCTTTGGCTTAAGCATGGAGAATGCAGGCACTGCCTGACAGGTAGTTGGCGCTCACACATTTGAATTCCTAGTCGTTGGGTGAGGTTACTTATCTGAACCAGGCCCTGATGATGAAGGAGACGTTTACTGAGCAGTGTGACAAAGACGTTTCTCATCACACTGCACATCCTATCGATTGGTAGTTTCTGAGGTTTGTATAAAGCTCAAATCCCACCACTGATTTCTCTCTTCAGATGACTTAGTGAGCTCCGGACCCATAAGAAACAGTAATGAAATGGAACCAATGTCCTTTATTTGTAGCTGGGAAAGTTCCTAATACTGTCACAGAGCAGGGTATTGAAAAAACAGATTGAGCAATAAGGATTAGGCATAGGCATAGATGCCAAAATGGGATTTCTTCCGGTCTCTGTCTGCCCCAACTGAGATAAATCTTTAGACTCAAGTGTTCAGAGACAGAGGAGGGAGAGGGAAGGAGAGAAGATGAATGGATTCCTTGGGTCCAGGAGGGGCGCAGGATTTATAGGCTGAGCTGTACTTACCGAATACAAAGAATAAATGGCAGATAGAAGACTGTGCATGGCTCTTGATATTTACTGTCTATTATTAAAATACATTCCTTTCAGTATTTCAGTTTTTAACCAATCAATTTGGCAGTGCTTTTCTACACTCACTTCCTGGGTCACCCGGTCCCATGGATTTAAATACCACCTATGAGCCACTGGCTTCCCAGTTTATGTCATCAGTTTCTCCTCTCTTCCATACTTCACACTTGTCCAGTAGGTGTTCTCCATCCATTGTCATCTTGCTGTCTAAAAGCCGTCTTAAACTTGATCTATCCGAACAAAAAACCTGATCTCCTGCCCTCCCAAACCTCTTCCATCAAACAACCCCATCTCAGTCAACTCCATCCTTCTAGGTGTTGAAGCCAACATCTTAGACCAATTCGTGACTTCTTTCTCCCTCATACCTCGTGTCCACTTCATCCAGAAATCTTATTGGCTCTATCTTCCAAATTTATGCAGAATATGACATTTCTCACCTCTATTGCTAATACGCTGGTTCTAGCCACCATCGTGTCTGTCTCATCTGGATTTGCACAGTAATCTTCCCCATCTGATCCCCCCTGATGCTACCCTTGCTCATCTCTAGCCCCCTTACAACACAGAAGCCAGATGGTCCTTGCAAAGCATAAGTCAGACTGTGATGCTCCTCTGTTCCAACTCTCTGTTCTCCAGTTAACTGTGAATAAAGCCAGAATGGCTTACTCTTTCCCTCATTGGCTCACCTCCTGCCATAAGAGTCTCTCTCTTGGGCTTCCCTGGTGGCGCAGTGGTTGAGAATCTGCCTGCCAATGCAGGGGACACGGATTCGAGCCCTGGTCTGGGAAGATCCCACATGCTGCGAAGCAACTGGGCCCGTGAGCCACAACTACTGAGCCTGTGAGTCTGGAGCCTGTGCTCCGCAACAAGAGAGGCCACGATAGTGAGAGGCCTGCGCACCGCAATGAAGAGGGGCCCCCGCTCGCCGCAACTAGAGAAAGCCCTCGCACAGAAACGAAGACCCAACACAGCTAAAAATAAATAAATAAATTTATTTAAAAAAAAAAAAAGAGTCTCTCTCTCTTTTTTAAAAATTAATTATTTATTTATTTAGTTTCGGCTGGGCTGGGTCTTCGTTGCTGCATGCGGGCTTTCTCTAGTTGCGGCGAGCGGGGGCTACTCTTCATTGCAGTGCGCAGGCTTCTCATTGCGGTGGCTTCTCTTGTTGCGGAGCACAGGCTCTAGGCACGCGGGCTTCAGTAGTCGTGGCACGTGGACTCAGTAGTTGTGGCTCGCGGGCTCTAGAGCACAGGCTCAGTAGTTGTGGCGCACGGACTTAGTTGCTCTGTGGCGTGTGGGATCTTCCCAGACCAGGGCTCGAACCCGTGTCCCCTGCATTGGCAGGTGGATTCTTAACCACTGCGCCACCAGGGAAGCCCTCATAATAGTCTCTTTGTAGTTTCTTGATAATGTAGGGCATGGAACCTTTGCACTGGCTGTTCCCGTTTCATGGAATGCTCTCCCATCAACTCTTGCAAGTTTACTTACTATATAAATAAGGATACTGGGTGCAGAGAAAGGGTACTTTGCCTTGCAGTAGGTAGGCAGCTGGGCAGTGGAAGAATCCGCTCAGGATCTCAGATTTCCTGATTCCTAATCAAGACCTTTTTTCTCACAATCAAAAAAAAAAAAAAAAATCCCAAAGTGTGTTCCGTGGAACCTTAGTCCCTAGTGGCAGCCGGCCATAGTCCTCTCTTGGGATTTTCCTTGCAACAGTATTTCTTTACTCATCATATCACAGATGTGTGCCCACGTGCATGCACAAGTATGTGTGTGTGTGCAGGTGTGCACACACGTGGAGTGGGCTGTGTGATACTAGTGTTCTAAAGAGCATCCCTTGGAGATTGCCCTTTCCCCCATGCTGTCATCCATTCATCAAAAGGGTAGATTTGCAAAATTGTCCAAAGTTGGAGTTAATTGGTGCGGGGGAATGGTGCATTGCTTTGTGTCCTTTTTGTCTGGAAGCCTTCTTCTGAATAATACGGAAATATGAATGTTGATGTAGGTGAAGGAAACAGGTAACATTTATTACCATCTGTTTGTAATAAGAACTTCATGTGGGATTTCTAGTTTATGTCTTTGAGATATCATGTGAATGAGTAAACTTCTTAGATGAGGCCACAGGGAGATTCAGAGGGGTTTGCTCAGTGGCTGGGATTTGGGCTCTGGTGTCAGAGTGTCTGAGTCTGGCTCCCGGCCCCAAGCCCTCAGAGCAATATGGTCCTGGACAAATGACTTCATCTCTCCACATCTGAAAAACAGATAATGATAGTATCTGCCTCCTATGGTTTTTGTGAACAAAAAATTACATGTGTGTGTATTGTTCTCGATGACTTTGAGCTGTCTAATTATTATTTATCATCATCATCATTATGGTTATTACACAGTTTGCCTGAGGGAGCCCTACTGCTGGTGAGTGTCAATCCAGGATTTAAGCCTGCCTCTGGCTCACTGCGAAGCTGATATAGTCTTGTACGTGCTCTGCATTGCTGGCTCCACTTTGCTTATCTCAGCCTGAAGAAGGGGCCACAAAACTACCTCTCTTGAGAATTTGTCCATTTGTCTATCAACATAACCATCCGTTCATTCCCCCATTCATTCTTCCTCTCATCATGCATATATCAAATAGGTAAAAGGTGGCCCAACCTATGTAAATACTGGGGAATTAAACAAACAAACAGAAAAAGAAACAAAAAATGAATCAACCTGAGCTTAGTCTTTGAGGTATCCTAGGGACTGAACTAGGCATTTTATCTCCATCATTTCATCTAATTATCCTGGAGAAGCAGATATTATATTTCCCATTTTACACATGGGCAAACAGCCTTTGACAAACAAGAAAACAAAATAACTGAAGCCATGTAGGCTGCTAATGGTTCCATTCCAAGTCTGTCTCACTTCCAATCCCATGCTCTTTCTCAGAAGCTACTCTGCTTCCCTTCCACAACCCACATCCGGACCCCTACCTCCAAACATCTTCCTGGGGACTCAAGAAATGAGAAAACTCAGAGATACACCACTCATTCTGTTGGCAGTAATTTCACAAGTTTCATTAGTCCAGACCTTGAGAAGGACCTGCCCAGCTCAAACATCTTGACTTGCATTGTCCTGTCCCGGTGCCAGAGGGAAGCTGGGTGTTGCTGTCTCCTCTCTGCTCTGGTCAGACCTCAGGGACTTTGAATTCCACTCCATGTATCAAATCCAGGACGCCTGGAAGCGTGTTGACAAACCTGAGTACCCTAAGCCTGCAAATGAAGCCCCATCTCTACCCAACAAGGAGTAATTGAACGAATTAGAAAGGATTCAGAATTGTGTGATCACCATTTAGGGATCACTAATGGCCTCCCAGGAAAATGAATTAGGTTCATCATTAGTTTCTTCAAAGGCCAGAACTAAGACCCTGGGAGTGAAAGGAAGAAATATTTTGAGTACTTGATGTCAGGAAATGTTTTCTAATGGAAAGGTCTTCAAAGGGCAGAGTTGCTTTGAGCATCGTGGGTGTCCTGCCTCTGAAGAAGATGGGGTCAAGATGGTTGAGAGTCTTGGAAAGCTGCGTATTTGGTGAGAAGAAGGTGATGATGTATTCGATCAGAAATCTTCGAATGTTTTTAAAAACCTTTGACTTCCTTTCCTCAGAGTGAATCTTAAAGGAAAGCCTGATATGTAAAAGGAAAAAGTGGAACTGGTTTGGTTGACATTTCACGGGGTGCAACCTCCGAGGCTGCTCGTCAGAACATGGGGGCATCATTGCATCTACTTGAAAACCTTTGGAAAAACAACAGTAAAGGTAGTAACCACTGTATTGGCTAACATTTATTAAACACTGAACCTGGAACTCTTCTAGGCTTTGTATTTATTACCTCATTCATTTCTTCAAACAATCCCATGAAGTCAGGGCTAGGATTCTGTCACTATCATGTAGGTGAAAGAACGGAGGGTCACACAGGTGATGGGCCTCATCTGAGTTGCCACTGCTGGGCTCAGGCAGAGCCAGGCTGTATGTTATGACATAGATTGGAGGGTCTCTAAGGTCATGCCAATTCTTACTAGTCTGTGATTCTCCCAGGACTGGTGTGTCTGCGTCAGGTCCCGACTAGCCAACCCCTGGAGACACGTAAGCAGAGCAGATGGTGGGTTGAGGGCTGCTACCTGGATTATCTAAAAAGCAATTAAAAAATCTCAGGAGACTGCAAGACGGCTGTTCACTGGAGAAGCAGCAGGTTGTCCCTTTCTGCGGGTGCAGTGCTAACTGGGTACCATTCCTTTTTGGCTGTTCTTTCTTGGGATCTTTCTGCAGCCTGGGTTTCCGTGCACGATGCACCAGCAGAGATGACCTGTAGGACTTTTAAGCCTCAGTGTGATAGTTCCTGATGTTGCTGCAAAGGATTCAAGACTTCCTATAAGCATTGTCACCCCTTTTGTCCTCTGACTTTGACAGCGAATAGTGGGCTTGTGGTTCGTTGATGCCACAGGAAGTGATGCTTTGTGTTTTGAAAAGCTGAGGTCTACTTCCACTCTTTTGTCTAGAAAGCATCTGCGAGGACAAAGACATGGCATTAGCAGGGTCCCGTTCTGAAAACTTCCATCTCCCCAGCAAGCAGCCAGCTCCTCTTGGAGGAGACGTCTTCCTACTGCAGACCTGTCATCACCACCCTTCATTTATTCTTTCTTTTGCTCCTATATGTATTCACTCATCAACACCTATGTGCCAGTCATGGTGCCAGATACTAGGGACCCAGCAGCGATGAACACGAGACCTTTCCCTTGAGCTGCTAACTCCTCGTGGTAGAAACAGACACACGTTATTGGGCAGTGCGATTGTGATGAGCGTTTGCGAGCTCCTGCTGCATGCCAGGTCCTCTGCTGAGCGCTGTGCATGATCTTACTTAATCTGCACAGAAACTGAGGCAAGTCCAGTCCACACCCACCTTCTAAAATGGGGAAACTGAGGCCGTAGAAGTTGTGCAAAGCAATATGGGAAGTCTTCTGTGGCAGAATCTGGTTTGCCCTTGGAGAATTCAGGACAGACTGAGAGTCAAGGATTGGGGTCCCTGCTCCTTTTGAGGTGTCAGATGTTTTAGTTGATCATTGGGTAGTTTGGGGCAGGGAGGGGCTTGAGATAGAGCTGGACAGGAAGCTGGGTTAATATTACCAAGTTCTCCAAAGCGGTTTGCATCGATACATCGGGGCCACCACTTTGCTCAACCAAGAATTCTCTTGTGATTCTGGCCGCTGACTTGCCTCCCAGCCACCCTGTACATTAGGGATTAGCCAGGATTTTGTATGTTCTGTTGCCTCCAAGCTTTGCATTTGCCCCTACGACTGCTAGGAACATCCTTTTTGTCTGCAGTGTTCTCCCTGCTAACTCCTGCTCAGGTTTTTTGTCTCTTCTAAGATATCACCTATCTCAGGAGACTTCCTTATGGCTTATCCTGGTCAGGAGGCTCCTCCAGGCTTTCCTTTGTCCTACCACCAGCGCTGACCACCTCTCCATTACCTCCAAGGGCCTGACATCCGGGTTCCATCCATTCCTGGTTCCCAGGCTGGCCTCTCAGGGCTGGCACAGAGTGGAGCTCAATGAAAGCTTGTTGAGAAATAGACGATTTGGGTTGAAATATTTGGACCCTCCCCATCTATGTATTGAACAATAAAACAGTATTTATTGAGGGTCGACTGTGTAGTTGACACAGTTCTGGATGCCATGTTCATGGTTATGACCTGAGCAAAACAGTCCCTGCTCTCACAGAACATTGGTCCAGTGGGCGAGACAGTCATTACCTCTAAACTCCCTTTTCCAGGTAGCCAGTTCGGTATGAAATACGTGCTATGATGTAAAGTGCAGGTGGCCATAGGAAATATGACAGGAGATGCCTCATTTAGAATGAGGGCTCAGGAGAGATCTCTTGGAGGAAGGAACATTTAAAAGGAGGCTTGAAAGTTAATTAAGAAATAGCTAAGTTTGAGTGGGAGGAAAGAGGCTGAACCAAGGGCAGGCATGAGGCCCCAGGAAGGAACAGCTTAGTCCAGAGAATGAAGTAAGGCCGCTGCGGCTGCTGGAAGGTGAACTCGTACCAGATTCTTCCAAAAAATAAATATATGTATATATATATAATTATTAATCATCTCTGTCCTTGATAAAGTCTTGAATGAATAGAGAATTTATTCCATTGCAGTATTAGATTGTGTAGCGGCAACACTGTTTCATCAACAGAAGAAGCTTAAAGGGCTGTGTATAAGATTTTGTTACTATGTACCACCTCTGTTGTTCTTCTAAAGCAAGTATTCATGTATCAATGCTTAAACCATATTCTCTCTGTGTCTGATTTTAAAATACCGACGTGAATTATATTTTTTAAAAACGTACCAGATTTTGCATGGCCTTGTTGCGCCATTGAGGATCTTCCATTGTATCCCATTGGGCACCTCCCTTTGAGAAGGGAGGCAGCCACACACAGTCGAACCTCAGAGTCATTCTTGACACTACTTATGCCTCAGGCAATGCTTTTCACTTTCGTTCACGAGATACCCCAGACCCAACCCAAGCCTCTGTCATCTCTCTCTGGATGCTTTCACTGCCTCTACCTAGTCTCTGCTTCCTCCCTGTACCCACTCTTCCCTCTGTTGTCCACACAGCAGCCCCAGGGTCCTTTTAAGACCGAAGCCATGCCACTCTCTCACTTCGTCCCAGCTTACCCTTCCCCCTCCCCGTGTCCTCAAGTCCATTCTCTACGTCTGCGTCTTTATTCCTGTCCTGCCCCTAGGTTCTTCAGAACCATTTTTTTCTTTTTTAAGATTCCATATATATGTGTTAGCATAGCACAGGGAGACTAGCTTGTTGCTTTGTGACCACCTAGAGGGATGGGATAGGGAGGGTGGGAGGGAGATGCAAGAGGGAGGAGATGTGGGGATATATGTATATGTATAGCTAATTCACTTTGCTATAAAGCAGAAACTAACACGCCATTGTAAAGCAATTATACTCCAATAAAGATGTTAAAAAATAAATAAAGATGGTGATTATCTGCTTACCAAAAAAAAAAAAAAAAGACCTAAGCCAGGGAGTGTCACTTCTCTGCCTAAAACTAGTGACTTGACGCCCCATTTCCCTCAGGGCAGCAGCCCAAGTCCTCATGATGGCCTATGAGGCCCTTCCTGACACTCTGGCCACCTGCCTGTTCCTCCAACATCCTCCCCCCCAACCTGGGGCCTTTGGGGCATCTTCCTCCATCTGGAACGGTCTTCCCTAGTACGTCCGCAAAGCACAACGTCTCACCTCCATTAAGTCTTTGTTCTTGTCACCTTCTCTCATCACACTTGAACTCTGCAGCTTCTGCCAATCGGACCCTCTTTTCCCTCATCATCTTCCAACATACCATGGACATAACTCATTTGCCGTGTTTTTATTTATTTGATCCTCTTGCTGAAATGTAAGCTGCACGGATGCAGGGATCTTTATCTGTTCCTTTCACTGATGAATCTCAGTGCTTAGGATACTCCCTAACAGTGAGTACATTCTTCAACTATTCTTCATGGTGCAAACTTTTAAAGGAAAAAAAAAAATGCAGGCACACCTTACAAGAATCAGTGCAGGTCATTGCAGCGTGGCACTTAAGGAAGAAAAGGTTACTGGTCTATGAACATAAAGACGTCATTGCAGTTGCTTCTCAATCTCTTGCCTGCATGTTTGCGAGAATTCGTGGTGTGTGCACCCATGTTTGTGAGCATGTATGGTTTTAGTCATGCATGTTTCTGTGTGCACATGCCTGTGGTCATGTGTGCTTACATTAGTGGGCATGCATGGGCACACGCACGTCTGTGGCGTGCATCGTGGTGGGCATGCGTGGGTGCATGTGTGCATGTTTGTGGGCACATGTGCGCACTTGTTTAAACAAATGCACTAGCAGACATACCTGAACCCTGTCATGCAGAACTGGGGACTCTGGACTTCGGGGGAGGGACCCTGGTTCTGTCGTTTCTCATGTCCTTCCCCTGAGACATTCTTTAATTATCCACCTCATTGTGCTAAAAGCGAAGTCTCTGCTGAGTGTCATGGTCTCCTGCTCAGCCGCCCTCTCAGACGTCTTCTCCTCTCCCAGGGGTTTGCGTGGCTGAGTTCTAAGAGCAGTGTGATTACCAACGGCCCTTTAAAGTCACCTGGAGGACTCTTTGGCACAAACACAGTTTAAAGCACCTTCCTCCTTCTCAGATCTGGAAGGAGGCGGTGCCTTTTGGGACCTTGCAGCTGGCTGCACTCACTCAGAGGTCAAAGCAGGGATGAACGGTCCTGCTGCCCGGGAGAGGAGGAGCTGCTGGGACGGGTCCTTCATCCCTCGGTGGCTGCAGAGGACACACTTCAATCCTCTGGCTCTCCGTTTCCTCGTCTGTCACTCACGTCTGGACCCGCACACTGTGGGTCTGGAACTGAATCCTGGCTCTGCCTCTCCCCAGCTGGAGAGAGAGCTGGTGTCATCTCTCTGAGCTCAGTCTGTATTCTGTGTATCATAAGAAGAGGCATCTCATGGTGTTCTTGTAGAATCATATAGGTGAAGACACGTGGAGATCTTAGCACCTTGCTTGGCACATTGCAGGTCTTCCCAGTGGTAATCAATGACAGAGTTAAGTGACAGGCAAAGTGCTTTTCACATCTGCTGGCTTGAGAACACCAAGAATGTCTTAAATAACTTTGTAGCCCCTGCATGTTAAACAGCATATAGTACACAGTAGGGATTTGTTAAAGGTTCACTATATAACATAATAAGAGGGTGCAGAATTAGCACCTTCCCCTTTTCTTCCTTGGGGAGGTTATGTCCTCCCTGCTGAGGGAGGGCTTGAATGACGGACTGAGACATTTATGTGTATGCTTTAGGGGCAGGAAGGGGGCGATGGCAGGAGACATGGGCCCAATTATGTCTGAGGGCAGACATCTTCAGGAGGTTATTGAAGTGGCCAAATCTTCATTCACTCATTCAGTTTATCAAACACCATTTTCTCCCATTTAAAAAAATCGTGGTAAACACACATTACAAAAATGTACCTTTTAGCCATTTTTTAAGTATACGGTTCTGTGGCTGTAAGTACGTTCACATTGTTGTGTGCCCATCACCACCATCCATCTCCAGAACTATCTCATCTTATATGTATTATCTGCATATATCTATATTTGTATACAGATATATGTACACATACATGCACACACACTGATGGAAGCATTTTAAAGAAGAATAAGATTATATTGTACACAATGAACACATTTTTTTTTCCGACTGTTTACTCGCCGTTGAATGGATGAATATTTTCTGAGGGGCTCTACAGTCAAAGGCTGAGGGACATGAAAATGCAAAAGTATTGCCAGAGCAATATTGCCAGAATGAGTTGGAGGTCAGGATCAAGAACTCGGTGGGTTCAGGACTGAGTCACTCACTCATCCCCCCAAATGAAGAAGTCAGAGAAATAGGCTGTAGAAATCAATAAGGCACATGTTCTTCTAGCAAGGAGCTCACGGTCTGGGGCTTGGGTTAAGCAGGGACAATCCAAGTATTCATCCTTTCCTAATCCGTGCTTTGAGGGACTGCTGGGTGCCAGGCATTGTGCTGGGGTTTTGGCCTGAACGGGAGGGAGCAGGATATTCTTGCCTCTCACAGGGCACGGCCTCACCAGGGAAGGTCCACCTGGAGAGCCAGCATTGGAGATGCAGTGTCACCAGCCCACCCTCTGGAGGCCCAGGCACATAGAGAACAGGGGACGGGTGATGGACGGTACCCTGCTCTGCAGGTGTCGGGGGCAGGGACGGGGAGCCTTTGTGTTGAGTCCTGACAAATGAGGATAGTTGGAGGTGTTTGAGGCTGTCATCCCAAGGAAGGGGAGTGACACCTGCAAAGGTGTGGATGTGTGGAAGAGTAGGAGGCATTCACAACAGCACGTTATACCAGGAGCAGAGGCCGATGATGTCAGGATAGAGACCAGACTTGTGGTTGCCAAAGGGGAGGGGGAGTGGGGGAGGGATGGGTTGGGAGTTTGGGATGAGCAAATGCAAACTATTATATGTAGGATGGCTAAACAACAAGGTCCTACTGTAGAGCACAGGGAACTATACTCAATATCCTGGGATAAACCATAGTGGAAAAGAATATGAAAAAGTATGTATATGGATGGATAACTGAATCACTTTGATGTATAGCAGAAATTAACACAACATGGTAGATCAACTATACTTCAGTAAAATAAATTTTAAAAAAGATGATAGGAGAGAAGAAGAGACATCTGATGCAGAATAAGGAGTCAGAACTTGGTGAAAGGCAGATCCTGTGCAGAGGAATCTGGTCTCAGGCTTAGCTGTCCCACGCAGGGGTTGGAATTGTCTTTCTTCCACGAACTGGTTTTGAGGCTAATTCCAGAAGGTCCCTGACTATGGGATGTTCCCTTATCTCTCCATGGGTCACTGAGCCCTTTGAGATATCCTGTGATTCAGTAACATTCTGCAATGTTATTTTTTTTTTTAAATTTATTTATTTTATTTTTGGCTGCACTGGGTCTTTGTTGCTGCACACGGGCTTTTCTCTAGTTGAGGCGAGCGGGGGCTACTCTTCGTTGCGGTGCGCAGGCTTCTCATTGCAGTGGCTTCTCTTTTTGCGGAGCACGGGCTCTAGGCGTATGGGCTTCAGTAGTTGTGGCACGCGGGCTCAGTAGTTGTGGCTCACGGGCTCTAGAGCGCAGGCTCAGTAGTTGTGGCGCACGGGCTTAGTTGCTCCGCGGCATGTGGGATCTTCCCGGACCAGGGCTCGAACCTGTGACCCCTGCATTGGCAGGTGGATTCTTAACCACTGCGCCACCAGGGAAGCCCTGCAATGTTATTTTTTTCTCAAAGTGTTTTTAAGGTTTGTTGAAGGACTGTCATTCTAATATATATATATATTATATATTTTATTTATATATATATATTTCTTTCCAAATCCCAACTGTAGAGTTCTCTCTTGTGGAGGATTGGGAGGTAAGAGTGTCACCACTCACCCTGTTTTATTCGAGGTCATCTCCCTTCTACCATCTTCCTAAAGAAACATCACACAGATGTCCAGAAAGCACTGCCAGCCCTGTTGTTTCGGGTGACTCAACAACTTTTAAGGCTTCTCATTTCTCCTCTGGTGTATTAGGAGTCCAGTTAAACTGGTTTGGAGTCCAGTGGGCTCCTGACTCCTGCGTGGGTGGACTGTACTCAGTGTTCACTCTTGTCTCCTCGCTGCCGCCGTAATGTAAGGCCACACACACCTTCACCCCAGGTCTTCACGTGTCAGGGTTCATGGCATCACAGCCCTGCCGTTGCCTGGACTCAGGCAGGACAGAGTGGTAGAGAGGATGAGTGTGCCCTCTGCAGCCAGATCTGGGCCCAAATCCCAGGTCTACCATGTCACCAGGTGGGCTGGTTTTACCTTGGCCTTCAGGTTCATCTCCTGTAAATTGGGTACCTCAACAGTATGACTGCCAGGGTTGAATGGTGTAACATCTGTGACAGCATCCATCCCAGCGCCCGGCGCCTGTAAGTGCTCTCTGACACCTCTCCATCAACCCTCGCTACTGCAGCACACCCCCTCACCACTCCTCTGCAGCACATGTGACAACATAATCTGAACTGGCCAGGCTCACTTACCCTCCATACCTTTGCTGGTCTCCTTACCTGGGATGAGAGGTGGATCACCCTCCTTTTTTGTCATCTGCTGGTTTCTTTCTGAACTCCTTCTTTCCTTTAAAACTGAGTTCAAATATCCCTGATTCCTTGAGAGGCAGGCTAAAGAAACAGATTGCAGCAAATGTTAACATATTTTTTTGCAGCCCTGAGAGTGTCAGCATCATTCTAATGCTGGAAGCAGAGAGAATTCTGGGCCATCAAGTTTGGCTCACAGAGGAGCAGGTGTCCTCATGGGTCTTCCCACCCAGGCTCTGCAGAAATACGAATGTCCCTTATCCTTACAGACCAAAGGGGTCACTCTTGGACTAAAGTAGGGGGTCATCTGGGCTGCCGGGATGTGGCACCCCAAGCCTTGGACCTAGAGCCAGGCAGCCCAAGTGCAAATCCAAGCTTGGATCCCTCCCGCTGAGAATCTTATCAATCAGAAGACCAAGATGACACTTGTTAGTTGCACCTGTCCTTTGCTCTTTTTCTTGCCAATAAGCAGAGACATGGCTCACAGCCCCACCTGGAAATTGCAGGATTGTGTAGAGCACTGCAAAAGGATTCTCCAGCAGATTGGAACAGGGATTTAGTTCTAGCTTTCAGACTTCAGGTCAGTCTCCTCACTGTGAACATCTAGACAGAAAGACCTGGAGACATTAGGTGGCTTGCCTAAGGTCACACGTGACTCGCTGGCAGCAAGGGTTCTAGGACCTTTTGACCACATCGCATGGGGCTATCCTTTCACCAAGGAATATCCCATCCCAACCTACCAGGGGGCCTCTGCATGCTGGTATCCATCTCAGAGTTCTCATGGGGCTTGCCACAATTCTGCTGTATTTCTTTACCCCAACTTCAACTCAACCTGCTATAAAAGAAGTGGAACCAAACCAAACCAACCAAACGAACAAAATCCAGGGCTTTGGGAACACAGCAGGTCACTCAAGTGTAAAGTCTTTTTTTCAAGTTTTCACTCATTTGTCATCAGTGTGAGGTTATTAAGGATTGACTGTGTTATTTATGCTCAACATTGGAAGACCTTTCTGTAGTGTGGGGTTATGTGGTTCAAAGAATCTGACAAACCTTGATTTTATTTTTTAATTTATTTTAAAATTTATTTATTTATTTTTGGCTGTGTTGGGTCTTTGTTGCAGCGCTCGGGCTTTCTCCAGTTGCGGCGAGCTGGGGCTACTCTTTGTTGCTGTGCACGGGCTTCTCATTGTGGTGACTTCTCTTGCACGGGCTCTAGGCGCGTGGGCTTTAGTAGTTGTGGCATGCGGGCTCAGTAGTTGCTGCACGCAGGCTCTGGAGTGCAGGCTCAGTCGTTGTGGCACACAGGCTTAGCTGCTCCGCGGCAGGTGGGATCTTCCCGGACCAGGGCTTGAACCTGTGTCCCCTGCATTGGGAGGCGGATTCTTAACCACTGCGCCACCAGGGAAGTCCCTGACAAACCTTGATTTTAAATCCCAGCTCTGCTGCTGCTTTGCTGTGTGGCCTTGGGGAAGTCAGTCAACCTGTCTGAACCTCTTTCCTCATCTGTAATCTCAGATAATGACTACTTTTAGACCCGCTTTTAAAAGGAAGTGAAACTGTTTTCTGTCATCCTGAAGATAGTAGGGCCATTTTATTTCTTGAGAACTTAAATCATAAAGTAAACTATTTGGGGTTTGCACATTGTAGATGAAAATCACGCAAAGATCCTTAATTAGTACCTTGTATGCCTGAGTCAAATGACAAAATGCATACTAAACAGGCATGCAGTATATATATATATATATATATATACACAGTGCGTTTATCATTTATGTCATTCATTTCTCAGCTCTTTATGTTTTGGGGACTCTGTGTGAAGTCAGCCAGCATTTCTTAGCACCCACTGTGCGTGACATGCCAAGGACACAGGAGTAAAAATGACAGATTTATTGAGAGGGGCTGACAGCTCACTCTGGAGATGATTGATTTCCTGAAACTTGGGAGCTTCCAGGATACAAGTCTTGCTAAGGAAAAGTGGGGTGGGGAGAGAACACGGGCTTTGAGGATGGACGGAGCAGGTCTCAATCCCCGCTCAGCTCATTACAAGCAGCGGAGCCTTGGGAACGCCACTTCACCTCTGTGAACCTGTTTCCTTTATTAATAAAACGAAGATGACCATACTTAGGTGGTTCACTGATACCTAGAGGGAAGCTGTCCTCTTGGACGGAGCAGTGGCACACGGCAGGGTCAGTGCTTGGTAGCTGGAAGTTGTGCTCATTGCCTTTGGACAGGGCACAGGGCAGCCCCTTCCAGCAGGACAGTGTTGAGGATTGCGGCCGTGCAGTGAGTTCTCTCCTGTGTCATCTGCAGATTCAGAGATGCCTGGAGCGTCCCTGCTTCTTCCCTGTAGGCCCTGCCCTTGCAGATGTTGGTGGGGTGTTTGCCTTGCCCAGTCTTAAAGGGCAAGGGGGACACCGGAAGTGGTGGATTGCTATCCAAAGACGGTTGACATTGCCCTGAACTGCATACGCCAGCAGCCAGAGCTTTGAACGCAAGGAACCTTGATTATAGATTAAGGGAAAAACATAAGAAAAGGCAACTGATAGTAAAATCGAGCAGCTGGTGCCTGGCTGCAGAAATAAGAGCGGATGCCTCAGCTTTATAGTCAGAGAAGTATGTGTAGGTGGCGGGGTTGAGGGTGATTGGTGGTAGGGAGGGAGAGACAGAGAGAGACAAAGAGAGAGAGAGAGGTTGGAGGGTTTGCTTAGGGAGAGACGGAGCAAACACAGCCCATCAAAGAGCAGTCTATTTACCCACCAGGGTGAGGGGCATCTCCGATTCAAGCTAGCCTTCCTGGGTTCAGTTCGTCACAGCTTTATTAAGCCGCCTCTGAATTCTGCTGTTAAACATTTGAGATTCTTTTCCCTTTCGTCTATTTGTTCAATTCACTTAACATTCAGATAGTGTCATCTGTCTGTTAACCTTCCTGACCCAGGTCTTCTTCCTTACACTGAGCCCAGGGCTTGTCCAGACATGCTAATCATGTTTGTATGAACGTTCACAACTATGACCAGAGTGCAGAGCCTTGGCTGGGCATGGTACTGTCTTCTTCACACCCACTGCCTCTTCTGAGCCTCACAGCCAACCCGAGAGGCAAACCTCCTGCTTCTCCAAGTCCTTCCGACCCTGAGTCCTTGCTTTGCACCCCACTCCTCACTGGCAGCTGGCGGGGAGTTCTCCAGTGACAGTTGGCCTCATAGAATGATCTTTTGGTTTCAAACGCCTCCCCCACTGTAATTACAGAGCACATCTCTTAGTCAAATGGAGCTAAGGGACTTCTTTGTTGTGGTTCCGTCTGAACAGTTTTGCAGAAATAAAGATTTGATGGATGAGGAAATGGACATCTCTACGCAGACAAGGAAATCCCTTGAAATCTCCAGAATGCCTGCAAGCTCCTGTTAGTTTTTATATCAAAAGGCAATTAAGAGGCATAGCAGCTGAGGGAAGACAATTAACCAAGGTGGTGACGATGTCTTTTCTTTTTAAAAACATTTTTATTTATTATTTATTTTTGACTGAGTTGGGTCTTCATTGCTGCACGTGGGCTTTCTCTAGTTGCGGCGAGCGGGGGCTACTCTTCGTTGCGGTGTGCGGGCTTCTCATTGCGGTGGCTCCTCCCGTTGCAGAGCACGGGCTCTAGGCGCGTGGGCTTCAGTAGTTGTGGCTCACGGGCTCAGTAGTTGTGGCTCGTGGGTTCAGTAGTGTGGCTTGCGGGCTCTAGAGTGCAGGCTCAGTAGTTGTGGTGCATGGGCTTAGTTGATCCGCGGCATGTGGGATCTTCCTGGACCAGGGCTCGAACCCGTGTCCCCTGCATTGGCAGGCAGATTCTTAACCACTGCGCCACCAGGGAAGCCCAATGGTGTCTTTTCAAAAGAGACATGTTCTGATGGAAAGGGCTGGAAACTGGTCAGGGATTCTTTCTCTGAGAACAGTTGGCAAGTGTGTTTATTTGTCTATCTCTGTCTATACATCCATCATCTATCGAGCTGTTTTTAATGCAGGTTTAGTACCCACTTACCCTTCGTCATAGCCCATGCATGATGTATGACTCACACCAGATTACTTGTGTTTTTTCAGAAAGGAAGTAGGGTAGCAGGTGACATCGTCCAAAACGATGTTTGAAGCATCTTGTATTTCCTGAGTACACACGGTATGCAGGCACCTTTCATACATTATCACATTTATTCTTACAACAGACCTGCCAGAGGGGTGTCGCTACGCGTCTTTGACCAATGAAGAAACTGAGGCTCAGAGAGGCGAAATGATTTTCCTAATGTCACACCCCTGGCAGGTGGCAGCGCCAGGATTCACACCCAGGTTGGACTCCAAAGATTGTTCGTTACCAGTGTAGCACAGTGCCTTCCACAAAACTATCTTTATTACAATAATAATGGTAATAATTACATTAATTCAGCTAGTAATTATTAAAGACTTATTTTGTGCTGCACTAAACTTTTTTTATGTCACCCTCAGGCAACACTATGAGTTGTGTCTAATTGTTTATCTACACATTACAAGAGAGGAAATGGTAGCTCAGGAACGTTAAGTAACTTTCCTAAGGTCACACAGCTGGGAGGTGATGAATGTGGGACTTAAACCAAGCTCTGTTTGATTTCACAGTTGGTACCTTTAACCACGCCACTTACACCCTCTGGGTGGTGGAGGAGGGGTATCTTGGGCCATCTGTTTATATAGTAGCAGATATTAGAGTAAATTATTTCGGAAATATCTATTTGTAGTTCCTCATTCCCTATCCTGCATTCTAGCCAGACTTAGCTCCCCACTATTCCCATACGCGCTCTCCAGGAACCACCCCTCTGCAGGTCTCCAAGCTGCTCTTCTACCTTAAAATTTCATTGCATCTTCCCGGCATGGCCAAGACCTACCCATTCTTCAAGGGTGAGCCAAGATGGCACTAAGCTTCATCAGTACTAACCTACACTTGTGAAATGGGTCAGACCCTGAAGAAGTCAGGTGAGCTCACGTGCAGCTGTAGACAACACGAACACAATTCCATTATAGAGCACCCCTGTCTGCCAGGATCTCAGTCATGCTCTGGGTCAAAGCCTGCACTCTAATACCAAAGAAGCACACTGTGATTCTACGGAACATGGGTCCAGCCTTGTTACCCGGAGGCCAGCATTATAAGGAGGGCCTACTGAAAATGGGTGGCATTCAAGATACGACCTTCTGCTCTAGCCACTGTGCTGTCTTCACTGGCCTTGACTCTTGGCTCACACTTCTGTTTCTTGACATGTGAGGTTTCTCCTGTATGCTGTGCTCCTTTTAAGGACCAGTTTTAATTCACTTCTGCCTTGGACGGACCCCTGCATCCTACTGAAAGCAACATCTCCCAATCTGAGCTAACCTTGCCCTTTACCTCATCCTCTCGAAAACTCTGAGAGCCTCCTCATGATGAGAATTATTATTTGCGAAATCGGCTTTCATCTCTGCTAGACAGTAAGCTCCTCGAGGGCAGGGGCTGTTTTATCATCCATCTCTGGGTCCTCAGCCCCTATCTTGATGCCTTGTACCTGGCTTTGGTCAATTGACCATAAGTGAGTAGGAAGAATATGAATAAAGTGGACAGAAAACTTGCAATGGCTTTTTCCATTATCATCACTGGCATGGCTTTTCACGTTTGGTCTCTTCATGCTATTATGAGTCATCATGGGACCCCACTTACATTTGCTGGTGACCAGTATATATATGAGTTGACCTTAATTGGAAGAATATATATATATATTTTATCTTTGGAGTTACATAGCCGTGAGCTTGCATCCTAATACTAGTTATAAGCTGTAAGTCTATGAGTATATAGTTTCATTTTTTTGAACTTCAGTTTCCTCAAAGGAATAGTGGAGGAGATAATGATCATCTTTTATGAGCACTGTCCAGGTAGAACGTGACATTGTATGTAAAACACCTGGTATGGTGCCTGACTCAGGTTGGCTTGTAAGAACGGGTGGCTTCCTTTATTCTTGCTCTGATATTGTGGTTGTTAGTTACTGTTAATATTTATGGAGTATCCAAAGCAACGATCAGATAATTTGCTCACCTATGTATAGAATATCTTATCACTTAATATCAACATATATCCTAGAATTAAATTATGTCCAAATATATCGGTACGATGGGTTGGAAAATGGACCGAAGTGAGCAGTCTTGTGTTCCAGTGTGGACCCTGCAAACTGGCTTGGTGGGCTTGGGGATCATCTTCCCATTTGCTGAGTCTACTTCCCAATGGCAACATCTAGATAAGCCACTATTATTTTAATAATTACAATTATAGTTTTAAAAGGAATTGGTGCTTCCCACGTCTCATACACTATGCCAGGCGCTCTCCCTGTAGGGTCCCCTTTGTTCCTCATGACCATTGATTTTTAAGATGAGAAAACCAAAGCTCAGAGAGGTCAAATGAATTGCTCAAGGTCACGCACCTCGTAAGAGGTGAGTCCGGTGTTTAACACCTGGTCTGTGTGAGGTACAAATCAGAGCTCTGAGGTTCCACCACGTGTTTTCATTCCATGCCTCTGGTCCTCTGGTACACAAAAGACCTGTGAGTTGTGTTTGCTCCCCAACCCTTCCCCCCCACCCTCTGACATCTTGGACCTCGTTGCTGGAGCAGGTCTTACCCATTCGAAAAATTCTCTCTGCAGATACCCTCGGCCCAGTGTGATATTGCACAGCAGATTTTCTGGTCTGCGGTTTTAAGTCACCCGTGTCATTTCAAGCTGTGTGAGAAGCTTGAAAGCCTGCTTCCACCCAATGTCATTTAATCCAAGCAACACAAATGTGAAGAAAATAAAATGCTGCCTCCAGTCAAAAAGAGAACCTACACCCGTTGAGTATGCACCGGTGCCAGGCATCTTTGATGACATCCCGTCCCACACTGGCTCTCGAGAGGGAACCTTCATTTTACCTGCAGATGGTGCTTTTCTGGGTGACACAGAGACTGGCGCTGGCAACACTGACACATGGCCACTCATGCACATTAGAACCCCCGTCTGGGTTGACTCATTAGGTAGGAACAACAGGTCCAGCAGCCAGTGTGAATGAAAACAGCAGAGGGGATGCCAGGATGGGGAAGCACGTTTGTTTCAGTGTTCCAGCAGCTCTGCAACCTCATTTTTTATAGATAGCATTTCCAACTAGGCTACTTGTGTGGCGGCTTCGAGTTCCTTAAGAGGCCGGCGTTTATGAACAGGAGCATTTGTTTGTGAACCTATTTGGGTTGATACGTAAAAATAACAATAGCAAAAATAATACCCGTGATTTACTGCAGTCCATTGTTGCTCTGCACCTTGGCTTTTATTTCTTTCGATGCCAACTCTAGAAGGGAACTGATAGCCCCCTTTGCAAATGAGGAAACTGAAGTTCAGAAAGTTTAAATTGTCTTAAGTCACACGGAAACATCATTATCGCGGCTGTAGTTTTGTTTTGGTTTTTAATGTGAATAAGAAGAGGTGAAAATGGGGGAGGAATTATAGATATTTTGTTCTGACTTCCAGGTCTGTATTCAAAGGGCACCCATCTTGTGAAGGTCATACTTCTTCCAGCTCGTAGGAGAATTATCCCAGGAACCTAATTGGTATAGCTTTATTCAGTGAGGTGTCTCTGAGCAGTAAGACAGATTTTTCCAGAAGGCTCGGCAGTTTGAGTCCCACCCAACGGTGACTTGCTTGGAAGTTTTCCAAATTGCCCGCTTATTTACTCTGTTCAGGTTTCAGATTCCCTTTCTTTAAAAGAATGGAGTGGTGATGGTACCAAGAGGAAGGGGCAGCAGTGGTGTGCTGATGAATGTTTAAAACTGGCTCCAAAGGAAAAAAAGAGTTGAAACGTTGGTCAGTTTCCCTGATGCATATACACCCATCATGGCCAATTTCAAGCTACCAACTTGAAGGCAAAGAACATGAAGTTTTGCAGTATTGACACACCACTGCCTGGTAGGGGATGTGCCACTTAAACATGCAATAACTCTGTAAATGGGTTTCTGTAGACATTTGATTTAAAAACAGTTTGATTGAACACATGTCTATTAAGTAACTGCAACTCAGTTTTGCCATTACTGTTGTGTGTGTGTGTGTATTGTCCACACACCCTGTTGGAGAATGACAGTGAGTTAGGTTCAGCTACACAAAGAGATCCCACTTCCTACAGGAAGTAGCTTTAAACTCTGGTGGACCAAAACTATCTGCTTTGTTTCTACTAAAAAGTCCAACCTGGAATCTTAGATTTTAATGGCTTGATGCATGGTAAAGCTAAGCTCTCCACTGCCAAGAGAAAGTCAGGGAGAGAAGTCAGATCGCCTCTGTCACGTCTTCTGAGTTTTCCCCCATAGAAAATACGGCCCCAGGACGGCCTGGAATCAGATTCCATCAGGAAAGATTGTGTTTGGCTTCAGACATGTGACCAACCCTGACTTAAATACCACAGGGTGTCACAAGAAATCCAGATGCAGACAGCATCACTGTGCCACTGATGACACCAGGGATGCAGACTTTTATGTTTCTGATCTGCCATCCTTTCCACACGGCTTTCGTCCCCACAGCTGAAAGATGGCTGCTTTAACATCCACTACTGTTTTCTGTCTGTGCCAAGTCAGAAGACGAAGTCAGAGGAGGGACACACAACCCAAAGGTCACAAACCTGAGGCTTCTTCTTCCAAAGCTTTCCGTTTGCTCCATCGGACAATGTATGCTTGTCTCTCCATAACCAGGAGAGGCTCTTAAGATCTCTCCTGGCTGCGAGGGACTCCCGAGGGAGAGTATTTTTGAGGAGGCACACTGCCTTCCCTGACAGAGTCTGTTATTTATTGATCTATTTTTTGTAAGGAAGGAGGGAATTGTGGATGCTTTGCAGACAGTTCACAGCATGAGCGCCACGCAGACCCTTCTGGGTCAGCAGGGAGATGGGGTCACAGGAATGAGGAGGGTCCTCAGAGTAAACAGCAGTGGCGTCTGACCGAATTATTATAATCGTTGCTTTGACGCTGTTGAAGTATCCAGACAAGTTTTGCGAAAATATTAAAGTGGACTTTTCTTGAAAAAGTATCTCATCATTTGCTACTGAGGCCAGTAGATTCCAACAAATGGATTGCAGTGGGTGGATACTGTGAGAACAGATGAATCAGTCTATGAGTGTGTAGTGAAAATATATTGGTCATTTCCTGGGTCTTTTTTTTTTATTGTTGTTGTTAATTTTTTGGAACATCAAGCCTCTCTTACTGGCGAGACTTCCTTTGTTTCCCTGCTAGGCCAGGGGGTTTCACCCCCAAATCAGTGGGTCTTCCACTTTCAGGTTGGGTTACACAGCCATTAACAGGCAGAGTTTAAGAATTCACATTCTGGGCTTCCCTGGTGGCGCAGCGGTTGGGAGTCCGCCTGCCAATGCAGGGGACACGGGTTCGTGCCCCGGTCCGGGAGGATCCCACATGCCGCGGAGCGACTAGGCCCGTGAGCCACAACTACTGAGCCTGCGCGTCTGGAGCCTGTGCTCCGCAACGGGAGAGGCCGCGACAGTGAGAGGCCCGCGCACCGCGATGAAGAGTGGCCCCCGCTCGCCGCAACTGGAGAAAACCCTCGCACAGAAACGAAGACCCAACACAGCCAAAAATAAATAAATAAATAAATAAATAAATAAATAAATAAACATACTATTTAAAAAAAAAAAAAAAAAAAAAGAATTCACATTCTTAACCACTATGTTATATTGCCTCTGAAGACTCAAAGAAAGATGATGCTTTCCAGCCATATGGGCAAAGCCATATCACAGTGGAGCACTACGTCTTGTGTCCGCCATTTTGTATTATCATGCAGTATGTGCCCCAGGCATCTCTGAACCTTGTCCCACCCAGACCCTCACCTTTCCCCCAGCTTCACCCCAGTTGTGAGGTTGGAGGATAGATTGGGATGGTGTTTGGGGCAGGATGTCTGTTTCACACACATCTGAGGTAATAGTAACACCAGTATTTTATCTTCAATGGAATACGGGGGTTGAGAATCATACCCGGGGCTTTCCATGCACTGCCCTGTTCACACCTCATGACAGTTCTGTGAGGTCATTACAGGTGTCATCACCCATGAAGAAAGGGGCTCAGAGAAGGAAAGTTATTGTCTCCAGTTTGCCTGCTGGGCTCTGGATCCTAGGCGTTTTGACCCCGGACTCTGTGTTGACCTTTCCACAAACACAGTGATTTGTCTTTTAGGTAATGTCAAATGTCCCTGGGTCCCAGAGTGGTGGTTTCATAATATGTCTGATATAAAAGTGGTTATGACAAAATGCCATAGATCTCTGTATTCCCATTATAGAATAGGATTTCTAGTTTTATTAGTATTAAAAGAATGGCTTGTGGATTCTGAGTCGCTCACACAGTTTTAGATGTTGGGATTGGATTGTATATACCCGTGGTTTGAGGGAATTCCTGTTATTGGAATTTTCATTCATTCATACATTCCTCTGGCACTAAATGAATTGTCAGCTGTGTGTCAGTGCCATGTTAGTTGCTGGAAATACAAAGATGAATAGGGTGTGGCTTCTCCTCCAGCAGCTGGTGGTGATGGATATCTCTGTAATCAACTGAGAACTAATGCTTATGGATGCTTTTCTCTCCTTAGTACAGTGCTCTTAGTAAGAGCTCTAAGGGACACAGAAGTGAAAAGTATCATTCTTGTTCTCACTGTGTTTTTGAGAAAACAGGGGGAAATACATTAGTGATCTGAATGAGTGGGGTTGGGTTTCTGGGGATAAAAAGGTGACGGGGAAATTGAGGTGAGCTTGTGAAGGTTGAAGCACCAGGCTTTGCCTCCCCCAAAATAAGAGCTTGATTTTAGTCAAATGGTCCTGCATTTTAATCCCTAAACTTCCCATTAACTAGCTGTATGCCTATAGGAAAATTAATTAACCTTTCTGAGTTACAGTTTCTCTATTGTTAACATAGGGATAACCATTCCTGTCTACTTTGTCGTGAGGAGGGAATTTGAAAGCCTCTATGCATTAATTTACTATTACTGCTGTAATACATTGACACAAACGTAGTGGCTTAACACAACGCAAATTTATTATCTAACAATTCTGGAGGTCAGAAGTCTGAAATGAGTCTCCCTGGGCTAAAATCAGAATGTTGGCAGGACTGCATTCCTTTGTGGAGGCTCCAGGGGAGATTCTGTGTCCTTACCTTTTCCAGCTCCTACAGGCTGCCCACATTCCGTGGCTGGTGGCCCCTTCCCTCTTCCCAGCCAGCAATGGACGATAGAGCCTTTCTCACGTTGCATTGCTTGGTCACTCTCTTTTCTGCTTCCGTCTTTCACTTAGAAGAAGCCTGGTGAATACATTGGGCACACCCAGGTAATCCAGAATAATCTCCTCATTTCTTTTTTTTTTAAACTTATTAAAACTTTATTGACCCACTTATTGGCATTATTTTAACTTTTAAACAACATATCAGAAAAATCAATGGGGATATTCCCATTTAAAAATTTTGTGTTGCACATTTTTCCATTATTAAGTATTCTTCAAAATCATACTTTTTATTGGCTATCTAATATGTCATCATATGAGTGTACAACCATGTATTTAACTATTTCTTTGTTGTTCTGATTTTTCATTATTATAAAGTCACACACACACACTTTTAAAGTCAGATTCCTAGGATAGAACTATTGAGTCAAGGAAAATAAACATATTTGAGGTTCTTGCCAAATTGCTTTCCAGAAAGGCTGTCGTGATTTTTCATTTCTACCAACAGTGTAGAAAAGTACAGCTCTCATTGTACTTAAAATACTTTTTTTGTTGATTAGCAACTGTAATTCCATCTGCAGCATTAATTCTTTTTTCACAGGTTCTGAAGATTAGGACGTAGATATCTTTGGAAGGGACGTTATTCTACCTGCCACATTAGGTAAAGGACATAGTTCAGTGGATGGAAGCCAATAGAGGATGACTATTTTATTATCACTTCCCAAAAGGGGTTCTGTGGAAATCTAGACTCTTCAAACATACCAGCACATTGTCTGAAGTTTTCCACTTCCGGGTCTTAACTTCTCCGTTCCTTCTGACTGGTACTCATCCCCTGTATTCTCCTACCACTTGTTCGTTCTCCAAGGATTTGAGCCAAATGCTCCCTTCTTCATGGTGTCTTCCTTGAGTCACCACAGCTGGAAAAAGGTGGCTTTAAGATGGTTAAAGGGTATCTGTTTGAAGCAATAAGGTTATTCTAGGAGATGCGCTAACATTATTTACCAAATATGTGAACTCGGACAAATTCCTTCATCTCTAGGGTTAGTTTTCTAATTTGAAGATGGAAGTCATGGTAAGTGCATCACAGATTTTCTGAAGGGATCAAACAGTATCATGTATACCATATATGACATGCTTTATGAATTTATAACCTGGCAGGACCTTCATGTCAGACAAAAGGGAATTGCTAAAGGGGTTTAAACATTCTGTGTAATCAAGCCAGAAGCCAAATGGACCAACCTAATTGAAACTTATTTCTTTCAACATATGCCTATAAAGCATCTGAAGTGCAGGATGACTAGTTCTTTGAAATAAGGTTCAGTAGCATCAGTGCTTTTAAAGAGCAAGAATTCAGACAGTGCTCTGGAGTTGGTTATAAAAGTGTTATAATTATGCAACAAAATGTGATTCCTATGAGATGTAACAGGCAAAAAGAAATTAGTATTATTTCTGGAGTTAGAACCTCGTTGCCCTTTGCTAGCTTAATTACTTTAGCTAAGTAGTTAGATACTTCCAATGACTCAACGTCTTCTTTGGTTGACACTTGAGATGATGCTTTCTTTTACAAAGGCTTTATGGAGGGTCAAACAAGATTGCATTCATGGAAGTTCCTAGAACAGATCCTAGCGCAGAGATGCTTAATAAATCTTGAGCATACCTGCAACTGCTTCCAGCACAGTCTGATAGAAAAGTGATACATAGCCTCTGGCAATGATTGACCTATTTTATGTTTGGAGAGGAAGCCATTAGAATATTACAACTGCTGGTGGTGCAATTTGTGCCTCTTCCTTTGATGATGAAATTATTGAAATGCACTGGTCTTTTATTATGGAAACACGAAAAGTGACATCTTGTATTTATATAAATTAGAGTTGGCCAATTATTGGCCCATGGAGATTTAGCCTGACGATGTGCTTTATCTTGTCAACACAGCGCTTTACTGTTAACGCAGTGGCCATGGTTGCTGCTGCTAATTGTTTTTGCTGTTGCTCTTGTCATTGTCATTGATTTATGAACCAACGTTTAAAAATTTAAAGATGTTTTATTGAAAATCCAAATTTCTGTCTTCCCTTGAAAAACAGAAAGATCTAGCATTGCATAGCCAGCATTTCTGCACAGTGGTAATTAGCTACTGCTAAGTAGCAGCTGTCTCCTATAGACAGTGCAGGGACCTTCTACGCTGCCTCAGCCTCCCTCTCACAGACGACGGTGTCCATGGTTATTTGTTATTGTGTTTCCCCTGTAAATTTCATGATGGTAGTAAACGTTCTCTGTATAATGAGCCATTGCTCCCTTATGTGGAGACCCTATGGGGAGCCTGTATCTCTACCCTCCACACAGCAGTCACAAGGGCACAAATATGTTATGTTCCTGGGAACCTCCGGTCACATTTTCATCCATTGATCAATACATAAGCCTGTTTTAGGTGTGTTTCTGTTTAAAGGCATATATATATATATATATTCATCTGGTTCTGGTTTATTAACATTGAACTCATGACTGACAGCAGTGTAACTCATACCAGAACAAAGCCTACCTAACACACTGTTTTCTGTGTGAGGCACATCACAGCCTTCTTGCTTTTAGGACCACACTAGACAGCACTTTACCTCTACACTCAGAGGCCATTTTTTTTTTTTTAAATAAATTTATTAATTTTATTTATTTATTTTTGGCCGCGTTGGATCTTCGTTGCTGCGCGTGGACTTTCTCTAGTTGCAGCGAGTGGGGGCTACTCTTTGTTGAGTTACGCAGGCTTCTTACTGCGGTGGCTTCTCTTGTTGCAGAACACAGGCTCTAGGCATGCGGGCTTCAGTAGTTGCAGCACGCGGGCTCAGTAGTTGTGGCTCACGGGCTCTAGAGCACAGCCTCAGTAGTTGTAGTGCAAGGGCTTAGTTGCTCCGCGGCATGTGGGATCTTCCCGGACCAGGGCTCGAACCCGTGTCCCCTGCATTGGCAGGCGGATTCTCAACCACTGCGCCACCAGGGAAGTCCAGAGGCCATTTTAAATATCAAAAATAAGCTCCAACCAAAAAGCCTGCTTTCTCTAGACAAAGGACCAGGAAAGCAGCAGCCTAGCAAGACAGAAAAATTTTGACAATAGTAGTTCTACCCTAGCCAAGCAACACAGGAAAAACAGTGGCTTCACCTCCACCCACACCAGCAAAGGCCAAGTGGGAGCCTAGATGTCCACCACTGCCAAGCTGTAACAAGCCACACCTTCCCCCCACCTGGCAAGAGCAGGTCTCCAGTAGGGAGCTAGATTTTCACTACTAGTGGGTGGTGACGAGAACTCCACCTAGCCTGGTTTACGTGGAGACCCGCTGGGGAGCCTGGATCTCTACCCTGACACATAGCAGTCACAAAGGCACAGATATCCCCAAGAGATCTTTGACAACGTTTCAAAAGCAATTCTATAAAGGCTTTCCAATAAACGGTCCTGAAGCAACTAGACATCCACAGGCCAAAAGAAAACAAAAGAAAAATGCAACTTAAATCTCAGTCCTCATATAAAAATTAACTCAAAGTCAATCACAGACTTAAATGCAAAATATAAAACTTTTAGGAAAAAAAAATAGAGGAAAGCTTTGGGATCCAGAGCTAAGCAGAGAGTTTTTTTAAACTGGACACTAAAAGCGTGATCCATAAAAAAAATTGATAAATTCAGCTTCGTCAAGATTAAAAACTTTTGTTCTGTAAAATTTGTTACAGAGGGGATTAAAAGATGAGCTACAGGGAGAGGTATATGTCGTATACGAGGCAAAAAGAAAATGCAGAAAACTCAGCATCTTGTCTTTCCTTGGACCTTGAGGTCCCTAGACTGTTTGCTTTCTTTTTCACCTTTAAGAATCTTCTTTTGTTTGTTTTCTATATACTGTCTAGAGTTTTTAGTTGTACTTAGTGGGGATAAAAAAAAAGTATGTCTACTCCATTTTTCCTGGAAGCAGAAGTCATGACCAGTCCCTTTTTTTCTTTTCTTCTCTTTTTTTTAAAAAATCCTCATTCTACAGATACAAGAACAAGTTCAGAGAAGTTGTGTGATGTACTCAAAGTCACACAGCTCTCAGATGATGTCACCCACGCTACATGAGTGCCGTGCCAGTGCTCTTTGCTCTACATCTCCTTGGCTCACCATATACACATAGACATGTCAACAGAAACATTCTCCAAGTGCATTCACAGTGTAGCAGAGTCCATAGCAGAATAGCTCCCAGCTGTGAGTTCAATGAGCCACGAGAGACTGATGTGTTCATGGTCTATTTTACTTCTATTTCACTTTGTTTTATTCACGTTCTATTACACAATGGGTTTGGAATCAGTGGAAGGGGAGAACAATTACGAGGCCAGAAGTGTTCCCAAGTGCTTGCAAACAAAAGGATCATTGATGGCAAAGCACAGAACTTCAAAAACTGCTTCTGCACATGTGGCAAAAGAAGACAGATGAGAGAGTTTGCTGACAGTGTGAGAACCTGCACGATATTCTGAAATGACCGAATCTGGAAACGTGGGTGACAATAAAAACAAAGGCACAGAAATACACTGGTAAAAATGTTTGTCAGTATCCCCAGGGTTAGCAGTTCAGCTGCTGTGTTTCTAAAGGAAATGTTTGTCTGTGTTGCAACATGATAGCAATTCAGTTTGTGTATGGATTGTCCTCCACACATTAAACTTCCTATTTTTCTGTAAAATGGACTTTTTTGACTGAAGAAAAATCACACCCCTAATGTACCTGTGCCATATGACCTATCTTTTCCTTTTTCCTATTTCCGTCACTACCAACCTCTTATGTGTTTCATATGATCTCAGGTGTCTTCAGCTTGGCCCATCCCATCCCTTTGCCACTATGCTAACAAAATAAATCTCTCTTTGATGCTAGATGATCATGCATGTCATCCAGAAACTTTCCTGGTTCCCTGCAATCTTTAGGATTAAGTCTAGGTATTTTTAGCAGCAGCCAACAATAAGAAATCTGATATTCAGCAGCCTGTCCTCTGTTCTTTTCTTAGGTATTATCAGATCCGAGTGACCTTGAAGGTGTCCTCAAGGATCCCCCACAGACTGAGTGCCTCCATCCTTGGGCAGACAGGTGAGCAGGAGGGTGGCAGTGGGGCACTTGTTCCCCGCTGGTAAGCCTTCATTTATCACTGTAAGCCAGGGCTTAGCAGAGTGCTAGATACATAAAGGCACTCAGTAAATCATTGTTGAATGTTGAATGAGTGGGTTTTGGAAATGGAGACCCACTGTTGCTTTGGCCATGTGTGCACGTTATTGCAAGGGGGACCTGGCTGAAGGAAAAAGCAAACACACAAACACTCTCCCAGGAGCAGCTGGCATCTGAGGATACACCTGGCTGTGGAGGTTGGCTAAAGTCAAGTCAGGGAGGAAGAGGAAGGGAAATGGCATCCAGCAGATCGGTAAGAAGAAACCTGTTGTTTAAGAGAATTTGACAATCATCTAGGTATAGGGGACTGAGTCAGCAGGCAGGTGTGGTAGCACTTTCTGTGCACAGCAAGGAGGCAATGCAACACTCCTAGGGAAGAAGGATTGCCAAGACCAATCCAGGTTCTAACCTTGGAGAAGCTGGAGTATTAGTAAGTATCCAGGGCTCCCAGCAGGTTCAGGGTAATAGTGTTGAGTCCGAAATATAGAACTTATTACATAAAAAATAAGGCTAGGCGTCAAGATTATATTCTAGCAGAAATATTTTCATTAGTAAATTTGGGAGAATGTATAGATCAGCCAGACCTGAAGAAGAAGAAGAAACACTTCGGGATGGAAGAGGAAGTATGGAGATAAAAAGACAGAACTAGGTAAAATCTGCTTAACTTTCACTGTACAAGGTAGCCAAGAACATTATAGAAATCAAATCCAGCAGAGTAAGAGTTCCAGGCATAGCTACACTTCCAAAAATTCATCTGGAGTTGCCCTGGCAATTAGACCACCCCATTGTTGACAATGGTATTATGGTGAGTAAAACTGCATGCCGTTGAATAACCACAAAGTGGGAGTGTAGATGTGGTGAGCTGTTTAGCTCCACCTGGGAGGAGGAGCGGGAGATTCGGGGCAGAGTAGGCTACTTGGACCACGCAACGGACAATCAGGGGAGGCTGATGGTTTATGGGCAACAGGTTGACTCAAGCCTGTGATACAGAAAGAGAAAGATACTGGAGACCACCGGCTCCTCCCCTGACTCTGGAAAGAGTTAAGCATTAAGTAGTAGTCAAGGCTGTACATTTCCAAGGAGGTCCTTCTCTTCTACTCTTCACGCTACTCCTCTCTCCAGGGAATAAATCAGGCATCTAAGACTGGTGGTCACTCCCTCTCCTATGTGCATTCAGGACGCCTGCAGTTCCCCACTGTACTACCACCTGTGTCATGCCCCTTCCCCAACCCAGCTTCTGCCAGAAGAAGGTTCATGGAGGTGAATGAGAAAGTAGAAGATTTGAACCCAAATCTTGCAGGAACTAGTCGTGTGATCCCAGGCGTCAACAACTTGAGCTTTATTTCCTCACCTGAAACATGAGGATAAATATCCATCCTCTGTAGGGCTTTGTCTTAGACATTATAGCTCTAATTTTGTTTATTTGGGTCCTCTCTCTTTTCTTCTTGGTGAGCCTGGCCAGAGGTTTGTCAATTTTGTTTACCCTTTCAAAGAACCAGTTCTTGGTTTTACCGATTCTTTTTCTGCTGTTTTTTAAATCTCTATTTATTTCCTCTCTGATCTTTATTATCTCTTTCCTTCTGCTGACTTTAGGTTTTGTTTGTTCTTCTTTTTCTAATTCTTTTAGGTGATGGGTTAGGTTGTGTATTTGAGATTCTTCTTGTTTATTAAAGAAGGCTTGTATCACTATGAACTTTCCTTTAAGAACTGCTTTTGCTGCAACCCATAGATTTTATATGGTTGTGCGTCTTGGAGATTATAAATGGAAAGGGCGTTTTATATTTTACAGAGATTATTAAGGTAAATGTCCCAGGTCAGGAACTGGCACAAAGTAAGTGTCCAATCAGTCTGACGTGTGAGTGGTCACCTGATCAGGGGTTTGAGGCTGGCTTCTGGTCTCAGGGACAAGGCTGGACCTGGAAGTCAGGTGGGACTAATGCCCAGCTGACTTGATGGATGCCATCCCCAGGGCCCCGACAAAGGACTCTGCTTCTTCTCGTGACTGTGTAGCTCAAGAGCTCAGTCCCCGTCTCTGGCTGAGCTGTCTCTTGGAGCTGAGAGGCCCAGCTGTGAGCATCAGAGGACTGCCGGGCGTCCAACAGCTGGCAGAGCCCAGCAAGCAGCTTGGGGAAAGGAGGACTCCTCCTGGTGCTGCACAGAGACAAAAAAAAGAAAAATGAAATGCACTTTGGGGACAAAAAAGCTATTTTCTTCTTTGGTCTAGTTTGACATGGGGATAATTGTGGTCCACTTGGTAGGCCCTTGAGTTGACATGAGTATGATATTTAGAACAGAAGGCCCACATGGAGGTCAGCAGTAATTACAATAGGGATGGCTCCATGGGTGAGGAATAGATAGTGTTTGCGATTTCTTCCTCAAGGTGAATTTTCCAATTTTAGTGTTTTCAGTTAGACATAGCCTCATTACAAAGCACTCCGAAGCTTAGTGGCTCAAAACAACAATTTATTCTTGATGTTTTGAGTTGGCTGGGCTCAGCCAGGTCATTTGTGCGCTGCTTTCAGCTGGGATCTCAGTGGAGGACAGATTACCCACGATCATAACATCAGACGTGTCTTCACACACGTCTGATCCCTCAGTTGAGGTGGCTGAACTGCCTAAGGGAACGGTCCAGCTGTCTCCAGTTGGGTGTCCAACTTCTTCTATGGTAGCTCAGGTCACCAAGGGAAAGAAAGTGGAAGATTCCAGGTCTCTTAAGGGCTAGGCTGGGAAATGGCACAGGGTCTGTCCTCCACATTCCACTGATCAAGGCCAATTGCAAGGCCTGTCCAGCTTCAAGGCAGGAGTGGAATATTCTCCAACCCTTCATGGAGCAACTTCTGTATGTACAGCAAAGGGAGAATGTTTCAGCAGTCATATTTACATCCAGTCACCCAGACATATTTCCCGTTACCTGCATGTAGTTCTCAGTAAAAAAGAAACAAAAAAATATGTTTAGTCGAGTACTGATATATTGAGAAATCACCAGCAGGAGTCAAAACACTTGATGTCTTTGACACTTATTAGTTGAGTGATCTTATTGGGACAAATCATTTAATTTGTTTTTTTGGTTGCATTTATCTCTAAAACAGAAATGGGAAAAGCTTTCTCTGTCTAAAGAGGCAGAATTCAGGAGTGGTGGAGGCCACACATTCCGAAATTTCTGGGTTCAAATCCTGCTTCCGACTCTTCTCAGCCGTGTGGATTTAGGAAAGTTATTTTAGCCAATTTGGTTTTTTGGGTTCTTCACCTATAAAGTGGGGCTGGTAGGAGGTCCCTACCTCATAGGTTTATGTTAAGGCTTGAATGAATTATGCAAGGAAATGACTAGAATGGTCCTGGCACATAGTAAGCTCACAATAACCACTAGCAAGAGTAAGTGATGCTATTATGCATTCAGTTGTTTACTTAGTAGCATCTGCCCCAGGCTGGTCCCATGGAACACACCCCTGGGGATGAGAAGATTCCTTCCTGCTCTGGAGGCACCCACAGTCTTCCTGGGGAGACAGAAGTGTCACACTAACAAATACAGTAGAGGTGGAAGCTGACACAGGTCTCAAATGAGAGCTGGAAGGGTGAGCAGAAGTTGGCCGTGCAGGCAAAGGAAGGGAAGGATGTTCTCGGCAGAGGTACCAGGCCCCGATATCCCTGGGACCTGAGCAAGGGTGTTCTTGGGATGATGAGAGATCTGGCGTGGCGGGTGATAAGGACGGGGACAAAATGAGAAGAGAAACCTTGGCGGCCGGGTTTGGAGGCCACGATGTGCCATGTTGAGCAGCTTGATTTCGTCTCAGAGGCACAGCCAGATGAAGTGAAAGCACTAGGAAGACGTAAATCCAATGCTGTTCAAGCACAAAATGTTGCTGCACAAATTAAGGGGCAGAATTATACAGTCTTGTTCTCTTTTTAAATATATCTGTTCTCTGGTAGCCATATGATACGGAAATGTGTTTCAACTATGTAGCTGATTTGGATTCTGCTTCTCTAGAGGGGAAATACTTCGTCACTGGGTTTTCCAAGGTAGGTGTTTATGATTTGATTCTGTGAATAAGAAAAAACAGTAACTCCCCATGTGAAATGTAGCCATAACCTGGATACTATGGTGTTTTCTTCTGTACTTTTTAAAAAGGTGACTTGGGAAAGGTTTCTGTGGTAAATGGATAGTTCCTTCTTTTTTTGTTTTTTTTAAAGGAATTCCTTTATTTTTATTTTTTATTTATTTTTATTTATTTATTTATGGCTGCGTTGGGTCTTCGTTTCTGTGCGAGGGCTTTCTCTAGTTGCGGCGAGCGGGGGCCACTCCTCATGGCGGTGCGCGGGTCTCTCACTATCGCGGCCTCTCTTGTTGCGGAGCACAGGCTCCAGACGCGCAGGCTCAGTAGTTGTGGCTCACGGGCCCAGTTGCTCCGCGGCATGTGGGATCTTCCCAGACCAGGGCTCGAACCCGCGTCCCCTGCATTGGCAGGCAGATTCTCAACCACTGCGCCACCAGGGAAGCCCGCTAGTTCCTTCTTGTCTGAGGTAGCGACATGTCTTGTAGAATAGACCAGGACAGGCTCTGAGCTTGCACCAGGTAAGAGCAGTCCTCCCTTGGGCATTCTAGAAAGATCACCACATTACAGAAGGGACATGTGTGTGAACAGGTGACTATACCCCAGCTGTAACAGTGCATCACATCTGCTCATAGCACTTGGTGCTGGACATAAATGGAGCTACTTCTCTGTAGATGTGGAAGAGTCGGTGATTCGGGCCAGTAGTCAGTACGACTCTAAAGGCCACTGGGTCTTGGTCATCACCCAAAGTAGAAAAGTATAAATTGTAGGTGATCCTCTAATGGTTCACTGACACCAGGATATCCCTGGGCTATTCCAAAACTTTTCAGATTCCTCCTATAAGCCAAAGTCCTGGGTCCCAAGAGATACAGAGACGAATGATGGTCAGTGAAAATATAAGGGTTAAGGTATTCCAGGAAGAGAAACCAGAAGTAAGAAATTAAAAAAAAGTCTGTGATTCTGCTTGCTTCAAAGGCTTACATTTTGTGGGTCTCACAGATTTGTTCTCTCTTTTCTTCTGAGCTCAGGGTTACAGGTAATTGGCATGTCTGCATCTGTGAATGAATGTTACGGATACTTAGCCTTGGCTATTTCCTTCCACCAAAATGATGCTATTTAATAGATTTTGCAGTCCTTCCTACCTGGAGATGTTAAAAAAATATTATTTTCCCTTAGAGGGATGATCACTTAAGGGAAAATAGGGGGAGGGGGAGGGATACTGCTTAAGCCGATGGAGGCTGTGCTAGGTGATTCGGCACAAACAGGCATCTGCTAGTCACCACTCATCAAAGCAGGAGAAAGGGTGAGCAGTAAATTGTGGAAACGTGTAAAAATTGCCATGATTAGTTTTAGTAATGTTTTGAGAGGTAATTTCCCTTTCCATTAAGCAGAAGCTTTTAAGAGTTTCACCGTGTTAAGGGGTGGGGAGAGACATTTATTCTTCAAATGAAGCAAACTAACTTCTTTTCAGGGTCCATTAAAGTACCCCTACTTATCAAATATGCTTGTTTTCATGGAGGATATTAAGCAGGTAAAACACTCCAGCTCCCAGGCTCTGAGTGCCCACCTGGGGCCGGAGGAGAGTGCTGGTCAGGGCTGTCAGGAAGGATGTGCCTGGGTGAGCCCAGGCTTGAAGGATGCTCTCCCCTCTGCTCCTCGCAGCGGTCCACTGAGAGACACCGAAGCCAGGGCCCCTCACCTTGGACTCCCAGTGCAAGCTGGGAATCTGCTCTGCCAGCTGGTCCGGTGACCCAGCTCCCCGGGGGTCCAAGTCAGAATTGTTGCCTATCCTTTGTCCTTGAGATCAAATCTTAAAGTCTGCTTGACCTCCAAGGTTCTCCTTTGGGAAGCTCTCTTCAGTCTCTTGTACCATGGTTCATGCCTCTCTGCCTCTGCTTTTGCTTTTAATGCCTATCCCTCCCTTCCTCACCCTTTCACCCCGCTGGTCCACTAGGCTGGCAGAAAGGATGTAGGCCGGTTCTCCAAGGGTGATCCCTCGCCCCTGGCAGAATTGCTCATGCCCTGTCTGAGCATCCTCTTCACTACCTGTACACACACAGCACGTGCCCCTCACCCATTTGTGTGCTTCTCCTGCCCCTTTGCTCTCAGTACCTGCACCTGGGACTTTGCTCTAGAGGCCCGCCCCAGGCTCCCGGAAGCACTCTGCCCAAGATCTGAACTTGCCTGGGAGTTTGAAGCCCACCGTCCCCCATCCCCTCCGCCCCCCAACCCCTGCCATGAACCAGTGATTAGTAGCGCAGGGATACAGAAGCCCATCTCCTGTCTCACGATGGGACAGACTGAGATGTAGCTCACCCTCTAGAGCCCCCTGCAGGATCAGGCTGGCGCTGCCTTCTTGGGGACCTTTGCTGAAATGCACCCTTGCCTGTCTTCCTTTCTTTCCCTGCCCTGTGTCCCCACGTCCCAGGTGGTCTCACTGGGCACACCTGTGCTAAATCACCTGCACACAGGTCCTCTTCTCTGGATCTGCTGTTTATCATCTGTATCCAGAAACCACTAGAAGTGGCACTGCAGTTCGTTCGTTATCATATAGGAGGTGTGGTGTGAAGTTAGCCAGACCTGCGTTCACCTGGGTTCCTTGTGACCCTGAGCCAGTAGCCTTTGGGTTTAGTCCCCTATAGCAATGACCCTGAAGGGCTGTTTTAGGGATCAGTTAAAGTACTGTATATGGGTAGTGAGTGGACTTCCTGTCGCATTGGGACATGTACACCTGCATGTACACCTACACATCAAAGCGTGACCTCCTTGATCACCCTCCTGCCACATTTTTCAGGGATGGTCCCCTAATCTATCCCACATTTAATGCACTTTCTGTGGAGATACTTACACAGCATCAAATCCCAGATTCTAAAGCCGGCTGTGTATGAGGCACAGTTGACACAGAGCTTGATGGCTGACCCTGCTCTCTTGGAGCTCAAGGACTGGGGTGGGGAACCCTGGGGTGAGTGACAAGGGCTCAGGAGGAGGGAGGCCCTGGGCGCCCAGGGCTCAGGACAGCCTTCCCTGGAAGGCCTGACTGCTGTCTTCCTGAGTCTGTCTTCTGTGAGCACACCTGACCTCCAGGTGTCCCGACTGTAGGTCCAGGGCATCAGTGCAAATCTCTCTGTGCTCAGAAAGTGAGCAGAGTCCCGCCATCGGGTCTTCACAGCCTCAGCTGCCCTGCCGTCGGCACACCTGCCCTGGTGCTTCCCTCCACGCTGAGCAAGGCTCCTGGGCCCCCTGCCTGCTCTTCACTAGACAGCAGCACCACCAGCGTGCACCTGCACAGCAGAGCTGCACCTGGGGAACCGCATTTCAGGGAAACACACCTGGAGAAAAAGGCGAGGGAGAGCACAGGCTCCCTGAAGCATAGGCCAGAGAAGATACACACGCAGCAGAGCCGCTTCCCTTGCGGATGGGCGAGAACAGTCTTTATCTCTAGGGCACTACACACAGGCTCCAGGACCAGGCGGCTGAGTGCCAGTCACTCTGGGTGACCTTGGGCTTGTTTCTGACCTCCTGTGCCTCATTTTCCTTCTCTGTAACATGGGAATAGTGATAACAATAACAATAATAATAGTAATAATAATAATACCTTCTTCATAGGGTTGTAAGAATTTAAAATATGAATGCACGTAAGCACGCAGAGGGGAGCCTGACATCCTAAGCCCTCAATAAATCCTGGCTATTTTTAGTTTTATTAACAAAAGCCAGAATGAACAGACTTGGGTGAAATTTATATGAACTGAAATGTTAGTCCTGATGGGTTTTGCTCATTCAGTAAAATGTTTCTCGGGTGCGTCCGGTGTGTCAGGCACTGTTTCTGGAGCTCTTGAGCCCCCAGATGCCCAGCTACAGATGTCGTCTTCAGAAGCAGTGAACTTCCCATCGCTGGAGGTTTCAAACAGACGTTTTCACATGGTACGAGACAGTGGCCAATGAAAAGAACATTGTATGAGAGTGTACATATAGGCAGAGTCATTCTAGTTTTTTTAAAAATGAAGAGACATTATTATGGTTATTATTATTATTATCATTATCATTATTGTATACTTAGGGATATAAATTAATCCTCAATGTGGAAGTTGATGCTTACATTTACACACCAAAGTGCCGGTCATGTTGCTTTATTCAGTTCTGGCTCCCTGGTGCCTGCCAGAGTACCTGGGGCACAGCTGGCTTCACAGGCTTGTTTACTGCATTAGTGAATACAAGACCAGAGGGCAGAGCTTGGGCCAGAATGAAACGAAGAGGGAGGCTGAATCCCATATAGCAAGCTTTTGAAGGCTCAGCGAACAGGTTGTTTTGCGGGGAAGCACTTCAGTGGGAAAGGATGCTGTTTCAAGTTCTCAACAGTCAAATAGCTGTTAAAAAAAAAAAGCTGATGATTATTTAGAAAAAAACAAAGTATCCAAAAGAGGCAGGCTAACTTCTTCCTGATTTGGCCAAGTGGTCACAGAGAATCTAAGAATGGACCATGCTGTGTGGAATTTGGAGTAACAACACGGAAGGTGTCCAGGAAGTGGCCGGGAGAGCTGTTCAGGACCCCCTCAAACCACAGCAGAGTTTCTCCCGATGTGGTGCAAGGACCTCCCCTCACGGGACACCCTAGGGACCAGCAAGCAGCCAGTTTCTTGATCCCTCCTCCCACGCCTCCTAAGTCAGACTCTACGAGTGAGACGAGATATACCTGGATAAAATACCAAAGAGGAAATTCACACGGGGACGCACAAGAACAGAACCTTGGAATTCTGTAATTGCAGCTAATAAGCTGGCGCTAACGATGGATAATTGGATGATTTAGTCTTCTCCCCTCAGTGACTTACAGTTACAGGAAGAGATTCTGAAGTCTTAACACCTTCATGTAAAAGACAGGTCCCTGAGGATGGTCCTATGCGGCAGAGGGTCTTTATTCCCGATCTGCTGACAGGTGCATTTTTATCCAGTGCCTCTGGAAAACAGTGCAGTCATGAAATGAAAAGAAATATTTTCTTCTGAGCTGGCTGAGGTTGATAGTAGTAACTGCCATAAACTGCAGAAAGCCTGCTCCTGTTTGGTCCAAACTCTCCTGGATACTTACCCTGACTTGGGCATAAGCTCTTTTTTCACTGTGAGGAGTGATAAAGTCTATCTTGTCCAATATTCTCACATGTAAAATGAGGGAGTCTGCATCCCCATTTACACGTGGAATTTTTTTAATTCAAGGGAGCACACAGAGGAAGGGTCAGGTGTATCAGAACCTCTGGAATAGAGGGAGGAGGAACATATTTAAGGGTAAAAGTCCTGCTAATGGAGATTCTGTACTCTCCACACTGGGCGCCAGAGCCATTTCAAAACCGCTATGAAGTCTTGCTCTTGCCTTTTTATAGAGTGTCTTTGATTCATGGTGCTATTTATGTGCGCCCAGTAAAAAATGAGGAAAATATTACTTGAGGCTTCACTCAGAGCAAAATTCCCCTACAGCTGCCCAATGATTTGAACAAGATCCATTTTAAAGCAGAGTAGGGTTGTCCTGGAGAATGGGGTTACTGGATCAGGCTTTCTCACGGATTGGCTTTCCATGCATCTATCAAATAACCCTTTCTTTCTAAGGACAGCCCAAGATAAGAGGATGGATTTATGTTAAAACTGCTCATGCTGGAAAATTAACAGAAAATTCCTATCTTACCTTTACATATCCGTAGGGCATTTGGACAGTTACAGAAACAGGATTTCCCACTTTGTCTTGGTAGCTAATTCTGAAGATCCCAAGGAGAGGCTGTGAGGAACACATAATCTCTGAAGAGCATGGCTTTTACTCAGAGTGTTCTTGAAAGAAAAGCATGAGAGTTTTGTTTCTTTTTATTCCATTAACTTGTTTTGTAATAATACATCCACTTTAAGTAGACAATGATTTTTAAAAGACTTTACTTAGCGTGACCCAGCACGCACATATTCTCAGGGAAACTTGGTAATATAGATGCACAGAGCCATCCAGCCTGAGAATTTTTTAAAAAATTTATTTTACTGCTGTATAGTTGATCTACACTGTTGTTAATTCCTGCTGTTCAGCAAAGTATACATATCTATACATTCTTTTTCATATTCTTTTCCATTATGGTTTATGCCAGGATATTGACTATAGTTCCCTGTGCTGTGCAGTAGGACCTTGTTGTTTATCCATCCTACATATAATAGTTTGCATCTGCTAACCCCACATTCCCACTCCATCCCTTCCCCACCTCACCTCCCCCCTGGCAACCACTAGTCTGTTCTCCATGTCTGTGAATCTATTTCGTAGGTAAGTTCATTTGTGTCGTATTTTAGATTCCACATATTAGCGATATCACATGATCTTTGTCTTTCTCTGTCTGACTGACTTCACTTAGCATGATCATCTCTAGGTCCGTCCATGTTGCTGCACATCAGCCTGAGAAGTTTTCAGTCCATATCCAACGCAGTGATCTTTCTCCATGACCTGCATCACCTTCACACAAAAGCCAGGGTAGTGCTTTTTACAGATAATGTGGATTATGTTGGACCGCTACTGAAGGTCTTCTAATGATGATGATGATGACGACACAGAATGCTTAATATACACCAGGCACTGTTCTATATTCTTTGCATATATTAAATTTTCTCACTTCTCACAACTCCCTAGGGTAGGTGCTATTATTATCCCCACTTCATAGATGAAGGTACTGATGTGCACATCTGGGAAGAGGTGGGGTTAGGGTCCCATTCAGGCAGTCTGGCTCTTTACTGCATCACATTGCTTCTTGCAGACCTTTGAACAAAATACAAAGTCCTTAGCAGGTCCTGATGGGCCCCTGTGTGGTCTGATCCTTGACTTTCCCCTTAAACTCATCTTCTACCTTCTTCTGCATCACTCTTACTCTTCCTTGAATCACCAAGCTCATTCCCAACTCAGAGCTTCTGAACTTAGGGGGTCCTTCCACTGTGAAGTTGGTTGTTCCTCTCGCAATCTTCACCTAGCTTGTTTTCTCAGTGAATCCAGGTCAGGGCTCTGCTCAGATGTCACCTCCTCAGAGAGGCTTCTTGCCCAGTTATTTAAAAAAAAAAAAAAGATTTCCTGTTATAACTCAATTTCTTATTCTGCTTTATTTTTCTTTGTACCACTTCAGCTAGTTTTATTACATATGTATTTATTGTCTGTGTCTCCTCTAAAATTTGATAATAATGCTGCTTTCAGTAAATCATCACTGAGTGTTTTCTATGTGCCACGAAATAGAATATTTCAAATATGTTACATATTTATGTGTATGGATTTACTTTATTATCACACCTTCCCTAAGTGATAAGTTACAGGAATAGGTCCCATTGTATAGAAGAGGAAATTTAGGCATGGAGAGCTCACGGACTGGCTCAAGGAGTCCCAGGTAGTGAGTCTTGCAGTGAGGATTCAACCCCAGTGAGGCGGACTCCAGGGTCTGGCAGGTCCCTCCTCCACCCGCAGTGCTAAGGACAGGACTTGTGCTGAGCGTCAGCTGGAGGAATAAATCAGCTGTGTTGATAAATGGCCCTGCTACCCACCCGGTCCTGCAAGATGGGCCAGAATTACTCCTTGAACCCCTTCACCAGCGCCCCCTCCACACTGCGTCAAATTTCAAGTCCTATCAATTGGGACTTTCTCCTCCTCCTCGGGTCCTTCGGGTCCTCTCCAAGCCCACTGACATCACTCTGGTCAGGCTCAGTCTTCTTTCCTGGGCCCAGCCTCCTCCCCAGCCTCACTCGCTTCACGCTCCAGCCCTCGTCACTCCCATGGACACTGTCGTAGCAAAATCAGACCTTCAGGGGCTGCCCCGCCGGTGTCCCATGGATGTGCTTTTAGGATACTGCACGTCATCCCAATTTTACTATTTAAATATTTTCAAGCTTTTTTAAAAGAGGCAGTGAACCACATGTTCATGCCGTTGTTTCAATGAGTGTTTACACATGGAAGACCCATCGAAGAGCACAGAACGGCATCTACAGTCTATCTGGGTTCAACCCTGGTTCCACATCTTTGAAACTGAAACAAGTGCCCGGTGCCTCCGTTTCCACATACGAAAACGACAGCAAGAACGGAATGGCTCTCACAGGGTCCCCTTGAAGATTCAGTTAGGTGATGCAAGTCCCCTACAAGCAGTAGTAGTGTTCAAATATCAGCTCCTCTCCTCCTCCTTATCCATCCCCATCCTCAACTTGTGCCGGCGTTTCCTGTTCTCTGTGCCCATGTTTCAACAGTGCGCCATTGCGGGACTGACTTAGCAGATGTACCCGTCTTTAATCCGGCCCGGCAGGCACAGAGCTGATCACATGACACCGTGCCCACAGGCACCCCCTCGTAGCACCGTGGCCAGGGGCCTGGATGCCAGGTGGGGCTGCTGTGTCACTCAGCACAGGGCTGTGGTATGACATGAGAACAGACCGCGTCCCAGGTCATGATAATCTGGTTGTGTGTGATTTCAGCACTGCTCCAGCTCCCCATGCTTCACAGTTCGCTTTAATATGCATGAGGAAGAGCATGTGTTCAATATAATTAGAGACGGAGCTTAGAAACTAAAATTGATCCCGAACTTTTCTTGCGGAATCAATTTTAGAACTCTTGAGCAATATCAAGGCAAATGGTGATCATGGGGGGATTAAAATAAAAACAGCACCAAAGACAATGTTAGGGGGGTGGGTAGGAGCAACCAAGTATTTATCACACAGATACAAACAATGGTTATTGGAAATGTTCAATATCTTGTGCAATCAGAAAAAAAAGCTTATCTAAGCCTCTGTAGCTCCTATTTCAATCCTGCATGTCAATCATAGCTTGACATGGTTTCATGGATTTTCTTTAGCAAATGTTATGCACTTGAAATACATAAACTATATTATAGTAACAAAATCATGCTTACATATGTTACCGACTTGCCTTCCATATGAGACTGAGTGGAGGGGATCGGGGCCGGGGGAAGATGCGGCTCCACTGCCTAAAAATAATTCAGTGTGATAAAATTCAAACATGGCTCCACACAGGAAACTCAGAGCTGGTTCCAGGGAAGATTTAAGCTGAGGTTCATTCATGCAGAGTCACCAGCAAATACCCAGAGATTAATGTCAGCACTGGGGATAAGTTTACATGTGGAGGTTCTGTGGGTTTTGAAGAGAAGGCAGCCAAGGATGGCTGGGGCCCCATGAACACCTAGGCTGAGCCTAGGTGAAGATGCCTGAGGGGGGCAGCCAGAGAACTGAGAGAAAAAACAAGGATGGGATTGGATTTGAAGGAGGGAGTCTCAGTCCGCAGTGCTAAACATTTAGAGAGAGTATTTTTTTTTTCTTAATTGAAGTATAGTTGATTTACAATGTTAATTTCTGCTGTACAGCATAGTGATTCAGTATATATATATATATATATATATATATACATATACACATACATATTCTTTTTCATATTCTTTTCCATTATGGTTTATCACAGGATTCTGAATATAGTTCCCTGTGCTATACAGTAGGGCCTTGTTGTTTATCCATTCTGTATATACTAGTTTGCATCTGCTAACCGCAAACTCCCACTCCATCCCTCCCCCACCCCCTCCTCCCCCTTGGCAACCACAAGTCTGTTCTCTATGTCTGTGAGTCTGTTTCTGTTTAGTAGGTAAGTTCATTTGTGTCACATTTTAGATTCCACGTATAAGTGGTATCATATGGTGTTTGTCTTTCTCTTTCTAACTTCACTTAGTATGATAATTAGAGAGAGGTTTTTGATACAGAGTAGGAAGCATCCAGTAGCTGGACATTTCTAAGCTTTATCTTCAAGGTCTTTGAAATAAAACTTTTCAAGTTTTCCCCTGACACACGCCCTGGCTCAGCCTGGGCTATTTCCCGTTTCCCTCAGGAAGTAGTTGCCTTTGCTTGTTCTGTGATACCTACCAGATGTGCTTAGCCCACCCCCTCTGTCTTTTCTTGTTTATGTCCTACTATATTACCAGATCATCACATTCCTCTTCCTATTTACACAAGCTTTTTATCTTCCACGTAAGAGTGACCTTGCTTCTTAGAACCTTCCCATATTTTATCTGAACATTCTTTGTAATTCTTACTGCTTATTACCATGTATTCATGTTGCATGGGCACCAGCGTTCCCACTAGTGTGCAGGCACCTAGAGGTAGGACATTTTATGCGTCTCCCTTTGTATGTCCTCCCCTTTGCTTCTTTGCTCCTACTTCTCCTTTAGTACTCCTTTAGTACTTTTCTTGAAGTCCATTTCCCCCAGGAAGCCCCCCCTGAACTGGCTGAGTGCTGGTGCCTTTGGCTTGTGGCAGTCATCATGGTGTGCATGTATTCCTGTGAAAACCACTTGACTCCTCTCTTGGTCCCTGCAGCCTAGGACTCAGTGAAGGTGGGGACCATGCTGTTATGACTCCTTTCCATTCTTAGCGTGCGGCCCAGTACCCAATGCCTGGTATCCATCAGGGACAGCACTCATGTGCTATAGATAAGGAGACATTGCCTCTATAAAATTGTAGCCCTGAAGATCCAGTGTCAAAGCCACCGTGGGAACCTGCATGCCAGGTTCCTAGACCAGTACCCTTCCTACTAGACTAGACTGTTCTCACCTTGGAGCACAGTCTGAGAAACCCATCCCCTGGGAGCCTTTACTGTTTTTGGGTGTCAGTCTTCCTTGGGCTTGTGCATTTGAGGAGTCTGGGCAAAGGGCTTCTAACCAAAGGGATGAACCAGCCATCCTGGGATTTTAGAGTTGCATCAGGAGTTGTGAGGAACTATTGTGATCTAAATCTTTCTGGTTAGTTCATTTTCATTGAGAAAAGACTCCAAAGATCATTGCCTTGAAGTCATTGAAATAGGAACCAGAGAAAATAGACTTAAGTGCAAAATACATCAGAGTTTTAGGGCCAAAAGGAACTTTAAAGATTAAGTGGACACAAAGCACCGAGCTGATCTCCCTGTGCTATGCGGCTGCTTCCCACTAGCTATCTATTTTACATTTGGTAGTGTATATATGTCCATGCTACTCTCTCACTTCATCCCAGCTTACCCTTCCCCCTCCCTGTGTCCTCAAGTCCATTCTCTACGTCTGCATCTTTATTCCTGTCTTGCCTCTAGGTTCTTCATAACCATTTTTTTTTTTTTTTTAGATTCCATATATATGTGTTAGCATACAGAATTTGTTTTTCTCTTTCTGACTTACTTCACTCTAGAGGGGTGGGATAGGGAGGGTGGGAGGGAGATGCAAGAGGGAGGGGATATGGGGATATATGTATACATATAGCTGATTCACTTTGTTATACAGCAGAAACTAACACAACATTGTAAAGCAATTATACTCCAATAAAGATGTTAAAAAAAAAAAAAAAGAAGGTACCAGTAGGCATCATGCAAAAAATAAATTAAAAAAAAAAAAAAAAAAAAGATTAAGTGGAAACCTTACAGACCCACAGTCATTAAATGAATTGACCGAGGTTGCTAGTCAATGGAAAAGCTGCTATTTTAATTCAAGAACTTGAAATCTAATGAACATTTTGACCGTAAATGATTGTTTTTGCTCCATTATGAAAAAGGCCCTCCATTTGCAGTTTGAAGAGTCAGAAATTCATTTAAAATTCCTGAGTTTTAATTTCCCCTGGGGAAGAAGAGGCCTGTTTTTTGTTGTTCAACCAAATGGCTCAAACAGCATGAAGCTCCTAGAATGGTAAGTGGCACTCTTGAAGCAGTTGACTTTTTGGATTCTATACTCCCTTTCTCTGTCGACAGTGACCTAATTTTCCTAGGGAAGTGTCCCTCTTCCGTCTTCTCAGCGGTGTGGCCTATTGATTCCCAGCTCCAGGCCTGGCTTTGATGGGCTCAAACAATCAATATATGCCTGGGTCCTGGACAAGGACCTCCAGGGAGGGACCTGTCTTCTCTCTGTAGCCTCCTGGTTATTGGGGTGCTAGGATGATAATTCTGAGACTGCTGTGCCCATGGTCCCATTGGATGAAGAGCCTTGGGATGTCCACTGAACAGTCAAAGGGATGTGGAGAAAGAGAAAGCAGAGAGGGATTCAGGGTTTTGAGTTTCATCCCTTGGCCAAGGAATCAAGCCATACCTGAAGCTAGAGCTACTATTGGATTGAGAAGTTTTCTTTCTTGTTGAAGACAGTTTGAACTTTCTGGCCCTTGGAACAGCTGTCTCATGAATACAGATGTTTAATAAGAATTTCCTTAATTCCTCTTAATTTAGAGTAAATGTCTTTGAAGACTAGAGTAGACAGTGTGATGTCCCATAGTCCACCTTACTTTAAGAATCACTGATTTAGTTCCGTAAGGACCTGCCAGACACAGCTTTCTCCACCAACAAGATTATCACCCCCCGAGGTTGGGGAATTTGATGTAAGTCTTGGTCGCGTCCGTATTCTCCTGCAGCACTCGGCACAAGTAGGCACCCAATAACAGTGCATTTAATGGATGAATGAACAAACTTAATTTGTTTCCCACAGGGTTCACAGGAGCTAATGGTAGAAGAGAGAATAATAAAGGAATCAACATTAATTGGCCATCTCATTAATTTGCTGCATAAGGAACACCACTCTGTCATTTTAAAAATTTCAGTATTTTATGAATTGGATTACATAAGTGATCTATGACTAAATTCTCCTTGAGCACGTTACAAATATTTTTTGTAGCCACTATCCACATGCGAGACCCCACCCATCCCCAAAGAAACCATGGCTAACTTGCGGGTATACATTCTCTGCATTTCATTTCATGTTCTACTCACCAAGAGATAATGGGTAGATTTTTTTTTTTTCTTACTTTAACAAAGTCTGTTCACATATGCAGTTGGAGACCGAGGTGTGCTGTGGTCATCTCACACCTGCGCCTGAGAGTTGATTGTGTTCATCACTTCCCAGGTTTGGTGACTTCATGTGGGTAGCTTGAAACTGGCCATGGAGGGGGTGGAGGACTGTTTGCACCAGGAAATCAGTAAACATTACAAATCAGTTCTGTTTGGAAGCCAGTTTTTAGACTTGTGCTGGCACGCCACTGTTCGGGGGGCATTTGTACACAATGACGACTCAGACAACATTGCTGTGCATGCCTCCTTGTGCGAATGTGTGAGGACCTGCTCTAGATGACAAAAAGCCCTGTTGCTAAAGCATCCATCGGGCGTGCAGATTTAAATGAAAGAAAACTACCAGAAGGCGTTTCAAGGTTCCAGTTCAAACTTCCACCAGCAGTTCATGAGGATATTTCCCTGCACAAATCTAGTATCTTGTTTTGTCTGCATTTCCCTAATCACTTTCCTTTCATGTGTTTATGAGCTATTCTTATTTTCCCTTTTATGAGTTTTCCATTTACAACCTTTGCTGCTTTTTTTGGATAATTTGCTCCTTATTGATGTAATTTTGTCTCCTACCTCCTGCCAAACACAGCTTTGCTCACGATTCCTTGATGTATCGTGTAGAAAATATCTTCTCCTAGTCTGTAGCTTGTCCTTTATCTTTGTTTTAGACAAAGTCATGCTAACCTTTGGAGTCTGATGTTTCAAAGCTTTTGCTTCGCAGCTTAAGTTGAGCTTTCCTGTCAATCCTACAAATAGGGATGTATTCTTCCCAACAATCTATGGTTATAATCAACATTATTCCCAGTTATAGCTGGGGAAACTGAGGCTTAGGGAGAAACATGGTGGGATTGGGATTTGTATCTGGGTCTGTTTGGCTTCACCATCATTTTCATGTGAGCTGGTGTTCCATGCTCCTAATGGGGTGTAACCTCAGGGGTCCTGTATCAGCAACTCCACACACCTCCCTGCTGACTCAGCCTGCCCTGGATCTCCATCTTGTAATTGGATGTGTTTCACTCACATAGACTTTCCCTGCCTGGATCTTCTTGTCACACACGTGGTTCCCCTGAGCTGGCCTTAAAATGGCACCAGGTCAGCTCTCCCTACAGATCTCATGTCTGGTCCATAAATAATGTCTCCTTTGCCTCAACAAATTCTGAATGTCTAAGCTTATCCCAATGCATTAACCTCTCTCCTGCTGCATGGAGTGGCCTTAATTTTCTGAGGAGTCAAACATGCACTGGTCCTCTGGTCCCCGAACTGGAGGGGTCTGTATTAAGCTGTTTAGGTAGGCCCTCCGTGCTTGGATGAAAGGAGGTGACACCTCTTTTCTCTCCTCCATTGGAGGTGGTGTAAATAGAGACTGACTTCATAGCAACAGCTTTCTCCAAACATCCGTATGTTTGTTCTCTCTAAAATTCTTTCTTCCCTCTCTACCTGATGCCACGTCACTCCTCTAATCTAACTGAGGAATTTAGAGTCGTGATTCTCATCCACTCCCTTTGTGAGCCTTGCTTTTGAGTCTAGCCCTTCACATTGGTTTGTAGGGTCTGTTGTGGCCACTGTCAAACTTCAGTTTTAATAGCCCGTAAGATGCCTCTTTTCACCTTTAGGTCATACACTTCCCGCACCCCAAATTAAGTGTGCCATATTCCCTTCCGTTTCTCTTTTTGTAGCATTTATGATGTCATAAATGAATGATTACTTGAGCATTTCTTTCCCCCCCCCTTACCACAGTGTAAGTCCTAGGAGGACAGAAACTTGCTTACTGCCATGACTCACACACCTGCTATCACAGCTTTGTCACTCAGTGCTGAGGTGTGGAGTCCATGGACTGATGGATGGTTGAAAGAGTGAGTAGGTGGATGACAAGAATTTCACATCACTTCCAGACCTCATTGAAAGATGCTTTCCCTTTCATCTAAATTCTGTTTGAAAGCTTCACCTGAGCACACGTTCTCCAGTATTGATTGCCTTGGTTTAGAGCAGTTTGGGTCAATATTGTTAAAGTTTAAAGCGCGAGAAAAGTCATGGCTCCTGAAAATGAACGTTCTTGTTTATCTTCATTGGAGTCAATGCACTTTGCCTCAGCCTTCTGAAATATGTGCCAGTGGATGACCCATATTTTCATGGATTGGTAGCAATGGCACTAATAAATTTCTATTGATGTTGCAACTGACTATACCAGGCACTGTGCTAGGTATTTTGTAAATACTGTTTTATCAATTCTCATAGCAGTCTTTGGAGAAAAGTATCTCTGTTTCCATTTTCAAAGGAGGAAACCATCTCAGAGTTTATAAATCAGTGGAGTCAAGGAGTTGGGTGTTTCTGAATCATTGCCACAGTTGCAGTGCTAGTTTTGTTTCAAGTGGATAACTCGTTTGATGATTTTTTGTAATCAGATGAGAAGGAAATGATTTTTTAAAAGATATTAAAAAGTCAGTAGGTTAGAGTCTTTATCCATTTTTTCAAACCTAAAAATATATATTTTAAAATTTCACATTCAACAAATATCTATCAAGCAGATAGTTCTGTTGGAGCGAAAAGGGCCTGTCTTTCACAGAAGACTTGGTCTAATGTAGGAGATTATTCTAACAGTCAAAGCCATTTTTTTTTTTTTTTTTTTTTTTTTGGTGCTCAGTAAATATTTATTGGATGAATGGGTGAATCAGTCAATCAATCAACCAATCAACAAGAGAATGCCACAGGCCACAGTCACCCATGCTATTTGATGATGCTGGGTTAGTCAAAGCCATTTTTACACCAACTAATATCACAGTACTCAGAGAGATGCCTTGTGTTATGAGGGCTTGTAATCATGGGTTTGACAAGGTCTAGGGCGATGAGAGAACACTCTCTGGGGAAAGAGATGGGTGAGCCGAAGTTGGCATGATCCACAGGGAAGGGAAGGGCCACTCCAGGCAGAAGGAGCGGCATGGGCAAAGGTGATGCAGTGACAAAGGGGGACGGCAGGCCACTGTGGCTGCGGAAGAGTGAACAAGGGAGCCTGGAACGAGATGAGGATAAACAGGGGCAAATTGGCTTTGAGGACTGTATTAGGGCAAAAAAGTGTTTCCTTTATCCTAAAAGGAATGGAAAGATACTGAAGGATTTTGAGCAGGGGAGCAGCTTGATTCTATTTGTGTACTGAAAATATGCTTCCTTGGAAATATTGTAGAGAGACATATCAGAAGCAAGGTTGAACAGAACAAAGGCCATTGAGCCGTCCAGCTGAGAAGCCAGGTGAGCCTGGGCAGGTTGGTTGGTGGTTGAGATGGAGAGATGAGGGCTCACACGCAGAAGCTGGAGGGAGACGGTGACTCTCAGATTTCTGGTTTACATGACAAGGTGGCTCATAGAGCCATTTACTCAGATAAGGAATGTTGGAAGAGAAACCAGCATTTTAGCTTTTTTTCCCCCCTCTAGTGGTGGTTTGAAACATGCTAGGTATGTGCTGCCTTTGAAAATCCAAACAGAAGATCTCAAGTAGGCGACTGGACTTCAAGGTCTTGAACGTAGAGGAGGAGTCTGGGTTAGACACATGGATTTCATTGACTGGCTATGTACCGCATTCCGTTTTATGTACAGGACTTGAAGAATGCATAAAACAGGCCAATTTAGTGCTCTCATAGGGCTTACATTCTGGTTGGAAGAGAAGACAGTCAATATGACTCCAGCAGTAACTTAAGTAAAAACAAACCGTTGTAAGGGAGGTGGGGAGTGACACTGAGGGCAGCAGGGAGGTGACTTTGATAAGGAGGCAGACGAAAGCTACCCTAGAGTCAAGAGGAAACTAGTGGAACTTGATTTCACAGAGGCCACGGGAAGAGGATAGTTCAAGGAGGAAGCATTGACCGACATTGCAGAAAGTTTCTGAGAATTCAAGTACAACGTGCATTAAAACTTTCCTGGACATCTTAGTGACAGCTAGCGCGTTCATCACCTGATAGGAGCTCTTTGGGTGGTGATAAAAGTTCAGAAACTAGATTTTGGGGGCACTGAAGCGTGAGTAAAATGATGGAGAAATGGAGACAGCCAGTAGAGGCATCCTTTGGGTAAGCGTCACTGCTCAGGCAAGGAGGGAGAGAGAGCGGTAGCCAGGAGGGCTGAGAGTTTTGGCTTTTGTATGTATTTTAGTTCTAACGAGAGAAAGTTGACTTCGCTTAAAAGCTGTTGGATATATATGGACTCTAAAAAAAAAAAAAAAGTTCTGAAGAACCTAGGGGCAGACGTAGAGAATGGACTTGAGGACATGGGGAGGGGGAAGGGGAAGCAGAAGCGGAAGCTGGGATGAAGTGAGAGAGTGGCATGGACATACATACACTACCAAATGTAAAATAGCTAGCTAGTGGGAAGCAGCCGCATAGCACAGGGAGATCAGCTCGGTGCTTTGTGACCACCCAGAGGGGTGGGATAGGGAGGGTGGGAGGGAGACACAAGAGGGAGGAGATATGGGGATGTATGTATATGTATAGCTTCACTTTGTTATACAGCAGAAACTAACACACCATTGTAAAGCAATTATACTCAAAGATGTTAAAAAAAAAAAAAGCCGGGCTTCCCTGGTGGCGCAGTGGTTAAGAATCCTCCTGTCAATTCAGGGGACATGGGTTCAAGCCCTGGTCGGGGAAGATCCCACATGCTGCAGAGCAACTAAGCTCGCGTGCCACAACTACTGAAGCCCGCGCCTCTAGAGCCGGTGCTGCGCAACAGGAGAGGCCACCGCAATGAGAAGCCCGTGCACCACAACGAAGAGTAGCCCCTGCACGCCGCAACTAGAGAAAGCCTGTGCGCAGCAACGAAGATCCAACGCAGCCAAAAATAAAATAAATAAAATAAATAAATCTTTAAAAAAAAAAAAAGCCGTTGGGAAGGATCTAGTTTAGGAGAAGTTAAATACGTAAAATAAAGAAGGGAAAATCATTACAGTCATTAAAAGTTTACTTTTTCTCAGTCCCAGTCCTATGGCTGCTGAGATGAACTACATGACTGAATCCCAGGAAACTCAAACAGACATTAAATAATGAGGAGGTGAGGTGTGATCGCGAGGCATGTGATGCCGTGGCACCCAGCATGCAGTGGGGGAGGCCGACTCTGCCGGGATGTCCCAGAGGAGAGCTGCCCCCATCTCCTGCCCCCAGCTCATGCCAGGTGGGTGATGGCGGCTGTGGTGCACATCAGCAAGTTTGCACGATCACCTCTGTGCCAGAGTGGGGACGTGCAGAAAAATGAGCCTGAGAGAAGAGGCTATCTGGTAATTGAATCTAAATCTGCAATAATTGATTCTGAGGACACAGGCCTAGGTGTGCATTGATTTTGGAGCCCACTGGCCAAGCCTTGGCTGACACCCAGGCAGGTGCTGCTGCGACTTTCAGATGCTGTTTATAGAATTTGCTCGGACACAAAGGCATTGAAACAGCCTTGCAAACAGTCCTTCAGTGCCCCGGCGAGCACCAAGGGAGGGCGTTGAGGGGCAGGAGGAAGAGCCCTGGACTTGGAGGCTGGATTCTAGTTTCCACTGCTAGTTCTGCCCTTGGGCTGGATTCTCCATCTTCTTGAGCCTCCCAGTTCCTATCTGTGAAATGGGTTTACAGAACTATGTGATTTCCTTTTAGCTAATAGTCCCCACATGGATGTGTGGATTCTCAGACTTAGGATAGCGGCTCAGATGAAAAAGGAAAATTTGTCTTCCTCACTGAGGACTCAGTCTACCTTTGGAGATAACCAGGCTAATGCTCTACCTATTACTTTGCCAGAGTCTTATTGAGCACCTGATTTATTCAAAGCACTCACCTAGGTCACAGGGAAGACACTCAAATGACCATCCTATTGTCTGTGCTTTCAAGTAGCTTGTAGAACAATGCGGGGGGGGGGGCATGTGGGTGAGGATAAGGTGATTCCAAGCTGAATAAAGTAGAAGGTGGAATATACACAACAAAGGTGTGAACATGGATAAAGCGCACTGTTAATAAAAATAATGACGCCAATCACTATCTTATCCAACTTTCACGATAACGCTTTAGAAGAAGAGGTTTTTATGGTTAGTTTACACATGAAGGACATTAGGCTCAAAAAGCATAAGTAATTTGCAAGTGGAAAAATCGAAAACGCTAATTTGAAAAGATGCACGCACCCTAATGTTCATAGCAACACTATTTACAATAGCCAAGATATGGCAACAACCCAAGTGTCCATGGACAGATGAATGGATGAAGAAAATGTGAGATATATATATATATATATATATATATATATATATAACGGAATATTATTCGGCCATAAAAAGAATGAAATTCTGCCATTTGCAGCAATGTGGATGAACCTAGAAAATATTATGCTTAGTGAAATTAGTTAGAGGAAGACAAATACTGTACTATATCGCTTATATGTGGACTCTAAAAAAAATAATACAAACAAATGTATATAGCAAAACAGAAACAGATTGACAGGTATAGAAAATAAACTAGTAGTTACCAGAGGGGAGAGGGAAGGGGAAGGGGCAAGATAGGGGTATGGAATTAACAGATACAAACTATTATATATAAATACATAACTAACAAAAATATGCTGTATAAAACAAAGGAATTATACCCATTATCTTGTAATAACCTATAATGGAGTATATACTATATGCTATACTTCAATAATTTTTTTTAAGAAGACTAAATGAAAAGTAATAGAAATTACAAGTGAATGGGGAGTCTGAACTTGAATGCAGAGCTGATTTCAGAGCCTGGGCTACTTGTAACTACAATGAATGGGAAAATCTCCATGAAGAGGTGACGTTTGCAAGGAGACACAGGTCTTTGAGGTGAGGATGAGGCTATCAATTCATTAAAAAAAATATTAATTGTGTTCTTTTACGCCAGGCTCCTTGCTAGAAGCTAAGAATGCAGTGGTGAGTGATGTATTCTGCAGGCTCGGAGGAGAGTCACACAGAACCGTAACTGCACGACAGGTGGTCTAAGTCAGCTGCTGCAAACTGCTCTGGGATCAGGAGAGGGAGCAATGGTCTCTGCCTGGGGCATTGAGAGGATGTCTGAAGAAGGGACAAGACAAGCAGGGTCTATGATGAATGAGAAGAAGAAAGCTTAGTGGGAAAAAGGTCATAGGAAAAAGAATATTCAAAAAATATTTATAGATTACCGACTTGGAGCAAGCACTATGCTAGGACCTCTGGAAATTATCAATAACATAATTTGTATTAGTTTTATTAGCTTTTATTTCTAATCAGAAATAAACTTGTATTTGACATGGTAGAAGTCACTCTCAGCCAGTATCTCCCTCCCCCAAAAATAATTAAGAAAGTAATTAGAACGTTGAAAAGTAGTGTTCATTTTAACGAACCGTAGACATTGCTTCCTGTGATCTAATTTGGTACTCATGACAATACCATAATTAGAGATGATAGCTGCATTTTACAGAAAGCAAAGTGATGAAAGGAACATCACGTCCTTGTAATAGGGAAAAATCGAGACACTAACCCAGACCTCTTAGCAATGCCCCTCCCCTCCAAGTCCCAGTGGCCTAAAAAGTTCTCTGACATTCCTCACGCCATCTTGCCATAGCTCTGTAATTGACCAAACACCCATTGATCACCTGTGATGGGTTATAAGTGCACGATTCAAAAGGTGAAACTATTGGGGGAAATCATGACATTTATTCATGGGAAGAGAATGATAATGGCCTTCTTCAAGAACAGGGACTGTCTCATGTCCGCAGATCCATCACGGACCCTGGAATTCTCAATATTTTTGATGAATGAGGTGTAAGTGTGTTGAGGGGGTACAGTCAGAAATGGAGCATCTTCCGAATGCCGAGTGAACGTGTAGGATCCACATTCCCTCTAGGCTGCGACGGTCAGAGAAAGCTGCTGAAGGGGAGAGTGAAGTCGGCCAGGAAGATGGGGAGGGATCAGATCCCAGCTCAGTTCCTCAGGGTCCTACTCCCTGAGGTGTCAGCACCCCGTGAGTGGGTGGTTACCAAACACTCCAGCTGTGCTGAGACTGGTCCGGTTGTAGGCTGGAGCTAAGAAGTTCAGATCAAGAAATATCTCAGAGTTGGGTCAGGGCATGGGGTAGACACCCTTGTGTCCTGCATTTGCTGTGTGGGAAGTTGAAGGTCAATTACTAGGTTCAGCCACTGCCAGGTCTGAGTCAGGGTGACCCATCAGAGTCTAGGACTCTAAGGTATGCAGACCAACTTTGAGAGCCTGGGGGTATCTAGTGATGGAGATGGTTTGTGTTGGAGAGAGGAGAGCTGGCCCTGGGGTAATTTCCAGGTCCACGCACAGATGCTTCTGTGACACTTGTTGCAGATGCACAGCAGAAGGAAAAGATGCTGATGCAGGGAAGGGGGCAGTAGCGGCTGCAAGGCCACCCATGTCCTGGAGGACAGGTGCTCAGGTTCCTCTGGGCTGACACTGAGTTTAGAGGGAGAAGGAGTGAGACGAAAGCATGGGACTCTGAGAAGCAAAAAAATAACCCTTCTAGCTGCAGGGACAGGTCTCAGCAGAGACGCTGGGCTGACCTGCACGTGGTTTGGAGAAAACATGTGCATTTTAACGAGGGGCGATGTTCAGCCAATGCATCTGGAAGGAGCAGTTGTCGGGGTAGCCACTGCCCTCAAATGCCTAAGCTGCCCCCCCTCCACTGGCCAGTTAGCCTGGTCCCTCTCTGAAACCTTCGCATTCCCTGAAGTCCATAAATAAAGGATTTGTGCCTGGCACAGCAGATGGCCTACAGGACCCTGCTCATCCCTGTGCCTGGCACGCATTCTGACTGGTTGGTACCTGTGCTAACCATTTGGGGTATGTGCCCTAACAGACAGGGGTGTAATAGAGGAAGGTGAGGCATCGGAGGAGAGTCCAGGTGAGAATGGCCTTGACTAGGGGGAGCTCCCCTCATTCACGGCTCGGGGAGGGGACAGTGGTGGCTTCAGCTCTTGGAGAGAGTTGGGGCCTGGGGCGCAGCTCTCTCTCTGGACTGGTCAGTCTTGGCTCAGCCGTGGCCATGGGGCTGACCTTCTGGAGGGGACTTCCATCTCCGTGGAAGAGAAAGGCAGAGTGACCACCTGTTCTTACCTACTCAGCAGTGCCTCTCGGCACTCCCTGATATTTTCCTAGCAAGTCACAACTGCCCCCTACATTCTGTGGTCTCCCATTAAGGCCAAGGTCATCTTGGGCTGGAGAAGGGCTCTGTGCTCCTTGGAACATGCCGGGCCCATGACTGGGCGGGGATGCTGCAGCTCTTACAAAGATTTGATTAGCTGCAATTGTGCTATACTTAGTTCTCCTTGGGAAGCATATGGCCGAGGCAGATGGCTCGGGAAAGTCTGAATCACATAAACAGGGCTCTTTGCCTCCCATTTGCTGGGTCTGATGACTTTTTAACAGAATGGGTTTCAGAATTAGAAGGTGGAGCCTTGGTTATACCCCTCTCAGAAAACCCCAGGCTGTATGTTTCAGGCATACTTAGCACTGGCTGTTTGTAAGGGAACAGGATAGGTGTGGATTCCGGGTCATCTTGAGGACATAGCAGCAAACAGATCCCTAGCAGCAAGCTGCTTGAGCCCAGGTTCAGTTCACTTCCACAAATGTTTATTAAACATTGTTGCCAAATTCTCAGTGATGGGACGACTTGGAGCCTTGGTCAGTCATGCGTTTTATAAATATTTGCCTGACCTAGACTTCAGGAAAAGACCTGGCTCTGTGCTAAACCCTCACCTGGGCTACAGGTTCCAAACTGGTCATTTTGGGCCAATTCAACCATAGTAGATAATTTAGATTTTATTCTAAATGCAATGGGGGCAGGGCGGTGATGAAGTCTGGTTTATATTTTATATGAATAGACTAAAGAGTAGTAATAGTAGAAGTAGAAATAAAGTTTTCCATATTCTCTATTGAGAGAAGATTATGAAGTGACCCAGAAGGGATTCATCAGAACCGCATTTTGAATGTAAACCCACAGGATTTATGGAGGATTGGGTGAGAGGGTAAGGGAGAAAGAGGAATCAAAGATGACCAGGAAGGGCTTCCCTGGTGGCGCAGTGGTTAGGAATCCGCCTGGCAATGCAGGGGACACGGGTTCGAGCCCTGGTCTGGGAAGATCCCACATGCTGCGGAGCGGCTAGGCCCGTGAGCCACAACTACTGAGCCTGCGCGTCTGGAGCCTGTGCTCCGCAACAAGAGAGGCCGCGACAGTGAGAGGCCCGCGCACCGCGATGAAGAGTGGCCCCCGCTCGCCGCAACTGGAGAAAGCCCTTGTACAGAAACGAAGACCCAACATAGCCAAAAAAAAAAAAAAAAAAAAATCACCTAGGCCAAGCCCTAAAAAAAAAAAAAGATGACCAGAAAGTATTTTACTCTTTGTGGTTGAGAGATTGGGGGAGCGTGCTCGCCTCAGCAGCACATATGCTGAAATTGGAGCGACATTAGCATGGCCCTTGGGCAAGGATGGCACGCAAATTCGTGAAGTGTTCCATATTTTTGATTCACTTTGTTATAAAGCAGAAACTAACACACCATTGTAAAGCAATTATACTCCAATAAGGATGTTAAAAAAAATTTTATAATACCTAAAAGCAACAGGAGACTGAACAACAACAAAATTAGCCAAAAAAGAAAGAGTACTGTAAGAATGATAATGTAAAAAAAAAATGATATAAAAATGAGGACCATTTTTTCTTCCATTATTTACCAATAATAAAATAACAAGAAGTACTTGATAAAAAAAAAGAGAGAGAGATTGGGGGAGGGACACAACCAAAGGTTCTATATTGGGTATGTAAGTTTACGGTGTGGATTTGACATCGAAGGAGTAATGTCGAGCGGGCGAGGGATCAGGTCCCCTCAGGAGAGAGGTGCAGCTGGAGTCAGGCATTTGAGGGTTCTCAGCTTGTGAGTGGCGTATAAAGTCTTGGAAACAGCAAGACTTAGATGGAGGTCTCCAACACAGAGGCGGGAAGGGCAGGAGGAGCCATCCCAGGGGGAGCAGGGAGAGGAGAGGGAAATCATGAACTTAGCTACTTTCCATCAGCAGGCAGGTGGGGAGGGGGAAGGGGAAGCTGGGACGAAGTGAGAGAGTGGCATGGACATATATACACTACCAAATGTAAAATAGATAGCTAGTGGGAAGCAGCTGCATAGCACAGGGAGATCAGCTCGGAGCTTTGTGACCACCTAGAGGGGTGGGATAGGGAGGGTGGGAGGGAGACGCAAGAGGGAAGAGATATGGGGATGTATGTGTATGTATAGCTGATTCACTTTGTTACACAGCAGAAACTAACACCATTGTAAAGCAATTATACTCCAATAAAGATGTTAAAAAAAATAAAATTAAGATATACAGTGTAAAAAAGAAAAACAAACAAACGAAAAACAAAAAGAAACAAACAAAAAAATAAGGAATCTTCTTCTTGCCACCCTGGTGAGTCAAATCATTGTTGCCATTTTCGTCTGTGAACGAGCTAAGGCTGGGAGAGTTAACATCTCACTCAAAGACTCCCAGCTATAAACAGGGAGATTCCTGAAACTCTGTCTTTCCAGCCAGTGCCCACTGCCCTGCTCCAAGCCCGCTGTCTTCCCAGGATCAAGAAACAATTGAGGATTCCCTTTCCACTTCCCTCGAGAGTTTTGCTAGCAGCTGCTAGGATTCCACTGTGGATAACGTTTCATTGTCGCATCAGCTGCCCGCTTCTCCCCATCCAGCAGTATATTCACTGCCGTTTCTCCGAGAGCACCTGTTAAATGTTAGACTCTGTGCCCGGTACACTCCTAGGTCATCTCTTTCAACCCTCCGAACCCTTGAACTCCCATCCGCAGGTCACAGGGGCAGAAACCGAGGTTCAGACCAGGTAAGTTCCTTGTTCACAGGTGCGCGGTGTACAAATGGCAGAGCCCGGAGGAAATCCATGTCTTTGAACTCCAATCCATTTCTTGTCCTTACAAAAGCGTGAGGGGCAAGGCCATGGACTGGACTCTGTAATTAGAATACAAATGGAAGCACCTGAGACTGCACAGGGGTTAGGACCCCAGTCTTGGGCGACTGGAGTGTGTTAGAGGCGGCCCTCTGGCCTTTTACTTTTGAAATTACATAGCAGTGCACGTTATTGGCTAATAAAGTGTTACCAAGTGCTAGCCTGACTGGGCTCATTCTAATAGATAGGTGAAAAGGGTTTATAATTAAGTAATGAAGGCCACTCAGTGTTGCTGGGAGGATGCTCACGGCTAAGTTACATCAGCAGCCCTTGTTCATTTTCAGGAATTTAAAGGGTATTTTTTTCTTTCCTGTATTCTTTGGTTTAGTTGCCCTCCTTCTGCAAGTATGAATTTCTGCCAGGCCACGGTCTCTGCTTTGTAACTCGAGTTTTCTTGCAGACTAAGATAGGAGTCAGACGTTCTGGGAACTGGAGCTTTCCCCAACATAGGGAACCTTCCAAAAATCATCCCTTTGTATCCCTGCCTTCATTAATAACTAATTAATTGATTGATTCAGTGCATATGTGAATGAGTATAGTACGCAAGGCCTGCTGTTCCATCATGCTAGGACTTCAGTTCTTTTTCTGCGAAACAGAAGTGATGGAGTAACGTGAGCGCAGTGAGGAGAGAAAGAAGTTGGGAAATATTGCACTAAACATTGCAGGCTAGTCCTTATTGTTGCTGTACCATCACCAGTGACTGGTATTATGTCTAACATTGTCTGTGGGGTCCTTTAGTTAAATAATAAATGAGTAAACAAACTCAGAGATGAAAGGATGAAAAGCACATGATTTGGAGTCACCATTCTACCATCTACTGTTGATACATTTGCTGCTGAGGATGTAACTTAACCCAATGATCCTGAGTTCCCTCATGAGGGAAATGAAGACTCTCATACCCAAGGTCAAGTGAGATAAGGAATATAAAGTGCCTGGAACTCAGACCAACCAATCCCAGGCTAACTTTTGTAGAGCAGCGTGAAATGAGCAAAACGGTTTCGAGTCTGTTGCATCTTACAGAGAAGTGACTTTTTCAAACCATAGAGTTATAAGTAACAACATCTGTGCCCAAACCCAGTTTGTTGTACATAATTTGCTCCCTCAATTAAAACTGTTTAAAGTAGCCTATATAAGATGTTTCAAATAATGCAATGTATCTGGAAAGATGAGAAATTTGTTCAGACAAGGAGAAGTCTGTGGAGGTGAACAACTAAGGGACTACTCATCCCTACTCCAAGGATGGATGTTCCAGACAGGAACACCCCACAAGGAACCCTATGATTGTTTTTGTTTTGTTTTCGTTTTACTTTGTTTTATTGAAGTATAGTTGATTTACAATGTTGTGTTAATTTCTGCTGTACAGCAAAGTGATTCAGTTTATGTGTGTGTGTGTGTGTGTATATATATCTATAGATACATATATACATACATTCTTTTTCGTATTCTTTTCTATTATGGTTTATCACAGGATATTGAATATAGTTCCCTGTGCTGTACAGTAGGACCTTGTTGTTTATCCATTCTATAGACAATAGTTTGCATCTGCCAGTTCCAAACTCCCAGTACATCCCTTCCCCACTCCCCCTCCCCCTTAGCAACCACAGGTCTGTTCTCTATGAAGGAACCCTATGATTGTTGATTAATGAATCTGTTTTTTTTTTTTTTGCCTCTATGACTTGATGCATAGCAGGTGATTCATAAGAATTTCATGAATTAATTAATATATTTTATAGCAAAACCCATAGAAACATATTAATCTGGAGTTATGGTTAAGGCTTACACTCATCTCTATGGGCACTAAAACAACATATTCAATATTCCATGTACAGAAGGGTCAAGTAGAAAGTAAGAAAAACATTCGCTTTCTTTCAAATGGCAATAAAAATGACAACTAAAATGCAGCCCTTTATTGATGTATCATCCATCTGATGCGCTTCAAAAATTGAAGGTGCCAGTATGTTCACGACTCTTTGGATATTCTACAAACGGGCTTGTGTCTCTAAATGCCCTGTTGGCAGACCTGCCAGCATGCCTCCCCCGTCTCAAATTGTCCAAGAAACTCTGAGATTCCACAGTGGACCAGGGTCCTTTTCTGAATGCCAGGCTAGGAGAAAACTGGGTTGCTTGGTCCCTTGCTCTGGGCTTCTCGTGGCCGTGCCAGAGCTCCGTTGAAGGTGATTCTCTAGAGTTCTGAGAAGGCTCGTCCTCTCAACGGTAACTTGCTTCCACAAGCATCCCTACAGACCTCGGGGGCACAAGCCTCGGAACCCCAATGCCATTGCTCTACAAAGCACAGCCTTTGTGCCGGGATAGATGGGTCCATAGAGCTTTTCAGGTCCCCGTGTAACAAAATCAACCTTCTGCTTATAAACCCCTTGCCCGTGGGCAACATCCAGAGTCATCATTTCAGGCCCCAGCTTTCTTCAAAGTCCTTCTACTTCCAGGAACAAGTTTTCCATGCCTGATCCACACGGTATGTTAATACCTCCTACATCAGGAAAAGTCTGTCCCAGTGTAACAGACCTCCCCAACTTCCAAACTCCAGAAAAAGTCATCAAGATCTTGGTCTCTTTGCTCCCAGAATTTCCTCCTGTCTCGAAGCAGACTCTTCCACCTGTACTCCTGTGATAGCGTCTCCAGGAAAGGTAGCTGCCTTGATGGAGTCACAGAAGGTCATGCCGCACCTCTCTGCCCTGGCAGTGAGTGTGCAGTGGCCTTACCAGTCTGACAAAGCTTATGTGATACTGAAGGTCACTCTGCTCATTCCCTGGAAAAACAGTGAACACCTGCTTCAGGTGGCTTTTTTCTTCTGCCTACTCTTTGAAACAGTTAGAAACAATAATCAACCTTGGCTTCAAGGTGACTTTCTGTCTGTCCTGTTCCTAGAAATAGCCAGACAGTTATCTAGTGTAAAGAGTCATCATCGTTATCATCTTCATCTTACCAGGAAATCTGCTTGGGATTTGAGAATTTCACAGTTATACATACACCTCTTTAGTTCTCATCTCATCTGAGCCTGACATTCATCACATAAAATAAGCTGGGCGTGACTCTTGCTTCACTTAAGCTGCTATTTACTGTCCTGCCCAAGGCCACATAGCGAGAAAGTAGTGGGGCAAGTCTAGGACACCTATTTTTGCTTTGCTGAAGGAGATCCTGTTCTAAACCATAGAAACTCCAAGGTTCTGACCTTGAGTTGCTCATAATCTGATTTGGCTTTTTCAACTTCCATGAACTCTAATGTTTTGGAAGGTTCTCCCATATGAATGTGGCGTGGGTTCGAAGAAACGTTGTGATAGCTTCTTAGAATCTTTGTTTTCAAATAGCCCAGACCTCACCCAGCCGTCCTCAGGCCTGGAGAGCTGGAAGGGGTCCCCTAGAGTTTTGACTGCTTAGCACAAACCTGATTCTCTGGGGAGCTCCTGTGTACTGGCAGAGCCATGGCCATGTTCCCAGAGTGGGAGTGAGATTCAGTCTACAAGTCAATGCCCATGAGAGCTCCCTGGCTTGGACTCTGGGGTAGAGGGTCCATGTCAGAGAAGCAGCACCTGTGCTTTGTAATCTGTGCTCACGGAGCCCTCTGGGGGCTCTCAGCAGAGGGAAGGTAACTTGAGTTGTAAGCATTTAGAGGCACATAGATATGCAAAGTATTGGTATCACTCATTTGAGGGGAAAGAGGCAGCAGAACCTAGAAGTTTTTTACCCTTGCTTTCTGGTTTGAAGTTCCAGATTAAACTGTTTGGACAATGGGAGCCACTGAAGAGCTCCTCTCTCTCATCTGCTCTGCTCCCTTTTTCCTACTCCCCTCCTCTTCCTTCTATCCCCTTCTCTTGCCCCTCCCACCTTCTTTCCATCAGACTTGTTTTCCCTCAAAGTTCTAACTCTCCTTTCAGATACTCATCCATGGTATCAACCCTGACACATACAAAAGAAGACATATTTAGGAAGACTAATCTACACCTTCTCATTGGACCACTGGTCTGGTCTCCAAACAATAAGTGAAAACAGTCTAAAGATAATCTCGAGGTCTATCCATGTTGCTGCAAATGGCATCATTTCATTCTTTTTTAATGGCTGAGTAATATTTCATTATATATATATGTGTGTATATATATATATATATACCACATCTTCTTTATCCATTCCTCTGTCAGTGGACATTTAGGTTGTTTCTGTGACTTGGCTATTGTAAATAGTGAAGTAAGTCAGACAGGGAAAGACAAATATATAATATCACTCATATGTGGAATCTAATTAAAAATGATATAAATGAACTTATTTACAAAACAGAAACAGACTCACAGATTTCAAAAACTTATGGTTACCAAAGGGTAAACAAAGGGGGGGATAAATTAGGAGCTTGGGATTAATTTACACACACTACTATATATAGAATGGATAACCAGTGGGAACCTACAGTACAGCACAAGGAACTCAATGTTCTATAATAACCTATATGGGAAAAGAATCTGAAAAAGAAGGAATGTATGTATATATATGACTGAATCACTTTGCTGTACACCTGAAACTAACACAACATTGTAAATCAACCATACTCCAATAACATTAAGAAAAAAAAAGTGTCAGAATATTTGAAATAACACTTGGGATATACCAAGACATGTTCTTTTCACCAATGTAAAATTACAAAAGGATTAAAAAAAAAAAAGATGAGTTTGTGATTTCAACAACAACAACAACAAAAAAGGAGTCTAAAGAGAGAAGTGGCTTTTTACCCCACTGCTAGGAAGTGGCAGCCTCCCAAGGTATGAGCAAGGTCTTTTCAGAGTAGAGACAGCAGGCACTGCCCTCACCTCTAGGTGCCCAGAACCTGGTGCGTAAGAGGGTGAGGAGAACGAGGTGTGAACGAGCGCCCTCTGTCTGCCAAGGAAGGTCCTGCAAATGAGCCAGTCATAGAAAGTTCAGGAAGTGGCCTTGCTGAGGGGAGGAAAGGAGGCTTTCCTTCAGAATGTCAGGAAGAGAGCCAGGATAATGAGCAAGGTGTCCAAGTGTGGGCTGTCATTGTTGAAGAAGGGAGAATCCCAGTGGGAACAAAGCAGGCAGGCGCTGTCCCAGTGATGCCCACAACCCCAGAGGGTGTCTTGTGATCAGTGAACCTTCCTTTGTGCCCTACTTACTAGTGATGAGAAAATGCCACAGAAAGTCCCACAGGGCATCAGAAATGCCTTATCCTGGGCTTAATGGGGCACCTTGGGATGCCACGATCTTCTGTAAATACTGCTGAGTCCTGTGATCTAGTTTGTCAATCTCAAAATCAGAGGAGCTCAGTCTCCCATAGATATGTAGCCGGTGGAAACGTATTCAACAGAAAGTGCTACGACCTTTCTCGAAACACAATGAGAAAGTCATCCTACTGCATTTTGCATGCCTAGGACATGTTTGATCTTCAGATCTTGATTTATTTTATCCTCTTCTGTCTACGCTGATCCCAGAAGGTCAGTGTGTGGAGATGCCCATTTTTCACATGGAAAGCTGCTGCTACAAGGAGTGATGTCACTTGCCCAAGAAGGCAGGTGATTGAACTGTTTTGCTGGCTGTCCCTCCAGGTCCTAGACGGCTCAGTATTGCTCTGACCTTCAGAGTATTTACCCCATCCATCCTCTGCCACGTTGTCAGTCTGGCTTATAGATCAACCAGGCCTTGACAGTGATAGAAAAAGGGCTGGTGCAGCAAATAAAAACTGAAGGGCATTTGCACGCAAGGATCACTTCTGTGGAAAAGCCACATCAATTTGAATCCAACAGGTCTAAGTAGGGCTGTGTCAGGCCAGAAATTTTATTTCCTTCACGATGAAGTGCAAATTGGAGCATGAACATCTGTGCAGCCTTGGAAACGACCTGGGATTTTACATTTCTTTTTCCCTACTCTGAAGCTACAATGCAGGTGTTAAGTGTCACTGTGCGTGGGGAGGTGACAGTAACCCTTTGTCCCTGTTTCCAAGGGACTGTTCCAGCCAGCTGGGGACACTGCACAAGGCACTCAAGCCGTTTTCCTTTGCTGGTTGGGCTTTTTAAAAAATTTTCTTGCTTCCCTTTGCAATCACACTATTTCCGTTTTTCAGTAGAGCTTTATAGCATACCTGTCTTTTGCTAGGAAATGGGTGCATTTTATTCATTCACCCAAGACGTCTTTTCTCAGTTGTTAAGTAGGTGGATGTGAGAATGAATCCACACAGCGCCTCCTCGTATAGCGACTGTCATGACACCTCCCTCCTCTTCTTTGAGGCTTGGTCTCTTCATCTGTGGTGAAAACTTACCCTAGCAATTTTCTGTGAGGATTAAGGAAAGAAACACATTTGAAAAGCACTTTGGAAGCTGTGAAATACCACTTGGCCATTATTATGAATGAGTTATCTTTGCTTTATATTATATAAATAGTACCATTATTTATTTTAGAAGGTTTCTATATTTTTCCAACTCTGCAGTTTGTGTGTTAAGTGATTTGGAAGAATTCACCCATTTTCTCGTCATAGTAACCCTGGTCAGTGGATGCAGGAAGATCTCTTAACCTCCTTGAGTAGGTTTATCTTCCTGGAATTCAACTTAACCTTGAGACAATGTTTAGGGATTAGGGTACATCTAGAATGCACTGGAAGACATCGGATTGAACAAGTTCCTTAAAAAACTGGATATCTAATGTAATTAGAATTAGCACATTTATCTAAAACTCAAGACACAGCATCCTTCCTATGTGCTGTGCAAACAACACTTTCAGGAGAGAGAGATTCTGTGGACGCTAGGATATCCTTGTAGAAGGCCAATTTCTGTTTTTATCTCTGCTTTTCTCCTCATTATTTTCAGGAGAGGGGGATTACGGAAGGCTTTATGAAGGAGGGGGTATGTGAGCAGGTAAAGAATTTAGCAGGTACTAATTTCCAGCCAAGGAGCACTGCCCACTGCATGACAAGTGATTTAGCCAAGATCCTATGACTTAGAAAGGACTGAAGAAGGTTCTTTCTGAGATGCCAGCCCGATTCAGTGACCATAAATCTTCTGTGATGGAATCACATTCATCTGTGGCTTTTGGTCTTTGGGAATTGGAATGCAGTTTGGGGGCCACTGTTTGCCTTGAGCTGGACTGACCCCCAAGGAGGCTGCAGGTCCAGGGCAGGACGGGAGTCATGAACTCCTACTGGTTCTTGTTTTGCAGACAGCGGCAGCCTGCACTCAGCCTGTGTCCACGAGAGCACCGTGCACAGCCGAGTCTTTCAGATCTTATACAGGAACGAAGAGGTGCCCATCAGCGATGCCGTGATCTTCCGAGCTCATTTGCTCTTAGATGGTGAAAGGGTAAGTCCCGGAATCTTCCACCAGCCACAAATGGCTGTTCCCTCTTGTGCCTTTTGTATCCAGTGCGAGGAGAATGGGACGTGAAGGAGACGTTGTACATTTGCTGTGAAATCTGACAGATCGGGACTGGTGATTTCAGAGCATTCCTGCACTTCCTGATTTATTCCTCTTTGTACTCATGCTTTCGTTCATATACTTGCTTGTTTCATGTTCCAAGCGGGTCCCATTGACTAACTTGCTGACTGTCTTACTCATTCCTCCTTTGCCCATTTGCTCGTCTTTCTGGGCCTCCGTCAACAGGTCAATCGGCAGGTGTTTGATGAGCCTCTGCTTTGTGCAGGGCTTGGGGCGGGCCCTCGGATGATGGACAAAGCTGAAGAAGGCAGCAGGACCGATCCCTCAAAGGATGGATCCTTCATCAGAAAAACAGATATACAGACAGGCACTGGTAACTGAAATGCACTGTGCCAGCTGCATGTGCAAAAGAACACGGGGCACCAAGGTTGGAGATGAGCTCTGTGGGAGGACATCAACGGCTTCACAAAGGAGCTGGCTTTGAGATGCTGGGACTAAGAGTTCATCAGACTAAGAAAGAGGAAGGGCATCCCGTACAGGGGGGATGAGTCAAGGCCCAGAGGCATGAGTCAAGGCCCAGAGGCCTTGGAGAAAGTTGATTGAACATTTCCTATTTATGAGATTAACATCTGACAGTAACCTGATATTAACATCAGATGTTTCAAAATTTATGGTTACTGGGGGGAAAGGGGAAGGAGGGACAAATTGGGAGGTTGGGATTGACATATACACACTACTATATATTAAATAGATAACTAATAAGGACCTACTGTATAGCACAGGGAACTCTACTTGATACTCTGTAATGACCTATATGGGAAAAGAATCTAAAAAAGAGTGGCTATATGTATATGTATAACTGATTCACTTAGCTGTACACCTGAAACTAACACAACATTGTAAATCAACTAGACTCCAAAAAAATCCAAAAAATAAAAAATAAAAAAAATCACTTGTACCTTTAAAAAAAATCAGATGTTTCAAAAGAATATCTGACGTCTAAACCGTTTTTCTCACTCCCCCAGCCCCACCTCGAATCCCCATTACCGCATTCCAGCTGGTCATTCCCTGCTAGAGTATCTTTAAAGATGTGGAAGTATACTCCTACTTTAGGAGAGCCTAATCAGAGACGTGTCCCCTACGGGCATCCCCTACAGGCATTATAGCATGCACAACGACTCCTACTGGCCATCTAATACTCCTCTCATGTCCTATGGCTTTTTTTTTTTTTTAAGTTTTGTATTCAGCTGACTTTTAAAAAATATATATTTATTTATTTATTTGGCTGAGCCAGGTCTTAGTTGCGGCATCTGGGATCTTTGCTGCCGTGCAGGGGATCTTCAGTTGCAGCATGCAGGATCTTTTAGTTGCAGCATGCGAGATCTAGTTCCCTGACCAGGGATCGAACCCAGGCCCCCTGCATTGGGAGCACGGAGTCTTAACCACTGGACCACCAGGGAAGTCCCTCCCATGGCTTTTTGTCCACATCTTTTATGCTTGAGGTAGTGATGAGTGCCCCTGTGTGGCTACACGTGAAAAGCTGTCACTGTTTCTTCATTTATGAATCCATCCATTCATCAAAGATCTGTTGAGCACCTACTATGGGCTAGAGATAAAAATCATGAACAAGAAAATATCCCTGGTGTCTGAGAGCTTATGTTTTAACATGAGATCAATACATCACCATGCGATCAAATACATACATCCTGTATATTCTGTCGCTGAGCCTTCCCACTGCTTCTCGCTCAGCTCTCTCATCCATGAGATACACTCACAAAGGTAATAAGAGTAGGAATTTTCACCCCTGTTGGAGGTCCTGTGAAACTACAGCTGGGCCCAAAGTGGAAGAGAACTCACGGCAGGCCCACTCTGCGAGACTTGATGCTGCCTCCTGATGGATACTCAGATTTCCAAGAGCTCAGCTTCAACACAGCCTTCACACGAGATGGCGATTACTTCCTGGAGGGGAAGAGACAGACAGGAGAGCTCCCTGAGCAGCCAACACTGAGCTGAGACCACATGCTGAGGAGGGGCCAGGCATCCCGGGAGGAGGGCACAGCTAGGACAAAGGCCCTGAGGTGGGAATGGGGAGGTGGTGAGGAGTCCTGCTGTGACTAACCCCAGGTACCCAGCCATCATCATTGGTTGCTTTCCCTAAGTTCTCCCCACACCTTCGTAAATCAACTCTTTTTAATGAACTGAGTGCATCATCTACTTCTTTACTGGACTCTGGTGGACACAGGTAGTTTAGGAAAAGATACTGGAGCTGGTTTTGAGGGTTAAGGCACTCCCAGTTGGGCTTCATGCACAAGCTCAGCTTCCCCGAACTCTACTAAGAGAAAGTCACTTGATTTCTCATGGGCCGTTGTCCTTTGGCGCGTTGATCTCAAAGACCTTCCTGGGCAGAACGGTTGTGACTGGAGGCTGGGTTTGGACATTACTCAGGTCTCTTGGTCATTATTCCATCTTAATTCCATCAGACTCTTCCTCCTGCCCCTAACAGTTTAAAGCTTTTCAAGGTTAATGTTTCCCAACACTCAAGTTTAGCCTCACGCGAGTTTGCAGCAAGCCATAGTTCAGAGGTTGAACAAGGAGTGTGTTTGCCAGCATGGGTTGTAGTCTTGTACATATTTTGGACAAGACTTTGTTCTTATGGTACATATTGTTTTCTTCTGCATATAAAATCACTTATCTCTACAAGCTAATAATTTATTATTGCGTTGGGGGTAATCCATTTGGCAGCAAACAACGTTATCGTTAATCATTACATCCAAATCAGTGACAATTAAAGTTAATTGGATAAGTTCATAAAAGCTGTATCTCTGGAATACATGCATCAGCTCTAGTGAATATCTGTTTATGGCAGCCAAAACACCGTATAGCCAGTTGGCCAGAGTTCATGGTCTTGCATATACGTAGCCATCAATGTGAGTGGCAGGCATATACAATGCCAACACATCAAGCATACCATTTCCTGTGCTATGGGAAGTGCAGACACGGAGAAGATTCAGTCCACACAGTTAGTGCACAAGTAAATGTAAAAGATGACCATGGACAGAACTAATCACAGCTTAAGGCACAAATGTTTTCATAAAAGTTGCAAAGAATCAGGGAGTGTGGAGTAGGATAGGTATATTATTTATATACACTTTGTGTAACACCCCCCCAGAAGATTTGGGAAGGCTGACAATATACACAGAGTAGTAAAAGGGAAAAAATAACAATAGAGTGAGCCAAAGTAGAGGAAAAACCCAAAAGGGAACTAAAGCCTGAGTTAAATGTAACAGACCAAAATGCACAAGCATAGTTGTGGACCTTTGCAGATGTTGGCCCACACATTCAGTGCTGAGCTTCCCAGCAGGCAAGGCAGAGAAGATACAGCTATTAGCAACAAGATGCTTAATGTCCTGAAGAGGAAGAGGAACAGGTTACGTAAAATAATCTTTGTGGACAAGGTTGCATTTTTTAATTGAAGTATAATTGATTTACAATGTTGTGTTAATTTCTGGTGTACAGCAAAGAGATTCAGTTATATATATATTCTTTTTCATACTCCTCACTATTATGATTTATTACAGGAGACTGAATATAGTTCCCTGGACTATACAGTAGGACCTTGTTGTTTATCTATTTTATATATAGTAGTTTGCATCTGCTAATCCCAAACTCTCAGTTTATCCCTCCTCCACCCCTTTCCCCTTTGGTAACCATAAGTTTGTTTTCTATGTCTGTGAGTCTGTTTCTGTTTTGTAAATAAATTCACTTGAGTCATATTTTAGATTCCACATGTAAGTGATATCTTACGGTATTTGTCTTTCTCTGTCTGACTGACTTCACTTAGTATGATAATCCCTAGGTGCATTCATGTTGCTGCAAATGGCAATATTTCACTCTTTTTTATGGCTGAGTAACATTCCATTGTATATATATATATACCACATCTTTATCCATTCACCTGTCGATGGACATTTAGATTGCTTCCATGTCTTGGCTATTGTGAATAGTGCTGCTATGAACATTGGGGTGCATGTATCTTTTCGAATAAGAGTTTTCTCCGGATATATGCCAAGGAGTGGGATGGTTGCATTTTTATGGGCTCCAAAAAGAAAAGCATTTCTCAAAGTATGATTCCTAGATGCACTGTGTCCTAGTCCCCTGGCAGTACTTTTTTAAAATGCAGATTCTTAAGCCCAGCCCAGACCTAGCCCAGGCAGTCTGACCGCAAAGCCTGTGTTTGTGACCTGTATGCAGGCCTGGGGGTGGAGTTAGTGGACGAAGGGGTCCTTTAGGTGGTCAGGCCCATAGTAAGTTGGAAATAACTATCATAACTAATATTTGTTGAGAATGGCCTTTGTTCACACACTGTGTTAAGCCCTTTATGTGCATTTTCTTACATAATCGCACAATAGCAGTGATCTAAGGGGTAAGTGTAATCATTTCACCCCCATTTTACAGATGAAAAAACAAACAAACCTAGAGAGGTTGATTGGCCCAAGGTCACACAGATACTTAATAAATGGAGAGCCAAGTTTTGTACCCATGTAGCTTGACTTCCAAAGCTGCTTTCTTATCTCCCCAGCTATGATGCAGCTCAGGAGAGAAGTTCATAAAGGAGGAGAAGATACAAGAGTTACTACTGTTATGAGCAGAGTTGAAATCAGCTAGTGTGAGACTGTACAACCCACAACACAGATGAGACCCTGGGAAAAGGCTGAAGAAGTGAGGAACCCTTGACTGAATCTGGGCTTTGGAGCCACTAACTAGTTAAGCCTTGGAAGTGACTTTCCTACAGCAAGTCTCAATTTCTTCATTTATAAGTGAGGCCAATATGTCTTAATTCACAGTTTTATCCACATTAAATAAGATAGTATATGACAGTGGTAGCTGTCCTATGTAGTATCTGCTACATAGTAGCTCTTCTGTAAATCCTAGCTGCTGTTCTTATTTCCACTACTATATGAAACTGATGCCCGACGCTAAAAAAGTCATCTACCTGGGAGGTTGAGGTTAGCTGATGTATATAGGATGGATAAACAACAAGGTCGTACTGTAGAGCACAGGGAACTCTATTCAATAACTTGTGATAAACCATGATGGAAAAGAATATGAAAAAAGAATGCATATATATGCATAACTGAATCACTTTGCTGTACAGCAGAAATTAACACTGTAAATCAACTGTACTCCAATTAAAAAAAATCACCCTTGAAAGGAAACAATCCTTTTAATGAAAATAAGGTAGGGCAATGGAAGGGCATGCGTGCATGAGTGTGTGCGTGTGTGTGCGTGCACGTGTGAATGTGTGTGTTTGGAGGAAGGGGCAGGTAGCCAACAGCCAATGAAGAAAAATGAGTGGTTAGAGAAACCAGTGACTGCATTCTGGGGCATCTTGCAATTAAAGATTTATTGAGACATCAGTGAAGTCATAGCCAGGCTCCATCTAGCCACAGCTGATCTTGGGCCTGGATTTCTCTCCTTGTTCCAAAGAAATTGCAGCAAGTTTAAAACTGGAGCTTACAGCGAATTTTTGTCAAGTAGGCAAATGCATGCTTGGAGGTGGTTAGGAGGACTTGCTCTGCCAGTCTTATTTCCCAGGAACTGGTGACAAGAGGCTGTGGTGCTTGGGCTGTGTGTATGAAGCGGGGTGAGTGATTATGCAAAACAAAGCTAGGAGAGGAAGTTATTCATAGCGCTTGGATTGAGCAAAATGTTAACTTTTAAATGCTTAAAAAATTTTTTTAAAACAAATTTTAAAACCCTGGGGAGCTAAAGATAAATTCCATCCATATGTCTCTGCCTGAGTTATGCTTCACCAGGAACATGTTTCCAAAGAGGCCTTTGGATAAGAGATTTCCATCCCTACAGAATGAGGATATTCTTGCAAAGAAACAAAAACCAAGAGTGGTGGCGGGGTGGAGAAGAGCTTTATTTATCCTTTAAGATACACGAATACTTTCCGTGGGCCGGACCCTGTTCCTGGAGCTGGGGATCCAGAACGGATTAAGGCTAGTCCCTCCCTTAATAATACCAGATTACAGGGGATACTGGGTAAGAAAATGGCCCGGGGGGATTTAGCCACAGTCAGATGGATTTTGTCAGAGTCCCCTGAGCCCGATCCAAATGGAGCTTCTGAATGCCAGCCCAGCATGGCCAGATCCATGGATTGTTTTTTCAGAAGCTGGAAACATGCAATGGAAATGTGAAATTGCCTGATTTTTAAATGTTTTCTACTTGTTCAAAACATTGTAAAAAATACTATCAGGACTAAACAAAAGGTGTCTGCAGCTAATATTTGTCTCATGGGCTTATAACGCAAAAGTTGTAAAGCTGAGACAATTTTATAGGAAGTGTTGAATGCTGAGATAGGAAAACAACAGGGTTTTGTGGGTCACAGAGGAGAAGGGGTCCATCCCGCGTGGCGGTGGGGAGGAGATGATGCCCTGTCCCAGGCGTGCAATACTTACCTGGGTTTCCTGAGTAGGGACATCAGCGAGATCCGGTACTTAGCAAGTGACACTCCTGGAGGTGGGGATGAAGTGTTAAGTCTGGGAAAAGAAGAGGCGTGGGTTACCGTGTTTTAGATGTACCTGAGAAGCTGGCAGGTAGAACAAATAGATTCCCATGCTAATTAATGAAAACTGATTTTATTTTAAAAGCTAAGAATGGAAACAGTCATGGATAGGACATGAAATGCTAAAGTGTCTGAAAGCATAAATGGTTAGATGTAATGCATCTCAAGACAAAAGTGAAGGATACGCTTTCGTGTAAAGCTGAGCTGCCTTGGGAAGTGACTTGACTTTTCTGAGCATCAGCTTCCTCTTCTATGAACCTGAAGGATTGCGCCAGCCTCTCGGAGGTGCCAGCAGTAACACCACCTCCAACGTTTTCCTGTCTCTAGCCAAGTGGGGTTTCCTCTCTGAAAATTCAGTGCTCCAACCTTTCCAAAGCAGGTGCCACAGAACACTTCAGTCCTGCTTCAGAGGATTCCAGGTCAAATCTGTTTTGGAAATAAAGTGCTCAAAAGTCCTGCAATCTAGAAAACTCACTTAACATTTTTTTTCCTGCAAATTGGCTTTTCCCCAAATTTGACATAAATCCCTTCCTTCTACTTTCCATGTAGTACAGGCACCGCATTCAACTAGAATTCCACAGAACATGCATGGAAATTCTGCTTTACACGTAAATGACATTAATTTTGCTGTGAGCTTCTTCTTCTAAACTTTGGGAAACCGGCCGGCTACGTGTTTCATTTGGACCAGATATGACTCCTGCAGTCCTTAAACTTTGTTTCTCTTCTAGGTGGAAGAGGCACTAAGTGAAGTCGATTTCCAACTCAAGGTGGATTTGCACTTTACAGACAGTGAACAACAGTGAGTGTCCTTGGAATCCTTGAATCATGATAATAGAGTTTCCTTTGCCCAACACTTTTCCAGCCCTGAGGTATCCTGATGGCCATGAACCTCAGAACATCCCTTAGAAACCCGGTTCTTGATCAGCTACAGAAACGAGGGCAAGGAATATCTATGTGGTCATTTAGAGCTGCATGCATTTTAGGCAGGCAGCTCAGAGGCTGCAGGCACAGAGAACTCCTGACTTCCTGCTTCATGAACTGGCACCTTCTTATATCCGAACCTGCCTCCGTACACTTGCAATGCAGTATTAATTAGCTCTTTAGATTAATGACCGTATGAGGCTGCAGATGTCAAGGCCCCCTTCTGAATCAAAGGAGATCTGGCCGGGATCCTCATCTTTACACGGAATGTCTGCTATGATGTTTCAACTTTCTGAAAATTGAAAATCCATTGACGTACATTGAAAATCCATCATCTTCCTGCTTATCAGATTCAATAAGCAGGAAGCAACCCTCCTCCTTCTCATAACTTCTCCCTTTAAGCTGGTTCGGTGGCCTCTTCCTCCTACCCTGGGGTGAACAGTCGTGTCGCAGGCTGTTCTTTCATGTCATAAATAGATAGTCCTTTTTTCAGGTATGAAAAAGTCCAGTCGAATGTATTACCAAGGCTCCGAACTCTCATCCAATTTATAACTTCTTTGCATTGACACTGCCCCTTGGCTCCACTGCACCCCTGCTCCGGGCGTTCTCGGGGTGGGAAACTCCTGCTGCAGCCACTGGGTATGGTGAGCAGCTTGGTACAGCTTCCTGTCTTCCCCCTGGGGTGTGTGGGTCTTGCAGGGTCAGGCACAAGGAGGAGGGAGGAGATTGCAGGTGGGGCAGGGAGTCATACGTGATGGGTTCAGTTGCAAGCAGGGCTCCTAACGTGGTAGATGCTGAATCACCGCTTTCTCTGCTCTTGGGGTGTCCTTGTGCCTTCCTTGGAGCTATACCCGTTAGGCGGTCTCCCTCTCCCCCAACCTCTGCTGTTCTTTGATATAGTGATGCCTCCTGTGGTTGGGTCATTCACTCCTTGCAGGAAGCTCTTTTGGCAGATTCTTCTCCGAGGAACGCACATCTGGCTCTTGGATAATGGACACAAGCACTTTCATCCTCATCTCACACTGGTGGGGACCCCCACCCCAGAGCTGCTAACTCTTCTTTGGCCAATCCAGCCACCCTCAGCTTCTCTCCTGAGGGCCTTTGCAGGATAAGTCAGGCACCAGGGCCTGTGTTCCCCCAGGGGACACAGAGCATGCTCACGTGAAGACTCCCCTCATTAAGCTTAAGGTGAAAATGGAGGCCCTTCTTTTCCATCTGTTCTATTAGCAGAATCTCAGCACAGTCTGACCACTTTTGGGAAGTTAATCCTCACTTCTGATCTCTACAACCTCTTCAGCAAATGCTTCACCTTCTCCAGTGGAGAATGGGAGACCAGGTGGCCAAGGGGCTAGGGCTGGCGGAATGGTTCCCCAACCCCTTCAAATTTCAGAGTCACTGTTAGCACTTTGGGTCCCTCCCCAAGGACTGTCCCATCCCCGAGATGTGTCTGATTGTTATGGGAGTTTTCATAACACGGGGCATTGAATCAGAGGGGATCTGAACCACAGATGGACCACTACTAAACTCTCAGAAACCTGATTGTGTCTGTGCTTTGAGAATAGACATCTGCTGATGTGTATGCATTGTAGATGGTCACGCCTTATCTCTGGGCTGGCAGGAGGATCTGTCCAAGGCAAGGTCCTGCCACTGTGTCTGGGCTCAACATCACAGATCCCTCACATTTGGGGTCTTTATCTGGACCCCAAGCCCCTCTGGACACCTGCTTCTCTCATCACTTCTGCTTACCTCTTGGTGGGATGGTGGATGCTTGAGAAATCTTATGTTCCTCACACCATCTCCAGGACTTATTGTTCTAGCACCATATTGAACTCAGAAGCCCCATAAGAGGCTGATCTTCTTTCTAAGCTATAAACTCAGAAATGAAGTCCTCGTCTCTATTGCTCTCATATTCCGTCTCAACTATTTAGGATTTCTATCATTCACTCATTTTATTAATTTTATTAACACCCCCTGCCCTATCTTCCTTTGCCCCTTCATCCAGAGGTATTCATCCATAGCTCCATGGTAGACATTTCCATTTGATCACAGAACCCTGCCATTGATCCCAAACCCAGCCTGGAAGTCATTCCCTACCCAGCTCTCCAGGCAGCCTCAATGATAAGTTATGGTGGACATAATAAATGTGGCCTTCTTACCATCAAAACAGTAGTTAATGGAGAGGCTGTGTACAGGAGATTGGCCCAAACAAAGTGTATGGAGTTCAGCAACAGGCTCTGTGCTCATTGACTATGAGACACTGGGTGCATCCCTGCACTTTTCTAAATCTCAGTAGCCTCATTTATAAAATGGGCATCATTATAGATTCTGTACTTCATAGGTCTGTTATGAAGATTAAGAGAGGTAATACCTAAGCCAGGCCAAGGGCACGGATCAGTGTCTTCTTCCTCTTCGTGGCTTCCTAGATGCAAGTGGGGCCAGTTTCCATGTGTCACTTCCTCCCTATAGTACAAAGCACTTAACAACAATCAGAGCAGAGAGTTTTCATGGAGTATGCAATGAGCTAACAGGAACAGGAAGCCAGAGGCTGGGGAAGAATTGAAAATGCCATATTTTTTCATTTTCATAAATTGGGTTTAAGGATGACAAGACATCTGTAGCACATCCTGGGGATGGACTTTAGGCTTTGAAACATGACCCAGGCAGTCAGCTTCTTTGTAACCATTTAGGCTTGAGCAGGATCAAAATAGAGAAGCATGGCATCTAACGTCAGGGGCAGAAGGGCTCTATCTCGTCCAGTGGTTCTCAATGTGGGTGGGACAGTTCTGTCCCCCAGGGAAATTTGGCCATTTCTGGGGACATTTTAAATTGTTACACGGGGGGGTGGGTGGGTGCTACTGGCTTCTAGTGAGTAGAGTCCAGGGATGCTGCTAAACATCCCACAATGCACAGGACTGCACCCCGGCTCCCCAACAAAGCATCATTCAGTCCCCAAGATCAGTATCACCGAGGGTGAGAAACAGTGCTCTAGTCTAACCTCACATGTGAACCTGCTACTCTGCAAAGACCCATGAACATGTGCTTGCACAGAGACAGGAGCGCACGTCTCCCCATTATATCCCATTCTGTCCCTGGACAGTTCTGCCTATCAGGAAATTCCTCTTTACTTCAAGGGACACGTCATCCTTCTGTGCCTTCCTTCAGTTGCCCTCAAGTTCAGTCCTTGTAACCACGCATCAAAATTCTCAGTCTGGTTCGCAGTTCAGATACACAAGTCATTTAAGTCATCTCTTCCCCTTCAGTTGAACACCAGGGCTCTTTCTCTGTGTTTTGCATTTTTTGTTTGTTTGATTTTTTTGCTGGTTTTAGTTCCTTTATAAGAACCCAGGCATTTTCCTCTCAGTGCTATCCAGTTTACCTCTATGTTTTTTTTTTCTAAATTGAGACCTCCCCCTCCCCCAGAACTGAGGTTTTTTTTTTAACATCTTTATTGGAGTATAATTGCTTTACAATGGTGAGTTAGTTTCTGCTGTATAACAAAGTGAATCAGCTATACATATACATACGTCCCCATATCCCCTCCCTCTTGTGTCTCCCTCCCACCCTCCCTATCCCACCCCTCTAGGTGGTCACAAAGCACCGAGCTGATCTCCCTGTGCTATGTGGCTGCTTCCCACTAGCTATCTGTTTTACATTTGGTATTTTATCTCCATTCATTAGCTCTATTCATTTCAGGGCACAAAAGAGCTATCACCTCCCTATTCTGAATTCTTTACACCTATTAAAGTGGCTTAAATTCTTGTTAACATTTTTGACATCTTTGCTACCCTGACATGTATTTCACCCCCCGTCGTTCAAGCCCTAAGGATAGTCCTATGATTTGCAGGAGACTGTGTCTGAATGGATTCAAAGTAATCATGTGCAGTAGTGTAGAACAGACTGTGGAGTCAGACAGACCTGGGCCCAGCTTTTCGGTTTGGCCTTGTGACTTTGAACAAATCAGTTAACTCACGTTGGTTTTACCTCCTCATCGATAAACGGAATAACATCAGTTAATACCTCATATGATTGTCAAGCACATTAAGGGAAAAAATGCCGTGTTCAGTTCACAGTAAGGCCGCAATAAACAGTTGTCAGAATGATAGTGAATATGAATGTTAATGACTTCCTGAGACTCAGGAGAGGACACTCTGTGCCCCCTCCCCATCAGGCTTCTTCCTGGTAAGAGAGGAGGTCATCATTTGTGGGCTATTTTGGAGTCACACTGGGCTCCGCTGATTTAGTTGGCTCTTTTACCTGGCATGCATTTGCACACAAGCTCTAAGCGACAAGGATTTCCAGAAAGCAAAGCCCATTGGGTGGGGTCTTGGGAGTTTGCTCCCCTCACTGTCTTCTCTCTGTGCCTCTTTTCCTCGTCCGTGGAGGAAGAAGCAGCTTCTCATCTGGACGTCCTCTGAGCCGTCTGCTCTGCTCACAGAAGATGCTCCTTCCAGGTTTCCCAAGGGCTCTGGTTCAGAGACGCCCAGAGAGCCTGAGTGATTGGTGTGCAGGGGAGGAGATGAGCCCTGGATGGCTTTTATTTAGAGAAAGATCAACCCCATTTTTACAACCAAAGACTCTGTTAGGCTTTGCTTACCAGCTGGTTTATCTCTTGGGAATCAGACACATACCAATTACAAAACGCTAGAGAGAAGGTAGCGGAGTCCTTGATGAAATTGATCAGACTCGTTATTATTCTTTGGGGGTCATTCATTTATTCATTCAGTCGCATATCCCTTTTAGTAAGGAAATATTTGACCGACTTCTACAATATGCCAGATTCTAAGCTTGGTGTTAGGGATACAGAAATGAAGTAGTGACAGTTCTTGCCCTTAAGAGGTAGGAGTCTAGTAGAAAACACGGAGTTACAAAGGAAGTGCTGTGCTGGGCATCTGGGGGGGAAATACAAGAGCAAGCAGGGATGGGGGTTGGGAGGGCTTCCCCGTTGAGCCTGGAAAAGCGTCTGGGCATCTTTCCGTCACTGACAGATGAGCTCTGTGTCGGTAATAGCAGAGTGTGAGCCCCAGCTCTGCTGCATAGCAGCTGTGTGATGTCCCATGAGTTCTCTTCCCTCTCTGAGCCTCGGTTGCTTCATTTGCCCATCACGGGGAGAACAGTTTCTACCTAGCAGAGTATCTGCAGGAATTGGATAAGCCGATGCAGGCGCAGTGCTTGTGCATGAGCGAGGTTGCCTTGTGGACCCACCTGGCTGGCAGCAGGGACAACCTGCCACCACTCATGTGAGTCACTCGCTTGCCTTCCAGGCTGCGGGACATGGCCGGGGTCCCCGTGATCAGCAGCCGTGCGCTGGGCCTGCACTTCCACCCCCGGAGAGGCCTGCATCACCAGGTCCCCGTCATGTTCGACTATTTCCACCTGTCGGTGATCTCGGTGACCATCCACGCTGCCCTGGTGGCCCTGCAACAGCCCCTGATCAGGTATGAGGTTACAAGCCCTGCTGTTACGGGGAGGCGGAGGGGCGCGCTTTGGGTTTCTTGTTACGCTTGAGTCTCCCGTGTGGCTGAGATGCTGAGAGTTGGCCAGGAGAGATCAGCTCAGGCCAGAGGAGCTTCCCCCAGGCTGCAGGTTTAGGCTCTGAGCCTCACTGCAGGGCAGGGGAGAGATGGGCAGGGATGTTGGAGTGGGTGCCTCTGGAGTCAGGAGGACACCGGCAGGGAACCTTGGGGCTGAATGGGTGAGACCTGCTGCCTTCACCTGAACTGGCTTTTTTCTAACCCTGTCTTATTTGAAAAGTCACCTAACATCTCTGAGACACACAGGCTTCATCCCTAAACCAGAGACGCTCATGGGTCCCGTCCATTTAAGGTTTTAGTGACTCTCACACGAGGACAGTGCCAGGCGCACGATTTTCTGCCCCTTCCTCCAGTAACTATTTGTTCAACGATAGGACCACCTGAGTGGCCCCGTGCTTGCCCTTCAGTGAACTGTCCCAGAGCATCTCCGTGGTCCCACGAAGCACTGAGGTTCTATGAATGACTTAAGCAGAGGGACAGAGCCGACAACAATGAGCACATTGTACTGTGCCCGGGTGTCTTCCTCCAAGCACCTGGAATCACCAGATGTGGACATCAACTCCCTTCAAACCTCCCACACGCATGGGGGCACGGGTTGCACACGTGGGCAAAGGGATATTCGGGGATGGAATCTTGCAGCATGGAGTTTCTGGAAGGGAACTTTCCCAAGGTCCCTTTTCAGTGCTGGGGGTTGAAATGCACGTGGGGGAGACTCCAGTCCCCACTTACTGTTGGGTGGGGGTCACTGTCCCGATCCCCTGCTGGGGTCAAAGGGTAGGAAATGAGATCTTGGCCGGGCGAGGTGACCAGGATGTGCTGCCGTTCACTGTGCCTATCTGCTTGCTGAGCTCCATCCCGGGCTCTGCTCGCTAATGGGGCTATTTTAGACACTCTGCATAGAAAGGTTAACCTCCTGACAGAAACAGTGCTTTACAGGTTTGTCTGCAACCACCTTGCTGGAGAGCAGTGCAGATAGAAATTCACCATGAGAGTTGAGGCTTCTCCAGGGATGGGGGTAAAAATAGAACTGCCTTCTGTTCTCTGGATTTTGCAGGAAGGATTTCTATGAGTTCGCTCACAGTGGCTGGGAACACTTTAAGGTTATGGGAAATACCTGTCAAGTAGGGCAAGCTCCAGTTTTTCCAGAAAAGCAGTTTCAGCAGCAACTGTTAAATCCAGCCAGGAAGAAGCAGGTGTGAAATGAAAATTTAACCTCAAAAGATCCTTCACCTTCCCTGAAACAGACTGAGGTCTGTTTAGCTCTCAGTGTTTAACTCTCAAATGGGTACAGTTTGATTTCACTTGAGAGCTTCAGCTACTCAAGGCCACACCGAAGACAAATAGCAAGTTATTCTAGTGACTAATTTGCAGTCGGTCCCCTGAATGTGCCATGAGCGTTGCTGCCCATACACATATTCTGCATTTCTTCTGCAATGTTCCTTTTACCCATTTTCTAGCTAAACTGTAGACTTGCTTTGAATCTCAGTTCTAAACAAATGGGAGAAATGATTTTATTAGAGTTGATTGTATTTGTGGTATTTTCAAAATAGCTATGTAAATATAATGGTTATATTAGATTTTATTATTTTTGTGGTATTATTGACAATAACTTCTAGCATTTATTGAATCATTACTCTTTGCCAGACATGGTACTTAAAGGCGTATGTGGCTAAGCTCATGGAATCCTCAAACAACCCCACTGTTAAGGTGCTGGTATCAAATCTTCTGACTTATGAGGAAACAGAGGCACTGGGAAGTTTAAAACTTTCCCCACGGAGCTGACAGATGCTGCTGCTGGGATTTCAACCCTGGCAGCCCAGCTCTACCGGCTGCCTCTTAACAGCCAGTACATACAGCCGATACATACTCTGCTTAAGTATCATCTCTAGCTGTTCATCCCTTTCACCCAGCTTGGTTTGTAAACTTCCCTTCTGTTCTCACTGGCCTGAGTTTACCTGCATTGTATATATTACATCTGCCTCCCTCTCTAGACCCAAATGTCTTTACACTGAGGACCATGCCTTAACCATCTTGCCACCCAAGTACCTCACACACCGCCTGGCATATAGCATTAGCCCGATAAGTATTTGAGTAAATGAGTTAGACCAAAATATGACGTTAGCTTTATTTCCCCATCAGTCTTTTACTCTGGAAGGTGTAAATTCAATCCTTCCACAAATATTTCTTGAGCACCTAGGATGGAGATAATGCCATCTGAGGCTTTGTATTATCAAGACCCTCTTGGCCATTGGAGACTTTGACTCTTCCTGGGGGAATTAGACATGCCTATAAAAAGATGTTCACAATATGACATGACAATGAACTACTAGGGTGTTTAATAGAAGGGATCTGAAAGAAAGGGAAAAGGAGTTTAAGTAGACTTTACCGATAGATCAATTGGTGAAAATCAAAAAGGTTAAGGGAGAGAGAAATGATCATAAACCCAAATAAGATGAATTCAACTCATACAGACTTTTCTAATCTCCTCTGATCCTAAAATTGACGATTGCAGACACACTCTGCCAGTTGATCTTGTGGTGACTTGCAGAGCTGGGCAGGGTCTGTGTTTCTGTCTGGGAACAGGTACAGTATTTCTAACTAGCATCGATGCCGTGAGAGTCTTTGACATCCACGATCCTATGAGACTCCTCTGTGGGTCACGGAGGTGGATATTGTTTTACGCTCTTCCACAGAAGAACAGAGGTTCAGGGAGGGGCCGGGGGGTTGAAGGATCTCACTCGGGTTATGCCAATGAAAGGAGTGGGGGAGGACTCAGACCAGGTCAGGTGGAGGCTCCCCTTGGCCTCTGGCCAGAAGCCCAACCCACCTGCCCAGGTGGTTAAGTAACTTCTGCCTCAGTGAGTCTCAGCAGGCAGGTTGTGGGCATTTAGGGGGCGTTTCTTTGTACACATAGTGGGATGTGTGTCATCCTTGGTCCCGAGGCTCACATGCCAGTTGCACCCACTTGTCATGGCAGCATCAAAAAGTCCCACCCAAGCATCCCTCGAGGGTGAGCTACTTCTTCGAAATGGCTTATCTCATAGGCTCCCCAATAACAGCATCAAAGGGCTGAGTTAATGGCCCCATCACTTTCTTCACATCCTTTTAGAAAAAATTATATAAATTTGCAATTCTTTCTATTCCCTTCTTTTCAGTTTTACTCGTCCAGGAAGAGGCTCCTGGCTTGGGAAAGGTGGCCCAGATACGGGACCAGAACAGTCTAGCCTTTCCCTGGAAAACCTGGTCTTTGGAGCTGGATACTGCAAGCCGACTTCCTCAGAGGTAATGTCTGCCTGGGGGCAGAGGCCCCAAGGCTTGCAAACTTCACTTTGCAGGCTGCATCTGTTCTATGAGATTTCGGCTCCTTTCCAATGTCCCAGGTAGAGATTCTTTGCTCCCTGCATCCCTTCCTCTCGTCGATCCATCCATCCCTTCTTTGGATGGCTGCTCCATTCACCAAACATATTCCCAGTGCCAGACCCCAGGGTTGATGCGGGGAGTAGCGTCTTCACATGGCACCTCTTCCATATGGTACCTTGAAGGATATGGTTCCATGGAGGTCATGGGATGTGCTGTGAGGGGCTTCCCCAGGACCGTGTGGAACCTCAAAAGCCCATTCGCATTGAGCTCATTTCAAAACCTGGCTCGATCCTTCATTTGCTTACTTCTCTGAGCCTCAGTTTTCCCACCTGTAGAGTGGGGTTGCTAATAGTTAATAACCTCACAGGGTAATATGTGTATTCGTTCCTGTAATGGATAAAAAGTGCTTAGACCAGTACTTGGTACTCAGTAGGTGCTCAATAAATATGCATACCCTGTCCTTCCCTTTGGTTCTTCTTCCTAAGAAACACCTGTTGTTACACTTCTGTGATGCACAGGGCTTTAGGCATCTACAGAATTACTCTATATTTCTTTTGAGCCAATACACGATTGTTATTATTAGGGGCCTGCTCAGAAATAACCAGATTGTATTTGTCTGGGCTCACCAGAGAAGTAGAATCAATAAGAGATGATAGATAGGTAGATAGGAGACATTTATATATCTCCCTTCTATATTATAAGAAATTGTCTCATGCTATCATGGAGGATGAAAAGTCCCACGATGTGACATCTGCACCCTAGAGACTTGGGAGAGACAATGGTGTAAACTCCTATCTGAGTCTGAGTTTGTTTGTTTGTTTTGTTTTTAAACATTTATTTATTTACTTATTTATTTTGGCTGCATCGGGTCTTAGTTGCGGCATGTGGGATCCTCGTTGCGGCACACAGGCTGTCTAGTTGGGGCCCATGGGCTTAGTTGCCCCGTGGCATGTGGGATCTTAGTTCCCCTACCAGAGATTGAACCTGCGTCCCCTGCATTGGAAGGTGGATTCTGAACCACTGGACCACCAGGGAAGTCCCTGAGTCTGAGTTTTAAGGCAGGAGAAAACCTATGTCCCAGTGCAAAGACAGGAAGAGAGAGAAACCCTCTCTCACTCAGCCTTTTTGTTCTACTCAGACCTTCGATGGATTGCATGTTGCCCACCCACACTGGGGAGGGCAATCTGCTTTACTCATTCTACTCTTTCAAAGGTTAATCTCATCCAGAAACAGCCTCACAGACACACCCAGCATGATGTTTAACCAAATATCTGGGCACCCTGTGTCCTAGTCAGGTTGACACACACAGTTAACCATCACACAACCTGTGTCATCAGTGGGAAAATTTGTCCACTCCGCCAGCCCCCAAAAGAGATGCTCCGTCTCCCTGTGCAGCCAAGCCCTGTCCTCAGACGTTCCAGCACATCAGGTCCTACACTCAGCTGGCTCTCCTGTGACATCACCTTTCCCAGCTCTGAGCCCAACCAGGAGGTCTGGCCGCAAAAGCTGCCCCGTCAAGTCTCCTTCTGGTCCTGGCGGCTGTGTCACATGTTCTCAGGAGAGGAGCTTAGAAGAAAACTGCCAAGACCCTCCTGAGGGACAGGGGACCTGAACCCAGGACTGAGCCCCCTGCCCAGGAGGGCACAGAGTTTAGAGCCAAAGAGAACTGCTGTGCAGGTGGACTCCTGTAGATGCAGGACCTCGGGCAACCACCGAACTGCTGTGCAGGTGGACTCCTGTAGATGCAGGACCTCGGGCAACCACCGAACTGCTGTGCAGGTGGACTCCTGTAGATGCAGGGCCTCGGGCAACCACCGAGCCTTAGGAACCAGTGTTCTGAGCATTGGCAAAGGGCCTGGGGACAGTAGCAGGGAGAGGAAGGCAGAGACCCAGCCAGCACGGGTGGGCATTTCCTTATTACCTTGTGCGCATGGACGGCTTCAGGGCTCCAGGATGGGATGGGGAGGGATGGAAGCCAGGGACTTCCTGCTCCCTCTGTATCCCCAAGGCCAAGCGCAGACCCTTCATCATCAGGGGCTGCTGTGTGCCTCCCCTAGGTCACCCCCGACCCCTGCCGCAGGTCAGTCCCTGCTCCAGACCCGCCAGAGCTTGACTGAAGGCTTTGTTGTGACCATATCACAGCCCAGCTTCTCCGTCTGTCCAGTGCTGCTTCTCCTTCCTCTGGCTCCAAGAGCCTCCCCAGTAGATCCACATGAACATCTCCAGTTCAGACTCTATTTTCCAGGGAACATGGTTTGGAACATCAGGGGTCGTAGATCAGTTCAAAGCATCTTTTGACACTTACATCCCAAGACAGTGGGCTTTGCTGGGGCCACAGGAGCACATGGGGATGATGGTGATCTGGTGTCTGCCCTGAAGGAACTCTCATGCTTGCCTGTCTGCGCAGCCTCTCATGCCTCATTCAGTTGCCACCACCTCCGTGAAGCACTCTCTGATTTCCTAGCAAGAAATTCCCTCTCCCAAATGTTTTCACCACAGTCACCTCTAGGCATCTCTGTCTTTCCTCCACTGGGCTCCGAGTGCTTGGGGACAGAGGCCATTGCCTTTAGCTCCACACCTTCAGGGCCCAGCACCATGCCCGGCACACATAATTAGTGCTCAGGAAATGTGTGTTGGACGAACGATTGATCCAAGTGCATGATCGTGTCTGTAGAGAACTCTGAGCAGTGAGAGGGCTGAGCCACAAGGTGTTCCTTGCCTTATATGGCAGCAGACAGAGAGCAGCGGGGGAGCAGGAGAGTGAGACATCTCCGTGGACATATGGGCGCCACGCGGGGCTGCCCTTGGCAGAAACCCTGGACCTGGCACGGGGTGGGGTAGGGAACACTGTAGACCATTTCAGCCTATCTGATTCGGTGACATCTGAAGAGGCCGAGCCTCACCGCAGTGATGTGGCAGAGAGAAGATTCTGGTTTCGAATACCTGCTCTGCTCAGTACTTTGTGACGTGGGCGACTCTATTCACCCTGTAAAAACTCAGGCTCCTCAACTCTAAATGGGATAATACCTATATTTTAGAAGGGATTTTAGGCCTTAGTATGTGTAAAAACAGTATAGAAATAGACCCATAGCGGGCACACAATACAGTAGAATTTTTTTCCCCGTTCTTTTCTTGGCTATTTTTGGGGATGTGTGTCAAAGAAGATATTCCTGACTTTTACAAGAGTCAGATAAAATAGCTTATTTGTGGGTGCTCAGCGGTGAACTTGCTCGCAGCTCAGTGGGGTATTTTCAGGACCTGATTCTTTCCCTGTGCATTTTCCATTTGGGTCCCATCCAGTTATGCAGGCTCAGAGCCTCATGCCCATCCTGTGCCTTCCCACCTGGCAGGGGCTGCCAAGCAAAGAATAAAATCCACTCCCCCACCTCCCTTGGGGGCCGTGCCTCCCAAATCCCCAAGAAGCCCAGCGCAGTAGCAAATAACATCGAAGTCAGCGCAGATTGCAGCATCAGCTGGAGCGATTAGCGAACAGGTGTTCCCTTCAAAATAAGCCTTTCTGTGCAGAGACATGTGCAGAAACTAGAGATTCACAGCAAAATGAGCCCATTGGCATGGAAAGTCATGGGGAGGTGAGGGTTGCTGTGACGTGTCACGCCCCTTTTCCCATAAGCCCAGGTCCCTCTGGTCCTGCAGCCCTGCTCTTTCCTGCAGCGTCTTAGGCAGCGAGAGCTTCACATTCAGGGTTGGAGCCAGAGCTTACGTCCCCTTCCCCCGAAAGCCAGCAGCTTTGCCCCAGGGGAATTATTTTCCCTCTCCCACTCATGGCTTATCTGTCAAAGAGGATACTAATGCCTGCCTCGCAGGGTTGCTGAGAAGATTAAATGAAATAAGCATATAAAAGCCTGGAGCGGAGAGCTTGGCACAATAAAATCCTCTGCTGGTCTTATTTTTCTTTGAATTTATCCACGTAACATAATCAAACGTTACTACAAGAACCTCAGCCTTGTCTTGTGGATAGGACATGGAACGAAGGATCTTAGATATTTCCTGTTCTTGGCTCTACCCTGCTGTGTGACCCTGAGCCAGATACTTGACCTCTCTGGGACCCAGTTTCTCAATGTCTAGAAAGAGGATTGGATGAGATCCTGCTGGAGGCCTCCTTCAGTCTTTGCTATGCTGTTTTAACTGTGATATCCCTGACACTGCCTGGTACAACTGGGGACACGACGTATGCTTGATGTATTCCTTCAGATTCTACAGAGAAACAGAGTCAGTAGGCTAATAGGATCTCGCCTGTGCACATATTCATATATATAAAGAGAGAGAGAGAGAAACAGAGAGACAGAGAGACAGACAGATTTATTGTAAGGAATTGTCTCATGCAAATGTGGAGGCCAGCAAGTCCAAAATCTGCAGGGCAGGCCAGCTGGCTGGAGACCCAGGGAAGAGTTACAGTTTAAGTCCAAAGGCCTTCTGCTGACCAAATGACCAACTTCTTTCTTTAGGGTGGGGAGGGTGGGTCTTGCATGCATCAGTTGTTTTCTTTTAATGTCTTCAACTGATTGGACGAGGCCCACCCATATTGTGGAGGGTAATCTGCTTTACTCAGAGTGTAATGATTTAAAGGTTAATCTCCTCTGAAACATACCTTCACAGAGACATCTAGAATAATGCTTGACCGCCTGTCTGGGTGCCATAGATGGGCCCAACTGACATGAGAAATTAACCATCACATTTAATCAATGCTCAGAGTCTGACAGACTCTTCTTGAAGATCAGGAATCCAGTGACTCAAAATTAGGAAAATCCCTTTCTCGGTCCAGGGAAGCTGCACACCCCCTTCCTTCTCACTGAAATAAGTGGGGTTGTTCCAATTCTCCAGGGGAGGAATGGCCACGTGGTGGAGAGATGCAGACTTTAGAACTCTCCTCATTCTCAGAGCCCTGCTTCTTCAGGCAGGAGCATCAGTGTGTCTGTCTATTTATCTGTCTGCCAGTCCTTTACTTAGCCCGTACTCTGTGCTAGCACCTCTGTGCTGCAGGGGCTAAAACAAATAAAACTCAGTCCTTACCCTCAATGGGTGATGAGATCCAGTGTGTGAGGCAAAGGAGAACTGAAAAGTTTTGAATTCCACGATTGTGTGAAAAGTGTGATGCTGATCGTTTGAAATCACATTTTGAACACCTGCTCTGCACCGAGGTACTCTGTTAAACCACTGATGCGCGTGGACTCTGTCAATTTCCACAAAAATTTTCCTATTTTCATTGACAGCTGAAGAAACTGAGACAGAGAGAGGTTAAGTCACATCTGTAAAGTCACACAGCTGGGAAGGGACCAAGCTGGCGTTTTAACTCAGTCAGCCTGATGCCAGCCCACCACCCATCATCAGCCACTAGGTTAATGGTTAACCAAAGAAGGGGCTTTGGTTTGTCCGCTTTGCGAGGGCAGGTGCATTTCTACTTTGTTCCCCGGCGTGTGCCTGGCTCAGTGCACGTGCTCAGGAAGCCTTTGTTGAATGAATGAGTGTCTGAGATCGTGGAATCTGAGAACATCAGAATGCGAGAGAACGAAAGCCCTTCTATGCAGATGGTTAGGCGTTTAACTTTCCAACAGATCTGTTTCCCGCTGGTGCTCTGAGCCTCCCCAGTCCTGTGCTCACCTGTGGAGATCACAGAAACCGTGCTGCCAGAGCAGATGACTGTGCCTGAGATGAATACCTTGGCCACCAAAGTGAAATCCCTCCATCCTCTGCTTCCCTTAGAAGGTGGTTCCCCAGACAGAGGATTGTGTGTCATTGAGAGGAGATGCCAGCTCCCTTTTAAGTCAGATTGCTGAGAACTGAAGAACAGCATCTTCCTTGAAGGGAATAATGCTCACACAAGACAGGCATACACAGGGCTTGGCTTTGCAAGTCCTTCTGTGCTGAGCCTTGTTGCATGATGGCCCTGCCCTCACTGATGGGAGGCGTGGGTCTGGTGAGCATGGAGGTGGGAGGGAAAGTGAGGCAGGGACCTGACTTCCAAGCAGAAATCTCCCCTCTCCCAGGCATGCACTTCCTCTTTTTCCTTCCGCTCCATTTTTATTGGGTTCTTCGCTCTTTACCCTTTGCTTTAAATATACGCTTGCTTGTTATTGTCAACATCTTCCTTTCTTGAGGATCTGGAGTCATGAGGGTAAGACACAGACATTCGTTATTACTGTTAACACATCATTAGGTTCACTCTGGATGGTGACATCTCCGTTAAGTAGAGACACTGCCTTTGGCTTGGTTGCTAATCAGATAATTATCAAGCACCTACTATGTCTCTGGCTCTGTACAAGGAATTCGTGACGTAGCACTAAGGAAACTGGCTGCCTGACCTGCCTGGTGGGATGTTATCATTTCTGTTGCCCTTGGTGCCCATCTGAGTTGCTGGCACATTGTAGGTGCTCAGTTAATGTTGGAGGGACAGATGAGGTGCGATGAGATCTCATTAGATTCTTGATTTTATATAAGATGTGACCACAGCTGACTTAGCCATCAGACACAGTAGGCTCAGTGCTGAGGGCCCACAGTACTTTCAGGGGCCAACAGAAATGTTTTAATTTCATTTAAAATCAGAACCAAAAGATGGATATAATCCAATATGGATTATATTAATCTTCATATCAGTGCAATCATACAAACGTAATTTTAAATCTATTTTTTACTAGATGAAAGTGCCTGGGGCCCACAGAAGTCATAATTTGGCCCCGAGAACCATGATTGTTCCTTGGTTTTTGTTTCCTGATTATGGGCATAAGAAAGTAGAGTCTGGTGAACTCAGATAACTTCTCCCAAATGGACAAGTGCAAACCTAGAATTCAGCTCTCTGGCCCTGTGCTTTGTCAAAACTCACTTCACCAGTGTGATGCCTACACACGGAGCGTGCTACACAGATACTTGTATGTGAATGAAATCGGAGAGGTTTCAGAGGGTGCAGAGAACAGCTGTCTGAAATGTGTGAATGCTGTGCTCCAAGGTTAACTACCTGGGGAAGGATCAGAAGGTACCAAGAAAACAGTAGTTATTTAAAGGAAAGCATGTGTTACAGTTTTTACAAAAACTGTATTTAGTGCCTTCTACTATTTTGAGAAGTAAGGTGGCAAACACTGTTGTGTTCTCCCACTCCATTAAAATTAAATAGTTCTAAATTTCTCATTTAAATGATTTTCTCATTTACTAAAATCCTGTGGAATAAATAGCAGGTTGCTAAATGGTGCACAGGCTATGATGGGCTTTCTGTATGTGGTAGGTTGCATCAATCTGCATATGGATCCAACATGATTGCACAGGTCATTTCTAAAAGAGGATATAAATCAGTGGAAATGGGCTTTTCATGCAAAAGCCTATAGTATTGCTTATTTATGCACCACCCTTTTCATTAGTGAAAAATTGCCTTTATTCCACATTGCCTGCTTTCAGATGTCTTGTCCCTCTCTAAAGAGTCTAGGCAGGATGGGGGACGTCAGGTAGCAAAGATGAGGTAGGTGCATCCCTTCCCAGGCTGCCCTGCGTTTCCCCACTGCATCTTCAGGTTCCAGTGCAGCAGACGCTCAGTAAACACATACCAAGTGAATACAAGATGCAGACACAGCAGGGCATACAGGCAAGATCACCAGATTTGGAGGAAGAAGACCTGGTAGGGCTAAGGCCAGGTTCTTCCATGGATGAACTATGAGAGCTTGGACAAGTCATTTCACCACTCCGAGCCTGTTTCTTCTTGTTGTCTTAATGGAGAGGAAGAAACCCGCTCACTTTGTGAATTTTGCCTGGGATTCAAGATGCTCCCCCTTTGAGCATCCCTCTCTCCCGACCGTCTCCTCTCCCCTCCTGTTCCCCACCCCAAGGATGGTGTGATGGTGACACCGCAAATCGCAGTTACCTTCTAGCATAATTATATCAGCTAAATATATTGAACACTTCCTCGTGTTAGGCTCTGCGCTGGATGTTTTCATTATGGTCCCTCTCAGCTCCCTGCATAGATTCACATGATACAGTTGAGGAAACTAAAGCTCTAATAACTTCAGCAAATTGCTCAGTGTCAGATAGCCGGTCCCTGGCAGGGCTGGGGCATGAGCCCAGGGATGCTGAGTCTGACCCCTGCTTTGTGTCCACTTGGAATCATTTCTCACCTGCTCGTCTCCTTTAATCCTCCTGTAAGCGTTGGGGCTGTGTCTGCCACACTCGGCACCAAGCATTTAGCCCAGGTATCTCTTGAATCAATACTTATATTAAAGTGTGCTCCTTTTTGCAAATAATAATATTTTTCTTTTGAGGAGTCTGAGTCTAAGCCATTCCTTTTGCACCTTTTCAGACAATACTTGTAGTTAATGCCCAAGCGGGAGGATGAGTGAAGTCATCATGAACAAATTAGCCCCATCCCTCGTTTCCTGGAATTTACAATTTTGCCAGAAAAAAAATATTGAAAAAGTAATTTCATGCAAGATAAACATTAAGAAAGAATCATCTACAGTGCTGTAGCACTGCTGGAACATGTAACGGGGTGGTCTCAAGATTATCAGGGTGATTGAGGGCAGGCTTCTCTGCAGGAGGAAATGTAAGTCGATTTTTCAGCTAGTAGGCAACAGGGTGCAGGACTGGGTTTAGATCCATCTCTTGCCATGGGCTAGTGTCTTCCCAAGTCCTCCATCTTCCAAGGCTAGACATCAGTACCTTCAGGACCTTCGAAGTCATTTGGCCCATCTTTCTTTTTTTAGAGAGAATATCCTTGGCTTGAAGCTTTGATTTATTACTTTATTTAACATGTTTCTATAGAGCATCTATTTTCATTGACCTCGTGATGAGTTAGACAAGCACAGCCTAGAGAGAGAGGAGGACCTCACACTGCAGGGGGTCAGTCTTTGGATAGGGGTCTGCTAGTGAAGCATAAAGGAAGGTCAGGTTCCCTAGAGTCGGATGCAGTCAGGAAACACTTCTCAGAGTGAAGGATCTCTAATCTGAGTCTAATAAATGGATTGTCAGTTGTTGAGGGGAGGGGAGGGGTGAGGAAGGGTAATAGCAGGGCCAAGGGCAGGGAGTGAAGGGGCATGGCACATCTGGGGACTCCAGGGAGGTCATTGTGAACAGACATGGGACCAGGAAGGTCACCAGTGATCTGATCATTAGGAACCCTGTGAACTAGGTTAGCCACAAGAATATTACAAGCAGGAGATTGGCACAATAGGATGGGTTATCTTTCTTGCTGCTGTACAGAGGACTGATTGAAGGAGAGGGCTGAGGCCAGAGAGGCAAGGTTGGAGGCTGTTGCAGTGGTCCAGGAAAGAGTAGAATAGTTGCCTGGGCAACGCAGAGGTGAGTTGAGCAGAGTGGAAAGATAAATGGATGTCAGAGCTGCAACTGAAGTAGGATGGAGAGATTGCAAATTAAGTAGATGTACTAGTTGTCTGTCAAGGGTCCTAATGGACGACCCTAATTTAGGCTTTTACATTTAATAAATGAATGTTTAACTCACAGAAGGGAATATATGTGATTCTCTCTGCCCAGAATATCCTTCTCTGACCCTCTCCCATCACTCTTCCCACCCAAAGAACTCCTATTTAGCCTTCAAAACCCAATTCAGTCATTGCCTTTTTTGTGAAGCCTTCTTTGACCACCTCAGATAACCCTAAGCCACTAATCTGTCTGTCCTACATTTGCACTTTGGGCATACTTCTCTTATTTTGCTTAAATGTAATGATTGTTTAATGAGTCTCTTTGTTCCACTTGAAAGCATTCCGTGAGGGCATAGTCATTCATCTCAACACTCACAGTTAAATCACTCTAAGCACATTTTACCCCCCTTTCCCAGGGTAAACCCAGGTCATGCCCTTGAGGAAAGAGACAGATGATACACTTGATCAGTAACCAGAGTTTTAAGCGAAAAGGAATTAAGGAACCCAGGAGCGAGCTGACAGGGTCCAGAGCTCTTTGCCATGTGCCTGCCTTTGCCCTCTTTGTGGACGTCATGACAGGTCATGGGGAGTCTACATCAAGGAAATTAGGGGCTGAAAAAGATTGAGGCTTTGTACATTGCCTGGGCAGGAAAGAGGGAGTTGGGCTCTTGGGCAGGTTCCCATTACATGATGTCTAACACACCACCAGCCTGCCAGGCTACTAGTTAAGAGAATCGTCTCTGTCACTCACTTGCTCAAGAACCAGCAGTGGGGTAATATTGCCAAGAGAAGGAGGGTGGCAGGGGAGAAAGTGCATAAGCTTTAGTTCCAGACACCTGCGCTGAGGCGGGATGTGCAAACTTTGTATTTGGTCCTTTATTTTATAAGCATTCATTGCATATCCAACATGCGCTGCATGCTTAAGTCTGGGAATTTAGATAGAAGCAAGTGGTATATGTTTCTTGTTGTCAGGGAAGAAAGGAGAGAGAAAACATACAAATTCTTAATAATATTGTCATGAATGCAAAGAAGCTGCATGGGGGGATCTGACCTGGTCTGAGGTACAGGGCAGCTTCCCTGAGCAAAGGGAATGTAGGCTGGGATGTGAAGGATGAGACATAGCCAGGAGAAGTGAGGGGGGAAATAGGGCTGCCATGTACAGTTGTGTAAGTTGTACACTGTACATAGATGCCCGGTGGAGCAGGTGAGTTGGGGCTGAAATCCCACCCACTTTCCACTTGCCAAGCTGTGCATCGATAGGGTTGTGTCCACCCAGACAAGGGACCTTTTTCCTCCCTAATTCATCCACCTAGGAGGGAAATTTCTTTCTGATAGCACAGAGGCATCCAATGGGCTGACAGTGGCCCTGGAGGAGGAAGAATGTTTGAGTTAAAGGCTTGCTATGGCAGGGGAGTTCCCTGGTGGGCCAGTGGTTAGGATTCGGTGCTTTCACTGCCGTGGCCCAGGTTCAATCCCTAGTCAGGGAGCTGAGATCCCACAAGATGCGCAGTGGGGCTAAAAAAAAAAAAAAAAAAGTGTTGCTGTGGCAAAGGCCCAGAGGTGAGAAAAAGTGGCGTGATAAAGGATGCTCTGGCCAGTGAGGCTGGGACCTAGTGACCAAGAGGGCGAGGGGTACGAGTAAGGCTGCTCAGGTAGTTGGGATCCTGCAGATAACAGTTGGGATCCTGTTATCCTGTTCAAAGGATAACAGGGCTGACCGCGCAGGGTGACTGCTGATCAAGCATGGCATGAATCTGAAACACCCAGACAGTGTCTGGCAGGGAGCCTGGGCTCCTTGAACCAAAGCCGGTGTTGCTGTAATCACAGCAGCCCAACAGCCCACCTCTAGCATCCACGTCTCCATGCAGCTCTGCTGGTCTCCAGTCTCCATCCCACATTCAGTCTTTCTAGAAAGGTGATTTGTTATTCAAGAAAAATGGCTTCATAAGGCAAGTCAGCTGTGGGTGACTAGATGCAGGAGAATGAGGCTTCCTGAGAATACGGTGGTTCTTCACCAGAACTAGGTGTTTGGGGTGATTTGAGGCTAGAGTGTAGGATCGACTGTGGCATTGATCTGCGCTGTGGGAGGGTCCACCACGTGTCCTAAGCATACGTGAAGGGAGAGGAGGGAATCCGGGAGGTGGTGTCCCAGATGCTTTGACCACTGCAAATACTGATGACCAAGTTAGAGATGGGGGCACAGTTACAGCCAGAAAGGCAGTTGGCCGGGGGTTGACTCTAACCCTGCCAAGATATGTTTAGTGTTGTGTTAATGTGGAAACAAGGACTGAACATAAAGCGTTTCACTGTGAATGGATTTGTGGGACCCAAATCTCTCAGCCGGTTCTTGATAGATGGTGAGGGCCTGTAGTTGACTTTGCCCAGAATAGTGGTTGTTCATTTGGTTCTTTCTTGACATCTAGCTGGGCGCATATCCCCCAGTGGAAGTCTTGATGTCAAAGAGAAGGCCTTTTCTCTTTACTGTGGTCTTAGTGTAAGGGTCACTGCTATAGGAGCCAGAATTTGGAGATTCTAGAAGGGATTTCCCCCAATGTCGGTGCTGTGTGACCCCAGCAGAGACCACCCCCTGCAGATGCGCTAAATTAGGACACGCAGAACCTTGGTGTTCGGGTGGGTGTGGAAGAGACTGGAGATGGTCCCAAATCTCCTTCATTCTTTTAGGTGTCCCTAAGGACTGTTTTCCTCGCATTTAGGTTTAGGCTTTGGGACTCGGTTGTGGCCATTTAAATGGGAGGAGAAGCGATATAGGCCTCTTTCCCCCACTCTTAAAACATCTTGCTTGATTCTCTGGCCTTTCTTTCCTTTCAGTGTTGACCACAGGGGACATGTGTTTAAGATGTCAGTGGCACAAAACAGAAGACACTGTTTGGAGGAGAGCCACACTGGAGAGCCACTGACCTGTATCAGACTTTGGGAAAACAGAAAAGAAAAAAAAAATGACATTAAGAAACAGAGATGTAGCGGTTGCTTGTTACAGAAGCTAGTATTAATGAAGAAAAACGTGTTTCTTTCTGTGTGTCAGGCACAATGCAAACAGAAAATGCCTGGCACTGACTTTAGCAATCAGGCATCTAGACCTGGAGACTTTGATATCAGAAGATGGACACATGAGGATCTGTGTTCCAGGGTGGTAGGACATCTGGTAAACTGTTACCTCTGAGAACTTGGAAGGCAGACCACAGGCCTGCTGAGCTGTATGTCTAAGGGGAGGGTTCTCAAACTCAGCACTATTGACATTTTGGGACATCTGGGGACACTGTGGGGTAATTCTTCGCTGTGGGCGCTGCTTGTGCATTGCAGGGTGTTTAGCAATATCCCTGGTCTCTACCCGTTAGATGCCAATAGCACCTGCTACTCATTTGTGACAACCAAAAATATCTCCAGACATTGACAAATGTCCCCGGGAGACAAAATCGTCCCCAGCTGAGAACTGCTGCTCTGGGAGAAAAGGTTGGAAAACAGCACATTAGAAGTGTGTCTGCACTACGTGCGGCTGTGTTTCGTGAGATGTTACAAGAAACAGGTGAGCTCGGGAAGGAATGAGCTGTCCTTCAAACAGGCATGGAAAGGAACAGAGAAAGTCTGGGCAGAAATTCTGGGAGTGGCAAAGTTGGAAAAGCCTATTTCTTTTTGAACACAAGTGTTAAGATCACTATTTTAAAAAGCAAAAACAAAAACAGACAGACAGACAGACAAACAAACAAACTTTGAGTGACAGAGCCCAGGAAAACTTCTCAGTTAAATCAAGTGACAGAGACTTGGGGCAAAAACCAGATTAATGCCCCAAATCTCCTATATACCAACCCAGAAAGCTTTAAGTCAGCTTCCATTCAGTTTCTAGGAGAAACCTGAAGACAAAATCAAAGAAATGAAGCAGATTTAAGAGCTCATAGAAGAGACTAGAAACAGATGCATTGACATCCTAGGTTTTTTTTGGGTTTTTTTAAACGTTTTTATTGGAGTATAATTGCTTTACAATGGTGTGTTAGTTCTGCTCTATAACAAAGTGAACCAGTTATACATATACATATGTTCCCATATCTCTTCCCTCTTGCATCTCCCTCCCTCCCACCTTCCCTATCCCACCCTTCTAGCTGGTCACAAAACACCGAGCTGATCTCCCTGTGCTATGCGGCTGCTTCCCACTAGCTATCTGTTTTACATTTGGTAGTGTATATATGTCCATGCCACTCTCTCACTTCGTCCCAGCTTACCCTTCCCCCTCCCCGTGTCCTCAAGTCCATTCTCTAGTAGGTCTGCATCTTTATTCCTGTCTTGCCCCTAGGTTCTACATGACCTTTTTTTTTTTTTTAGATTCCATATATATGTGTTAGCATACAGTATTTGTTTTTCTCTTTCTGACTTACTTCACTCTGTATGACAGACTCTAGGTCCATCCACCTCACTACAAATAACTCAATTTCGTTTCTTTTTATGGCTGAGTAATATCCCATTGTATATATGTGCCACATCTTCTTTATCCATTCATCTGTCGATGGACACTTAGCTTGCTTCCATGTCCTGGCTATTGTAAATAGAGCTGCAATGAACATCGTGGTACATGACTCTTTTTGAATTATGGTTTTCTTAGGGCATATGCCCAGTAGTGGGATTGCTGGGTCGTATGGTAATTCTATTTTTAGCTTTTTAAGGAACCTCCATACTGTTCTCCATAGTGGCTGTATCAATTTACATTCCCACCAACAGTGCAAGAGGGTTCCCTTTTCTCCACACCCTCTCCAGCATTTATTGTTTGTAGATTTTTTAATGATGGCCATTCTGACTGGTGTGAGATGATATCACATTGTAGTTTTGATTTGCATTTCTCTAATGATTAATGATGTTGAGCATTCTTTCATGTGTTTGTTGGCAATCTGTATATCTTCTTTGGAGAAATGTCTGTTTAGGTCTTCTGCCCATTTTTGGATTGGGTTGTTTGTTTTTTTGATATTGGGCTGCATGAGCTGCTTGTATATTTTGGAGATTAATCCTTTGTCGATTGCTTCATTTGCAAATATTTTCTCCCATTCTGAGGGTTGTCTTTTCATCTTGTTTATAGTTTCCTTTGCTATGCAAAAGCTTTTAAGTTTCATTAGGTCCCATTTGTTTATTTTTGTTTCTATTTCCATTTCTCTAGGAGGTGGGTCAAAAAGGATCTTGCTGTGATTGTTGTCATAGAGTGTTCTGCCTATGTTTTCCTGTAGGAGTCTGATAGTGTCTGGCCTTACATTTAGGTCTTTAATCCATTTTAAGTTTATTTTTGTGTATGGTGTTAGGGAGTGTTCTAATTTCATTCTTTTACATGTAGCTGTCCAGTTTTCCCAGCACCACTTATTGAAGAGGCTGTCTTTTCTCCATTGTATATTCTTGCCTCCTTTATCAAAGATAAGGTGACCATATGTGCGTGGGTTTATCTCTGGGCTTTCTGTCCTGTTCCATTGATCTATATTTCTGTTTTTGTGCCAGTACCATACTGCCTTGATTACTGTAGCTTTGTAGTATAGTCTGAAGTCAGGGAGCCTGATTCCTCCAGCTCCGTTTTTCTTTCTCAAGATTGCTTTGGCTGTTCGGGGTCTTTTTGTGTTTCCAAACAAATTGTGAAATTTTTTGTTCTAGTTTGTGAAAAATGCCAGTGGTAGTTTGATAGGGATTGCATTGAATCTGTAGATTGCTTTGGGTAGTATAGTCATTTTCACAATGCTGATTCTTCCAATCCAAGAACATGGTATATCTCTCCATCTATTTGTATCATCTTTAATTTCTTTCATCAGTGTCTTATAGTTTTCTGCATACAGGTGTTTTGTCTCCTTAGGTAGGTTTATTCCTAGGTATTTTATTCTTTTTGTTGCAATGGTAAATGGGAGTGTTTTCTTAATTTCACTTTCAGATTTTTCATCATTAGTGTATAGGAATGCAAGAGATTTCTGTGCATTAATTTTGTATCGTGCTACTTGACCAAATTCATTGATTAGCTCTAGTAGTTTTCTGGTAGCATCTTTAGGATTCTCTATGTATAGTATCATGTCATCTGCAAGCAGTGACAGCTTTACTTCTTCTTTTCCGATTTGGATTCCTTTTATTTCTTTTTCTTCTCTGATTGCTGTGGCTAAAACTTCCCAAACTATGTTGAATAATAGTAGTGAGAGTGGGCAACCTTGTCTTGTTCCTGATCTTAGTGGAAATGGTTTCAGTTTTTCACCATTGAGGACGATGTTGGCTGTGGGTTTGTCATATATGGCCTTTATTATGGTGAGGTAAGTTCCCTCTATGCCTACTTTCTGGAGAGTTTTTATCATAAATGGGTGTTGAATTTTGGACAGCCTAGGTTTTTAAGAGAATTATATTGTTGAAGAAACCACCATCTTAGTCTACAAGACGATCTTTATTCAGAGATAATCTCAACCCTTGGGCCTCTGTTGCTATAGAGCAAGAGATAGACTTTGAATGCTGTATCCCCCCAAGGGATCATGTCCCCCACTGCACCCTCAGTGCCCCAGAAGGCAGAGCCAGGGGCCACTAGTTACATGGATCCAGGGGAATGGACCAAGGAGTTCCAAATAGTAGCAGAATGTGTGCGTCATCAAGGCTTTCCCACACCCAACCAGAGGGCCTACCCTTTGTTTGCCCAGCAGGATTTCAAGATTGCTGTAGACCTATATCTGCTCTGTGTTTCCTGTTCTTCTTCATTCCTAGTGGGAGTGTCCATGTCAGTTACCCTCTCCTATTGTGCATCGTGAAGGACAGTTAATTTATATTTTTAGATGTTTAGTTGTTGGACCAAGAAGAGCCCGATTCAGACCTATTGTCATGACCACCTCCCATCACTCAGGAAACCCTGCAGTTGGAATATGATGTAGTGGGTCCATAAGATTAGGGTTGTTTGCTGGTATGAAGGTATTGCAGGTGTGGGAAGAAGAGTGAAACAGATGGTTGGTGATCAGGATGACAGTGGTGGTAGAGCTGGGCTGTATTCTCACCAATCTCATTTCCCCTTAATGCGCACATTTGAAGATCTCTTTCCAAGCCTCGCTTGCAGTTAGTTTGGGGACATATGCCTGGATTCCAGCCAGTGGAATACATAAGGCATGTACCTTAAAAATATTTTGCATGGTGCTCTATGCTTTCCATTCATTCTGTGGAAATGTTGGAGAATGCCTGTTAAAGGTGGGAGCGTAGGAAGATGGAAGGACCCTGGATCCTGAGTCCCTGCTTTTAGGACACCTGCTCACAAAAAACTGCTTACCCGCAGTAACTTTTGCATAAGTGATAACTCAGCTTCGGTAGCTTTACACACGAGAGTTCAGGGTTATTTGTTACTGGAGCACAGTCTGACTTACCCTGACTATAACTATGGATCTCTGGAGGAAGGAATCTATGTTTATCAAAGACTAGAAGTCTGACATGCAAAACCTGTTTAGAGGCTGTGGTGTGGTCTTGAGATCTAGGATGCATGGTAGGGTTTAGTGGAAGATGGGCCAGACCATGAAAGGTCTCCAGTACCAGGACCAGGCATCCTTGGTGGTGACAATTTTGGACTCAGTTTCTCGCAGGCCCCATGCCGAGGGTACCAACAAGGAAGACATAACAGATGGAATGCTGGGAGAGAGCACTTAGGGATGTGAACCCAGTGACACTCCTTTAAATGCCTTCCTCCAATAATGAAAACACATAGCAGCTGGCTGATTGACTTTTTGGTGACACTGTTGCCCATGTGAGTGTGATGTGCACACACACACACACACGCAGGTGAGCGCATACATAGGCAAATGTGGTTTTTGCAGGAAAGGTGAAGCAATCCCCACAAAGTAGCTGTGTTCTGGTGTGAACCCAATCAGCAGACTAGCAGGGCAGTGCACACTTATTTCCGTGAGGGCCCTGCTTCTCTCTTCGGTCTAAGATGTTAGCTGGCCCAGGAAGGGCAGATGCCACAAGCAGATGGCTGGAGAGCATCCTGGGAGCCAGAGGGTGATCAAGGTCCTCTTGATCACTTGCAGGCAGCACTTGCAAGCCTAGCTACCCTCTCCCTTCCTTCCTCCTTTTCCCAAGTCTCATCCTGGACTAAAGATACACTCGTGTTAAAAAGGAAGAAAGGGAAATTCAGATAGGCAACCTAAAAGCTGACATATATGCCATTCACCCCCAGTAAGCTGGCTCAAGAGAGTCTGTAGTTCAGCTCAGCCTGTCAAACCTACCTTGTCAAAGGCAGCTCTACCCACTGCCAACATGTGCCTGTCAAGCTCCATGGCTTCTTAGCCCTCAGTATATTTGTTACCATAGGCATAGACAGCAGATGTCCAACACATTTGCACTTCTTAGTAGCTTATTGGCAGTAAACAATCTTGAACATGATACCAGGTCACAGGCAGAGAGAGCCTTTCCCTGGGGCTGCCCCTGCAGTTGGGGATAATTATTAACCAGGAGTGCACATCAGAATCTCCTGGGAAGCTTTCTTTTTAAACATTATGCATATCTGAGCCCTATTTCCAGAGATTCCAATTCAGCCCAGTTGGAGTGAGGTTTAGAGAACAGTAGTTAAAAAATCTCCCCAGGTGGTTCTGAAGCATCCTTGAGTCGAGGTCTCCTGGAATGAACCAAAAGGTACAGGCTTTGGAGTTGGACTCACTTGGGTACAAACCCAGGCTCTGTCACTCTAGTCCTTGAGCTCATCACCTCTCTGAGCTTGGGATAATGCACACACACAGGTGCTCAACTTGGAGGAAAGCTCAATAAGATCCCTGGCTCAGTGGGGATTTGTTTCATGTCTATGAAGAAGGCGATCCAAGCTTTAACATACGTGATTCTGCATGTTCTAATTAGGCTTTGTTGATTGTAGCATTTTTTCCTCCAATTCCCACCGTCTCCTCTGACCCCAGATTGGGTTCGGAGGCCCTTCTTGGGACCCCAAATATCTTCTTGCTCATTCTTATCATTGCAAACTTTGTATTTCATTGTCCCTGCTCGTTTTCTAGCCAGTCTCTCGCTAGACTTTGAGTTTCTAGATTGCAAGTATTGGGGGCCGTAGGGCAGTAACTATTCCTCACTGTGTAGTTTCGGACCAGCAGGTGCCCCCTGAAAAGGGACTCTAGGTGAACAGCCATTGTTACACGATTCTTGATGCTCTCTGTGCTTTAATCCTGTTTAATGCCCATGATAACCCTCTGACCTAAACATCACCACTTGGAATTTGGACACAAGGAAACTGAGGCTCAGAGGGGTGGACCAACTTGCCTCACGTCACACGAGTACAAAGCTGCAGAGGAGAGCCCAGTGTGGCAGACTCTGTCTAACCCCTGTGTGCCTGGCCTTGGAAGCTACCTATGCAGAGACCTGGTCCACAGTGTGTAAGAGCCTCACGTCCTTGGCATGTCCCCACCCTGCCATACCCTGTCCATCCCATTGCTTCTCCCTCACCTGCAGCTTTATAGAATGTTTCTTTCTCCTAAATATAGCAGAGCTGCACCCTGAGCCCCTCTCTGTACTCATAACTGCTCCATCTAAGAAAATAAAAACTGTAGCTTGAGCATAACTATTCATTGAGGAGTTAAAGACTTGGCAGGAGTTACTGAAAAGAATCATTTTATGTTCTGGCTCTTAGGCGTGGCCTACACTTGGAGTAAAGAAACCCGTGTTTAAATGGGACTCTGCCCTTTACTAGCTTTTGTTCTTTTTTTTTTTTTTTTAACATCTTTATTGAAGTATAATTGCTTTACAATGGTGTGTTAGTTTCTGCTTTATAACAAAGTGAATCAGTTATACATATACATATGTTCCCATATCTCTTCCCTCTTGCGTCTCCCTCCCTCCCACCCTCCCTATCCCACCCCTCTAGGTGGTCACAAAGCACAGAGCTCATCTCCCTGTGCTATGCGGCTGCTTCCCACTAGCTATCTATTTCACATTTGGTAGTGTATGTATGTCCATGCCACTCTCTCACATTGTCACAGCTTACTCTTCCCCCTCCCCATATCCTCAAGTCCATTCTCTAGTAGGTCTGTGTCTTTATTCCCGTCTTGCCACTAGGTTCTTCCCCGTTCTTGAGTAAGTCAGTGAACCTTCCGAGACTCAGAGCCCCAGTCAGTAAAGCAACAGCAATACTTACTCTTTTTCTTCTTTAACATATTCAGTAACTTGACCCCCTCGCTATGTTTCTGTATCTGTTCAGCTTTGGTGAGACTGCAGTAAGAGCTGTGTTGTCCTGCTGTCATGGACAAGCAGGATACTGCCGGGGGGAGTTTATTGGGGGAGGTGTATATATTAAATAAATACTTATATCATTAAACCATACATTATAATTGTGATGAGTTAAAAACAAGTAGAGCAGGTGATTGCTCTTCTACTCTGTCATCACGTTTTTTTTTCTTTTTAGCATCTTTATTGGCGTATAATTGCTTTACAATGGTGTGTTAGTTTCTGCTGTATCACAAAGTGAATCAGCTATACATATACATACATCCCCATATCTCTTCCCTCTTGCATCTCCCTCCCACGCTCCCTATCCCACCCCTCTAGGTGGTCACAAAGCACCGAGCTGATCTCCCTGTGTCATCACGTTTTGTGTCCTGCTTTGTCCCTTCCTGGTCCTGCCCCTAAATCTGCCTTGTCCTCTAGCCAGGCGTCGCGTCCCTCATTTCCCCCTCACTTAGGTGGCTCGCTCTGTTTATCCCCCTCTCTGTTGTCTTCCTGCTTCTGCCACCTGTCAACTCCCCTTCTCTCTCTCTCCAGCTCCTCTTGTCTCTCCTCCATCTCTCCACCTCCCACTCTCTGCCTCACCTTCTTTTCCTCGCTGTAACTCTCTTTGCTGAGAACTTTTTTTTTAAATCATCTGTGCCATTTTGCATTTGTTTCTATTGCTTGATTTTTCTCCTCATTGTGTGTTGTATTTTCTTGATTCTTTGTATGCCTGGTAATCCAGTGTCAGGCATGGTGAATTTACCTTTTTCGTGTTCAGTGCTATATTTATATAGATATATCTTTATAGAGATATTTGTATCTTTATATAGATATAGATCTTTATATATATATATATAATACTATATATATTTTGCATATTTAGAACTTTGTTATGAGATGTACTTAAGTTATTTGAAGTCAGTTTGACCAACCCCCTCCCCCCGCCAAGACTTGCATTTAAGGCTTGTTAGGAAGGACCAGAGAAGTCTTAAGTCTTTAGGGCAATTTTACCCAACTACTAGGACAATGCCCTTCTGAGTTCTCTACCTGTCTGGTAAATAGTGAGGTTTTCCACTTCGATTTGTTGCTACCCCAGTTATTCTCAGTTGTGTAGGAGCTCTGGGACTTGTTTGTTCTGCTCTCCTCTCCAGTATTTTGTCCGGTGGCTCTGGGCCCCTTGACCTCCTTGTGCTGTCAGCGCCATCTCCTCAACTCAGAGAGTCTACCAGGATTTACGTACATTCCACTTTCCTGCATCATGCCATGGAAACTCCCTGCAGGCGGTATGTCAGGACAGTTGTAGGGCTCACTTCTAGTCTAGGCATCCTGATGCCCAGTATCTGAAAACTGTTGTTTCATATATTTTATGTGGATTTTTAGTTATTTCAAGTGGGAGAGTAAACTTGGTCTCTGTTACTCAATGTTGACCGAAGCAGTTATCCCTGTCCCCCCAACCTTTAGTGGAAACTGTAAACAATGATACATGTGCGGGTACTTCTTGTTGTTGCTGTTCTATTTTCTATTTCCTTGTAAACCATGAGCTGAAATCTACACCAGCTGTTTGAATAAAAGGCTTGAAAATGAGTTTCCGAAGAAGTCTTTTGTGGGGTTAACACATCACTTATTTTAATCCCCATCATCGCCACCACCATCACCACCATCAACATAATTGATGTGCCCAAGACGCTTCTAAGTTCTTTATATTTATTTACTCATTTAATTATAATGACAGGCTATGAACCAGGTTATTCTTAGAGTCATTTTGAAGTTGAGGAAACTAGAGCACAGAAAGCTCAAGGAACCAGCTAGGGAGCAGTGGTCTAGAATACAAACCCAGGCAGTGTTCCGGAGTCTCCAGGCTCAACAACTGGCTATGTGTTTCTCACTAGCAGCTGAACACAGTAGGACCTTTCCACAGTGTCCCAGAATAGCACTTCAGTTGCTGGTTGGAGTGATATTTGAACTACATTCATAAGAATGCCGGTCTGAATGAAACAGCAGGTCTTCTCCAGATTCCAGGCTAAAAGGATGACTCAACCATGTGCCAGAGGGCTCTTGTTATAATATTGTCATCTTTGGGAAACCCAAGCATTTCAAATCATATACCTGCTTGGGTGTCTACAATATCTTCCATGAACCCTGGACTCTGGATCTAGGTTGCTAATTTTCTGTTCTCGACCCTGTGAGTGAGTGAGAGTGTGTGCGTGTGTGTGTGTGTGTGTGTGTGTGTAATTTTAGACAAGTCTCTTACTCTCTCTATACCTGAGTTAAACACATCTGTAAAATATAAATTATATTTTTTAAAAATAAATAAATAAATAAATAATATTAATGTGGGAAATTCGTAGTTTGGGGGTGAGAAGTCAATGTGTTAATATATTGAAGCGTGTGACTTAGTTCAAGGGACAAGGTCAACCTTGCATAAGTTGCTGTCTGTGTACTAGCTCCTGTTAACAGCTTATCACCAGCACCTGCAGACACAGGCGTACCTGTGTCTCTGTCACCCGATAGCTCCTAGAGGGAAGGAGGGAAACAGGGAAACAGGCGGTGGTATGGGTGGCCCTTGCAGTAATCCAGGAACGAACCTGCCCCCAGGTAATGATCCCAGGAAATGAGTAGTGTTGAGAGTGAGAGGCATTTTGGAGGGAGAATAAATAGGTCTGGGGGAGGGAGAGAAACTTCAAGGACAACTCTGGGTTTTTTTGTTTGTTTTTGGCTAATTGGGAGTGGTATGGTCTTCATCATTTATTACCTTAAACCGTTCTTTTGATATTTTCTCAATCTCCAACTCAAACGTTTAAACAGATTTGATCCTCTTTACTATATGATTGCTGACTGTTCTCCCCGAGTTTACAGGGCTCTGAGCATTTGCTGGTACCTGATGGGCTTTTGTAACATGGCTAAAGGCAGGAAGTCAGCCCCACGATGAAAACCACCAGGGGCAGGTTCCAGGCTTAGCATTTCTAGAAATTACAGGAAAACTGGATATTGTGATCTTTTCCCCAAAAAGATCAGCCAGTTCTCCTAATCAGGGTCCTTCTTTCCCTTGCTGAAAAATGAGCAGGACCAATGGAATATTCCAAAACTCCACACTTTCTATCTCCAATGTTATGCATAATTGAATATGTTTGATAGTTTCTATCATCTTGAAAAATCACTTTTCAAATATTGAAATAATAAAAGATCCATCAAAGAACAGTGGTGTGATAGTACCTTCTGTTCCCTTGGAGACCAAATCACTAGTGTTCAGCTGTGTGATTATTAATGGCATCTTCCCATATAATGCACGCTGAGTTAGCTTGGTAAGTAAGCACATGATATTTATCATCGCCTGCAATGTTTTCAACTCATTTCAACTTATATTTGCCATTGGAATTTTATAAATGGTTTTATTTTCTAGTTTGGTTCAGTTTAATTTTTTGAAGGGCATATTGCCAGTGTCTGGTAAGAAATTTCTTGGCTGTGTTGCTTAGTCTGATGGGAAACACTTTATTTGTGTGTGTGTGTGTGTGTTTGTGTCTTTGGGGGAAGCAGGTCATTGAACAGGATTTCTGGAGTGTAGACTCAACAGCTATAGCACACTTTAGGAGGCAAGAAATCCAGTACCCAGAAAAACTAGAGAGGGATATTTATTGAGCAAGGACTATGTGATGTACACAGTGTTCAGTTTTTGCAAACAGGATCTCTTCTGAGCTTTTTAACATCCGTGAACATTTCTTATCACGAAACCCACTCTATAGATGAAGAAACCAAGGATCTGAGAGGCCGAACAGTTTTCCTAAGAGCACTTACCTGAACCAAAATTCTAACCCACTTCTGTACAATTCTGAAGCGATTGCTCTCTTTTGTATATTGCACTAAACTAAATTGTGGTTCTGAGCAGAACGTAATGCTAGCCCCATGGGTTGTTCTCATGGTTAACGTATTTAAAGTGATTGGCACATGGTCAATATTGAATAAAGGCTAGATCTCTTCTCCTATTTTCATTCTGCTGTTTTTATTTTTCTCAATATTTTTAGTACAGCTACAATTAGAAGGAATAGAAGTTGAATTATTGCTATTTTTGCTCATGTGCACAAAAGAATTTTAACTCAAGAGCTACACTTACATGGATTCAGTTTTTCTTTTTCCCCAGTCTCATTGCTCAGATATTTGGAAGTAATCTGAGTTATCATGTTTCCATCAACAATACATTTGCACCCATTAGAGTTTATCAATTATACTTCGTATGAAGGGGTGGAGGTTAAGTATGTTTTCCATTAATAGTCTCGCTATTATTTGGAAGAGAGAGATCATTTTTATCACAGAAACGAGAATTCCCTGAACTTGAAATCCTGCCTAGAAGGAGCCCGTGAGTTTCATGTCTTTACCTGATGGTTATTTCATAGTAACCGTCTACTTCCTGTGTTTTATTCCCATTGTCTCCCCATCACCACAAAAGCTCTGAGGAAGGAACCATGTCTTTCTTGAACTCTGCTGGATCCAGTGCCTCGTTAACTATTGTTGTGTAAACGAATGATGAGTGAACAATGAATAACTCATGAGGAAGTCCAGAGTCAAGGCTTGTTTTTCACCTTTTATAGAGGAGGATATTGGAATTCCAAAATCAGTTCTTGCAGCACTGAAGCTACAAGCTCTTTCAACTCTCTCATTTGGTTGTCTAGATAGGAGTCTCTGGAGATATACAGATAATTCTAGCCATAAGGCACATTTTTAAATTTAGTTATCCTTTATGTGCACATAGATCATGGATAAAGTTTCCAGACTCACGACCTAAGTGGGCATCTTTGCCCAGTGCTGTATGATGTTGATGATGATGTTGACTGCCAACACTTACATAGATCATCTCACGTAACCCTTACAACATCTCTGAGGCTACTGTTATTATAACTATGCATCAGGAAACTAAGACACCAAGAGGTTGTGTTATTTGCCCAAGTTCACAGAGCTGGGAAGGAAAGAAGCTGGTAGTCTCTAGAGCTGAGGGCCTGTGTAGGCTCTGCAGCCTACTGGTTACAGGGTCTCATGCCTCAGTTTCCTCCCCTTTAGAAAATGGTTAGTATTGAGACAGCTATGTTCTTCAAGTGGCATCTGTTTGCAAACATAACAGGGAACTGAAATTTTTTTTTTTTCAAATGAGTGAGAAAGGCAGTACATCAGATTTTTTTTTTTTCCCCCGCGCATCTTTCAGGATCCAGAATGAGTGTTACTTGCCCAAGGAGGGTTTGTCTGAGAACCTAGACTGGTGTGAACCCTCAGTGATCCCTCTTTTCCCCTTTGTGCAATGCTCATCTCACTGGAAACGGTTGAATCTTCTCTTCTAGATGGAAAGCCCTATGGGGACAGACCACATCTTCCTTTACCCTGTAACCCTCATCATCTGGGTGAGCATGTGGCACTCAATAAATATCATGTGCTTGAATGTTATTAGAAGTTATTCTGAAAAATCCTACCCCTGAATTGATTTGATAACCCCTCTTTTATTTAAGTGACCCCCCAATAGTTGTAAATAGTTGTGAATCTTGCTCATGACTTCGTAGAAAGTTCTATTCCAGTCGTTTATATTTTTATTGGTACTCACCCTGGACCTCCATTCCAGGAGTAGACCTGTCAGTGAAACCCTCTCGGAATGAATTACGTCTTCAGACCGTTCCAGGTGTAGAGCGGCTCCTGGTCTGCAGGCCTGTACTATGTTGACTGACCCTCTCACTTTAACAGAGTCTGCTCCACTAGTAATTGTTGGAACTGACTCTCATTCCTTGCTGACTTTTGCCATTCTCTCTGCCTCATTGGCTGCTTTCTCTGGGTAGCACAGGGAGTCCTGTTCCATATTGATCTCATTCTCTTTCCCAAGAGAACTTTCAACGAAAATGCTGCCTGCTTGTGGCTGCCAGAATGTCTGCTGGGGGCTTCAGGGAGTGCTCTAACTTTGGCTCAGCCTTGCCTGTAGATTCAGATCAGACTCCATACTTTCAGTGAATTACTAGACTAATGTTAGCTAAAATATATTGAGTCCTTACTCTTTTCCAGCCGGTCTTAAGCCTTTGCACACACTAGCTGATATACTCTTTGCTAGCGCCCTATGAAGAAGCTATTTCTATTTCCCTCGTTTTACAGACAAGGAAACTGAGGCATACCCAAGACCAGGTAGACTGTGAATGATGGCACTGGGATTTCATCCCAAGCCGCTGGACTCTAGAGATTTAATCTTAACCAACGTATCTATTCAGCTGGCATCATCCTCTTGGGACCCAAACATTTTTTCTGTGTTGCTCATTTGAGTGAGTCACCAGCAGCCTCAGGATCATCTTTGATCCCTTCTCTCTTACATCCACATCAGTGACTGATTCCTTCAAACTCTAAGAGGCTTGGGTTTGTAACCCCTGCCTTATCCCTCTTCTACTGCCTAAATAGATGCCCTTTTACCTGGAAAATGCACAGCTTCCCAATTTGTCTCTGGTCTTCTGACCCTCCTCCCTCTACTGCATCTCACCTAGGCTAATCTGAGATGATGAACCTTACATTTATCATCATGACAAGCAAGAGAGGCCTTCATACCGCCTTATTTTATACCCCTAAATCTAAACTCATCTTCAACCTTATCCCCACATGTATGCTGTGCTAAAACCATACTCATTTTCTTTTTTCACTTCTGCAAAAGGTTGTCCTTTACATGAGCCTTCACATATGTGCCTGGAATTTTCATCCTCCTTTTTTTAAAAAAAAAATCTGTGTCTTTTAAATTATAGGGTCACTTCTTACATGGCACTTTTCTTGACTGGCCCAAGAATGTTACAGATACTTTGTGAGTGTGTGTGTGTGTGTGTGTGTGTGTGTGTGCATGCGTGCTGCAGTAGCATTTGTGTATAAATTTATCACAGCACTTCCCAAGCTGCAGCAAAACCATTTATCCCTGTGTGCTGCCTCACACACTGAACTACGAGGGGCTTGAACCCAGAAATCCTGTACCAGTAATCTTTTAACATTTCCTAAGAGCATTTTGCTTAGTGCCTAGCCCAGAAACAACACCCGATCAATGATTCTTGAAGAAAAGTATACAGGGTTGACGTGGTCACCGTGCTAAATATTTTATGTATGTATATTCTCCTCCATTCTAAAATATGGCTGTTTGTAATAATATCAACCATAATTAGGGTCAAAACCACCCAAAACTCTTCTTGAAAGAAGTTTCTCTTGCCTCCGTGTAGAAGTATTACTAAAAGTAACACTTGTGTAAAGGAAATGACAGAGTAGTCTCCAAGGAGAGAAAAACTTGAATTTACTATGATCTCTGTTGAGAATCAGCAAGGGTCTATCCCCAGGGCATCTGTGACATGGGTTTGGTAAGGTGAAGGCGTACAGATGCTGGTAGGTTGGGATGGGAGACTGGTTTCAGGGTCAGAACAGGCTGGTATCCAGGCAATTAAAGTCAGGACAAGGAGAAACCACGGGGAGAGGGGCCAGGCTTTGGCCTCTGGATTAGAGCAGCTTTCATAACAAACCCACAGGGCCCACATGTTGAGTTATTGTGAGCTGGGTTGAGAGCAGACTTCCGGCCACAAGTCTCCAGGGCTGCTGAGAAGCTCACATCCATCAGGCCCTCCTGTTCTGTGTGGTGCCTACTTGGTGCCCACCTCTATGTGGGTCCCAGCCCAGTGGAGCTTGTTGCTTTCTCTCTGCTCCTCCTTGAGTTCATCGAATCGTCCCTCCTTTGTACTCCTGTTTCTTTTCACCTCTTGCATCTCCCCTTCTCTTGCTTATATCCACAAACAGCAGTTTGCAAGGGAGATAAACCTCCTCCGTATTTGATCCTGAACAAGCTAAAATCCTATTCCCAAAAGGTGTTTCTGCCAGAGCAGAGAGCCAAGTCTTAAAGAATCAAAGGCATCAAGTAAAACAAAGAGGAGTTGCATCAAATTGAAAATAACGCCCAGAATGTAACTGACCTCTCCCATTGCTCCCTCTGCCTGCCTCCTGTAACTCTCGAATGTGATCTGATTAGGAGGAAAAATGAGATGATGTTTTATTAACACTAAAATGTTACTAATAAAAATAATAGGATTAACTATAATAATGATAACAATCATCATTATTATTTTATCCATTGTATCTACTATTTATGGAGTGGCCATATGGTACACTTAATATCAACCAGGCTTTTGATTTATTGTATAACTAAAGCATGTCATCAATCTTGTATTATAGACGGTATCTCATTCCAAAATTATTTTTAATAGATAGAGTCAGCGATTACGCATGTGGAGTAGAGCCCTGAAGAGGTTACAGTCTGCAAAGCCAGCATTTAAATTCAGGTTGACCCTGACAATGGAGGGCGTGCTTCTTTCACTCAGCATGTGATCTCTCGTGTTTTTAAAATATCACACTTAGCGACTGTTTGGGAATTTTTAAAGGCATCCGATTACATGCATCCGATTGAGTTGATGGATAGTATTTAGTTAAGTCAGAGCCTTCTTCAAACTAGACTTTAAAAATAAAGACATTCATCAGAAAGGTGTTTGGGATTTTATGATGATCTGACAACTAAATTGCTTGTTCAGTTTGAGTTGTGTAATGTTCTCAATTAGATTAAATATTAAGCATCCAGTTTGCCAACTGCTAACAAATTTGCTGAACATTGCGCACAGTTTGGGGAAATGCTTTTAATGAAGAAGAACTGGAAATAAAATACTAGAAAATCAAAGTGTCAAAGCTATAAATGTTTTATTGGAGAGATTAGGCATTTTCGAATGTGGGATGTTGCAGTATTTTCTACATCGTAATGATGTAGTGATTCCAGTCACCTTAATTAAAGAATCTATTGTCTGTAGAGTCCTCGTTGGTAGACACAATTTTCAAATGGCCTATTGATATCATCTGAAGGCTCTGTCTGTAATATTGAAAGTCAAAATCACCTGTATTTGGAAGACTGCAGGGAAGTGGGATTCTGGTTCCCCCTTACCCCCTGTTTCTATGCCTCGATCTCTTTAGCTCAGAGAAAAGGGAGGGAGTGTCTGTATAGTGTGGTTGCAGGTATGATGGCCAACAACATCACTCTACCTGCTGGGCCCCCTGACCTGTCCTTTCTTTGCATGTTAGAACTCTGTCATCTCTCCTCCCATACCTGTAAAGTGGCTTGCACGCCCCTCTTCTATGTTCCTGTAATACAAATACCCGTTCTTTGTCAGATGTTCATTCTTTGCCAGATACTCTTCTAAGTACCCTGCTTCCATTTGCTGTCTTAGTTTCTCCTCATCATATTTCTTGGAGGTAATTGCTCTTATTATTCTTATTTTATCGGTGAGGTGATAATCACAAATTCAGACTGGGCTGTATGTCATATAGAAGGTGCTTACCGTATTCAGTAGAGTACTAGCAAATAATGAGCAGCCAGTTAACTTCAGACCAGCATTAAAAACAACTCAAATGTCCAACCTTGGTTCAGAAGTGTTGCAATGTTAATGCCGTCGCTTTAGTGGCCTTTACATTTAACAGCTTGATCTTGAACCCCGAGGAAAATGCAGCTACTAATGCACAGCAATATTTGATTGCAACGTGGTCATGGACACAATCCAAATGTTACTTAAAATGTGTTCAGATTATTATTGGTCTATAAATTTGGATAATATTTTATAGAAAACTCTCAATTCCTGACACTTTGAGAGACCACCACTTTGTGTCTTTATCTATAAAATGGGGACAATAATGAAACAGACTTTGTAGAGTTGATTTAAAAGCTCTAGGTATACTATGACTTATTTTGCAAATACTCTTATTTTGGTTTCTACGATTGCTATGGTCATTCCAATAAAAGCCAGAAGTATTCTGAGCTGGTTTCTTATACAATTAAACATTCTAATATGACAATATTGGTGCAGTGGCCTCCCATTTGCCTTAATAATTTCTCAGAACAGCCTGATCTGTTTTCTGCAGAGGCTAAGAGAGAGCCAGCGTTCGCTCCGGGAGGCCGGAATTAATTGTTGGTGGTGCAGGAGTGTGGGCTCTGGGACCAGGTGCACCTCATTCGGGTCATACCCACTCCCGTACCCACCATCTGACATTGAGATAGTCATCCCCCACCTCACTTAGAAATGACTCTGGGTGCTCTGTGTGTCTCAGGTAAGAAGATTTATAAGGAGCCACATGGGTGTTTGTATGTTTGCTATCAGAACATAGAATCTGTTTTCAATGATGCTCTGCTCTGGTCTGCTTTCCAGGTTCCCTATAGAATGAGCTATATAGAAAGCCCACCAGAAGTACGAGGGGGAAAGATAAGGACCAAATTCACACAAGAGACTTCAGAACTCGAAATAGGAGAGTAATTATACATGCTGACTCTATGCCTGTCCCAGTGGCAGCTAAAGGAGTTTAATACCTTTCATAATTAAAATCACAAAAGCATAGAATTTTACATTTTTAAGAGACCATAGTGAACCTCTACAGAATCCGAAGTAGAAACATTTACAGTGGTCACCATATCCCAAGGCACTGAGACTGACAGCTCACTTATTCTGAGGATACGTCTGAGTTTATGATCTTGGAACTGGCCTCTTGGGGATGGAAGTATTAATCGCTTGACCCTTCACATGCTACATAATTAATCCAGTGTATCTGATGGCCATTTCACCTTACTCCTGCTGTTTTTATTATCCCTATTCTTGCTGTCTTGTCTTCAGTTGAGAAGATGTTGATTCTGGGGCATTCAGAATAGTACCCTGTGGGATAACAGACCAAGGCTGTGCTGTTTTGGAATCCTGGACTTGTCTTTTAGTACTTATGGGACCACAGGCCATTTACTTAATGTCTCTGGACCATTCGACTTTTGCAAATTTACATCATGATTTCAACTTCCCTACATGTTTGGAGGGCCAGATGCAATGACTAGTGAGAAGCCAGAGTCATAGAAGAGGGCTCGACACGTGTCTTCCCATCCCCGACTGACGGGCACACTGGCACACATGTTGTCCATTTCCTCTGTGTCTCTGGGTGCCTGGGAGCTGATTTTTGATCAACATGATATGCTCGACCCTCCATGACCAGACCCCAGGCTGTCTGTCTAGCATCATCTCCTGCTTTTCTCTCCTGGATTCATTTACCTTAGCTGCACGCTACTGATTATATTTTCCTGCACTTTGTTAATTTGTTCCTTCTCTGTCTTTGTTTATGACAGTTTCAGTGCCTTCCCTCATCCCTGCTCTACTTGCCTAGTCTTTCAAGATTCAACTGCAGCACTACCTGTTCTAGGAAACCTTCCCTACCTACGCCTTTCTACACACTCATAGCATCCTGAGGTTTCCTCTAGTATGATGCCTACCACATTGCACTACACTTTTGCATTTGTGTTCCCATTTCCTCTAACTAGAGAATATGTTCTTCCAGGTGGGGGCAGGGTGTGCTAATGTTTGGAGCTCAAGTGTTTAGCACAATGATGGGTACACAGGAAGCACCAAGTACAGAGTAATTAGGATCATGAGGGTAAACGGAATTGGACTGACCCCACTGATGAGCTGAAGACACCCAATGGGACTCCCAATCATAATACTTTTAATATAAACACACAGTTCTCTAAAGTCAAACGGATCAATAGCAGCAATATATGCATCCACCCAAATTACATCATAAATTACATCATAAGCATCAAAGCAACTTACAAGATGGTCATGAATTATTCAGATTCAATATGTCAACTTATCTAATTACTAATGAGTTACACTTTTTAAAGTTTTAAATAGGTCAAAATCTCTTAGTTATATAGGAATTGAACAAATTACTAAAGAAAATACCATCACTTAAGCACATCAGTGGAAGGATTCACACGGAGTTCTTACTGATAATAAGACTAATGGACCATGTGTTTGTTGTACTTTATGGAAGGCAAAGAACATTTCCCCTTTATCCTCATTCTTGCCCGGAGGACAATTAAGCCACTGTCAGAAGTGCTGAAGCTGGGGAACAGCAAAAGCAGGACTTAACCCCTTGACCCCAGGTCTTTCCTGTAATTCCAAGTCCACTGAAATTTTATGGAACTCTGTTGCTTTTTCCCACAAAATGGAAGTAAAAAAAATACCTCACTGTCATTTTGGAGCAATTCGAATCAAAAAGTATCTTTTTAAAAACTGCTGTTTAAAACAGGCTTATAAACAGAGAGGAAAGAAAACAATAATCAGGAATCCGGAAGGAAAACAATAAACAACAAGGACTGTTAAGGTCTGATTTTCAGCTACACAATTTGTACTTGTCTTCTGGACTACAATAGAACAGCTGAGCACTCAGGGGCATTAGCTTAGTCCAGTGATTTTCAAATTTTATTTATTTTTTTAACTAAGGACTTCTTTTTCAAATGAATGCGGTGCAGAAACCATCATAAAGCTGCTGTGAACAGAAAAGCTCTGATGAAGTGGGATCCTCACCCACCCTGCCCCTTTCTTACTGCTTAAGGTACCCCCAGGATTTCTCCAAATAGTGATAGAAATCCACTGGTCTGTTCTAACCCAACACTGACCAACTCTCCTCGTTTGCTCCCTCTATTCCTGAACACCCCAGGTAGTATGACACAGGGAAGTATTAACGTTAGTGACTTCATTGTCAAAGAGACCAAATCTGGGTGTGAAGGGGAACTGATACACAATACCGTCTTCCCCTTAACTGAGTGCTGAACCAATTGGAAAATAAGACAAAATAAGACAAACTAGAATTCAAACTAAGATGTGAGATCATTTGGTTTACATCTTTGATCAAGGGGGTTCCCGGACATTGAACTCTAGAACTGACTACTTACTTAATCAGATACAGCCGTGCTAGACAAATGTAGGGCTCCCTTGAAGACCACCTCATCTACCAGGCTTCCCCCAGGGCTGAAGGTGATGGAGGTAAATACCTCTGAAGGAGGACTTGCTACTAAGAGAGGAAGATTCCAGGGAAGAACCTAGTTTCTTATCCCAAACTCACCTTTTGCTCAATAAGTGGGCAGAGAGGAGCTGGGAGTATGATGCTAGTGGATGTCCCTCCACGTTGCAAACACATCAAGAGTGGAGAAGCAATGTTCTCATCCACAGTGTGTACCTTCCTAGAACTTCCAGCCATTGGCTCTAGCTCCACTCAGTGGGACATTATGTCATAAACTCCCCCATGATAGCCTTTTACAGAGTAGCTCTTCAGCTTCACTGTGATCCTTCATTCTTTCTAAATATCACTTCAGTCAACGACATGGATGCATTGCCCACTATGTGGAAGTAGCTGGGAATAGAAGATGAATAATATTCTGTTCCTGATTTCCAGGAGGGGAGGTCGGGGCAAAACAAACTTACAGTGAGAGAGAAACACAAACCCAAGTTTACTTCTTTTATGGCTGGAGCCATGTAGATCTCTCTGTGATCATTCAACAGTTGCTTGTACGATGCTTCAGTGCTGGAGCCATGTGAAGATGGCAGGCAGCAAGCACATGCCTGTAGAATGGAACAGTTGCCTGGGTGGGAATGTGACCTAGACCTGGGACTGTCAGTCACCTTCCCCACCCCATGCCTACCCATCTGTCCAAGCCTGACAATGCTCACTCTATTTTTCTACTGCTGAAGGAACCTCTGTGGGGTGTCGGTAAGAGGGCGGCAGGAACAGCTTTGGACGAAGTCATAGTAACATGAAATCATCCGTGATTTCTATATTTTAACGATTTTGGGGTAACAAATACTTGTAGCTCAGCTCACAGTCACCACAATCCAGTGTGTTGGGACACAAAAATTGGGAACTGCTAACCAAGATAGCAACAGAGGGGGTGTTTGATTCCCTTTGTGAGTTATAGAGCTGATTTCCTTTTAAAATCTAGGCTTTAACGTGGGTTAGAAGCTTAACTCTTCTACCCCCTGGATGTGTGAACACAGGCTATTTGAACTTCCTGAAGCTCAATTCGAAGATTAAGTTCAGTATTAAGACGAGGAATGTGTGGTTTCCGGTGTCAGACTGTGTCTGCATTGCTGATCTACCTCTCGCACGCCATGAGACCTGCAAACAAGTTGTTTATCACTCTGGGGTTCAGTTGCCCAGTCTATAAAATGGGGATAAATAATTGTGCTTATGTCATCAGGTTGGCAGAAGAATTAAATAATTAGTACATATAGAACACTTAAACAATGCCTGGTTTTAAATAGAGTCAAATAATAAATGTTAGCTGTTTATTAATGCTGTTGTAGTTATATTATTATTTTCTTATTGGTTAAAAACAAAGATAATAATGAAAAACTCACTGAATCGCCAAGAAGAGGAATTCAGGGGCCAAAAAAATAGTACCAGGCACACAGCAGGCATACAATGAACAGTAGCTACTATGAATAGAATTCTAGATTTTGAGGTCTGATTGAGCTTGCATTCCTTTTTCAAAGAAACATCCAGAATAGTACAAACCAATTCCGTTTGTGCATTCTCCCATAACTGTAACACAGAAGATGACTGATATTTCTATACAAAAATGTGTTTTGCCTTTATGGGTGTGTCTGAATTAAATGAAAAGTTATCAGTGTTTACCGCCTGCTTAGTAAAAATCAGATTGTATACATATTTCATATAAAGTATAAATAAGTATATTTCTATAGGACATAAATATCTATAGCATGATTATTGTGGCGGTCTAGCAAATCCAAATTCCAAAATTGCGTGAAAGCTCCACAGTTCTTAAATAGGGGGAAGTGAAGGTAATTTGGACCTTCAACCTGGGGCTATGTTCACCAAGCCCATTTTGTCGTGATGCTGCCAAGACCTCTAGAGGATGCTACAATTCATTCATTCATTCATTCATTCATTCACTGTTCATGTTAGTCATTGCATTCTGTGTCCTAGGTGTGTCAGGTTCAAAGACAAATAGCATACTGTCTAACCTCAAAGTGTGCAGGGAGGGTTAGAGAGAGAAATTTACAGAAATAATTGTGGTCTAATGAGGTATGTGCAAGGGACCCAAGAGGAGGGAACAGTTGGAGAAGGTTCACAAAGAACAGGACATTGACCTGATTCTTGGTGGTGACTTGTAGGCAGCAAGGGGACAGGCCCTTAAAAGAAGGAAAAACAGCTAGTGGACTCTGGAGTGAAACAAGAGGCAGCCGCTGAGCCAGGAGATGTGATCGGGGCTCAAGGCCTTGAATGCCATGCTAAGGAAAAAGAACTTGATCTTGTAGACAGTGGGAACACACTGGTGCTGCAGATGAAAGGGAAGACCTGGGCAGTGAGACCCAGGAGAAGGATGTGTTAATAATTAAAGTGAGCAATAGAGAAAACTCAAACAAGGGCAGAGGCAAGAGCATTTTAGAACTTTCAAGACTTCATAACTGGTTCTTGGGGTGAGAAAGAAGTCTGGAGACTAGAGGAACTCCCTGGCTTTCTTGGATGTTGGGCAAGGTAGGTCCATTAACGAAGACCAGAAGGAAGAGAAGGATCAGGTAAGGGGGGCAGTAATAAGCTCCTTTCAAGATGCGTTTGTGACAACAGGCAAGCTATCCAATCAGCAGTTTGGAATAGAGCTCTAGAGCCCAGGGCAGTAATTAGATGTAGAGAGGCAGACTCATTCGAGAGGCATGTATACAAAGGTCTGATTTGATGGCAAGGTACCTCTGTTAGGTAATAAATGAATTAAAAAGCAAAACTTCTAACATTTAACAAGTACTTAATATAAACCAGGCACTGTACTAAACACTTTAACTTTATTATTATCCCCACTTTTCATGTTAGGAAACTAACATTTCAGGTGCTGAGGACCAACTGAGTCACGCTGATAAGTCCACAAGCAAGGAATAGACCCTATTTGACTGCAGATTCTGTGTTCTAACCAAACTTTATCCCTGCACAGCTCGCAGAAGACTTCCATTAAGTTAAAATCCATTTGCAGGTTTCTATGTGGATGACCATTGAGGTTTGAGCTGCATAATCCATAGACACATTTCCAGAGGCCATCAGTGGGTGGGTCCTAATTGAAAAAGATTAGTGCACCCTGACATTACACTGAGACATCACATAAGTCTGTGTTTTACCTGAGTGTTGTTGTTTAATCCTTCACAGCAACCCTAAAAGGTCAGATTATCATCATCCCCTTTTTACAGATGTTGTACAGATGATGCCGTGGGGTGGGCCCTGGTCAGGAGCCTTCCGTTGTGAGTTTGCACACAACCTAATGTTCTGCTTACCCTGCATGAATCCTGTCGTATTATTTAGGGTTTCCTTTCCAGACTGTTGAAAAGGAGGGATGCTAAAGTGTTCTTTCTTTGTGCTGGGGAGATTGGGCAGGGCTTTTCAATCCACGTCATGCAGTTCTAATGGGGGGGCGGGCATTGGCTCCTCCATGCTGGCTCTGTAGGCCTGGAGGGCCGGCTAATGGGATTTTCTGTGGCAAATCATTCACTTTCCAAAAGTCGTGCTGTTGGGTGTTTATGGAAAAGGGCACTGGTTTTGTTTATGATAATCTCCAGCCATATTTTTTTAGGATCTCTCTTTGGATTAACACTTTGACTTCATATTATTTCAATAATCATATCAAATCAGCCTTATGAAGATTCTCCAACATCTTCTTTATGTCTCTCTCGAAAAATCCATATGCTATTGGTGTCTAGTCTTAAGAGTGAAACTTAATAACATGCTTTGTAGATCCCTTGCCCTCTTCCATGGGTCCTCGAGCACTGTCAAAAGGAGGCATTGGTGATAAGAAAATGCAGTTGTGAGCAGGTAGCAGGACCAGAAATTGGAGGGTTCAGGGGTGTTTGAGGTAAACAGGCTGTGGCCTCAGAGCTGCGAGATCTGATGCCTTTGTTAATTCTCTGTCTGCTTTCATTTCTGCTTAGTCACAGATAATGGAGTCACTGCAGGACTTGTATTAATGCCTATGTCAAAGTAAGCAGACCTAGCTGAGCCGCTGTCCTCTGCCAGCCATGCTTTTCAAAGGCACACATGGCAGATGAGAAAGGCCTGCCTTCATTGGGCACCTGAACTTGAGAATCCTTTCTGCTGCGGGCAAAGCAGAGTGACTTGTACAACTCACTAGATTCTTTGAGCCACAGTCTTCAATCTATGAAATGGGAATTGGAGTTGCTATCACTTCTTTGGTCTGAGAAGAAAGAACTTCAAGGCGTAAGTGATAAAAATGAGTAGCCAAGAAATATCCAGAGCATTTTTCAACGTGAGTGTGTCTCTGTGTGTTTTTAGGACATATATGTACATAAGTGCACATATATACACATAGGTATGTATGCATATAGAAGCATTGTAGAAGGATGTACAAGAAAATTATTGGACTGTGGGGAATAGGAAACTTTATATTGTGTTTCCTTTGGTAATACTGAGATTTTTACCATATCTGTATTCTATTCTGAAAACCAATATTAGAATATCTGCCTTATAAGGTGACTGTTAAGCATCCAGTGAGATACAGTATGATGGGAATATCTAGATGTTTCATGAATAGTGGATTCTTTCTTGCTCTATAGACCTGGGGAGTCCAACACACACACCCTGCTACGCACAAGCTTTGCTGGTCTTCCTGCAACTGTACTGACTTCTGATCTTAATATAATAGGAAAGATGAGAAATGGGAATATACAAGTTACCCTGAGTGCCTGGCAACCACAGATGTCCTGACTGAATTTTCTGCTTATGAAATGGAAAAGTCTTGTTATGACAAAGCTTGTTGAATGTCTCTGTTACGTTCAAATCAGAAGGGACCTCATAACGGAAAGCCAGGTTTAATTTGAGGCACTGGGGAGTGAAGGATGCTGCTGAGACTTTCTCCAGGGAGTTCTGTGGTGCCCAGTTTCCATCTTCAGGCCTGAATCACTCCTTCCTCATTCTACCAAGGGTGATGGTGGCCAACTGCATATGGCCAAGTCCCTCTCTGGAAGTTGCCCTGTCTGGGAGAGCTGCCGACCAAGGTCACACCTCCTCCCCGAGGTAACCCGTGCCCAGTGACAGTCAGTGCATGGGTACAAAGACCTGGCCCCTGTCTCAAGGCCAGACAGCTGCAGGTCCAGAGCTCCCCCTGGGATTGACTGAGGTCCCTGTGCCTGCATGACAGCGCAGCGTACCTCCTCCCTCTGCCCCACCCTACTCTCCCATGGCCGTTGCTCCCAAGAGCACACGCCATGACCTTCCTGCAGGCCAATCTCTGTCTTGCAGTCTTTCTCCCAGGGAACTAATCTAAGACCGTCTCAGAGTGAGGTGACGGCAGACCTGAGACTTCCATCCAGGTTTCCTAATTTGTACCACCTTGCATGCCAGGACCCAACTATCATGATGTAGTGATGAGAGCGAATATAATTATACCCACCATTGTCTGCCTTCATGGCACCACTGGGAGTATAGATGAAGTTCAGGTGGCTCTTGACCCTTATCAGACCTGTCCTGCCCCCACTGGACCAACTCAACCCTCTTTAGATGGCAGCAAAGAAAAAAGGAAACAAGGGAAGCAAGAGGCTGCCACATCGACAATTATGCACGTCAACCAACTCACAGAAACCAAGAGGATGCGATTCCACCAACACCCCACCTGGCGTTTCTCCCAGCAGGACAGGCTAGGAAGCATTGGACGGCTTCTGAAGAGACATTTGCTTGCTCTCCTCTTATCCACATGAGCAGTAGATTCCTACATCCGTGGAGTTCTCCAGCTTACTACTCAGTGCCTCCCTTTTTCTGCCCAAACCCATCCTGGTGAGATTCCTTCTTCTGTTCTTAAAACAAATCCTTCCTGAAGTTCACCCCAAGCCATCCTTCTCTAGTGGGGTTGCAAGAAAGTCAGAACTGTCCTGGTCCTTCTTTTTCATCATGTCTGGGCCTCCAAGTAAACTGCAGACTTAGGCATCTTTTCCTCATCAGACAAATGACGTGTGTGTAATTCTACTGCTCTAATGCGTCCTACAGCTACCAGCACAGTAGAATGTACAGAGCATTCTTAACGCTGCATGGGCACATCCACAGCCTCTTACACTTTCAACACTGAGAATTGCAACTCACAACTACTTCCTGTTTTACAGCAAAGCATTTTTCTCCTTCTCAGCACTGTGTACTATTCATCCCTCAATACAAAGGTCTTTCTAAATGCCTTATCTCCCTGTGAAAAGGAGCCCACCTCAGTCTGTCCCATGGTTTCTTCTTACAGTGGCAAGAGAAAGAGGCTTGTAACTGGGTGACATTCAGTTGCCCCCAAACCTGTGAGGTCTGTGTCCTCATCATCATCATCACCATCATCTAATGTTATTATTACTAGTATTATTTTAATTTGAACACAGTAAGATAGAGGCTTGGCCAGTTTCAATGGTTTCCCCATACAGAAGGATAGGGAAGAGATTCCAGCTCTTTGGTTGGCATCTTGAACCGCTTCCCCGTTTCGCTCAGGACCTGGCCACGTGGGATAGCCCTCAGCTTGCGTTTCTGTTTTCCGCTGCAGGGGAGCTTCTACGCGCCCGCTGAGAACTGCATGCAGCATGCTTACAAGTGGCACCGGGAGCTGTGCTTCCTGCTCTTACACGCCTACCGGGGACTCCGTGCCTACTTCCTGACCATCGTGAGGGACGTCCCTGAGCTGCCACGCATGGAGCTGGGTAAGGGGCCGGGCACAGGGGAGAACTCACCCCAGCAGCCGACCGAACTTCCTCTTTTGGACTGGGGCTTGAGAAAAGTCAGCGTGCTTTTGTAAATGTCACAGTAGCAAGCACCGGTTCAGGTGTTTTTTTTTTTTTTTTTTTTTGGTATTCGACATCATTCTAGCCGGAGAAAATCTTGGACGTGCCAATGCAGGGAGAAAGGATGCAAGCACCTCGAGTCACGTTCATTTACTCATTCATTCATCCACGAAGCATTTATTAAAGACCTACTACCCACCTGGTGCTATGGGTATATAATGTGGAGTTGCTTTCTAAGGGAAAATGCCTGTTTACAGCCTTTTTCTTAATTAGGCTGTAGTTACTGTATTGCAACTTACAAGAGTGTAAAACAGTCCTACGTATATATATGTCGGTATTTCTACATATATATATATTTCATCTGGATGATATTAGCAAGCTCTCAGTAGTCACCATATTTGGTTTTGGTTTTCTGGGGCTGAATTACTTCTCGTCCATCGTCAGACATCACGATCATTGGGCCTCATCCCTCTTGATTGACAGATGGTGGAACTGAAGCTCAGAGAGGAGAAGTGACTGCTCAGGGTCACAATGTGTGGCACGACAAGACAGGAGCACAGAGATTCTTCAGTGATGCCGGGGGCAGAGTCTTTATATCAGGTCACACTCATTTACAGCAGGTGGTGGGTTGTGGTTTTTCTCAAAGTCTTCTGATGAGGCCCTTTGCCCCTAGAACAGAAGCCAGATCCTTAGCCTGGTACTCAAGGGTAATAACAATCCTGCTGGGAAGGAACCTCAACTTCCCTCCCTGCACTCTGAGACCTTCCCTGCGGAGATAATCATGCTCTGGCAGTATTGATGGCCTTGTGCATTATCCGTTATTACACTGAACACACCACACAACAATCATTTATTTGCATGTTTCTCTTCCCCGCTAGACTGGGGGTCTTTGAGGGTAGAAGCCCCCCAGATCCCTCACACACAGTGCCTGGCACACAGGAGGAAGGAGTAGGGGCAACGTTGTTGTTTTTGTGTTGACTTCTGGTGCCATCTTACCATCTGGCTTTGTCAGCTCTAATGCCCTCTTTGAAGCACGTGATCTTGGAGTTGAAATTTTTTGGGTCAAATGCACTCAAAGGAGACCCACACCGTTCAGAGCCAGTTTAGCTCAGGGGGAGAATGAAGACAGTGTCTTAGCAGTTGGCCTCTTGCTTCGACTTTTTTTTTTTTTTTTAACCCAAAGGAGCTGAATTTATTTGTTCATTCGCTCACTCACCCTATTTTTATTGAATGTTTACTGTGTACCAGGCATTGTGCCAGACCCCAAGCGCACAGCCATGATCAGTGATAAAAGTGCACTATGCCTCATGGGGCTCACAGAGCTGAGGACAGCTGCTGGGCGGGCAGCATGTGCTCATCCGTGAGGACCACAAGGAACTGAAGGTTTGCTTGCACTCACCTTGGCAACGATGCTTTAATTAAAACCCACGCGTCGGCCAAGTGCAAGGTCTGACCACAGCCTCATGGAACTAGGGGAAAGTTCAAACACAGGCAAAGCTGCGACCGTGAAACCACAAGTGGCCAGAGTCCACCCAGTTCGAGCTGTAAGACGGCGGGGTTGCGGGCTTCTCTGTGGCCAGTGTGGAAGACTGTGATGAGTTGGTGGTGCTGAGCAGTAGTTTTAGCTCTGCTACCCACCTTCCCTGGACTTCCGAACATCCACCTGTACGAAGGAGATACAGATCCAGGTCCTAGATGCGTCACACAGACGTGTGTGTACGTGTGCGTGCCTGCGTGTGCGTACATACCCGCGAAAGCACAACAGAATGTGGAGTCGCTTTGGACCACACAAAGTGAACATGGGGCTCTTCTGTTTCTCAGAGGTGCATCCATGGAACAATGTTGACCTTTATCTAGTGTGAAGCCACGTGGCTCCAAATCACCCTCTTTATAAACAGGACGCTTTAGACAGAATAGATAAGGAAAGTCCACAGAAGCTGTATTTCTTTCTGTGACTTCAGTGCCGACTTGAAATCTGTGCTCCGTTCATTCCATTGACAAATTCTGCAATTCAGTGTGTGTCCATTTAATTGTGTGGGTTTTTTTTTTTCTTTCCTAGAGTCACTTGCTGTTGAAGAAACACTCTCTCAGCTGTGCTCAGAGCTACAGGTAATTAGGAAACTGCCTCCTTAGTTCTGAATGGCAGTAGTTATGTGGGGCAAACATAGTTGCTTGCTTGGTGTAGAAATCAGAGATGAAAAGACACGACTGGTTACCTCACGTTAGATCTTAAACTGAAGAAATACTGTTCCATCCACTGCCCTAAATCATTGTGTCTCTTAGACACCTGTTGTGTGCCTGGTCACGTGCTAGATATTTTGAAAAACACCAAACAGGTTAACAGGTCTTGGTTTCCCTGACATTCACACTTTTTATTTGTCTATTACCCATGCATCTAACAAACGTTTATTGACTACGGGCTGTGTGCTTCTCACGGAGGGTGACAGAAACCTTGCACCTGTGCTCCGATGGCTCACACATGGCAGGAGGCTGGCTTCCATGAAGATGATGATTTTGAAAACAGTGCTTTGCATTTGCCAAAAGTTCATCAATCACGTATTAAGAGTATGTGCTTAATGAGTACTTGGCCAATGCATGCTGTTCTGTTATTTACAATCTCTGGAACACTTTCACATCCCATTGCGTTGGATGGTCTGGGTGAGCACTGCTATCCTCATGTAACGAGAGTCAGATGAAATGGAAAGGAGTGTGTAGCTCAGGGTCGGTGACACAGCTAATCCATGCTCAGAGCAGGACTCCTGAGACTGTCTCCTTGCAAACTGACGTTTCTATCTTTTAAACCAGTGTTTCTCCTCCCTGGCCTCTCAGTAGAAACACATTTGGACTTTAGACGCACCCTGGCCTGGGTCCCATTTAAACTGGTTGAAACAGAGTAGATGGGAGTAGAGCTCAGGGATTTGCATTTTCATTAAAAGTTCCCCAGATGAATCAAAACCACAATGAGATAGCACCTCACACCTGTTAGAATAGCTCTCATCAAAAAGACAAGGGGTAAGTGCTGGCGAGGATGTGGAGAAAAGGGAACCCTCGTGCACTGTTGGTGGGAATGAAAATCCATGCAGCCACTATGGAGAACAGTATGGAGGCTCCTCAAAAAATTAAAAATAGAACTACCATACGCTCTAGCAATCCCAGTTCTGGGTATTTATTTGAAGGAAATGAAATCACTATCTTGAAGAGGTATCTGCACCCCCATGTCCATTGTAGCATTATATACAATAGCCAAGACATGGGAAAAACCTGAGTGTCCACCCAAACGTGTAAAGAAAATGCAGTGTGTCTGTACGCAGTGGAATAGTATACAGCCATCAAAAAGAAGGGAATCTTGCCATTTGTGACAACATGGATGAACCTTGCGGGCATGATGCTAAGTGAAATAAGTCATTCAGAGAAAGACAAATACTGTATTATCTCACTTATATGTGGAATCTAAAAAAAAAAAAAGCTCATAGAAACAGAGACCATATTGGTGGTTGCCAGGGGGGATGGGGGTAGGTGAGGGAAATGGGTGAAGGTGGTCAAAAGGTATAAGCCTCCAGTTATAAGTAAGTTCTGGGGATACAGCATGGTGATTAGTAACAATACTGTAGTGATTGATAGTTAACAATACTGTATTATATATTTCAAATTTACCAGGAGAGTAGATCCTAAAAGTTCTCATCACAAGAAAAAGAAAATTGTAACTATGTGAGGTGATAGGTGTATTAAGTAACTTTATTGTGGCCGTCATGTCGCAGTATGTACATGTATCATTATGCTGTACCCCTGAAACGTACAAATGCACCAGGGGTTCCCCCACCGCAGCCTGCAAGTGCAGGGGGAGACGTGGATATGTCCCCATGCGTTTTGCCACAAGTGGACACAGAGGAGCATCATGGTCCCTGAACCACTAAGGGGTGGGCCCGGGGCCTGAACCCAAGGCCATCTGCAAGCCACTGCAATATTGATGCATCTGGTCCCTGCAGTGGTTCAGGCCACAGCTCAGGCTGCCAATGAGTTCTTAGATATATTTCATGAAAACCCAGCGGGTTGCCTGCTTCCTTTGGTACCGGGCCCCCAAACTGCAGGAAAAAGGCCTCTGGTTTTGAGTGACGGTGTTGCCTCAGGCTTTATTTGGTACAGAGCAGCCAAATTAGCTGACTGCTGCAGGGATGCAGCTGGGTGACACGGAGGGAAAGGGGGAGTCGGGGAGGAGCACAGCCTGGTCTGTGGTTTGCTAAAGGGCTGGCCTGGTGCTGGGAGTGAAAGAAACAAAGCTTCCTCCCTGCCCGCGCCCCCCACCCCCTCAAAAGACACATTCACAGCCCACAGAACGTTTAGAGGCAGGACATCGCCACCTAGTGGTCAACCAAGCACATGGTCACAAAAGCATCCATCTCAAGGATGGATTGGACAGTGGAAACTGTTTCAGGCGATTTAAGACAATTTGAAAACAGAGCTCTACAGTCATGGAGTAGTTCATCTGCACCTTTACTCTCTGTGAATCTTATACACATTTCTTAAGCACCTACGATGTGCCAGCTACTCTACTATTTGTTGGGAATACAACAAAGACAAAGATGGCAGAGAGCTCCCCAGGACTAACAGCCTAGGGTGAAACAGATTAGTTCACGCATGAGGCGGGAGCTGTCAGTAGCATCAGTGCTGGACCAGGAAGCGTAAGACGAGGGGCCTGTGTGAGCACCGGAGGCTCTAGGTGACGTTAGGAGCGAGGCGGGGAGGGAACAACCACGCAAAGCCAGGGCGAGACTCGACCTGACGGAAGCACCATGGGTGCTCGGGGCCCAGCACGGCTGCAGAGGGAGCCTTTGAAGCCAGTTGTGGGGGTCTGGGCTGGAAAGGTGATTGGAGTCCACGATCAGGATTTCCGCTGTACAGCCTGATTAGAAAAGGGATGGCTTGTGCTCTCCGTAACGGGTGGAAAGGTTCTAATGAAACTGAGCCACGTGCTTTGGTACAGCAAACAGGTTCAAATTATGCTGAGTGTCTACCAGACAGCAATGGAAAAATCCTGGTGTCTGGGTCCTGCCCTCAGAGATGGGCCCAAACGCTTTATGGTCTCCCAGTGATTCAGTGTGCAGCCAGGACTAAGGCCCATGGTGAGAGAACGCGGCTAGCTCAGGGCGTATAAAGCAGGCTTTTCTCCACCTGACATCTGCTTACCTTGAAGATGCAATGCAGGCATCACTTTCTCCGGGAAGCCTTCCATGACCCTTTCACAGCACTCAGGATCTATCTCTTTCATAGTACTTTGTAGGTCTAACTATCGAAATAAATAGCTGTAACTGGACCATGTGCCCCTTCCAGGACTGGACATATTTATCTTTGGCTTCCCAGAGCTCGGCATACTCCAAGCTCAGACTTCAGTAAACAGAGCAAGGGGCGGAGGTGGTGAGTAAATGAGCAAAGGAGCGTGGCTAGACCCAGATGAAAAGCACGGCAGGGGTGGCTGTATATTTTTCAGGAGCTTCACCTGAAATGGCACTGGGTCCAGACTACCTCCTTGTCAGCGTGAAGGGCTTCTCTTTTTCTTGCCAGAGAGACCCTTCCACACCCATCGTCTGTAACTGAACAGGCCCAGGCCTCTGTGAGAGCAGGAAAGTCCTCTTGTGGCTTAATTAGAAGCTTCCTTAATCTTATCTGGAACCATTGCTGTAATCAACTCGGGGAAGAAAATAATGCTCCCAAAGACACATTTAATGAATGGCTTTTCCTTTCCTCTCTGGGGGCTGAGCTCAGAATTCATGCTGTGTTTGCCAGTATTGCTGGAGTGGATGGTGGGGAGAGCCGTGGGTGTCAGGGCGAGAAGGCCAGTAAAGGAAGTCCAGTTCCTAAGGCAGAGCCGTGGGTGTCAGGGCGAGAAGGCCAGTAAAGGAAGTCCAGTTCCTAAGGCACGGGTGCCTCTCACTGATGCAAAGTCACCAGCTGACCCAATAAAGAGTTACCGAGTTTCCATCATCCATCAGCCACGGTGTAGGTACCGAGAATATTGAGAAGGCTAAAGTTCAGGGTGCAGGCAAAGGAGGGCACCAAAGCAACATATGGCGAGTGGTGCCATGAGAGTAGTCTGTGCAAGGTCAAGTAGACTGCAAGGAGAGGGAGGCTAGGCTTAAACGTGGAACACAGTAGAAGTTTTGAGAGAATCATCAGGAACAAGGGGGACTGCACTGGCTTCTGAAACAGTTACCTGGTGGAGAACAGACAAGTCCAGAGTGGTGAAGAGAGGGAGAAAGGAGATTGCAAGAGGGAGTAGGCATTCCAAGGAGAACGTGCAGCCCGATCAAGGCCCTGGTGCTTGGAAAGAACTGTGTGTTCAGGTTGGTGTGGCTGGAGCCATGGGCAGCACTGGGCCAGAGGGAAGGTAGCCAGAGGGAAGGCTGGGAACGTTGTCAGGGTCAGAAAGGTGTCCGGTGCTGATGCAGGAGCTTGGCATCCATTAGTGAGGGTAACATGTTGGAGAATTTAAAGATAAGCCACTAATAGACCATCTAAAAGCCTTACTCTCCAGCCTAGAGGTTTTCCAGTGGCCAATCACATCCCCTACTCTCCCCAACCCAATCCTTCCTTTTCTGCCTCTTAACACTTTGGGCCATGGATTATGGGACTGAACCAAGAGTGGACGTTCCCTGTTTGGTCCCTGTCTCCCAACAGAGCCAGTGATGGAAACAGTGCTTCCATCAGAAGACAGTTAGGGCCATTCTTTCGTTTTGGAGTTTTGTAGCTTGTGTTGTCACCAAAGACTGATCTTTCCTCTTGGAAGAAGCGGCTTAGAGACGCTACAGGTGAATGATGCCTTGTACCCAGAAGCTAGTCATTAATTACAAAGCTGCAACACCCAACAATTAAAGAGCCCTACAGACTGTCAGATTCCTTCTTCTCTGTTTTTCTTACTCTCAGATGCTTCGCTCCACCCAGGATGCCTTATACTAGCATCAGCCTTTAGTCCAAGAAGAGTGAAGGGAACTTTCAGCGTTTCAAGCGAGGCTTTGAACTTAGTCTCCCCATACGTTGTTACACCCAATAAAGGGTTATTTGCTTTGCACACTCATTTTGCAGATGAAGAAACTGAGACACATGGCAAAGAAGGAGCTCAGAGATGGGTTTGAAACAGCAATGGTTATGTGTCCTGCTGCGTCTTCCAAGACAGACACATGCCCACCACTCTTTTCTTTTTTTCAGTGTTCTTAAGTTGACTTTTTAAGCATATTAAGGATAGGGATGGTATAAACCTATTTTTATTGAAATACAGTTGATTTACAATATATTAGTTTCAGGTATACAACATAGTATTTGATATTTTTACAGATTATACTAAATTTAAAGTTATAACATATTGGCTATACTCCTCATGGTTAACCCACCTTCCTATCTCCTCTGGTGAATGAGGCTCTCTGCAGGCAGAGACACTCTTTTTTTCAAAATACCTTTACTGAACTTCACTTTATTTATTTATTTGTCACGCCTCGCGGCATGCAGGATCTTAGTTCCCCGACCAGGGATCGAACCCGGGCCCCCTGCATTGGGAGTGCAGAGTCTTAACCACTGGACCACCAAGGAAGTCCCAAGAGACGCTCTCTAATTCATCTTTGTGCCCCCATGTATTCTAAACATGTGCCTGGGATATGGGAGATGCACATTAAATTCTTGGTGGGTAAGTGATGAAGCGTAGAATTCAGTGTTAGGCTTTGGACCACTGGTTCTCTGGCTGTCCTCAGAGATGTGATCTCTCTTCTCACCTCTCCACAATGAAAGTTACCCCCAGGCAGATGGCTCTCATAGTTCTAAACTGAAGCTAGCCAAAAGTTCCCCCAAGGGCTCCGGACCTCTGTAGGCTGGGTCCTTCAAGCTTTCGTTAAGACAACCTGGGATCCTTCTTAAGAAATTTGGAGTGATGGGGGGAAGATGGTGGCGGGTCTGTTGAGCACGGCCATGTGGAAATCACCTAGCAAGTTAGATGCCGTGAGGTTATAAAGACTATATTGTTTCTCGGGAGATGTTTTACGATGCCTACTCTGTAAAGGCAGCGTAGTGCCATGGCTTTGTGGTGAGATGGTTTTACAGTTGAATCTCAGCTTTGTGTGACCTTGGGTGTGCTATTTAATCCTCTCTCATTTTATTTTTGTATAAAATGATGGCTACAATAACTCTACCAAAGGTTCATTGTGGGGATTAAATAGGAAAGGGCATATAAAAACACCTAGTGTTCTACCTGCCAACTAGTAGATATTAATAAGTGGAAGCTATCATGATTGTCGAGTACTGAGTTCAGAACGTAATAGGATACAGAGTAGAGTCCAGAGAAAGGAGAGGGATTCGTTAAAAGCAGAGAAGCCAGTAAAGACTTCAGGAGGAAGACGGCAGTAGCTTCGTGGAGCAGAGGTCCTTTACTGCCACCCTTTTGCCTCCCCAGATGTTGAATAATCCAGAGAAGATAGCTGAGCAGATAAGTAAGGATCTTGCCCAGCTGGCCTCCCACCTGATGGCTCTGTGGACCCAATTCCTGGACACGGTGACATTACACTCCCAAGTGACCGCTTATCTCACCCAGGAGCATCACACCTTGCGGGTAAGGGGTTAAATGGTATAAATTCTGTAATCATGCACCAGTGATCTCTCAAGGAAGCTTTACAGCAGTTGGCTCATTGGGCAGAGAATAAAAGTCGGGATTGACTTCTGTAGACCCAAGTGCTAGTTCTTCTCCACCATGAACTTGCAGTGAAACTTTATGAACTTCCTTCGGCTTTCAAATCTTTGCTCTACTATTCAAAAAATACCTTCCTTGGCTACCAAGTGATAGCAAGCCAATCTCAGGGATATGACGAAGTGCTTTGACAGTGTTTCAAAGAAGTGTCTTCACATCTACTCCATTGTGCCTAGCTCATTTTTTGCCACCAGCTTGAGTGCACAGCGGTGGGTACTAATGCATAATAAAAGACGTTGGTCTTCTCATTTCCATCAAGAGGACCAAATAGCTAAGTCTACAAAGTGCTTAGCGGACACACTTGCATGACTGGCTTTGCACATTCTATTTCATATGCATTTATTTATGGCCTCTGTTTTCAAGGGTCTCATATTCTAGTGGAAGAAATAAGACCTAAATGTAAAAACGACAGAACGCAAGCCAAGAGCAGATTCGTAAACATGCATTCAATTGTGTCCATAAATCAGGTTTGTGCTAAGAACCAGAAATAGAGAGGGCAGCTGGGGGTGGGTAGAAATACTAGTGTTTCAGAACCTCTGGGTTGTGGGCTAAGCTCTCCCTGATATTAACATATGTTACTTCCCTCGTTGAGCCTTAATTTCTTTTTAAAAAGTCAAGGCTAGGGACTTCCCTGGTGGTCCAGTGGTTAAGATTCTGCGCTTCCACTGTAGGCGGCACGGGTTCGATCCCTGGTCGGGAACTAAGATCCCGCATGCTGCACGGTGCGGCCAAAAATAAATAAATAAATAATTAAAAAAAAAAAAAAAGTGAAGGCCAAACCCACCCAATGAGTTACATTGTTTATACTATTTTATTCCTCAGGTCCGAAGGTTTTCCGAGGCGTTCTTTTATATGGAGCACCAAAAACTTGCAGTGCTGACCTTTCAGGAAAATCTGTAAGTAACCAGTTGCATGCCCACATCGTGAACCCTAAGCGCCAAGGACATTCTTGTTCAAAGTTATTTCATCCCTTCATCTCCAGTCATGAAGGAGAGAAATCTGCCCACCTCTGCACATTCAGGTGCATTTTCTCTGAAGGCAAAAGAGTCAGACAAATTGCAGAGGCAGGAGCTGGCAGGTGGCAGAGAAGATCAATAGCCAAAGTTTTTTGTTGTTGTTGAGTATCCTTATGGTTCTGTAGCCAGAATCAAGGCTTCCTAGGTCCCTGAAGACATCTGTGCTGAGTCCTCTTTGCAAAATGAATTAGAAGCAGGTGGTGTGGGCACAAGCTATGTCAGAAAAAAAAAAAAAATTTCACCTGAGACTTTGCAGCAGCTATGAAATGCATTTAGCATAAGAATTAAGGCTGAACTACCTAATTAGGAGGACAGCTGAATATCTAAGTTTGACTTCCTCCGGAAAAATTTTAAAAACATTCAGAAAAGTCGAAGGGTTGACAAAAAGTGAGGTCATTGTCTCTCATTGTAGATTTCCCTTGTGGGCACCATCAGTGCTTCCTCCAAATGTCTGGCCTTGGCTACACAAGTCCAAGCATTTCCTTTGGTTTCTGAATAGTACGTTTGCCTCCAAAATAAATGTGGATGGAATAATGTTTGAGATGCTATAGTAAATCCAGCAGGAGAAACACTTGAAATCCATCCATCACTTAGGACAGACCCGAAGATCTTTTCACCCTCATCTTTATAACCTTATTTTCTCCCCACACTTAATTCTATTTGGAAAGTTACAGCAATGTTTAAGTTTGCCTCATGGATTCTGAAATTGAGAGGGGCACCAAGGAAAACATATCTCATGTTAAAATGGCTTTTCTAGAAATATCTAGAGTCACTCACTCATGCATTCATTCATTCAGTCCAGCCCCCTGCTAGAACCAACTGTATTTTTTAAAATGAAAATTGGGAGAGTTAATTTGGCAAATACAAGCATCACTTTGAGGACCATGTAGCAAAGCACTGCAATTCAAGACTACTGCAGGAAATCTAATTCCAAATCACCACAACAATAGGTAGACCTCAGACTGCCAGGCCCTGGCTGCATTTCCAAGGAGTGTGAACACACAAAGAGGTGACAGACGCATAGGCAACTAGTGTCCTGGAAGAGTTTTGTTGGAATGACAACCACTTGTACAAAGTACGGATGATATGGTATTCGGGAGACCTGGGTTCAAAATCCTGCTCCTCTACTCGGAGCAGATCCTTGAGAGAGTTAATTTTCTGTTTGTTTGTTTTTTCCCTGAAGCTCACCTAGTCTTCGTTTCCTTAAAATGGGTGGGATAATGGTTGTGAGGATCACATGAGAGCATCCACGCGCAGGACCCGACCTGGGGCAGCTGCAGACTCTGCTCGGAAAGAGTTAGGTGATGCCTGATGACTTACACAAATGTTTGCTGTTCACATAGACACTGGGGATGCAGCAGGGAACAGAATAAAGATGTTCTCCCCATGGGTCACTCATTCTAGTGGAGAGACAGGCAAGAAGTACATGATATCACTTCAGAGAGTGATCAGTAAAGAAAAACACATCAAGGTGAGGACATAGAAAATTATGAGAAGAGGTATGGCCAGTGTCCTCATAAATGTTTCACAACTAGCTCTCAGGAAAGCAAAAACAAACAAACAAACTCCAGTCTGTAGTGTTTGCCAATTTCCATGTGTCGATGCTCCCACCATGGTCAATTTCAAGCTAGGGCTATGTTATCACTGAATGTGGATTCAGGAAGAGATGTATACAGCTGGCTCTTGCAAGCCAATATGAACTGGCTCCAACACAACACTGGGTGTGGGAGAAGGAATGTTTTAGCCAAAGAGATAAAAGGAAGTCTTTCTGAGGATGTGGCATTTGGGCAGAGACTGGGGTTTTAGCAAGCCATACCCTGATATGGGAGAAGACTCTTTAGTCAGAGGGAATAGTTGGTGCAAAGGTTCTTGTATGGGAACACAAAGTGTTTGGAAGCATCAAGAAGCAAGTGTAGCTAGATTGGAGTGAGCAAGTAGGAGACAGGGAGGTAGGACCAGGGAGGACCAGGATGAAGAATTCAGACTTTGTGGTATGGTAATTATAACGAATGCCTTAAAAACCTGGCAAGTGACTATGGTGGTAAGACCTTGGATTTCAAATCTCATATACCTGTTTTGAAATCTTGATCCTGTAACTTATACTACTTGTGACATCAAACTAGTTACTGCTTAGCTTGTGCTTAGATGTAAAAGGGAGATTCCTTTATTCAATTCCTTTATTCATTCCTTTATTCAATAGATATTCAAGTATCTATTTAGTGTTGACTGTGTGCCACGTACTATTTGGGGTATTGGATACCCAGCAGTGAACAAAACAGACATATTCCCTATGTCATGGAGCTCATATTTTAGTAATGGAAAGCATATGCATAAATAAATATACACAAATAAATATATACATAAATATAAATATATGAATAAATACATAAATAAATATGATATGGCAAACGTAATAAGTGCTATGAAGAAATATATCAGCGTGACAGGCACAAAGCGTGCTATTTCATAGAGCTGTCAGAGACAGGCTTCCTAAGGAGAAAGTTGAATGGAGCTCTAAAGCAGGGGGGGGATTGAGCCCTGCAGATACCTAGGAGATTATAACATTTGCCCCATGCAACTCTGAAGTGCAACTTCAGAGATTAGAGAAATGTGTTACCGTTCAATTAATAGTAGATATTAACCTACAGTAGAAAGCATACACAGGAATAGCAATGATGCTATTTAGAAAGAGGTAAACGTTTAATTAGGTCATTAAAATAAGAACTATAGAATCAAGAGGGAAATTTTATTTCAGACTGAGAAAATTACTGGAGGACAGGTCCTAAGGGCTGTGAACAGAATTAAATCGTAGATGGAGAGAGTGAAGAGATGCTCTGCAGTGCTGGCGACTGTGCATGGACACGGGTGTACTCATCTGGTGGTCAGACTGGAGGGGAGGGTGCAGCCGCAGGGAGCTCATGCTATTTGCATAGGGGACAGGACCATCCTCCCACATCAGGATGGACAAGAGAAACTTCACTGTCAAGACCCTTCTTGTTCAAGCACACACTGGAGCGTGTTTCTCAAATGATCGGTCACAGTCACTTAGTGAACGGTGAGATCATCTTAGTGGATTTGCAACGGCCTTTTTTAAATGACAGAGGATAGGATAGGATAGGGTAAAATAAGATAGGTAGTAGTAGTAAGAAGTGTTTCTGAAACTTTCGTTTCAGTGTGTGTGTTTCTGGGAGTGTGCGTGATTGTACTCTGTGGCTGTGTAAAATGAAGACCATTTCTTGCCATGGGTTGCAGTGATTAAAAAGTGTTTTAAAATGATTTAGAACTGGTTAGTAGCAAGGGTGTGTTTTATTGTTCCTCTTTCTGTTTTTACCAATGCCAGCCAGTGCCTTTCACACAGTAAGGAAGTGTTCAAAGAAAGTTTATTGAATGAATGAATGTGAAAATGTTGATGAGTATGAAGACCTATACTGATGACTTAATTTCTGTAAAATGATCATTGAGATGTCACTCTTTTATGATTTCTGTAGTAATAATTGTAACACCGTCTCCTTTTTAAAAATCATTTATTCTACAAGTTGCTATGTATATAGAGTTGAACACAACAGTCACTTCACCTGCCTTCCTGGTGCTAATAAGTCTATTGAGAAGCTTCTGGTAAGAAGCTGTGCTAAATACTTTACACGCAGTGGCTCATTTAATGTTCACACTAAGCCCCTGAGCAAGGAACTGTTATTATCCCCACTTTACAGAAGAAACTGGAGAAACCTGGGCTCAGAGAGGTTAAGTAACTTAGACCACACAGCAAGCAAGTGATGCAAACATGGATCTGTCAAAGTCCGGATCCCACACTCCTAGCCTAGCCTCCCTGCTATGGCTACTCTATATAGCATTGAACCATTATCCTAAAGAATACACCAGAAAAATAGAATGTAGATTTTTTGACCTGTAAATAGAAGTATCTGTATGCTGTTGGGCTGTACTCTGGGAGTCAGGATAAACCTGACCTTGAAATAAAAATGAAATGAACAAGGCCCTATATGCTCTACACAGCAGATCTCTAGAACTTCTTCATCTTACTTCATTGAAACTTTATGCCCCATGATGAGCAATTCTCCATTTTCCCTTCTCCCAACCCGTGGCAACCACCCCTCCCCTCTTTGATTCTATGAATCTGACTAGTTTAGATACCTCATGTATAGCGGAATCATGCAGTGTTTGTCCCTCTGTGACTGGCTTATTTCATTTAGCGTAATGTCCTCAAAGTCCATCCCTGTTGTCACATATTGCAGAATCTCCTTTTTTAAGGCTGAATAATATTCCATTGTCCCACATTTTCTCTATCCATTCATCTGCCCATGGGCAATGAGCTTGTTTTCATATCTTGGCTGTTACGAATAGTGCTATTATGTGCATAAGAGTGCTAATATCTCTTAAATATACTGATTTCAATTATTTGGGATAAATACTCAGAAGTGGGATTGCCAGCTCATGTGGTATCTCTATTTTGAAGTTTTTGAGGAACTTCCATACTGTTTTCTACGGCAGCTGCACCATTTTGCCTTCCCCTCAACAGGGCACAAGGGTTTCAACTTCTCCACATACTCAGCAACACTTGTTTGTTCCAATAATAGCCATCCTAACAGGTGTGGGGTGGTAGCTCATAGCGTACGTGCTCTGGAATTTTTAGTTATTTGTTAACACGTGAGAAGCATTGTTTGAGGCATGTGGTCACATTCACAGTGTCTGTATACTACATTCCAGCAGGGGAGAACTCCCTGCCTAAAATAACTTAGTTCTGACTCTCCAGCACCTATCCTGTTGTATTATAATTACCTGATTAACCACCTAATTTATTCATGACTCTATAAGTTCTTTAGGTCCAGAATCAAGTTTCAATCCTCTAGGTTTACTCCCTACCCTGTGCACACCATCCCATGCACGTTCGTGTTCAATCAATATACTTTGTTAATAAGCTGAAAACTGGACCAAAAATTGATGATAGCTGAGAAGTGCAGAACTGATTGCAACAAAATTCCATTTAAATATTCAGACAGAGGTCCAAAGAATGATGAATTTGCAACAGCCTTCACGGCTTTGAGGGAGAGAATAAATTGCTTCTCTTTTTCTTTCATAGGTTAAAATCCAATTGAGAAATAAGAGGCAAATGAAATATACACATTTAATATTTATGTTAAATATACATATATAAAATAGCATATGTGCATATATGTCCATCTTCATCATATTTCTTACTGAGGATGCTGGATTACAGAAGTTGCCCTGGCCTGTGCAGCGTTCCACAGCTACAGAACTGTTCTCTGCGGGCAGATAATCTAAAGGGCTGGAGAGTGAGCTGGGGACTTCCAGAGTCAGGCTGCTCTAAAAACATCTGCAGTTGGACAAAGAGACAGAAAGACAGACAGACAGAAAGTAGCTATGCGTGCTCAATTCTTCTCCCAAACTCACCAACCCGATAAGAGCGTCGTCTTGGCTTGGGCAAGAGTGATTGAGCTGGCATGGAGAAAAATGATGGATTGTTAATAATTTTCCCTTCATGAGGGAAAAATAAACTCTTGCCATTTTGCAGGGACTTGAGGAGAAGGGAGTAAACGTTTTCCACCAGCCCAGCCTTCGAATTAGGAATACTGTTTATTTCAAATTCTGGAATCACATCCCTACTCGTGGAGTGATATCTGGGTCATGGAGGAGGAATAAGGGGCATTTTAAAATCCTATGTGCAGGAAACAAAAAATATGGCTCCTGAACTAGGGGAATTTATACTCTAATCAAGGATCCTGTTGTCCACACAGCAAGCAATAAAAAAGCAATTTTAGATGGTTCTAAATTCAAATGCCACAAAATATGATTCAGACTCTAAGTGCTATAGGTAGTTAGAGAAATAGGAGTAAAGTATATATGGATTTAAGTGTTTCCTCCAAAACACTAATTTACGATTCCTAGCCATTTAGAAACTCAGCGTACATTCCACTAGAATGGTATTTATTACATTCTACTAATTGGTATGTGATAAATGCCCTGGTGTTTTGCCTAATCACACAATCCATGTCCTGATCAGCACCCAGAACAGTTCTGATTCAAAGCAGACTAGGGCTTTGGGGGCTGGGTAGGTAGTTGGGAAGAAAGGGAGGGTAGACAGACAGATGGCAATTGTTAGAGTCTACTGAACATTTTCTGAATGCTGTCTTGGGATAAGAGGGATGGAGCAGTAAGTTTAAAATCTTTAAATCTTCCTTGGATGCTCATCGGGTCCATGTTCCCCAGGATCCAGACCCACAGCCAGCTGTCTCTGGATGTCCGGAATTCAGAGTACCTCACCACCATGCCCCCGCTGCCCGCAGAGTGTCTGGACATTGACGGTGACTGGAGCACTCTGCCCGTTATCTTCGAGGACAGATATGTGGACTGCCCTGCCACAGGTGTGTCTTCTCCTTTTTTGCTTTGGAAACCTCAAGAGTAGGGCTTACCACTGGGTTCCCATCAGTTGCTCTGTTTACATCCCAGCAGCCATGGGAACAAATCAATGAAGTATTTGTCAGTTCCTAGAGGAGAAGCAAGAACTAAGGTTAAGCTTGCTATTGGAAATGACTTTGTTGCCGTGAATGGACAAAGCAATGGAAGCAAAGGACACTTATAGTAAAGACTCCCTTTTGGACTCCTGGGGTGGAATTGTATTTAGTGCTTCAGTGTTTTCACCTGTAAAATGGGAACCAAATTCTCCCCCTTACCAGAGTCCCCTGAGAGTCAGACGGAGATCTTTTCTTATCTCAAATGTACAATTCAAATATAAATTCATTTCTGGTTGAACCTAAATGGCATTCGGTTGACATTCCTATGCAGTGCTTGCTTTATGGAACGAGCCAAGTAAAGTATTCGAGAAAGTGGGCACATAAATATATGGATTAATGGATGAACAGCTCCCTTCAGGGGGAAGAGGTAGCATGTTTGTGTGTGTGTGTGTGTGTGTGTGTGTGCAGATTGCAATCTGTTTTGCTGGGGCTGCACAGAGTTTGTTAATGAACTGATCCATCAACTGGAAAGAGCCTAGTGCAAACTGTAGAGTGAATGTCCGTCCCCTGTCCCCTGCACAGCCCTGCTCATGGAAACACAACAAGCTCTTACAAATGACAGAGCTGAAGGAGACCCATGATCCCTTAAAGGACCAAACTATGCCAGCCCCTATGCTGGAGGCTTTATGAGCTTTATCTCTTTAACCCTATAAACAACCTCAGAAGCCCTATTTAACAGAGAAAAACTGAGGCACAAAGAGGGTAAGTATTAATCAAAGATGACACAGCTTGTAAAAGCCAGCATTCAAAGCCAATTCACTGCAATGCCAAAGCCCGTGTCTGCTTGTCATCTCTTGGCAAAAATATTTTTTAAACCATTCTATTGGGGTACCTATAATTAAAGGAGGGGCCATTTAAATTTCAGAGTTTCTGCAATCTGAGATTTGTAGGATGTTTTAAAAAGTCTAGGTGACTTCCAAGGACTGCAATGTTGCAAACAAAGGATGTTACTCGGTTTTCTGTTGTACCCTGACATCTAGTGTCTACGCTGTGTATGACGGCTTGACTGCGTGTGAGCTCCAGAGGTGGCAGCCAACCAGCTGCGCAAAACAATCTCAATGCTCCCTAATGGCCTATATAGGAAAACAATCTAAACAAAAAAATAAAACAGTGGATATATGTATATGTATAACTGAGTCACTTGTCTGTACACCTGAAACTAACACAATGTTGTAAATGAACTAGACTCCAATAAAAGTAAAAAATAAACAAATAAATAAATAAAATTTGGCACCCATCTCAAAGAAAAATACATATATATATTGAAAGAAAAGAAAAAGCTCAGAACATTGGATTGAGACTGTGTGTGTGTGTGTACATATGTACAGATGTTGATCTTCATTGTAGTGACATGATTGAACCACAGAAAATTTGAACAGTTAGAGAAGATATTTAAAATAAGCACCCACTATCAGACCCCCTAATACTATCATTATTAGACTTCAGGTCACCTTCCAGTCTTTCTTTTACGTACATATTAATAGGTGCTCTCGTGGGTATAAATCTCAGTCCTCCAGCTCACATGTGCTATACTATCACATATCTTTATTTTTTATGAATCAGCCTCATTTCAGCTGAGCCCCATCCCTCCTGCAGCTTTAGCTGGAAAGTCAATCTCAGCCTTTCTGGGGCTCCCTGACAACCCTCTTTACTGCCCATCACATCACTGCCCTAGAGTTTCACAGCGGCAAGACATTGTTAGGGGAGGTCTTTCTAGGGCCATCTGCCCATGCAGGTCCCTGGAAGCCATGCATTGTCCATATCTACAGAGTATTTTAGGACCGGCATTGCTTTGCAACATTTTTTTTTTTTTTATAAATTTATTTTATTTATTTTTGGCTGTGTTGGGTCTTTGTTGCTGCACGCAGGCTTTGTCTAGTTGTGGCGAGCGGGGGCTACTCTTCGTTGCGGTGCGCGGGCTTCTCATTGCGGTGGCTTCTCTTGTAGAGCACGGGCTCTAGGCGTGCGGGCTTCAGTAGTTGTGGCTCACGGGCTCTAGAGCACAGGCTCAGTAGTTGTGGCGCACGGGCTTAGTTGCTCCGCGGCATGTGGGATCTTCCCAGACCAGGGCTCGAACCCGTGTCCCCTGCGTTGGCAGGCGGATTCTTAACCACTGCGCCACCAGTGGTTAAGTCCGCGTTGCAACTTCTGTTATGTGCTTGGGACATGGGACTCGGTTGAGGCTAGGACCCCAGCATTTATGGTCACATCTCCCTGGAAGAACCCCAAGGCAGTTGCTCTCAGAGGCCTGGATACTTCCCCAAGGCTTCCCTCACACACCTCTCACCTGATCCATCCACATCCCCAAAACTACTTTTACAGAGTCACCTATATCCATGCTCAAACCCCAAAGGTATTCTTTTTTTTGAAAATTTTATTGAAATATAGTTGATTTACAATGTTGTGTTAGTTTCAGGTGTACAGCAAAGTGATTCAGTTATATATACACATATCTATGTAAATATATATAGTCTTTTTTACATTTTCTTCCATTATAGGTTATTACAAGATATTGAGTATAGTTCCCAGTGCTATACAGTAGGTCCTTGTTGGTTATCTATTTTATATATAGTAGTGTGTATATTTTAATCCCAAACTCCTAATTTATCTCTCTCCTCCTCCCCTTTGGTAACCATAAGTTTGTTTTCTATGTCTGTGAGTCTATTTCCCAAAGCTATTCTTGAGGTTCTTGCTCTTTTACACTTTACTTTGGTGATTCTTTAATCCTGGAGCAAAAGTATTAGCGAATAAAGAACTATTTTCCTATTCCTCAAGGGCTTGGTGGCCTTAATTTTTATAATTTGCAATGAAGTTTTTGGGTTTGTATTCCATTCTTTTAGCGTAGTGGAAAAAGGGAAATAAAAGAATTTCGTTTTCATATTAAAATTGTAATGTTTGTTCATGGTCTGCTATAGTACTGTGGCTGGAATACTTAACCTGTACCAGGAACTTGCAAATTCTGTCTATATGATTTGTAATCCCTTCACTCACCCACCCCCTCGCTCTCCTGTCCCAAGGCAATTCGGCTGTTTTCCTAAGGTCTTAACAGTTGGCCAGATTGCCTGGATTTGAATTTTTTTTTGCCAACATCTAGTAACTGTATGAAATTGGGCAACAGGGGTTGTGGTTTCTACTCCATAGGCTACTGGGAGCAGTGGATAGTTTCGTCCACTGGCACAAAGGAAGTTATGAATGCATGTCAACTAACACCGTTAGTATCTGAGTCTAAATCCATCCTCTGTGAATCAGATCCTTTGCTACTCTCATTTTTCCCATAGTTGTAGTAATGAAATTAAAATAGCTGTTTTGACAGTCTACTTCCTCACTGGGCTTCCTATGTCCTGTCTTAACTGTCTATGATAAATCTTTCCTTTCTGTTTCAAGAACCCACCAATCCACCTGTTACTTGTAATATAAGGACCAGACTCCTTACTCCTACGAGGCACTCAGGTTCATCCATATTGTGGGCTCTCTCTTCCTGTCTAACCTCATGCCCTTCCCCCACTTCCTCTGTTCACTCTTGCTGCATCCACGTGGGATCCAACCAACACCTGACCAGACTATGCCGCCCAGACTCCTGGGCCTTTGTGCACACTATCCTCCCTACTTAGGTTGACCCATTGTCTCCTTTTATGAAGAAGCTCAATTCATATTTTCCAGCATACAACCCACATGTTTTGGTAGGAGAGCCAGCTGTCCTGTACCATGTTTGTTCCCCAATATTTTGAAAATCCCATAAAGACAAAGACTGGTTCACTATTATAACTGATCCCCACTTTCCCTCTCTCTAAACCTTGGCCCAGTATAGAGCTTTGCACATAGGATATGTCAATCTACCATTTGTAGGACTAAATAATATTGAAATTGTGTTTTTTCACACCAGTACAAACGGTCGATGAGAGTAATAGTCTTTGTCCTGCTGCATTTCTGATCTATTCTCAATTCATTTTATGAACACAATTCATTGGCTGTGAAGTAGCCAGGGTGCTAGCCTTGGGGATATAGATACTTATAAAACACAAACTCTTCTCTCCAGTGGGAACAAGCCATGCCCACATGGATCATGGTATGGTGGTAGATGTGTTACACTACACGTGTGTAGAGGAGACACTAGGAATTTGCAACAGAGAATGTCTAACTTGCTGTAGGGTGTGAGACTGTTCCCCAGAGGAAGGGAAATTTGCTCAGTGTCTCAAGATGCAAAGAACATGTCCAGGTAAGGAAGAGATTCATTCTTCACAACCTTTGTTCTAATCCTTGACCCAATCATAAATTTCACTCAAAGGATGAGATGGTGATGTCTAAAAGCTCCATGTTTTTAAGTAAGTGTCTCAATGGTTTACTCCATGATAATGTTAATAATGATTATATTCATTTAACTTCGTTAAGACTGCATGGAAGATTTAAACTGTTTAAAGAAAATAAAAGGCCAGTCCCCTTTTTTTTGTTTGGTGTATATGGAAATTGAATAATATATCATATAGCTTTCTCAAAAGAGCTGTGTTACAGGCACTTATCTTATCCCAATTATGCATGTTGGGAGGGGGAGAGAGAGAGAGAGAAAGAAAACAAAGAAAAGAAGGAGGAGGAGGAAGGGAGGAGGGGAATGAAATAGAAGAGAAAAGAGACTAGGGGAGAGAATGAGAGACATAATAGCTTACCCTCAAGAAAAGTAAGAAAAAAGAAGGTCACACTTCGGCACGCCTCCATCCTGCTATAAAGACCAAAGCGACCTGGGAGCCTCTTGTGGTCTGAGTGCCGTGGACGATAATTGCCCTGGTTATGGAGCTCAAGCTTGGCAGTGTTTCCCATCAGAAAGCAGAAATCTGTCTTCCCCATGTGTCCATTTCATATCAGAAGTCTACTCTGAGTTATGGCTGTGAGGCCCAGTGGTTACTATGAACCTGCCCACCCAAGAAGAAAATGTATTCAACTAGGAAAAAGGCTTTTTTTTTTTCTAACTGTCCGAGGTCTCACAGCTGGCAAGTGTCAGTGTCAGGATTGGAAACCAGGGGCTCCTGGCTCCAAAGCATTCTCTATACTCTGTAAATACTGTGCACAAGATGGGTAAATGTTTTAATATTTGTAAGTGATAATTATTCAAAATGTTTTTTTACTAAGTAAAAGGTAAATCAAGAATTATAATCTTTGGCAGCTTTTGCATTAGTGTGATACATTTCTGACACTGATAATCCGGTATTAGGTCAAACCTCACAGGTTAAGGGCACAGTCTCTGATACGATTGTCCTTCCTTCACAACTCAGCCACAAGCTCAGGGGTTCTCAGGCCTCCCACACTTCTGACCAACTGGCTACCAATCCAGGGATTCCCATGACCCCCTCGGGTTTGATAATTTGCTGGAACAATTCATAGAACTCAGGAAAGGGATATACTTATGATTTCAGTTTCATTAGAAAGGATACAAATAAAGACCAGCCAAAAGAATAGACTCATAGGGCAAGGTCTGGAAGGGTCCCAAACATGAAACTTTTATGCCCCCAGGACTGGTATTCCTGGTATATGAATGTGCATTGCCCACCGGGGAAGCTTAGTCAATCCTCCACGTCTAGAGTTCATACCGCGTTTCATAATGTAGGCATGATTGATTGAATCATGGGCCACATGATGGAACTCAATCCCCAGCCCATCTGTCCTCCCCAGAGGTTGTACCGATGTCACCTGGTTCAAATCCTCAGTCAGCTAGTCACGTGGTTGGTCTTTCTGGCATGGCCAGCCCCCGTCCCGAGTCACCTCCTCAGCACAGACTATCAGAGGACTCACCATGGGTCACCTCGTTATCATTAGCTCAGGATCCGCCATGAATAACTGACATTCCTATCACTTGGGAAATTCCAAGAATTTAGAGGATATCTCCCAGGAAGCAGGAACAAAGTCCAGACAAACTCTTTATTATACAATCAGGCAGTTGGGTAATTTGTGAATGTAGATTTTTTAAAAAAATAAATTTATTTATTTTATTTATTTCTTTTTGGCTGAGTTGAGTCTTCGTTGCTGTGTGCAGGCTTTCTCTAGTTGCAGTGAGCAGGGGCTACTCTTCGTTGCGGTGCGCAGGCTTCTCATTGCGGTGGCCTCTCTTGTTGCGGAGCATGGGCTCTAGGCGTGCGGACTTCAGTAGTTGCGGCATGCAGACTCAGTAGTTGTGGCACACGGGCTTAGTTGTTCCACGGCATGTGGGATCTTCCTGGACCAGGGATTGAACCCGTGTCCCCTGCATTGGCAGGCGGATTCGCAACCATTGCGCCACCAGGGAAGCCCCATGAATGTAGATTCTTAAAGTATAACACATTTTTCTTTCTTTTTTTCTTTTTGTAGGGCATAATTTGAGTGTGTACCCTAGTTTTGATGTTCCAGCAACAAGTCCCGCAATACTGAATCTAAACGACAGAGAGGAGAACCGTATTGTAAATAGAAAATCATCTTTGAGGGAAGACCTTGTCTTGCCCACCATGAAACCACCCCAAATGGACTCTAATGAAGAGGTTATTAGGTGTCCAGGGCCAAATGAGAATGTCACCACACCGAGTCATACGGACGTGTGCTCGGAATCTCAGGTGTATCTGACAATTGGTGAATTCCAGAACAAAACAGGTTTGCCTGAAGATGAACGTCGGACTGGCCAAAGGTCTGATGTTGGAACGCACCCGCCGACAGATGAGGACCTGCCCAGGAGGAGTCCTGGTCCAGAGGATGGCCAGGCCCCAGCACTGACCTACATTGACGTGAATTCTAGCAATAAGAACCCCTGCAGAGCTGAAGCCACGGCGGTCACCAGTACCCAGCGCGAGAGTGGGCGCTCTCGAGATAACTATGAATTAGACAGAACTGAGCTAAGCGAAGGGGTAGCAGGTGGAAGTCATCACAATGCCATCTCTTCAGAGAAAACCACACCCCATGAGTTAAGTACTCTCGGAAAGGGAGCAGACCAGGGGAGCAAGATGGTGCTGCTGAGTCTGAAGCTCGTCCCCTCGGAGCCCTGTGATCCACTAAACTCTTCTTTGAGGGATCCCTTGGATGTCAAGGCTTCCCCAAAGGACCCTGACACAGAGGAGCAGGAGGAAGTGTCCGTACTATCTGGGCTCATCAAGAGATCCTCTTCCATCATCTCTGATTCGGGCATCGAGAGTGAGCCCAGCTCCGTCGCCTGGTCCGAGGCTCGAAGTAGAGCCCTGGAGTTACCTAGTGACCGGGATGTCTCGCACCAGCTGGTTCGAAGACATGCCCTCCACAGGAACTCCTTAGAGGGGGGACACACAGAGAGCAATACGAGCTTGCCAAGCGGGATCCAGGCCTCTCTCACCTCCATTAGCTCCTTGCCTTTTGAGGAGGAGGAGCGGGAACTGGCCCTCACCAAACTGACCAAGTCTGTCTCTGCGCCCCAAATCAGTAGCCCCGAGGAGTCTGCTGAAGATGCGGACTCCCTGCAGCAAGGGGGAGGTCTTTCTGAGACCTCAGCTGTGCACGTCAGGAGCACGGATCCCTCCGGACACCGCCTTCAACTTAGTAATGCTGGGGTTCACCATTCCCTTGTGGAGGTAGTTTCAGATGCTGACAACCAGCAGGGCCCTGGTTACATAGATATCCCCAAAGGTAAAGAGAATCAGCTTGATCCTCAAGGACCCTGTTGTCTTGATGGCAGGACCGATAACCCTCCAGGGGTTGAAACCAAAGGTCTGACTTTAAAAATACCACGCATCCCAGCCCTTGAAACCCCTAGGTACAGAGCTTTTCCTAGAGAACTCATGGAGACCCCAGAGTGCATGCCTAAAGACTCTAATGTGGGGAAAAGAGCTCTTTCCAACAGCAGCATCTTGGACATTGAGCATTTCACCCACCATAAGGTGCCTGAAGTGAGTTGTACATCAGCTGCCGAAACCATCAACCCGGATTCAACAGGTGAACGAAGCAGCTCACCTGGCATCATTGATGATACAGCACTTAGTAGAGGACCTAACACCTTCCCAGAGGATGGACGTGAAGCAGGCATTGTGGGCTCCACTGTGACTCACGCCATTCACTCCCAAGCTACAGGAAACCAAGAGCCAAGGGCAGGCCCCTCCATCATGCTGCCCCATGTGACCTCTGCAGAGACCTTCTCTCTGGACAGCCTGAAAGCTGTCGAGGTCGTCAACTTATCCATGTCTTGCACTGCCACCTGTCTCCCTTTCTCGTCTGTGCCCAAGGAGACCCCTGCCAGGGCTGGATTCTCTTCCAAACAGACCCCATTTCCCATCACTCATCAACCTTTGGGTTCCTTTGGAGGTGTTCCGAACCATTCCAGCAAGTTGGAGGAGGAAGTCAGTGAAAGGATGTTCAGGTAGGTTTGCTAGTGGCTTACCTACACCAGCACCATCTTTTAGATTTTTCCACGTATTTCTCAATTTCAGGCATACTATTTCCAAATTGTGATATCAGTTATCTTCTGGTTTAAATAAAGTGTTATATTCTTATCATACAAGTCAGGAATGTAGAATAGTGTAAAGAAGTAAAAAATATCATCAATAAGCCCATCTCTCAAATATAGCCCCTGTGTAAGTTTGTCTATACTTCTTCCTATGTGCATCTCTATGTGTATACTATTAATTTGCAAAAGTAAGATAATTCTTTACAAATTCTAAGTTTTTTCCAACTTAATATATTGGAAACATCTCTATATGTTTATAAATCTATTTTTGCATTGCCATTTTAGTGTAATATTCCATTGTATAAATGTACCATGATTTTGTTAACAAAATCCTTTAGAGATAAACCATAAATGTTTTTTTTCAGTTTTTCTTATGATGAACAACTATCTTACGAGTGTCATTGTACCTCTGTCTTTGCACACTTCTTTAAGAGCCTTTTGGGAATAGGACTAATTCAGATTTTCTTCCTAAGCCCCTTTTGTGTGGTTCTTAAGTTTATCGTTCCTTTTGAAATGCCAGAATCCACCCCTTTATCCTTGTCTTGGGTTTGTATTCATATTACCCCCTCACCTATAAACTATGTATTTGATTAAGTATAGTATGGAATCATTTAATCAAAACATCCCATTTCATTCACTTGTTCAAAAAATGCTAAACAGTTACACATTAATGTTATCCCCAAAAGAAATTGCACAGGCAGGTCAACTTTGGATCCCATGTTTTATAAAGACCATTAAGTACCTATTGTATGCCCATGTCACCAGTTTAACGAGTGCATAGCAGGCACTGTCCAGTGCCTGGCCAGTGTTGTCCTGGTTGTAATTGTGCCCTCAGTCTAACAAGGAGACAGGGAGATGACAGAAGCAAATGAGGGCAATTGAGTAAATCGGGATGGTTCCTGTGTGCACAGCTGAACCAGAAAGAGAAGGACCTAATTTGGCTGTGGGGCAGTGAGTGTGAACAGAGTCTGTGGCCAGGAGAAGCTTTTTAGAGATGATACCTAAGCTAAGGAGAAAACATGAGACATCATGTTGATGATAATGATGGTGATGATGATATGGCTGGTAATCGATCACATCTTCTTTTTCACATTTAATCTGTTTCAAGTACTGTTCTAAGCCTTTTGAATAGATTATATCACTTAATACAACAAGGGAAAGACAACTTTATGAATTCGATACAGGTGTTATTCCCCTTTTACAAATGAGGAAACTGAATGCAGAGAGGTTAAAGCAGTTGGTGCACAGCTAGTAAGTGTCAAAGCCGCGATTCTGACTTTGGAAGTCTGATTCCTGAGTCCGTGGTCTTAACCACCTTGTCAGGTAACCAGGTAAAGAACAGGATAACCAGGTGGGAAAGGAATTTCAGACAGATAGACCCAAATGCACAAAGGCATGGAACTAAAGACAAGAGGCATAATTCATGCAGGGACTTTATGAGAAAATGTATTCTTTTTGGAGGCTAGCTGATGATGCTGGAGAAGTAGATGGAAGCAGGTTAATAAACTCTCACTCTCGGAAGATCGCTTAAAGTTTGTGTGGATCCTTGGAGCTGGAGGGAACCTTAGAGGTTCTATGCAATGCAGGAACCACATCTGCAGAACCCAAATCAATACAGCCCTTGGTTTTCCTGGGTCACTTTTCTGCCTCGTTGTTCAGAACAAACCTTCTTTCACTAGCGTCTCCCATGAGGTCCCACATTCAGCCTTGGTCGCTTGGCAGATACTTCCTCATAGTTGTCCATCACTCCTGCATCCCAGCTCAATGCATCTCCTGTTCAACACGGAATACACAGCTCGGCTCGTGATTAATTAGTGTATTCTCCAGTTTTTATCAGGCCAAAGAAAAATTTAAAAAAGAGCTGAAGATTGATGGATTTCTGTACAGTGACTTATCTGTACTAGCTTCTGACATACCGTATTTCCCACCAGAGGAAGAGGAAGAAAATTTGGAAGATGGGATTCACCTGGTAGTCTGTGTCCATGGCCTGGATGGTGAGTTCTAAAAAGGTTTCCTCCTCAAAGTTTTGTGCTATAGACGAATTATCATATTTATGAATTAATCTAGTTTAGGGACTTGTTCAACAAATGTTCAGTTAGCGACTGTGGAACATTAGTAAGTATGCTGGATCTAGGAAAATGGCATGGCTTTGCTCTCAAAGAAAAGATCTCTCTGGCAAAAAAATATGCTGAGTTAATGAAATACACAAATGAATGAATTAATGCAATGAAGGAATGAATGGAATGAAGAAATCACATCCACTTTATACGGATTCTAACGTATGACTAAGGGTCAGAGGAGTGAAAGGGCTCCTCTAGGGATTCAGTGGTGATGAGTAGCAAAACCGGTGGTCACATTCTTCTTAATGATGATCAGATAGGGAATGGTGATGGGCTTCACTTCCATGACACGCTCTTGTTAATGTCTTTAATCTTCCTCACTCTTGGGGCTAATGCATTTAATTGTCCGCATCAACTCCTGGCTATATGCATCGCATGCCAGGACGCTAAGTCAACAGGTCTATTTAGTGAAGTGTCAAAGAATCCAGTGGTAGATCATCCATTCCAGATGATGATGATGATGATGATGATGATGATGATGATGATGACAACTATGATGATGGCCAGAATGGATACATCACTCACCAGGGGCCAGGGACCATTCTAGATGCTTAACATTTATTAACGTGGTTGATCCTGACAATAGCCCTGCAGAGTAGCTGCTATTATCACCCCCATCTATAAGTGGGGAAACTGAGTAAGAGGGCAGCTAAGTAACTTGTATAAGGTCCCACAGCTAATGCGGTTGAGTCAGGATTAAAACCCATCTGTCAGGCTCCAGAGCCCATGGTTTCATTTTGACTTTTACCAACAAGCTCTCATCTCTCCCCCAACCCGAACCTCCATCCACATCCCTGAGTCATCTTCTTAAAATCTTACTAGGTCTGGTCATTCCGTCACTGGAATGGAAGCTCTTTGTAGCTCTCAGAAAATAAAATAAAATGAACTGCTATTTTAGAAAGCTTAGAAAATTCCCAGCATAAAATATTCTTTATGTCTGACCCTCCTCATTCTCATTTCCTGCTTTTTCTGCTCTCCCCTCTTCCAATTGCACCAGTTCACTCCCATCTCCACGGACAGGGACCATTTCACACCACTGTGTCTTTCTCAACACTGGGTTTTCTTTCCGGTGAGCTTTCCTCTCTCTGCGCTGACTTCAGTGCTTTGCAAATTTCAGCTGTTCACACATTCCCTTCCCCTTATTTACTCTGCCCATGTACCTTGTACTATAATTTCAAAATTTGTACTGAAATGGGCATACTTTTTGAGTGTATTTATTAAAAAAAATAAACTTCAAATCACACCACAAATTAAATACTAGACTCACGCGCTACACACAAAGAGTAATACTAAAAATAATTAATATAAACAAAATAAGTTTGCTGAAGTTTGACGTGTGCCATTGTTGGAAGACTTTTTTGAGCTTGACACTCACTTTCTCTTTGCAAAAGTATTAAGCTGTTGAAAACATGCTTGTTTTTAACTGGGGCTTCCAATCAGAAGGATTTCCAGAAAGACAAAGAATAACGTTCTCACTCATCCTGTGTATTTTTAACACAGGATCTATGGCCTTGCATGACCAGTGTGCATCTCTTACTTACCTGATATTAAATTAAAATGAGATAAGCCTCTCAATCTCTTTGTGAAAATAAGAAATCTGGTCCGGCCACAGACTCCATCCTGCAAGTGGGAGAAGAGGGATGCTATAAAGATAGGCCAGCTTCTCCAGTACTTGTGCTGTGTCCGAAAACAGAGCTGCCAATCACAGCATTGTCACTTGGACATAAGATCATCAAAAAGACAACCAATCACAAAGCACACGTTTCTTTTGAAGGTGATTTCTGTAGTTCAACGTCCATATGTTTAAACTTTGCAGAGTTTTACAGGACCCATTGGTTACATGCCACTTCCAAGGCTATATTGACATTAACAGAGAACTGAAGAAATTGGTAATGTTTATGGATATTTGCCCAACTCTTCAGATTGTGCCCAAAGCCCAAGATTTGTATTCTTGTAAGTGTCCTCAGTGGAACACATTATCAAATCATATTTTTTGAAAAAGCTTTAAGTTGCAGAAAGTTCTCTGTTGCTCAGCAGCTGAAGGAGAGGGGCCCATTGTCATCCCTTCCTTAGACTCCTTATGCTAAACAGAAACACTTGATACCTATATATTAAGGCCACAACCTAGAATGCCATTAGGTAGCTTTAAACAAGAACAGGACCAAAGAGCAAACTTTTACTGTCAGAAATGAACAAAATTTAACTTAGTACAAAATAGAAACATTTTCTAAAAGAATAGGAGTATTTTATAACTGTAGCCCTGCATGTACGAGCATGTGCTCTGACGGGCCATCGTCGTGGGTCACCCTTCTATTGGGTCATCCTTGAAAATTAGGGGGAAGACAAAGTCAAATATCTTTAGTTCTCCCATATTCTGTGTGGCATTTTCATCCTGCTTTGAATCACTTGGTGGTTTCATAAAGACGGGTATAAAATTGGTAGTCAACTATATCACTTCGAGTTTCCCAGCTGCTTTGAAAGGATGGTTACATGGTAAAGTAGGTCACCTATATAGCCACATAAGCAGCTTCGGACCTTCAACTCTGTAGGGATCCCTTTGAGGAATAGATTAAAACATTCATTAAGTTACCACTGAACCCCATGGCCTGCATGAAATTTACCCCTAACCATACTTGAGCATGAAGCTTATTCTGTTATATCAGAACTATTTTCCACACGATTTTCACTTCAGGGATGCGTTCTGTGTGTTATTTGTGTCTTTGCTATTGGCAGCAGAGCCTCAAGTCCTTAAGCTCTTCTTCCTCTGCCCTGATGGTCACTCTGGCAGCTGGTACCCATGGAGCTCGCCCTTGCTGACTCTGGTTCCCAAGGGTGATTCTTACTCTGTTGTACATAACTATGCCCCTGTTTGAGGGACTTGCTTGCTGACAACCTGTAAATGGCAGAACTGGTCCTTGTATTAAGGAAGCGATTTGAGAGGGGACTTGTAGATATCACGTTGTGCCACATCAGTGTGTCATCATTAAGTGACACCACTTGCGGAATGTCCTGAGTAAACAGAATTGGCTGTCAAAGAAGGGAGAGGCGGCGTGCCTTCACCCGTTCCTGTGTACAGAACGTCCACAAGCCACATATTCATAGATCAGGGAATAATCCCACTGAGGGAGGACTACCAGAAAGGCCCTGACCCTGTGTGGACGGGAGGAGGGGGCAGCGCGGGGACCAGTGGATTGGACACATTTAGTTGTTTTTATTATCAACTTATTGAAAAAATGGGAAATGGGAGGGGGACCGGAAAGGAGTAAGAAATAAATCCCTTGTGTGTCAGCTGTTATATGATTAATTGTGGATCCGCGGTGGGGTTATCTGTCGTTTTTAGGGAACAGTGCGGACCTCCGTCTGGTAAAGACTTTCATAGAACTGGGGCTCCCCGGAGGAAAACTGGACTTCCTAATGTCTGAAAAGAATCAGGTATGACAACAAAAGCATCAGAACCGAAAGAATCCCTGATTTCGTGTCTTAGATGAGCTTCCTAAAGTCACCGTGATGGTTTATGGCCACACAGATGGGAGGGGACTTTACCAAGGGACACTGGCCAGGCACTTGGAAGCTCACTCTGGAGAGCTCATTTTCTTTTGGGAGGAGGAAATAGTAAGAACGGGGGACATGTGAGTCAGGTGACAGGGCCTTTTGACCTCACGGGTCATAGGTTGAGTGACAGCTCAGAGCATAAATGATTGGGCATCCGTGGGTCTGTCCTGGGGAAGGAGTTTGTCACTGGCATCTCTGTAACCAGTGGAGCTGGATTATGACCTTTTCATAGTCAGAGGTAAACTATGGGGCCTTTGCCATTTCAGGTCTGGAGCCTTAATGGGATGTCAAGGTAGATGAGAACTGAGAGATTCCATGGCCAAGAGGTGGGGCTGGGTGGAATGTTGTCATTGAGCCCCATTCCATGGGACTTGAGATGGATGAGGCTAAGTATTCTTTGGAGGCATAGCACTGCTTATAACTAAAGGGTCCCATGACCACTGACAATGGGAATCGTACAGAGGATAATGAACAAGCAAACACTGGAAGGTACAGTCTCATTCCTCCTCTCTCAGTGGTCCGTCCTGTTGCCTTTTCTTTGACACCTGCTCTATACAAGGCATGCACTCTGCAGGGTGAAGGGGTATAAATGTGATGAGGAGGAAAGAGGATCGCTTTGAGCATCTAGGATGCGCTGAGCAGTTGGCGTCTGTTTCTTCATTTACTTTTCCCAACCGTTCTGTGAAGTGTTGGCACCACTGTCGCCTCACAAAGAGGGAACCCACAGTCTGACCTGGAGAGCCCCAATCGGGGACTCCTTTTCTTGATGTCGAATACTGATTTGTACCCTAATGTCAGGCATGGGCGTGCCCCCAGGATACAAGGTGGTGTTTAGTGGAGGAAGATGGGCTTGTGCACGGGGCCCGGCCTGGCACCACGCCCTCCCCAATACCCGTTCCCTCTCTCTCCTTCCAGATGGACACGTTTGCAGATTTTGATACCATGACTGATCGGTTACTGGATGAAATCATTCAGCACATCCAGCTGTACAACCTCTCCATATCGCGAATTAGGTAAAAGGAAACCACAGGTAGTTAATGCTGGGGGGAGGGGTGCCATTTTTACGTGTTTGCTGTGTACAAGTTCAGCATGATGCCGTCTGCATACCGGTCTGGGATAAGTTAACTTGGGACTTTTAAGGGGGTAGATTACTTTCAGAACAGAAGTGGGTACCAGGGCTGCTTGACACGCCCATATCTGTCATAGCAGGTGTGCAGGAGAATAAACACCCTGTAGCTCAGTAGAAAGAGAATTGGACTTAAACAAATATCCTAGGTTTTAAATTATCGTTCTTCTAACACTCACAAGTTTGTGTCCCGATTCTACCATCTAACCTGTTACAAGCTTTCTACATCTCTGAGCCTCGGTTTCCCCATCTATTAAGTGGGACCAGCCCTGAGGGGATGCGTCGCCTGCCCCGTAAAAGGGTTTCAATCGGTGCTAAGTGTGTCCTTCCACTGTGACAGGCAGCTTGGCGTAAATGTTGAGATGGTTAAGGTGCTAGTCGGTAGCTTGTGTTTCTCGGGCACTTGCAGATGTGGACATAGTGGTGAGTCCTCAACATGCATGACCCCATTTAGGCCTCTAAGATATCACTTCTTTATTCAACAGATGAGGTTTCAGAGGCCTACAGAGTTAGGTAAAAATAAAAGGACGCACATGAGAAGAGCTAGGCAGCTAATATAATATATAATATAATGGGGTTTTGATACATAATCATTTAATTTGAAAGTGATGATGTGTCGAATCCGTAGATCTCTGAGCAACAGTACAGCTGGAGGAGAGCACGTGCTGTGGGCCAAGAGCAGGCAGCTCACCAACTGTACTGAGTGAACGAGGGATGAGTAAAATTGGAGAGGCAGGCAGAAGTCGGGACATGAATGGCCTCGTAAGCCAGGCTAAGGAGCTGGGATATTACCCTGTGAATGACCAGGAGGGTTCAATGCTCCAATGTGAATGTCAGAAAGAACCCCCAGGTGCACTGAGGGAGGCGTAGAGACCAGAACTCGGGGGAAGAGGGTGCTCTAATAACACCAAGATGCCCACACTTCTCTTCTGACCACACTGGGCTCAGAGCATCCGTTCACAAAGGCCCCACCTTGGGCTTCACGTGGCCACCGTTCGGAAACCCGATGGGGATGTATTAGCGGCCCCCCTTCTCCCTGCCGGTTCCCCTAAATCCCATGGGAGGTGGAGGGTGGCTCACCCCTTGGTGCTCCTGGTGCAGCACCTTCCTGGCAGCCAGCCTCCTGCTGTCGCTCACGTGGACCCCTTCTGCCTCTCGACAGCTTCATCGGCCATTCTCTGGGCAACATCATTATCCGATCGGTCCTAACGCGGCCCCGGTTCCGGTATTACCTCAACAAACTCCACACCTTCCTGTCGCTCTCCGGGCCGCACCTGGGGACCCTGTACAACAACAGCACCCTGGTCAGTACAGGTAAGACTCTCCCCAGCCTCGTCACTCCTCAGAGTTCATTCAGGACCCAGGGGAGGGGGAACCAGAGACAGATGCTCCTCCTGATGGAACCTGTGGCTTTGGAACCTCTTCAAAGCGTGAGATGGTGGAAGGAGACCTGGGCTCAGAAAGATGTTATTTTGTTTGTGAGCTGAATGAGATTAGACAAGATGTTTCCCAAGGTCTCTTCTGCTTCAGTTTTCTGTGAATAAAAATAAATAGTGGTGTGGAAGAGAGAGCATGGGTGTCTGTGCATTCAAGCTGTTGTAACAAATTGCCATAGACTGGGTAAGGGGGGATTTGTAAATAACAGACATTTATTTCTCACGCTTCTGGAGGCTGGAAAGCCCAAGATCAAAGCACTGGCAGATTTGGTATCGGGTGAGGTCCCGCTTCCTGGTTCACAGACGGCTGTCTTCACACTGTGTGCTCACCTGGTAGAAGGGTCAAGGGAGCCCCTGGGGTCTCTTTTATAAGGTCACTAATCCCATTCACGAGGGTCCAACCCTCATGACCTAATCACCTTCCAAAGACCACACCTTCAAATACCATCACATGGAAGGGTTTAGTTTTCAGCATGTGGATTTTGGGGAAACAAACATTCAGTCTATAGCAATGGGCTTTGAATCATGTCACTTCCACGACAAGCTTATGGTTAAGTTCTAACCCAGGCACTCGAGGAAGACTCTGACCAAGACATTTCATCTCTATGCTACTTAGTTTCCTTACTGGTAAAATGAAGCTAATGTGTATATGTTTGTGTATAAGTATGGATACATGTATGATGTGTGTGTATGTATATATATATACATATGCCTATCTGTAAACATATATCTTTTATATGTGTGTGTATGTGTTTATATATGTCTATAAACATGTACATTATATATATACATATATGGGGGTGTGTATGTGGGTGTGAATGTGTGTGCCATAGAATTGTTGACGATTAAACAGGAGAAGGAAAAAAGGAGTTATCATGTATGGAAGGTGACCTATAGCTGGATTCTAAGCTTCTTCCTGGGATGACCACACAGCCACAGCTCCAAGGCTCTCACGGTTTCCTCTGTGTTGTAAGGGAGGGACATCATGGAGGGTGAAGCAGTGAGACTCCATGAATCTTGGAAGATGAGCAGAATTTCCAAGACAGAGAATGGTAAGACGAGTTTTCTGTGCGGAAGAAATAGTGTATTTAATAACCTAGAGCTCGATGTAATCAGGAAACCACAGGTGGTTCTCTGTGACAGAAACACAGGGCAACCTGCAGATGAAGAATGACCATGGCCGTCTCAGCAAGAGCCTGGTGACGATGAAGAGCCTTGCGTGACGTGGTGGTGCTAGAGTTACCTGTAGACCATATAGATACGACTAATGGGGTGGCATCTGTGGAAGCGACATGATTTGACGTAGACAGCCCAAGTATTATAGGTCATTGGGGTTTGTATAATCGTGAACAGTTTATTAAGTTATATTCCTAACAAGGAGTTCAGTAGTTCCCGACCGGCCAAATCCATTTCGTGTTATTGGGGGTCACGCCAATAAGCTTCCCCTCCATGCCCATCTCCCGGCTCTCTGCCACTGCGCCCCTATACCTGACCGGCACTCAGGGCAGACTGGGCTGCTTGTTTTCCTCACAGGAGGTGGGTCAGATTTGTTTGCTTTTTGTTATTGTAGGACATCAGTTGGGAACATGAGTTATTTGACACAATGATACATAACAAATGGAAGTCCTTTCCCCTGTCAAGCTGTCTTTCCTCACAAACCAAGGAGGCCATTTTTGAACAGAAACAAATGATTTGAACCACATTTTTTCACAATAATAAAGTAATTTTGCAACACTATAAAGAGTTGAAAAATGAGACATTACCAATAATCCTTCCAATCTAGTATAGCTAGAGTGATTTTGTATGGTTCACTCTCCTTATCTTTGCATGCATGCACATTTACATGGCAGTAATCATAATATATATAGACCCCGTGTCTTGTTTATTTCCTTGCGTTTTTTTAATGGATCTTTATTGGAGTGTAATTGCTTCACAATACAGTGTTAGTTTCTGTTGCACAACAAAGCAGATCAGCCATATGCATACACATGTCCCCATATCCCCTTCCTCTTGAGCCTCCCTCCCCTCCTCCCTACCCCATCCCTCTAGGTCATCGCAAAGCACCGAGCCGATCTCCCTGTGCTATGCTGCTGCTTCCCGTAGCGTATATATGTCGATGCTACTCTCACTTCGCCCCAGCTTCCCCCTCCCACCCCATGTCATCAAATCCATTCTCTATGTCTGCCTCTTTATTCCTGCCCTGCAACTGGGTTCATCAGTACCATTTTTTTTTTTTAGATTCCATATACATGTGTTAGCATACGGTATTTGTTTTTCTCTTTCTGACTTACTTCACTCTGTGTGACAGACTCTAGGTCTATCCACCTCACTACAAGTAACTCAATTTTGTTTCTTTTTATGGCTGAGTAAAATTCCATTGTATATATGTGCCACATCTTCTTCATCTATTCATCTGTTGATGGACACCTAGGTTGCTTCCATGTCCTGGCTATTGTAAATAGCACTGCAATGAACATTGTGGTGCATGACTCTTTTTGAATTATGGTTTTCCCAGGGTATATACCCAGCAGTGGGATTGCTGGGTCATATGGTAGTTCTATTTTTAGTTTTTTAAGAAACCTCCATACCTATCTCCATAGTGGCTGTATCAATTTACATTCCCACCAACAGTGTAGGAGGGTTCCCTTTTCACCACACCCTTTCCAGCATTTATTGTTTCTAGCTTTTTTGATAATGGCCATTCTGACTGGGGTGAGGTGATACCTCATTGCAGTTTTGATTTGCATTTCTCTAATAACTGGTGATGTTGAGCATTTTTTCATGTGCCTCTTGGCCATCTGTATATCTTCCTTGGTGAAATGTCTGTTTAGGTCTTCCAGCCATTTTTTAACTGGATTGTTTGTTTTTTTGATATGGAGCTCCATGAGCTGTTTGTAGATTTTGGAGATTAATCCTTTGTCTGTTGTTTCATTTGCAAATATTTTCTCGCATTCTGATGGTTGTCTTTCTGTCTTGTTTATGGTTTCCTTTGCTGTGCAAAAGCTTTTAAGTTTAATTAAGTCCCATTTGTTTATTTTTGTTTTTATTTCTGTTACTCTAGGAGGTGGGTCAAAGAAGACCTTGCTGTGGTTTATGTCACAGAGTGTTTTTTTCCTATGTTTTCCTCTAAAAGTTTTATAGTGTCTGGTCTTACATTTAAGTCTTTAATCCATTTGGAGTTTATTTTTGTGTATGGTGTTAGGAAGTGTTCTAATTTCATTCTTTTACATGTAGCTGTCCAGTTTTTCCAGCACCACTTATTGAAGAGGCTGTCTTTTCTCCATTGTATGTTCTTGCTTCCTTTGTTGCAAATTAGGTGCCCATATGTGCATGGGTTTATCTCTGGTCATTCTATCCTGTACCATTGATCTATATTTCTGTTTTTGTGCCAGTACCATACCGTCTTGATTACTGTAGCTTTGCGGTATAGTTTGAAGTCGGGGAGCCTGACTCCTCCAACTCCGTTTTTCTTTCTCAAGATTGCTTAGGCTATTCGTGGTCTTTTGCGTTTCCATACAAATTGTAAGATTTTTTGTTCTAATTCTGTGAAGAATGCCATTGGTAGTTTGATAGGGATTGCATTGAATTGGTAGATTGCTTTGGGTAGGATATTCATTTTCACAATGTTGATTCTTCCAATCCAAGAACATGGTATTTTTCTCCATCTGTTTATGTCATCTTTGATTTCTTTCATTAGTGTTTTATAGTTTTCTGAGTGCAAGTCTTTCGCTTCCTTAGGAAGGTTTATTCCTAGGTATTTTATTCTTTTTGTTGCAGTGGTAAATGGGAGTGTTTCCTTAATTTCTCTTTCTGATTTTTCGTTGTTGGTGTAGAGGAATGCCAGAGATTTCTTGACTTAATTTTGTATCCTGCAACCTTACCAAATTCATTGATTAGTTTTAGTAGTTTTCTGATGGCACCTTTAGGATTTTCTATGTATAGTATCATGTCATCGGCAAATAGTGGCAGTTTTACTTCTTCTTTTCCAATTTGTATTCCTCTTATTTCTTTTCTTCTCTGATTGCTGTGGCTGGGACTTCCAAAACTATGTTGAATAAGAGTGGCGAGAGTGCACATCCCTGTCTTGTTCCTGATCCTAGTGGAAATGCTTTCAGTTTTTCACCATTGAGTATGATGATCGCTGTGGGTTTGTCATATATGGTCTTTATTATGTTGAGGTAGGTTCCCTCTATTAACATTTTCTGGAGAGTTTTTATCATAAATGGGTGTTGAATTTTGTCAAAAGCTTTTTCTGCATCTATTGAGATGATCATATGTTTTTTATTCCTTAATTTGTTAATGTGGTGTATCACATTGACTGATTTGCGTATATTGAAGAATCCTTGCATCCCTGGGATAAATCCCACTTGATCATGGTGTATGATCCTTTTAATGTGTTGTTGGATTCTGTTTGCTTCAGATTTTTGTTCAGGATTTTTGCATCTATGTTCATCAGTGATATTGGTCTATAATATTCTTCTTTTGTGATATCTTTTTCTGGTTTTGGTATCAGGGTGATGGTGGCTTCGTAGAATGAATTTGGGAGTGTTTCTCCCTCTGCAATTGTTTGGAAGAGTTTGAGAAGGATCAGTGTTAGCTCTTCTCTAAATGTTTGGTAGAGTTCGCCAGAGAAGCCATCTGGTCCTGGACTTTTATTTGTTGGAAGATTTTTAATTACGGTTTCAATTTCATTACTTGTGATAGGTCTGTTTATATTTTCTTATTCTTCCTGGTTCAGTCTTGGAAAATTGTACCTTTCCAAGAATTTGTCCATTTCTTCGTGGTTGTCCATTTTATTGGCATATAGTTGTTTGTAGTAGTCTCTTATAATCCTTTGGATTTCTGCAGTGTCAGTTGTGATTTCTCCTTTTTCATTTCTAATTTTATTGATTTGCATCCTCTCCCGTTTTTTCTTGACGAGTCTGGTTAAGGGTTTATCAATTTTGTTTATCTTCTCAAAGAACCAGCTTCTAGTTTTATTGATCTTTGCTATTGTTTTCTACATTTCTATTTCATTTATTTCTGCTCTGATCTTTATGATTTCTTTCCTTCTACTGACTTTGGGTTTTCTTTGTTCTTCTTTCTCTAGTTGTTTTAAGTGTAGGGTTAGACTGTTTGAGATTTTTCTTGTTTCTTGAGGTGAGATTGAATTGCTATAAACTTCCCTCTTAGAACTGCTTTTGCTGCGTCCCGTAGGTTTTGGGTCATTGTGTTTTCGTTGTCATTTGTTTCTATGTAGTTTTTTATTTCTTCTTTGATTTCTCCAGTGATCTCTTGGTTATTTAGTAGCATACTGTTTAGCCTCCATGTATGTGTGTTTTTTACAGTTTTTGTCCTGTAATTGATTTCCAGTCGCATAGCGTTGTGGTCAGAAAAGATGCTTGATATGATTTCAATTTTCTTAAATTTTCCGAGGCTTGATTTCTGACCCAAGATGTGATCTATCCTGGAGAATGTTCCATGTGCACTTGAGAACAAAGTGTATTCTGCCACTTTTGGGTGGAATGGTCTATAAATATCTATTACGTCTATCTGGTCTGTTGTGTCATTTAAAACTTGTGTTTCCTTATTTATTTTCTGTTTGGATGGTCTGTCCGTTGGTGTAAGTGGGGTGTTAAAGTCCCCCACTATTATTGTGTTACTGTCGACTTCTCCTTTCCTGGTTGTTAGCATTTGCCTTATGTATTGGGGTGCTCCTATGTTGGGTGCATAAACATTTATAACTGTTATATCTCCTTCTTGGATTGATCCTTTGATCATTATGTAGTGTCTCTCCTTATCTCTTGTAACAGTCTTTATTTTAAAGTCTATTTTATCTGATACGAGTGTTGCTACTCCAGCTTTCTTTTGATTTCTCTTTGCATGGAATATCTTTTTCCATCCCTTCACTTTCAGTCTCTATGTGCCCCTAGGTCTGAAGTGGGTCTCTTGTAGACAGCATATATATGGGTCTTGTTTTTATATCCATTCAGCCAGTCTGTGTCTTTTGGTTGGAGCATTTAATCCATTTACATTCAAGGTTATTATTGATATGTATGTTCCTACTACCATTTTCTTAATTGTCTTGGGTTTGTTTTTGTGGGTCTTTTTCTTCTCTTGTGTTTCCCACTTAGAGAAGTTTCTTTAGCATTTTTAGTAAAGCTGGTTTGGTGGTGCTGAGTTCTCTTAGCTTTTGTTTGTCTGAAAAGCTTTTGACTTCTCCATCAAATCTGAATGAGATCCTTGCTGGGTAGAGTAATCTTGGCTGTAGATTTTTCTCTTTCATCACTTTTAAGTATATTATGCCACTCCCTTCTGGCCTGCAGAGTTTCCACTGAAAGATCAGCTGATAACCCTATGGGGATTCCTTTGTATGTTATTTTTTGGTTTTCCCTTGCTGCTTTTAATATTTTTTCTTTGAATTTAATTTCTGTTAGTTTGATTAATATGTGTCTTGGTGTGTTTTTCCTAGGGTTTATCCTGTATGGGACTCTCTGTGCTTCCTGCACTTGGGTGACTACTTCCTTTCCCATGTTGGGGAAGTTTTCCACTATAATCTCTCCAAATATTTTCTCAGACCCTTTCTTTTTCTCTTCTTCTTCTGGGACCCCTATAATTCGAATGTTGGTGCGTTTAGTGTTGTTCCAGAGGTCTCTGAGATTGTCTTCAATTCTTTTCATTCTTTTTTCTTTATTCTGCTCCTCAGTAGTTATTTCCACCATTTTGTCTTCCAGCTCACTTATTCCTTCTTCTGCCTCAGTTATTCTGTTACTGATTCCTTTTAGTGTATTTTTTATTTCAGTTATTGTGTTGTTCATCTCTGTTTTTTTGTTCTTTAGTTCTTCTGGATCTTTGTTAAACATTTCTTGTATTCTCTCAATCGTGCTTCCATTCTATTTCCAAGATTCTGGATCATCTTTACTATCATTACTCTGAATTCTTTTTCAGGTAGATTGCATATTTCCTCTTCATTTATTTGGTCTTGCAGGTTTTTACCTTTTTCCTTCATCTGTGACATATTTTTTTGCCATCTCATTTTTTTTTTTTTTTATGAGTGGGATTGTGTTCCTGTTTTACTGGTTGTTTGGCCTGAGTCTTCCAACACTGGAGTTTGTAGGCTATTGGGTAGAGCTGGGTCTTGGTGATGAGATGAGGAACTCTGTGAGACCTCACTCCGATGAATATTCCCTGGGGTCTGAGGTTCTCTGTTACTTCAGTGGTTCAGACTCGGAGCTCCCACCACAGGAGCTTCCCCCTGACCCCAGGCTTGTGAATCAAGATCCTGCAAGCCATGTGAGGTGGCAAAAAAAAACAAAAAAAGTAAAAAATAAAATTAGACTAGGAAACTAACAGATATGTCAGAAAGAATGTAAAAATAAAAATATAGATGAATCAAAAACTGGAAGGTACATCAGTACCACAATAGTAAAAAAGAGGAGGAGGGAAAGGAAAAAAAGAAAAAAAAAGGGTGGGGGGGGGGTGGGGCTTCCCTGGTGGCACTGTGGTTGAGAATCTGCCTGCCAGTGCAGGGGACACAAGTTCGAGCCCTGGTCTGGGAAGACTCCACATGCCGCGGAGCAACTAAGCCCATGTGCCACAACTACTGAGCCTGTGCGTCTGGAGACTGTGCTCCGCAACAAGAGAGGCTGCGATAGTGAGAGGCCTGCGCACCGCGATGAAGAGTGGCCCCCGCTTGCGGCGACTAGAGAAAGCCCTCGCACAGAAACGAAGACCCAACACAGCCAATTAAAAAAAAAAAAAAAAAAAAAAAGGGTGGGGGGAAAGGCCTTGGCTGTGGAGGGTGGGGCCTAAGTAAGGGTTTGGGCAGTGGGTGGGGCCAATGCTCAGGACCCACAGGGCTGGAAAAGCCCCTGAGGGCCGTGGGGGGTGGGGCTTAGGCTCAAGGAACAGAAGGGTTCCAGGCGTGCCCCCCACACTGGTTTCAGAGGACAGAGCACCTCACCTGGGAGCCTAGCAGGCTTCCTGGGCTCGAGTGGGTGGGGCAAACGCCCTCCTTTCCTCTCCTGCTTCTCGGGTCGTGGGTAGGGAGGGCCCCTCCCGGAGGGCCCCTCCCACCTACCTCTCCTGATCTCCGCAGCCTCCCTCCTATGCTCCCAGGACCAATGCGGCTTGGGGGGTGGGCCTTGGAGGGCAGGGGACTGGCCTGGGAGCTCAGCAGGCTCCCCGTGCCCGAGTGGGCGGGGCAATCGCCCTCAGCTCCTCTCCTGCTCCTCCTGCAGGGCCCCTCCCGCCTCCTTTGCCCCCGAGGACCCATGCAGCCTGGAGGGGGTTGGGATGGCAGGGGACCGGCCTGGGAGCTCAAAAGGCTCCCCGGCCCCAGTGGGCCAGGCCATCGCCCTCTGCTCTTCTCCCGTTCTTCCCGGAGAGTCCCTCCCGCCTGCCTCTCCTGATCTCCCCGGCTTCAGCGGCGCTGATCTTGTCTGGCCTCCACTTCTCCTCCCCCCTAGGTCCCCCTACATCCTACTGGTTCACTTTGGGGTTCCTCCCATCTCCTTGGGGGTCAGAGTCCCCCACCAGCAGCCAACAGGCGCCCTAGTTGTGGGGAGACGCTAACTCCGCATCTTCCCACAGCGCCATCCTCCTTGCATTTTTATCAAATTCATTTCTTTGTGCTTGTGGCATAATACTCATACTCATCCGTGTTAGTGTCAGCATAACCACAGTAAATGGATAGACTTCGAAATAGGTTGAATTTAGCTTTTTGATATCCTAAATGGATCTGTAAGGAGCATTCTTATATACTTTCTTTCGGTACTTAGGACAGTTTCCTTAGGCTAGATTCATAGAAGGGGACTGAAAAATCAAAGGGTTTGGATAGTTTCATGACTCCTGAAGCCTGTCTCATAAGATTTTCTATCCCCGCTACCAGTACATAAGAATACAAATGTCCCTCTGACATCCCAAGGATTTGTTAAATTGCCTAGCACGCTCTCATTTTTAAGTTAGCTAACAAATCACAGTTTAATGTTAATCTTTCCCCCATTCTTTTTTGCTTTCTTTTTGTTTGATGCGTTTGATGTGGGTTTTGCTTTGTTTTCGTCTTTCTAGGCTTGTGGCTCATGCAGAAATTGAAGAAATCCGGGTCCCTTTTGCAGCTGACCTTCAGGGATAATGCTGATCTGCGCAAATGTTTCCTTTACCAGCTAAGCCAAAAAACAGGTGAGTGGATGCCCTGCAGCACCCTGAGGCCGCGATGAGTGAGAGATGGAGAGCCAACTCCTGAGACCCAAATTAGAGTCAAGGCTACATTGACTCACTCACAGAAAGATGTCATCATGAGGTGCATTGCTACACAGCCTCCTCAACTCATGGCGAGGCCACCAGCTACCCAAGAACTCAGCTGCCCCTGGACCGCCTCCCCCCGCATGGCCTGGGGATGGTATCACGATGAGAGGCAGGTGTGTGCAGTGTCATCTCTACAGCAGAGCTGTAACCTCCACTGCCCACCAAGCCTTTAATGTCCTAACTGCACAGGCCCCAAGGTCTATGTGCCAACTCCCAGCTCTTTCAGCCAGGTGCAGATCCACCTACAAAAAGGGCAGGTGGACACCGTCCATTTCTGTTGGCAGTGCAAGGGGGATGGGGGTCCCTCTCGCAGGCCTGAGATCACGCCTTCACCCGCACTCCGTAATGAGGAAGCACACATAGATGTCGAAGACCCTACCTGCCACGGGAGTGAGCCGAGCACAGCAGTGACCTCGTGTCCACGGAGAGAACAGAGAGGCTGCCCGACTGTCCGGCTCAGTCCCGCTGAGCAAGCCGGCCTGGCTCAGGGTCTGTCTCACGGTCCACAATCTTCCATTAATTTATAAACACTGACTCTGATGATATCTCTATCTCCTCGAATGTGAGTCCGGCATAGCCCTGGGCTGACCATAACCTTGGTCAAGTTCCTTACCCACGTGTGTCTCTGTGTGCTATGTTGAGGGTTATCCCCCCATGGGGAAGTGAGGAAGGAGGCTTGGGCAGCGGGGCAGTTGGACCACAACGTGGTCGCCCCAGACATCTCAGCGGGCCCCACCCTCTGGGAGCTTGGGAGCTGGAGTGGCCCCACAGAGGTATCCTGACGGAGGGCAAAGGGCTGGTCTTTACACGCCCTGCCCCGTATCTGCCGGTCACTGAGTCCAGCCAATCCCCAGTGTATTATGGTCTTGGGCTGTGATCTTGGATGAGAAGACTCACGTCAGTGAAGGCATCCCCCCGCGGGGTCCCTGGGCTGAGAGCAGGCCGGTGGAGGACCTGGGCGGAGCACTGCAGCACCTGGAGATCCCTGCTGGGCTCGGGGACTGAAAGAATAGGCTGTGATGCTTCATTTAAAAGATCCCTCTGCGTCAGTGTGAGACTGATCCCAGGGAGGTGAAGCTACCTGCAGGGAGGTGAGGTCAGAGGGTGATTTCCTCAAGCAGGGCACATGACCGAGGCTGGAATGAAGGGAGCCGTGGGGTTGAGGAGGAGGAGAAAAGACTAGATTTACTTCCTTACGGACTCCCTAGTACTCCCAGCCCAGAAGGGCATTTCTGTTACTTCCGTGTTGTTTATCTCTCACTGTTCAGAGTAGCGAGCTGTGTGTCTCCTTAGCTTCCGTGGCTGATGAGGACAAAGCCGTCACCTTCCCTCTTTCAACCTCCCAGACCGGAAGGTCCTTATGCAGTGACTCAACCAGTGTGTCTGGTGTCTTCTCCCTTTTTCCCTCTCTGGGGCAAGTTTGTAAAATGTATGCAAAGCAGAGGCTAAGATGGAACTACCTGGGTAAAAAAGCACCCATCTGGCTTATTGCAGGTCTGCAGTATTTTAAAAATGTTGTGCTGGTTGCTTCTCCCCAAGACCGCTATGTGCCATTTCATTCAGCCAGGATCGAGATGTGTAAAACTGCCCTCAAGGACAGACACACAGGTGAGCCACATTTCTTTTCCTTTTTTCTTTTCTCTTTTCTTTTCTTTCCTGTTCTCCTTCTCCTTCTCCATCTCCTCCTCCTCCTCCTTCTCCTTCTCCTCCTCCTTCGTTTCTCCTTCTCCTTCTCCATCTCCTCCTCCTCCTCCTTCTCCTCCTCCTCCTCCTTCGTTTCAGTGACTTTCTGATTTAAAAGCAGAAGGAAATCATGAAGGTGCTGTACCCATTAGGGCACGTCAGCCGTTCTCCTCAGGACTAGGAGCCCGACACACACCCAGCATTTTTCTCTAGATTCTGCTGCTGAGTTCTGCCCCCATCTCCTATCCGTCTTCCCTCCTTGCAGGACCCGTTTTCGCGGAGATGATCAACAACCTTCTCCGCCCTCTGGTGGACGCCAAGGACTGCACTTTGATTCGACACAACGTGTTCCATGCCTTGCCCAGCACTGCCAACACCCTGATTGGCCGAGCAGCTCACATCGCTGTGCTGGATTCCGAGCTCTTCCTGGAGAAGTTCTTCTTGGTGGCAGGACTCAACTACTTCAAGTAGCGGCTTTGAGGGAGCGGCCTTGGGGAGCTTGCCAGAAACGTTGACGATCCGTAAGAGCTCTGGCTGAGACATCCTTTTACAGACCTCTGTCATTCCAGGCTGGAGCTCAGAGAGGAAGGCGCTGAGGGATGGAGGGTGGGGTAGGACCAGACATTCGAGGTGCTTCCATTTTGGAGATTTGGGAAAGCTGAACCAATAGTGTAAAAGACAACAGACTTTGCCCGAACCCGTCTAGCCACCTGGAGTCTCGTTCAAGATGCTTTCTAGGAAAACTCTGAGAAAATAAAGAAACAGAATACTTGGAGTTGGTGAGCTCACCTTCTTAACTACCACTGGCTCACAGAGAGATCACTCCAACTTAACTAGATTTGTTCGGTGTGTGACTAGTTCATAGCTTTATCATTTTTGATGCACACAAGCATTTCAGAACTCAGGTTAACCTCTGTGCAGAAGTGGAACATATTTGTGTAAATACAATCCTTAATAGATTCAAATGTGCCACTTGTTCAAGACCATGTGATGCCCATATTCTCATTCTCTCCTCATGTTTTCTCAACAAGGGGCAAAGGAATGCTTTGAGGGTGATTTGAGGTATGGGGAGAGGCAGGTGATGCTATCGGTAAATGCAAGTTTGTTGCAGAGAAAAAATAACTGGTGAACTGGCTGCTCTGCCTCCTTCTCCAGATTTTTTCTATGCGTAGCCTTGGTCCGCACATTACTTTCGTGACTGCTGAAATCTCTGTCTGTGGTAGGGAAAATTGACTGAGACTAAACCTAGCGGAAGGGGGCACTGAGATGAATGCACATGTGTGAAGCTCCTGCTGATATACTTCCAAAGAAATGCTATGTTAGCATTTGATGCACTTGCAAAAAATTAAAACCATTCATATGGCCAGCTGCTTCTCCTCTCCGTGGAAGGGGAAAGACATCTAAGTGGAGGAGTGCTGGATTTAAAACCTCAGGGGAGCTCTAAGAAGGGTGCTGGTTATCTTTCACTAGAAATGTCTTCTTGCCTTAGGAAAATAAAGGGCTAGGAAAGGTCACCACTGATACAAACCAAGAGACAACAGGGACAAACGTGAGATCAGAGATGAAAACAACAGCCAGATCGAGGACTCAACTTAAATTGTTATTGGTAAGTGACTTAAGGGGAAGTTTGGAAAATTCCCAGGGTGTTTTAATATGGTCCCAAAGACTGAGTACACTCTATGAGTTAAAGGAAGACTAGAGAAGCAGTTGTACTGAAGGAATGCATGACCCAGGACCATAGGGATAACTAACACGGGAGACCCATCTTCTGGAGGCAAAAACTCCTGCTTCTGCAAAATTTGCTTCTAAAAATGTAGAAACTCATCTAGGACCAGATTCGTGGTCCCAGCACCTGGACCAGAACCTTGGTGATGACCACCAATGCCATGATAATAAGCCAAGTGATTCTAGACTCATCTGAGAATTTTAGTTCCTTGCATATTAGCAATGTGACTTTGGAAAACAGAGTAGACCATGGGGATCAAGTCCAGGTGGGCAGCTTTGTAGGAGAGCAGACTTATGCATTCCTTAAGAAAGGAAAAGCTGGGGAGGGAGTTGAAAGACAGACTCCCACACAACAGATGTAGGGTTTCTGTGGGTCTTCTTCAGACTTTCATTGTATCTTGGTCTTAACACGTATGGGATCAGTAAGTCCTCTGGTCACTCTCCCACTCGGTATTTTTCCAGGTTCCCGATGGGCCTAGACTCTGGTCACTTATGAACAAGACCAGTCTGCTATATAACCCAGAGGGAACATGCTTCCTGCAATGCAGCCTGTGATGTTGTGTTTCTTGGTCCAGATAAGTGCCCAAGCTCAGTGCAGGACCATATGTTTGTAGCAGCTTCTCCTTTTTGGCCAAATGAGGAGCCCTGCCCCTCCGGTGAGCATTTCATTTTTGTGTTCCCAATGCCCATCAGCAAAGTTTGTCATTCCCTGGTCATTTGAAAGACCGTGCAGCCAGCGGTTATGGAGCCAGGGTGAATCAGTGATCATCGTCTTTTCCAATAACCAGATGCCATTTTTAACTTCAATATGCTGTCTGGACATAGAACTAATGGCAATAAACGTCCAGCTGCATGGTGCACCTCTCTTTTATAGGGGTGCTCTGCTGTCTTTGTAAACCCTCTCTGGCCTCTGAGCATCTATTGTAATTGTGTAGAAAGTACATCTCTATATTGTAAAGAAGAGTGTCCAGTGTTACGTGTCATGCCTCATTTGAAAAGGCTTTTTTATGTCTCTTTCTATTGAAGTATAGATATATAATGTATATATATATACACATAAAAATATATACATAAAATGTAAAACAGGGACATTCTATTATTGACTATAAAATTATAACAAAATGCCTGCCAAGATAATAATAGGTCTTCATCCTCAGCAGACTTTCTGTTGTTTTGTTTTTATGATTTGTTAAGTTTCTCAGAACTAGTTAGAGGTAAAAATGAGTAATATTGAGATGAGCTGGAATTTGTTGTTCACGCGCCAGATACACCCAGAGAAGCAGATGTAAATCTAAAGTGACCTTGGGGCAAAATAAATACCTCCACGGCAGGTTGAAATCAGCTGGAGTGTTGTGCACGTGGGGAGAAGGTGGACAGAATAGATTCCTGTTAGTTTCTAGAGCCCACAGGTATTGACTGAGCAACTTGCATCTGTGCCAGGTGAGAGCACAGGGTAAAATGCAGAGTCGCTGCTCTCAAAGGGCACGAGGAAGATCCGGCCTTGTTATTACAACATGATATAATGAGGGCTTTGATGAGGCACAGGCAGGATGAAGGTGATTCTAGAAGTCCAGTCTTCATTGCCTGGAGAAAGCTGGGAATGAGGCTTTGAAAGGGAGACCTGGAAAATGAGATGCTTACCTTGCACAGCCTGTTGCCACCAAATGCACACGTTCATCAATTCATTCATTCATTCAACAAATACATATCAAGGGCTTACTGTGTGCTGGAAATGTATTGGTAAGATTCAGTAGTTCATAGTTTAGCAAGGAACACAGCCAGTCAAATGGGAAGTTAGAGCAGGTGGGCACCATGGAGGTGGCAGGGATCTGATGGGGACCCAGAGGAGGGACATCCAACCTACGCTGCAGATGTGGCGTGGCGTGTGGTCTGGAAGGGCCTCGTGGAAGACTTGATATCTAAACCCAGACACAAGGCTGAAGAAGAGTTGGCTGGGTGAAAGGTGGGTTGTGGGGACTCTCAGGGAGGGAACAGAATGAGTGAAAGGTTGAAGATGAGAGAGAGCTGGGAGCCTTTTGTGCACTGGATAGGCAGATGGAGAATCAATTAGGGCATTTACAAGAGTGACAGAAAGGAGGTGTGAGAAGTCAGCCACCATGTGGGGATTTTCTTCTCCTATCAGGAGGAAATTTCCATTGTTAACACTAGTAGGAAAATTTCTACTCGGTAATGAGGGTCCCGTGGGAGACCAAGGTTCACCCCTGTCATCACATCTCTCTCCAAGGTTATTGAATTGAAAGCATGCTCTTAGGTATTTACAAGCCCCCAAATGCAATTGACAATTTTTGTCTTTTTTTTTTTTTTTTTTTTCCATGCTGTTTGCTTTGATTTCACAGAGTTTACTTCTAAGCATCAGCAATAACCAGGGCTGCCATGTACAGCTGCACAGGTTGTATACAAAAGAAGAGTGGTCATGGCAGTGAACACATAGAGGAATGGTGCTTTCTTACCCCATTCTTACAAGGTGTCCATCCCAATATCCTTAGGAAGGATGATGTCATTCTTTAATTTATAGAGCCAAGCACCATGTGCTAACATCTGGATCAGTTTTTTTTCTCCTAATTTTTTCATTCACTTTTTCTTTCCATGTTTTAATGAAAATCTATTTTGTGTTGGGTATTGTACTAGACTGTAGAGATACTGAGATATTAAGATACATCATGTATTTCTAAACACTGAAAGGATCTGGGACAACCATAAAACTTAGTGTTTTATTTTTAGCTGTTAGTTTTTAAATTAAAACCATGAAATCTCAGAATTGGAAGAGGAACAATAGGTTGTTTCATTCAGACTCTATCTGATATTTAGCATCCTGAGCTATGTTCTTCCAACCTACACTGACCATGTGGGTCTTCATCTATGTAGGACAAAGTAAGAGAGTGCTGTGGTGACAGTACAGGCAATAGTACACACAGACATGCATGCTTTCTTCTTTTAGATAAAGAGCTGCCCCCATGAAGATTTCTCTAAACCTTCAAGGTGCCTTCCTGAGTCTTTCTGTGTCCCTTCCTCTTTTGCCTTTTTTTGTTAAAGCTTTATTTTCCATGGTACCTCTTTACCATTACACATAATGCTAGAGATGTCTCAATAGACAGCTCTATGGAAAATCTAGAAAAGAAAAGCTGAAATCCTCCCACTACTTCTTTTCATGTTGAATGGTAATAATGCACCTTACTATTCAGTGTGTCAAATTCTAAAAACCGGTTTTAATTTTAGGGAAAAGGACCCCAGTGCCTTCTGTAACACAAAGGAATGTCCTTACTATACAGAACTGGGCTTCTAGAACAGATGTAAACTATGGATGGTCATGCTCTGCTTATATCTAAACCAGGTTGTTTCCCTACAGTTGGTCTTTTCACAACTAAATTATAAAGTGGAGAATGTGTGTGTCTTCATTTCATAGATGTGATTAGGATTATATGGCTGTAAGACATAATCCTCAAACCCAAAACTTCATGACTCAACACAGATTCAGAGATTTTTAGAGGTAAAACAAACCTGGGCTCTCATTTATCTTATTTTTAACAGGTGAAGAAGCAAAGGAATGGAAATAACATACAATGCTCAGCTTTGGTTTGCTAAGTCTTGTGAGTGTATGATTTCATTTAATCTCTAAAACTCACAATATACAGATGATGTTGGTTGAAGTCAAGTAACTTGACGAAGGTCACACAGCTTAGCAGTGGTGGAGTCAAGATTTGAGCCCTGAGCCTCCATTTTATCCTTCCTGCTACAATTCCTCCAACCCAGAGAAGTTAATAAATTGTGAAAGTCACAGGTCTGTTAAAATCAACGCCAGGGTTCAAGTCTTCATCTCCTAAACCGTAATCTTATGAACTTTCTCTCGTAACATATTCCTGTACAAGGCACCTACAAAACCTATAAATTAGACGGCAAAGGAAGACATCATTCAATGACAAAGGTGGTTTTATAAAGCACTGTCCATAAGCATAATGGGGTGATTGTGATTGGCTGGCCTGTTGGCTCTTGGTTAATCATCTGTGTTTCTCAATCCCTATGTCTCAAGTTCTTCTTTCTCCTACTAGCCCAAAACCACTTTTCCCTAGACCACAATGCCTTTCCTTCCAAAGCTGCCCCAGACCATGCCTTCCATCTACATCTCCTGTCTCTTCCTGCTCTTCCCACATTGGAATGGCTGGTCATACTCATCTGGGAATCAATTCCTTGTACTCTCGGTTGTGAACCTGCACTCAGTGGTTCATGGATTGTAGATTCCTGCTTCAGGATGAATCTGAGCTCCATGTCTTGCCCTCAGAGCTCAGTTGTCTCACGGTTCCATGAACCCACTCCTATCTCATTCCTGTGTTCTGGGGGGTCTCCCACACATGTACTCCTTAGAGCAGGAACCATGTCTAATTTATCAGTGTATCCCCTGGCCTGGCACAGAGTTAGGGTTCAGTAAGTAAGTACCAAAGTGGGCTGGTTCTTTGGAAGCTTGCGTTTTCTTCTCTGGCGCCTCATCCAATACACAGTAACTGCTTGCCGTAAAGAAAGGGTTTGACATTCGCTCACGTTTACCGTCTAAGCTTCTGAATTTGCAGGAGGAAAGAGTTTCATGAGAGAAGACGTCATCATGGCAGTTTTCTGTAATGGGAAGAACTACTGTGTCTCTGGGGCATGCTTTCAAGCCAGGGGCTGGGGTCAAGTTTCCTCATCTATAAAACAGGCTTTAAAATGTCTCCTTTGAAAGGTAGTCAGGGGGGTTCTGGATTAGAAAGAGGTAAGCAGAGTGTCTGGAACAGTACCGGTGTCGAGTAAGCATTTTAAAATTGGGGGAATAGCTCAGAAATATTTTATAGCAAGAGTTAGCTCTAAGGAATTTTCTTTATAATAACTCAGTACATTTTTACATTCATACACAATGGCTTGAGGGAGATCACTGTGTTTGAAACTTTAGGCTTAACCTTCCAGAAGTCAGAACATTTTGTTGTGATTCCAGGAGCCTCCAAACTGGAGTTTTCCAGCTCAGTTCTGTGCATGATTGGATGATCTATGTAGTAAAACTATTTTCCTGCTCAGGGTATAATGTAAGTCATTGTTAAGTTGAGAGGAAGGGCTGAAACCTGACACACAACTGAGAACAATATTACATCCAATTTAAGGTGTTTGGAAGTGTTAATTCTGTAAATGTCATTCAGAATCTTTTTATTGCATCAAACTGAAAAGACTTTTAGCACTTGGGCTGAAATGTCTTTTAGTCCAAGGTTAAACCTATTGCATATGGCAAAATATCCTGCTTCATCCTTCTTGCTCCAAGGAAGTTTAATAATAAGCCAGGTACGTCTGATAACCTATGCATATATCTTTTGCTTGTTTTTAAAAAACTGTTTTTTCTTAAAAGAGTGCACCCCACTCTGTCCCACATACTGTCTTGCTTGTGTGTAACAATATCAAAGTCTGTGATTTTTACCTTCATTCATAATTTTCCCATAACTTACACCTGAATGCATTTCTTTTTAAACAGTGTTTATTTATTCTGTGTCGAGTTCTGTGCTAAGCACTGGTGGCTACAGGAGTTAATCAGACGAGACCCTGCCATACAAAAATGTATAGTCTGGGGGGCGGGGGAGGGAGTGGACATCCACATAAATAGAAGAATGTCCATATAGATAAAATAAGGCAAGAGAGCAGATGGGAAACATTGAGAATATTATCATCCTGGCGCCTCTTAGAACAAGTCAAACTCCTGATATTGGGGTTCCAGCATCCCATCAGGGTCTGGAAGGAGGAAACCAGCCCAGATGAGATGCTGCAGTGATCTCAGCTGTGCCACTCAAGCAGGACCTCAAAGCTTCCTTGGTGACACTGACGCCATCCCCAGGTCAGTGTCAAGTTAGGAAATTTGCAAAAGGAGAAGCTCCATGGTACATATTACAGCTCAATGTGTCAAGAAGTGCCACCTCCTGAATGGCATATTATCTGTCTGCAGTACGAAGTCTTTGGATGCTCTGTGGTTAATCTTTCTACTTATTTTCAAATTAATAGATAAAAATAGATTATCAAGCAAATGAATGGTCCACTAATGGTGTCCGTAAACATTATCACATTCAGGCTCGACCAAGAGAACCAACCTGTGGCTTTTGTTTATCAATCATACAATGTAGGGCTCTGGAATTTATTTTGTTCTATTCTGTTTTAGTTTAGTTTTCAAATGTGACCTCCTACCTTGTAGAAGGTAAAGAGAGGTAGTGTCTTCAACATGGTCCCTTTCTCTGAAAAAGAACCTGAATGTATAGCTTGATGCCACTGTGAATTCCTAATGCATATTTATTCTGGTGACAATGTCTGTATACAATAATTACAGTCTCCCACACACCCTTGGAAATTGTCTGTAAAATTATGATGATGGGAATAACAAAGTCATCAGAGCCAATATAATTCTACTATTTTTCTACATTTGCTTTTTTGGTCGGCATTTTGTGTAGCTCGTGATGTGCATCAACGATAAACAACAAAAACAATAATAAAAAAAATCCTTTGACTTTCTCTTGCCAGGACTTTGTGTTTATGAAATGTACAGTAGCCACTCTTTAGAAATGCACCTAAGGCTGAAGAGGTTATTTCTACATTTGGTCAGAGGACATCTGGCATATGATGGTTATTTCTGGAATGCACACCAGAGGAAGGGTCCACGGTATCCCGAGGTGGTTGAACAGAGCAGTGAGGAAACTCCAAACTGGACCTTAGGAGAAACAGGTCAGGAACGGGATGTGTTTCAATGAACAGGAGACACCCAAGTCCTCATTCCTATGTTCAGTGTACCTTGATTACTTGGACATTTTAACAATCAGAGTTGCTCATTCAAAATGCCTCTGGAAGGGTGAGTTCTTGGTCTCTGGAGGGTCAGAAGCAGCACGCCGTGGGAAAAAGAGCCCGTTGTTTCCTGCTATACTGAAAGGTCCTTCGCGATGAGTCCGTGCCCACTGCCCACTTCCGGTAGAAACTGCCCATAAGTATAGCTCCTGCTGGGAAAAGGCGCCCCCGGCGGTTCTGAAGTCTGTGTGGTGTGGTGTCTACAACACCTGATCCTGTTCCCACCGACCACAGCTCGTTGGACCAGGGGTGAACCTCTGAGCCAAGAACAGAGCTTCTGTAGAATGGCCAGTGACCTGTAATAGACAGGCAGAACAGGGGTGGAGAAAATTAGCCAAACCAGTAAGGATATCACTATATCTCTAGAATCTAAACTGGAGTAAGTCAGAAAGAGAAAAACAAATATCCTATAATATCACTTATCTGTGGAATCTAGAAAAATGGTACAGATGAACTTATTTGCAAAGCAGAAATAGAGACACAGATGTAGAGAACGGACGTATGGATACCAGGGGGGAAGGGAGGGTGGGATGAACGGGGAGATTGGGGTTGACATATAGACACTACTATGTATAAAATAGGTAACTAACGAGAACCCACTGTATAGCACAGGGAGCTCTACTCAATGCTCTGTGGTGACCTAAATGGGAAGGAAACCTAAGAAAGAGGGGATATATGTATACGTCTAACAGATTCACTTTGCTGTGCAGCAGAAACTAATACAACACTGAAAAGCAGCTATATTCCAGTAAAAATTAATAAAAAACTGGAGAATGCAGTGAGGGCAGGGTCTTTGTAGTGGGAGGAGCAGAAAGTCGGGAAAGCAGCCTGAGCAAGTGGCCGAGTCATTGCCGAGGGGGGAACTGGTGAGAGGGGGCTCTGATCGCAGAGGTGAAACCAAGGTAACCAGCCTGGAGCTGCCTTGGATTCCTACGTCCAGTCTCCGTGGGATCACGAGAAACCACAGTCCTGGGTCTCCCATCAAAGATTCTGCCTCTGAGTGATGTTCAGGATCCCCGAACAAGGAGAGTTCAACATGATACAAATTGGAGTAAAAAGTGTTAGCTTAAACTGCAAGTTTAAACACGTTCTTCCCAGTTTTATATTCTATGTTTTTTTTGAAAGATCCTTAACATTCATTGTCCCAGTCAAATCTGTGAAATAGGAAAAGCAGGAAATATTATTTCCCCCAACTTAGATGGAAAGAAACTGAGACTCTAAGACGCTTAAGAAATTAACCATGTATTTCCAAGATAACTCATGACAAAGTCAAGACTTAAATCCAGCTCTAATTTTATGCAAACATTTTAAGAGTCTCTGAAAACGGAAATTGTTGTACGAAGTGCCGGGTAAAGACACCTGGCAGTTATCACGGATTACAAATGGCGCTCAAGCCCGTTATCCTATTGGACCCTTGCCAAGCTCTATAAGACAGGACGATCTGATGAGTGAGGAATCCAAGGTGCAGGGAGTTTAAGTGTTTGACCAAAATTATGTCTCCAATAAATGAAAAAAAAAAGCATTCCATCCCCAATTTCTCCTTCTGGGTTTGGTTGTACTTTCTGCTAAAATGTTAGTGGAGCTGCAGATGAAGATACTCTTACGATGGCTGATGTCTGGGAACAGCACCCCAGGGAGAGACAGTAACCGTGACGGAGAAGCAGAAGGTCACCCAGGCACGGAATGAACGGAGGGCAGCAGTGCAGGATGATTTGAAACGATTTCACCATTCACCTCGGGCTTCTCAGAGATCCTAAGTCCCTGAGCAAATGAGGACTGTGCATGGGTGCTGATGGGCAGCGGTGTTCATTGGATCCCCCTGCAGTGTCAGACACTGGACCGGGCACTTTCTTAATCCTGCGAGCCAGCATTATTATCCCTATCTTATGGCTCAGAAGACAGTGTGCTTGAGTTCACACTGAAGCTTGCATTGGTCTCTGAGGCTCTTCTCCTCCTTATAAGAACCTATAAGACCTTGCTTCATCTGGCCTCTTGTCACTTCTGCCTAATCTGCTTCTCTCCCCTATTTCCCTCCTTGCTGTCTCCTGCCCAGACACGTGGGCTTCTTTGCTGTTCCTTAAACATACGGCACACTACTGCCCCGAGGCCTTTGCATTGGCTGTTCCCTCTTCCCGATGCCCTTCCTCCGGTGCTGCAAGCCTGCTCCTGCTACGTTCCTTCCTTTTGGTCTTCACTGCAAAGTCGCCCTCTTAACGAGGCTCTCCTTGGACACCTGGTGTAAAACCTCCCTGCTCTCCCCCCTCCCCACTCCTCAGACGCTTCAAAGCCCTCCTCCTGCCTATTTTTCTCCTCAGCACTTAAATCAGCAACTAACCCACTACCTGTTTTGCTTATTTATCTTATCTAGTGTCTTTTCTCACTAGAATATCAGCTTCATGAAAACAGGAAATTTTGTTTTTTGCCTTGCTTTCCACGTTTGCATTCTAGTGTCCTGGCACGTGGTAGGTCTTTAATAAACATTTGATGAGTGAGTGGATGAATGAATGAATGGTATTCATTAAGCACCTACTCACAGCAGGCGCTAAATGAATATTGACTAACAAATTCCTAGGCTGGAGCCCTTCCTGCTAGAGCAGGCTGTCTCCCTGGGGGCATCACTGGCTCTGTCCAGCCATATGGGAACTCTCAAGTGTCCTATTACCATCTCGCTCATGGGGGAAACAGGCAATGCAGCCCTTGGTTGCAAAAATACAGCTGTGGAGAGAGCCCTCCCTGGGTTGCACATCTGGGCAGAGTGGGTGGCAGAGACAGATTCATGCAGCCTGAAGAGGGCACCCAATGCCTGGCAAACAGCAAACAGCAGAGAGCCCGCTGAAGCTTGGAGGTTCCTGCTTCCAAAAGTTGCTTGGAATCTGAGCAAGAAAAAGAAAGATGGAATTTGAAACAAGATAGGAGCATGGACGTCAAGAAGCTGGGATTAGGGCAGCATGACTTTTTAGGATTTTTAGCTAATATTAACCTGATGAGTGAATTTATCCCAATTCCATCCACAAGCCCTGACAGAGGTGGGCCCTCTGCTGCCATGGTGCTAGGGAAATCCGTGGGAGAATAGACTACTCTCCTTAACGGAGTCTGGCTTTATCATTCAGTGATCAGCTTGCAAGTTGCCTTCTCAGAAAGGGGTGCTCAGATTCCCCTCTGAAAGATGGCATTTACTAGTTTTGTTCAAAAGGAGCTCCCTGGCTGGCCGTAGGGCAAAGGGAGCCCTTTGGAGATTGGGGGACCACTCATTCTTTCATTTCGCAAGTATTTATGGACAAGTTACAAGGTTCCAGGCTCTCTTTTAAGCACTCAGGATAATCATTTGCCAGCACCGGCAAGATCCCTGCTTTAATGAAGCTTATATCCTAGTGAAGTAGTTATACAATGACAACAAGCATAATAAATGAGGAAAGATGCTGTTTTTATATCACTACCTCCTTCAGAAAGTTTTCCCTGTTTCCAAGAGTTGGAATTATTTTTTCCTCTTTTTTCCTCACGGTGATTTCTGTCTCTGAGTGCACATCATGCTATATAATAGTATTATTATTGATTATTGTTGATTCTCATGGCTAACAATTATTAATAATATTACTGGTGCCTGCTTGTATTACTGAGGGTTTGATTTTTTTTCCCTGTCTGATTGTATTCTTCTTGGAGGAATGATCATTGGATATGTAAATACGAATAAAACATGGATTGACCTTTCTAGATTTCCAGTTCCTCACTTGTAAACGTTAGCCATAGCCCTGTATATGCTATACGCTTCACAAGGTTGCAGGAAGCTCAGCCACCACTTCTTAGCCCTGTGACCTTGGTTCTCCCTGTCCTTCATTTTTCTCTCCGGGGCCTCTGCTGATCTGTCCCATGAGATCCCAGATAAGGTGCTAAGTCAACCCACTCCTACTGTTCCCCAGATGAAAGGGCAGTGATGGGGCAACAGGAGGCAGGATTCTCCCCAAACACCCAGCCGCGTTCAGGGAGCAAACGTCCCACATGAAGCAGGTCCCTCATGGCTCCTTCCAAGACTTCAGCTCCTACAAGAAACTTGCAGATAAAGAGGGGAAAAAATTCTTCATAGGAAAAGTCAATTTAATGCAAATGTATCCTCCTAAATCTAACCCCTTTACTTCTCCTACTTTTTCCCCATTAGAAGTACTAGACAAAGCATCACTTAAGCCTCAGAAATAGCTGTGAGTCGACCTAGCAGAACAATGGCCAGGCAAGATCTCTTGGCCCAGCGTTCTATTTCCACTAAGGCAGAAGGAGAGCCAGCTTGATGCTTGTATAATATGTTGCAAAAGAAAGACATACTGTAACTGTTTCCTCCACCCTGTGCCCCTGCCTCTCACCCCAAGGGGATTGGAGTCTCCATCCACAAGGCCAGAACTGCGGTGCCTTTCAAGGACACTTTCCAGACCCCCTCCCACTGCCATCCCCTACCCGTGCACATTTCTAAAATCTTTGCACATGTAAAGCACTGCTGACATTCTTGCCTCATGAAGGACCCTGTAGATATGAGTGCTTCCTCCTGACTTTCCCATGATTCATGTAGAGGGATAAACTTGGAACCAAAGGTAATATAAGGCAATGCAAGGTGGAAAGTGCTCTAGGGAGACGGAGGCATAAGAGATCAATGATGCTAAGGGCAGCTGGGATGGGAGGGTGCATAACGAGGGTAAGGTTTGCCTGAACTGTGAACAAAGACCCAGAGGTTTCCAGAAGGAGGATGTGGAGGAAGTGTGTGCAGTCAGAGAAAAGCAGAGACACAGGTGTATGGGGATTCGTGTTTGGAGACTGATGAGGGCTGTCATGTGACAAGGAAGAGGGGAGGGTTGGAGTGGGTGCTCGCTAGAGGTGAAACTGTAAGTGCATCCATGACATAACATTCTGAACTGAAATGGGGGAACTCATGGACACGATACTCAGCATCAGATCCATGTCGGGCAGGGCTTGTGCAGTTAAAAATGCTTCATATGGGGGCTTCCCTGGTGGCACAGTGGTTGAGAGTCTGCCTGCCAATGCAGGGGACACGGGTTCGAGCCCTGGTCTGGGAGGATCCCACATGCCGCGGAGCAACTAGGCCCGTGAGCCACAACTACTGAGCCTGCGCGTCTGGAGCCTGTGCTCCGCAACAAGAGAGGCCACAATAGTGAGAGGCCCGCGCACCGCGATGAAGAGTGACCCCCCGCTTGCCACAACTAGAGAAAGCCCTCGCACAGAAACGAAGACCCAACACAGCCAAAAATAAATATAAAAATAAATTTAAAAAAAAAATGCTTCATATGCAATGAAACTCTAAATGGCACAGCTGAGAGAAGCAAAACATTTAAGACAAGCTCCATAGTATAGACCAGTACTCACCAGATACGGTGTATCCATCAAGCTGACAGTTGCTGGGTCAACGTTGATGGCTCCTGGAACTGTTGGGCTGTCAGGAGACTTGGTGTAACTCTAATAACAACTATAGTTTAGTTTCTAGTATTTTTTTATATGGTATTTTAAGTGATATTTATTATATTAACATATCATTATGTGCCAGGAATTCTTCCAAACACCTTGCATGTGATACACAGTGTGGTGTGTCTTGCCTGCTGGCAACGGTGTCAGGCTGACAGAGCACCATATAAGCCTGTCTCTTGCCAGGCAAAGCCAGTTGGATGCCACAATCCCAAGAGGGGTCCCTGTGTATATAATTGCTGGTCCAGTGCCTTTCAACCAATCAGCTCAGCTATTGCTAGCCAACCAGCAATGCTAAGAGATTTCACTTACCTAAAGTCAGACAAAGACAATGTATGGGGTCTTTAGTTTTAAAGGATGAAACCGTCTTCTTCCCCACTGACCCTCATCCCCCAGAGATTTGATTCTGTGCCTGATGGGGCACCCTTTGGACAGTAAAACTTTCTATCAACACAGGCATTATTATGCCATCGGATACTCAAAACTCCATGAAATATGTATGAACAGCATTCCCCTTTTTTTGACAAGGAAACTGAAACTCAGAGAGTAACTTGCCAAAAACACACAGCTGTAGAGAAGGAAACTAGGGTCCCAGGAATTCACTTCGGGGAGTTTAGGTCCAGAGTTTCTGCTGTTAATAACATACAACAGGATACCGTACTGCCAGCATCATTTCCCCTCTCTTCTCTTTTTCTTGTCCCTCTTTATTTATTCTTATGTTAAATGAATCCACTTATTCCAAGAGTTTATGAAAGGCTCTGACATTTGTCAGATAGCATGTAGACACTTGCCAGATGGTGTGTAGGGAGGAGAATGCACTTGCCCGCAGACTGAAGTGACCGCTGCCCAGAGTTTCCAAAAATGAAAAGAACTGGCTAAGCTTCCCCCAGGACCTAGTGGCTCTTGGCCACACGTAAGCCAGTCCCTTCTTTCCTTCTTATAATAGAGAGGCATTGGCATTTTTAGAATGGAAGTGTCCCCTTAAAATCACCTGTTCTACAAATACAGAGAATTGAGACTCAGGGCAGCTCAGTTGCTCCAGGACATAGTTCATCCTCTTGCTGGTTGCTAGGAGACCAGACCCCCGGCCCCGTGCAGGCCCTGCTGCAACCTGGGTTCCTTTGTATGTGTGGGGGGTTTACTGACACCATCTAAGCCTGGAGTTCTACCTGTTACAGCTGCTTCTCCGTCAGTGGGTCGTCCCATAGTGCGGTCTGGGGCTGCTTTTGTAAAGCTTTCTGCCCCAAGTTTCCTTTTCTCTATCCTGTCCCTTAAAAAATGTACTTCTGGCTGAAAGACAGAGAGTGGCTTTTACTCACATATTAATCAGGAGGACCCTCTAAGCCCTTTTAATGGGAGACCAGATGTTGGACGAGTTCTCATGAAGTCCTGGGCTTGTAGGTTGAGCATTCATATTTGCTTTTTTGGTTTCATATCATTATTAATCCTGCCAATAATATATTTTCCGATAAATTAAAGGGAATTTTCCAGTAAATTAAATGGAATTTTCCAGTGGAAATGGAAGAGGCTTTTGGCCATTTTTTTTTTAATGCCTTTTCCACAGTCACCCTTACCAGCAGGGCTTTTGGGGGCCTGTCTTCTTGTCTTGAGGAGGATGATTAGAAACGAGTCAGTGCAATTAATGGACATTGGACTCAGAACATCATAGGGGGAAAATTCAGCCCTCGTATTTGTAAAAATCTCATTTCACAAATTCATCTTTAAAAATGCAAATGTGATACATCGCCTCCGGTTCGAAACCCTTCAGTGGGCCCCACTGCTCTTGGGACAAAAATTAAATTTCTTATAAGACCTGATCCAGCCACCTATAAGCTCTGTCTCTTGCTTATCATTACATGCCTAGAACCTAGCACAGAGCACAGATCATGGGGCTTTTTAACTGTTCACTCTTATCCATTCACCCACCGTTCACTATGAATAAACCTTGTGATCAGCATCAGGGGTGCATATGGGGATAAAGAAACCTGCCTCAGTCTCGCGTGAAACAGTGGACACTTTCGCCAGCACAACAAAAAATTGAACTGGTAGAAATAATACAGAAAACAATCGTTCAATGTGTCAAAGCAAAAACTGCACTGGACCAAGTTAAACAAGGTAAAGAAGACTTTATTCAAGGCTATTACAATAGGGGAGAGAAACTAGAACTCAGCATCAGAGGAGAGTCATGGGCCATCTGTGTTCGCTAATTGGCTTTATCCAAAGGACAAGTAAGATTTATCCTATGTTAAGACAGGAGGTGGTTTTAAAACTTGGAGCAAGGCACCCACCAAAGCTGGGCTCCTAAACTTTTGCAGAGACTGGGAGATATTGACACTGTCTTCCTTGATGATTGAATTTCAAAGAGGCGTTTCCCCAGTCCTTGAGAAAGACTTCCCCAGGGTTGTGAAACAGGCAAAAGGTTTTTAAGAAGATTTACATCTCAAAGGGGCAGAGAAAGAATTTATAATTGCTAGTTTTTCAAACTTGCTCTATGAAAAGAGAGGTCAGGGGGCCAGAGTCAGGAAGAAGTCTACCTAAAGTTCAGTCAGGCTGAGGAGAACGTGAAGGCCTTCTTGGTCAGAAGATTCAGAAAATTGTCCCTATAAGGGCATACAGAAATGGGCAGGCACTCACTCAAGAAAATTTACTAAATCTCAGTAAGAACAGTGGAACTTTGCAGCATTGGGGCCATGACCTGGTTAGTTGTACCCACCCCAGCTCCTTGTCACAGAAGCTCTGTCCTGGGCACATGCAGCCAAGAAGATGGGGGCTCCCTCTCCCTCCAGCTCTCAGTCTGGGGCTGTGGCTTCACCCTGGGAGGGGAAAGGTGTTAGTGTTTCTTATCTTCATCCCCCTCAGCCTCGAGATGCAGAGACTGTCTTCCAGGCAGGCACAGCTGAGAGGACCGGGTCTTTCTTGCTCTATCCAGCCCCTAGTGTAGTGTGGAAGGTCTACCCCAAGTACAGATGCCCAAGAATACTGAGGCCAATTTGATCGCACCCTGGCTCACCCACAGTGTGAAGGCTGCATGCCTGAAAGGGCAAGGTAAGAAGACCAGGACTACCATTATCCCTGCTTCCCACTCCCAGACACCCACACTGCTCCCCCCCCACCAGTGCCCACTCCTACAACAGGATTGTCACTCCAGGAAAAATGTGCCCTTGTCTCCACCTCTGGTGCTCTGGCTCAGGGGTTCAGCCCAGGAGGAAATCAGGTCGTAAAGAATAATTGCTCTGCAGCTCTGCCTGACTGACTTCATTTGAAACAAAGAGCAAAGATCTTCACATCTAAGGATATTGTGGCAAGCAATGGAGACCTTGGGGATCTCTGTAGGAGCTGAGAGTGGCCCCCTACTGATGACTTTCATGAAATCTGGGATCTCAGTCCAGCAACCACAAGGAACCGAATTCTGCCAATAACGTGTGAGTTTCAGGAAACTGAAACTCAGAGAGTAACTGGAGTTACTCTCAAGTTACTAGAGTTTCTCTTACTTGAGTTTCTCTGTGGACCACCCAACACCACGATTGCAGCCTTGGGAGACCCTGGGCAGAGAAGCTGTAAAACGATGTCCAAGGGCTGATCCATGGAAACCATGAAATCATAAAGGTGTGGTGTTTTAAGTCCCTACGTCTGTGATAACTTGTCATGCGGCAGAGAAAACTAACACACACAATTAACACTCTTAGTGCTCTGCTGCATGCTACACCACGTCCTCCTTGCTGTCCATTTTATAGATCAAGAATCTGCAATTCAGAGAGGAAACTTGCCGAAAGTCACACACGCTCACCAAAGGGCCACCATGATAGAAGGCTGAGTGTTCTTCTTCCTCCGATGTGGGGACTTCCTGATTTACCAAGCCATCTCACAACTGGGAGATTTCTTCCAATACTTGTAGAAGTGTCATATTGTGGCAAAGTAAAGGTGGCAACTCCCATTTAATTACTGCAGAAAGGAAGATTCAGAGAGGTTTGAGGACTTGTCTGAGATAACACAGCTACATTCAATACCATCACCCACCACTGTTTTCCCCCTGCCACCTTTTTTTGTTGTTGTTCGGATTATAGGAGTAGGGCTTGGTTAAGCAGTGAAAAAGCAGTCCTGGAAATCGATAACAAAAAATCTTGATTTTCTAGAAGAAATGGGCATCACCGCTGCAGACGATGATCGCTCAAGCCAATTTTGGATAGGAGGATAATAAATTTCTACACCTGGAAGGTTTAAAACCAAACTCCTCCTTAATCTGTTGCACAAATTCCATCAACACCTCCTTTGTTACCATTATAAAAGAAGCTGAAGAAGGAAAATAAAACCTCTCCTTAGTACACGTACTTAATTTAGATTTTACGAGCTGGTGGTTTATCCTGCTTAGAGTCAGAGCAACGATGAGGCTTTCTGCTCTTCCTCCCAGTGCCTTTGGTAAAATGAATTTAAAAAGACATAAAAGATCTTGCACCTAATTGAATAAACGCATTTGCAGAGTTTGAGCTGATAGAGCTTATTAAAAGTTCCAAGTCCCGAGGACAAAAAGAGGGAGGATCCACGTGTAAGGTCTGCGTGGTCCCGCCTGGATGCCCCAGCAAGGTAGAGGAACGAGTCCCAGCTCTGTACGAAGACAGACCAGGGGAGAACACGGGCTCTGTCCGGGATGGCTAAGGGAAGCGACCTTGGTTGAAAAAATGTGAACACTGACTGATTCAGCTGGAAAGAGGTTTACATGAGATGCTACTCAGTAAAGAGTTGTTTAGCTGAACTGTAAATGTTTATTTCTCTAGCACAATGTTTACTAGAATGAGATTGCTTGTCAGTATTAATTTTGCTACTTCTGTACATTCCTCTGTCCAGAATACCTACCTTGATCTATCAAATCAGAAGTTTTGGGTTTTCCTTCCTCAGAGTTTCTCCCTGCCCAGGGTTCACCACTGCAGTAAATGGAACCTCCACGGAATTAGACGCTCAAGTCCAAATCCGGGAATCACCCTCCACCTCTCTCTCTTCCTCACTGCCCCATAGTCATCACTTTATTAAGTCCTGATGACACTTCCATCATAACACACCCCAAATTTGACGACTTCTTGCCATTTTCATGGTCCCACGGTACTTCAAGCTATCATCATCATTGACTTGGACCACTGCTAATTCTCCTATTCTCACGACCTCCTTCTCTTGAGCTCCTATCATCTATTCTCCCAAAGCAAAGTCATATCATGTCACTCCCTCCTTAAGGCTCAAATGGCTTTACCTTTTAGCTGGAATAAAGCCCCTCACCTTGGCATTGTGGGTCCTCCATGTTCTGGTCCGCATCCAGCACTGTGAGCCCTTCTGCCACCTTTCCTGCCCTTTCTCTCTGCTATACCCATGGAGCACACACCCCAGACCAACCCCACCTTGGGGCCTTTTTCTAGGAGGCAGGGCCTTTGCATGGCGGGCTCCTCTTTGCCAACCAAATTCCAGCTAAACTTTCACCTTCTCAGAGAAGCATCCCTTGACCACCCACCCCAAAGTCACTCTCTGCCACTCCGTGATTCTCTGCCAGCACTGGTAACCATATGGATTTTCTTTTTCAGCTCTATTGAGGTCTATTTGACAAATAAAATTTTAAGGTATTTAAAGCGTACAACATGATGATTTGATACAGAAATGCACTGTGAAAGGATCTCCCCCCCTCCCCAATCTAGTTAATTATCACATCCATCACCTCACATATTTATCTTTTTTTTTTTAGGGTGAGAACATTTCAGTTCTACTCTCTTAGCAAATTTCAATTGTACAATACAGTGTTATCAACTGTAGTAACCACGTTTTACATTAGATCCTAAAATCTTATCATTCCTATAACTATAAGTTTGTACCCTTTTACCAAACTCTTCCTATTTTCCCCACATGCCAATATCTGGCAACCACGTTTCTATTCTCTGTTTCTATGAATTCAACATTTTTTTTAGATTTCACATATAAGTGATAGCATGAAGGATTTTTTTTTCTCTGTCTGGCTTATTTCACTTTTAGCATAATGCTCTACAGTTTCACCTATATTGATACAAATGACAGGATTCCCTTTTTTATAAGGTTGAAAATGTTCCATTTTACCTGTATATTAGCCATTCATCCATTAAGGGACACTTAGGTTGTTTTCATGTCTTGGTTATTGTGAATAATGCTACAATGAACATGGGAGTGCAGATATCTCTTGGAGATATATATATATATATATATATATATATATTTTTTTTTTTTTTTTTGGATGTATACCCAGAAGTTTGAATGGCTGGATTGCATGGTAGTTCTATTTTTAATTTTTTGAGGAAGCTCTAGACTGTTTTCCAATCCGTTTACGTTCCCTTTTCTCTACATCCTCACCAACACTTGTTATCTCATGTCATTTTGATAGTTGCCATTCTAAGAAGTGTGAGGGAATATCTCATTGTGGTTTTGACTTGCATTCCCCTGATGCTTAGTGATGTTGAACACCTTTTCATGTATCTGTGGACCTATATTTTCTATGGGAAAAGTGTCTATTCAGGTCTTTGCCCATTTTTTAATACGGATATTTTAAAATTCAACTAGAATATAAATTTCATGAAAGCCAGGATCTTGTCTGTTTTGTTCATCTCTATCCAAGGCATTTAGGGCAGTACACAGCATAAAGCAGATCCAGAATAAACCCTCTAAGATGCCTGAGGTGAGGCTAAACTCCCTTCATATATTCTCATTGAATGTGGTGGCCCTAAACAAGGCTAATCCCTGAGATTTTATGACGTGCAGTTTGAGATTCTCTGCATCTAGACTTTGCTCCACTAGAGAGAAGAGTTCGCTCCTTCTTTTTCTTTGTCCTTCAAAGGGCCTGGCACAATGCCCCAAACAGTATAAGGGCAGCCTTTTGGTCACTATAAGGGTTAACACATAGGGGGTTCTCAACACCCACAAAATAAATTGTCTAATATAATTTGACATCATCCCTGTCGAAGTTAGAAATTAATACAAACCAAATTCAAAACAAAAATCTAACATTACTCTATTAAACAATTTTCTTCTTACAAGACGCTGTCACAGCAATAAAATGTTCAAACCAAAGAAACACACTGATGTGCCCACATTTTGCATTAATAGCAAATCAGTCACTCCAAGACCCTATGAAATAAATGTTAAACAAATATTTACAGACTGTCAGTTTGAAGAGCACCAAATTACTGGTCTCTCCAGGGCATCTACTTTACTCCATCCACTGGGTCCCTCTTGTCCATCACTAGGTGGGACCAATGGGGCTCTTGTCTCCTCTGACCCCTTGCAAAAATGTCTGCTGACATTGCCGAATGTCCCTGGAGCAGGAGTGGGGAATCACCTCACAATGAGAATCCCTGGATTCCAATAAGGTTAATTCCAACTGGGTTAAAAGATAGAGCTGGGCTCTCCCTAGAAAGCAGTGTTTTGTTCCCATGGGCACATCTGGAAGAGAAGAGCACATCTGGGAGTGGTCCTTTGCCAAGCAAGGGCCTGGAGGAGAGACTGGAAGGTTTATGTTGGGAAATGTCCCGGAGTCTGGGGTGGATGGATGAAGGCAGTGCTTTAGCTGAGGAAATTCCCTGGCGCGAAATATGAATAGGTAGAACTGCAAAGCTGATGTCTCTAGATTGCATTCAATTCTCAACATGGGCCAGATAACGATTTTTACTTTCCCATTTTCCAGAAAGGTAAACTGAGGTATGTAGAAGTTAAGTGGCTGTACCAAGGCCACGTGGGTGGTCATGGGGTCCCCTATGCCAGTTTTGTCCAGGAATAAAACGACTGCATTTGACTGGAGCGTCTGGGCTCCTGGATCCTGCGGGTGTCCGGTCAGGTTATAGGTAAGTGAAGGGACTCCACAAGAGCTAAGTAATCCACGACATGATAAAATGGCAAATGTCTCCCATGTCTTTTGCTCACATGTAAATTGAGAGAAAGAAATGGTGTGGGATGACTCAGATGTGAGATGGCTCTGTCCCAAATCTCCGGTGTCCCTTAGCAACTGCAGAACAGAGTGGAAAATGTTGGGAGGGTGAAAGAGGACGCCCTTCTCACAAAGCTTATTTTCCAAATGTCCCTGTAAGATGCACATGCTGGTAACTATCTAATGAGGCACAGATTGAAAATGGCTAAACACTTGTAGTGAAACCAGGGGGATGGGACCCAGAGGCACTGTGAAGAAATTCCTCTAACTGCAATTTTTAGTTATTATCAACATGGTCCCCGTACTTCACGGATAACTACCAGAGAGGTGTTTTCATGTTTTTCTCTACAATTTCCAGGTCTTTTAGAAAACCAGGAGATTTGGAGCAATTACCTACCTCAGGACCAAGGACAAGTCTGTTTGTCTTTAGAATTTGTGTCACTCCTGAATATTAATGCACAATCCTTTTTAGAGAGTGAATAATAAGTGCTAGGCATTGGGTGAAAATTATTTCCATGTTAGCTTTTATTAATATTAATATAACGATTGCCATTAACACTGATGGCTTACCATAGACCAGATATTGTCATAACTGTTTAACATGCATAGACACTTATACTTAAAATTTCTGAGGTAAATAGTGTGTCAGGAACTGTGTTCAATGCTATGTACCTTAAATATACTACTTAACTTAATCCTTATAATGATTCTTTAATCTGAATTATTGTCAATCTCTATATACAGATGAAATACAGGTTTGGAGATATTAAATGTCTTACCCAAAGCCACAACAATGAGAAAAAGTAGAAATTCAAGGTCTGGTCTGTTTGACTCCAAACTCTGCCTTGCTAACCCTAGAAAGCTCCTTGAGGGTGACTTTGCTGTATAGTTTATACTTGTACCAATACCTAATGTCATCAAAGCTGCTATGATAGCTTTATAATAAGTCTTATTGTCTGCTGATAAATTATCCACCTTTTCCCCTGTTTTGCCTTAGCTGTTACTGTCACTTTTGAAACTCCATACACATTTAAAATCACCTTACCAATTCCCATTTGAAAACTGTTTGGTATTTTGTTAGAATCACCATAAACCTATGGTTCAGTGTGAGGAAAACTGAAATATTTACAATAGTGTTTCTTCCAATTTATTATCAGGATATATCTCTCCTTTCATTTAGGTTTTACTTAATTGTTCTCCTTTGTGTTTTGCAGTGCTGTGAATTATAGGTCTTATATGTCACTTAGTAGATTTACTGTTAGATATTTGACATTTTAATGATATTTTAAATGGCATTTTAAAAATGCATATTTTAAATTTTTTGCTGGAATATAGAAATGCATTTGAGTTTTGTATATTGATCTGCATCCAACAATTATCTAAATTCACTTCTTGGTTCTAAAGGGTGACTGGTCAACTTTGTTACATATTCTACTTTTGCAAGTGTATTATCCGTATATAACATCACTTTTTTTCTTCCTTTCTGATCCATATATCTTATTTCATTTCATTTCTTTGTACTGGCTACAGGATTATTTGTGGATAATATCTATTAAGGAAGTTTGCTTCTATTCTTTGCTAAGAGTTTTTCTTTTTTATTGTGAAGTGATGTTGACATTGTAAAATGATTTTCTTCCATCTACTGTGATGATCATATGATAGCTCTCCTTCATTCTGTTAATAATGTGAATTATATTGGTTAATTTGCAATTATTAAGCCACCTTTGCATTTTTGAAATAAACCCAACTTGATTGAAAAGTATTTGATGCCCATTTTATTATGTCTATTACATATCCATTAGTATTTTACTGATGATTTTTTCATTTTCTGTCTATGAGAGAGATTGGCTAGTACTTTTCAGTTTTTGTTATTCCCTTTTCTAGTTTCCACACTAGAAGTTGTGTCTAGGCTTCACCAAGCAAGTCAGAGAATTTTCTCTATTTCCCATTTTCTGAGGGGGGAAAGAGAAGCATGCTGTTAGTATAATTTTTCTTTCAAATGCCTGGAAGGGTTTATTGGTCTAGCCATCTGTTCCTGAAGATATTTTCATGTACATCTTTGAAGTATTTAATATGATTATTCAGATTTTATTACACTTTTTTTCAGTTTGGGGAAAAATTTGTTTTCATAAGAATTTGTCCTTTTTATCTGCATTTTCAAATGCAGATGTTAGTAATTTATTTACTATATATTTTAATGTTTGTAAGATTTAGAATACTGTCCCCTTTGATCATTCAGGATATTTCCTTGTATTGCCTCTGACTCTCACATCATTTTTGCTAGGGCTTTTCAATTCTGTTTCTCCATTCAAAGAACCAACTCTGTGTTGTGTTGATTTTTATCTATGGAAAGCTTTTTTTTTCTGTTTATTAAATTGTATTTTTATATTGATCCTTCCTTTTGCTTATTTTCTTTGGGTTTAATCTGCTGTTCTTTTCCTAAATTCTTCAAACAGATATTTAGATCATCGATTATTAATATTTCTTTTTTATTTTCTATAGACACGCTTAACTATGAATTCAATTATTTAATTGATAAAGGGCTAGCCAGTAATCTATTTCCTTTTGATTGAGATTTTATGTTTATTTTTATGTGTTTTAAGGAATTTGTCTATTTCACCTCCTAGATTGTTTAATGTATAGGTATAACTTTATTCATAGTATTTCTTCTTATCCTGTCAATGTCTGAAGTATCGATCTATGGAGAAATCCCCTCTTTCAGTTCTGACTTTAGCAGCTTGTGTCTTCTCTCTGTTATCCTTATTCAGTCTGGCTAGTGGTTTATCATTTTTATTGATCTTTTCAAAGAACCTTTTTTTCCCCATTCATTTTCTATTTTTTTCTCTTTGCAATTACATTGCTTTTTTCTCTCTCTCTCTTTATTTTTTCCTTTCTTTTACTTGATTTGGTTCACTTTTTTTTTTTTTTTCTAGTTTCTTAAGGTAGAAGCTCAGATCACTGGTTTGAGAACTTTCCTCCTTTCTAATATAAAAATTTAATGCTATCAATGTCTCCTTAAGCCCTGTTGTAGCTGTATCCACATGTTTTACTATGCCATATTTTCATTTCCATTCAATTTAAAATGTTTTCTAATTTTCCTTCTGATTTTCTATTTGATCCTTGAATTATATTGACGTGTATTCTTCATTTTTCAAATATTTGATGGTTTTTCTCCCAGACAGCTTTCTGTTATCAGTTTTTTAAATTTAAATCCATGTGACCAAAGAATATACAGTTTATCCCCCCCCCCCCAAGCTCCCATTCCCCTCAGAATATGGTCTCTGTTGGTGAATGGTCCCTGGGCACTAGGAAAAAAAAATTCTTTTGTTGCTGGATGTTCTATGAAACTCAAATAGATAAGTTGTTCAACAATGTGTTAAGTTCTTTTTTTTTTTTTTAAACATCTTTATTGAAGTATAATTGCTTTACAATGGTGTGTTAGCTTCTGCTTTATAACAAAGTGAATCAGTTATACATATACATATGTTCCCATATCTCTTCCCTCTTGCATCTCCCTCCCTCCCACCCTCCCCATCCCACCCCTCTAGGTGGTCACAAAGCACCGAGCTGATCTCCCTGTGCTATGCGGCTGCGTACCACTAGCTATCTATTTTACATTTGGTAGTGTATATATGTCCATGCCACTCTCTCACCCTGTCACATCTTACCCCTCCCCCTCCCCATATCCTCAAGTCCATTCTCTAGTAGGTCTGTGTCTTTATTCCCATCTTGCCACTAGGTTCTTCATGACCTTTTTTTTTCCCCTTAGATTCCATATATATGTGTTAGCATACTGTATTTCTTTTTCTCTTTCTGACTTACTTCACTCTGTATGACAGACTCTAACTCCATCCACCTCATTACAAACACCTCCATTTCATTTCTTTTTATGGCTGAGTAATATTCCATTGTATATATGTGCCACATCTTCTTTATCCATTCATCCAATGATGGACACCTAGGTTGCTTCCATGTCCTGGCTATCGTAAACAGAGCTGCAATGAATATTTTGGTACATGACTCTTTCTGAATTATGGTTTTCTCAGGGTATATGCCCAGTAGTGGGATTGCTGGGTCGTATGGTAGTTCTATTTTTAGTTTTTTAAGGAACCTCCATACTGTTCTCCATAGTGGCTGTATCAATTTACATTCCCACCAACAGTGCAAGAGGGTTCCCTTTTCTCCACACCCTCTCCAGCATTTATTGTTTCTAGATTTTTTGATGATGGCCATTCTGACCGGTGTGAGATGATACCTCATTGTAGTTTTGATTTGCATTTCTCTAATGATTAATGACGTTGAGCATTCTTTCATGTGTCTGTTGGCAATCTGTATATCTTCTTTGGAGAAATGTCTATTTAGGTCTTCTGCCCATTTTTGGATTGGGTTGTTTGTTTTTTTGTTATTGAGCTGCATGAGCTGCTTGTAAATCTTGGAGATTAATCCTTTGTCCGTTGCTTCATTTGCAAATATTTTCTCCCATTCTGAGGGTTGTCTTTTGGTCTTGTTTATGGTTTCCTTTGCTGTGCAAAAGCTTTTAAGTTTCATTAGGTCCCATTTGTTTATTTGTGTTTTTATTTCCATTTCTCTAGGACCTGGGTCAAAAAGGATCTTGCTGTGATTTATGTCATAGAGTGTTCTGCCTATGTTTTCCTCTAAGAGTTTGATAGTGTCTGGCCTTACACTTAGGTCTTTAATCCATTTTGAGTTTATTTTTGTGTATGGTGTCAGGGAGTGTTCTAATTTCATACTTTTACATGTACCTGTCCAATTTTCCCAGCACCACTTATTGAAGAGGCTGTCTTTTCTCCACTGTATATGCTTGCCTCCTTTATCAAAGATAAGGTGACCATATGTGCGTGGGCTTATCTCTGGGCTTTCTATCCTGTTCCATTGATCTATATTTCTGTTTTTGTGCCAGTACCAAACTGTCTTAATTACGGTAGCTTTGTAATATAGTCTGAAGTCAGGGAGCCTGATTCTTCCAGCTCCATTTTTCGTTCTCAAGATTGCTTTGGCTATTCGGGGTCTTTTGTGTGTCCATACAAATTGTGAAATTTTTTGTTCTAGTTCTGTGAAAAATGCCAGTGGTAGTTTGATAGGGATTGCATTGAATCTGTAGATTGCTTTGGGTAGCAGAGTCATTTTCACAATGTTGATTCTTCCAATCCAAGAACATGGTATATCTCTCCATCTATTTGTATCATCTTTAATTTCTTTCATCAGTGTCCTATAATTTTCTGCATACAGGTCTTTTGTCTCCCTAGGTAGGTTTATTCCTAGATATTTTATTCTTTTTGTTGCAATGGTAAACGGGAGTGTTTTCTTAATTTCACTTTCAGATTTTTCATCATTAGTATACAGGAATGCAAGAGATTTCTGTGCATTAATTTTGTATCCTGCTACTTTACCAAATTCATTGATTAGCTCTAGTAGTTTTCTGGTAGCATCTTTGGGATTCTCTATGTATAGTATCATGTCATCTGCAAACAGTGACAGCTTTACTTCTTCTTTTCCGATTTGGATTCCTTTTATTTCTTTTTCTTCTCTGATTGCTGTGGCTAACACTTCCAAAACTATGTTGAATAATAGTGGTGAGAGTGGGCAACCTTGTCTTGTTCCTGATCTTAGTGGAAATGGTTTCAGTTTTTCACCATTGAGGACAATGTTGGCTGTGGGTTTGTCATATACGGCCTTTATTATGTTGAGGAAAGTTCTCTCTATGCCTACTTTCTGCAGGACTTTTATCATAAATGGGTGTTGAATTGTGTCGAAAGCTTTCTCTGCATCTATTGAGATGATCATATGGTTTTTCTCCTTCAATTTGTTAATATGATGTATCACGTTGATTGATTTGCGTATATTGAAGAATCCTTGCATTCCTGGAATAAACCCCACTTGATCATGGTGTATAATCCTTTTAATGTGCTGTTGGATTCTGTTTGCTAGTATTTTGTTGAGGATTTTTGCATCTATGTTCATCAGTGATATTGGCCTGTAGTTTTCTTTCTTTGTGACATCTTTGTCTGGTTTTGGTATCAGGGTGATGGTGGCCTCGTAGAATGAGTTGGGGAGTGTTCCTCCCTCTGCAATATTTTGGAAGAGTTTGAGAAGGATAGGTGTTAGCTCTTCTCTAAATGTTTGATAGAATTCGCCTGTGAAGCCATCTGGTCCTGGGCTTTTGTGTGTTGGAAGATTTTTATTCACAGTTTCAATTTCAGTGCTTGTGATTGGTCTGTTCATATTTTCTATTTCTTCCTGGTTCAGTCTTTGCAGGTTGTGCATTTCTAAGAATCTGTCCATTTCTTCCAGGTTGTCCATTTTATTGGCATAGAGTTGCTTGTAGTAATCTCTCATGATCCTTTGTATTTCTGCAGTGTCAGTGGTTACTTCTCCTCTTTCATTTCTAATTCTATTAATTTGAGTCTTCTCCCTTTTTCTCTTGATGAGTCTGGCTAATGGTTTATCAATTTTGTTTATCTTCTCAAAGAACCAGCTTTTAGTTTCATTGATTTTTGCTATTGTTTCCTTCATTTCTTTTTCATTTATTTCTGATCTGATCTTTATGATTTCTTTCCTTCTGCTAGCTTTGGGGTTTTTTGGTTCTTCTTTCTCTAATTGCTTAAGGTGCAAGGTTAGGTTGTTTATTCGAGATGTTTCCTGTTTCTTGATGTAGGCTTGTATTGCTATAAACTTCCCTCTTAGAACTGCTTTTGCTGCATCCCATAGGTTTTGGGTCGTCGTGTCTCCATTGTCATTTGTTTCTAGGTATTTTTTGATTTCCCCTTTGATTTCTTCAGTGATCACTTCGTTATTAAGTAGTGTATTGTGTAGCCTCCACGTGTTTGTATTTTTTACAGATCTTTTCCTGTAATTGATATCTAGTCTTGTAGCGTTGTGGTCGGAAAAGATACTTAATACGATTTCAATTTTTTTAAATTTACCAAGGCTTGATTTGTGACCCAAGATATGATCTATCCTGGAGAATGTTCCATGAGCACTTGAGAAAAATGTGTATTCTGTTGTTTTTGGGTGGAATGTCCTATAAATATCAATTAAGTCCATCTTGTTTAATGTATCATTTAAAGCTTGTGTTTCCTTATTTATTTTCATTTTGGATGATCTGTCCATTGGTGAAAGGGGGGTGTTAAAGTCCCCTACTATGATTGTGTTACTGTCGATTTCCCCTTTTATGGCTGTTAGTATTTGCCTTATGTATTGAGGTGCTCCTATGTTGGGTGCATAAATATTTACAATTGTTATACCTTCCTCTTGGATCGATCCCTTGATCATTATATAGTGTCCTTCTTTGTCTCTTGTAATAGTCTTTATTTTAAAGTCTATTTTGTCTGATATGAGAATTGCTACTCCAGCTTTCTTTTGATTTCCATTTGCATGGAATATCTTTTTCCATCCCCTCACTTTCAGTCTGTATGTGTCTCTAGGTCTGAAGTGGGTCTCTTGTAGACAGCATATATATGGGTCTTTTTTTTGTATCCATTCAGCCAGTCTGTGTCTTTTGGTGGGAGCATTTAATCCATTTACATTTAAGGTAATTATCGATATGTATGTTCCTATTCCCATTTTCTTAAATGTTTTGGGTTTGTTATTGTAGGTGTTTTCCTTCTCTTGTGTTTCTTGCCTAGAGAAGTTCCTTTAGCATTTGTTGTAAAGCTGGTTTGGTGGTGCTGAACTCTCTCAGCTTTTGCTTGTCTGTAAAGGTTTTAATTTCTCCATCAAATCTGAATGAGATCCTTGCTGGGTAGAGTAATCTTGGTTGTAGGTTTTTCTCCTTCATCACTTTAAGTATATCCTGCCACTCCCTTCTGGCTTGTAGAGTTTCTGCTGAAAGATCAGCTGTTAACCTTATGGGGATGCCCTTGTGTGTTATTTGTTGTTTTTCCCTTGCTGCTTTTAATATGTTTTCTTTATATTTAATTTTTGATAGTTTGATTAATATGTGTCTTGGTGTGTTTCTCCTTGTATTTATCCTGTATGGGACTCTCTGTGCTTCCAGGACTTGATTAACTATTTCCTTTCCCATATTAGGGAAGTTTTCAACTATAATCTCTTCAAATATTTTCTCAGTCCCTTTCTTTTTCTCTTCTTCTTCTGGGACCCCTATAATTCGAATGTTGGTGGGTTTAATGTTGTCCCAGAGGTCTCTGAGACTGTCCTCAGTTCTTTTCATTCTTTTTTCTTTATTCTGCTCTGCAGTAGTTATTTCCACCATTTTATCTTCCAGGTCACTTATCCATTCTTCTGCCTCAGTTATTCTGCTATTGATCCCATCTAGAGTATTTTAAATTTCATTTATTGTGCTTTTCATCATTGCTTGGTTCCTCTTTAGTTCTTCTACGTCCTTGTTAAATGTTTCTTGCATTTTGTCTATTCTATTTCCAAGATTTTGGATCATCCTTACTATCATTATTCTGAATTCTTTTTCAGGTAGACTACCTATTTCCTCTTCATTTGTTAGGTCTGGTGTGTTTTGACCCTGCTCCTTCATCTGCTGTGTGTTTTTCTGTCTTCTCATTTTGCTTATCTTACTGTGTTTGGGGTCTCCTTTTCACAGGCTACAGGTTCGTAGTTCCCGTTGTTTTTGGTATCTGTCCCCAGTGGCTAAGGTTGGTTCAGTGGGTTGTATAGGTTTCCTGGTGGAGGGAACTGGTGCCTGTGTTCTGGTGGATGAGGCTGGATCTTGTCTTTCTGGTGGGCTCGTCCACGTCTGGTGGTGTGTTTTGGGGTGTCTGTGGCCTTATTATGATTTTAGGCAGCCTCTCTGTTAATGGATGGGGCTGTGTTCCTGTCTTGCTAGTTGTTTGGCATAGGGTGTCCAGCACTGTAGCTTGCTGGTCGTTAAGTGAAGCTGGGTCTTGATGTTGAGATGGAGATCTCTGAGAGATTTTCGCCGTTTGGTATTACGTGGAGCTGGGAGGTCTCTTGTGGACCAGTGTCCTGAAGTTGGCTCTCCCACCTCAGAGGCACAGCCCTGATGCCTGGCTGGAGCACCAAGAGCCTTTCATCCACACGGCTCAGAATAAAAGGGAGAAAAAATTGAAAAAAAGAAAGAAAGAGGATAAAATAAAATAAAATAAAGCAATTATAATAAAAAATAAGAAAAAAATTTATTAAGAATAAATTTATTAAGAAAAAAAATTTTTTTTAATTTTTAAGAAGATTTATTAATTTTTATACTAAAAATAAGAAAAAAATTATTAAGAAAAAATTTATTAAGAAAAAATTTTTTTTTTAATTTTTTAAAATTAAAAATATGAAAAAACTTATTAAAAAATTTTTTTAAATTTTTTTAAAAATAGAAAATAAGGAAAAAATTATTAAGAAAACATTTATTTGGGAAAAAAAATTTTTTTTAAGCAAAAAAAAAAAAAAAAAAAAAAACAAAAAACGGATGGACCTAACCCTAGGACTAACGGTGAGAGCAAAGCTATACAGACAAAATCTCACCCAGAAGCATACACATATACACTCACAAAAAAAGGAAAAGGGGAAAAGTTAATATATCCTGCTCCCAAAGTCCACCTCCTAAATTTGGGATGATTCGTTGTCTATTCAGGTATTCAACAGATGCAGGCACATCAAGTTGTTTGTGGAGCTTTAATCCGCTGCTTCTGAGGCTGCCGGGAGAGATTTCCCTTTCTCTTCTTTGTTCGCACAGCTCCCGGGGTTCAGCTTTGGATTTGGACCCGCCTCTGCATGTAGGTCCCCTGAGGGCGTCTGTTCCCCGCCCAGACAGAACGGGGTTAAAGGAGCAGCTGCTTCGGGGGCTCTGGCTCAGTCAGGCGGGGGGAGGGAGGGATACGGATGCGGGGCGAGCCTGCGGCGGCAGAAGCCGGCGTGACGTTGCAGCAGCCTGAGGCGCGCCGTGAGTTCTCCCGGGTAAGTTGTCCCCAGATTACGGGAGCCTGGTCGTGGCGGGCTGCACAGGCTCCCGGGAGGGGCGGTGTGGAGAATGACCTGTGCTCGCCCACAGGCTTTTTGGTGGCGGCAGCGGCAGCCTCAGCGTCTCATGCCCGTCTCTGGGGTCCGCGCTGACGGCCGCGGCTCGCGCCCGTCTCTGGAGTTCGTTTAAGTGGCGCTCTGAATCCCCTCTCCTTGCGCGCCGCGAAACAAAGAGGCAAGAAAAAGTCTCTTGCCTCTTCGGCAGCTGCAGACTTTTTCTCGTGCACCCTCCCGGCTAGTTGTGGTGCGCTAGCCCCTTCAGGCTGTGTTCACGCCGCCAACCCCAGTCCTCTCCCTGGGATCCGACCGAAGCCCGCGCCTCAGCTCCCAGCCCCCGCCCGCCCCGGCGGGTGAGCAGACAAGCCTCTCGGGCTGGTGAGTGCTGCTCGGCGCCGAGCCTCTGTGCGGGAATCTCTCCGTTTTTCCCTCTGCGCCCCTGTTGCTGTGGGATCCGCGCTGATAGCCGCGGCTCGCGCCCGTCTCTGGAGCTCGTTTAGGCGGCGCTCTGAATCCCCTCTCCTTGCGCGCCGCGAAACAAAGAGGCAAGAAAAAGTCTCTTGCCTCTTCGGCAGCTGCAGTCTTTTTCCCGGACTCCCTCCCGGCTAGCACCGAAGCCCGAGCCCCAGCTCCCAGGCCCCGCCCGCCCCGGCGGCTGAGCAGACAAGCCCCTCGGGCTGGTGAGTGCTGGTCGGCACCGCTCCTCTGTGCGGGAATCTCCGCTTTGCCCTCCGCACCAATGTGGCTGCGCTCTCCTCCGTGGCTCCGAAGCTTCCCCCCTCTGCTACCCGCAGTCTCTGCCCACGAAGGGGCTTCCTAGTGTGTGGAAACCTTTCCTCCTTCACAGCTCCCTCCCACTGGTGCAGGTCCCGTCCCTATTCTTTTGTCTCTGTTGTTTCTTTTTTCTTTTGCCCTACCCAAGTACGTGGGGAGTTTCTTGCCTTTTGGGAGGTCTGACGTCTTCTGCCAGCATTCAGTGGGTGTTCTGTAGGAGCAGTTCCACGTGTAGATGTATTTCTACTGTATCTGTGGGGAGGAAGGTGATCTCCGCGTCTTACTCTTCCGCCATCTTGCCCCTCCCTCTGTGTTAAGTTCTTTTATATCCTTGCTGATTTTCTGTTTTGTTCTGATTACTGAGAGAGGACTATTGAAATCTCTAATGATAATTATGGATTTGCCTATTTTTCATTTTAGAGCTACTGGTTTTGCTTCATGTATTTTGAAGCTGTGTTTGTAGATGGATATAAAATTAGGTTTGGTATATCTTCCTGGAAATAACTCCTTTATCATTTTGTATTGTCTCTATTCTCAGTAAAATGTCTTGTTTTCCAGTCTTCTATGTATGATATTAATGCTGCAGCGCCAGTTTGCTGCTTTTAATGGGTGCTTGCAATGTTTGTCTTCTTCCACGCTTTACTTGTAACCTATGTATATATTTATATTTAATGTGTTTTTTGTAGACAGTATATAGTTTGGCCTTTCTTTTTGCTTTCCAAACTGATAATATCTGCCTTTTAATTGTTGTGCTTGGCGTACTTACATTTAACATAATTATTTATATTTTTGGTTTAAATATACCACCTTGTTAGTTGTTTTTCATTTGCTTCGTCTATCCTTTGTTCTTTTTTGCCTGTTTTTGGGTTAATTGGATATTTTTATGTTTTTATTTTATCCCCACTGTTGGCATATTCTATATCTCTTTCTAAGTTTTTAATGGTTACCCTTGGGTTTCGATACACACCTTTAATTCATCACAGCCCATGTTTAAATGATAATATACTGCTTCATGTAAATTGTTATAACCTCAAAGCCTTACAATAATGCCAGTTAAATCACCCTCTTTTTTTTAACTCCCGCCATTTTTTAATTAAAGTATAGTTGATTTACAATACTGTGTTAGTTTCATGGATATGGCAGAGTGATTTGTTTTTGTTTTTGGTTTTTGACAGATTATATTCTATTATAGGCTATTACAAGATACTGGGTATAATTCCTTGTGCTACGCAGTAATTCCTTGTTTCTTATCTATTTTGTATATAGTAGTTTGTATCTGTTAAGCCCATACTCCTAATTTGCCCCGCCCCCTCCCTCTCCCCTTTGGGAATCATAAGTTTGTTTTCTGTATCTGTGAGTCTGTTTCTGTTTTGTATATTGATCCATATGTATTATTTTTTTAGATTCCACACATACGTGATGTCATATAGTATTGTCTTTCTCTGACTTATTTTACTAAGTATAATATTCTCTAGGTCCATCCATGTTGCTGGAAATGGCAATAGTTCATCCTTTTTTATGGCTGAGTAATATTCACATATATATATGTATATATCACATCTTCTTAAGCCAATTTTCCATTGATGGGCATTTGGGTCGCTTTCATGTCTTGGCTGTTGTCAGTAGTGCTGCTATGAACGTTGGGGTGCATGTATCTTTTCAAATTAGAGGTTTTGTTTTTTCTGGATATATTACCCAGGAGTGGGATTGCTGGATCATATGGCAGCTCTATTTTTTGTTTTTAAATGAATCTCCATAGTTTTCCATAGTGGCTGCACCAATTTACATTCCCACCAGCAGTGTAGGAGGGTTCCCTTTTCTTCACACCCTCTCCAGCACTTATTATTTGTAGACTTGTTGATGATGGCCATTCAGACCGTGTGAGTTACTACCTCATTGTGGTTTTGACTTGCATTTCTCTAATAATTAGTGATGTTGAGCATCTTTTCATGTACCTGTTGGCCACCTGTATGTTTTCTTTGGAAAAATGTCTATTTAGGTATTCTGTCCATTTTTTGATTGGGTTGTTTATTTTTTTGATATTAAGTTGTATGAGCTGTTTGTATATTTTGGACATTAACCTCCTGTGGCCACATCGTTTGCAAATATTTTCTCGCATTCCATAGGCCAACTTCTCATTTTGTTGATGGCTTCCTTTGTTGTGGAAAAGCTTTTAAGTTTGATTAGGTTCCATTTGTTTACTCTGCTTGGGGCCATCAAGTATTGTAGCATTATGGTAATGAATGATTAAATAGATAGAGAAAGCAGAATTCTCAATATAAACATCCAAATAAATTACTGAGATGACACTCAAAGTTTACCAATTAAAATTTTTAAAAGGAGCATAATTCTTTATCTGGATCTATTCCTTCTCCCTCCCACAACGTAAATAAGAATGTTGAAAGATGGAATTGGTCCAATACATTGCCTTGAATTTTTATTCCTAACTCAGTTTGCCTTGAATTTTTATTCCTAACTCAGTTTTTTTTTGTTTAAATGGCTGTTTCAGAGGGACTGTTTGATCAAGTGACAAGTGGCTGTCTTTATATCGATCTGAGTTTCGATCTGTTGTCCACCACTTATGAGTTTGAGATTTTTGTCAATTTTATTAGACTTTTGGAGTCCCAGTTTCCTTGTCTTTAAAACATAGGTCATAATTCCAATTTCAGGTTTTTGATGAGAGTTGAATGAAATCATGAATGTAGAGTGTTCTAGCAGAATGCCTGGCGTGTAGTAAGAGTTCATAAACGGCCGCCTCTTACACACCACCTTCCCTACAGTGGAAAGTCCTCTCAAATGCAGAATGCCATCTCTAAAAATATGGCTGGTAATGATGCAGTTAAGATTTTACAGATTTGGAACGGGTGGCACGGAAGTTACCCCCTTTCCTAGCCAGGGTTGGGGGAAGGTTATAGTAGTAGAAGTGCCCAGCAATGAACCGAGCTGCAGGCACTATCTCTAGACTTTGATACATCAGAGATCAGATGACATCCAGAGGAAGAAGCAGGAAACATTCCTGCACAAATACTCTGTTCCTTATAGAGTGATAGGATAGGGAGTGTTTTGATGGGAGATATTTGGAGGGTGAGATTGTTCCCTAAAGAAAGAACTGGGGAAGTCGGGGCAGGTAGCAGTGCCCATGTCGTAAAGCTACAATTCAGGGGCAAGATTCCAGGGACTGATCAGGAGAAGAAAATGAGGAATGAGGTCTAGAGGGATATGTTTATTAGACAGACTGCCCAGATGGATGCTCTTGCACAGGAAACAAGAGGAGACTCTGAAGTCTGTAAAGATATAAAGGTAAGACGTTCACTTAGGACTGGAGCACAAGCTCAGGACTGGAGGAACAGCCAAGGGTACACAAGGCTGAATCCCAGGAAAAAATAAAAAAGCAAAACAAAAGTGATAAGACATCTCTTAGAATAAGCCGGATGGATCTGAGCATGTGGGGCTGTGATATATTAGGTATTTGGTCTGACACAAGACGCTTCTGCTGACTCAGTAAAATAAAAAGCAGGTGGGTGAATAGTTCACTTGACCCTGTTTTTATAGAATGTGTAAGGTATTTCTCATTTGACTTAAATTTATATTTGCATTCAAAGACCTAATTGAAACTCCTGATCCCTCTATTTTTAAGCAAGTCAATCAATGTGTGAAGCACTCCAGCCTAATCCTAACTATTAAGTTGGGAGAATCCGATGTGGTAATTGGTATGAAAAGAGAGAGTGATCACTATTTTCTTTCTCTAAACCTGCACTGTCAAATACAGTAACAACACGTGACGATCAAGCAATTGAAATGTGGCTTGTTCTCATTGAGATGCTCTGTAAATGGATTTCAAAGTCGTACAAAAAAGCTGAAGAACAGCTCGTTAATAGTTTTAATATTGTTAAAGTCTGGTACATGTTGAGTTAAATATATTGTTGAAATTAATTTTACTTGTTTCTTTTTACTTTTTTAATGTGGCTACTACAATATTTAAAATTACCTATATAACTTATCTGTGGAATCTAATTTTTAAAAAATGATACAAATGAACTTATTTACACGACAGAAACAGTCTCACAGATATGGAAAACAAACTTATGGCTACCAAAGAGGAAACGTGGAGGGGAGGGATAAATCAGGAGCTTGGGGTGAACACACACACACTACTATATATAAGATAGATAACCAACAAGGACATGCTGTATAGCACAGGGAACTCTACTCATTAATGATAACCTATAAGAGAAAAGAATCTTAAAAAAATGGATATATGTATGTGTATAACTGAATTAGTTTGCTGTACACCCGAAACTAATACAACATTGTAAATCAACTATATGCCAATAAAATTAAAATTAAAAAACAAACAAACAAACAAAAAATGACCTATGTGACTCTCATTATACTTCCTTTGGACAGCGCTGCTCTAAACTATCATTCTCCTTCTTTAGGCCATGTCAGTGATTGTCATCTGTGCATTGTCCTCAGCCCTAATGGCGGGACAGATGACTAAATGCATCACATACGCACTCTGATGATTGATTCAAGAGTGAGCCTTGCCTTACTGTAAACACCCCCCCGGAGGAAACCATGACAATGGCAAAGTAATCTAATCTTACAACTCTATGTTGACAATGTGGAATCTAAAGTGCAGGGGCCTTAGGACAGAACCTGAGAATAAAACCAACCAGAGGAAGCAAAGCCAAGAGCTAGAGCCAGATAAATACTCAAGCTAGATCATTTCCGCAGCCATATCTACGCCTTGGGCTTTCCAGTTACATGAGTCAAATCACGTTCTTGTTGAAAACAGTTTAAATTTGTCTCTTTTTGTTCTTGCTTTCAGTATTAAGAATCCCAGCTCTTCCCAAGGACTTTCGACTATAAAGGAGTGTCCAAATACACACGGCCTGTTCTGACCATTTCTGCTGGGGATGATAAAGCCCAAGAATGTTCAATGTCTTGCCCAAGGCCACAATGTAAGAAAGTACAGGTTCGGAGCTGGCAAACCAGTCTCCTGACTGCCAGAGTCATCCAAGTCCCACTGCCACACCCTTTGTAAGATCGAGGATACGTGACATATAACAGAGCACAACGTCTGTTTGGGTCGGAGTCCTTTTGTCCCTCCTGCCCTCCTCAGCCCTCTACAGTGGAGGACTAGCCAGCACTCAGTCCTGAGCCAGTCCTACCGAGGACTCAGAATGTATTAAAACCTTTCAACCATCAGTCAGGGCGTCTTGAAATTAGTTTTATTGCCCTAAACCTAAAATTAATGGTATGTTGAACAAGCCCTGAACACCTGCTTAAATACTGTGTGCAGCTTCTCTTAAAATTTAGATTGTGACCTAAGGGTTGCATTTTTCCATGCCCTATTTATTTGCGTCACCAATGATTGGTGCTAAAATTGCCAATTTTGCATTGATTCTAGGATAGGGGAGTAGGAGATGAGGAGAAGGCTGTTACATTAAATAAGACCCTCCACATGGAATCATGAGATGGGGAATGAAGGATTTCCCCATGAACAAGGAGCTCATAGAAGAAGAAATAACCCAGCCATTCAGGAGAATGTTTTCTTCTGTTAGACCACACCCAATAGTTTAGCCGGTAGCTTAACTTCAACACCAAGCTCACAATTCTCTCCTTGGACTGACTGCGGTGGGCTTTTCTAAATCATTCCCCAGAACGGTGCTGTTGCTGTTGTTTCTTTATAGTTCTGTATCCCTGAACTGTCTCAATCTTCCTGAATGAAGATACCTTGGAGGTGCCCAGAGATATCCAGACATCACTTCTGTGTGAGCCCACTTAATACATCAGGCATGACATTGTCAGTGAGAAGCACACTGTCTTATTACACAGGAGAGAAAGGTTAGTGGTATTTTAACCGAAAGTGGGGTCCGGCTGCTTGCTGCTCAAGAGCCGATAAAGAGGCCGGGTTGGTGGAAAGGAAAGTTTTCTTTATTTTGGATGCCAGCAACTGGGGGGGAGGGCGGATGTCTGTCTGAAGGCCAACTCTCCCCCGCCACCCCGACAATCAGGGGGCAAGAGCTTTTATATGCGGAGGGAGGAGCTACATGCAGAAACAGCACAGGCAGCTCTGACAGTCATCTTGAAATTGGTCATCAGTGGTCTGATTAGCATCATCTTGATTGTTTTCTCTTTTTTTTTTAATCTTAAAAAGTATTTATTTATTTTTTGTTTTTATTTTTTTCACACACACACACTGTATTTTATTTTTACAAGAGATAAATAAACTGACACCAAGCATTGTAAATGGATTAAGTACCGTTAGTCTTCAGTTCCAGGTTTGGTTTGTTCCCATTTCCTTGAGGCCAGTTCTCGGAATTGTGGCAGCTTTTGTCATGGCTACACTCTGGTCATCATGTACTTAACTTCTTCCACCTGGTGTGGGTTTCAGTATCTATAAGACAGCTCACAGGTTATGGCTCAGAATATTATCTATAGCCCTTGAGGAGGAACTAAAAGTCCCTGACTATGTTTAATGACTAAACTATTATTATTTGGTCTCCTTTGACTGTTTACCTTTGTTTCTGCATTTTCTCACTTCTCTGATTAAACTTATTCTTTGGCTAAAGTTTTTCCACAGATATGAGGCAGACAGAGGACACAGTGAGGAAGGACCATAGGGTCCTGCTCTGTTTCTGTATGACTAGATGCTACTGGTACATTTTTGAAAAAAAAATAATAATATATGAGATATTGCAGAAGTCCCAAGAGTTTGTACTTTTGAAACCATAATTAAAAATCATGCATAATGACCATCTTGGAGCCACTGAACCTGATGCAGGAGCTCTGAATGCTGGGGAAACATCTGTTTCAAAGCATCAGCCTTCCCTTTTCTTCTTAGCAGGTGGCTGCAAAGAGTTTGGAATGAGGTGCACTCAAATAAACATGGAGAGAGGGGAGAAAGGGCCGGCCTCTGCATGATCTCTTTTAGACTTTCACCGGTAGCTCACTGCAGCAATTACTTTTTTGCACTTGGCCTGTGTACATGTAGCATAAAATGCTGTTGTCATTTTCTGAGGTTAGCATAAATAAGTCCCTTTGTAGATTGATGATTTATCATTTCTTTATTATTTACACATTATGACATGTTTTGAATGTTCCATAATAAAATTTTAAAAGGGGAAAAAAGGAAAAAATAAATCACGAATTCTCAACTCTTTTTTTTTTTTTTTTTCTTTTTAATTTGAGAGCTAGTTGAGGAAAAAACCAAAAGCTTCTTGTAGTAAATACTGTGGATTGGATCCGCTGATACCCACTCCAAACTCTATACATTCCTGTCCTTTGGGGTTCGAAACCTCAGTTTTCGCCAGTTTTTCTTAGCTCTGCTTGTTATTAGAGTTCCAGATGTGATTTAGAGCAACCAATTTAAAGTATTCACCTGAATTCAGAGCAGAGCTAAGGAAAAAGGCATCTGCTTAGTTGATGCCGATCGTGGCCTGGTTCTGGGCCCCATGGTTGTCCGTGGCTTCCCTGATTGGCAGACAATGTTCTCATTCCAAAGCCTTCAGGTCCCGCAAGGCACTGCTGCAGCAATGAGTCAGTTCTACAGTGAGTTCTGGAAGCTCAGTCTAGTAGATTCTTTTTCTTCAGCTCTCCCAATAGTTCTATTACCTCCTTAATACTCTGTAATAAATCCCCTGAAATTAGCTAGAGGAGATTCTGTTGTCTGTCGATGAACCCTGATCAATGTAGCATTCAATATATACGCTTAAAAATAGTAAAAAAAATTGGGTTCTTCTGCTGGGCCCAGGGATATGCAGTGCTCACTGTAAGACTAACCTGTCTCCCAGCAATGTTTGTTACTTGATACTCCCGGTAGATATTCCAATCAAAATAATGTGAGAAGAGAGGGCCAGCTCCCAAGCTTGCTCGCAGATGCTATTTTAATTCATAATACAACTGAACTCTTGTCCATTTTAATCTACTATCTGAGTCTTAGAGCCAGCTTAAAAAAGCAGAAGCAATGGGAATATGTATAAAGGCAGCTCTTGCACATTTTCGGAGTGTAAATTCAGTCTGAACAAAATTTTTAAAAATTAATTCATTAATTTATTTATTTTTGGCTGCGTTGGGTCTTCGTTGCTGCACGCAGGCTTTCTCTAGTTGCGACGAGCGGGGGCTACTCTTCGTTGCGGTGCGCGGGCTTCTCATTGCAGTGCCTTCTTTTATTGCAGAGCACGGGCTCTAGGCACGCGGGCTTCAGTAGTTGTGGCATGCGGGCTCTAGAGCGCAGGCACAGTATTTGTGGCGCACGGGCTTAGTTACTCCGTGGCATGTGGGATCTTCCCGGACCAGGGCTCGAACCCGTGTCCGCTGCTTTGGCAGGCGGATTCTTAACCACTGCGCCACCAGGGAAGTCCCCTGAACAAAATTTTTAAATAGGCAAAATTTGCATTTGTCTATTGTCTACCCAATAGAAAAATGTCAACTCAGAAACAGTATGATATGTGGTAGACTTTTAAAGTGTAGTTGATACAGTGGACCCCCTCCCGTGCCCTGGTGTTCTTCCTCTTCCACATCATCACGAGTCTTCTCCCTGTGACTACACAAAAATATCCTCTTCTCACCCCCACCTCTAGTATTCACAACCAGCATTTTCAAAGCTTCTCAGAAAGGAAGCAGACTCGCTGGCGAGACAGTTGGCATTAAAGCCGAGACTTGGACCACCTCGCAGAAGACCATGGTTTCCCAAGGGCGAGTTCTGGCAGCTCTGATGGTGTCTAATAAGAAACGGCCTTTTCTAAAAACTCACACAGGGAGGACTCAGTATGGAACTCACTCTTCTCCTTTGGAGTGAAAATACTGCAATTATTAGCATCCTTTTCATAAAGTGCAAAGTTGTTTAACGAACCCATCTGCTTGCTTGGCCTCTAGTGCTCCTCTCTTTTCAGTTTGTACCCACATATCATGCAAACTTCCTCTTGTGGTTCTGGATTTGTCCGCTCCTTTGTCTTCTCCTGACAAATCAGCCACGACACTGCTTTTTGTTTTCCCACTGGAAGGTGGTTGTTTTTCTTTTGTTTGTTTTCCTATTAAGTATATAATAGACTTGGCTTCTGGAAATTCAAGTGAGTATATTGTGAATGAAAGCAAAAGGAAGCTGGTAAATACAGTACTGAAAGTAGAAGCTTTGCAGATGGAGAGACCTGACTTCATACCCTGTCTCTACCACCTCCAGCTGTGACAAACTGGGTCAAGAACATTTCTGAGCCTAGTTTTCTCCTCGAAGAAATGGGGGATGATGAATGTGTCCTTCTTCTGCTCTTATTTTCCTTCCCAGAGACTTTGGATAGTCTGTTATAACCATTGTAACGATTTTGTAGAAAGCCGGGTCTTGTAGAATAAGAAGTGATTCTATATCTCCTCCATCTTCTGTCTTATCATCTCCTCTCTCAAAATAATTTACTCTTTTCTTCTTCCTTTTGCATTTTCTTTAATTATTACTTCACCATCACACTCCACATTTCCCTCAAGATTTCTTCCTGTTTTCCTCTTCTATTCCCCTTACTCTCTTCCTCCCTCCCTCTCTCCTTGCCTAGTTTCCTTCTGTCATCCTTCCTTCCTTCCTTCCCCTTCCTTCCTTCTTTCCTCCTTCCTCTTCCTTCCTTCTTATTTTTCCTTCCTTCCTTCTTTCCTCCTTCCTTCCTTCCTCCTTCCTCTTCCTTCCTCCTTCCTCTTCCTTCCTTCCTTCTTTTTCCTTCCTTCCTTCTTTCCTCCTTCCTTCCTTCCTCCTTCCTCTTCCTTCCTTCTTCTTTTTCCTTCCTTCCTTCCTCTTCCTTCCTTCCTTCTTTCCTCCTTCCTTCCTTCCTCCTTCCTCTTCCTTCCTTCCTTCTTTTTCCTTCCTTCCTTCCTCTTCCTTCCTTCTCCTTCTCCTTTACTTCCTTCTTCTTCGTTTCTCCTTCTGCACCTCTTCCTTCCCTGCCTCCCGCCTTTCCACTCCTTCCAATCCTCAACCTCTAACACCATTGAATGTTTACTGTGACCATCTCTATCACTTGAGATAGAACAGAACTATCAGTATGGACTTATTTCCAGGTGCCTTATTCCAGCGGGTTAAAAAAAAGGTTTGTAATCTAAAGTATTTCCCAAGAAGAAAGAAGGCACATCCAACAACCTTCTTCCAGATTTATTTTCATCACATCCTTAAGTAAAGCCATCAAAAACAAATTGGCTGAGACTGTTCTTAGCAAGATTCTGTGCTTCATTTGGTGATGACTTAGACCTAAAACATGTGGTATAAGTCAATGTAGCACAGATAAAGCTGGACCGAGACAGTGGTCCTTCTAGATAAAATAATAAAGTGGCTTCCCTGCAAAGCACTCATCTTGTAATTTTATTTGAAGTAGAGGCTGAGTGCTTTGTGGGAGAAGAATTAAAAAGGATTTCTGGTGGCAGAGCTGTTCTGGGGTGGGGGAGGCATTACTTTCAAATTTGTTGAGAAAATGCTGTGTTAAATAATGCATATTATCATATTCATTTATTTATTTTTCACCACTTATTTATTAAATGCCTACTGTGTCTCTGGTGTACTTCTAGGTGATGGGATGTGGCTATTAATGCAAATAAAGTCCTTGCCCTTATGGAGCTTATATTCTAGTTGGGAACATACAGCAAACAAAAGTGGGCATAAATCCAAGAAATAACAATATGAGGTAGTGATAAATGCCAAGGAAAGGAAAAATAAACAGTGAAAGAGGGTAAAGAGTGAGGAAAGATGCAATTCTAGACAGGCTGGGTGGGAAAATTGGTGAATAAGCCAGCACTGAATAATGAAGGGGTGTGAAACACAAAAATAGAAAGGCAAAGAACATCACAAGCACAGGATAAAGCAGATACAAAATCCCTGGTATAGGAGAGCAGTTGGCACGTTTGAAAAAGAGAAAGGAGGAACAGCTGAAGGAAAAAAATGAGTAGGGAATCAAGTGAGAGAGATAGCTAGGGTCCAAATGATATTGAAATCTATGGTAACATTTTTGAATTTTATTCCAAATATGAAAAGTAGCCAATGGAAGATTTTGATTGGAGGAGTAGGCATGGTCTGATTTACACTGTAAAAGGACTCCACTCTGAGTCCCATATAGAGCACATATAGAAGTGAATCACTTCTAGAAGTAGTGGGACCATTTAGAAGTTGTTATACTAATGCAGGCTAGAAATGATGGTGATTTGGACAAGTTCAGATGGGCTGGATTTGGGATTTATTTTCAACGTATGAAATGGCAGGAATTGATGATTGCTTGAGTTTTACATCTCAGAAATAAGTCAGTCAAAGATAAAACTAAAGATTTTAACCTAAGAACCTGGAAAATGGTGTTGCCAGTTTGGAAGAGTTCAAGGAGAAGATCGAGTATTGGGGAAGGAAGACTCAAAATGTATGTTTTGTCCATGTTAAAGTTGAGATGCTTATTATATATTCAGATAGAGATTTCAAGTTAGATATAGAATCAAGAATTTAGGGAAGATATATATATATATTTATGTTATATATGTATATATATAATAAAATACATAGAATAAACTATATAATATGCAGTTTATTAAAAGCTCTACATATGAAATAAATTATATATGTACTATATGTAGTATATACCATATAAACTACATATGTATATTAATAATAAATTACATATAGTAAACTACATCTATATGTAGCTTATTAAAAGTTCTCTACATAAACTATATATATATGTAGTTTATTATATGTAGTTTATTAAAAGCTGTAAGAAGTTCTGCAGTAAAGAAGCTCCTTTATCATTATTTGATCCAGAGTTTCCCAAAGCAATTTGGCTAAGAAACTTTTGTGTCTTATATGCAGCAGGGAACTAGCGTCCCACAGAACACATTTTGAGATACGCTGGAAGAAAGCATAGACTGGAGACCGAACAGTTACATGTTTTGAAAATTCACTGCTGAATTAAGAAAGAAGAAGAAGAAGAAGACGTGTCCTTGTTCATGCAGAGAGATAACTCTGTAGAATCAGTGTTGAACGGATGGGTCTCCTCATTGTGTTGATCATGTTGAAATTAGTGAAAAGTCATTGTTGGAGGGAAGCTATGCTTAAATCCAATGGAGGCTAGATAACAGTATTTCTCCTGCCACCTCGTAAATATATCCAAACTCTCAAAAGCTGAAGCCACTGATTCTGAAAGTAGGGGTGGAGCTGGAAGGGAGCCCCTAGCAGTTGCTTTCAGTCTCCCATGCTGATGTAGGTTCAAAAGCATATGGGCATTGCATTCGGCAAGATATTTTTCAAACAATGAGTAGAAATTCATTACTATTTAGTATACAGTGAAATGTGTTTAGGTTTGAAACACTACTGTTAATTTAACACACTGGAATGCTCTGACATAGAAAGAAATGGAATGAAATGGATTGAAATAAGGATAAACAATATCAGAGTACATCCCAGTCAGGAAGGTTAAATACTGTTTCCTAAGTCTTTGTTTCAAATCTGTCTGTGTGTGTGTGTGTGTGCACATGCCTGCATAAACTCAGAGATTTTTGGACCAGATTGTACTGATTTACAATATTCTTACAAAGAGCCATGACTAATATATTTGAAAAATAAGAATCCAGATGGATGCCTTCATCCATGACTTATAAGATGGAAGAGATAAAAAGATTAAAGCAATCCAAATTCAAGAGCCTGTCAGTAGTGTTTGCTTCAGGATCTCAGAATCAATTACTAAACAATTTCTGCCATTCTTCCCCGAGTCTTAGCCATCTCGTATTCTAAGGATCATAATTGCTTAAAATGAAGTATCATGGTAGGTACCTCATTGGTCTTTGTTCCTCTATTCTTGCATCTTTCAATTCATTCTCCAATTAGCTTTAAAAATATAAGTATGATGAAATCTCTCTCTCTCTCTCTTTCACACACACACACACACACACACACACACACAAACACCTTGATGAGGTACTCATCACCTTTAGAATAAAGTTCAAAATACATAAACTAACATAAAAACCCCTGGCTTCTGCCTCCTGTTTGGGTTCATTTACCTCTACAGATTCCCTGCTCTTTCAACTTTATCAGTACAGTACATCTTACAAGTCATCAAATATTCCATGATTTCCCTTGACTCCAAACTTTTGTGTTCCATTTAATTCTGTCACTCTCTGTCCTTCAACTTGTGTATTTATATCTTTAATTTCATGGTACTTACTGGAGGCAGGGGTTGGGTCTGCCATTTTATTTTCTGCTTTTAGTTTGTTGTGTTTCTCATTCCTTTCTTGCCTTTCTGTGGGCCATTCATTTTTGTTTTTAGAATTACATCTTGACTTAGTTGCAGCATTTTTAATGTATTAATTGGTATATTTTTCTTAGTGTGTGTTCTGGGTATTGTACTGCACATACCCAGGTCTGCTGATGCATTAATGTTTTTCCACTTTGTGAAAAACTTACTCTCATTTAGGATCTTTTGTTCTCCAAACCTTAAAATATAACCATGTTAAGTATTTCCTCTAGATATATTGAACACCAAGTTCAATGGTGTTGTAGTTTTTGTTTCAACCAACAAATATGGTTTAAGAAGCTCACACGAATGATGGTTACTTATATTTTTGTGTAGTTTCACTCATTCTGATGTTTTTTCCTTTCTTCATTTTCAACCTTCTTCTCTTAACATTTCCTTTCTGTTTAGAGAACATTCTTTAAGGGTACGCGTGTTAACAAATAATTCTCTTAGTTTACCTTCATTTGAGAATGTTTATATTTTCTTTTTTATTCCTGAATCATTTTAACAGTAGGGAAACATTAGACCACTTCTTTCTCATCTCCATAGTTTCATATAAGAAATCTGCTGCACATAATTTACCGTTTCTCCCTGGCTGCTTTCAAAATTTTTATTTGTGTTCAATTTTCAGAAGTTTAATTATGATATATGTTGGCATGGGTTTCTTTATGTTTGTCCAATTTAGGATTTTCTAAGATTCTTGAAACTACAGGTTTCTTTCACCAAATTTGGGAAGGGTGCAGCCATTATTTATTTGGATAACTTTTCTTTTCATCCTTCTCTCTCTCTCCTCTTCTTATGATGCTCCAATAATATGAATGTTAGGCTCTTGTTATTGTTCCAAAGGTCCATGAAATTCTGTTCATTTGTTTTTCCAGTGTATTTCCTCTCCATTGTACAGATTGAATTCTATTATCTGTCCTTAATTTCATTTCAAATGGTGTGTAGAGTTTACCACCATTTAGGTACCTTTATCCACCAGATTTTATGATGTAGTAATCATAAATATTACCTCTATTACATTTAAGTAATACTTGTTTGGTACTTATTATGTGTCGGAGAGTGCTACATGTTTCACTCAAATATTCTTACATCCATTTCATAAAGAGTTGTCAATACTGTTATGCTATTTTTGTAGATGACTATTAACACTATTTTCAACATTTTTATAAATGCAGAAACTCAGATTTAGAGACTTTAAATGTTTTATCTAAAGTTACACTGTTGAATGATTGAGTCAGTTTGTCATACAGGTGCCATATGGGTTTAAAGTATAGAACCTTAACTCTGCATTATTGTTATTTTCCATATGGAACTATTCAAGGATGCCACCAAAACTGGGAAGTTGGAAATGCTACTGCGCCAAGAGATAGGAGGCTTGGGTTCTAGTCTGACTCTGCCACAGTAGCTCTGACTGTGGGCAAGTCCTTGCAGCAACTTGGAGCTCATTCTTTATCTGCAAAAGCAAGTGTTTACATCCAATGATTTCTACTGTGCTTTGCATCTCAGACCCTACGAACCAAACACTGGCCAGTACATTTAGTAATGACCACTTTAGTTTTAATATTGGATGGAGATATTAGTGTCACTGATAAAATCTAGTCCTTTCCTTAGTTCAGGGAACTAAGTGTCAGGGGTTTTCAGGAAACATAAACCCAAAAAGATGATGTATACAGGTCTGGAAGTCCTGTAGTCTGTGTGACTGGGAAAACAGCACCTTTCATCCCCCCTTTGGAGAGTCAAAATGTGCCTTAATCCACAGCATCCTGGAAATGATAACCTGCTTTAATTTACGTTCCTCCAGCATTTTTCCAAACCGGAGTCCATTTTCAAAACATACCCTTTTAAGCTACTTTGGGAAAACTTGGATTGGATTTATCCAGCTTGAATTCAGGGGCCTAGACTTATGACTTCTCAAACTGTACACCTCTTAAGACATAAGGTAGACCTTACTTTATAAGGTGGAAATAAAAAGAACTGTTTTTAGATGGCTATTTTAATTTGTTATTTATTTATTTATGGTTGTGTTGGGTCTTCGTTTCTGTGCGAGGGCTTTCTCTAGCTGCGGCAAGCGGGGGCCACTCTTCATCGTGGTGTGCGGGCCTCTCACTGTTGCGGCCTCTCCCGTTGCGGAGCACAGGCTCCAGACGCACAGGCTCAGTAGTTGTGGCTCACGGGCCTAGTTGCTCCGCGGCATGTGGGATCCTCCCAGACCAGGGCTCGAACCCGTGCCCCCTGCATTGGCAGGTAGACTCTCAACCACTGCGCCACCAGGGAAGCCCAAGATGGCTATTTTATATTTGCCTTATCCACTTAACAAGAGGAGAGAGGCCGTGATTTGCATAATGGACGATCATTCATTAGGAGCTCTTGTGAGATCTTCACCAGGACATGCTTCGTTTTGGTTTGATTAATGAGAACCTGCTCTTTGTACCTACTATGTGCAGCTCTATCTGCCAGTAAGAGAGTGAGAGGGAAAACAATACACACATGACTTCGTTAAATCATTACACTCATTTGGCTTTCTTTCTATCCTCAGAATCAGAAGCTTTTGTTACCTGTATTTTAGGAACTAATTAGATGCTTTCACTTTTAGAAAAGTATGATGTATTCATTCAAACTAATAGCTATTGTCTGCATCTCTGAGTCATTGATATGGTTTGTAAGGACACTAATATCTAGGACAAATGATCATCTCTTCAAGTTCCCGCCCATTTGCAAAAAATGATGTCTCCTTTCTAGTGGTCTCAGTTTCACACTTAAAAATACTTGGAAATGATATACGGGGTAGAGAAGCAGTTTTAAGAATTTCTTTAATTTCCTGACAACACGGCTGTGTGTAGGATATGTGACCGAGACAGAAAGGCTTTTCATCATGTCAGTGGCAGTGACAACCTGCCGCTGTGCCTTCGAGCTGACCACTGTCTGAGGGAGCATTTGAAGTATTCCGACACCAGAGAAACACCCGAGCTTAACTGGAAAGTCCATGTCAGGGGACTTCCTCACCCTTCTATGACACATGTTTCATCCCTGCTTTTGTGCATTATGTACCACCGGCAAAGGATGTTTTTTCTTCTATTTACAAATATTTATATCCTGCCCATTGTTCCAAACCTCCCGTGGATATCTCCTCCTTTCTGAAGCATCCCAGATCACTCTGGATAGGGACTCATCTTCTTCATCCCTCTCAGAGCACAGGATGTAAACATCATTTATGTCTGCATGACTATTTCCACATTGTGGTCGCTTTTTTGTAAGAGCATCTTCTCTGCCCTCCTGGACCGTGAAGCCACCACAACCTGGTCCCAACAGTAAAGACACACGAAGCCCCTTGCCATGGCCTCGTAGGCAGTGGAATTGATAGAGCTGTGCACACCTACAGGGCTGGCACCTTGGACAGAGGTGACCGTTCTCTTTTGGGGCATTCCCAGGGGAGAGATCCTTGATCTGGAATCATGGTAGGGAGTGTGCCAGATTCCTAATAATGGCAAAGGCACTCTAGGGAGAGAAAGAATGGTGTATTGAGAAACTCTTAGTGTGGAGACTAGAGGGGCAAAGGACAGGTAGTGATAAATGAAGGTGGGAGATTTTGGCAGAAGCCAAACCACATAGTACCTTCCTACAGCCCATGGCCAAGTGCATTTATTAAGCGGTATTAGGGGCTGCACACCATCCCAGGCTTTGTGGATACAGCAGAGAAGAGTAAAGTCCCTGCTCTCCTGGGCTTATGTTCTTGTTGGTAAGATAGGCAATTAAACTAAACAATGCAAAAGCATTTTCAGAAATGATGAGTGCTATAAAATATGTAAAACAGGGTAAGATGATAGTGAATGAAGGGTAGTAAGTGGTTGCTTTAGATTAAGTATTGAGGAGAAGCCTTAGAAATCTGAACAGTAATCCAAACACTAAGACAAAGATCTGGGGAGGGCATTCTGAAGAGAGGGAACAGCCAAGGCCGAGGCCAAGGAAAGCATGGAGCTTGGCAAATCAGCCAGAATCTCTAGGGTGGTTGTCGCAACATAGGTAGAGGAAAGGGGACGTGGGCAGGAAGCCACTGGTGGGCTTTAAGTAGGAGAGGGCCATTCTGCACTCAAACGTTCACCACAGCCGTAGAAGGAGAGGGGGGTACGGGGAGGGGGGAGACATGAAAGTTGAAAGACACATTAGAAGGAGAGAGATGATAGTGGCTTGGAAGAGGAGCTGATGGAGATGGAGGTGGGGAGAATGACTTTGACAGCGTCTTACCACCTGCAGCCGGATAACCTAGTCCCAGCCCTCACCGTCTGTCACCGAGATGGGTGAGTTAGCCTCTTAACTGGTCTCCCGTCTCATTTCTCTGCCATCTCTTACCCATACAAGACCCACAGGAATATTTCCTTTTAAACTTTGTATTAACATATAAACAGAAAAGTGCACATACAAAAAGCCCACAGCTTGATGAATTTTTACACATCGAGCATCTCTTATAACCGGCATCCAGATGAAGATCGAGAACCTGTGCCTTCATCTTCAAGCTGTCTCCTGCTTCCCTCCAGGTACCAGCTGCTCTCCACAGAGACCACCATCCTGACTTCTGTCAGCATAGAAGGGTTGTGCTCACTTTCCGACTTTGGATAAAGAAATCCAGCATGTATTCTTTGGCGCCATGGTTTTCTTCCCTGTACGATGTATTTGTGAGATTTGCCCATATTGCTGTGGGGAGAATCTTTTAAAAACATAAATCATACCGTGCCTCCTTCCTGCCCCAAACCCTCTGATGCTTTTCTATCACATTCAGAATAAAACCCTAATGTTGGGGCACAGATGTCTACCTGCTCCAGCTCCCATTCCTTTCCCACCTTGCCCTGCTTCTTCATCTACCACCTCTTCCTTGCTGTTGCCCCTGGAGCTCACTGAGATGGTCCCCATATCAGAAGCCATTGTGTGAGGTTGGGATTACGATGCCCAGTTGATAAGTGCTCGGTTTATCTTAGGTCACAGAACTCAGTGCATGAAGAGCCGATATGCAACCTTGAATCTAGCCCTCAGTCTCCAGGGCCCTTCCCCTCCCCGTATAGCCTGACCATCAAGACTGCAAACATGCCGCCCATCCTCCCTGCTGCATCGTTCTCCACAGAACCTAGTGACACAATCACCCTTTCATCAACAACCACCCTTTCCCTCAATCACTCTTTACATCTACAGCCATTCTTTGCCGAGATCACTTCCTCCCCCTGGAATGTACAGTTGCTCCCATTCCAGCCTCACCACCTCACCCACCTGCCGTTATAACTTGCTTGCTAAAGCTCTTGTCCGTTGGCCATGGCTGGGTTGAAGGAAGGTTGTTTCCTTCATATGGAATCATGGAATCTGGAGTCAAGGAACTTGGATGTTAACACATCTCAGTTTCTATCTTTGATTTGAAAGGCAGACTATATGCAGCTGGTAGGAACTGGCATTTATTGCTGAGTGGTTAGAACTTGAATTTGAGAGTCAGACCACCTGGATTTGAAGACCAGCTTTCCCTAGGTGCCCACGGTGTTTCTGTGGAGATTAGATGAGTTAGTACACACAAAGTGTTTAGAAGGCTGCCGGGCCTGAGCAGCGCTCAATGCATTCACCTGTTATTGTTGTGATCTGCCACCTCCCCAAGGAAGCCTCCAATCACTCCCCAGTGCGCTGGAAACACTTTCGTGGAAGCTTGCCTGGCAGGCTACATGGGCTTCTCCTCTTTCAGCAAGTCGTGGACATGTACATCTCTCCAGGAGGGATTTTACTTCTTGAGGTCAGGGAGGGTGTTTTTTGGTTTTTGTATTCTCTGTGTCTGGCAGAGATGAAGGCTTTTACCTTGTTGGATTTTCTAGTCTGGAAAAAGAAAAGGAAAGTCCTCAGATGCCCACGAGATGGCGCTGTGAGTCCACAATCGTGATGAACAGGAATTGCAGGAACAGAAGAGCCAGACTAAGACTCCATACAAACCGGTACCAAGCCCATCTCTTGGGGGCTGGGGCAACTGATCCTTGGAATTTATGCAGCACATATATAAGCCAATTCTCATACAACATGTGTTTTATCAAGCGTTCTTTTCAGATGTTAGGGAAAAATTCAAAAAGAGCCGGGTGAGAAACTCTTCTTTATTGAACAACGATTCTATGACATTTGTGCATTGATGTAATTTCATTTCGTGGTCACTGAATGAATAAATCTTTACAATCACTTTGCAGAGCCTGCACTATTATCCCTGTTTTCTAATGAGCACACTGAGGATGCCAGAGGTCGAGTTCCTGGCCCAGGCTCGCCTACAACACTCCTTAGGCTGCCAAGTCAAGATATGAATACTGCTCCTTCCAAATTTCCAGCCTGTGTTCTTGTCAGCTCCAGTGCCCTACAATTTCAGAGAATGATGCCATGAACTTGGACGGGTACCATTCATGGGTGTAGTTATCCTCTCTGTAGAAATGGATCTTGTTCCTGTGGGGACTAGGGGATGGATTGGCCACCCATGACCTTGTGTAAAGCTTCTGCAAATGGTCGTCACATACAACTTTTATTACATAGATTGCTGTGTTGAAATTACTAGTTTATGATCTAAATGATCTCCTGTGCTATGTATAGTAGTGGGTCTGTCTCTTTAATGGATTTTCCAGTTTTTACTGCAGGCTGGTAAAATGCAGACAGTAAAGGGTCAAGGGTTCTTGGTCTCTTTTTCTCCTTAATTTACTAAATTTCAATTTGTTGACTTCTCAGATAAGTTAGTCTGGTGAGAAAGCCTCTCTTATTGTGGATGTGACCATGCTTTGATTTTTCTTAAAAAAATAGACCAAATATCAGGACATCAGTTGACAGAGATCAGTCCAAGAGTTTTATGCTCCTCTTATTACAGGTCAACTGCCCAAATAGCTTTTATTCTTTGAAAAACATTTCTTTCTGCTTACTGGCAATAAACCAGGCAGTGGAGATAGAAAGGTGAGTGAGTTCCTGCCGCACGCTGCTTAATCAGAAAGCCCCACCCTGCATTCAGCCTTCTGCCTAAAGATGTGCATCTGGACACAGTGAAATGGTTCTTAGCCCAAGCTTGGTGATCAGAGGCAGTTGACAGCTGAGGGCTTGTCCTCAGCCTAACAGCCCAGAAACCACACACTCAGTCAGGCTACTCTGTCCTTCCAGCACTGAGAAGGGACCTTTAGCTCTCTCCCTCTTTTTGTTCTTTTTAAAAAAAATTATTATTTTTTTAAATTGAAGTATAGTTGATTTACCAAGTTGTGTTAGTTTCAGGTGTACAGCAAAATGATTCAGATTCAGTTATATATATATATATATATATATAAAAAACTGAATATATATATTCTATTAGAATATATATATTTTAGAATCAGCATATATATTATATAATATATAATCTAATACATATATTAGAATATATATATTCTATATAATATATATTCAAAGACTATCTATTCTAATAGAATATATATATTCTGTTCTTTTTCAGATTCTTTTCCAACGTAGATTATTACAAGCTATTGAATATAGTTCCCTGTGCTATACAGTAGGTCCTTGTTGTTTATCTATTTTATATATAGCAGTGTGTATGTTAATCCCAAACTCCCAATTTATCCCTCCCCCTGCTTTTGGTAACTATAAGTTTGTTTTCTATGTCTGTGAGTCTATATCTGATGAACAGCATTTTTAACAATATGACCAGAAAATTGCCCTCCTTAGATTCATTCACATCTCATTCACCCAAAATTAATTCCATGACTGAATATAGCTGCAAGGGAAGCAGAAAAATATTTTCTCTGGCTGGGTAGCCATGAGTCCAGGTTATATGCAGTTCCATGCCTCTTTTTGTTACTTTCCTGTATTAAGTTTTCTATATTCTGCTGTAACAAACTACCTCAAACTTAGTAGTTTGAAATGGCACAAATATATTATTGGACAGGTGTCTAGGAAAAAGATATTCCATGCAAATGGAAATCAAAAGAAAGCTGGAGTAGCAATTCTTATATCAGAAAAAATAGACTTTAAAATAAGGAAAGACTATTACAAGAGACGAAGAATGACACTACATAATGATCATGGGATCAATTCAAGAAGAAGGTATAACAATTGTAAATATTTATGCACCCAACATAGGAGCACCACAATACATAAGGCAAATGCTAACAGCCATAAAAGGAGAAATCGACAGTAACACATTCATAGTAGGGGACTTTAACACCCCACTTTCACCATTGGACAGATCATCCAAAATGAAAATAAATAAGGAAACACAAGCTTTAAATGATACATTAAACAAGATGTACTTAATTGATATTTATAGGACATTCCATCCAAAAACAAGAGAATACACTTTCTTCTCAAGTGCTCATGGAACATTCTCCAAGATAGAACATATCTTGGGTCACAAATCAAGCCTTGGTAAATTTAAGAGAATTGAAATCGTATCAAGTGTCTTTTCCGACCACAACACTATGAGACTAGATATCAATTACAGGAAAAAATACAAATACATGGAGGCTAAACAATACAGTACTTAATAAACAAGAGATCACTGAAGAAATCAAGAGGAAATCAAAAAATACCTAGAAACAAATGACAATGAAAACACAACAACCCAAAACCTATGGGATGCAGCCAAAGCAGTTCTAAGAGGGAAGTTTATAGCAATACAATCCTACCTCAAGAAACAAGAAACATCTCAAATAAACAACCTAACATTACACCTAAAGCAATTAGAGAAAGAAGAACAAAAATACCCCCAAAGTTAGCAGAAGGAAAGAAATCATAAAGATCAGATCAGAAATAAATGAAAAAGAAATTAGGGAAGCAATAGCAACGATCAATAAAACTAAAAGCTGGTTCTCTGAGAAGATAAACAAAATTGATAAACCATTAGCCAGAATCATCAAGAAAAAAAGGGATCAAATCAATAGAATTAGAAATGAAAAAGGAGAAGTAACAACTGACACTGCAGAAATACAAAGGATCATGAGAGATTACTACAAGCAACTATATGCCAATAAAATGGACAACCTGGAAGAAATGGACAAATTCTTAGAAAAGCACAACCTTCTGAGACTGAACCAGGAAGAAATAGAAAATATAAACAAACCAATCACAAGCACTGAAATTGAAACTGTGATTAAAAATCTTCCAACAAACAAAAGCCCAGGACCAGATGGCTTCACAGGCGAATTCTATCAAACATTCAGAGAAGAGCTAACACCTATCCTTCTCAAACTTCCAAATATAGCAGAGGGAGGAACTCCCAAACTCATTCTATGAGACCACCATCACCTTGATACCAAAGCCAGACAAAGATGTCACAAAGAAAGAAAACTACAGGCCAATATCACTGATGAATATAGATGCAAAAATCCTCAACAAAATACTAGCAAACAGAATCCAACAGCACATTAAAAGGCTCATACACCATGATCAAGTGGGGTTTATCCCAGAAATGCAAGGATTCTTCAATATAGGCAAATCAATCAATGTGATACACTGTATTAACAAATTGAAGGATAAAAACCATATGATAATCTCAATAGATGCAGAAAAATCTTTTGACAAAATTCAACACCCATTTATGATAAAAACTCTCCAGAAAGTAAGCATAGAGGGAACTTACCTCAACATAGTCAAGGCCATATATGACAAACCCACAGCCAACATCATTCTCAATGGTGAAAAACTGAAACCATTTCCTCTAAGATCGGGAACCAGACAAGGTTGCCCACTCTCACCACTATAATTCAACATAGTTTTGGAAGTTCTAGCCACAGCAATCAGAGAAGGAAAAGAAATAAAAGGAATCCAAATCAGAAATGAAGAAGTAAAGCTGTCACTGTTTGCAGATGACATGATACTATACATAGAGAATCCTAAAGATGTTACCAGAAAACTTCTAGAGCTAATCAATGAATTTGGTAAAGTAGCAAGATACAAAATTAATGCACAGAAATCTCTTGCATTCCTATACAATAATGATGAAAAATCAGAAAGAGAAATTAAGGAAACACTCCCATTTACCATTGCAACAAAAAGAATAAAATACCTGGGAATAAACCTACCTAAGGAGACAAAACACCTGTATGCAGAAAACTATGAGACACTGATGAAAGAAATTAAAGACGATACAAACAGATGGAGAGATATACCATGTCCTTGGATTGGAAGAATCAACATTGTGAAAATAACTGTACTACCCAAAGCAATCTACAGATACAATGCAACACCTATCAAACTACTAATGACATTTTTCACAGAACTAGAACAAAACATTTCACAATTTGTATGGAAACACAAAAGACCCTGGATAGCCAAAGTAATGTTGAGAAGGAAAAACAGAGCTGGAGGAATCCAGTTCCCTTGACTTCAGACTATACTACAAAGCTACAGTAATCAAGACAGTATGGTTCTGGCACAAAAACAGAAATACCAGTCAATGGAACAGGATAGAAAGCCCAGAGATAAACCCATGCACATATGGTCACCTTATCTTTGATAAAGAAGGCAAGAGTATACAATGGAGAAAAGACAGCCTCTTCAATAAGTGTTGCTGGGAAAACTGGACAGCTACATGTAAAAGAATGAAATTAGAACACTCCCTAACACCATACACAAATATAAACTCAAAATGGATTAAAGACCTAAATGTAAGGCCAGACACTATAAAACTCTTAGAGGAAAACATAGGCAGAACACTCTATGACAACAATCACAGCAAGATCCTTTCTGACCAACCTCCTAGAGAAATTGAAATAAAACCAAAAATAAACAAATGGGACCTAATGAAACTTAAAAGCTTTTGCACAGCAAAGGAAACCATAAACAAGACGAAAAGACAACCCTCAGAATGGGAGAAAATATCTGCAAATGAAGCAACTGACAAACGATTAATCTCCAAAATATACAAGCAGCTCATGCAGCTCAGTATCAAAAAAACAAACAACCCAATCCAAAAATGGGCAGAAGACCTAAATAGACATTTCTCCAAAGAAGATATACAGATTGCCAACAAACACATGAAAGGATGCTCAACATCATTAATCATTAGAGAAATGCAAATCAAAACTACAATGTGATATCATCTCACACCAGTCAGAATGGCCATCATCAAAAAATCTAGAAACAATAAATGCTGGAGAGGGTGTGGAGAAAAGGGAACCCTCTTGCACTGTTGGTGGGAATGTAAACTGACACAGCCACTATGGAGAACAATATGGAGGTTCCTTAAAAAACTAAAAATAGAACTACTGTATGACCCAGCAATCCCACTGGGCGTATACCCTGAGAAAACCATAACTCAAAAAGAGACATGGACCACAATGTTCACTGCAGCTCTATTTACAATAGCCAGGACATGGAAGAAACCTAAGTGTCCATCAACAGATGAATGGATAAAGAAGATGTGGCACATATGTACAATGGAATATTACTCAACCATAAAAAGAAATGAAATTGAGTTATCTGTAGTGAGGTGGATGGACCTAGAGTCTGTCATACAGAGTGAAGTAAGTCAGAAAGAGAAAAACAAATACCGTATGCTGACACATATATATGGAATCTAAAAAAAAAAAATGGTTCTGAAGAACCTAGGGGTAGGACAGGAATAAAGATGCAGATGTAGAGAATGGACTTGAGGACAAGGGCAGGGGAACAGTAAGATGGAACGAAGTGAGAGAGTGGCATTGACATATATACACTACCAAATGTAAAATAGCTAGTGGGAAGCAGCCGCATAGCACAGGGAGATCATCTCAGTGCTTTGTGACCACCTAGAGGGGTGGGATAGGGAGGGTGGGAGGGAGACGCAAAAGGGAGGGGATATGGGAATATACGTATGCATATAGCTGATTCACTTTGTTATACAGCAGAAACTAACACAGCATTGTAAAGCAATTATACTCCACTAAAGATGTTTAAAAAAAGAGAAGTCATTAAGGCAAATCTGCAATCAAATGCCTTTTTGGTGCTTCTGAACCCATTAATTCATTCAATAAAAGTTCACTAATGTGAAAAAAAAAGAAGAAAACAAAATAAAATATAATAAAAAGTCCTTTTTAAAAAAAGATGAAAATAAAATAAAATAAAAACAGTTCTTTAAAAAAAAAGAAAACAAAATAATATAAAAACAGTCCTTTAAAAAAATAAGTAAAATAAAAACAGCCCTTTTAAAAATAAAATAAAATAAAAGTAGTCCTTTTTTAAAAAAAAGAAGAAAAATAAAATAAAAACAGCCCTTTAAAAAAAAAAGAAGAAAAAAAACAAAATAAGATATATTACGGGGGAGCTTGGTCAGATAGAGCTTTGCGCTTCTGACTGTAGTGAAAAGGCTCTGAAGGGTTGTAAGCAAGGAGACTGTGTTCATGTAAGTATTAATATGTGTTCAAATCACTCTGCTGCTGTCTGGAGATTGTCAAGAAGCAGAAGTGGAAACGATGATGGGGATATCAAGCAAAATGAATGAGGGCTTGGGCTAAACTGTACAATAGTCAACAGAGAGAGATCACTAGGTAAAGGCTGAGCTTCGGACAAGGCATGGAGGCTGATGTACTGGCTAGTAGAATAAATATGAGGAGGATGAGAAGAAGTGGAGGAGCAAGGATAACCCTCAGAGCAGCTGTCTTGAGCAGTAGGACGGAAGACAAAGTTTGCCAAGATGGGGAAGACTGCAGGAGGAGTGTCTTCAAGAAGAAAGCATGAGTTTTGTTTTGTCCCTATTTTGTGTGCAGGGCATATTTGACATCTATGAGGACTTTTACATAAAAGCCTATAATTCTGGATGTTTAGGAGTCTCTATGAAGCACAGATTGCCACTGGCTGCTAGTAACAAAGATAAAAATAACAACTTAAAAGGAAGGCTTATTGTTTTCACACATTAATAAATACCCATGGGTAGAAAGTCTTGAGCTGGTTTGGGGGTTCTGGGTCCTCAAGGATCCAAGGTCCTTCTTTGTTCTCTATAAATCTTACTAAGTAATTTCAACCATTAAGCTGGCTTCATGTTCAAATATGATTTTTGGAGATCCAGCCATCTTGCTTATGTTCCAGATAGGAACTATCCTGGGATGAAGGGCACAAAGGAATAAAAGGGAATTTCCTATAATGCCATTTGCAGCAACATGGATGGACCTAGAGATTATCATATTAAGTGACGTAAGTCAGACAGAGAAGACAAATATCATGTATCGCTTATATGTGGAATCTAAAAAAAAGATACAAATGAACTTATTTACAAAACAGAAATAGACTCACAGACTTAAAACAAACTTATGGTTCCCAAAGGGAAAAGGTGGCGTGGGAGAGATAAATTAGGAGGTTGGGATTAACATATAGACACTAATATATATAAATAGGTAATCAACAAGGACTTACTGTATAGCACAGGGAAGTTTACTCAATACTCTGTAATAACTTATAAGGGAAAAGAATCTGAAAAAGAATGGACATATGTATATGTATAACTGAATCACTTTGCTGTACACCTGAAACTAACATGACATTGTACAGCAACTATACTCCAATATAAAATAAAAAAATTTTTAAAAAGGGAATTTCCTGGAAGCTCAAACAGATAATTTCCACTTTTCTTTTTCTTATAGGCCATGCCCATCTGCAAGGGAGACTCAGAAACAGTTTAAAATTTGTGTGTATTGACTTTTGGAATAAAATAAGGATTCTATTGTAAGTGAAAGGGGTGGGTGAGTACTGAGGGGATAACCAACCATTTCTACCACACAGACGTTGGCAAGTAGATGATGTCTAAAGACACGGGAGTAGATAAAATTACATTAAGAGAGTTAGTATGCAAAGAGGGTTGGAGGATCTAGGCTGAGCCTTGTGCTTATCACCGTGGAGATGCTGAAAGGAGGGGGCAACCCTGACAGTGGAATGCAAGTTGAATATGACAGGATCCCCACCACAAGGAGCTTACCATCTGAATGTGGAGAAATCAACGATCTACATACATTGACAGTTGACACCATGACAAGAAAAATATACTTAAGGGAGGGTATAGGATTCAGAGAAATTCCACCTCAGCTTCATGTAGACTTCCTGTGCCCGAATTAGAAAGATACAGCCATGGAAAATAGAAATTAATGATACTTTCTAAGGTCCTGCTTTATTACCATTTAAGGTTTGTAAGTATAAGGAAAAGAAAGGAGACATTTGATAAATATCTATGATGCCTCCCCAAATTTTATGTATATAAGTTTATGTAATATTTGTAACAAAGACACTATCTCCATTTGTCCACATATAGAAAGTAAAGCTTTAGAAAGAGAAATCACATCCTCAAGGTCACACAACAAATAAGTATTAGATCTGAGATCTAATCCAGGTATGCCTTGCCCCAAAGTTGTCATTCTTTCAGGTCTCATTTTCATTGTAAGACAGGTTACTCAACCTTAGCGCTGACATTTGAGTGCGTACTGGATGGTTCTTTGTTGTGCAATGTAGGATGTTGTGAATCATCTTTGTCCTCTTCCTTCCACATGCCAGGAGCACTCTCTCCGAACAAAACGTCTCCTGACTTTGCCAAATGTCCCCCAAGGGGCAAAACTGCTTCTTGTTGAGAGCTGAGAACACTTTAGTTCTAGAGTGGACTTCAATCAGTCTCTCTCCTTCTCTTTCCCTTCCTCTCTCTTTCTGCATACACACACACACACACACACACACACACACACACACAATTTTTCAGTCTGATAGTTCCCCAGACATTCATTATCTTCCCCCCAAATATTCTCCTCTTCTATAATATACTTTGCACAATACCTATACCCATCCATCACCCCAAACGGAACATTGGGAGTCCTCCTAGACCCCTCCTTCTACTCTTCTCTCCACAATACATCAGTCTTCTGCTTCCGAAACAGCTCTTCTTCCCTGAATTCCTATTATTACCACCCTAATCCGGGCCTCATTCGTACTATCCCTGCACCCTGGTGGCAGTTCGGTCCCTAATAGGTTTCCCTGCTCCATTCTCTCTTCCCTTCTATCCATACCAAGCTTTCTCAAATGCAAATATAATACCTGGAACCTGGTCCTTGTAGTCAGACCTTCTAGCATAACAGAGGCTCTCCCAATCCAATCCCAGGTTGTATTTCCAGCCCTAACACTTACAATTTCCATGCCTGGGCCTCAATAGACTCTGGCCATTCCCTGATCAAACTTGCCTTTTCAGCAACATTAGAATTTTATTCAGGGTGATATTTCTGCCTTTAATACCATTTTGTTTCAATTCGGCATGTCAAAATTCTAAGAAATCTTCAAGGGTCAGCTTAAATGATATATTTCTTTGAAAATTGTGTCAATACCTTCTTCATGCCTTCTGCTTCCCTGAAGAATCAGTCTGTTCCCATTTCACTTGTACATCCGTTTATGATCATATTTGTCATGTTAAGTGCTCAATAAATATTTAATGAGTTGAATAGTTTGATAATCATGATTTAAATGACATAACTCATAGATGTGCACTGATTGCTTAAATATGGCATTTGTGTGGCAAAGTAAAACTGAGAGCTGACCAATAATGTTTAACTGCTAGAAGAAAATGTAGGAATTGGTAGATGAGAATAGTGTTGATAGGGATATCTTTGAACAATCTGATGCTATGGTAAGAGCGTGTGTCCCAGCATCAAACAGATTTGGGTTTCATTTGCAACTCTCAGTGTTTTATGTGATGTTGAGTAAGTCCTGTCATCTCTAATATGCAAAATAGGAAATATAATGCCCACCTACAAATGTCAAATTTGTGTGTGTGTATATAAACACATAAATCATGATACTTACCATCTTGTTGACCATGAGAAGCTACTGATTTGCTTTTAAGCATTGGGATGTGAGTATGGAATGATGTAGTAGAATGGGTTAGGAGTAGAAACAGACTATAGTGAATATCAGCCAGGAGTGAGCTGATGTAGGGTAAAGAAGGAAGGGATGTTCTCTTGGGGGACAGATGATAGGTTTCGCCTTGAACATACTGGAAAAGACATGACCAGAGCATATCCACATGGAGATGTCCAGATCTCAAACTGTATTCAAGCTTTGATGGAATAAAGTTAACAATGACAGTAAACTGAGAACCTGACTCACCCAGAGCTCAGTGTCTGAACCACAGCCTCGTCTGATTCATATCCCTTCACTTGCACTGGATGAGTAAAGCTATTCAGGTGCCGAACTCACAGGGGATAAAATTCACCACTCTCATACTGCCCTCAAGTCCCTGGAAGTACGCCCCCAAGTTCACCACATAGACACTGTGTTTTTAATTCTGAAATCACACTTGGAGACAGGCTGTCCTTCAATTTAATTTGATTCAATCAATATTTACCAAAGGTCAGCCAGGTTAACGCAGTTAATATAGTAGATTCCACAAAGAAGAATACTGAAAATGAAAGGTTGAGCTTCCTGGCTTTTAATAGTTTACAATATAATTGGAGCCAAAAAATAGAGACAACAGAGAAAATAATATCTTTTAGTAGAATGCATTGTCTATCTATGAAACATATTTAAAAGAACACTATGCTTTCTTTTATGGATTTAAAAGGTCCTCGAAAATTTCTATAAAGTAGATCAGATTTTACTAGGGGTTTCCATGATAAAATGACAGACATGTACCATTCAGGGAGAGGTTCTCACTGGACTGAGTTAAAAACCTTCAGGAAGATGGAAATTGGGAGGTGCTGATTACTTTGTCATTCTGGAGGTAGCTGTCTCTTCTCTAGCAGTTCATCCCTACGCCGCCTCCAGGGAACCTCCCAGGCTCTGATGGATTTCACCGTATGCAGTGCTCCTCTGTGGGCTGCAGAAGTTTGAGATGTAGTCACTGAGAGTCAGGCATGAGCAGGTTATTAATCGGATGTACTCACAGCCCAAAAGAGGAGAACACGTGCCACTCAGGGCACACCACGTGCCACGAAGATTACATCTGAGGACAGAACTAACATCCCGGGGCTGCAGGAGACAGGCTTTGTAGTATCAGGGGGCGAGGTGTCCCCTTCTTCCCATGGGAGGATGTGACTGGCTTGTTTGAATAATTCCAATGGCTGGCAGGAAACCGAAACCTACTTCTCAGGTGTAAGCAGGAGCTGTGCCTGGTGCTTTTGATACAGAGAGCTGTTTGGCTATGAGACTTCACCCACGGGAGCAGAGTGGGGAGTGGAATTTGCAATTAGGTCATGGAAGCTCTCCCGGTTTCACCAGATGTCAAGACATTACATAATATTGAGACGTGATTTTAGATCTTACACAACAGCAATGGAGATTTTGGATATCCTTGTCCTCTCTGCTGTTGACATTTTTCTCCCATTGACAAATGGCAGCTGCTTTTTCAAAACATGCAAAGCCAGGAACGTCCACTTTAGTAGCTTTTATTAAAGGCTTTTAAGGATCAGCCACCTTATCTTTTACAAAATCCACAAGCCTAGACCTATGGTCTCCTGTCCGGTTCTATGTAAGTACTTGCTGATAGAACTTCATGTGGATTGGCGATCCCATCTACTTCCTTTAGAAAGCTCTCAGTCCTCCAAAACAGCGGCATTGATACTGACATCATTAACAATCGCTATTGTCTCTCTAATCCTATCAGGAAAGGGGAATATCATACTAATTTATCAGGTGATGAAATGGAATCCCAAAGAGGTTAATTAACTTGCCCAAGGCCATATTGCTGGTGAGAGTCGGATCCAGGACATTTCACATTATACTTGTAGTTGCTAATAGAGACCGAAGTGTATTAATTGCTTCCGTCCTGTCTCCCTCACTTGTAGCGTGTTTCCTGGTGACAGAGACCATTTCATAATCCTCTCTGCATCTATTGCAGTAGCTTCACGGTCAGGGCAAAAATAAATGTCTGATGAAAAGACATTGTATTTTGTTGTAGTAAGAATGGAAAGGGGAGGTTTTTAAGGAGGAGTGAAGAAAGGCTGACTTTCTTAATTATAGGATGGTGAAGCTATAGGCGACTCTGAGGATCCCAGTGGGTCCCTTTGGGCAGGTTAGTTGTCTTATCTATCCCATCCTTCTTATATATAAGTTGGAGTAGTGGTGCTGTTGAGTGATTCAGTCTCCCTCTAACCCATCAGTCTTAACCAACTGTGGGCTGACTCAGGAGTCAGATCCAAAGAGAAATCAAGTCAATTAGGTCTGTGTTGGAGTCTGAAATGAAATCTCCTATGACCTCCATCCAACCTAGACTTTGGAACACATTTGTGGAGAGACTTGGGTCCATCTTCAGAAACTTAGCCACTGCAGGGCAGACTGCTACCTGCTTCACAGCTTGGCCACCAGAAGAATAGAGAGAAATAGAAGTGGAATTCAAGGCTGTACTTTCTTTCCAATTCAGGGGGACTGTGGAGCAGGAACCACCCCTAGTGCCTGATGCAAATTATCCCACTACATCCTCACAATGGCTCTCTGAGGAAAGGACTGTCCTTCTCTTCAGTTTATAGTTCGCTGGCCAGTCACACATGAATTTCGCAGATAAACTAGGGGAGGACTGGAGCCCTTGCCTTACTGCAGTACCTTTAATAAAGAGCCTGCTGAGAACTAAATAGATATTCACTGGGCATCGGCTGATGTGAGATGAAGAAAGCAACATTTAGCTGATAAAGCCCCTCTTCAGACTACAGAATCTGATATCAAGGCTGAGGATCCTCTCCCACCTTTCCTTACGTCTGCTTCCCAAGGCCAAGAGCACGTGGAGATGCCAAACGCTGGGTTGTCAAGGGATCATCCACTAGAAGACATTTGTCATACACGTCTCTCATCTGACAATTTAATTGGGGCAAATTTTGAAAATTTCCGAAAGATTATTGAAGAGGTTTTAAATGTCTCATAGAAGAGCCTATAATAGCTCTCCCAAATGGCAGGGAAATGAGCAAGCAAGGTGGTCTTTCCACAGGTGACATATTCGGAACTTCTTCCTCCCCACCCTCACCCTTTACTTTTTAACGTAAATGACAGATTTCAGCTTCAAAATGAGACATTAAAACACAGCTTGCTCTAGAGATGGTAAGTCCCAAATTCTCTCACTGGCAGAAACTTTCCATCCTAGTTCATAATCGCTTCCACAGTTTCATGTTTGAGGCTCACAGTTTATTCCATTGTTGAAAGTTACATTATGCCCACAGTAACAGTCTTTGCTTTGCTGTGTCAAGGAAGAAAAGTGACAAATGGAATTTCCCTTTTAGACCAGAGAGCAGAGGAAAGACCTATGAGCTGGAGTTAGGAAATATCTTTCTGTGTCTGGCACTTCCCTGAGGAAAAGACGAATTAATTCCCCCTTTACCCATCCCCCAGGGAAAAAAAAAGCAAGACAGCTGTTTTAGGCTCTCCTCCAATTAAGAAAGTTACCTCTCCTGGAGGATAAATCATTCTCTGATTCTTTCGATTAGGATGAGATGGAAAATTCAGAACTTGCAGGGACAGGAACTGATCAAAGAGCTTCATTCTCTGGAAAACGTCATGTCAGAGAGGATACCAACCTACTCCCCTTTCTCACCTTGCCAACATGCAGCCTGGGTGGCAGGCAGCTCTATGCCAAAGCTTGGACTCTTCGTCATACATACATCCCTGAGTTCCAGACACGGTCTGCTTCCTCAGAGACTGGGGGTGAAGGAGAGCGAGCGGTACCCAAGTTTAATGTCAAAATTTCACAAGTTCCAACAGGTGCAAGCAGAGGGTGATTCTGACTCCTTGAATTCTTTCATGGGACAGAAATCATGACCTGTGCTGATTTCCACTTGGAGCTCTCCTGTGTCATGCTTGTGATCTATCTTTCTCTAATCTATCCGTGGGACATACATGTCCACAAATGCAAACAGGTGGAATTTCATCATTAAAAAAATAAATAGTGCATAGTTGTTAGGAGGAGGGGATAAAAGCTTCAGCAGGACATTTAGAGATGGTGTGCATTCTGTCTTTACACAAGGGACATGGGGGCTGTGCCCACATGACTGAGGCACGATGAGTCCAGGATTAAGTCCCATCTATTCTTATGAAAAGTGGAAAATGTCACTCTTTGGTTAAACCAGGTTGCATTGGGGGATTTTCCAAGGCTGCTCAAAATAGTAAGGGATTGTTTTTAAAATAGATATTGCTGTATAATGGCTTGTTTACCTCTCTTGCTGAATTGTTTACCTCTCTTCTGAGAGATGGACGTATTATCTACACGTTTCAGTAGATTCTTATTTCTAAAACAATGACTGGCCTCATCTGTTCCACAGCTCGCTGGGGGCCAGCACAAGGACCAAGGGAAATTCAATTCCTCCAATGAATCAGCAGTCTCTGCCTGTTGTTATCATCATTTATCAGTTTCTATCTTGAAATATACTCGGAACCTCCGAGGACACCTATACATTAAAAAGCTATTTTTAAAAAGTCCTCAGTTCTTGTTTCCATTTTAAGCTCGAAATTGGGGTGTTTTGTCCAACCAGGAGGTGGGCAGGGTCAGAAAGCAAAACTGGTAGTGTTGGTGGCGATTATGAAGAAATCCAATGTGTTGGTGGAGGATGGAAAATTGTCGTCAAATGCAGCTCATGGTCATTTTGAGCACGAGGTTCTTAATTCTCATGTTTGCAGCACAGAACTTAAAGCTCTGTGAGTCGGTAGGCTCTAGAGGACAGCTGGAAAGAGAAAAGCTAGGTGAGTACCAGGCCCCTTGACCCTCGGCACGGTCTCTGTCCAGTATAGACCAGAGACACAAGAGAGAAGCATTGGTTCCTTGAGGAGTTTACCCTCAAGATTCTCAGTTGCAAGGACTGAATTCTTTCCTGGAAATCTACATTCTAGGTAGTAAAGCTGGGACTGCAGAAGGAAGTGTAACTCAGTGTATTGAAAAGTTAGCATGGCCACGAGCCATCTAGGAATTTTCCACTTTCCATTACTGTGGAGTCACTGAGTCGTTGAATGAGCAGCCTCACTCTTTTTCTCCAGGAAGATGCACCTGGATTCTGAAGTGCTCCGTACTAATTTGTCAAGTGGACGTCATGCTCTCCATTTCATTGGTGAAGAAACGGGAGGCCCAGAAATTAGAGCATCTTGATCATAATCATGCAGCTGGTTATGGAGAGAGCCAGGACAGGAGTCTTTTAATTAATTTATTTATTTATGGCTGTGTTGGGCCTTCGTTTCTGTGCGAGGGCTTTCTCTAGTTGAGGCGAGCGGGGGCCACTCCTCATGGCGGTGCGCGGGTCTCTCACTGTCGCGGCCTCTCTTGTTGCGGAGCACAGGCTCCAGACGCACAGGCTCAGTAGTTGCGGCTCACGGGCCCAGTTGCTCCGCGGCATGTGGGATCTTCCCAGACCAGGGCTCGAACCCGTGTCCCCTGCATTGGCAGGCAGATTTTCAACCACTGCGCCACCAGGGAAGCCCGATAAGAGTCTTTTGATGCCTGCGTACAAAGCCTGTTGCTCTTTACACTACATCACACACCATTCTGGTCCTTTTATTTTTTAATTTTTAAAAATTTTTTGGTTAATTTTTTTTGGAGTATAGCTGCTTTACAACGTTGTGTTAGTTTCTGCTGTACAGCAAAATGAGTTGGCTATACGATGGAGAACAGTATGGAGGTTCCTCAAAAAACTAAACATAGAACTACCATATGACCCAGCAATCCCACTCCTGGGCATCTACCCAGAGAAAAGCAAAATTCAAAAAGATACAGGGTGAGAGAGTGTCATGGACATATATACACTGCCAAATGTAAAATAGATAGCTAGTGGGAAGCAGCCGCATAGCACAGGGAGATCAGCTCGGTGCTTTGTGACCACCTAGAGGGGTGGGATAGGGAGGGTGGGAGGGAGGGAGATGCAAGAGGGAAGAGATATGGGAACATATGTATATGTATAACTGATTCACTTTGTTATAAAGCAGAAGCTAACACACCATTGTAAAGCAATTATACTTCAATAAAGATGTTTAAAAAATAATAATAATAAATAAATAAATAAATTAAAAAAAAAAAAAAAAAGATATATACACCCCAATGTTCATTGTAGCACTATTTACAATAGCCAGGACATGGAAGCAACCATTCAGGTCCTTTTAAATTTATTCTGATCCACTTTTTTCTTTTAACATGGATTAAACAGTTGGACCAGCTGTATGGATATGAGTGGGGACGATGAATACATGACTATGGAGACAGACACAGGCAGGTGGAAGAAGCGAGAGTCTCAGGGGTGTGGACTCTAGTTACTACCCTACTCAGGGTAAGGACGCTTGTGCTCCAGTAGCGAGAGAGATTCTTTCAGAGTTACATAGGTGGCACTCTGGGCCTTTCTTCACAGGGACACAATGGCTTTGAACTGTCAATAGTGTGGCTTTTCTTAATGTGAGATGATATTGTGCCTGTTACAAGCGGAAAATAAGAGCAATAATGTACAAATGACTATGTTTCTCCTAGAGGCTGTGTTTCAGTGTGGGTTTTAGTGCGTTGGGAGCTTAGAGACCAACTTTTTGGGTGACACTGATGAAAGTCACTTAGCCACTCGTGCCTCGGATGGTGGTTCTTTTAAGATGGACACACTGCAAGTGGTGACCAACATGGCAGGCTGGCTTCTGTAATTTTATATACGTATAGGTGTATTTGCAGCAGGGTTTTTAGAGTAGAAGCTAATTGCTTTGCTAGCCCCTCTCTGGAAAGATGCATAAGAAACTAGCCAATCGATTGTCTCAAAAAAAAAGACACATATATCAGGTGGGAGAGATTTACTTTTCACTGTATCTTTCTTATTACTATTGGATTCAGTTTCCTGGTATATGTACCATTATCTATTGTAAATGAATAATATATACAAATACTAAATTCATATAAGTTGTTTTGAGAGAAATCGGCAAACGTACATGAAAGTGACTACTAAGTTCTTGACGTGTAGTAAGTGCTCAAAGTTGGTTAGTAACCACTCTCTAAGGTGGCCCTGGGAATTCCATGTGTAAAGTCTGCCTACACACTTAGAGATCTAGACTTTCTCGAGGAGCCTCACTTGCTGGGTTTTTGCTCATATAGCATTTTTGCAGACGACTCTGGCCATGTTGATGCAATTCTCTGGTTTGCCAACCACACGTTGCTATATCTCCCTGCACTCTAGTGGGCTGGGGTAGACTCCCTGGGTGTATGTTACCTCTTGCCATAGTAATGCTGTGTAACAAAGAACTTCAGATCCTCAGGGCATCCAGTGGCAGGCATTTTTTGCTCAAGTGTCTGGAGTCAGCTGGTCTTGCCTAGGTGACTCTGTTGATTTTGACAGTGCTTACTTACCTGGGCAGGGCTGGCTGGCTATCCTCTGATCTCAGCTGCCCTTCTCTGAGGCAACTGGCCTGACTCGATCTGCCCCTTTTCTCACTCATCCTCCATCAGACTACTCCAGCATATCCTCATGGCAATGACAATGACCCCAAACGGCCACACCCAGTTGTCAAGCACCCTTCTGGACTTTACTTGTATCACATCTACAAAAATCCCTTTGACCAAAGTTAATCACATGGTCAAACCCAGGGGTCAGGAAATACACTCTGCAAATATTTGCCCAGCTCTGATATCTGAAAGGATTGCCCAGCCTCTGCAGGGAATACTCATGTGAGACTTTTATTTAAAGGCAAATGATATGGTGCAGTGAGATAAAGAGAATGCAGGGAAGCTTCGGGAATCAGAGTCATCCCCTGCACATTCCATGGGCCTGGGGAGGGACCTCTGTTCTGCAAACCCCCAGTTATGCCAATGCCGCTGGTACAAGGAGCTCTGAGCTGCAGGTTAATTGATGGATTGCTGGAATGGGAATGTCAGTTCCAAAGGTACCTGAGACACGTGATGAGGACCCACATCAGGGCAGTGTGAGAAAATTGTAAAAATCACGAGTGCCTGATTACTGAAAGGATGGCAGTGTTTCTTCACTATTTGGGATCACAGCCTTCTTTAAAAAATTATGAAAGCTTTGAACTTCTTTCCTCAGCAAAAATGTGTATCTTTACACAAACACATAATGTTGAATACAATTTTTTAAAATTTCTGATGTCTTGATGCCAATCTAGAGATTCCCTGTGGGATCCATGCATCTCAAATTAAGGATTGCTGATGGGGAGTGTAGTTCAGAAAACTGGGAGATGGAGGCGTCATTGACTGGCATAGGAAGTCAGTTTCAGGCAGTTCCCTTTAGATTATAATCAAGACACATGCCTTTCCCCCCTTCTTCTTCAGATGCTGCAAACCTTACTGGAAGATACTGGAAAAATCATTTATAATATCGGAGGGTTCAAACCATAGGGTTATTTATGTTTTTCTCACCAAGCATGAGAGCATGAGAATCTCTTTTATTCCTGCACAAATTTGCCTTTGCTGTTCTTTCCTTCTATATCTCTTACAGGAGAAAGAATGGGTTTTGTTTTCACTTTCCATCTGATTTGTAAGGGAAGAAAAATCCTTTTTCACCTCACAGTGTGAGCTCCAAATTGGTTATGAATATCAGCCTGACCCTAGAGCCTCTGTGCTGACGTACGCAAGTCCCGTTGTACCAGGCTTACACCTTTCCTGCAGCATCTCACTAAAACCACTCAATTTTCCCTTTGTTCATCCCACGCACTGTCATAGGGTGCATTCCACCCTTGAGATCTGCAAGGGTCCACAGAAATAAGAACAAAAACTTCGTCGTCTGGCTAAGGCACAGAGGGTTTCTGTTGTTACTTGTCATGGCCAATACGACAGTACCTGTTCTCAGTAGAGAAACTTGGCCAGCAAACCTAGTGTTAAGCCTCAGGAAATTAAACTGCTTATAAAATGGACTTTGCTTTGTAATGTCTGAGGATGAAGCCACTGGTTTTATTTGCCTTATAATATCTAATTGTCCTTGATGACAATACTTTACCCTAACACCGCCTTTCAACTAGCCTGATGTAGATATTGGCTTCTTAGCCACTAAAGCAGTCAGCGCCCCAATAATGTTCCTGATAATTGTCCAGAGGTCCCGGTTCCTACTTCTCTTCTAAGTGCTTTTCTGGGTCCTGATCTTTGGCTTTTTGTCCCATTCATAACCCTCCTCCTGCTCTTAGGTTTCACTGTTAACATGCCTTATATCGTCCCCTGCTTGAACCTTGGTTTCCTCCTTGAGTTGTTGGGTAAATGGATTCAGACCCGTCTCAGATGAACATAATATATGGGAAGAGGACCCCAGGTCATGCTGAATTTTGTTCTCCTTCCAAAGGGAACGGGCATTTGATCCAAATAGATGTGGATTGAATCTCAGTTTAGCTATCGGTTTACCATTTGTCTTTAGACAAGTCAGGTACCTCTCTAAACTCAGTTTTCTTATCTGTTAATGTCACTTACTCTCTGACCTTGATCAAATTATGCAACTTCTGTGAGCATCGGTTTCTTCATGTGTAAAATGGGGATCTCAACAGCGCCAGTTGCGCCCATTTTGTAGAATTGATGTGAAGATTAAATAAATTCACACATGCAAAGCACTTAGCATTCTTCCCAGGACAATAAATGCTCAAGTTAGCTACACTTATTATTAAGCACACACTTGAGGCTCTTTCACTTATTCCTCAGAGCCAACTGAAGGTCAGGTGACAATTAGCATTTAAACGATATTTTAAGAAATGGCTCAGAAATTTGGAAAAAGGGGGAAGTGAATGTAGAGCATTCAAAGACCTAGAAAATTTAGCCAAGTGAGGGCAATTTCATCTGTGATCAAGTTGCCAGTTGGGGGCTTTGTGAGGGTCTGGGAAGCAAGGGTTCCGGGAATATCCCTCCCTGCTATTCTCTTTGAAGTGTCACTGAAGTATGTTCTTATGGTTTGTCTCCTGACCTCCTGACTTCAAGTTGCTCCACTTAAACCGACCCTTTCAAAAGAAGGTGGGGACATTGTTTCAGAGCACTTGCTTTGGTGGCACTTGGATTCCAGAGAGCAAAGGCAGGAATTGGCAGCCAGAGTGTTGGAAAGAGCTTGCAGGAGAGTACCCATCAGCTGCAAAGGAGATCCTTACCCTCAGAGCAAGAGAAACACAGTGGTGGCAGCAGCAGCCCTGAAGGAAGCCTTAGAAGAGGTTGGGGCTCTTGTCCGGGCTCTGCCGTTTTTTTGTCTATGTGACCTTGGGGTGAAAAAATACCATTTCACAGCTTTAAACTTCAGTTTTACTGCGGTAAGCCACGTTGCTTCTAGGCTCCCTTGGGTTTCACAGTTCCTCCTGAGACATGTGCTAGAGTGAGAAGAACATCAACTTTAGAATCTGGGGTCATGAATCTGAGTTCACATTTCATCAACACCATTATTAACTTTGAGATTTTCAGTAAGTTCCTTGATAGCAATACACGTGTCTTCTCATTGGTAAAATGGGGATAATTGGTATTTCACAGTTATTCTGATGATTAAATGAGTTAAAATGGGGAGATCACATAACTCTGTGATCCACAGGAAGTGCAAGATTAGTTGCCTTCCTGCGTGTTGCTTATAGCTAGAGGTGATGGATTAAGCAGCATTATGAACATTTAATTACATGTCTTCTTATTTATACATGGCCTAACCACAGGTATACATAGAAAAGGAGGTTATTAACAAGCTGTATATTAATGTAAGTACCAGCAAGTCCAGTTCCTCTAGTACCAAATATTTCCACCAACTCCCTATACAAACGATTGAAATTCCACCATTAGGGATGGGGCTCTCAGCATTGCAAGAATCCTCTTAAATGCAAATATTCTAGAGTGGGAAATATATTAAGCTGGTCTGCCATTCACCACCTTTGGAGATGATTTTGTAAAGAAAGCAGAAATGGCAAACGTGGCTGCCCTTCCCAGGTGCTGATCTGGATGTTGAGTGAAAACAGCCTTTGACAGAAGAGCCTCAGTTAGGTTCCTGACTCGGGAGCTGGTGAGGTGGGCGACTGGGTATTCTGTAAATCCTAGAGTTAGATTATAAGACACCAAAAGACCTCTTCAATTCGGATTTTCTATGCCATGGTGGACGCTGGATCTCTGGAAACTGTAGGTCAGCGATAAGAGACAAAGGAGAAGGAATTCCGTAGAAGGGGAGGGATTCAATCAGGGTATAAGAAAGAGCATGGCCACAAATTGCATCAGGGAAGAGCTCAGAGGCAGTTAAGACATGCAAATTTACTCTCTTACATAAGAGAGAAATTCAAAGTGTCCTTGTGGAATAAAGCAAAGAGCTTTATCACAGAAGAGAAGAACAGAGAGTGAAAGCACAGGCACTCTGGGGACACTGTTTGTTTTCTCTCTTTGAAATACCCTGACTCACGGGAAATGAACTCCAGGCCCGTCCATTTGCCGGGCACAGGTTGAGAAGGTCATCGGGAACACTACTTGTGCATGACTGTGGATCCTCTGAGATCCTTGGGAGTTTATCTATGCACAGGGCAGGCTGACTCTGAGATGCCTAACAGCATTGGTCCACCGGCCCCAGAACTTTAGTTACCTAGGATTTCACCTGCATTTCTGCATCGGTATTTCTCAATAGCAATGGGATCCACCAGCAAGAATCACAAAACATACCCTCAGGAACATCAGTCTTCATGCAGTGTGAGAAGGGAACAGAAGGAGGGGAGGAAGTGTCCCATCCCCTGACCATACAAATGACCCCCTTTCCCCTGACTTTGGTCTTAGGTCCTTCATTCTTCCTGGGCAGCAAGAAGGCTCTGTTTGAGTTTGGTTCAGACGTGACACCGTGGCTGTCCAAGCACTGGTGTATTTGCAGAAGGGAGAGAAAGGCACAAATTCCAAATATATGTGCTATGGCTGGGCCCATTCCACGTAAAAGATAAGGGAAACTTCTAAGATGTTTCCATAAGCAAATTAATTATATCCAGAATGATCTTGGATTACCTAGACCTCTAATCGCTATAGCTAATAATGACAGCTGAACCAAAGGAACAATAGTAAAGACAAAAATATGGACACTACACATTTCAGCTCCCTCCTGAGAATTGGGAATACCCGTCTCCAAATCCTTTCCCCTCTGTCGCCATGAACACTTGTAAAAGAACCTTAATCCTGTGGTTCCTCAGGTAACCCATTTAGAAAATGGAAATGATACCTGACTCAGAAGGATAAATTTGACAATCAATAAATTAAAAATAATCAATCAATAATAGCATTTGCTTGGGTTTCTCTTTGCTCCTTCTCTTTCTGGTACATAATCATAGAGATGATTGTAAAGATATTTGTTGCTTACTTTACTAATTAAAGTTACTAATTACCAGGGTTGACTATTTACTCATTCAAAAAAGCTGGAAAATACTTTGTTCAAGCCTTACCTGAGTCGAGGCTCCTGGAAGCCATTTATCTCGGGGGTGGGGTGAGAATAAGGAAAATGACACAGCCTTGGGGCCAGTTATTGAGTTAGACAGACAGCAGGCTCTGGAATCAGAGCTAAGATATCCTGAGTATCATCCCTGGAAAGCCACTCCACATCTCCACCATAAAGCCTCAAACTGAGCTGGCTGCCTCACACCAATGATGGAAACAATGACAATACCAGATTATAAGGGATGAGAAACATAGAAGGATGAGTGGAGGAAAAGAAGGAGACAAGAAAACAAAACCAAAAAACAGACAAACCAACAAACAAAAACAAACAACAAAAAAACTTCCATTCACAGCAAGTTTCCAAAACAAGCTTCCAAAACACAAGAAAATCCAGGATTAAATCAGGCTGACATAATCAACAATCAGATTACAACTGTATTCTAGTCTGACAAAGTGTGTTTAAGATGTTATTTAAGAGATAAATAAGGCATGGTTTCATTAAAAAGAAGAAAAGAAACAAAATCGGGCAAAAAATGAAATATGAGAGCATAGATATAAAGCACATAATTCCAAAAATAAAAAAGGAAGATAAAATAGGCAATAAACAGATAAACTGTAGACTTCCGAGACAAAGTTGAAAAGTAATGAATTGATAGATGGTGCTGATAAAATCATTTAGGACCCAGCAGAGAGAGATAAGATAGAAATTTGAAATAATAGTTAAATGCATGGAAAAATAGTTTTAGAGGCTGAAATAAGCATAAAATATTTTCAGAGGAGAATGTTAGAGAAGAAATAGTTGATGAGATAATAACTGAAAAGTTTCCAGAATCTAACACAGAAGGGAAGTTTTTGTACATGAGCAGTAGTGCCCACAGAAATTGACGAATGATCTGCAAAACAAATCCAGTAATGCATTAAACACACAGGTACACACAAGCATACACATCAAGACCAAAGAACATGATGCAGCAATGTGAGCATGGTTTAACGTTATAAACATGCACTAATATAATTCACCATATAAAATTGAAAATTATATATTTATCTCAACAGCTGTAGAGAAATAATGTGAGAAAATTCAGTTCCCATCCATGACTTAGATAATAAATGTTTAAATAATAAATTCTTAATAATGAATTATTAAATAATACATTATTTGAAAATAAATTTAAAAGAATTTTATTTGTAGTTAAAAAAAAAAAGAATGCTCACACTCACCATTTTTACTCAATGCTGTCAAGGAGAAGACCAAGTTGATGAAATAAAAACATATATAAATTTTTAAGAAATTGAAAAGAAAAAGATAAATAAACTATCCTTACTTAATGATGATGCAATAATTCCTAGGAAAAACAAAATAATCTAGAAAGAATTAGAACTAATAACATAATTTGATAAGATTTCTGAATACACAATTTACATACCAAATATCTAATAGGCTAGTAAAAGCCAACTAGAAAATTCAGAGGAATGAACATGAAAAGACAAGAAAAGAAAGAAAGAAAAGCTCCTATTTATGATAGCAATAGTAATTATAAGTTACAATGAAATTAACCTAAAAAAAGATACAAAAAGCATCTATGGAAAAACATTCAAAATTGTTGGAAGGACGTACATTTCCAGGAATAGGGAGGCAATTAAGTCGTCACGGTAACCAGAGGTGCTACTAATTGAATGCCAGGAATAGGATGCCAAAAATCTTAAAATTTGCAGGAAGGTTTCAAACAAAAACTAGCATCTCACTCAAATTGCAATTGCCTGATTCCACTGAGAAACACTGATCTAAATAAGTGGAAAAATAATCCACATTGATGAATGAAGATCAAAAAGAAGACTCAATATCATAAAGATGTGAATTTTCACCCAGTTAATCTATAAATTCTCTCAGTTGAAAGAAGGGGGAAAGTCATTATGCCATGTTTTATCATGGAAGTGGATTTACTAAGATTTTTTTCTTATTTCATTACTATTTCCTTATTTCCTATTTCACAGTATTATTAAAAAAAAGGACTTGTTCTTCCATTTTACTTTTAATAACACAAAACAATAGAAGAGGGGTACATCTTTGTTCAAGATTTCTGAGATGGTGTCAGAACCAGGAGTCAACCATGCAGAAGCCCAACGTAATGTAAATGACTTGACACTATCAGTTGGATGTTGGTAGTTTACATAGTCAGACTGCTTTCTTACTACCTGTATGATCAGTTATTCTCATATTGAAGATTTTGATTGATTTGATTTAATTACAAAGATGCTATACAAATTAGCTGCTCAAACACTTATGTAGTAAGAAAATTGTGTATCTTATTCATTTAAGCATGTACGAAAATACTAACAAAAATGATACTGAAAAGTCTTAATTGATTTTATACAATTTAAATAGGAGGAAGAAACAGGCATTTTTTTTTTTAAAAAAGGATCAATTACATCCTAATACCCTAAAGCAGTTTTTTATGCATATGGGTGCAAAGAACATTGACTCTTACAGTCTCTAGACCAAATAAATGTTTTCAAAGCTATTTAATATATGGCAAGAAATCACTGGAAAAATATTTTTGTAATAAAAATGATTGCTTGCCAAACGTGGTATTCTTTTTGGTACTTCCCATTGTTTTCGTATATTCTGGTCTCATTCCTTTGCTCTCCCCAGCTGGGAAAATGAAGAAGTTGGGGTTTACAGAAAAAATGAGGTGTAGAGAATAATGTGAGAGAAGGGAAATTTACTGAGGGTATAAGATAAAGCACCATTCTCCACATATAGCATCTTATTTATTTTCTCAACTGCTGCAGGTAGGCATTATTATTCCATTTTGTGGTTGAGGAAACTCTGTCCAAGAGCACCCAGCTAATGAGAGGCTGAGTCACAATTCAAAACCAATATGGATGTTGAGAATTAAATCCACACGCATTCTTTCCCCCAGTCACCTAGTGGGACCCTTAAAAATAAAAAAAAATGGGAATAAAAGAGGGTGCCACGCCCAGCAATTCAGCTCCTTGGTCTATATCCAAATGAATAGAAACTAAGTACTCCAACAAATACCTGTACACAAATGTTTACAGCAGAATGATTAACAAAAGGTAGAAATACCCCAAATGTTCATCAATAAATGAATAGGTTAAAAACATCTTATATCCATACAATGGAATATTATTCAACCATTAAAAAGATTGATGTACGGATACTGCAACAATCTGAATGAACCTTGAAAATATTATGCTAAGTGAAAGAAGCCAAACAAAAGTTTACAAGTGATTTGAGTATATTTATGTGAAACATCCAGAATAGGTAAAGCCATAGAGACAGGGAGCAGATTAACAGTTGCCGAGGATTTGGGAGAGGAGAATGGTGAGTATCTAATGAGTAAGTGTTTTTTTGGGGGGAGGGATGATGAAAATGTTTTGGAACTTGAAAAAGGTTGAGGTTATACAATATTGTAAATTTACTAAATGTCACTGAATTGTGTACTTTAAAATGGTTAATTGTATGTCATGTGAATTTCATCTGAATTATATTTATTCATATAATTTTATTATATTCAGAGAGGGACCTGTGATAGAGACCAAATAAGTGGTGACATAGGCCAGTCAAGGAAGACTTCTCTGAGGAGGTGGCAGTTAAGCTGAGGTGGGAATGATCAGAAGGGTCAAATTACTTGAAGGCCTGGGGAAAGAACTCTCTAAGCAGAGGAAGTGGCCAGCGCTTGGTCATTAGGGAGGAATAGTGAAAAGCCCAGTGAGGGTGGAGCCAAGTCGGTGCAGGGGAAGGAAGGTGCGTGAGGAGGTCTGAGAAGGGAATCATTGCGAGTGTGTTAAAATCTACTGGGGATTTGCTTTAATCGCGTATAGTTAAGACATGCAGACATGGAAATGATGGTCATGAAAGAAGTTCATACTCACAGATTCTCAGAAACAGGGGGCACAGCACACCACGCAGGCCACATGGGGAAGTGCCAAGGTCGGCCAGGAGGGAAGAGCATGGCCCAGAGCCTTTATGGGGATTTAGTGGAAAGAAATGGGCAAAACAGAGTAGGTACTCTTAAGTTTAGTATTGTTTAGCTTGAATAATTTTGGTGGGCTCTGAGCTATAAGAGTGGTGCTAGTTGTCTGGTATCTGGCCCTAGGGTGATTTAGGGGAGGTGAAATATTGGATCAGTGTGGGACAGTTTGATAAGTAGGTGGTTAGGGGTGTGGTGTCTGAATTGGTTGTTTTTTATATCAACGGCATGCTCTCAGAGACATCTTTTGCTATCTCTAGAAATTTGCTAGCCCTATGAGGAGCAGTCTCTCCAGGATCATGGTGATAAATGTCAGTGCATCAATAATACAGAAAACAAGAAACTATAGTCAATACAGGAGTCCTTCTGGTCTCGGTACAAAGTTTGGCTTTTATTCTAGTTAAAATAGAATTTTAAGCAGACAAGTATTAAAACATAATCTAATTTACTGAATTTCATCTACTCCATGGTTACATTGCTTTATAATCTTCCATAATTTTATGTATTGTGAAGAAAGAGTAAAACTTTGCCAATTAAATTCTGTATGCCATTGATTGTAAGACACCTCTCATGTGAGAGATGTTACAACATGAAAAAAAAAGTGTTTCCTGGAATTTTGAATGCAATGTTTTTTTTAAAGTATATTCTGTACTTCTTTGGAGAAAAGGGTGGGAGAATTATGCAAAAATAAAATCAGGAAGAGTTAGCATATACTACTGTAGTGACCCAGGCAGACACACTAGTGTTGGTCTAGAACGTGGGTGGATTTTGACCCTTCTTGTGGAGAGGAGATGCCTTTGTCCATCTACACTCATAATGGTCTTCAAACTGAATGGTAGACAGATGGGTTAATAGCACAGCTGTGAATTTTACTATGAAATATTTCAGTTGAGCAGAGTAAACACAATAATAAAGTTGTCCTAGTAGACTCAGAGCAGCCTATGATGAACTTGAAACAAGCTAGGGCAAGACTCACCTGCAAGAAAACCATAAATGTTCTTCTCAATAGTCTAACAAACAGATGGTTCCCATTTGGGGCTTTCTCATTTCTCTATATGTCTCACATATTTGTCTTTCATTTTTACCTGGACCTAAATCAGGGCCCCTTTTTATCAGCCCCTACCCTACACACATTTCCCTAAAATATTTATAGATTTGTCTTTAAAATCAGTGATCCAGGTTTAAGATTACATGTAGTGACTATTTCAACTGTTCCATTGTACTTAAAATTAGCAACAACTCAGCCCTGACTATGGGAATTTTAGCCAATTTCACGGGCATGGAAATGAGCAAAGAACTAGGCAACTAGAACCCAGGACAGAAGTCTACACTCCTTCTAAATTAATGCATCTGGTTTTTGCTACCTGTTACTTGCCGAAAATATTGGGGTGATGTGTTATGAATAACACAATTAATATCTCAGGTTGTAATGAACTTAATTGTCAACGCACATTTCCAAAGACTAAAAGTCTCCCCACTGTTCTTATAAAGCTTATTTTTTAAAACAAGATTTTACCCCCAGAAAATGTGCTCAAGCTTCTTAATTGTGGCTAAGAACCTCTAACTCTTTATTCTAGTTTAAGAATAAAATCAAGTGAAGTAATGTGAAACTGATGTGTAAAATCTATGCATATCACATACAAAAGACGAGTTTAGAAGGTGACTGTGTTCTTTAGAGGTGTGCCTCAGAAGAGAATTAGTGATGATGGAGCACCACCTATTTGGAAATGATTTATGTGTGCTATATCATTTAATGTTGACAACAAAATTATAAAACAGTTATCACAATGCTGGTTTTACAACTGTGGAAACAGGCTCAGAGGCGTTAAGTGATCTTCCAAGTCTCACTGAGAGTAAGTAATAGCAGTGAGATTGAGACCTTGGTCTGAGCAAATCCCAGGTCGCTGAGTTCCTTCTAAGATACCTTACCATTCTCCTTATGGGATATATATTGTATATTCAGTTATGGATTGAATTGTGTCCACCCCCAAATTCATACGTGTAAGCTCTAACCTCCAATGTGATTGTATTTGGAGATAAGGTCTTCACGGAGGTAATTAAGGGTAAATGAATTCAGAAGAATGGGGGCCTATTCTAACAGGACTAGTGTCCTTGTAACACAACTGAGAAAAGTCCATGTGAGGACACAGCAAGAAGGTAGCCATCTGCAAATCAGGAAAGAGGCTTCACCAGAAACCAACTCTGCTGGCACCTTGATTGTAGACTTCCAGCCTCCAGAACTGTGAGAAAATAAGTGTCTGTTGTTTAAGCCACCCAATCTGGGGTATTTTGTTATGGAGGCTCTAGCAGACTAATACACACATGCAACCCTATTCCTACCTCAATATCAAAAGGCAAGAGTTGCTCAAATATTCCTTGAATTCCCCCCTTCAAAGACTAGGGGCTATGTAATTAGTATTTGTTAAATCAGTAGATGTATTATCACTTAAGCTAAATAAATATGATTTTTTTCAGTGATCTTCCATTCTGTGTCCAAAGCAAGAGGAATAATGAATTTACAGTGCCACAAGGCACTGTCCTTTTACATTTGTCATTTGATTCTGACATAGCTATAAAAATTAGCTAAAAGTTATCTCCATTTTGCAAGTTTGCTGGCTGAGGTTCACAAAAGTTAAATTACTTGCCCAGTGGTCCCTGACTCCAAGTCCAGACGTCATTCCACCCAACGGTTTCCTGTGCACAACCTCTCCTGGGACCTGGGATCACACTCATTGTTTCTCTTTCAGACCCATAATGAGGAGGAATAAAGGGGATCAATTTCCTAAATGGTTGGATGACTTCCTGCTACAATAGCTCTTAAATCTCTTGTTTGGATATGGGTATTTGATGGTGGCACCACTAATCTTTTTTCTACCGCTCCCTTTCCCACTTTTGTTCTCCAAAAATTAATGTTCTCCTCCTAGAAAAATTTCAGATAACATTAAATTCTTTTTTTTCCGACCAAGCTGCACGGCATGTGGGATCTTAGTTCCCCGACCAGGGATTGAAGTGCAGAGTCCTAACCACTGGACTGCCAGGGAATTCCCCAACATCAAATTCTCAACACTGAACTTCTGAAATTTTTTTTTTTGCATTTCCTCCCTGTAAATCCAGTAATGCATAGATACAGCTTTATTAAGGATAACTTCACTCTATTCTGGAATAAGAGTAACAAACACATAGGAAGCATATTGTATGGATCAAACCTTGTATGATGGCCCACTGATGCTTAATTATTAATACCTGAATAGGTATACACATTTATAAATATGCATAGGTTGCTAGTATGATGCCTGTTAAAAAATGTAGTCAGTATATTCAGGTTTAGTCCTGACACTGCTACTAAATAATGGTATTTATATAAATTTATTGATTTATCTTTATATCCCTATGTCTAATGTAATTCATGACATGGAGTTTACAATTAACAATGTCTTTTTGGAACTTGGTCTTTAATCTGTAAAATGGGAATGATGAGAGCTGCAAAGTTTGGGGATTGAAGTAAGGCATACACAAAGTGTAAACTACTTCATTCAACTCTCAGGGATGTTTATTATTGTTCTCCTTAAAATAGGTAATGTTATTAAAATTAAACAGGAAGAAGTAAAAATCTCATTGAAAACAAAAAGGAAGATTTTTTTCCCTACCTGGTGTTGGAATACAGGGCATCAGGGCTCAAAGTTATTACTACATAATGAACAAGATCTGTGTTAAAGGGAACCTCAATTAACATTGGATGATTGGCCCATAGGCATTAAAACTAGGCATGATATTACGAACCATTCACATACAGGATACATGATCTTTTAAGAAAGATCAGATTGTGAGAGCCGATTAATGAGGTTGGTTGTTGTCAGGCAGCTGAAGACTTTAACTGCCAGGCTAAAAAGTTTGGACAGATGTTGTAGTTAAAGGAAAAATCAATGGAAGATTTCAAGCAGAGGCATGGTGCCTTGATTTGCTATCTAGAAGAATGAAGACAGTTTCTCTTTAGTACATAAAAACATCCACAGTTTTTTCCCCTATATCAGACTCCAATTCAAAAAAATGCAGATGGTGTAAGAAGAGTGAGTACAAAATATAAGGTGTTTTGATGAGAATCTGCAGCAGACTGAAAGCACTTAAGGACTAGAGCAGGCAAAGTGGACTTCAGAATGAGGAAAGTTCCAGAAGGAGATTGGACAGACACAAAAGATAATGTCTCTACTCTCTCCAGGACTGTAGAGTCCTAAGAAGATATGTCAACACAATGAGTTCCCTCAATGGAACTGTTACCATGCGTCTTCTAAAGACATTAAATGTATCTAAGTCATCTTTGGATCGGCACTTTAGTGGGTTGTTTAGAATTAATTAAGGGATGCTTGTAGGACTGTGAAAAGCTCTTCCAACACTGAGAATACAATTTCTTATGTCTGAGGCACTGTGGGTTATTGCACATAGTTTCTAAGGCACTGTGGGATGCTGCATATTGGTGATTTGATAACATTTTACTTCAAGGTCACTCTCCAAATCCATCTGTCTTGCAGGATCCCAGGTGGCCCTGGCAGTAGCATGGGTATGCCCAGCAGTACAGAGCTATGTAGGATGACAGGGTTAATGTGATGTGACCATGTTGAGAGGAACCAATGAGATGCATCCAGATGGACAGCAGGGACAGTTCCACCTTTGCTCCTGGGACTGATACACTGTTAAGCTACAAATGGACCAGGTGCTCCCAGCTCAGTGAGAACATCCCTTTCCATCATTAAAGGATACTAGATTAAAAGAATATCTCACAACGTGGCAAAATGCTCAAGTAGAGTGTGAAAAAAGTAGTATCCATATCTTTCTATTAGTATAGAACATTACGATGTCCATCTCTTCGAAAACGAATCAGTGCTCTATCCATCAAATTGTTCAGTTTTCTAAACACAAGACAGCATTATGCCTATACACCATGAGTTGTGATGAGTTATGTGCCATCTACCTAATTATATCATGTGGTTTCTGAACATTTAGGATAACATTTTATTCACTTTTGTGTCTTAAACTATTCTCATCTCAGAAAGAACTCAGTTTCCTTGAATGATTTGGATTCCACCAATCGGCAAGCATTTTCATGTTTTTAGGTCAATTAATTCTCCTGCTGTTTTAAACCTTCTTAGCTTACTTCAAACTTCTGAAGTACACTCCACCTTTTCCCCACACTTTGGGTGAATAATCTCATCTTCAATTTTGTAAAAAGAAAATCTGTTAAGTACACATCACTAAACCTATGCTTCTCATCTCAATGGCTGCTCTCAAAGTATTTTGTTGTAGTTGTCGTTAAATAGCTTTATTGAGGTAGAATTGGCATATGATAAACCACATATATTTAAAGTAGAATTTCATGTGTTTTGGTTTGTGTATACACCTATAAAACCATCACCACAAACAAATCAACAATATCCATCATTCCCAGAAGTTTCTATGTGTTCCTTTGAAATTCATAACTCCAACTCTTACCCCCAGCATCTGTCACAAGGCAATGATTGAGCTGCTTTCTGTGACTAAGTATCTGTTTACTTTTCCTAAAATTTTATATGAATGGAATCATACAGAATACACTCTTTTGGGGGAAGGGTCTGGCTTCTTTGACTCTGTGTAATTATTTTGAGGTTCATACCTATTGTAGCATGTATCAATAATCCATTTATTTTTATTGATGAGTAGTATTTCATTATACTGATATACTGCAGTTTGTTTACCATTCAGTTGGTGACGGACATTTGGGTTGTTTTCAGTTTTGACAATTATAAATAAAGTTTCTTTGAAGATTCACATATAAGTCTTTGTAGAGGTATATATTTTCATTTCTTCTGGGTAATATCTAGTCATTAAATGGTTGGATCATATTGTAAGCATATATTTACCTTAAAACAAAAACAAAAACTGCTCAATTGTTTTCCAAAGTGATTGTATAAAATTAAAATCCTACCAGAAGTGTATGGAAGTTCTAGTTTCTGCTTGCCAACACTTAAAATGTGGGTTTTGGGGGGTTTTTTGTTTTTTCAATTTTAGCCATTCTAGCAGTAAGGAAGCTGCATCTCATTTTGGTTTGTTTGCATTTCCCTAAAGATTAATGATGTTGAGCAGGTTTATTTTGATTTATCTCTTTTTTTGTGAACTGTTTGTTCACATAATTCACCTATTGTTGGGAGGCTTGTTTTCTTATTATTGAGTGTTAGAGATTGCTTTATATATTATGGATAAAAGTCCGTCATCAGATTTACGATTTATAGATATTTTCTCTCAGTCTACAGCTTGTTTTTTACTCTCTTAACAGCAAGTTTCAAAGAGAATAGTTTAAAAAAGTGAAGTTGAATTACTCTTTGTTTTCTTTTATAAACTACATTTTTGGCGTCATATTCAGGAAATCTTTGACTATTGTAAGAACAGAAAGATTGTCTCCTGTGTTTTCTTATAGACGTATTATAATATTAACTTTTAAATTTAGGTATGCAGTCCGTTTTCAGTTAATTTTTATGTATGGTTTGAGGTACATAATTTTTTTGAATATGGGCATCCAGTTATTCTAGCACTGTGTGTTGGAAAGATTGTCTTTTTCCCACTAAATTGCTTTGAATCTTTCTTGAAAATTAATTGTGCATAGATGTGCTGCTCTTTATCTAGACTATTTATTTTCTGTTCCATTATTCTCCCTCTCTATCTTTACAAGAATACTATGTTGTCTTGACTAATGTAATAAAAAAAGACTTTTTTTAATAAAAAAAGACTTTTTTAATAAAAATGTCTTGATATCACACAATGGTATCTCTTAAACATTGTTATTTTTATTAGTGTTGTTTTGATTATTCTGTAACTTTTTTTGTTCGTTTTTCCAAATGCATTTTAGAATCATATATTTTGATTGTGATTGTATTTAATCTATAGATCAGTTTAGGGAGAATGAAATCTTAATAATATTGAAATTTCAGATTCATTTACACAGTATATCTCTTCATTTATTCAGGTTTTCTTTGCTTTCTCTCAGCAATGCTTTATTCTTGTTAGTGTACTAGTTTTTCACATATTGATCAGATTTACCCCTACATATTTCATATTTTTTATGCAGTCATAAACATTTAAATATAAATTTCCAATTGTTGATTGGTAACATATAGAAATACAGTGAATTCTCCTATACCATTCTTCTATGCTACAAAATTGATAATTTATAAGTTCTTAAGTTTTATTGTGCATTCCAAAGGATTTTATACACAAATGTTCATGTCTTCTATAAGATAAAAGAGTTTTGCATTTCCCTTTCCTAGCTAGATGTCCTTTATTTCTTTCTATTGCCTTATTGTCATGCTAGAATCTCCAGTACAAATGTTGAATAAAAGTTGTGAGAATAAACATCCTTGTCTTGTTTCTAAACAGAGGGAAAACATTCCATCCTTCACCATTAACCATTATGTTAGCTGTCCTTTTTTTCGATGCCTTTATCAAAAAGAGTCCCCTTCCACTCATAGATTGTTGTGTTCTTATCATAGAAGGATGTTTGGATTTTGTCAAATGTGTTTTATCCATATGTTGAAATGGTATATTTGGTTTCCCTCTTTTAATTTGTTAATATGGTAAATTACACTGATAGGTTTTCAAATGTTAAATCAACCTTACATTCCTTGGATAAAGCCTACTTGGTTATGACCCGTTATCTATCATACAGAGGATTGAATTTGATTTGCTGCAATTTTGGTTGGAATTTCCTATCTGTGTTAATGAGCACTATTGGCCTGTGGATTACATTTCCATTAGTACTTGTCTGGTTTGGTGTTAGAGAATACTGCTCATAAATTACTTGAGAAATATTTCCTCCTCTTCGAATATCTGGAACAGTTTTTGTAGAATTAGTATTATTTCTTCCATAATTGTTTGGTAGATGTGAAACTGAGGGGAATAGAATGTTCTTTGTGAGACAGTTTTTAACTACAAATTCAATTTCTTTAATAGGTATAAGACTATTTAGGTCCTGTGTTTCTTCTTGCATAAGCTTTGATAGTTTGTGTGTTTCAGGGGATGTGTCCATTTTATCTAAAAGCTATCAACATTACTGGCATAAGTTTTAATAATATTATATTATTATTCTTTTAGTATTTGTAGAATCTATAGTTATATCTCCTCTTTCATTCCTGATATGGGTTTTTTCTTTTTTCCTTATCAAGATGTCTAGAGGCTTACTGATTACATTGATACGTTCAAAGAACTAGCTTTTGATTCCAATAATTATTTTTAAATGGCGCTTTATCTTTTCTATTTTGCTGATCTTCACTCTTTAGCATTTCCTTAATCCTACTTACTTTTGGTTTAATTTGTTTTTTTTTTTTTTTCTCTCCTGCTTTCTTGAGGTAGAATCTGAAGTCATTGATCTGATATATTTCCTTGTATTTCTAATACAGGTCTTTTCATGCCACAAATTTCCCCCAGCTCCTCCAAAGAGATGCTTTAGTGGCACCTCACATATTTTATTATAGTGTTTTCCTTTTTTATTTAGTTAAAAATACTTTCTAATTTTCTTTGGATTTCTTCCTTGACCCTTGGGTTATTTAGATATATGCTATGTATTTACCAATATTTGGGATTTTTCAGAGAACTTTTAATTTTTTTTAAATAAACTTTATTTTTTAAAAACTTTAGATTTACAGAAAAAATGTGACAATAGTACAGAGAGTTCTCGTATACCACACACCGTTTCCCCTGTTACAGACAGTTTACTTTACTATGGTATGTTTATTACAATTAGTGAATCAATATGGATGCATTATTATAAGTTCATACCTGATTCCCATCTTTCAGTTTTTACCTACTGTCTTTTCCTGTTCCAGGATCCCCTCCAGCACCCCACAGTACATTTTGGGGTCATGCCTCTTTGAGACCTTTTTGTTATTGATTTCTAATTTCATTGCACTGGGCTAGAAAAATGTACTTTGAATGACTTGAATCCTTTTAAATTCATTGAAAATTATTTTATGTCTCTGAATATGGTCTCTCTTGATAAAATGTTCCATGTGTAATTGAAAATAATGTATATTTTGCCTTTTTTGCATGTAGTTTTCTATAAATGACAAATAAGTCAAATATTCTATTTTGTATACTTTTGTTCATTTTCTATATACTTGCTCTAACAATTATTGAGAGAGGAATACTGAAATCCCTTAATATAGTTGTGAATTTGTCTAATAAAATAGAAAGTAGCATAACCTAGAATTATAATGACCAGTATAAATTTAGAAATTGTCTTGTTAATAATAGGCATATTGATACTGAAGAAGTATATATTTTTGAATAATAAATATATTTATAAAAAGACCAAACCACGCATCACTCTTAGGTTTTTGCAAAGAGAAGGTTCCTAGAGGTACCATGAAGACAAAATGAAAACCAATCATCAAAACATTTGCAGAAATTTTCAACAGCTGTTAAGACCATCCATTCAATAATATATACACATATATTCAATTATATATAATTATATATGTGTGTGTATATATATGTACATATATATACGTATATAATTAAGAAGTGATTCCTAAAAACAAACGAACAAGCAAAGTGTTTCGCAAATCAGTAAATTCGACCAATTGAGCTACTTCCCTCTTCTAGTATTTCTCGTTTCAGTAAATCACAACATCGAAGTCGTGACTGGCGTGCCATTCTCCTGTACCCTCTACATGTGATCCATCATCACGTCCTGTATGTTTTACCTTCTGAACACTTTTCTTAAATTCATACACTTCTCTTACCCTGCCAATGCCCCAGTCTCAATTACCTCCTTCTTCTGCCCCCCGGTGAGTCTAACAGACTTTTGTGTCCTTCTCTGCTGTCTTTCAATACATTCTCCTCTTTGCAGTGAGAGGTTAGGTAGGGGGGACATAAGAAAGTAATACTAAATGAGACAATTTAGATCAGGTCATATCTCTTCCCCTTTAATGAACTTTCTCTAGTTTCTCTGTAAACTTAGGTTAACAGGAGACAGGCTATCAACCTATGGAGATTATCTGGCCAGGACCTGGTTTGATTCTCCTTTATCCCCCCAAATTCTTAGCTTGGAATAGTCTTCACTTCTTTGTACTTATGTGACTTCTACATATCCTTCAGCTGTCACCTGAAAAATCAAAGAAACCTTCCTTTTTCAGCTTTATCAAAAATTTAAAAAGAATGGATCACATGTTAAACTTCTTTTTCTTTTCACTAACATGTCTGAGGATGACTTTCTTTCTAATACTGCCCTGGTCACATCTCCCAGGTTCTGTTATACATAGTACTCATTGGTCATTCATATCTAATGGTTTATGATTTGTCTGAATTTCTTCTTCATTCCAAGTTATATGAGGGGATTTAAATTTTTCTATGAATAAATATATGTTCTTACTGTTAATTTCTGATTTTATTGCTTTGTGGCCATTGATGTCTCTACCCTAATTACTTTCTAAATAGTTTTTTTTCCAATTTACGTTGCTATAGCCATACATGACAGAGAGGGCCTTTTCCTCCATTTCTGGGAAGGCAAAATGGGGAGTAGATAGAGCGATGGCTTTATTTATACAGTAGAAAGCCTATTATACAGTTTTAAGTTTCCACTTTTAAGGTATGAAAACCATTTTCTCATCAAATTTAGGTATATTAATTTGTGTTATTATTAAAGTGGAATATTTCAACATGTTTGATAAATGTGTATTGTTCTACTTTTGTAAACTCTCTATTCATGCCCTTGTACATTTGTCCACTGGAGACTTTGTATTATTTTTTGTATGAATACTTGAGCTTTTTGTAGAATAAGGCTCACAACCCTTGGGAAATTATTTACTGAAAATACCAGGACATGTTTGTCTTTATAATTTAGGTTACTTTTTTTTTTCTAAAATGCATTTAAAGTTTTATATATTCAAGTCAGTCCATTTTTCCTTTTTGGTTTTTCCTCTCTTCTAGAATTTAAAAATCCAAACCATTCCCCCAGAGATCTGGTAAATTTTCAATGCTATTGTATTTGTTTTTCTATGAATACTGTTTAAATTTTTACCTCTGATTGTTGAGGGACTTATTTTCATGCAGGTGTGGAGGTGAGAACCCAGAGTAATTACACTTCCTCTAAATAGCTATTTATTTTCCCAATACCTTCCTTGGAATATCTGTCATTTGCTTTGTCATATTAAATTCTTTTCTATGGAAGAGGTCTTACCTATTTTACTTCATAGCACTCTCTCTTACTTAAAGAAGGATCACCTTCTTTAAAATTTCATTTTTAAAAAAGATCTCAGGACTCACCAGAAAATGCCAAACTTTGATCAACCCTCCACAGGTACCTGGTTAAAAAACACTCTTATAAGATGTCTAATCAGGCTATAATTAGTAAGCTTTAAACATTGATTACTAGATCACCAATGCATGATCTTTCCCTCTATAAGCAAAGAAATTTTACAGTCAAGGCAGAACATCCTAGTGTTTCATGGTATAGAAAGATAGGTCTGGATTAAACCAGACTTGCCTCCTGGTTTTGAATCTCAGATCTTTTTGCACTTATTACTGTGAGACTTTGGCAAATTAATCTCCCTGTGCTTTAGCTTTCCTCATCTATAAAATGAGTATAACAAAAGTAGCAACCTCACAGGATTGGGTTAAGGAATAAATAAATTAAAACACATAAAGACTCAGACCTCTCTGAAAAAGCAACACTTAAGCTCAAACCTAATTCTCAAGTTTGAAAGTCAAACCAAATATCATAGCTGCAGGCGATCTCATGAAATCAGATTGGGCAAATGTGAATGGACCTAAAGGAGATGGCTTGAGAGAACAATTTGGTAAAAATGGAAAACTATCAAGAATTCTTCAACACTGTTTAGAAATACAGGTGATTCTCATGTACCATAGAGTAGGTTTGAAACTTTTTTCTTTTTTTTATTTATTTATTTATTTATTTATTTATGGCTGTGTTGGGTCTTCGTTTCTGTGCGAGAGCTTTCTCTAGTTGTGGCAAGCGGGGGCCACTCTTCATCGCGGTGCGCGGGGCGGCCTCTCTTGTTGCGGAGCACAGGCTCCAGACGCGCAGGCTCAGTAATTGTGGCTCACGGGCCCAGCCGCTCCGCGGCATGTGGGATCTTCCCAGACCAGGGCTCGAACCCGTGTTCCCTGCATTGGCAGGCAGATTCTCAACCACTGCGCCACCAGGGAAGCCCGAAACTTTGATAGGTGTTTACACGTCTGCTAATGATTTAGATACCTCACCACCACCCCCACCCCCCCGCAATGTTTGCAGGGTTATGGCCACTGATTTTTTCTTTTTATTTCCTATTTGTGCAAATTCACTACCATGCTCTAAGCTGAGGAGAAACATGACTGGTTTTGGCCCTGGCCTCACTGAAGGCAGTCAGACCTGAAAGCTTTGAGAGGGTCTCTAGCTTGTAAATATACTTACAATCCCTGGTGAATTGGCTGCTGTAGTTACTGTAGGATGAAGCCAGCTTACTAGGTATCTATCATCTTTCTCTCTCTCTCTCTCTCTCATCTGTCTATTTATCTACCTATCATTTACCAATCTACCTACCTTTCTATTTATTTGTGGAGAATTTTTGCAACATAAAGTATTGGTATTGTCAATACCAATCCCAGCCCATCAACGGGGAGGATGGTATATAGAAACCAGAAGTGGGTGGGCCCCAGGATTTGCATGTACTCTTGGTCTGTGCTTTAAATTCTATCAAGGCTTTTAGATAATTTTTAGAATTATCAATTTCTTGGGTTATACAGAGTAGGAAGTGGGCTGGGAGCTGCAAATGAATCAAAGGAAAGTTCCTGGGAATTGTTACCATTTCTTTGAAATTGGAAGGTGGTTTCCTTAGGCTATGGAACACTCAAATACCCACTTTTCCATTAATGTGGCCAAGGTAGTTAATTTTGGTTAACGCACATCTATATTGAGTCAGTCCCTGTGCGAAATGTTGTCAGTAATGTCTACATAGTTATTCCTTATATTAGTGTTTCATGACATTAGTCCAATTGATGACTGAGGATTCTCAGTTATGAATATACTTGCCCAAGTTCATATCCCAAGGGTCTTGGGGCGGGATTTGAACCAAGGCATTTCTTTTTTTTTTTTTGAGGACTTTCTATTTTTAATCTTCATTTGAAAGTTAAAATATTATTCTGTATGTTTTTAAAAACTACCCAGAGATATCATGTCGTGAGTGATATTTCCATCTATTAGGGGACAGCACCAACAGCAAAATGCTTTCATATATTTGATCATCAGTATCAAATTTGCAGAGATGGATGGGTATATGTATTCTGCCCGGGTGACTTAACCAAGCAGACTTGTGCAAACTGACATACCCTAAATTAGATCCTTTGGCTACTGGCATGGGATAAATTATGACATGCCCATGCAGGAACATGAACCCAGACATTTCTGGGTTCAAAGCACAACCTCCTGATACCTTCTCCTGACTCTGAACAGGGAGAATCTGGAACCTCTATTCCATACCAGAACTGGGGCTTTCTATGATTCCCACATATGTGTATCCCTCTGCTTAATTCCCTTTTGGTTTCCATATGATGTTTATTACTTTTTATTTTCTTTCTTTTTTTTTAAATTCCAGTCTCTCTTAGCATTACCAAGGGGAACCAAGGAAGGGAATTTCTCTTCAGCCAATGCGCAGAGGACATTCTGTAATAAATGCAAAACCCCTGTAACTCTATTTGAGGTATGAAGCAAAGACTAACTAATGTTATAAAATATGGGCAGAAAAATCTGTCCTCTACCAGAGAGATACAAACGGACTTCCATATCTTTTACGATAGAAGTGCCAGAGAGCTAGAGTTCTTTAAGGCCCACTTTAACTCTCAGATGCTGTGCAGGTTGAGAAAAGTCGTGCTGAGTAGACCTCATAGTAGAGGGAATTAAATATTTTCTGGGGGCAGAGAAAGGGTACAAAATCAAGCAACTTTTGTGCTGGATCTTAAAGGATCACTAGGGATTTTAAGACAGGGATAGGGACAGATTTTTGAGTTAGAGAAAAGAATGAGTACAAAAGTATAAAATGAGAATGGTGTGGAAGGTTTCTAGAATATTAAGAAATTCAGTGTGGTTGCAGTTTGTGATTCATGGGGCCCCAAACCAAGGAGCCCAAAGTTTATCCTCTAAGTTGCAAGAAAGTATTGCTTTTCTATTAGGCTTTTGAGTCAATCATATTTATTAAATTCTCACTTTGCACCAGAAACTATGTTAAGCAATTTACATATGTTGACCCATTTAATCGTCACAATAATACCTGCTATTATTATCTCTACTTCTTTATAGTTAAAGAAATTGATGTACAGGATAATAAATAATCCACCTCATTCCAAGTTTCACCGTATTAAGTGGCAGAAACTGGATTTGGACCCTGAAAGTCTGGCCCCAGAGCCATATGCCCGTAATGCTGTGCCTTTCTTCCTTGCTGGTGTCAACGTCCCTCTTGCTTTACTTGACTTGGGGAACAGGAGCGTGGGCGGCAGGGAAGATAAAGGGTGATGCTGCAGCAAGCTCTGTGGCTCTAAATTGCTTTGAACTGCAGTGATGGAGAATGCGGTCCTTGTACACTCAGATGCCAAAGCACATCAATCAGGCAGCCCAGGAGGGGTGCAAATGGCCAAAAGCTAATTTCTTCCAGATAGTTCATTTTCCTTTCCTGTCTTTCCTATAAGTCCTCCTCGTGTCTTTTGGAAAATCATTTGTGCAATGGTAAATGATATTTTGTCTATGAGGGTTTGGGTATTTCCCTTCTGTCGTCTCAGATTTCTGTCACGTCCAGTGTTACCTTGATCTATCAAGACAGGTCAGATTTGAAAATGTTAACTCTAGAAGAATGATGGTTTCCAACCTGATGTTTTGGCCAATTTATGAAAAATAGCCAGGCAGGGAGGCCTTGGAAGGGCTGTGAGGAGCAATGCAGAGCTCTACTCAAATAAGAACAGCTGCTCTGCAGGTCCTTTTCCTGCAGATTGGGTGCTGGTGGGGTCCTCATTGCTTCCTCTCCATGTCTAGGTCAGCAGTTCCAAAGTCATCATAGTTTCTTATATTCTACTCCTTCCACAGACTCCCTGGGTTCCCAAACTGGCATAGAACTTTTTGCATGTCTTTCCAAAATCATATTCATATTTTCTACCTCTAACTAGACATCGTTGTGCACAAGTCTTGTTATCTGCAGGTCTCTGTATTTTTTGCAGGCAGAGACTGAGTTGAAACCCAGAGCTGACAAACTAGGAAAACCCACAGGAAAATCCTACCAGCTGCTTGCTGTGCATGGCAGGTGAGGTTTCACATTTTTTTTTTTTTTATAGGCAAAGTCAGGACTAGAATCTAAGTCTTTTTTTTTATTAATTAATTAATTTTTGGCTGTGTTGGGTCTTCGTTTCTGAGCGAGGGCTTTCTCTAGTTGCGGCAAGTGGGGTCCACTCTTCATCGCGGTGCGCAGGCCTCTCACTATCGCGGCCTCTCTTGTTGCGGAGCACAGGCTCTAGACGCGCAGGCTCAGCAGTTGTGGCTCACGGGCCTAGCTGCTCCGCGGCATGTGGGATCCTCCCAGACCAGGGCTCGAACCTGTGTCCCCTGCATTAGCAGGCAGATTCCCAACCACTGAGCCACCAGGGAAGCCCGAGCTTTCACACTTTTTAATGACTGAGGAAAAAAAATCAAAGCAAGCATGCATTTTACGACATGGGGAAATTATGTAAAATTTACATTTCAGTGTCGATAAAGAAAATTTTGTGGAAGTGTGGCCACATACTTTCATTTCTATATTGTCTGTGGCTGCTTTCAGGCTGCAATGGTGGAGTTGCGTAGTTGTGACAGAGACCACATAGCTCGTGATGCCTGAAATATTTGCTATCTGATGCTTTATAGGGAAAAAAATATTCCCACCCTCGGTCCGAATCACTATTTCGCCTCTCAAGATACACAGTTCCATGGTGCACACGCAAGCGTGGTGCTCAGTAAATGTTGTTCAGTCTTCTGTGTTGCAGGCGTAGATGTCTCTTCCCTACTCTCAGCTCCCACCAGGACCCTCCCTTATTCCTTATAGACTAACCCCTGGCTCACTAGTTCTAATTATTAGTGGATTTCGTATCCACGTTGATGACCCCTCAGGTACGCGGCTCACTCAGGTGCTTGGCCATCTCTGGTCCTCCGCTGCACCCCGCTATCCACTGCCATCATCCAGCTTGACAGAGAACAGAAGGAACGCTATGGAAGGGGAAACGAACACCCTCCTTCCTGTTTGCTTTCTGTCCCTGCTTTTGCTTCCCGTTCCAGCAACATAACCCAGGCAATGCTTCTTCATTCAGGCAGTGGCAGTTCCTTCCTGTAGCAGCCTGTGATTCCAAAATGCACATACAGATCCGGCTGCCAACTGTATCATGTCTGCTAGAGACACCGGCACCAGCTGACCACTTCACTTCTTTGGAAGTCCAGGTCCCAGCTCCACAGAGCTCCTGCTCTGAGTTTATAGATACCAGCATCAGCTCAGCAGCGCCCCCTCCTGGAACACCTGGGTTTCGGCTCCCTGAGTCCCCTCTTCCAAGCCTCTAAATTGATGAATTCCAGTCTCTTCTTTCTGCCCTCAGTCTGGGGTTGGTAGCAGCTTCCTGAAGTTCTGAGCTCTGCGATAGCTTAGTGCTTTCCCTTTTTCTTTTAATTTTTAGACGTCTAGCTAATGATTCTTTTATTTTTTTTTGAAATGTCTATAAGATCTATTTTAATTTCTAAATACATAGAGAAAATAACGTTTGTATATTTAATCTCTTGGCTGTTTCTTCCTCTAGTTATATTTTTAAATAACATGTTTATACTACACTTTGCTTAACAAATACATCTTCATTTTTCTGATAGGCCAGTGGATACCAGGCCTTGACATTTTTAAAAAAAATTTATTTTTATTGGAGTGTAGTTGAATGATTCTTTATATCATATTTTCTCTGTTTAAGTATTTGGTGGGTTTTCTATCTCCTCACTGGATCCTGAATGATATAAGCACTGGGTGATTTCCTCGGTTCCTCTGCATCAAAGTCTTTGTCACCTTGGTGTCCACGGCATAGGTCTATTCCACTATCCATTTTATCTCAGTTTTTGTAGCTGTTGTTGCTGATTGCTGGATCCTTCGGTCCCCTCAACCAGTAAGCCTCCGTGTGTCTCAGAACTCACATCTCAATTTCTCTTTTCCATCTACATTTACTCCATTGGTGATTTTATCTGATGCCATGGCTTTAGAAACCTACTAGACACTGCTAACTAAAAACTACTATCTCCAGTAAGGGCTTCACCCCTGAATTCCAGCCTCACGTATGCAGCTGCTTAGTTAGAGATTCAGATGTGTAACAGAAATATCGAGCTTAACGTGTTCAACTAATCTTCTGAGACTGACTTCCAGTCCTTTCCCTCCTGTGCCCTCATATCAGGAACTGACTACTACATTCTCCTTCTGATGACCTGGTGTGGTGAGGTCAGCTCACAGGGGATGTGTACATCCTGGAGAGACTTCCTCTTTGCAGGTCACCTGGGTTTTGCTGCTAACAATGGGGCAACACCATGATTTCCTTGTCTTTTCTTTGCCCTCCTCATTGCGTTTGGAGGAGTCAGCACCAGAGGGCTGCTATGACAGTGAGGATTGTGGGTACAGATGCCAAGGAGACCCCCTACTGTAACCCAGAGACTAAAGGGCACTGCATGGTGTTTAGTTTAAAAGGCTCACACGAGTGTCCTGAGTGATTTCCATTTGTTTCCCAGTCCTAGACAGGATAGCTAATTTTCGTACCTACTGCTGCTGTGTTACCTCAGTATTTCCCTTTGCTTATCTAATCTTTTATAACTTATTAACAAATCCCTTATATAAAATTATTTCTATTAAAATTACTAATGTGTGGTACAGCCACTATGGAGAATAGTATGGAGGTTTCTTAAAAAACTCAAACACAGAGTTACCATATGATTCTGCAATCCCACTCCTGGGCATATATCCAGAGAAAACCATAATTCAAAAAGATGCATTCATCCCAGTGTTCATTGCAGCACTATTTATTGTACAAAGCCAAGACATGGAAGCCACCATGTCCATCGACAGATGAATGGATAAAGAAGATGTGGTACATATATAAGATGGAATATTAGTCAGCCATAGAATGAAATAATGCCATTTGCAGTGACATCGATGGACCTAGAGATTGTCATACTGAGTGAAGTAAGTCAGACAGAGAAAGACAAATATCATATGATATCACTTATATGTGGAATCTAAAAAAAATGGTACAAATGAACCTCTTCGGGTTCATTGGGATTGACATATACACACTACTATATATAAAATAGATAACTAATAAGAACCTACTGTATAGCACAGGGAACTATACTCAGTACTCTGTAATGGCCTATATGGGAATAGAATCTAAAAAAGAGTGGATATATGTATATGTGTAACTGATTCACTTTGCTGTACACCTGAAACTAACACAACATTGTAAATCAACTATACTCCAATAAAAATTAATAAATATATATATACAATAGAATATTACTCAGCCATAAAAAGAATGAAATAATGCCATTTTCAGCAACACAACTGGACCTAGAGATTATCATACTAAGTGAAGTAAGTCAGACAAAGACAAATATTATATGATATCACTTATATGTGGAATCTAAAAAAATTCTATAAACGATCTTATTTACAAAACAGAAACAGACTCACAGACATAGAAAACAAACTTATGGTTCCCAAAGGGGAAGCTGGCGGGAGGGTTAAATTAGGAATTTGGAAGTAACGTGTATACACTACTATATGTAAAATAGATAAACAATAATAAGGACCTACTGTCTAGCACAGGGAACTCCACTCAATATTTTGCAATAAACTATATGGGAAAAGAATCTGAAAAAGACCATATATATATATATATAGCTGAATCACTTCATTGTGTTCCTGAAACTAACACAACATTGTAAGTCAACTATACTTCAATAAAAAAATTAAAAAGGGCTTCCCTGGTGGCGCAGTGGTTGAGAATCTGCCTGCCAATGCAGGGGACACGGGTTCGAGCCCTGGTCTGGGAAGATCCCACATGCCGCGGAGCAACTGGGCCCGTGAGCCACAACTACTGAGCCTGTGCGTCTGGAGCCTGTGCTCCGCAACGAGAGAGGCCGCGATAGTGAGAGGCCCGCGCACCGCGATGAAGAGTGGCCCCCACTTGCCGCAACTAAAGAAAGCCCTCGCACAGAAACGAAGACCCAACACAGCCCTAAATAAATAAATAAATAAAGGAGTTCCTTTTAAAAAAAAAAATTAAAAATTAAACATAATTACTAATGTGGTTTCTGTTTGTCTGGCCCCTGGTGATCCAGCTGGGTGTAGAAATCAAGGATCCTGAATCGCAGTTCTGTACTTTCTCACTAATTGTTCAGAAATGTTCTCCGTGTGTATATTTTCTTCACCTGCTACAATGCAATTTCCCTGAAGGCAGACAAATAATTTACATTTCTCTTCCATGTCTCATAGCATCGTGCAAATATTATTTGATTGATTTGACAAAAAGAAAAAGTGACAGCATTCCAAAAATACGTTACATTAATTAACTGCTCTGAACAAGTGCCAGGCTCTCCTGGTGTGCGTGCAGGTGCATGCGTGTGTGTGTGTGTGTGGTGAGCACGTGTGGTGTAGATGTGATGTGTGTGCGCATATGTGTGATGTGTGTGTGTTGTGTGTGTGTTGTGTGTGTGTTGTGTGGGGTGCGTATGACTGTACTTGCATTGAGGTATGCATCAAGGAGCAGAGGAGAGAAACCACTTTAATTTGGGGCCCTGAAATTTCTGCTCTCGTAATTCACTCTCACTATTCCAGGTTCACGGTACAATCTTGGCCAAAATGGGCAGTAGGAATGGAGGATACTATTTCTAAATGTATAATTGAAGTGACACGTATTGCTTACGGAGACTAATGGGATACGGAGGTGACTCAGAACAGAGTATGATTGCGGTGTGTGCAGAAGGAGGGTAAGCTTGCAAGTAGAAAATGAAGGCAAGCAGACTGTGGCTGGTGCAGCCAATGTAGGGTGAATAATGGAACAATAGACCATGTAATTGGATGATGCACTGTCCTCGCTGCTGTGGATTATTGCTGCAGATCCGGCAGTGCACGGGGCTGAACCTGCCTGCCCTGTAGAGAGAACAGGCAGTGGGCAGCATGGTGGAATTTTAGGGATACTGAAAACTCCTTTCCTTCTCCCCAGGTGCCTGTGATAGTCTCTTACTGGAAAAGTTTTTCTTATAATCTTTGTATTTTGCATTAAAAAGATTATAAATGGGAGAGACTTTCTTGATTTGAAATAACTATAAAGGGTAAATGAGTATGTTTGTTAAGACTTATTTTTTAGCAGAAAACACAACATAAACCAACTTAAGCCCAAAGAAGACTCATTTGCAAAGTGTTCAGGGTTTGCATAGGAACCAACAATGGGCATGCAGGTGGGTTTCAGGAATCCACTGGAATCGGGAACTTGAGTCTATCCAAATGCTTTCTCTTTCTTCTTTTCTCCTCTTTTCCTCTCTTTGCAAATTCTTTGTTATCTTTCTCGAACAGCTTCCTCCAAGTTTCAAGTCAGTTTTGGATAATCATGGCTGTCAACAGGACCTGAGTTTTACACATTACAACTTCCGGCACCCAGTTAATGGATCTGGCTCAGTTGTAGTTTCAAAATTATGTAGTAAAGAAAAAGAGAGGCCCTCATTGTATCACATATACACCCCTGGGTAAATCAAGAGTGCCTAGGGTTCTGTCATGCCAGAATGACAGTAATTTCTGCAAGAACCATGTGGCTGGTGGTATGGGGATAGTTCCAAGAAAAAGGAAGTTCTTGGAAAAATAAAACATTTGCGGCCCACTGAAATAATATATGTACATCATATGCCGTAAATAACAATTTGGAAAATGTGGGTTATCGTGCATGCCCTGATCATTGGTAATCAATAATTCATTCAACAATCATTGTGGAGTACCTCCACCATGCTGAATATGTGGATATGAAGGATATGAGGATATGAAGGATATGAAGGATATGAAGGCTTATAAGGTGGACACTCTACCCTCAAGAAGCTTGTGATGTGGTGGGGAGACTATTCTAAGCTGAACATTCTTAAATAAGACTCAGCTTTAGAAGTCTAAGTTTTCTCATCTGTCACATAGGAATGGAGATAATGTCACCCTCACCTGACTCACAGAGCTTTTTATTTTTCATTTCTTAATACTCCTGATTTTAAAGTATACTTTATCTGATATTAATATATCAATACTACTCCAGACTTATACTTTCTCTGTGCTTGGTGTATATTTTCTGTCAAATTACTTGAAGCATATTGTGTCTTTCCATATAAAGTCTTCAAAAGAGGTGATGCTAGTTGAGAGGAGCCTCCAAATTCGGAGCTGCCAGACCTGTGTGTGTTGTAACAGGCATCACTTGGGAGCAGGGCAGTAGAGATGATACAGTCATACCTGGGGCAGGTGACTGCTCACATACAGGCATTTCTGGGAGTGAAAACGAGTCAAAATTGACTGAGATTAGAGAGACCAGGTTTCAGGGCTATACAGGGTCAGGAAGCAGGTGGTCAAAGGGAATCAAGACAGGAAAGCATGGATCAGAGTTCCCAGAAAAATCCAGAAGTGTGCACCAGCCAGACGGAATAGAGTCAAAGCTGGAGAGTGGAGAGGGCATGGAAGCATGAGGGTGTGCAAATACAAGGACCCAGAAGAAAATCTGCAGGAAACTTGAGTGTGCCTTCAACTATCTTTTATTTCTGCCTATTTCATGTTTGAATAACTCCAGACTTTCTGACTGGAGGCAAAAATCTTCTATTTTGGAAATTGTCCATGCAGAGCTGCTTTAAAGAAGAGGTCTGAATAAATAAAGAAATTAGTTACTGGCATGGGATATAACTGTTGATTTTTATTAACTCCTTGCAGAACATGGAAGGGAACTATTCCATAAAGAAGGGTAAGGTACACAGATTGTGGCTCATAGCAAGGACTGAGCTCACTCACGTGCTCTCTACACTAATTAAATAAGTCATCCATTTGAGACATAACATTGGGTACCTAGCATATGTTAAGCCCTTGCTAGGTACTATGGATATCCTGTTAAACAGGACAGATGCAAACTCTGCCCTGTAAGGACCTATGGAATACCAGGTGGTATCGAGCAAAACACCTTAAATATTTAAAAGATGTGGTGTACAGCAACATCAAGTTGAATGATGCTATGACTGGGGAAAACAAAATAGTTTGTTTGTGTGAAAGATTTCTTAAAACAAATTGTATGGTAGACAGACATTGAAGGGACCCCCATGATCCCACTTCCTGGTAGTCATACCTCTGTATAATCCCAAGATGGGACTTGTGACTTGATTCTAATCAATAGAATGCACAAAAGTGACAAGGCCCCACTCTCGTGATTATGCTGTGTTATGTAAGACTGTGATTTGTACTCCCCCCACTTCAACATAGTATTGGAAGTCCTAACCACAACGATAAGACAAGAAAAAGAAATAAAAAGTATCCAAACTGGAAGAGTGTGATTTGTGAGCTGACTCTCTCTGAGAGTCTTTTTCTCCTTGCTAAATTTGAGGAAGAAAAAAAGTGATCCTAAATCCTCCAGCTACAAGGAAATGATTCTGCCAACAACCCGAGGGAAACTGGAAGCAGGTCCTTCTCCAGTGGAGCCTCTGATGAGATACCAGCCCTAGATAATAGCTTGGGAGGCTCAAAGCAGAGGAAATAGCTATCCCTGCCTAGACCCATGAAACTGTGAGGTAATGTGTGTTATTTTAAGCTGCACAATTTGTGGTAACCTGTTATGGAGCAATAGAAAACAAACACACAAAAATATGTTAAATGTCTAACTCTGTTCTAGGCCCTGCACTTGGGACCAGAACAAGCGATAAAGAATTCAAGAATCCCGACCCACCACCTCCAGCCATGCTTGTTCTTCAGCTCAAGATGGCTATATGCTCGTAAATATCAATGACAAACCATGTGAGGAGTATCCCTGGTTTTGTGGTAATTCAGAGAAGTGAGCTTCCGACTCCACCCTGTGGGGTTCAGGTAGGCTCATGCTATAGAAAACAGATGAGCTGAATCTTAGAGAGTGAGAAGATGGTCATTGGCCAGAAACTCCAGGACTGGGAGGGCATCGAGCATATGGCTGGGCATTTGCAAAGGCTCAGAGTTGTAGACTGTACATACCATCAGAGCTTCTTTACCATTTTAGGGCAAGAAGAAGCCCTAGATATCTCTGACAAGAAAGAGAAAACACAGCCTCTGTTTCTGGAATGACTGTGTGTATTAAAATCAAATAGAACTACTTGATTATTCTCCATTCCAGCCTCTCCCCCTTCTCTGAGTTACACACCTCTTGCCAATTTATGACAGTGTCGACAGAGTTATTATCTAGCTAAAATTACCACTACCCACAATGGGAATTTCTGCTGTTCTAAAACAAAAGCAAACGCCAAATGGGGAGGAGAAAGAGTGCATATGAGAGAAGGCCTTTTGCATCTCTTTTCTGGCAATGTTCTTTTTATGCTAATATCTCATCGTTTCCTACCTTAATGACTCCATTAAATGCCATGAGAGTATTTGCAAGAGGAAAGTGCTACCTGGAGATGAAGATGTAAAGTTACTAAGTGTGTTTTGAGGAATGGAGAAGATTTCTCAGTAAAGGAGTTAATGTTCCAAAGAAAGCTTTGTTTATCCGACAGACTTTATGACTGTGCTGTTTTCTTCACTCAGCACCTTAATTCTCAACCACCATCAGGCTGTCCAGATGTTTAAAATAAAAAGCCCATTTGGGTATTATCAGAGATTACTGGGAAGAGATAGACAAACATGATGTTTAGCTATGCAACATAAATTCCCTGCGTATGTGCCAGCCAACACACTCTATATTCTCACCCCGCTGAAGGACTGAACTAATAAATCATAAAAACGAGACACAGGGCCTAGAACACAATTTACCTCTAGCCAGCTGCTGTCTCTGGGAGGGACGAGGGGGGTGGAGATGAAGAATGTGAGCAGGGCTGCTACACAGGGCTTTTCCCTCTGCCGAACTCTGAGAATCTGTGTTCTGTTCCAGACCTTCCTCTACTGACTTAGCACCAATCTTGTTAGATGCATATTCGGTTGGAAGCAGCCTTGTCGATTTGTCAGTGCCTTGCCAGCTCCTTTTTCTCGTTCCTGAGCCTTGATTTATTTCATTCCTGCTGCTTGCTGCGCCTTTCCGTTTTATCTCTGCCAATTGACATTCTACTTCTCCTTCTAGGTCTTGAGACCTCAAGCTTCTTGACGCCCTCTAGAATCATACTAACCAAAGCAAGTCTCTCTTATGTTCTCACGTTCATTAGGCTGAGTTGCCTCGAAGGCGCCTATCACGCTGCTCCTTGAATCCGTGGGCATCACTATCCAACTTCTCTACAAGACGAAATGTCTTGAGAACAGGAAGCTTAAGTTTTATTTTATGCGGTTCTCATGATAGCAGCCATTCTGTATTCATCCGCCTAGCACAGTACTGCCCTGGAGTCCACGCAAATATTTGCCAGATCAGTGCATTTACAGACTGTTTTGTGATATTGTAATCATTACTGTGATTCATAGAAGTAAGAGCCATTGGTTTTGCTTTCTAGATAAGGAGAATGAAACCTGTACATGGGAAGTGTTTTACCCAAGGTCACATAGCAGGGACTTGAGCCTAAGGCTCGACTCCATAAATACTGCACCATCGGACCTCCCCAGGCCAAGCACATGGTAGGTGCTTAAAAAAAAAGCAGTTATGAAATGAATGAGGATGCAATTCAGGCATGAATGAATACTCACATGGAAACATATTTACTCTCCTCTGGGGCAATATAGCTCACCATCAATTATTCTGTCTTTCCAGTGTTTTTATCACTGCTTACACACCTTGCCTTGCTTGCCTTGTTTTTATTGACAAGTGAGTGGCCCAGACCACCATATCCCTTGGCTGGGTTCTGGCTCTGTTATTACCTTGAGCAGGTCCCTTAATTCCTTTTCACCAATCAGGAAGATAGGGGCATCACTCATATGCTTACCTGATGATCAATACACATTGACGCCAATTGTAATGGCATGCCAGTGACATGAAAAATGCTAGAAAAGATCAAGAGAGGAAAAATAAGAAAAAGGGAGAGAAATGCCCTTGGCCTTCATTGAAGAGGAACATTGTTTGTTCTCACAGCAGAACAGAGGCGCTGATTGTCCGTTACAGTGATGCGGTTCTCCAGAAAGGCCAGTTGACAAGTCTGCTCCCCTTGACCCTTGGTTCACGGGCTCCTCGTGAAGCTGACTGCTAACTCACCTGTCTGTCATTTACTGAACATGCCCAGTGGACAGAGATTTATTCTGACACTTTAGAAGGAATAGTTCTAGAAAGAAAAATAATTTCATGTAGGGTGGCTGACACATCAGTGTTCTGGTCCAGGTCTACCACTAACTAGTTGTGTGACTTTTAAATTCCTGAGCCAACATTTATTTATCTAAGCAGGCGGGGGGTTGTCCTTTCAACACTAATATTCTATGTGTGCGTGTACATTCACCACAAGCGTTCCTGGGAATTTTGATCCTGCTACTTCTTTACAAACAGATGGCCAATAATAAGGATGCTCCTGTCCCTTACCTGCAATTCCTAATTACACAGCATAAATACAAATTTAGATGTAATTCAATTAAGTGGTAATGAGGTGAGGACATAATACTTGAATGTATTACTGCGGTTTGGGTTGATAAGCAATGGACAATAATATTTGTGTTCCATTAGATTCTATGCAATGTTTTCAAAATCTTTTAAAATGCCCTCAAAATACTGTGGCTGTAATAGCCTATTAGAAGCAGAAAAATAATGTATTTGGAGAAAAACAAATATACGCATCTTAGAGAGACCTAAATTTAAGTCACTTTAACAATTACTTTTTGAGCCCTTATTAAGAGCAAGACATCAAAGAATATTATATATTCTTCACATCTTCAAGTCCACATCCCAAGTGGTGTCAGCATGTACCACACAGCCCACATCTTCACCTCTGTGTTCCTGACTTCCAACCCCAATGATTGGGACTTCCATTTGTGTTTCGGTTACATTCTTCCCACTGGACCTTAAATTCGGCTGTCGTCTAGCACTATTATTACCAAAATTTTAAACCACTGTCTCCCTCCTGAAACATAATCATCTGCCCTTGCAGCTATCTCCCTCCCTACCCACAGCACCTGCAATGAGACATCTACACCCATTATGTCGTATATTCCTCCCTCCTTACACTGCCTTCTTCTAGACTCTGGTTCTTTCCTCCCTCACCTGAAGCCCAGGGCTGTTCATCTGAATGGTGTCTTTTCCCATTAGCTCTTTTCAATTCCTTAGCAACAGTATCTTTCTGGCTTAGCTGCCCACCAAAATTCCAAACACAGATCAGTGGAACAGAACACCTTTCTTTTGTGTGTGTTTGCACCCAAATGGCTGCCAGAGAAAAGAATGAAATTCTAGATATCGAGGTCAATCAACTGCCTATCTTAAATCTTAGCAGAATCGTCAATAATGCATTTTGAACAGGCTCCTGTTTTCCATGCGGATCCTAACAAAGCTTTGCTACACTTCTTTTGAGATGAGCAGAGATCCTCTGATCACAGTGAATAAAGTGAATCATTCCTGGTTCTTTTTCTCCTTCTCTCACATCCAATCTCTCGGCAAACTCTCAAATCCCTTTATTTATCTTTCTATAACAATACCATATTTTCTAAACCACCACCATCTCCTGCTGGAATACTGTAATATCCTGCTAACTAATTGCCCTATTACGATTCTTGGCCACATAAAACCCATTACAACCCAGCAGCTGTAAATTGACTCTAAAACAAAGCTGTACACGGCCACTCCTCTGCCTCTTCTACACTCCATTGGCTTCCTATTATATTTTTTTTTCTGTAAAAGTGCTTTTTCTCTGGCCTAAGAAACTATACATTTCTACATGATTGGTTCCCAGTCTATTCCTTAAACAACATTTTTTTCATTATCTCTTTGTTTATTTTGCTCCAAACTGTTTATTTTAATTTAATTCAATGTCTTTCTGATTTCTGGAAAATTATTATTGCCATCCCTCTATATAATCCTCATCTCCTTACTCTTTATATCACCTGTGTTATCCTATATTTTAGGTCTGAGCTCACACGTTACTTCCAGAGAGGAGTCTTCCGAGGCTACACATTTTAAAGTGCGTCTCACACTGATGTTCTCTGTCTGAACCGCCTTTTGTGCTTTTTCTTATACTCATTCTATGGTGTGTATCTCTTTACCTGTTTTAGTTTCCTAACCTAGTAGAATGTAAACTTCTGAAATAATAGGAAGAAAGGTATTTCTTATTGCCTTTGTTTAGGGCAATGCCTGGCACATAGTAGAATTTTGATGTACATTTGCTGAATGAGTAAGAGAGGAGGGGGAGAGAAGAGGGAGAGAAGAATAGGGAGAGAGAAGAAGGAGGAGGAGGAGGAGGAGAGGAAGAGGAAGAAGAGAAAGAGGAAGGGGAGTGGGAAAGAGAGGGAAAGAGGGAGGAAAGGAGGAAGGCGGCCTCTATCTTGTATATGAAGTCACTTGGAAAAAGAGAGATGAAATGACTTATTTCCAGGACAGACGACAGATTAATGGTCTTTACTCTATTGGTGTTTCAGGTAGAGCGACTTGCATGTCTGAGACAGGAAATCTTCAGATAACTTATATTAGCCTTCTTAGCTCATGTAAGAGAATGGAAACTTCTCTGATCGAAGTGGGGTTATTTTCACAGACCCTTCCCCTTGTCCATGATCACTCCAGGCCATAACATATAACAAGGTAGGAGGAGTCAAGCCTGACTCCAAAAGTGTACCTTTCTCATAGCATCCGTCTCTTTCTCACCATTGATGGATGAGGGCAATGTCAAAGTCTGGATGCCCTTTCTCTCAGAATCTCTGTTCTCCCTAAGACTGTGCTCATGGAACATCTTACTTCTGTTCTGCCTCCTACCTTTCCTCACATGAATTATCTAAGTGTCAACTTTTTTTTTCTACTTTTTGCCAACATGAGGCAACACCATGACAAAACCCAGGGCTTCAGATGTTCATGCATTTGGCACAAAAACCCAGCAGTGTTCTAGATGCTGGGATATAGAGAAGCCCAGGCAGCAGGATCTCTAGCTTCAAGCTGCTGCCACTTCCCAACTTCTTCCCCAGGTGGAGGGTCTTGGGATGTCCTCTTTTTATATGACATTGGACTTTCAAAAAAGAATGCAAGTAGACAGCTCACTGTCTTATGAAGTTAGCTTTATTAGCTCTTAGTCTCGCCATATGTCAAGACAGAAGGATTGTTTGTACAAGATTGCTATTGAGTTCGCTGTCACTAGAATAAATCACTATTGACCTTCCTACTTTTAAGAGTTTAATGAACTTAGGAATGGAAATTACCCACAGAAGGAACAACTGTAACCTTAGCTTCTATAATTAAAACCCATTGTCATTAATGTTCACTCTTTGACATGCCAGCGCTCACTGCTATTAACACTAATGAATCAGACCAGGGTAGAAAAACTGACAGAAAATCTAAATGGCCCCAATTCAAAGTCAAACAAGAGATTCTAAATGAAAATTCTATGTAGATAAGAAATGCAGAAAGACAGAATGGCATGGAATCATAATGCACTTGCAGGCAGTGAACTAACGTGTATTATACAATGATTGTTTTTTAGGTACTATGTATACTATATATACTCTAATCATTATTGTGTATCTGTGAGTTAGCAGTCATTATCTCTACTTCAACTTATTGTCATGACTTCATGCTACAGATGACATAAAGATAAGGAGATTGAAGCTCAGAAGGAAAAAAATAATGTGTTAAAATAATTTATTCATTTAACAGTACTTTCTCCTTTACCAAAGGCCTACAATATTCTAGGAGACAAAGATATAGAGATACCTAAGACAGACTTCCTGGTTTGTCATTCTAGACAAACACCTGACTTTTCAGTGATATAGTGTGGACTTTTCCTAATTTGCAGTGAGCTAACAAAGTCATCCAGCTGTACTCCCACCTTCCAATCTTGGTTTCTGGTCCAATCTCATGGTCACTGGTCTAATCCCCTGACACGCATTCTCTCATTTATAATAATAAGACCACAGGTTTATTTGGACACTTCTCCACCAAGATAAAGTTTCCCATTTAGACAAGTAAGGTCATCATGTAATTAAGTTCTGGACAATGAATTGAAAGTTCACTCTGACGTGCTCACGTGGTTATTGGGTAATTTGGGATTGGATTCCAGGTATGGCTGGTCCTGGAGGTGGTATTCTTTCTATTACATTATTTCCCTTTCTCAGACACAAGGCGTTTAATGTGTGTTTGGGAGACAGATAACTCCCATTCAAATCCAAGTAACCAATGACTAGTTGTAGAACCACGAGTAAGTTATTCATCCTCTGTGAGCCTTCATTTTTTTAAATTTTAAACTAAAGATAATACACCTAACTTTCAGAGGTGAAGAAAGGATCAAATAAGATAATTCATTAAACATTTTTAGTTTTGTGACTATAATATAAGTAATCCATTAAAAAATCTTTCTGTTATAATCATTATTTTTTTCATATGGAGGTTTATTACGTAGTCCTTTCTTTTATTCACCATATTTTTATGGATAAATTCCTCCCCCACAATTCACTGTTGGAAAAGTGAGGGAGCCATGTTTACTTTTAGGTGGAAGGTGTCATTCAACACATTTACGTAAACATGGAATATCAGAGTTGAAAGTGAGCAGAAGCAAGTCACTGGACTTCCCTGGATATCTATTCAGTGACCTTTAGGATGAAAAATTAAAACTGAATCATATTACTATTAACCATAGAGATGATAGTGAACATAGAAGTGGCAATGGGCAATATTGCTTACATGTACAGATTACAAATGGCACTCATAGTTGATTAGACATGCCTTCGTTGTGTCTCCAAAATCAGCTCTGACTCCCCAATTCCAAATGCCAATGGCTTCCGTTTGGGGTCCTTAGGGTTCTGGGTAAGTTGACTACCCCAGGCTCCAGGGGCAGAACGTGTGACATAGGTTCACCAGTCAGTGCCTTTATCCACCTTGGACACATTGATTGATTTTAGGGTGACCAATTGATCCACTAAGAGTTGATCTTGGGATTTGGGCCGGGAAAGCAGGTTTCAGCAGCTATCTGGGACCACGAAGGAAGCCAGCTCTACGGTAGTAAATCTCAAGAACAGTTCACACATTGAACACATACATTCCACTTTTCACTTTGACGGTTTCAGCTTATTGCCGTGACTTGTTCAAACTTGTGATGATTCCCTGGTCTGCCTACAACCAGTTAGGTGTCATTTGAAACCAGAAGAGCCCACCATGATACACAGTAATACTTATTCCATCAGAACCTCCCAGTCAGGTGGTCCAGTGATTCACTAGAAGACACCAAAGAAATGACAAAATCCCACTTCTTTTGGGGATTGACAAATGACAAAATACCGCAGATGACTTAAGGGGCTTAAAGCAAAGAAGAGCTCCTAAGGTCCTTTTCAAGTCACAGATACCAAGTGGCTGAATCTGGAAACTCCAGTTTTCCTATTTCAAGGATAAAGACTTCAGAAGCGTGTAGGGCTTACTAGAAGTCTACCTATAAAGATCAGAGTGTTGCTTTTCTTTTATCCTTTCTCCTGATTCCAACCTGGAACATGAATATGATAGTTTGACCTACAGTCACCCTCTTAGATGACTAACTGGTGAGCTGGGAGGAGCCTGGGTTCTTGACCACCTAGAGGAGCTGCTGTATCTGCCTTGGACTGCATACCTCCAGTTCTTTTATAGATGAGAAAGAAACAGATGTATCTCTTGTATTCTCTTTTGTATTTTTTCATATGTGGCATAACCTTATCCTGCATGATATACTTCTCAGTAGGCAGGTAGGCAGCTTTGTCCTCTTGATATATAGAGAGCTTACTCCTTCTCTATCCATTAGGGATAATTTGGGATGTTGAGAGCACCTTTATTACACTTTATTGAACTCAGCTGTTCTATAACTACGTCTTTCTTCTGGACTCTTGTGCTCTACAGCATCATGCCAAAATCTTGTTCATATACAACGTTTCACCATTGTGAAAACAGGTATGGCAACAACACATAAAATATACTCAAAATGACCCTAATTTCATCCTATAATTTTGCTTCTGAATTGAGTGAACACAGAAACATTCAATAGTGTAAAAATAAGGTTTTTTAGAAGTTTTGGTATCCAAGTACATATTGATTTTATACCATGTCCATATGTGAAATGAATCAGAAAAATCTGGAGAATGATATTAACTGTATCGGTATAAAAACCATATATGAAATTATTTAAATTCCTATAAATAACAAACATCCTTAGTGTTTTTCAAATTATTCCACTTGCATAAAAATATATTTTAGTGTCTTAGTTATCTAATGCTATATAACAAAGTATCCTAAAATGTATCATCTTATAATAGCCACTTAATTTGTGCAAAATCAGTTTAGTAATTTGAGCTGGGTGTACCTGGGCAGATTTTTTACCAGCCTAGTGTGGCATCACTCATTTACCTGTAATCATCTGATGGCTAAACTAGGTCAGTGTGGTCCAAGATAGTCTCATGTCCATGTCTGGTGGTTGGTGTCGGCTGTTGGTTGAGGCATCTCTGTCATCATCCACAGGGCCTCTCCAGCAAGTTAGCTCAGACTTGTTCATATGATAGTCTCAGGGCAGCAAAGAAGCAGGCAGAGAGGCTGTAAGGACTATTGAGGCCTAGGCTTGGAACTCCCACCATGGCCTTTCTGCTGCAATTCTATTGACACAAATCACAAGGCCAGATTCAAATAAATGAAGAAATAGAACCCATCTCTTGATGAAAAGAGCCACAGTGTCACATTCCAGAGAGGATGGGAGGGCATATTGAAATAAGAGGAATTTCTGGTCATTTTTTGCAGTCTACCAGAGACTGCCCTATGGTTACAAAATATTCACATTTTCCCACAATTTAAGCTTATCTCAGTCTCAAGACCTTCAAAATTGTCATCCCAATTCGATCATATCCAGGCTTAAAACCCAGTACCTCATGATCTGCATCAGATCTGGATGAGGAGGGGGTTTCTCTTATTTGGAATAAGGTTTACTGACACCTTCCTCCTGAAAGTGAACTTGTCCCCCTCACTGTCTCCGAGAGCTCCATTCTCTGGTGAGCCTTCTCATGATCTAAGTTAAATAAAGGTGTGTACCCACCCCTAACATATGATCATGCAGAGGGATAAAATACAAGCACGCCTTTTAAAACAGGGAGGAATAGGAGGTACACAGCAATTGCAAGTCCATAGCAATTCTGAAGTCCAGATGGGTCCATGTTGTCATATTTCCAGACTCTGAGGCCAGGGAGATATTCCTGAGGACCCAGTTCTGCTCCCATAGATTTGTTGAGTGGATTTTTAGTACATTGTTATTCTTGACTCTGGGCTCCACTCTCTGGGCTCTGAGCTCTACCTTCTGGGCACTCGGCTCCTCCCTCTGATTTCTCCCTTCTTTTCCATAAGAACTATCCCCTTTTGCAGCTTAGAAGCTTAGAAGCTTTCCTGCCCGTAAACTGTTGACAACTCCAAAGCTTCTTTTCATTTTTAACTATATCAGTCCCTTGAATACAAGCTGCCAGTGTTTTTACCTATTAAACATTCTTTAAAAACTCTGTGAATTTCCTATATACAATATCAAATTATTCTTGCCCTGCTGGGTTGTAGATTTGTTTTAGTTCAGTGACTCCTTTATTCCTTCCATTATGTCCCTTTTGGAATTGGAATTCTATCTTATGCCTGTTTCACCGTTATATTTTGGAAGCAGATAACTTGTTTTGTAATTTCACAGGTCTGTAGATGGAGAGGAATTTTGCCCGTGGATGGGTTACTCTGCAGGATGTTACGTCTCTAGCCAACTCTAATGTGGACAGGGACTAACTTGATGGAATATTTAATGAGAACACCATGGTAAGTGCCTCGCTAGAGGTAAATGAGGGTGCCAGAGTCTCATTTATATACCTTATTTAGATGATTTAGATGATGAGATTTGGAGCTTTTTGAGTTGATGATATTTAGATGAGATTTGGGGTTTAACGTTAATACTAGAATACGTTAAGAGTTTTGGTGACGTTGGAATGAGGTGAATGTATTTTGCATGTGGGATGGACATGAATTTTAGGGGGCCAGGTGGTGAACTATAGTAGGTTGATTAGTGTCCTTGAAAAATTCATGTTCCGCCAGAACCTCAGAATATGACCTTACTTGGAAATAGGATCTTTGCAGATGTGATTAGTTAAGATGAATTCATACTATAGTGTACCCTAAACCCAATGACTGGTGTTCTTATAAGAAAAAGAAGGACACACAGAGACACACACAGAGGAAAGAAGTCCATTTGAAAATGGAAGCAGAGATGAGTGGTGTGTCTGTAAGCCAAGGAACACCAAGTATTGCCAAGAGCCACAGAAGGTAGGAAGAAGCATGGAAGGATTCTCTTCTAGGACTTCTGGAGGGAGAAAGGTTCTGCTAAAAACCTTGCTTTTGGACTTCTAGTCTCCAGATCTGTAAGATAATACATTTTTTACTGTTTTATGCCACAAAGTTTGTGGTCATTTGTTATGGCAAACCTAGGAGATTCATACAAGGGTAACTGCCATCATGGCTCTAATGATCATGCAGGGCCTCTGACTACAATGACAGTGTCTGTCCCCTTGTCATTTATCCATCCAAACTCTAGCTTTACTTGGCCTTAGTGGCCAGCCACACCTAGGAATGTGACTTCCATCTGGCTTTCTCACTTCTCTTCCCACAATTCAACTCCGGATTTGATAGAGCATTGTATGTAATGTGAGGAAAGCTGTACCTACAAGAAATGTCAGCATTATTGAAGTGTGGAAGACAAAGCACAAAGAGGGAATGTTTTGCTCAACCCAAGGCAGCAAGGGGATGCCTTTGGATCAAGGTGAAAACCTTGTTAAACCTGAAAGGATGAGTAGGAGTTAAGTAAGTCAAGGACAGGGTATAGTGACATACGGAAGATGAGAACAAGTACAGAGTGTATGAAAAAAGAATGACTTTTATTGGGAAAGTTGAAAAGTCTATATGATTGAAGGGTGATGCTAGCCAGACCCCAAACATATCTTCCTAAGGAGATATGTGCTGAAGGAAATGTGGTACCACTGCAAGAATTTGGAAATCACTGAAAGATTTTAAAATAGAAAGTTGTATTGCTAGGATTATGTTTTAGACAAATCACTCAGACAACATTTTGAGGGATAGAATCAAGAGGCTAGAAAGTGGGACTGATTAAGAGGCTTCAAATAGTCAGATGAGAAATAGTGAGGGCCTAAGACAGTGAGTTGGGGGGGAAGGAGACCAATATCTGATACACAGATAATTATTTTTATTACTTTTTAAGCAACATGAAAAACACTTAAATTCTGAAATAAATTTCACCTGAATATTGCTACTGCAATCAGAAAACAGTCAGTCCTCGTACAAGGTCACTGGTCTACCATATCTCACGTGAGCAGTTCAGGTAAGAAGGACAATGTTACAAAGATGACACCTAGAAGACAGGAATACACATTTTAGATTCCCAGAAGTATTTGTTGACTAGTATAGTGTTTAAAGAGTATAGGCTCTGGAGTCAGACATACTTTGTTCTATCTATAGGCTCTGGAGTCAGATATACTTTGTTCTATCTCCTAACACCCCAACCTCAGGAAATATCTTTAACATTTTTTGGTGACATCACCATAGTGTGAAGGTAATAATAGTATCAACCCTATAGCACTCTTGTGAGGATTAAATAATTTACCATATGTATTTAGCACAATGCCTGGCAGATGGTAGATATTCCATAAATGTTAGCTCTTTTTATAATCAATGGATGAATTGATGAATTGATCATTCTGGCAAGGGCTAGGAGCATGTAGCAAAGTCTCCATGTTGTAGAATATTTTGGGACAAATTTGAAGAGTAGAGGTGAGTGAAATGAGGTCGGTCCATATGCCCCTTGGGGTAATTGGACCAGAATGGATGCATGGTGTCTGAGCAGTGATTAGTCAAGGGGTCTCAGTGATATTGCAAATGAACATCACCACACACCTGCACCTGGAAGGTAGCTCCATTCCAAATGGGAAGGTACAAATCACTTGTTTTTGAAGCTGAAACACTGAAGGTAACAGGTCCATACATTTTGTTGATTTCTGGGTCTTTCCCTCTGAAAAGGAGGAGATCTGTGTATAATATATGAAGAAGCAGGCTACAGGTGTTCAATGAGCTGACATAAGGTGACAACTCAGTTAAAGTACTGTTCTCCAGGACAGGTTTGGCTTAAACTCTGGAGCTTGGAGCTGGTACTCGGTTAACCTCAGCATTACATCATCGCAAACACATATACCCCACCTTAGTAAAAGGGGCTGAATTCTCCAGAGATTATTTGCTGTTGACTCCCTTTCACTACTGGCAAAGCTTGGTTTTATTTAGTAAACATTTCTGAGCATCTGCTATGTAACGGGTAGTGCACTAGGTGTTAGGATTGCAAAATAAATGATTTATATGGTTTCTTCCCTTAAAGAACTCATAAACTAGAAGTGGAGGCAAACATAAATCCAACTAGCTTTATGCCTTGGGAGAAATGCCTTAAAGAAGCATAAATACATGCTGGGGCAGAAAAATGGAAGAAGTCTGCTGTCAATTTCACAGAAAGGGTTTACAAGTTTTCAGACTCAATTGCTGAGGGTCTGGGCTGTGATAAATCTCACACCCTGTTGGGGGAACTAGAAAAGGGCAGACTTCAGAGAGCCATTTGGTAGCATGAATCATGAGATTCAAATGTACATACACTTGGCCCCTAGCCTTCTTCTGCCAAGCATCTATACCTTACCATACACACACACTGTACACAGAGATATGCACAACTATTTGTGTACAAAGAACTTGATTCCAGTGATTTTTTTAAAAAAACTAGAAGACAATATATATCCTACAATAGATACTTTTTTACTGAATTACAGAACAGATTAAGGTGATATATTATGCAGCTATTAAAATGATGTAATAGAATAAATGAAGTCATCAGACAATGTTCATCTTATATTGCTAAGCAATAAAAGGAATATTATGAAGCAGTGAACATGGTGTGATCCAGCATTGCAGAAGACATATTTTTTTTCTAGAAGTAAATATACCAAGCTTTTTTTAGGACAGAAGGAAGGAAGTTGGGAAAGGAACTCAATGCTGGTCATGTTTCACTTGGGTTTTGAAGGGTATTTGGGTTTTGAAGGGTTTTGGGGTTTTGAAGGTTATTTGGATTTTGAAGTGTATTTCGGTTTTGAAGGGTATTTGGGTTTTGAAACTGAAGTATTGATAAAGCTCAATGTGTGGGACACAGGCTCCTGATTTTCAATACCACATTCCAAGATGTTCAATGACATTAGGATGATGGCTGGGGAATCAGGCAAAAGTAAGTTGGAGTCCTGGCCATGACCTTTAATTGCTGTGTCACTTGGGCAATCATTTAAACTCTCCGACCTTTAAAATTGGACATATGCTATTTATCTCTGATGTCTGGTATGGCGATTAGATGTCAGAGTATATAGTACCTCATGCAGTTCCTGCACAGACTAGCTGGTGAATGCATCATAATTGTTAGCATAGCACAGTGGGTAGGAGTACAGACCCTGGGAGCTGAATGCCTCATTTAGTCCCTGACTTCTCCATGTACTATCTGTGACCTTGGGGCAGTCACCTAACCTCAGTTTCTTTGTCTGTAAAATGGGGATAATAAATAATATCTAGCTCATTCAGTTGTTCAAGGATAAACTGAAATGATGTCTGTAAATACCCAGAACCTAGCACTAATGAATGCTTCATTGTTGTCAGCTATGACTATTGTTATCAGAAACTTCTTTTCACTGAGCCATGACAAATACATTGATGGTTTAATAGGAACTACGAGGTAGCAGAGTTGGGAAATTACAGAACCTCCAATATGGACACGCTCCAGAAGAATTTATAACTTCTTGGGTGGACCCTGTGTTCGCCCCTCCTACAAGGGTCCTGAATTCATTCACCAACATTCATTCAGCAAACATTTACAAAGACCTATTAATTACTGTTAGGCACAGTGCTAGGTGGCCTTGGGGGTGCTCCCTTATCCCAAGATGCTTACCGCCTTCCTGGAGACAAGCCCATAATAGTAAACTCAAGAGTTTGGGGGAAGCAGGAATACACACAGATTCTCTGGGAGCCTGAAGGCAGGAATTGTTCACTTGTAGGACCGGGGATGGCTAACCCAGGGAAGCCTGTACACAGCCATCATCAGGGGACCGCAGGGTCCATGATGCCGGAATGCGTTGAATGAGATCCCTGTCTAACTTCACTGGGTAGAGAGCCTCTGTTCAACCTCCGCCCACTGAGCAATTCCCTTCTCCAGGACCCCCTACAAAGCCTTCTTCCAGAAGGGGTGCTGTCCCCAGTAGCCTGGAATCCAACACTCCTCGGTTAATTTATTGCTTTCACAGACAATGCTGACTTTTGGAAGATTTTCTTTATTTGGAGCCAAAAGCTGCATCCCAAGAACTAAATGGCTCTGTCTTATTCCTCTGGAGTTTATCAGAACAAGACTTATCCCTCTGCAAAGTCACCCTTCAAATGCAGTCCACTAGCCCCATCCCCACCAGCAAAATATTTTTCTTTTACGCTAAAATTATGCACCCAATTTTATTCACTGAGTAAATGTTTCTTGGCTTTGGAGAAATCAGTGGTTGAGAGAGTAGACTCTGGAACCAGACTGCTTAGTCTCTTATGCTGGCTATGGTCCTTCTGAGGGACACCTGTCCCCCCTATCTGTAAAGTGGGGACAGCAACAGCACCCACTTTACAGGGAGAGGAGGATGATACATCAAACAATCCACTTGTAGCCCCTGGAGTGGCTCATGGCATGTGGTGATGGATAAATGCAGCTATTACTTTTACTACGTGCATGCCTCTGTTGGATGTGGGGCATATTTAGGCAAACTAGACCTGGTTCCTAATGTTCAAGCACTCACAGCCCTGCAGAGAAAAGGGTACATGAGGAGACTTGTGAAAAGTGAAATGCAAGACAACCCCAAGATGCTGGGAGTTTTAGAGCAGGGACACCACACCCAGTATGGACAAGAGAAGGCTCAATTTTTTTTCCCCCAGAGAAAAGATGGCTGAACCCATTATCCAAGACAAAACTTTTTCTCCGTGACCTGGTCACTTTTTCATCCTCTACCTCCCATGTCATGATAGAACTGGTAATTTCTCCTACTAAACTTCCCTTCTAATGCCACACTTCAAATTAAGCAAGATATTAAGGGGAGAAAAGCGGGCTGGTGGAAGATAATGATGATAAATAAGATGATGATACACATACAAGGTGAAATGTTCGGGAATGAAACATTGTTATCTAGGGTTTGCAAAAAGATCTTCCATTTCCAAGGAAATAGATGTAAGATCACGTGGGGGACTAGGAGGAGGGCAGAGGATGACATCAGTCAACACGTTTTTGTGCCACGGGTACCTGTGTTCATTTCAAACTAGGGTGCTGTTAGGCGGTGATGTGCTGGCATTGAGCTGACCCCCCCTCCACGTCCCATTCATGGTGGGATGTGCAAAGACGCTAGACCCTTCAGAGGGAGGTGGCTCATTACAGCTAGGGGCGTGCCAGCAAAGGTGGTGCTGGGGGCAGAGGAAGGACAGGCATACCAAGAAAAGACACAGGTCCTGCTAATGAGGTCTTAGTACCATAAAACCTAAGTGCTGCCAGCTCCAGCGGCTTCTTGTGGAGTTTTGGGTGAGGTCCAGCTGAAAGAGAACAATCTTGCCAGAAGGCTCTTGGGTTAGGGGCTCCAGGGGGTGTGCAGAGATGGTTTTTGCTCATGAGCTCTCTCTAAGATCCGGTACCACCCACTGGAGAATCCATATGGAATGTAGACCTTCCTGGATGGTGAATTATTTTACTCCAAGACACTCTCTGATTGGATGTAAGCAGAGTTTCTCAGTCACTCAATCACGCTGCATCCTGAGCCCACCAACTCCCGCCTGTGCACCATGGTCAAGTTTCTGAGCACTTTTGTCCCCCGGTTTCCTCACATACAGACAATGGAGGATAATTGTAGCAGAATAAAATCCGTCAGTCCCTGCCTGGTGTTTGGGACGGAGGCTGACATACAGCATCCTTCAGCTGTCAGCATCACCTCCAGCTGGATTCATCTCCTCCTCACCACAGCTTCCGGGCGGGGCTCCTCCCATTGTCTGTGAAGGCACCTCCCACTTTCACATTTTCATGTTATTCTCTGTGCTATTGTATCTTTTGGCCTACAAGTCCTTTTCCTGATTCTTTGCAAGTCATTCTGCATAATCTAACTCAAAGATGATTTTTCCTGAAGCCAAAGGAAAATTACACAGTAATTTCAAAGCGAACTTCATATATACACCTCCATTAAGGCACTCATCGCACTGAATTGTACTTTTGGTCTTTCTCTAGCATTGTAATTTTAACTCATTGATGCCGGAGACTTATTTATCTCTATCTCCAGCACTTTGCATTGTATGTAACACGTACGTAGTACAGACTCACCACATTCCTTTCCTTTGACTTGATTTGACTGATAAAAAAATAGATGCTATGTTGCTTGTATATGAATGAGAAAAATAAACAAAATAAATGTTTTGCATTGCTAATAATCGTGGTTCTATTACAATCATGAGGTAGTGGATTTTTAATGTTTACCCTTTTTTGATAATGTAATTACTTTTATACTAAAATGTAATTTAAAAATTCATAAAATTATCTTGGTTGTGCAAAATTATTTAGCTTTTCTCAAGAGTACTATTTCTATTTTAGTTTATTAATCTATTTACTCAGCAAAAATGTGTTGAATGCCTGTTATGTTCCCTGCTCTAGAAAACTGATAAGATAAGGTAAATAAGTGAACACTATCCCAGAACACTGCCTGGCACACAGTAGGTGCCAATGAACACATGTTGAATGACCAACTGAGTGAATTAATTAATGGTGGATGCTGCCTCTTTTAACACTCAAGTCCAGGGAAATAAAATGACATGTCTAATGTCTGATTAATGTTAGAGCTGGGTGAGAGTCTACATCTCCTAAGAATATTCTCTTTTTCTTTCCACACCATTATGCTGCCTGCTTATGCAAATATAAGCAAGTAGAGACTCTATAAATATTATTTACCAGAGCTATGAAACAATGGGAGGGCTTTTGTGGCAGATGGGCATCTTGATGGAGATATTTCAAGCAGACCTCCGGTGGGATTGGAATCAGCGATGCTGAGAGAAGCACAGTAAAAATCAACACATGACATCAATCAATGATGCAAACTTTCCTTAGTATCCAGATACAAAATACAAGCCATCCTTGCAAAGAGAGGACATAGGTTTGTCAAAAGTTCCTGGTAGGTAGGTGTACTGGGCAGCATCTGGGCAGAGCATGGACTTTGGTCCAGATTTGCTGGGTTCAAATCTCAGATCTGCTATTTCCTAGTAATAAAACTTGGGCAATTTTGTTACCCTTTAGGAGTCCCAGCCCGTGGAAGTCACTGTGTACTAGTCACTGCAGCACTTTGTGCTTTGAACAATGACTTCCCTGGTGCGGAACTGGCTTTCCTTTTCACCCCTGTCTTCATCCATCCTAAAAGGACTTGAGAAACTTGTAAATAAAACAGATCATTCCAAGTGTCAGGAACTCAGCTCTACCGATTTGTCTGAAATAGGAAATAAGGGGAATCTTATTGAACCATTCGGAGCGACCCGTGCGGGGTCTCACGTAGGGCTTCTTCCACGTGAGAAGCTAGACACATGACTTCTGCCTTGATTTTTTTTTGGGGGGGGAATTTTTATTGGAGTGTAGTTGATTTACAATGCTGTGTTAGTTTCAGGTATACAGCAAAGTGAATCAGATATATATATATATATATATATATATATATATATATATATATATATATATACACATACATATATATCCATTCTTTTTCAGGATGGATATATATATATGTGTGTGTGTGTGTGTGTGTGTGTATATATATATACACACACACACACACACACACACACACATATATATATATATATCCAAGCTTTAACAGAATGGAATGTAAATTGGTACAACCATTATGGAGAACAGGATGGAGGTTCCTTAAAAAACTAAATATAGAACTACTGTTATGATTCAGCAATCCCTCTCCTGGGCATATATCCGGAGAAAACCATGATTCGAAAAGATACATGCACTCCAATGTTCATTGCAGCACTATTTACAATAGCCAAGACATGGAAGCAACCTAAATGTCCATCGACAGAGGAATGGTTAAAGAAGATGCAGTACATACATACAATAGAAACATGACTTCTGGCAGCTCCTGCAACTCACAGCTCACAGTTTCACCACCAGGGGGAGACTGAGTGTACTGCCTCAGCTCCACTTACAAAACTCCCAGGGAGGGACTCAGAGTGACCTACTTTGATTTACATGTGACACCTACACTGCATGCCCCAGGCTCCCCTCCCCTGCTGGCTTCCTGGAACAAGCACTTGCATTATGGGTGGGGGGATTCTTGAAGGACCATCAAAGGAAGCCCTAACTACGTAGTTTAAATGAGAAGCAGCGTTACCTGCTGATAAGGGGAAGGGTGTTCACAGAATAAGGGAGTAGAGCAGAGTTGACAAACCAATAAGTGTCTACAGCAGCGTTTATTTCTTACATAAGTAAATACATCATAAATGAATAAATGATACTAATTATTAACATATTCTAATACCAGCAATCCGCCTTCTTTCAAACTTAGGTGGTGCTCGTCACTCATATGTGACTTTTGACAAATAATGTATCTTCTTTGGGCCCTACTTTTCTTGTCTCTACAATGACGAGGGAAATAACTTCTCAACTTCATTGTGCCGATTCCATTAGAGAGTCTGTGCTAATGATGAGCTTAGGGTCAGTTATAGGATAGATGCTCAATACATGTTAGTTTCCCTTCCTCTTTCTAGCCATTGTACCATCCTCCCCTCCCAAATGAATTATCATTTATTCCTTATAACCACCCTGTGAGGTAAGGAAAGCTTTATTATCACCATTTAACAGATTAGTGGCACTCAGACACGGAAGGGGGCTCACTGATTTGTTTTTTAGTCATTCATGTATTTCAGAAATATTAATTGAATGCTGCTGGATGTACACAGGTCAATAAAGCAGGGTTCTTCCCACAGAGGAACTAGTAGAGGCAAAGTCTAAACTTGAAGATAACACAGCCACTCTACCTCCTAAGTCACACTCTTTCTGTGCTACCATGTTCCCTCCTAGATGCTCTGGTTGGTGATAAAACTACGAGATTTCTTCCCTCTTGTGGATTGCCCAAACAGTTCAAAGAAGTCAGCAAAAGTAGCCCTAAACATAAAAACAATAAATACAACATTTTAAAAAGTTATCAGAACTGTGTAGAATTCTATCTCATTAATTAAGGGTACTCTATGTTTTTAAAGCTTTTTAAAAATAACAAAAGAAGACCATTTAGAACTATGAGACATACTGATGCAGAATGAAAATTAGTATAATTAAAGAATGTCAAAGACCTGAAGTTTATGGCACATACTCTCTAGTGATTTAATATCTGTGTACCTCAGAATTAGACATCGTGGTCTAATTCCGTGTTCACTTACGAGGAGCAATACCTTTAGCTCAAAGCTGGTTGAATCCCATTCATTTCCATAGAGTAAGTAAGAAGACTTTTATGCTCTGAATTCTTGAGAAAGAAATGAAATCTCTTTCTTTTAGCATCTGCTTCCTTCTCATAAATTATCCGCCCTGCTCTCAGACCGAGTGTTATCAGGTAACCAGCTGTGGGGCTCTGCAGTAATTCATTACTGCGAAAGCCTTTCTGGACATGGTGGGACTTACATGTTGATGAAGTTTCCTGTAAGACGGGGAAGAATGCGCTTGATTAATGGTGGTTTCCTTTCCAGTGCTGAGGGCCTGACGACACTGAGCGCATTTAGCATCCCATCCCAGCGTGTGGCCTAGAAACACCACACCTGGGAGAGGGATGACACAAACACTTTTTGAGTCCCTGTTACATGACAGCCACTGTGCAAAGCATATTTTATCTGAGAGTCTCATTTAGTCCTCACTAGGGCCTTGGGAGTAGGTGAGAGAGTGATCATCATTTCTTTCACCAATGATGATGGATAAATTATTGAAACTTTGCAAAAGTTAACACAAATAATGTTTTGTGACAAAGCTGGGAACAAACAAGCACCTGGATCCCACAGTGAGCTGCTCTGGACACTTTTTGCATCAGTCCCATTCATTGCTGTTTAATCATTATCTTTGAAGAGAGATCTGCAAATTTTATAAATTATATTCAAAATTCTTACCACAAAAACAAACCAAAAAACAAAAAAACAAAGGAACACAAGGAAACTTTTAGAAGTAAAGGATATGTCTGTTACCTTGATTGTGGTGATGGTTTCACAGATGTATGCATATGTCCAAGCTCACCAAATTGTATATATTAAATATGTGAAGTTTTGTATGTAAGCTATACCTTGTCAAATGTAAATATGTGAAGTTTTTGTATTAAGCTATACCGTGTCAAATGACAAAGCTAAAACAATTTGGTAATTAGTTTGATGTCCTTTATTCAAGGGAAAACAATCTCTGGGTTGGGGGAGTATAGCGCCTCACAAGCAGTAGAACACCATTCCCAAAAGATTTTGGGCAAGAGCAAGTTTTATAGAGCTCTAGAAGAAAACGATGATGGGAAAGTGTGGTAAAGAGCTAATCCCTAAATTTAATGACTCCTTAACTCACTTTTAATAACTCTTGAAGAATGCAGAGCTTACTTACGAAACTCAAAATATTATCCTTAGAGCATCAATCACCCATCATACCATCTATAGTAAAAGTAGGTTGTAGAGATCCCAATAAATCAATATGGCTTTGAGAAATTCTTCTTAGACACAAAATGTTTTTGACAGCCCTTGTCCTTCCTTTCTTAACAGTATTTCAGGGTTTGTTTGTTTGTTTTAGATTCTTTATGGAGAAAAATCTCTGTTGGTTGCTGATATTTTTGAGACCCTTTGTTAATTCATTTTTTTCCTTACTCATTAATTCATTCAATGTTTATGGGATTCAGTATTGATGGGATATCTCTTAACTCTGTTGTACTAAGCAGGTCAAGGTCTGACTCTGGACATCATCAGATTCTAGTAAAACACAAAGGACAGGACAAGAGCTGGGGCTGATGGACATCAGAGGTCAAGAGCCATGTGGTGGCCAGGCCACGTGATACACATTCAAAATTAAAACTCATGATTATTTGGGTTTTCTTAAAGTTTCCTCCATGTGGGGAAATGATGTAGCTGTTAGACGTTCATGGTGATTTTGATTTATAATGAATGAGACATCACGTTTACAGTCATATCATTTTCATTTCTTCAACTCAACCAGCTATCTTATCTTGAAATATCTGGGCCTTCTTTTGGGGAAAAGGAAGAAATCCAACACAATGGATAGAACACATGAGTTCTTTTCTATACCATTTCCACTTATTTTAGTCAGTTAAACCAAGAAGTTAGAAACCCTAAGAAATAGCTTGTGGGCACTCTGGCCCATTTTCTGCATTTTTCCAAAAGCCCCCTACATGAAGATGCAGAGTGCATCTTTATTAGGCAAATAGGCTTTTTCTTTTCTCCTTTAGAAATTATACTTATGTACTTTCATGTGGGCCCATGAAAACAAAGAGAGTGTAAGCTTGATGAGGGCAGGGGCTTTCTCTGTTTTGTTAAAACTGAATTCCCAGTGCTGACAACACTGTCCGGACTGTGGTAGGTGTTCAGTTCTTGTGCATGGAAAGACCAGGAGATGGAATCCTCTTCTTCCTCTGCTTTGTGTGCTCTGTGTTCCCCATTCTATTCCATTGATTATACAGCTTTGGCCTTTACCTCTAGCTCCTCCGGGCTCCTGAAACTTCAGGTAAGTTCCCCGCTAGTCCCAGCTCAACCAAACGTAGCTTACCCAGGCTCTGCTCTCCTTGCTAACTCTCAGGTCGAATGCTTACATAACCGTGTAGCCTCTTCGGTGTTCAGGTTTCTCATCTATCAGGTGGATTGTTCTGAATATCTGGTGAATAATATATCAGTATTTCACTTGAGAAATATGTGTTATGTGCCTAACAGTCAAAACCCCAGCTGGATACAGGAAATATAAGGCTAAGTAAGACACAGATCTCCCCACCCAGGGGGCTTAGAGTCTGGTCGACCACTGTCATTATGAGAAGACAAAATGGTTTCACAATGAGCCTATGTTTTTAGAGGATCCAGAACCATAACTTATTTGCATTTCCAGCTCTTCTGGTTAAGTTTCAGAAGAGTGAATCATAACCAAGTTCCAAGAAACAGCAGGGCTGTTTGCCGTAAACGACCTTATGTGTGAAACTGGGAATGGATATTCCCTGATATTTTTCAAATGCCAAGGTGAGAAATGAAGATGGCAGCTATGAATGTGAGTGCCGATTCTGAGAAATAAAAGACTGAAATGAAAAGTAAAATCAAAATACCTCTTTCTCAAGATAAAATTGACTGTGCAGCTGAGTTTTGCAGCAAAAAGGTGACAGTAATGAAGAAATGAGGGTCGTTCCCTTCTCAGATTTTCATGGTGCAATCCACAAATGTATAGGGTAGAACTTTTCCAATTTTTTAGAATTTAGACTTTATAATAATTGCCACTATTTTGAGTGCCTACTCTACATATGTATGTATGTATATGTCTGTTATTTCTGGGCATCTTTCCTTGTTTAATAATAATCATTGAAAATAAGGAAACTGATGCTCAGAGACTAAAAATAGAGAGCGATTGCCTTGCCTTAATTTAACATATCTTATAATTTCTGAGCTGATTACAATAATATATTAGAAGAGATACCTAAGGGCCAAGTGTAGATAATAAGCCTGAACCATCTTTAGAGAGGAAATAGCTGTGCAATGAATGCCATTTTGTTAATTGCACAGGTCGTGGGCTCCATGGAGGTTGTGGGGGACGAACGTGACCACACAGCTAGAATAAAATTCTTGTCTATAATTAAGGTAAGTTCACATTTTATTTTGTGCACTGGACAGTTGATTTACTGGAGTAAATTGCAAGGGAAAACCGATGTCCTTTCCTCTTTCCCTTCTTCTTTCTCCATTAAGACTGTGAGCTCCTTGAGAGCAAGGGATCTAAGACATTGAAGGGGAACTTCAAGCAAAAGTCTGAAATTTGATACAGCATTCTTTCTGCCCATGCACTCAGCCTCCTGCTTGGCACTCTTTGCCACACACACAATGGCTTTTCAGCATTGTGAACTGCTGTGGTTCTCATGCACCACGCTGTTTCTACCTGCCCTGGCTTTGCTCATGCTGTGCCCTCCTCCTGGAATGTCTTTGGATGGTGTTCATCAGATCAAAACCTAATCATCCTTGCAGACTCAGACAGGGTCAGGTCACTCTCTTCACTCCTATTGGCATGGCCTTTCAGACCCCAGAGAGCCACTGAGTTCCCCACATTGCCTTACAATTGTATGCTAATACCCTTTGTCTCCCCAACAAGACCAGGACTCCTTGAAGGCAGGGATTTTGCCTTATTCATCTTTTTCTCTCCAGCATCTGGCATATAAAACACTTTCAGGAAAATGTCCAGAATGAACGAGTACTGCAGAATTTTTTTCCTTCAAAATCAGGTGCTTTGATTCTTTGAATAACATCTCTGTCTGTTGCTTTCCAGACTCTCATAGGTACTACAACACGGATGGAGAACTCACCATCAGCAGAGGCAGAGTACACCTGCTTCCTCTTTGCTCTGGTTTACCTTCTCTCCTTGTGACTGGCAGGTCTTGGAAGGTAGGATGTGCTCATGAAGAGTACATAGGTCTTCAAATTGGAAAATCTAAGACCCCCTTCTGTGGCCCTTCAACATAACTATGTAGGCTTGGATATGACTAATATTTAGTTCTGTGATATTAAAGTCCCTTCATCTTTTTGGCAGTGTTCTTGTGAGGACCAAGTAAGAAAACAGATCTGAAAGAGATACTTAAGCTGTAAAGTTATTTTGCAGTTATTAATTATAATTTTCATGATATAATTTTCTTCCCTGGAGTCAGGCAGGATGAAGTACCATTCTAGGTTGATCCAATATCTTTTTTTAAATCATGTTAAATATTGTGCCAGAAAAGGTGAGGTGCATCACTGATGCTCCCAATACCTTTTGCTTGATGAGTTTGAAAATTTAATGTTGTCTAATTGGCCAGTAGAATAATACTTATAAGATATAACTGTCTTGCTTGTACCTCGATAGTAACAATAATGAGAACTAACATTTATGAGGCTCTGGTCAGCAAAGTACTTCTGGATTAATTATGAAAACAGCTACCACTTATGAGTGCCATGTGAGCACTTATGAGTGCCATGTGAGCACTTGTGAGTGCCATGCACTGTGTTAGGCTGTTTATGTACAGAATCTCAGGTCCTCACGGTGACTCTATGAAATGCTCACTACAAGTCTTCTTTTACTCATATAGAGACTGAGGGTCAAAAAGGTCTGATGCCTGGGCACAAATTTTGCAGGAAGTTGGTGACTCTCTTCACTAGAATTTGAAACCGGCGTCCAACGACACTGCCTTTCTGATCTGGAGCATTTGTACCCACAACTAACATGATCTCATCTGATCCTGACAGTAACTGTGGAAATGAGGCTTTAACAAGCTTTCCACGGACAGCGTCACCAAGATCCAGAAAGATTGAGAAGTTATTTAAGAGCCCAAATCTAGGCAGATTAAATAACTTTAAATTGCCATTAATCAATTTCTAAGCATCCTTCAGCTGGAGCTGTTGGGTTGGTCAAAATTCACCCGGAGTGGTAACAGTAGGGACACACATATCCTCTGTAACAAGACCACTGACATGAGACCACTGACACCGGATGATCTTATTGTCACTCTATACATGGTGACATCCTTTAATCTCTCATTATTTTAAACAACAGAATTCATTATTTTCTTGCCATGCAACCTAGGGCGGAAACAGCTGCAGGCTCTTCAAGTATCCCTTGCATCCTGCTCACCTCTCTGTAGTCCCAACCATGCTTAATTTTCAAAAGAGCTTCACATCAGGAACCTGAGATTTTTGTTTGGCAAGAATCAGCTCTTTCCACGTGCTTTTTACAAATGGTAGATGATGCGATGTCCTCTAAGGCAATGGTGCCAATCAGAGAACTACATGACATTTTGCAAGGTATGACGGGAGTCAGAAAAATCCGACTTGCAGGTCCAATTTCTTCCTCTGACAACCAGGCACATGAAGTGGTGGCGTGGAAATGTCAATATTACCTATCTCCCAGGGCTGCGTAGAGAGGTATATTAGAGTATATAAAATCCCTTGCCTGCAAACATGAGTCCTCACTTTCTTCAGTTTTATTCAAAGTTACTTTGTAGAATGTTGTTGTTGTTATTTGTTTGGTTTGTTTTTTGAGAGATCCTTGGAGGCTTTGGATTTAATTCACATATTTGTTGAAATTTCTTTCGGGTCAGGTTGACTGAAGGGTGAAGGTCAGTAATGTGTACACATTAAGAGAAAATTCAAATCCTTGAGTTGTGTTTACCTGCACTCCTGATCCGGCTTCACCCTCCCAGGTCTCTGAGGCAGCCACCACCCTCAACGTGGTCCCTCCCATCTCTGTGCTGTGCCCACATGTGGACTCTCCTGTATGACCAGATGTGTCAGATAAAGGGAAGGAAGGCGTCCAGGTTGACACCCAGGTTTCTGACTCAGCTCAGACAGCCCGGTGGATGATGGTGTAATTCTCTGAGTTGGGAAGGCAGAGGAAGAATGTGTTTGGGAAAAGAAGTTTTAGGGGCCTATGACATGTGTCTCCTTGCTAAGCAGGACTGACTCCAAGACTTAGGTCTCCAGGAAGCCTCCTGTGATCCCTTACACACCCTTCAACTCCAGGCTACATAACGTACCCTCCACTCTGCTTTTGCACCATTCTGACCTCCCTAAATGGTCATAATTCTCATGACATACTCAAGCAGTATGTTTTAGAATATGCTTCCCAAGGGACTCTGAATCTTTTCCATCATGGACCTAGTTATTTTAATTTATGCCCAGCATGTGCTACCATGCCCGATGCATAGGGAGCACTCAATAAAGTTTTGTTGAATGCATAAACTAATTAATGAATCCATGGCTTATGTCTTCAAGTCCATTGTGCTTATAAATGTAACACCATCTCTAAAGATGCCCCTACTTTTTGCCAGGCTCCACCTACTATGATAAAACTCCGTAGTCAAAAATCCTACGCTCAGTCACAGAGGTGTGGGTATGGCAATGCCTGTTTGGTGAATCAGAGAAAAGGGTCCCAGCACAGCTGTGGGTGTCTTGCCCACCTTACTTTGGCAAAACCGCCACCTGCTCACCTCCTCCTCCATCTTCCCCATCCTCTCAGCACAGTGCAGACACCCAGCCTCCTTTCCCCACCTCATCTCTAAAGCCAAATTGACAGCCTGAGAATCCCTGAGCTCCTGGCTCTATTTTTCCAGTTGTGTTATTCTGTCTCTATCTCTATTTTATGATTTCTCACCTTGAGGGAAAAACAGAAAGAGCTATTTTTTCTTGCTTCTGCCCTGCAGGGGGTAGAGCAGATTCTGAACAGTATAAAGTGATCTTGCCAGGGGCTGAAGTCATTCCCAGGTTCTAACCATCTCTCTGTGTATTCAGACGGATGGATGGGTTAAGTATTTCTTTTCCCGTCAGCAGAATACTGTCTTATTTAGGTTCCGTGGGAGAAGGAAAAAAAAAGAAAAGAAAAGAAAAGAAAGTGTCAGAAATGAGGAAGGTTTATGTCCATGGATAATTTTTTTGCAGCCATTCAAAACACTGACACATATTTTCTTGACCAGAGACATGCAAAGTTGAAGAAGAATTCCCTTGACCTCACTCCACTTTTTCTCTGATAATAGCCCCTTGTATTTGCATAATCCTTTTCATTTTGCACAGTGGTGTTGCATCCATTAGCTCATCTTATTCTTTAAGGATCCCAGTGAAGTTTGTAGGATAAAAGTTATTTCCAAGGTTAACCCATGAGGAAACTGAGGCTGGTAGGAGACAGTGCACATCAAGGATTGGCCACGGGCTCGCTGTCAATGGACGTCCACCTGGACAGGGACCCTCATTTTGCCCAAACCCCGCCCCCCCGCCCCTTCTCCCCATACCGTATGACCTTTTGAAGTGCACAGCTAACACAGACTTCATATATTTGAGTCATTTATTTGATTATAATTAAGAGAACAAATATAATTATCCGTCACGTTTTTATTTCCTGATTTTAAAGTTTGCTTTTTTTCTAACATTTAAGTTTTCTTTCCTAAAGGACCATAAAGTGGACCATTTCATTCTTGATGGGAATCATGAGGATTAATCTTCAGGATTAAGAACTTTCAATTGTTCTTCATTACCGCCAATGGGTCATGCATACCACTGTCTCTGAAGCTTGACTTTTACTGAGTGCCTTCTCATTATTCAAGTCCAGACATACCTTGAAAATATTTTTATAGCATTCCTACCATATGTTAAGTTTACATATGTAAGTCTACAAGAATAAGATGCACTGCTGTGCTAGGGATAATAATAGTGGCATCACTTAGCACTTCCTGTGTGTGTTGTACACATATAAACTAATAATGTTACAATTACCCTATGAAATAGGAACTATTACTACTCCCATTTTACAGGTGGAAAACATGAGGTATAGGGAAGTGAAATGACCTGCCCTAGTTCACACAGCAAGGAAGTGACAGAACAGGCTTTCACACCCAGGTGGTCTTGCGCAGAGTCTGTGCTTATGCATTATAATATACTGCCTCTCCTAGATTGCTATGAAAGCCTTAAACCTAATGCAGACTTGGAGACTTAAGAAAAGTGGGTTTCTTGGAGATAAGGAATACCTAAGTCCTGAAGGATGAATAGAAATAAAGGCAAATACTAGGTGGGGCATTGCAGGCAGAGGGGAAACTATGGTGCATGTAAAGGAGTGTGATCCACCCAGGGAACCTCAACTACATGATTACAGTTACATATAGAGCCCTAGAAAGGGATGGTGGTGGGAGATGAGCCCAGAAAGTGTGTCAGGGCCATATGAAAAGCGGTAATTGTCATGCTAAGGATTTGGAACTTTTTCTGAAGACGTTAGACAGTCATGGAAAGATTTTAAATAAGGAAGAAGATAGGCTTTGGTTTGTCTCAGCTGGATTAGGGAGTCAACCTCAAGGCAGAGACACTAGTTATAATTCTATACTCAACCTCCAGGTGAAAATGGTGAGTACCTGTGCTGATGAAATGGTTGGGGGGATGGAGAGGAGGGAACGCACTCGAAAAGAAGTTTGGGAATAGTCTGGGGATTTTAATCATGGGATAGTTATAGACAATTTTTTTTGCTTTATTTGGGAAAATATTGGTTAGAGAGGAAACTGGGTTTGTGTGAGGAGGCAGTTATGGTGATCCAGGAGAACGAGGTTTGCAGGAACTGGGCTAGTGATTGGGGGTTGGAGGGAAGTAGATAATTTCAGGAGTAATGAAATAGGATGGGCAAGACACATATCTGGCTACATGTAGAGTCTGACTTCCAGCCCTGCTCCCAGGTGTCCAGCTTAGCTTGAGCTAGGTGAAAAGTGAGGTTATTTGTATGAGTTCTCTCTCCTAGCAAGAAGACTGGGGTAAGCTAGAGGGTGGGGCAGGGTGGGGGGCAATCTCAGTTTTGTAGAACCAAGTTGAGGGGGTGTTTCTCATGGGGTTGTGGGTACCAGTGGAATCCAGAGCTACACAAGTTGCAAGATGAACAAGATTTTTATGCCATAGTAAAACATCCAACCCCATCACCAAATCATTATCCATGTTTGGGAGCTGAGTAGGAAGGCTGGTGTACTTCCTGGGAGAGAGTCCATAGGTTACAGAATTGTGGTGGTCATTAAATGGAATGAGAGGAAGTTTCTTTTTGATGCTCTCTGGAGTGGAGGATGTGAGGTTGTTGGAAGAGGTCAACAATGAAGGGATCAACAATGTAGGGGTCAACAATGTTTAAGCGTCCCGAGATGGGGCTGGCATCACTGTGTTCTCATCCCACCATCTTCTTGAAGCCTCCTCTGATGCTCTCCAGTGTACATTCCTCTTGTCCCAAACTTCCATAACAGTTATCTTCTACTTTACCCATCTTCATTCATCCTTTCACTCATTCACTCATTAATTCTACTCTAGTTACTGAGCCTCCATTGTACCGCTAGGCACTGTTCCAGGTGCTAGGGAGGCAGAAATGAACAAAATAGAAAAACTCTATTCTTTTGGAGCTGCAATTACAATGGGGGGCGATAATCAAATAAATACTAGGCATACTACGTAGTATGCATGTGTCGATAGTTGCTAAGGAGAACAATAAAGCAAGGCAAAGACGGAAGAGGGAGTGCAGCGATCAGGGTGGTGTTGTGTCACTGCCCCAAGAGCCTCATGGAGATTAGAGTCCAGGAAACAAAGGATGACTCAGGAGTCCCAGCATTCTTGTGGGCACCGAGGGAAATGCAGTAAAGGGCACTTGAAGTTAACCTTCACCTCGTGGCAGACAGCAGTGGTGAGGCTCCGGTCATTGATGGAAGGGAGGGAGGATAGGAGTCTTATCAGGTCCATGGAGCTCATGCAATTACACTTGACCCCTATTCAGAAAAGTATTAAGAAGCTGTGTTAACTGGAGCACAAAAAGCCTACAGGATCTCTGAACTCATTGGAAGCAATGAGAGTGGTCTTTTCTCATCATCATAATTATTAGCATCCTCATCAGTTTTATTAACACCATTAATTAAAAATGTGCACTGTACTTGATCCAGACACCCCATATTTCAGAATCACTTCTTCAGCAATGAAAGTATGGGTGCCTTGGGACACGTATGTTATAAACGCATCGTTGTGCTTTTGGAAGAGCAAAACCTCCGACATCAAAGAATGTCGTTCAAAATGAGAATAAATATACTATAGAAACCCCACACCATGAAGGTAGTCATAATCAAGAAAGCTGCTTAATCAATGGAATTTAACCAAATATATATATTTGGGGAGAAGGGGAGCAAGAAATCACAGACTCTTGAAACATAGGGAAAGGCCAAAAAAATAATAATAATTTGTCAGTGTGGATTCAGCACCATACTGGGGCTGGCTACTGCCTCCTGGCTCCACGCAGATAACTACCACAATGATCCAACTCACTTTCATTGCTCTGAGCCCAGGATCCTCGCCAAGCAACCTTAGGATGACAATGTGGTTTTACGTGTAGACAACCCTGCAGGAGAGAATGCTCTGATCAGCACACACAGCACTCCAGTGGGCTTGCTGCCAGTTTTAATTTTTCAGTTTAAGCCTTAAATTGACATCTGATTTCTCCATCTGCCGCTGGCAAGTTTGGTCACTCTGAGTCAATCCTCTTGAGACTGATCACCTTTGCATATTTTTAAAAATGGAGATTCAATACCCAAAGAGCCCAGAGGAAAACTATAGAACCAGTAGGAGTTAGCTGAAGTGGTTTTGAAAGAGAGGCTTCCCTAAAGACATGTTCAAGTCTGTGTACATTTTGGGTTGTCACGACTGGGAAGGTGCTACTGGCAGAAAGTGGATGGAGGCAAGAAATGACGCTAAGCATCCTGCAATGCACAGGACCACCCCACCCCCCCAATGAAAGAATCACCTGGTCTGAAATGTCAATAATGCCAAAGTTTAGAAAGTCTGAGCTACTAAATGTCATCTTTGGGTCCTGGTATGAGCCACTCTGGGCCATTTTCTCTGAATTCACTTTGAAACTATAATAAAAACAAGAGCTCTTGTATATTCTGATTTGTCAATTTATTTTATCCTCACTGGCATCTCGTGTATAGGAAACACTTGCCAGCTCCATTTCTCAGATGTTTCAACCATAGAAGAGACACCGTGATGCTTGTTTAAAAATTCTTGTACAAATTAATAATTGCATTGCAGACTAGAACCCAAGTTTTAGGCTCCCCTCATCTGTTATTTTTTTCTGCAGCCTGGCACCTTCAGACAATAACCCTTCACTTTTTGTTCCAGAGTTATATCTGAATGAGCTATCTAGTTTTTAGTGACTGTACTGATTAAACAGATTATTATTTGTAAAACACGTCAAATGTTTACTGTCAACGCCGTACATCGCAAGGAAAAACAAACAAAAAGGGAAACAATTCACTTTATGTCTGAGAATATACTGTGCTTTATGCGAGCTGAAGTCCCATTTGCATATAATTTGATACCTATCTTGTGGTGCAGAAATGTTAGTCTCTTAGATCAGCAATTATACAGCTGAGGAATCTGAGCCATCTGCTGAAAAATTCCCTTGTTTTCTTCTTTTACCTCTGATTTATTTAATGTGAAAGAGGCAACGCTGCCATTTGGATGGAGGGTGCGGGAGCACCAGTGGAAATGTCAGATATTCAAATCACAGGCAAAGTGTGGGATGTTCTTCTCTAACGCAAAATGCAGATAGCTTATCAGCCTGTGGATCTGAAATATAGAGGTGAGATTCTTAGTCTCAGTAGCAATTCCTCCTGAATGCATACCATTCATAAAGTTGACCTTTTGGAATCAGTCCTACAGCTAATAATTGTCAGAGCTGGGAATAAAACAAGAGTTCTGTCTACCAGATTCATATAACTACAGAACATTAGAGATGGAATGTTTTTAAAGGATTATCTGGAATATGGAAACGTTCGTAAACATGATCCAAATTATTTTCTGAATGAATGAATGGGTACATCGTAAAAGTTTTGTGAATCCAATGCCTGATGCATGAAGAAATTATAATCCTAAAGTGATGTTCAGAGCATGAAACAGAACGAAGAGTCACATCAGAGATGTGATCTCAGAGCTGGTGTGTGGGAGTCCTGGGATTTGGTGAGGCAGGGGAGTGGTACCCAGAGGGTCAAAGTCTAGTTAGAAGGAAAGTTTTGTGTAATAAATATAAAACATGTAGAAAGAGTATAAAGAGGCAACTATGTCAGAGGACTGGAAAACAGGAGAGTTGAGAGAGATGGGCTAAGACCTCAAATGGTGCATGGTGCCATTGGGCATGCTGTCTATGGCATCCAGTATGAGTATCAGGTCTGGGGGCAGAAGACGGATTTCTGAAGAGTCATTTCAAAGAACTACAATGAGCCATACAGGCGGGAAAATTGGTCACTTAGCGCTATGAGTATGCTTCAATTCCTTAGCAAAGAAGAATAAGAACACATATTTTTTAGTTTTTATTTATTTATTTATTTATTTATTTATTTATTTATTTATTTATTTAAGTCTTTGTCTTTGGGGGGATAAAAATATACTGATCCATGATACATTTGCAACAATGATTAGTTATTATTTTTATCTGTTGTTAATAAAGTACAAGGGATAAGCTTGAGGAGGAAATATTGGGAAGAAAATGCATTTTCAAATTGCATTAAACATAGTAGGAGCTCAAAAAATGTTTGCTTTATTCTTTCCATATTCTCTTTGATAATTTACATTATAATTATTTGATGCACACCGGTTTTCCCAATGGCTTAGAATTCTTGGGGGGAGGATATGCAGAAGTCCTCAGGACAAGTCTATCACATAGCAGGTTCTCAATATACGTAGTGTCTTTCTTTCCACCCTCTCACTCTGCTCAAAGCAAAAATATGCACAAAATTGGTACCAAAGAAGACAAGGGAATTATGACTAGGGTGATGGTAATCAAATGGCTTTCTTGTTAAATTTTCATTATTCAAGCCCGTGGGCATCTTCTTGGGAGGCTCTGGATACAATTTAATTTCTATTTGAGACTCTCCTGGATGAAGACTCCCAGGGTGAAGTCCAGCTAGCAACTGTCTCATTAACATATCCAGCACCACATGCAAATATGTATAACTTCTTTGTGTTGGACTTCAAAGGGAATTTCTCTTACTGGGATGAGCTATATCGAGGGCGACAATCTTTTTAGTGTCATTAGGGTAAATGAGGTAGTAATGGAATTGCAGATTAGAGCAACTTCAATCATGTATTTCACAGTCCCCCATCAGGGTAGCTTTTACAAACAGCCAGCATCCTTAATTGAAATGTAAATGCATGGTAAATTATGAAAAATATATTATGAAAAGTAAAACATGGCCCAAATAAAAGATCAGAAATAAAAGGTTTTAGGAAGTTGAGAAAACGGGTCTGAAATGTTCATTGCTTGGCAGGGAATAACTCACACCTTCAGGGCATGGGGGCGGGAGTATAGAAAGGAAAGTCATTCCCCCCACAGTCTGTGCAATTTGTCCATGTCCTTTTCTTCTCTATTCTGGAAAAGGTTCGTGCAGATAGAGCCCTGCCAACTTCCCCTCCTGGAGACAGAATTCAAGGAAAAGAAAAGGAAGGAGAATTAAAGTAAAAGGAGGATATGGGAGGAGTTAGTGGGGATGCGGCTAAGGCTGCTGGGACATGGTGTCCTTTTTTTATTATCCATCCTTTGGATGAATAAAAGTATTTAGAACTAGAACAGTAGCCAGCAGCACACTTGAAAACTTGATCGACCCAATTTGTTCCCTTCATCATAGACTATAGGCATTGTCTTTGTTCACACATGAGTTAGAAAGGAGTTCACAGTATGCAAAAGATCGCATGACGTCATATCACAGAAGTGATCTCCCAATCCCATCTCAATCCTCCACACCAGGGGGATGTCCACATAAGGGAAGGGATCGAGTTGGGTTCTATGTTGTGTAGGATGTTACTGTCTTGGGAATCCCATGGTTTACAGCTTCTGCATTAGGGACAACAGTGTGCTTTGATAAGAAAGTGTATCAGCTTCCTTTGCTACTTTAACAAATTCCTACCAACTTAGTGACTGAAAACAACAAAAATGTATTATCTTAAAATTCTGGAGGTCATCCGTCCAAAGTCAGTCTGAGTGAGCTAAAGTTAATGTGTCAACAGGACTGATTTCTCCTGAAGTCTCTAGAGAGAATTTGTTTCCTTGCCTTTTTCACTTTCTCGAGGCTCCCTGCTTTGTGGGCCCCTCTTCAGATCCCTCCAATCTACTTCCATCATTGTATCTCCTTCTCTCTGACCCTGACCCTCCTGCTTCTCTCTTATAATTCAGGATAGTCTGCAATCTCAACATCCTTAACTTAATCACATCTGCAAAGTTCCTTTTATCGTCTAAACTGACATATTCACAGTTTCCAGGGGTTAGGACATGAACATCATTGGTGTCTTTATTCAGCTTAGTACAGGAAGCTATTTAGATATTACTCATCAGTGGGACTGATTTTTAGGGAGATGCTGAAGTACCTGTGTTTATGGCAAATAATTGGCTGAGGCAGAGTAAAAGGAAAGAGAAGGCAATTATGCAAATACACAACCATTCCTAACTTCTCTGAGATCATGGATGGACCAGGAGCAGATTTTAAAGTTTGTGTTTGTCTGAGCCATTTAAACTCCTATCAATAGCAAATATCTGCAAAGTTATTAAAATATATACCAAGAAATAAAAAGATGAGTCAGAATGGTCCCTGCCTTCAAGAAGCTTGATGCCAAGTGAAGTTAGAGATTAAATCGATGCTTTCAGTGTCACATAACTAGTGCTAATAAAAGAAACATCTGTGTAAAAGAGCATGAGGCCAGATCAACTGTGTCTTCCCATTGAAGGAGAGGCAGAGAAAGATTCAGAGTAATGGATGTTTCATATTAGTGGCAATGTAAGAGTTTTCCAGCCAGCAATAAAGGGGTAGAATGTTAAAAATTATTTACTGTCTACTCCACAAGCTTCTTTCTAAAGATTTTAAAGGATACACATTGTATTTGGTCTCAATTGTACATCCCACCTGAGTAAGAAACAGGTGGTATTCATTAAACAGAGTGTCCAAGGAAATAATCATGGTCTGGTCTGTGTTTTTTGGTGAGTTTGTTGTTTTTCACTCCACATGGTCCAGACAGAGATACCCACTCTTGCTTCATAGATCTTTATTACTAAATGCAGAAAAATTCTAATCCACATGTTTTGAGGCTGGATCACTTGATTTCTACTGAAGTTGTTGCCAGTGTACAAGATGTTCTGTGATTATAAAAAAATATGATAATATGGAGGCAGGTGATGGTTGTCTGAGTGTGGAATTGGTTACTTACTGACCATATGATATTGCATATATCACCTCTGCATGAACGATTTCCTTGCTGTGACATGGAATTATTTTGAGGAAAACATAGTACTGCCCTCGGAAACACTGATTTTCACCGACAGTAAACCACAAAACATCCAGCTAATGTTAGTTTTCTTTTATTGTTGTTGTTACAGTAAGTATGTGCTTTTGAGATCAAAGAAAAACAAAGCAATGACTGTAAGCAGAATTAGAGAATGCCAGGATTCTGCCAGGATAGAAGTACTGCAACCTTAATAATGGGTTTGGAGGTATCTGTTCCTATAGAGACTGATACCAAGCGGGACCCTCTGGGGCTCCTGGGCGCAAAAGCCTTTCTCTGTCCTCCATTTCTTGATTACAGGAAATGGGCTTCATTCAGCCTCCATGACCTTCCCCGAGTTCCCACAGGCAGGTTCAAAGAGTTGCTACTTAGGGAAAGGAGGGGATGCAGAGACAAGGGAGGAGCAGTTAAAAGAAACAATAGTGCAGCCTTGGGGCAGGGTCCTGGTTCCCCCTCAAGGGATACACATAAAACATCTTTGAGCTGTTCTGCAGATCCTGAAACCCCATCCAGGTGGGAGAAGTTAACTGTCTGCTGCCCACAAGCACGCAGACCCCAGACCGGGTGGAACCAGAAGGTTGATGATGCCGACTCCCACTTACCTCCCCACCAAGCAATCAGAAGAGTGTCCACGAACTGATCATACCCTCCTCTTTGAACCATTACTATAACACTCCTCCCTACTCCCTCCAGGTGGGGACACAGAATTTTGAGGGCATTAGCCCGCTATGGCCCCCTTTGCCTGGCAAAGCAATAAAGCTATCCTTTTCTACTTCGCCCAAAACTCTGTCTCTAAGATTTAATTCAGTGTCAGCGTACAGAGGCTGGATCTGGCTTCAAGACGGGAGTAGGACCAAGGATCAGAGACCAGAATCAAATGGTGTTTCTGGAGTGAGGGCCTTTTGTACATGTGAGAGTCTTAGGAAAGATAATTTTTCTTGAGTAAATGGATTATGGTTACGGTACACACACGTGTGTGTGTGTGTGTGTGTGTGTGAAGGGTGGAAAGAGAACTGGGTTAGGGAGTAATTTCTTATTTCCAAGAAACATGGGAAGATCTTAGTACCGCCAGGCCCGCACTAGTTTTGGACTGTGCTGATGTATGGGCTGAATACGATGGTTGGGAAATTGATCATTGACTATGAATATAAAGTCATAAATATAACCCTCTGAAAATTAACAGAAATAGAGTTAGGTCAAACCCCAGATGGACTGCCAAACCATGGAAGAGGAAGATCACATTGACATTTAGGGTGGTGATGGCTAATCCAGCAGGAAGGGATAAAATGTGTACTTTCTCTGAGAGTGTCTCTCCCATCAGGATGGGGCCACAGCCACATGAGGGGAGCAAGCTGGAGAGGAGGTCAGGTAACTTCCCACCCGAGCTGCACTGTCCTTTGTCAGCTTTTGCCAACAGCCAGCTTCGAACATCCATCTTGTGTCTGTTTCCATGCAAAAGTATAACAACTGGCATCTGACCACACTGCAATAATTAATAGTTCCAGTTCTTCCCCACATCTACTAAGTTTTCAACAGAGAGTCTATTTCCAAAATGAGCGAGTTTGTTGTTGCTTTCAGGCAATCTGCAGATTCGAGATAACTGACATTCCCTGACCCTAGTGAGAAATCAACCCTCCGGCATGATTCAGGTTACAATTTTGTCCCTTGCACAGGTTCTCTTTGGTCCCCTTTACCTTAGTAATGGCCATACATATCATTTATTTCCCAGATCCTATTGCTAAGTGGTCACAATGTGGACACTTATTCAGCAACTCATGATTATTGTGGCTGCACGATCTACCAGTTGCCTATTGCTGAGTAACAGACCATCCCGAAACACAGTAGCTTTAAGCAACTATTTTCTTTGTATATGACTGTGTGGTCAGTCATTTGGGCTGGGATCTCCTGGCTGATTCTTCCGCTCATCTTGCCTGTGGTCACCACACTGGCTGCATCCCCGGGTGGCTCAACTTGATGGTTTAAGATGACCTCACTTAAGCCTCTGTCATTTGGTGCTGGCTGTGAACTGGCCTTTCTCCCATCATTAAGTTCATCATCCCAAGCTAAATTATTGAATTAAGGAAGCAAGAGAGCGTGAGTGGAAGCTGCAAGAAATTCCTTAGGCTTAGGGAATCCCACGATGTCATTTCTTCCACCTTGGCCCACCGAGCATTATCACATGGTCTGGAAGAGCCAATGGCAAATTTCCACACAAGTGATACTGGAATGACCTGCATAAATGAAGAGGAAATTAAAAACGTTTCATGTGCTTTGAGCACTTACTATACATTAGACACAATTCTAAGATTGACACGCATTATCTCAGTTAATTCTCAGAATAACCCTAGGAAGTAGGTATTTTAATTTATTCTTATTTAACAGATGAAGAAATCGAGGCACAAAGAAATTAAAGTATCTCTCCTGAGGTCACACACCCCGTAGATGAAAAAGCTAAGGTTTGATTCCAAGTCATCAAACTTCAGAGTCATTTCTTAAAGCATTTTGTAAGGATCATAAGGATTCAGTAGACAGTTGGGGAAGCTGCAAAAGGTCATACATTCCAGTAAGAGGGATCTGCCTGTTCAGACTGTCGGGGGTCAAGAGGCAAGGCATGGAGAGGGGGCACTTAAGGAAAATGGAGATAAGAGGAAGCAGATGGAGAGAGGTATGGAAATACAGATCCTGGTTAGAACTGGTAGGACCATAGATACCACAAGGAATTTCAAAAAAAATTAAGCAGATAAAGGAGAAGGGTCCATATTTAGCCACCATGGTGATTTTCCAGTGTCTAGGTATTTGCCATTCAGTCTCACGCTCTGGACGCTGTAGTTACAGCATCCTTTGCCTTAGAGGCTTGACTGGACTAAGCTAAGCTGTGATCCACTGTTGTGATTTGTATGTTTTTTGAGATTTCATCGTGTTTTCCACCGATAAAGATTACTTAAAGTTACCCTTTTGCAGCAACAGCAGTCTCCTTATTGAAAGCCTGCTCATGTCTTGCTTGCATTATCTCATTCACAAATAGCTTTTCTTGGAGCAAATTTTTCAAATCAGAAATTTAACATTTAGAAAATTTAACATTTAGAGAAATGTCACGGGTCATGAGTTGGAAATGGTATTGAAGCATCCATTAGGCATCTGAACACATTGCTCTCTCAGGTTTAAAAAAAAAAAACAGTCAAGAAACAAATCAAAAACCTGGTGGTGATGACTCTGAGTAGGCAGGAGCCCAGCCAGGATGTGACCTATTTTAAGCATTCGAAAATCAATAGAAGAATAGCCTCCTTAATCAAAAGTGTTCAATTTCCCAGGGAGAAAAAAGGCATACAAGGGTAAAAATTACCCACCAAGTATCTGTTAGTGCAAGGCTGTCCTAGTTTGAAAGTACTGAATGCCGACGTAATTTAAAATATATTTGTAGTCATGCTTTTCAGAACAGTAGCCTGATCTTTGGAATGGCCCCTTTCTGAAATTTCGAAGCTATAGGAACCCTGCTTCAATTTCTGTCTCCTTTCCTAATATGTGGCTCTAAATCCAAAGAAGACTATATAAAGAATTAGAGGAAGTTCTGTACCCAATAGTGCTCAAAGTTGGCTCTGCTTGATGATGATCCAGGTCACAACAACTGTCTTGGGCAAATTACGTGTTTTACAAAATCCTCCTTTGAGTCAGAAAGTTATGAAGCAATAATTGTCCCTGGCAAAGGATGAACAGAGGGCACAAGAAGAAAGGAGCAGCATCCATTAAGCTGGTGGGTCATTGATCAAACCAGCAGAGAGGGTGTATTATCAGAGAAGCCTCCAGCTTTGGAGTTGGCAAAGGTCTAGAAAATAAGGCTCTGTCCAGCTTGCCACCTGGATGTATGATCTGGACACACTGTCAAGATGATACTCAGAGGTTGGGGAAGACTGAGCTGCATCTGCTCAGCTCCTGGTGGGAGGCACAGCCAAGCCCTAAAAAATGAGATGTGGGGTCGGGGGGATGAAGCTAGGATGGTTGAGTAATGAGAATATGGCATCTACAAGCCAACGTCAGGGCTGAAGGAAAGGAGTAAGGAGAAACGTACCAAAGGGACTGAAAATGTGTTTCATGGGCACAAACCACCATGCATTCTTCTGCTTTAAAAAATTTCCAGCTATTGTCTCTTTGAATACATTTTTCCTGCATCTTCACTAGCATTTTCCCCCTATATTAAGTCATGTGTATTAGACATATACTGAAGGTCATGCTTCTCTCCTTGTGCTTTTACTTCTTTTTCATATTTTCTATCATGTATATATATATATAGCTCTATATATTCTATTATGCATACAAATATATCTATATATGGTCTATAATATATCTATAAATATATCTATATAGATCTTTCTCATACACATGCTATATATATATATTATATATACTAATACCATAAAATATACCATAAAATATACTAATTAGTATATATATACTATTATAAATACTAATACCATAATAAAGTATACCATAAAATATACTAATACCATAAAATATACTAATATTATATATACTAATACCATAAAATATATAGTATACTATAGTATATATACTATATATATATACTATAGTATTGTATATTTATAGGAGTATACATAGTATTAGTATATATATTATATAATAGTATGTATACCATATAATAGTATATATAATTATATATAATAGCATATATAACATATATGCTTTATATATAAGATCATATTATAAATATTATTACATATATACATATATACTTATAATATGTATTATATATATTTTAATATATACTTAAATATTTGGGGGATTTCTCAGTTTTAAATTCTAATTTGTTATTTTTTTCTTGAAGTAAGTTTAATATGTTATCAGTGCTTACTATGGATATTATTATACTGATTTACTTCAGTGGCTTTATTTTCTGATTCCTACATTTTCATTTGGTTCTTATTTATTTATCTGCTACTTTTTTCTCATTTACTTAACATGGTTTTCTTTACAAAATTTCTCTTCACTTCTATCTCTTTTAGAATTATAAATGTACTTATTTTAAAGTCCTTTTAGATTTGCCTCACAAGTTCTGCCGCCAATGTGAGTTGTTTCCATGTGTGTTTTTTATCGTAGTTCACATGCTTTGATTTTTTTTTTTTTTGCAAATGCCTGGGAGTTCCTTTTTCCCACCATGCCTTCCTTCTTTCTAGTGCTTTTGCACTTAACACATAGTCCTGCATTTTGCACTGTGGCGGGGAGTTGTGTTGTTGGTACGCCTTGGGGGTTGTTACTTTGCTCAGGCACATTTCGAATGAAGTTCGTGTTTACAGGGTTGCTTCTCTTTATCGCCTAAGACACAAAAAAAGTGGTATTCAAGCTGTTGGATGAAATTATTTCAGATCCAGTTCACTAAAGTGAACGTGGTCCAAGATCCTCACTTCAGGCAGAGCTGACCCAGGTTTCTTTCCACTGGATCATGTTTGGATTCTTTTCCATCACAGGCTCTGAAGGCTTGATCCCACTGTGAGTGTCCAGTCTCCCACTTCTGAGGGCTGCAGGGCTCCACTTCCCCCTCCTCCACTCACCCCTAGGGCTCCTCTCTGCTGTTAACCCGCACAGATTTTCTTCTGGTTTCTGAGAAGTGCTACCTAGCTTTAATTAAAGAAAAAAAAATGACATAATTTTGCAATAAAACACAGAGAAGTGGATTATGAATTCTGTCTGTATCTTGACTAGAAGTCTTCATTCCATTTTTACCCTTCCACATTGAAATCTCTTACCTCCACTAAATCTGTCCAACTTGGACTTCCCTCTGGGTTTTAATCTGTCCAACTTGGACTTCCCTCAGCAACTTTCTTATTCCCCAGCATTGTGGCCATGTGTAAGTTATTTTATTTCTCAGAGTCTCTGTTTACTTTTGGAAGCCAGGGACTAATAGTATTTTGCATTGTTGTCAGGATTTGGAAAAAAAAGTATATCAAATGCTGATTAATGTTAAGTGCCTAGTAGATGCTGTTTACAATTATAATGTGAATGTTTACCATGTGTGTTGAAGCGTTCAATGAGATCAGTTGTTCATGGTTGCGGATATTTTATAAGAGGATTCTGTAATATATAATTCTATAAGCTATGGAAGAGCTTTGTAAGCTGGAAAATCCAATTTCCATGCCAAGGAAGTGTTTATGGGTTGAGCTGTGCCCCCCAGAAAGATATGTTGACGCCCTGACCCTCAGTCACTCAGAATGGGATCTTATTTAGGAATAGGGTCTTTACAGGTATAATCAAGTTAGAATGAGGTCATGAGGGTGGACCTAAACCCAGTATGACTGGTGTCCTTATAAGAGGAACTTTGGACACAGAAACAGACATGCCCAGAAGGGATGATGGAGAGAAGGTGGCTATGTGACCACTGAGTCAGGATTGGACTGACACATCTACAAGCCAAGGAACACCTGAGGTCACCTGAGGTCACTAGGAGAGAGCCCAGGGACAGATTCTTCAGAGAGAGTGCAGCCCTGCCAACGCTTTGATTTCTGCACTCCAGCATTGTGAAATAATACATTTCTGTTGTTCTAAGGTAGGTAGTCTGTGGCACTTTGTTATGGCAGCCCTAGGGAACTTACCCAGAAGCTTATGATGATAGTTATCATTATTACATCTAGATGGTGCTTGCCATTTTTGCCATATTCCCATAGTCTACGCAGTTCATTCATAATATGCTCCCAGGATGCTTGCACAGGCCCTTTTTCCATAGTCCTGGAATGCCCTTCTTCCATTCTGTCTATCGCTAATATCTTTTAGGCTTAGAGCCATGCTGAACTCTGATTCCAGAATGCTCTTCCTGGACTTTTAACCCCCTTCTCACAGATGAAGTTAGGTGTTTTCTCCAACCCCTTGTTTCCTAGCTCTGACCACACAGCACTGTGGATTTTAACATTTGTGGTCCCTCTAATGCACATACCATGAGCTCATCAAAGGTAGGGCGACCTTATAGGTCGCCTTCTAGGGTGACCTTACTCTTGGGTGAGTAAAAAAGAGGAATGAACAAATGTTTCTTGGATTTAAATCCATGTTACCCCCTCTATCCCCAGAGTGTGCCAAATGAAAGCTTGCTATTCTCAGAATGGAAACACAAAATCATCAATCCGTGTTTTAAATGCCATAGCTCATCTGGAGCCAGGGAAAAAGAGAAACTTTATGACACTTTTTTTTTTCGAAGAAATAAATATTTCGACTTTAGCCTGATATGTAGGGTGGGTATCCAGACAGTGTTCACTGATATATAACTTCTTAAAATATGGAAATACTTTTATGTTGCTGGGGAAATAGTCACTGTCTCTAGATCCTTAGATGACCCCAATTCCACTCCCTAAGCCCTGCCTTCCTGACTCCTTCCAGGACCCAACCTTCTCCCGGTCTAAGGCCGGCGTCTTGGTGCTTTGATTTGGGTTCATGCTTAACAGATTGTGAACTATATTCAACAGAAGCCCTGTCTTTATGTTTCTTCCCATTTGGGGGCCTGGAGAGGAAAAGGGCTTTCTATTATTTTCTGTGATTGTTCTAACCTAATGGAATGGATGCATGGCCCTCATTAGCTGCAGATTTATCACAAGTCAGGCACCCCTTTCTCAGAGGTAGATGCTCATTTGACAAAGAGACCTGTCCCAGGTCGGGATCTCATTGCACTTTCCCAGACCCTACAGGTCTCATTTGTCTCTGAGCAGGTTGTCATCACTGACAGACAGAGGCAGCTGTTTCTGTAGGAGTGAGCTTTAGCAACCTTGCCCAAGACCAATCATTCCCATCAACCTGATTTCTGCTGCTTTCTCGACTTTCACTCATTTCCCAAAGCACTGCTTTCAGATGCAGGCATTCCCAGCCTCCAGAGCCCCAATTCCAGGCAAGGCATATGCATTGGAAAAGTAAAAGCCAGCATTGAGAACTTATGATTAGGACAGTGAGCCTAAATAAGCTAATGCTTTTTTTTTTTTCACATTTTCTCTAAACAGAAAAATCAATAAGGGTTCTATGGCATCTTTAATAGAGATTAAGCGACTACAAACAGTCTCTACCTTATTTGGAGGTTGAGATTTTCTGGTGTTAACTGCACAAAGTCACACCACACATGCATTTACTCGTGCTTTGGGTGTCATTGCACAGGACTGGCCCACAGCCAGCTCCCCAGCTGTACTGAGGAAAATAAGGACGACTATGTCCTTCCTCCCCAAAATTCTCTCCTTCTTATGAAATCATCGATGCATTACCTTTTCACCGGCTGTTTTCTCTACATGTATCTAAACACGTTCCTCTCTCAGGCCAAGTTTGTCTCTGTTTCTTAGCCCTTGTATTTATGGTCCCTTCTGCCTTGATGGCTATTCTCTTTCCTCACTGCATTCACTTTTCTGCTCAAAGTTACCCCATTCAAAAAGCCTTTCTTTATTGTTCTAACAAAAGTAGCTCTCCCCTCCTACCATTTACCACTTTGCATATCCTTATGTGGCAAAATATTATTTGTTTATTCTCATTGCCTCCACTTCACAGGGGAAAATTTTGCACTTACCGACATTCCCCCAGCGCCTGGAAGAGTGCTTGGAATGTAGTAGGTTTTCAAATGTGTTTCTTAAACAAACGAATGGCGTTGATTTCTTATAAAGACTAACTCTTGCTACAATAGAAAGGCAATAAACATTTATTACTCAGTCGGTTATTTGGCACCTATAAACTGTCACATTTCTTTACTAAGCACATAAAGCAGCTAACTGGTTTGTTTCCATTCCTACTATAGCCTTTATGCCAGTGTTCTCCACACCTCCCTAGAAAGACCACCCCCCATATCCAGTCTCTGTCCGTGGATATATTCCTCATATTTCAGGGCTGAATTCCAGTGTTACCCCTTACGGGAGGTCTTCCCTTTACTCCATCCTTCCAATGGGCAACTTTGAAGATATGTATGGGCCAGAACACATCCTTCTCTTCTGTTAATCTTGGAATTGCCCCAATCTACAGCATGGGTCCCTGGCTCTTGCAGATAATGGGCCAGATTTGGGTACCTGGTCCAAGATATGCTCTTCAGGTTCTTCTTCTGAAGAATTCATCAGTGAGAACCAGAGAGAGTCAAGCAGATCTTGGAAGGTAGCTGGAATTAAAACATATAATCTACAGAAAAATGGGGGAGCTTTCCATCCGAGACTGAGGAGCAAACATCTCCAGCTACTCTTCAGAGAGACAAGAATAAAGCAGAGATGAAGAAAGAGACAAAGACCCAAGAAAGAGAAAGAAAGCTGAAGGCTGCCAATCCAGGCTGGCATTTTCCCTAAGAAAATCCTTATCTTTAACCAAGTGGATAACAGAATGAAATGCTTCCCGACTTACTCTGAGCCCAAGGCAGGAGGACACCACATACTGGATACCAAAAGAAATGGTAGCAGCCCACCCTTGAGAATTAACCAAGTGAAACTTAGCCTCAAACTGGGTATGTGACTCTTGAACACTGTAACTAGAATCATGGACAATAGGATCAAGAGATTAAGAATAGGAAGAAAGTGTTAAAAGAAGATTATTTTGAAAGAAGTTCCCTCTCCCTTTTTTTCCTCCTCAGGAGGAAGAGTGCTTGGCCCTGCCTCTTACCTTGGGCCAACTGAGCTAGGTATCACCAGGACCAATGAAGAACTTAAAATATGTGTCCTTAAAATATGTTGGAGGGATGGAGTAGACCGCTGTTTGACTCTTTGGCAAATCTAAAGGGCAAGAGCAGGCTGGCTTGCTATATTCCTGAAGGTGTGAAGGAGATCACTAGATTGGGATCAGATTTCCTTTTAGGATTTTGTTCAGGCAAAAATGTAGGTCACTAGTGTGAGAATGCCACCATGAGGATGTCTTAGATTCTATCCAACAGGATCGAGAAGAAGGGTCAGCAGAGGAGAATCTGGAGTCTGACCACAAGATTTCTAGCGGTTGGGGAGGGGGTGAACATCACCACCAAGATGGAATGCACTTTCCCCAGGTCAAGGAACTTCAAGTGAGAGACCATACGTGATGGGCATGGGAGAGTATCCCGCATCACCCACGATAGCATGGGATCAGATGAAGAGCTCGTGTTGGAGAGCTGCCAGACCTAAGGGGTGAGAAGCCAGCCAGTGATGGCGCCAGTCAAGTGAGAAATGTCCTGCTCCCTTTACCTCTCCTCAGCACCTCTGTGATAACCCACAATATGGTTTAGAAACAGCAGGAGGAGGTGGAAGAGGTGCTGCGTGAGACAGAGAGAGATTTCCAACTGTACCCTCCATCCCTAGAGCGCAGGCAGCCTCCCTGGCACAGATTCTCACTGTGGGAGGGAAACCATGAGTCCTGTTTATTAAGTTAACCAGCTACACTGAATAATCTGCTCTCCACTTCTGCTTTAAAAACACTCAATGTGGTTTCTGTTTCCTGTAACCCAAAGAGCTTTAAGTAATGTGTCTGCTAAGCCCTCTTCAAGCATGTGTAGCTCTATTAAAAATGCTTGATATAGTCTTTTCATATTACAATCCAGATATCAGGAATGATGATCTAGTTCTAGACACTAGAACTCATGAACTATCTACTCACAGGATCCATCTCAGAGCCTGTGTAGGTTATAGGGGAAAGAAATACTGTTTCTTATCCATCTCCTATGATCAGTCACAGCACTTATGATGTCTGCCTCTTCCTGAGTGCTGGCTACCCACCAGGCAAACTGTGTATGATGAGAGCTTTACAAAGGTTTTGCTTGTGTGTTGGGACAGCATGAAAGGTGGGTACTAGTATTCTTATTTGCTATTCAAATGAGGAATATAAGTAATTGACTAATACATATTAACAGTGCCTGCCTCAAGTAGGATTGTTAGAAAGTGCTTGGCGACGCAAGAATTCTTCCCCTGATATTCCTAACTCCAAAGCCTGCATTCTTTCCACTGCTCAGAGGAGAGCCACCTGGTACCAAGGGATGTACGTTGAAATGAGGGGAGGAGAACCTGGAGACTAAACTTGACTGCTTCCTCTTTGTTTTTTAGATGATGCTAATAGATGCACCAAACTAAAGCAGCAGATCTTTCATCTTTCTTTCCACATAGCCAACCACCAATCCGTCTCTGGATCAATTCTGCCTTCTTGCTTGAATATCATTTATCTTCGCCATCTTCTCTGGAGTAATTATTATGATTTGTCTTCTCAAAAAAAGCTATTAATGCCAGACTATAGGAAAAAAAATAATTAAGTAGAAACATTTCAAAGCAATGTCACAACTGATTATAGTTCTAATTGTGCTTGTTCCCAAGTTAAGTACGACACTGCATATTACTGGGTAGAAACCAACCATAAATTATTGTATTTATGGCATGCATTGCAGCACAGAATCGCATGCCAAATGCTTACGACAGACATAAAAGAATTATTCAGAAATACTTCTCTCTTTGGTGCCAAATTTAGTGATAATTTATAGCTGTCTGAATTTCCACACCTGCTGCAAATTCCTTCAAGTCCTCAAGTTTTACTGATTCCCCAGTGGTGGAATTTGACAAGCCTTTTTTTTTTTTTAACCTGTGGGGAAATTGTGACTCCTTTGCTGTATCCTTCAGTACAAGAATCTAGAAATCTAGAAATTCAGCCCTTGGCATGACTTGACTATGGCTGGACCAAAACACATCCTGTTATGTGTTTGGCCCTTGACTATGGCTGGACCAAACCACATTCTGGCAGGCAGCTGAGGTATCTGGTATGAAGGCCAGGTTCCTCCATCTGTTATGATAAAGGACAGTTTAAAGAAAAAACACTGATGTGCAAAGAGAAATTGGAGATCTCATCTGCAGGTGGGTTGATGTATAACCAACATTCTTATAGCGATAGATTTAGTTAAAAAATTAATAAAGCCATTCATCCATGAACTCAGTTATTTGGATCTTTGTTTTCTTATCTATGGCCTTGCAGTGCAGTACTGGCCGGAATGCCAGGCAAGGTGCCCCATCCTGCCACTCCAGGAGATGGGATGATGATCCAAGATGGAACAGTCAGGGTGTCCTTGGAATTTGCATCCTGATTTGGGTAACACAAAGACAGAGGATGATTAAGATTAATGCATCCAAGTCATGGTGACATGAATCAAAAGTTTCTTAACCTCTGCTATGCCAAGCCTTAGAGCTACCAACATGTCCATAGCCCTTACAATTTGTCAGATACTATTTGATATGCTGTACATATGCTAACTCATTTAATCCTTATTTCATGTATTCCTTTTTGAGGTCTGCCTTCAATTTTTGAACTAACCCTTCTCCTCCCAGTAATGCCCACATAAACTTTTTTTTTTTCCTTACATTTGTCAGAGTGGGTCTTTGTCGCTAGCACCTAAAGATTCCTGCTTCAAAGCAAAAAAACAAACTGGCAAATTAAATAATAGAAAGTGATTAACAACCGTTAGTGCGCCTTTCCTTATTCCTACCATTTAAACAGCCATGAAACATAGACATAAAAAATAGAAAGAAAATGAAAGGCAAAAATAAGAGAATCGTAGATTTGTAGAGTTGGCCAAGGATTCAAAGCCCGCCTAAGCACACTCCACATTTTACATCAGGGTCGGGGCCAGGTAGTGGAATTGAGCTCACCATGGTCACTACACTGTTCCAGTGGGTGCAGTGGATCCGTATGGGGTGTGGAGTATAGATAAGAATTAGTTATAGTTAGTGTTCCATCAGCTGGGTTAAGCTTGAGCTAGTTTGATTAATTCTGCTCAAATGGGCTTGGGGGATGGAACTTAGCTTAATGTAATAAATTAATGAAATGAAATTTTTGTTTGAAGATGCACATTACACTGGAAAGAGGATTGAACTAGGCCTGGATCCTGATTCTGACTCTGGGACTAATTTATGAGTTGATTTTAGGTAACTCACTTCATCCTACACTTCAGTCCCTTCATCTTCTGCAAAATGAAAGTATTTGGTATGATCATCTCTGGGGTCTCAACTTCTAATGTCTAATATTAAGATTTTATGATAGTTATTTCAAGAAGCATCAGGTACATTAAAGAAGTAGGAACCAAGGTAATTTACTATGGATCTGGCAAATTATGTAGCATCTTGAATTTTACAAATCCCTCCTACATAAACCTCACTATCAGATCCATATTACCCTTGTGGGTTTTATCCTTGCCCTTTTAAAGAGATATGGAGTGAATTTAATAAGAGCCCACGATGTGCTGAGAGCTATGTGCTATCCAATCAACACAGACCTATTAGGCTCCCATCTTAGCTCAGTCGGTTAACAGCTTTGCTATTACTTGCCCTTTGGGGGTTGCCATAAATGGGGTGATCACACACACATCGAAGAGTTGTTGAGAGGATACAAAAGATGCACGAGTTCATCTAGCACAGAATCTGTCTCATTTATTCACTGTCAATAAATGTGTATTAGCTTTATCCTTAAACAAGGTGATTGCTGTCTATGAAATCATAGACCTTCATAAGTTTTCAGGGTTTGTATACTTTCTTTTAAATATACAGCATCTAAGAAAAAAAAGGAGGTCTGGTGAAGAAGAGTGTGGAAGGGCATATAGGAGTGGGCACAGAGCTTGTGGACCTTTATCTTTCACACTGATGCCCACAGGGAGCATATGCCACAGAAGAGGCACCAAAACACCTAGTGGGTAGGAGAAGTTGGCCACCTTTGCCTTTAGCAACACCGGTCCTTATGTAGGGGGGCCATAAAAGAGTAGCCATGGTGTCAGGAATGAACACTACGCATGGACCCATCAGCATGGGTGTCCCCTTGCTATGGCTGATCTACCTACAGTTACTGCTAAATTATTGATTTGTCAGAATGAGAGACCAACGCTGATCCCAAGATATGGTAAAATCACTACAAAAGATCAATAAGCCACTTGGTAGCAAGCTGATTATATATGCCTTATAGACCATTGTGAAGAGTTTTACTTTTATATTGAGCAAGATAGAAAGCTTTGGAGGTTTTGAACAGAGAAGTGTAATAATCTAACATAGGTTTTACAAGGTTAAAGATAGATGATAAGGAATACGTTTGAATAAAGGAAAACAGTGAAAAGGTTATTGAAACAATTTTGGTAGCCTTTTGGACTAGGGTTTTTGTAGTGGAACTAATGAGAAAGGCTCATATTCTGGATATATTTTTAAGGTAAAGAGTATGTGTTGACGGGTTAGGGATGCAGTCTGAGAGTAAGAGAGAAATTCAGAGTGAATTTTTTAATTTGATACCATAGAAGAATGGAACTTCCATCATCTCAGATAGGAATCTAAAGGAGAGTCAGCTTTGGGGGGATAAATATAGGAGTTCAGTTTTGGGTGTATTAAGTATGTGATGCCTGCTAGACAGTCTTGGAGATGGTGACGTTCAGTTGGATATACAGTCTGGAGTTCAGGTCAAGGTCTAAGCTGAGGGTATAATCTTGGAGAACAACAGCACAGAGAAGGTATTCAAAACAATGATGTTGGTTCATGTCATTGGGAGTGATAATATAATTTTTGAAATACCAAGGGACAAGACCAAACACTGAGACTTGTCATACTCTAATATTTTGTTTATGAAATAAGAAGAAACTAAGGAAAGATAGAAAGAGTGAGGTAGAAGGTAAGTCATGTGAGTTTGGTGTTGGGGAAGCTAGATAAAGTGTTTTAAAGAGGAAAAGTCAACTCTTATCAGATATTGCTGACAGGTCAAGTAACATGAGGACTGAACTTTTAACCACTGGGTTTAACAAAGGGACAATTTTGGAGGAAATATAGACAAGAGGTTGGTAGAGAGAAGGCAAAAAGCCTGATCAGAGTGGGTTTAAGAAAGAGTAAGAGGAGATGGAGTCTTGATATAAAGAGAAGCAATGATGGGGGTTTAGTTGAAGGTTGATATGGAGTGAGGAGTTTTTACTTTAGGACAGGCGAGGATAAAACATGCTTTTTGGTGATAGAAATGATTAGAAATGGAAAAGATGGTGATGAGAGATAGAAGATAATTGCTTGAGCAAAGCCCTTGAGTATGGGACATAACGAGAAACATTTTTGTTTCCTTTTTAAAATGTAGAAAATTAGAGAACAGTCTCTTATGGCATAATTCATTTTCCAACGTTGGCCACGACATATCTCCCACCCTGCAAGATTTTCTGCAATGTTATCTTGCAACACCCCATCCTGAGACGAAGCCCATCATGGTGGGTTCTGAGTCTGCTTTGACCAACAAAATGCAGCGGAAGTTACACGGTGCAAGTTGCAGGCGTAGCCCCTAATTGGACTGGCAGTGTCGATGTCCTGCCTCTTGGGACAGTTGTTCTTGGGAAGTTCCAGCTCAGAACCCAGACTCCATCATTTGAGAAGCTCAAGCATCATGTCTAAGCAACCTTTCAACAGCACCAGCTTAGCTGCCAGCCAACAGCCAGCACCAACGGCCGGTATGTAAGTGAGTCATGCCACAGGTCAGCCCCCTGAGCCCTCAGAAGACTCAGCTGCTCTCTGAGTGGAATGGCAGGAAAGGTCCCAAGTGAACAAAATTCACCAGAGCCCAGACAGCTCACAGAGTCCTGAGAAAGACAAATGTCAATTATGATTGTAAGCCACGAGCTTTGGGTGTGTTTTGCTATACATCAATTTATGACCACAACAGAAATTGGCACCAGAAGTGAAGATGGCTGCTGTTACAACAGAAATAAGAAACAGGTGGCACTGGATCTGGGGCTGTGCTGAAGAGGCTTAAAGAGACGGGTTTTGGAAGGACAGGGAGCAAATCATTATAGGAGGCTGGAGAAGCACAATGCAGCTGTCCTGTCCTTAGGTATCCATGGGGGATTGGTCCCAGGACTGGCCCAGGATCCCCAAATCCACAGATGTTCAACTCCCATATTCAGCCCTCAGTATCCGTGGTCTGCATCCACGGATTCAACTGGGGGAGGATCAATTAGTTCTGTATCTACTGAAAAGAAATCCACGTATAAGTGACCTGTGCAATCTAAATCTGTATTTTTCAAGGGTCAACTGTATATGTTAATAGAAAGTTGACAAAAATCTGTCACTAACAGTAACAGGAAAAATGCAATGCGCAAATAGTAATCTGATGTGTTTGGCTAAAGAGATTATTGTGCAGAATGGTGGAAGTACCAAATTCTTTCTTTTAGCCACATATGATAATGTGCAAATAGAGATGTACCCAAAACGTAACTGTTCAGTTTTCCAAAACAATAAGAAGAAATAGAAAGAACCCAGTATATTCTGGGTTCAAAAATAAAATTGTTTCTCCTAATCAACCTTTCCAGGCAGCAAAATACTGAAAAAAAAAGAAAGAAAAGAAAAAAAAGTCATCGCGGTAGAGATCATCTCAGTGTATGGTTGTATAAACCTTTGTTAAGATTTCAGAAAAATTTATGGAAACTTTTAATAGTGCCCCTGAATTATACAAAAATGGCTTCTTACAAAGTTAATGGTATTTTTCTATAGTATCCTGATTCTGATTTCAAGCCAAGGGGAGAATTATCTCAAAAAGTGCTGTTTGTGTGACTCTTTTCTAATAGACTAACCCTCAATAAAATGCATTACAAACACATAAGGTGCACAAGATATTGATTTAGTTAGTTATTGTTGTTGTTATTATTATTATTGTTTTATCAGAAATCCTGTCTGCTTGGACAAAAATGGACAAAAATAGTGCAAAATGGACAGGATCCTCTCAAAAATGGACTGCAGGCATCTTCTGGGCAAGGAGAAGGCTGAGGAAGCTGTAAACACAGGCTACTTCTTGTGGGAAATGGATGGATGACTCAGACAGAGACCAAGAGCCACGGAGAACAAAAATCCCAGGCATCAGGGCTGGTCTCAAATCAAAACACTGGCAACAAGAGCCCAGTTGAATTTCAGAATCACTGTAGACTAGTAATTACTTGTGCCCCCTGATTTTCGTCCTTTTAACAGGAATGTCTATTGAAGTAATTTTTCCACCTAATGTATGTTTGACGTGTGTGGAGTAGATGATTTGTATCTTTAGCTCATTGTTAAAGATATAAATCTTTAACTCAGATGGAGATAAATTGTACTCAAGATGCCAATTCAAAGAATCGCTCCTCAGAAAACCTCCACATCTGGACCTGATTTAGTTGGTGAGACTCTGGCTTTGAGCAGATGCTGTAATGGAGTGAGTGGAGCTCCTGGATTCCTTGCAGGAGTGGTAAGCACCAGGGCATGTGGGAGATACGTGCATTGTTGTGGAAGTTTGTATTGTCTAAATATGGCCCCAGTGATGTCCCCCATCCCACTGACTCTTCTGCGGTGTGGTCGTGCCAGTTGCCCGTCAAGAGGTGAAGCTTACCTCTCCACTCTATTGAATCTGGCACTATGACTGGCTCTATGACTCCTTTGGCGGATAGAATTATGTGGAAATAGCAATACTTTGCCCATGTTAGTCATTGCCTTTATTTGGCCCAGGAGCTTCTACTTTCTTTCTCATGGAATGCTCCGTCTTGGGACGTGATGTCTCCAAACCCAGACATCACGGACTTGGAGAGATCCTATGGGTTTGGAGAAGCCCAAGCCATGTCGAGAGGTCATGCATAGACACTGTTTAATGGCTCCGAGCTCTGCAATAACCAACATCAATTGCTCATGACGTGAATGACACATCTTGGACATCAGCCTAGTTTAAGGCTGCAGGAGACTCATTCCACTACTACTGTCTTGCTGCAGCCACACGCCAGAGTCTTAGTGATTCTGAGTCTGGTCACCAGCTGAGCCCAGTCAACTCAGGAAATGATGAGAAAAAAAAAAAAAGAACTTGTTGTTTAAGCCAGTCAGTTTTGGGGCAGTTTGTCACACAGCAATAGTTAGCTGAGAAGTTTCCCTCATGCGATCACAGTGATGGCTAAAGAACTAACAGTGCAAAACGCCTAGCATAATACTTGACACAAGCAGGCAATCAATAAATATTCTTTCTTTCCTTTTCAGTTGAGATAAAGTTGAAATAAAACTGAGTATGATATTGGAAGTACCTGAAATTATTCACGTCTCTCTCTTAGTATCTAGCTGCTGCTTGTGGCCAAGTGAAAATTCCCCCATCCTAGAGATAAAACCAGAAATTAGAATGTAGTTCCCCAACTTTCCTTCAACATGTAATGCCCCATGATTCTGTGATTTAGTTGTGGGATCACCCTCACTCGTGATAGGTCCCTTAATAAGGTTTTCAGAGGGCATGTTCTTAGAGCAACTTTCAGGACACATAGCAAATGTCATAGTCAAGGGCAAAAGAAACACTGAAACAAAAAGAAATGTAATTTATAACACAAAGGCAACTTTCAGTCCTGTGATATATTGAAATAAATTTTGAATTTTTTGAGTTTTCATTTTCTTGTTCTAAGTAGCATTTATTTATAGAACATAAAGGTCTACTGAACCCTGTGTGACAATTCAACACGAATTTCAAATGCGACATGTTGTCTCCACGTGGAGAGTTCCACATGCCCATCAATGGAGAAGCAACACATCTTCAAGACCACAACACTCAATACACAATCAGTTTACCATCCATAAAATTATCAGAGTAGTAAAATTCAATTTCTAAAAAGCAAGAGTCGAAAGAACAGGATTCCTTCAATTTGTAGTTCTTTCTTGGTCAAGCTCAGAAAATAATAACACTCACTGTACATCTACACTCTAAAGCTTAAGCTTATTTGCATCAGGCTCTATGTATAAGGGACTCCTCAGTACTCCCCCAAGCAAACTCCGTGCCCCCCACTTTCCCTGCAATATTGTCTGAAGTTACTACATTACAGAAACCTTCCAGTGAAAAGACAGAAGCTTCCCACTTACAGTGAATGACCCCATTTGCAGATTGCACGTGCAGGTGGGAGTGTTTGGATGCTCCCTAGCAAATGGCGCCACAAGGGGGCAACAGAGGGCCGTGTTCCTGAACCAAGGCAGCCTATCAGGGTCAGGCTGAGTCCCCATCCTCACCTGTCGCCCTCTGGGCTTCCGACTGGAGAAATTACTAGTCTGATCCAGTCCAGAAAGCCTGGAGTTCCTTGTCTCTGTTTCCAGTTAGTCCATTTTCTAAGGGGTTTATCGACTTTTACTTGTGCATTTGTACTTTCATTCACTCCATCATTCATCAGACACTTGCTCTCTCTTTTCTGGGCACCGTTCTGAGCACTGAGTATACAAAACACATTTGACTGCTTCAGCAAGTCCTTTCCTTCCTGTGAGTCCTGCCAGCTTAGTGGAGGCATAGTGACTCAGTGGAACTGGCACATGCAGAGGACCCAAATCACCTGGGTCCAGCCCTGTCTGAATGCACCATTTACTCGGCTGCAAACCCCCCTAGATTCTCGAAGTTCCTGGACACACCTGTTCCTCACTCCTCCCTGCCATCACACCTGCATTTCCTCCACTCAGAGGCGGTAACGATGACCGCTATCAAGTTTCTGAAATCTTCACGAAGTGAGGGTGTTGAGTGTTTACCTCACTCTTTCACTAAGCCTAAGAGCTCAATCCATGCCTTTAATCAGCAGGCATTTATTCTGTACCTTTTGTGTGCCTGATACAGACCCTGGTGATGCAGCGGCGACAAGGCAGGCAGAGGACCCGCCCTGATGGTAATCTTGTTCTAGGAAGGGGGGGTGGAAATAAGCAAGTACAGTAAGTATGTAAGTTGTCACATGGTGACTTGTGCTATGGACAGGGAGTAAAGCTAAGCCAGTCAGAGGGAAGGAAAATCATTACTATTATTGTTATCACTGTAATATAACTTTGGGAGGTTATCAACATAATCAATTGTAATCAATAGAAGCGGAAGATGCGGGCTTCCCCGTTAACCCTAAAACTCACAGAGTGGCTGTGGAATTCTCCCCAAACCAGAGAACAGCATGCAGGTGGGTGGGTGGTGTGGACAGAGAATTTGAACTTGACCTTGAAAAAATGAGTAGGAATTAGCTATGCAGGAAAAGAAGTGGGGCCTGGGGTCTGAGCCAAAAGAATAGCAGGTGGGATGGCAGGGAGGGGAGGGGAGGCTAGTGCGTGTGCAGAGCTGTGAGCAGTGGCTGTGATCAGCCCGGGGGTGGACGAGCCCTCAGGGAGAGGGAGTGCCTAGTCTCACTATCTTTGGGCTCCCAGTGCCCGCTGGTACCGTGCTGGGCAGGTTACACACATCAACACAATGGAAGGCTCATCCCCGCTTAATAAAGTAGGTGAATGGATAAAGGAGATGTGGTACATATACACAATGGACTATTACTCAACCATAAAAAGGAATGAAATTGGGTCATTTGTAGAGACGTGGATGGACCTAGAGTCTGTCATACAGGGTGAAGTAAGCCAGAAAGAGAAAAACAAATACCGTATGCTAACACATATATGTGGAATCTAGAAAAATGGTACAGATGAACCTATCTGCAGGGCAGGAATAGAGATGTAGACGTAGAGAATGGACATGTGGACACAGGAGGGGAAGGGGAGGGTGGGACAAATTGGGAGATTAGGATTGACATATATACACTACCATGCGTAAAATAGCTAGCTAGTGGGAACCTGCTATAAAGCACAGAGAGCTCAGCTCTGTGCTCTGTGATGACCTAGATGGGTGGGATGCAGGGCTGGGCGTGGAAGGGAGGTCCAAGAGGGAGGGGATATAGGTATACATATAGCTGATTCACTTCATTGTACAGCAGAAACTAACCAACATTGTAAAGCAATTTTACTCCAATAATAAGAAAAATAGTGGGCATTGATACCCTTATTTTCAAGCAGGTTTGACCTTTAGCCTATACATAATAAAAGTAAAAAACTAACAGCTGTACACAATGCCTCCTTAATAGGAAAACATATTTGTGTGCTTGGGTACGTTTGTAGGGGCACCTGGTCTGTCCAAAGCAACTCATAGTGCCCAGCTAATGGCCCCCCTACGTGGCCTGACTGATATGCCTAGAGGAATTCCTAGAGGGCTGGTTCCATCTGGCATTGATGGCCTCTTAGATCAGGCTGGGGCACACTTTTACTAATTCCCATCCAGGCCTTCTTGGTGGCACAGCAGGTGCCCCCGTGATGTCCCTGGGCTCACTCCTGCCTTGTTTGCACCTCATCTTCAAAGAGGCCTCTGATGCTGTGACTGCAAAGAGAATTTTAAGTAAGGAGCAGCCTTAGTCTTCTTGTACAGGGGATGGGGAGGATGCTTTCGTGGGAACCAGAAGAAGACAGCCCATGGGACAAGTGGTGGAGGATAGAAGAGCATCCTGAGGCCGAGTTTGGAAACGGAAAATTGTATGGGAGAAGCTGCGTTAGACCACTTTGCAACTGATTCGTTCATTCTTGATCCATTTGTTTACTTTTCACTTGTGTGCTCGTCTATTAAGTGTTATTTGTCTTAGGTCCAAGGACACTGAGAAAAAGGGACACATTTTGTCCAAGAGCTCGTAGTCTACCAGAAAAACAGAGGGGTAAACAGACAGTGATATCTGCTTGATTACATTTTTGCAAAATTTAACGTTTCTGTAAAATTTAACTATGTAAGCTCGATAAATTTAACATCTTTATGCTTAACCACAAAATGGGGGAAATAATAGTGGGTATCTCAAAGGTCTATTATGAATATTAAACAAGGTAATACAAAGGAAGCATTGGGCTTACTTTGTGACAAGGAATATGGGCTACAATAATTATTGTTATTACTATTGTTCGTTGACACGGACACAAAGTATAGAATCATAGAAGAAATTAAATAATAACAATTTCCTCTAGGGATGGAGGAAAGGAAACAGACTTGGAGAAGGATACAAAGAAAAAATGTACCTGTAATATTTACCTATTAAATGTATTTATTTAAAAAGTTCTGGAGCAAATGAGACAGAATGTTAACATCTGTTAATTTATGATGTGCGCAAGGGTGTTTATTATATCTTTATTCTTTCGTATGTTTGACTTTTTTAAGTCAAAAAAACTTACCAAGTAGTGAGAATAGGATGTTGTAAATGGAGTGGTGTGTGACTGTGTCAGCCTGGGTTAAAGTGGGGTTTAGCGTTCCGGAGCCAGGATCAAGCAGGCAAATGCCATAGAAAACCTCCCAGATACATGCAGAAATAGGAATTTGGGATCTGGAAGAGGAATGGAAAAGAAGTCACATTTTTGAACACCTACTCCATGCTAAGCACTGTGCTAGATTCTTTTTTGTTTGAACTCACGTTAATGGGAAATGTGGTGATCGTGCAGAGATGTGCGTACCATAAACATGGACCTAACCGACTCCTGTACTGCGTAGTAAACTAGTAACCTTAACTGCCAGAAATTTTGCTCCTCAGGGGTCATTTGGCAAAGTCCTAGAGGCATTTCTTTGTGGTCACAACCGGGGGAGAGCACACCATTGGTATCTCGTGAGCAGAGGCCAGGGGTGCTGTTCCACACCCAGGGCGGCCCCGTGACAGAGCCCAAAGGGCCAGTGGTGCTGAGCTGAGAAGCGGTGATGTGAGCACCGCCCGGTGAAGAAAGCGGACATCCTGAGCTCTGTAGCAGACCCACTTTCCTCTTCCTAGACATAAACTTTCTTTCCCATCCCCTCCCCAGCCCTGCAACCCTGTGCCTGTCCTGACTTTTATGATAATCCTGTTCTTACTCTCCTTCCTGTTTTCGCACCTGCGTGTGCATCCGGAGGCTTCTGAATGTTATCCAGGCTCTTCCGCTAACACAGCTCTCGGTACCTCATTTCCTGCACCTGCAAAGCAGGGGTCCCGTTCGTACTCACTGCACAGAACGGTGTCACATGGGGCGGGGTCTGTGCAGTTGGAACAGTGGCAGGTGCATCGCAGGCGTCCTGTGTATTTGCTGTTATTATTATGTCAGGATATTTATAGCAAAAACAAAGGACTGCACGTCTCTCTGGACAACTGGTCAAGGTTATATTTAAGCGCTGGTTGAACCGCATTTCTGCAGGTTCATCGATCTGACTGGGCGCCTTCATGGAGGGTGAGGAAGATCCGGCCTCTAGAGTGCACTCGGGGTCTGTCCTGAAGCCTGGCCCCCAGCCCCTGCCTGTCCTCCCTGAGCCATGCGGCCCCATGATCAGCCTTCTCTCTCTCTCCTATTCCAGGAAAGACGAGGATCTTTGGACCCATCAGGATTTTCCACAGGAAGAGAGCAGATGACAAATTGGGTTCAGCCTGGAAAAGGCACCCTGTTGTGTGAAGGTTATCGACTCCATGGTACGTCCTCTGTCACATTATCCAACCTCCTCTTCGCCTGACGCAGCATGGCGCTATATTATTTAGCTGTCTCTCAAAGGCTACAAAGACTCCTGGAACATCGTAGATCCTTCACACCAGGATTCCTTTCCGCTTCCTGATGTCACTGCTCCTGCCTTGTCTGTCACTGCCTGGACCACTGGAATTTCTCTCAACCCTTCCAGGCCGTTGACTCCTTATCCATGTGAATGAAGACTATGCTTTGCTGAAAGGGAATGAGGGTGACCGGGTCACAGGATGTGGGATGAATCCCCGTAGTGAAGCTCAGTGAGTGAATTAGGGGACCAGCCTTTTCACCTGTGTTTCCCTCTACCTGAGATGATGAATCTCCTCTGTCCCCATCTGCCACACCCCTCACCCCACTGAGGTCCATCGACTGCTCAGGTACAGGCTCTACCGTAACCTTTCAAGGCAGTGAAACACCAAGGGCCTAAAGGATGCTGTGGTACCACCAGATTCCCCTGTTCAGAGGAGAGATGCTCATTCTCCCAGCTGGGTGACCGGGAGGGTCACCTGCCCACAGCACACGACGATGCCCTTCCCTGGGGATTACCCGGAGCCTAACTGAGCTGCCTTGCCCAATGTTCTGTCCCTTTTCAGAGGCAGCCCATACCAATCGTACGTTGTTGTGGGAATACGACACCTCTGCTTCGGCCTCAACTTCAGGCAACTCTAAAGGACCACTCCAGTGGCAGAATTCCAAGGGGATCCACTGTGGTCTTTGTTGCCATGACACCACAGTTCAAATTCTGCTTCCCTGCATTCTTCCCTCCAAGTTCGGGCTCCAGAGAGCACCTCACAATTAACTTCCTTCCTCCAGACAGTCACTCAGGGAACTCACGAGAGTGGTCTGAGGAAGCAGATAGGAAAATGGGCTTTGGGAACTGGTCACCCTCTGTGGCTGGCAACGCACATCCTGTCACTGGGGAGTAAGGAAGCCCCAGGGAGTTGGTGCACTTGTTACAGCTTCCACCTGTGCTGACCTGGGTGGGGAAGTAGTGCAGCAGATGTGGTATCTCCGGCTTTGGAGAGATTCATGAGATGTGATGATTACAGGATTAGAGAATTGAACAATTAAATGTATGTGGCTCAAGGCAAAAGACAATCCAGGGCTGAGGATGATTAGTCACTGATTGAAAGCCAACTTTGAAAGTCAGAAAAATATACAGATACTCTCACCTACTCCAAGCCAGAGGCAGAAAAGTAAGGAGTCCAGGGCTTAATTGTAAGGATGTCTGTCTTCCAAAGGCAGTTGAATTATCAATTTCAGCAAGTTGGCTAGGTCAAAGCCAGAGCCCCAAATGAGAATGAGAAGGACTCTGAGACTCAGAGTTAGGACGTTTGGATCAACACACTAAAAATATTCGGATCCTTAGATTTCTGTGAACGCTCTCGTCCTGTAGACACAGCGCTCCTCTCTGTTAAAAAGCTAGTTCTTCCTTTTTGAGGGGAAGCAAAAGCTCTGACTTCAAGACAGCACGTGCCTCTCAGGACATAGCTCCAACTCCCTCCTGGAGTCCAGACCAGAGCAAGAGTTGAGTCGCAACACAACCCACCCAGGAAAGGGCTGCACCCAGGAGTAGGTGAAAGACACTTAGCCCCAGAGGAGCTGCAAAACAGAACCAGCACGTCCTGGTGGGACCTGGGAGAGGACATATGGGGCTGGACCCTGGGTGTGCTGGACAGAGGTGGGGCAGAACCTAAGGTTTGACGAGGGAGACTTTGGTGCTGTGGGGACATTCTCCATGGTACAGAATCCTCACTGACTGCAAAGAACCAAGGAGTCAGTACACAACAATGTCAAAGATGCAACAGCAGAGACGCATGTCGAACTCCTAGCATGTCCTCCTGCCTTGAGGACACCAATCAGCCACCTAGCAGCAAGCTGATTACATTAAAACCCAGCCATTTTCAAAGCTGTGCTGGTTGCCAGCTCTGAGAAGCAGATGCTCAGCCAGTGTTGGGAGGGCAACAGGTTTATTGTGTAACAATGGAAGGACAAAGGTAAGGAGCAGGTCGGCGAGGGATAGCCATCCTACTGTGATGGAGGGCCGGCGGCTGCGGGCGCTGGCTGCTACCCGCTCTCAGCTGAAGCCTCCCTGGGCACTGCCTCCTTTAGGTCAAGCCTTTTTTAGAGAGCTTGCACCCAGTGACCCATCACTCAGCAGAATAAATCCCAGTCCCCTTTTCTCAACTTGGGACAACTTTGAAGATTGATCCCATCTCCCGAGCTCCCCATGGGGATCTGCTGAGGTCTTTCTGTGACTGAATCTCAGTTCAACCTTTCCTTTCGCCCAACCTTGCTTCCTTGAGTTCTCAACAGGTGTTGATCCTGAGATCACTTCCCAGGTTTCCTCCTGCACAGTAATCTCCACTGCAGAGAATCTGATCTAGATGTGTGGTTAAGCCTATAGACTCTAGACCAGTCTGCCTGGGTCCAAGTTCAGCTCTACCTCTGATTAGCTGCATGACCTCGGGCAAGTTTTTTAACCTCTGATGCCTCCATTTTCTCATCTGCTACATGGAGATGATAACACCTATTGTGTTAAGTTATGTGAAAATTAAATGAGATGTAAGTTAAGAAGTTAGAACACTGTCTACTACAGAGTAAAGCACTATGGAACTGTCCACTATCATGGTGGTGGAGGTTATGTCTGTAGAGCATTTTGTTAAGAATGGAGCTAATGCGGTCAGGCTGCGTTTGACTACAGGTTTTGCTATGTATGAACTCTGTGATCTTGACCTTGTCTGTCCTTACTTTGTCTTAATTGCCTCCACTGCACAATGAGGTAATAATAGTGCTCACAGAAGAGAGTTGTTATGGTGACAATTCATTGAGTAGCTTTTACAGAAAAAAAAAATCACTTAGCTCATTGCCTAATCCATACTAAATCCTCAATGAGTACTGATCATGATTAGACAACTAACAAAAACTAACACACATGGAGCAGTTACTATATGTCATGCAGTGTGTATCTCACTGAATTCCATAACAACATTATCTGACAAATAATTTGCCCCAGACTTTTTAAGTTGCATAGATGAGATTAAAACCCAGACAGTGTCAAACCAGTCACATTATTGGTGCTATAATATCCCACTTGTAGGAATTCTTCTTTGATAGATGCCTTCTCCCCCCATCCACTCCTCCAGCACAAACTGGAGTAAGTTTTTTCCATCTTCCTGGTGCTTCCATGACCCCTTGTACTTCTCAGATCGCTAGCTTTCTCACTCTTAATTTTCACTGGGTTTTTAACCCAGTTATATTTCTGAGGGCAGGGGCTCTGTCTTCTTTACTGTTGGACCCCCAGTTCTAGGTCCAGCCCCTGACACAGAGTAAACATTCTACAAAATTTGTCAACTTATGATGAATTCAGTGAAATTACATTTTATCACCCAAATGTAAACTTAATTCATGTTCTGTGTGCCCTTCGGGGTTCTCTTTCGAGTGCCCTGTTGGGCTGTCTTCCTTGTTGGAGCGTCACTCATGGCAGCGCCTCCCCATTATTAGTTAAGATTCCTAACACAGACATTAAGAGGCTGGAATCACTGTGCAGCCCCTCCCTCAACTGACACCTATCTCAGAAGCATGTCCTTTGAACTCAGGAGACAGACTTTCTCCAGTGCACCTTCCAGAAGGGTTTCCATAGCAACCACTGCCTCTTCAAAGGTGCCAGAATGTCTCCCTCCTACATCTGACTTCCTCCCTCCCTGTGTGCCGTTCGGGTGACACCAGGCGGTTGGAATGAGTCTCAGGTCACCTTACCAAATGTTTCACAGCTGGCAGGAGCAGGTGTACCTATTAAATAAATTACTCAAGCTACAGAGAGGCTGGTGCATAATCTTCCCGCAACTCCAGAGACAAGGCTGCTTTAATCAGCTCTGCTGTCCATCAGGAATCCCTGATCTTAATCAAAGGGCTTATTGTCTTGGGACGTTGTACACTGCTTCATAAACATGAGCCAGTGGAGTGAATATATAGGCTGCTTAGCTCCATACATTCTACACTCGAGTCAACGGTGTACATTGAATGCAAAGTACGGCAACAGGAGATACAGCATCACTTTCCCGTGTTCCAAACATTGCAGTTATAAGGTAAAGGTTCCTCTCATAACCTGTAGGAATTGGAGGGGTGATCTATTTATACGTATTTTTAATGTATTTGTCCTTCTATCCTGAAATTATACATCTAGGAACACAATATTCCCCACACTATTTATAATATCAAACGCAGAAGACCCCCAAACCTAGTGGCCAAACTATGTAACAGTGTATTACTGCTTATGCATCTATGCATTTCATGGGCTGTTCATCTGGAGTTGGTTGGTCTCACTCATGTGTCTGTAATTTGTGTGAGTTACATATGCACCTTTGCTAATCCTGGCTGGACAGTATCATATATTCGGACGTGGGCTGTAAACTGGGCTAGGAGGGTCTCAGCCAACCTCCTCCCCTTCCACAGCCTTTGTTCTCAGGGCGGTGGCCAGGGTCCAAAACTGAGAAAGCAGGTGTGTGCAAACACTTTTTTAATCTTCTGCTTCTTTCTATTATGCTTCAAGTCACATGGACAGTTTCAGAGTCACGTGAGGGGCAGTACCCAAGGGCACGAGTACAAAGAGGTAAGAGAGTTTAGGGTTATTAATGTAAAAATTCTACCACTGACGTAATTGCACCATCGCCAGAGAATGTTTGATACCCCTTATCGGAAATTTGTTTAATCTTGCTTTGTGGTCCAGAATGTAGTGAGATTTTGTTTTGTTTTATTTTGTTTAATTCCATGCATACTTGAGAATAATTTGTAATAAATGTTTGGGACAGGGTTCTATGTGTCTGTTAAATTAGGCTTCTTTAGTGTATGACTCAAATCATACACCTTCATTAACTTTTTGTTTACTTGATATAGTAAATATTGAGAGATATATGTTGAACTTGCCCACTGTGATGGGGATTTCTTAATCTCAATTTTTATTCTATGTAGTATATATATATATTTTTTGATAAGATAATTTTAATGTATTTTTCATCTTTATTGAGATATAATTGACATAAATGTTGCAAGATATTTAAAGTTTATATCATGGTGATTTGATATTCATAAACATTGTGAAAGGATCCCCCCCCATCTAGTTAATTAATACATCCATCTATGTTTTGAGGCTACTTCATCAGGAGCTTACTGGCTGGAATTGTATCTAACCACCCAAATTCATTAAAAAAAATTTTTTTTGTTTTAAAGTCTGTTTTGTATGACATTTAAAAACGAAGCCAGCCTTAGTTTGGTTATTATTTGTGTGGTATATCTTTTTTCATATTTTTACATTCACTGTTTCTGGGTTGTATCCCTTGCAAACAGAACACAACTATGGTTACTCAAATATTTCAAATATTCAAATATTTGAAATATTCGAAATAAAAAGTTTGGTTTATTTGCGTTATTTAGAGTATTTGGACTTATTTTTTGAGTTTTCAACCTATTTGTAATTTTCCTACTGTTTTGTTAAGCTTATCTGGTCCCTCGCTTTTACTAGCCTTCTTTTGAAACAAATAATTTTGGTTTGTTCTCTCATTTTATTTATTTATTTTATTTTGTTCTATTTTATTTCGTTTTTAAGTTAAACACTTCATTTATGTTCTTTCAAATGCTGCCATTGGATTTTTACGCTGTGTAGTCTTGCCCTTCTAAACAAGAGGAGATTTTATAACTCTCATGATTTACACTTGAGACTTGTTCAAAATGTAATTATGACCTATTTTATAAACCACAAATTCAGCAATTATAATAATATTGTTATTCAGACAATGTCTATTATATTTACTCATATTTGCAAACTTTTTGTTATTATTTATCCTTCTTGCTTCTTAGATTTTCCTTCTTTCTTTTTTATTTTTCCAAAATAAATGTTTCTCGCTTTTTTTTTTTTTTTTTTTTTGCTATTGAGAAGTTACTACTAGTCTAATTATCATTCTTTAATAAATGATCTGTCTTTTCTCTCTGGCTACTTGTAAGGTTGGCAGTTTGTTTATCGTGTTCTTCTATTTATGACAATGTGTCCAAGATTGGATTTCTTTTTACTTATCCTGCTTGGCATGCCTTGTGTTTCTTGTATTTGAGGATTCATGTTTTTCAACGGGTCTAAAAAATTATTAGCAACTAAAACTTTAAATTTGCCATCTTTTCTGTGTTCTCTCTTTTCTGCTTCTATGTTGCTGGTCAGGTATAATCTTATAAGAGATACTCGTATTCTCTCCTCAATGTCTTTTAATGCTTTTTTACAATTTCCATCTGCTCATATCATTATTAAACCTTCCAGAGAATTTCTTCAGGTCCTTGTTCTATACACTGATGCTGGCTTCTGCTGTGTAATCTGCTCCTTCTCCTCTCTCTGCTTGGGATGCTGTACTGGCTCACCCAGCCTACATTCTAGTCACCTTCTGGCTGGAAATCATACAGTAGCAAAAGGCTTTATTTTAAATATTTAATTGAAAGTAGAGTCCTACATGGTTTTGCATGATATCTGAAAAGAGGAAGTGAAGTGGGGCCCTGATTGTTGCTGCTGGCTCAGCAGGATGGGGAAACATGAGGATAACTTGTGATGTTCTGTTGTCCTTTCTCCAGCTTCCTGGGTGCTGATAAACAATGGGACTAGTGGTGACAATGGTGATGATAGTGGAAGTTGCCTCTTGGTCATCTTTGTATAGGAGTTTGCTTACCTGTCCTTTGGCTTCCTAAAGATGGGCAGCACCTGTGAGGGTGGCAGTGGAGGTGATGTTTTGCTCCTAGTATGCTTCTAATGGCAGTATTGGTGGATCAGTTCTGGGCGATTTTGGAGAGTCACTTTAGGAAACAGATTATTTGGGAAGAAACTGATTCCCTCAATTAAATCCTTTCTGCACACACCTAGAATGCTTTGGTTTCTCTTTCATGTACGTAACACTGACTGTGTTTTCAACATGAATAATTCTATTCCTACTTCCAAAAGTTTTACTTGTTTATTTAATTCTTTTAAAATTAAATTTAATTCTTTTAAAATTCTTCCTGGTTGTTTTGGATATTGTATTAGTTTTCTAGGGCTACTGTAACAAAGTACCACAAACCGAGTGGCTTAAATGTTAGAAACTTACTGTTTTGCAGTCCTGAAGATTGGGAATCCAAGATCAAGGTGTTGGCAGATTATTCCCTCCAGAGGCTGTGAGGGAGCATTTGTTCCAATCCTCTTTTCCCAGCTTCTAGTGCTTTGTGGGCAATCTTTTGTGTTTTTGGCTTGGAGAAACACCACCCTGATCTCTGTCTTCATGTTCACCTGGCATTCTCCCTGTGTGTGTATCTGTCTCCAAATTTTCTGCTTTTTAATAAGGACACTAGTCACATTGGATTAGGGACCCACACCATTCCAGTATAACCTCATCTTAACTAATTGCATCTGCAAAAACCCTATTTCCAAAAAGGGTCAAGTTCCGAGGTACTGTGGGTTATATAGAACTTCAACATATGAATTTGGGGGGTGGCACAATTCAACTCATAACAGTAACTTGTTTCTGGATATATTTTTTTTAATATCATCTTTTATTTCTTTGAACATCTGATAACAATTATTTTATATTCTGTATCTGTCATTTCCAATATCTGAAATCATTGCTAGGGGAGGGGAAGTCTTAAAATTGTTTTTATTTTGTGATACTTTCTTGCATATTTGGTGATTTTTGTTTCTAAAATCATGCTTTGTTAAACATAATATATGGATATCCTGTATTGGGGATAATTTCCTCCAGAGAGGATTTGTGTTTGCTTTTGCCAGGAACTACTTCCTGAGAACTTCTTAGCACCTCGTTCATCTCAGTGGTCCTTGTGTGCCGTCATGTTTGGAGTCAACTCTCCTCTCTCGTTGCAGGCTCCAGACAGAACTCCTCTCAAGTTCCTTTTGGTTCCAGATTCCCAGAAAGCTAGTTTTTCCCAAGTGATATTGGGTTAGAATATTTGATGAATTACTGTATGCTTTCTCCCCTGGCTGTTTCCCCTTTTTTTTTCAAAGATGCAAAAATGACTCTTAATATAGTATTTTCTTTTCTTTCCTTCCCATTATCCATGTTTGCTTTTGAATGTTCCACATCCTTGTTTTGGAAGTCAAATTAAGGGTAAGGCAGCACTAATAACTTATTTTGAGGGAATGGAGCTTCAGATGGGGTGTCTCCTTTTTTTTTTTTTTTTTTCAGGAAACCACTCACACCTACAGTCCTCACTCTTCTAATATGGAAGATTTGAGTTGTGCTCCCAGAGTCTGCCTAAACTCAGCTGAGCGCAAAACCCTTCAGTAATGTGGTTTCATGTTTACTTACTCATTACTTGATTTAGCAAATACTGGCTGGATCACATGTAAACCCAAATCCTCTTTCAAAGTGAAGCAAATTATATTTATATAGAAATCATTCTTGACTTTTATAGTTTATAATCTGACATTTATATTTCATGATACATGATGCTTCATGTCTAATTTTCTTTCCTTTTTATTTCATCAAGCTGGAGAGGGTGTGGTTAGGAGCATGATTATCTGATGCTTATAATATGCTTATGAAAAGGTTGATAGCTGTTGAAATCACCCCACAGAGAAGTTTATGTTGTAAGGGGAGGTGTACCAGGGAAAGAGAAATGAAGAAAACAATAGAAACCAGAGGGTCATGAGAAAAGATTTGCTGATCTTTATGTGAATAGAATTCTGAATATAAGTAGAAAATTTACCTATTTCACAAAATGTATTTGGATGAATTTTGGGAAACAAGCATGTATAAATAAAAACTATACACATCTTGTTACTTAAATTACTAGATGCAGACTATCTTCTACAATACCAGCGTGTGTAGAGCTAATGGATATAGGTATATAATATTTACATCACCTTAGAAATTCAACATTCCCAGGTAAAAATTGATGATTTGATACTGATTCCTAATATAATTATATAAATTAAGTAATAGATGCCCATAGCGTCAAGGCCATGGTCATTGGTTTTGAAGAGTCAGGAGTCCTATATTGTGGTTAGCTGGGTTAAAGACGGCATCGAAGTGTCACATTCTCATAGGTGGCTTCAATTAAAATAGAAATTCTTATTAATGTAATAATGTATCTCATTTGTTACAAATCCTAATTTCAACTCAGATGGTATATATGATTTAGAGAAAGAGTAAACAATATAAATACCTAGACTCTTCTCTCACTAAAAATTCTAATTCTAATCAAACTCCAGTTTTCTACAAATTAATTCTACCCATCAAGCCATATCAAACAGGGGCTTGAGAAATTAAAGCTCCTTTACTAGACTGCTTATTATGTGTTATGAAAAGTCTCTATCTAGAAAATAAAGCTATGTGTCCCAGGATCATCTGTATAGCAGGTAATTTCTTCTCCTTGCAGTAAGCTTGTTTCTACTCATGGAAATACAGTAGAATGATTAGCAAATTGGCTTCTGAGATCTTGGGTACAAAAACACCTCTGTTTTATTTTATGACCTTCCAAGCCTCTTCCCTAAATCTAGGTATCTCCACCTAACTTTCCATTTCTGTTAGCCCATTATATTTATTCTATTCATATAATTTTTGTTTGTTAGAACAAAGTACAGCTGGTTTGAGGGAAAATTTTTGAGAAAGTAGCTTGCCTATAAATTCATTTGCTTCACAATAATTAATTTGAACAAACTCCAAAAATATGCTTTAATAATTTCTCAGATCCCAATTAGGGCCAAATAAATGGCTTCCATTTAAGGCAGAACCAATCTGATTAGGTTTCTTGTTTGGCGTGCTACAAGCACGCAAAATATCCACCCTGAGGGCACCAAGCGAAATCCAAATCTTCAGATTTATTTAACCACAAATGCATATTTATAAATCGCAACTGACTTTTCTAATTAATTTTGCATCATGCTAATGATTTTTCTTTGTAACGACTGATTATATCAGGAAGGATCCCAGTCAGATCTAGAGCCATTTGCAGTTACTGTTAGTTTGGAGAGAAATGAAAGGAAACAATAAAGAAAACAACTTTCAGGGATGTAGCTCCTGAAAGTTAATTACTGATTTCACCAAATGTCTAGTGAAGCAATGCAATCAGTAGCATCAGTCAGTAAGACCCACTCTATTACCCATTTTACAGCTAGGTTTACTTGCAAATGAAATGTTTTCTGCTGAAGAAAATGATTATTGCAAGGTCTGTGTCAAGGCTAGATGTCAAAGTGTATAAAATGGCTCCCAATTTTGAGAAAGAAAAGTTATGAGGACAGATCATCAGGAAATATAAGGTGTCATGGACAGGACAGTAGACTAAGAAGGAGGTGACCCGGATCTTAGTGTACTTTTGCTTCTTAATAAGAGTAATTTTGAGTTGGCAAACTGGAGGTATTGATATAAGTCCAAGAAAAAGAAAATGAGATGGGTCTGGCATGAGAGAATAGAATACATCAGATGGAAGAAGTGATGTTTAGCCTTAGCAAAGCTAGAACAGAGTAAAGAGAGTTGAGTCAAAATACACCAGGAACTAACACAACATTGTAAACCAACTATATTTCATTTAAAAAAAAGAAAAGAAAAAATAATGGTATTAGACTGGTCTTGCTGGAAATAAGGGAGTAGAGATGTGAATGGAGGGGGTCAAGGCAATTCAGAGTGTCCTATCAGAACCTACTAGAACCTACTAGGAGGTAAATAAGTGGTACCCAAAGTGTCTCTGACTGAAAATCTTCACATATCCACAGCTAAGACAACACAAGCAAACAGAGCTTACAGAGAGGAAGCCAAGTTCTTGGACCATGATTCCTCCCAGTTGATATAGGACCTTCTGTCAATAACACTTCCGTTGTTTCATTGTTCTACAAAAAAGATATGGGATAGATCTCCAAATAGAAACACAGCTTGGTTGGTCAGTGAAAATTAAAGATATTAGGCTCAAGTTATGTTTTCAAAAGCTCCTCTATCCAAATGCTAGCACCTGGGAAGAGGCTTGGAAACCAGAAAGTTTTGGACTGTTTCTCCAGAGGGAGTGGCTGAGCAGAGCGTGACTGAGGACTTAGGTTAAGTCAGGCTGGAAAATGGATAGAAGTGGGATATATTCCCCAAACTGTCTGTTTATCTAGAGTCAGTCTGATCAAGAAGGCTCTAAATTGAGGCTAAAGGGGAAGTGGGGAATAGGACAAAAGACCAACAAACATTAAGCTGGATTTGGTGAGTGTATCTGTTCATATTTCTTGGGTGATGCTCTAGTAACCTACTTCAGTTTGTTTAAGAAATAAAGGGCATTGATTCCAAGCCCAAGGGGATGGCTCACAGGACCCAAGGGCAGGAATTTAGCTGAGTCCTGGACATGAACTGAGATAAAGTCTCCCCTGGAGTCTTTTCTCTCGGATGAACAGATCCTCTGCCATTGTTTTCCAGTCAGCCTGGCAGGAAGTCATTCATCAGCTGCTGATATCCACTCGACAGAGCAGCTGGACCGGCTGAAGTCTTTCAGTCCTGATTTCTGATTGGTTGGATGAGGACCCCATTCCTGGGTCACCAAGTGTGGGGAGTGGAAAGGAGGCAGGGCCACAGTGAGTTTTTTCCACTGCTTCTGTTCACTGCAACTGTGTAGACGGGGGACTGAAGGAGAGAGAGCATCTATGGAGGAGGTCATGGTGTGGGTATTCTCTCCACAGTCAATAGCACTGGAAGAGGCGCTTAGTAACCAGAAAACTAGGTAGCAAGACACAGGGCGTAACTGACAGTATTGGAAGAAAAAAACAATTGGATACACACACTCGAGCCCTGTCAGCAAGAGTGAACAGTGGGCTCTGAGCAGCTAGAGCCCCCCAGAATTTAACAAATTTCCAGCTGGGACATTTGGATGAAGATTTGTGGAATGAACACATGAGTTATTGGAAAGTGGAGATAACTTAAAACTGCTTTTAAAAGGAAAATCTTTTCAAAAGAAGGGTAACTAATTTCTGGAGGAGTGTTTCGGTAGGGCTTAAAATGGAGGGGCCATTGGTAAACACTCTTTACCTTGACTTGACATGAAGCAGGCCAAGTGCTCTGCTTAAGTAGCTGAGATGCCTAAAAATTGAATTAGCACCCAACCCCACTGCAGGTGAATAAGCTGGATCTTTAGCTGTCAGATTAGCAGACCCATCCTGTAACATGTTTCATTTCCTTCTCCGAGATGTGTCCTCACCGTTAAATTCCTTCTTTAGTTAAATGTATTTTCCCTGCATGCAATTCCGCTTGGTCAGATCAATGCATTTCACATCACATCAATCATCTGCAATTACCATCTGGTGATTCCTAAAATTGCTGTGGGTAAATTTGCTTGCTTATCTATTTATTCAAGCTGCTTCATGTGACTTTACCTTCTTCAGTATCCATAGATACTGCATCCTTAGAAGGACTATAAATTATTAGGGACCATTCTGATTGCAAAACATACTACTTGATATCCAGGGGGCAGGACCAGGGGCGAGGAGACACAGATAAGGTAACTAACGTGAAATTGCTCGAGATCTCATTCTTTCCACTCACAGCTATTTCTTGATTCATGGTTGAGTGGCACTTCTCTCTTGCAAGTTGTTTCAAATTCTAGTTTAAATTTTCAAGCATTTAATAAATGTCCCTTTCGAGTATCTAGTAGATACGAACCACCAACTATTATCATGGGAAATTCACCTTGGGGGTCTGGGAAGGATTGTAAATATTACTATTTTCCCTTAGTAGATGAGCAAGTGGAGACTCAGGGAGGTTAATAAGTAACCTATTAAAGATTATCAAGCTAATATAAGGCAATGCTTTTATCCTAAATTATCCAAAATAATCCTACTTAAGTCTATCTATATGTTCTGGACTAGTGCTGTAATTGTGTGTGCACCTTCCACCAGGTGATACCCAAAACCAGTCTTATCCTAGAACCTTCTCTTTGTGGAATTGTTCCTTCACCTTCTTGCTCTGACTAAACCTGGCTGTCTCTGAGTTGAATTCTCTGTCACAGCATCTCAAGTAGACGTCGTTTCCTTCTTTTATACTCCATGTACATCCAGGCTGAAAGGGAGAATCTGCCCTCCTTCCTCTCCATGGATGTTTTTAATGACTTTCTCCCTCCCTAGAAGAAAACAATACAATCAATCAAAGAAACAAGCAAAAAAAAAAAAAAAAAAAAAAAAAAAAAGGACTCTTGAGAACAAATAATATTGATGCCTATCTCACGAATTAAGTTATTACATTGGTGGATGTGAGTTAAGTGCTTACCAGGGTTTACCACAGTATTAGCTGTTATTAGTATTAGAATAGTTATTATCAACTATATATCTTAAAAGTAATGCAACCTCTAAATCTGGTCATACCACAAAAACCCACAATCCTTTTTGGAAAATAAACAAAACAATTGCTTAAATGTGCATCATACATTTGGAATAATTCTTATTCAGGGAAGCTGGTTTTATATTCATGACAAGCATTTTCAGTTTTAATATGTTTGCTTACATGAAATGCAGATTGTAATTTAATGGCAGACTGTTTAATTATGGCTTCATTTGTATAAATTGTAATGTTGCTGCTGCATAAATGAAATAAAAATCTCTTTAATTTCCTTCTCAATATTTAATTTAAATCAATGATAAACAGCGGCCGTCTCTTTGAAACAATGCTAATTAATCTTCAGAAGACTAAATTTGTTTTTGGATGTATGGTATGTGTGGTATGTTGGTTTCATAATTGAACTGGAAATAAGTTTGATAGAGTTAAATAACCTCAAAAAAGGGAAAAATACTGTACAATTCAGCTCACTGCCTTTCTGCTGATAGGAAGATGTACAATATGGGCTTTATATTGTCAAATTGTTCATATAATTGTTATCCAATATGTGACTCAGGGTTTTGCTTTAAAAATATTTTATTCATATACTACATAATTATTCAAATTGTTGAAGCATCAATTTTTTCCTTCAAGCTGATCTGGTCCATTTTTACATCTTATTCAATAATTAATAAGGTGAAGAGGAAAGTGGGAACAGTAATTTTGCTAAGACTCTGTAGGTCAGACAACATACCTTGTACTAGGGATATAAATGAATAATACAAGATGGCAGCCCTCAGGGGATTTATAATTTGATGTAAAGGTCCAGAAAAATGGACAGTTCTACTACGTACAGAATGGTAAGTGCCTTTGTAGAGAATAATGCACTATTTGTGGCAGGAGGAGAAACACAGGGCGCAATTAACTTTACCCAAATTAGCATCACTGGTGCCATCAGCACCATGACCTTCATTACTAATAATTATGGAGTATTGAGTCTCCTCTATACATCAGACAATGTTCTAGGTGATTTATATTAGCACATTTAATCCTCATGATACACCTGCATGAAAACTAAGGCCCAGAGATATTCAATAATTTATTCAAAAAGACAGAGGTAGTAAACAGCAGATACCGGAATTAAACCTAGGTAGTCTGGCCTCAAAATGCATACGATGAACTCTTCCATGATAGGATAAACTTCACAAAATATGTGCATGGGAATGTTCACAGAGCCAGGAGAGGTCAGGCCAGCGGGTTTAGAAAGGGAATAGCTTATAGAAAGCTATCACTGAGGTTCATGCTGCTTAAGGCAGCTGGACAGGCTAACACATAAACCAAAGGTAGTAATTACCAGCGTAGCTGACAAATTGTCAGCACTGTGACCAGAGCTGAAATGAGGAGAGTCCACAAGAAAGCCGTAAGATTTGAACTCACCCCAAATCACCAAGGCATTGGAAGAATCTGCCCATTTTGAGAGTAACCCTCGCTGCTAGGTCAAGAATAGAGGAACGAGGGGCTTCCCTGGTGGCGCAGCGGTTGAGAATCTGCCTGCCAATGCAGGAGACACGGGTTCGAGCCCTGGTCTGGGAAGATCCCACATGCCGCGGAGCAACTGGGCCCGTGAGCCACAACTACTGAGCCTGCGCGTCTGGAGCCCGTGCTCCGCAACAAGAGAGGCCGCGATAGTGAGAGGCCCGCGCACCGCGATGAAGAGTGGCCCCCGCTTGCCGCAACTAGAGAAAGCCCTTGCACAGAAACGAAGACCCAACACAGCCAAAAATAAAATAAAGAAATTAAAAAAAAAAAAAAAAAAAGAATAGAGGAATGAGAGCCCCCCATGGGGAGGGGAGACGGCATAATTCCAGTCACTGAGGGGCTTTCCCTCCATAAGTACATCATCCATTTACAGGAATTCAAACTCAAACTCAAAACCAGCCAACTCTCTCCTGCCTTGCTCTGGCACCCTGTTTGAAACAATCTCCCCCTCCTGCTCATTCCATTACCTTTCCATTTCTTTTTTTTTTTTTTTTTTTTTTTTACCTTTCCATTTCTTGAATTGAGTCTCCACTCCTGATCCCAACAGCTCTTTCATCGCCCCCCATTATTTCTTGCCTAGATTACCGCTGCTGCTTCCCAGCTGCTTTTCCTGCCTCTTGCCCTACCCCATCGTAATATCTCCTGCACTCTATTTCAAGATTGATCGTTCAGAATTTTACAAAGCATCCCTACGCTCCTGAGTTTAAAGTCTTTAATGACTCTCCATAGCCTACAGGTTAAGGCCAGATTTCTTACGGCACGATTCATAGACCCCCATGTCAGCTAGTGGTTGCCTGCAGATCTTGACAGGTCTCCCCCCCCCAGCCGCCACAGAGACCCTCAGACCCACAAAATTGTTTATTTAATCTATGCAGAGGCAGCCTTCATAGTTTTATATTTCGCTGCACTCATTTCCTCTTGTAGCCCCACAAAGTGCTAATAATTATATATCCCTTACAAGATTTTCTGAGCCTTAAAAGTGATAATGTGCTCGGCACACAGAAGGCACTCAACAATTCCTGTTTTCTTTCTCATCATGTATCTGACCCAACCATACATCTTGCCTATAGCTGATGTTCATTATGTTTGTAGATCTGCTGTTGAAAAAAATCAAGACCTCCGTATCCTTCTAAAGGCAATCACCATAAATTAGCTTTATAATTCTCAAAATAGCTAAATGTCAACAGCGAGTTTATTCTATTTTTTTCTCCTCTAATTACCCCTTAACTTCCTCCTATTTTGAGAGCACGTTCCTCCGTGTTTCTCTCCCTTGGAATACTGGAGAGTCTGCTGCATTTCCCAAAGCTGCCTCCTCGTTCTCCTTCTCATCGCTCTCCCTTCACCCCATCCTCCCTTTTTTTCCCAACTAAGGAATAAGTCACTCATGATCTTACAGGCCATCAAATACCACCTCCCACCCAGAGCAGGGGTGCCCCCTGTAAAGCATGCTATTGCATCTTTCTGAACACACCCTTGTTTAATTTTACAAGCACTTGTGCAGAGCCCCAAATGGTCTGCGTAAAGCGATGGGTAGTGAGAGTTTTGAAACCTGAATGATCTGGCCCTGCCCTGAGCCTTCTCAGAAGGCTTGGACTTCTTAAGCATCTCTCTTACGGGAAAATGCTATCATCTCTCCTGGAGTCAAGTCTGCTGCCAGTGTCAGGAAGAAGAGAACAGACCTGGACAGAGCTTGCTTGGGCCCTAACACAAGCTTTCAGAAGGCATAGTGGGGAATTTCTGCATGAGTTTGGCTGGTATGATATTAGGTTTATTTCTGTGGATTTTGCACCTGGTAAATCTAATAAAATGATTTGAAAAATAAAGGTCTGTTTGGGTGAACAAGAACGGCAGCTATTTTGGAGTAATTTCTGTGCTGTTATTCATGGTCAGGAAATTAATGTTGGCATGGTTCAAGGAGGCTAAGCTCTCTCTTTGCAGGAAGCACATATTCTCTGCAGCTCTATACAGTGAGGTGTTTAGTAACAGGACACACGAAGAAGTATAGAGTTCCCCAGGGCTCCTCGGAGAGCTTGGGGAAACTCAATTCAGAGGTGTGTTGTGAACATGTGCCCTTGGCTCTTAGCCCTAAGCCCCACTCTACTGTAATGCTTTAGCAGCAATGAAGGTGAGATTTTGACCCCTACCTGTTTGATGTATGTCATCTTTCAGTTGGTTCTGAGTAACAGTAGTATTACTCCTTAGGCCCATGAAAATCAAATATCTATATATCTACCTATCACACCCATAAAATTACCAATATCCATAATGATCTTATTTTTATTTGTTTTATTTATTTATTTACTTACTTACCTATTTATTGGTTTATTTATTACATTCTGCTACTTAAGAAGTAGGGTGGTCTCTGAGAACAAATAGTGCTTAGGAGTTAGAAAGTCTGGAGATAAAATATCCAGTGCCTGGAATATAGCAGATATGCAATAAATGCTCTTCAGGGAAATAAATGAACATTAGGGGGCCCATATTTCACTTTTTAAGGTTGACTTTCCCATTCAATTATCATCAGTGTGATTCCTACTTATTAGCAGTTACTACGGAACAATTGCCGCTTCTGGCATCTTCTCTCTGCTCATGGCCAGTATCATGTACATTTCCCCACGCTCCCTTCTGTTTAGGATTGCAAACGTTGATTTCTTGACAGGCTTCCAGTTCTAGGCATTGCTCTCTCACAGTTCACTTTCCATAGTTGTATTCTCTGAAAACAAGTAAATACGAAGAGTCTATCTTGGGAACCTAACACCATGTGACTATTACTCTTGTCATGATCGCTGGGCCCTGGAGAAGAACTCAGGCTAATCTGTGACCTACTCGTCCCTGTATTCTCAGTCTCTACCATGGGGCAGGCGCTGGGTAAGGACAGCAGGCTCTGGGTAAGGCTTTTTCTGTATTGAACATGAGCTGAATGTGGATGAATCCAGTCCTAGACCCTGACTTTCATGAGACGACAGTTGGCTAGGGAGGATGAGTCATGGCCATGAAACTCTGTGATGCTCGGTGATAGCAGTGTATAGCTAAGCCCCCAAATGATAAGACAGTGGCCATAGACAGTCACTATGATGAGAAAGTGCAGGAAGGAGACATGGAATTGGAGACATGTGAATTTGGACGCAGTGGATGGATTTGGATTTATGGAGCTGATTGGGTGGACGTGTGTTCCAAGCAGCTGAAGCATAAGCGACGGAATCATGCCTGGAAAGACGGGGGCACTAGGAAGTGAACCGTCACTGTCATTTGTTGAGAGCCTTCAACATGCCAGGAATTTTAAGTTCACTGTCTCATTTTAGCACCCACAGTAAAATGCCACACATGAAATACTATTATCTTAAGTGATAAAAACAAAATGGTAAAACTGAGGTTCAAAAGAGGTTCATTGACTTGGCCAAGGTCACACAGCTCATGCCCTTGAACTAGGATCTGTCTGACTCCAGAATCCAAGCAACAGGCACTCCACCTGGAGGAACCAGACTTCTCAGTTAAGAGGTAGCCTTATTTTGGGACATTCTTTCTGGGTTTTTATTATCTACTGATTTAATCCACGATTCTAAGTGTCAGGGTCAGCACTTGACTTAACTGTGACTTGGAGATAGAAGATTATTCTCTGCATGCTTTCAGCTTCTTTTTCTTCCCAATAATCTCAGAGCCCTCCAGGGCCTGGGAGCAACATCTAGGCACAGAAACCCACCTTATTCTCTGAATGTCTTTCCTTGTTCTCATCAAACTCAACCACTGTCTTCTGAAGTGAAGACAAGGCTCTGTGAAGCCTTTATCTTCTCAAACTAATGTGGTCACTTTCTTTTCTGAAACCACTTCGTACTGTCTTCAGTCTCATGGTGAACTTTCTTGTTTTGTTCCCACAGAAGCCCCGGTAGCAACTTATGCAAATCTGGACCATCTACAAAGGCAATCAGCCTCCAACCTCCTCAAATGCAAAGCCATCTCTGCAGACCAAGCCCTGAATCCCATCACTTCCTTCCTTTTGCTGCTCTATGCTTCCTCTCCCAGTAGTTTGGACCATTGTCCTCAAAATCCAAAGCTTCTGTTGGTGAACTGTTAACACGGGTCACCCCCCAAATGTACTGGATGTACCTTATGGAAGGAAGCCACATCCTTATTCCCCACACACAGCCATTGTGTGTGTTCAGAAAGCTTTGTTCTTTTCAATGAAGATGAATCATTTATTTTAAATTTTCACCTTGTCCACGTTCAAAACAAATATTGGAGACAACTTAAACTCAAAAAGACATACAAAATCCCTTACAACAGGAATATAAACTCTAAAACAATATCAAGAGACTGAGAATAAATAAGTCAAATCCTCCGTCAGGTAGTTTTATATAGTTTCCATTTTTCAAAGCTTTAAATTTAATTTTGAATGTTCTGAAAGCCAAGGCAGAAAAGAGAAAATGGCACTTCATGTAATTCTCACTGTTTGGAGTTATTGTGTTCTCATCTTATCCTTTCTCTCCTATCAGCATTAGATCACGGTGCTGTGATAGAAAATGACCATTGCATGCCCTTTTTCCCCCTGTGGCCCCTACAGGGTTGGGTTATGTCTGTTGTTGCTTGTGCAGCAGAGACCCCTGTAAACATAGTCTTACCAGTTCCAGAGTCAATCCTGACTACTTCTGCATTGCATATGACTAAGGTCAACCAAAACTAGCCACCAAAATTCCTCCTGTTCACTGAACATCGACTAGTAACCTCAAAACCAACTATAATTCTACACAAATAATTTCTATAGCTATACCAAGCAGGGTTTTTGATTGTATGTAACAAAAATCAACTTGGCTGACTTAAACAGAAAATACATTTCTGGAAGTATATCAAAGAGAAGTAATGGCAAGGCTGGAGAAGCAGGTTTATACAATGGACCAGAACTTTGTGTTGAGGAAACCAAGAAAATCGCAAAGAATAGGTTCAAACCCAGAGACAAGGTGGTTAGAATACCGCTGATATTGGACTTTGCCACTCTGCCATGAATGATCTCTCACTCTCCATTTCATTTGTCTCATTCTTTCCAAATTAAGAGTAGAGGGTGGGGAGAGTTTACTGACAGAAGCTTAGCCATACCTGAGCCTTTGCTTCAAGCGGACAGGGAGAAGGAAGACCTGGTCTTCCATGATGGGATCCCTGCAACCCACTAGAGCTCAAGCTCTTATATAGAAAGGAGTTTTCATGCTGGACAGAAAATACCCAGCAGGTGACGCTAAAATAGTCTTGGTTCTGCTTGGTACACTCACATCCCCTTTGTTTCCAGCCCAAACTTGGAGGGTGCTACATGCCTCTCAGAGATACTGAAATGAGTTAGTACATACTCTCCCTTACTTCAGACATTTGAAGGATTGACAGTGTCAGGGAAATTAGGTTTATTTGTGTGCCTCCAAGTGATAGAACTAAAATTAAGGTGTGAATGATACTGTGAAACACTTCCGCATGAAAGAGAGGACAGACAAATAGCAAGAGCTGCCCAAAGATGGAATGGAAGCCTTGGTAGGGTTTGGGTTCCCTGGCCCTGAACCAAGGTGAGGCTGCATGAAGACTCAGAGAGAACTTCTAGAGCCTCACTTGCCAATGTGGGAGCTCAAATTTAAATTTAAATTAACTTGAATTTCAACATCAAATTCCTCATTTGCACTAGCCACATTTCAATGATTCAGTAGCCGCATATGGTTACATGTGCTATATTTGAAAGCACAGATATAAAAAAAAAAAATTCCATTGTCACAAGAAATTCTATTGGACAGGACTGTTATGGAGGGCTTCATGCATCAAACTAGACTACCTGGCATTAAAGCCTTTCAGTACTAACAATATATGTGAAATCATATACCTTAGGGTAGATATTGTTCGTGCTATTCATATTCAGGCAAGGGCAGCAAAACAAGGCAAGGCTCCATGCAGGAGATGACAACTGGGCTGTGCCCCAAAACTGGGTGCAGAGAACTAAAAGGACAGATAGTAAATATTTTAGATCTTGCTATCCATATGATCTCTGTTGTAACTGCTCAGCTCTCCTCTTATAATGCAAATGTGGCCATAGACAACACAACAATGACTGTGATGCTGTGATCCAATATGACTTTATGGAGAGCGAAATGTGAATCCCATGTAATTGTCATGTACCTCAAAATATATTCTTTTGATATTTTTTCCAACCACCTGTAAATGTAGTAAGCATAGTTTGCCAACCCCTTCTCTAAAGGGTCTCTCAGATTTGGAATAGCCAAGAAGAGAAGATCATCTGACTGATCATCTGACCAGTCCTCTCCAATTTCTGCAATTGCTAAAACATCCAAACTACAAGCAGTAGGTTATTGCAGTAATGTTACTACTGATGTGATGACTGCCCGTTGCCCTGCTCCACTGTTTCACCCCTGACTGTCCTGAAAATCAATATAGCTTAGTAATTACCAACACAGACCCATTTATGAATACAGACTTCACCACTTGATAATGATGCCATTTCAAGCAATTTAAGGGATCACTTTACACTTCTGCTTTGTTGCTGCTGTTACTATTATTTTAAATTCTAAAGTATGACAAAAATCACATAACTCCTGGAGTTATTTTGAGGGTTAAATGACATAATTTTGGTAAAGCCCTTTGGAAAATATATGTCAACTACATATTCTAAATGGAAGCCATTGTTGCCCACATTCATATAATACGAGAATTAGATGGAAAGCTGTTGAATTAACATCAAAGTTTGCATATGTAATGATGTAAGATTGACAGAGGTTGAACAGAAAAAATAAGTTCCATCAAAGCCAGCACTACTTAGAATTTTACTCCTAATGCAAACATTTCTTCCCCAAAGGAATAATTTTGAGGTTTATGCCAACTGCTAAATGTCACATAACACCAGGAAACTTGACTCGTAAAGGAAGAGAGATTATGTATTTGATTGGAGCAGAATTTCCTCCAAACTATGATTAGTTTCCTGCAGATGAGGCTTTAATTGGACCCACTTTGAACTGAGGAGCAGATCATGGAAATGTATCTTGTGTCTCTCAGGTGGATTTGGTCACACTTGGGTAAAGAGCAGAGGTTAGTTTGCGGCCGAGCTGTGACCATGAACACTGTCACAAGTAGAGGGTCTGGAGGGAAGGATGTTTACTGTTTCTTAATTTACGAGCAAAGCCCTTCGAAACATCCAAATTATAAAAGGCATGCCATTAGCTGTTCTTTCTTTCTTTATTGATCACTTTATGGACAATACAGACGAAAAGTGCCAGTTCCCATTTTCAATAAACTATTTTCTTTTAAGCATACAAGTAAAGACTAAGCCACACCGTGGAATCAGAATGGCGTAATAAGAAACTAACAAGAAACATACAACTCTGAAGAAAAATATTCCGTTCAATAAACATTGAGCCAAAATGTTAGGCACTGTGATTATATACATGATCCCAAGAACAAAGAAGCCAGCTCCTACTCTCGAAAAGTCCCAAGTCTAGTATGAAAGAATGATTTGAATAGAATGAGTTTTTAAAGTGCAAGAAACATGACACTAAGTAAAAGCCTCAATAGTGCTGAAGAATTGTCTGGCCCTCACCACTATGTGCAGATTGTTTCCCGGTTAAGGATGCCCAGGCCACAAGTAAAATGACATCAGTCCCAGCTACTGATGTCAAGTCATGGGTTTTGGTAACAATCCTAGTTACATCTACCAGGAGGTTGGGGCACATCATTCTCTCTTCACAAAGGCTCAGTGTATTTACCCAGCATTTTTCTCACTGTGGAGAAAAGGAAGGAAAAAGAAGGAGGAGGAGGAGGAGGAGGAGGGGAAGGAGAAGGAGATGGAAGAGAAGGAGGAAGAAGAGAAGAAGGCCAAGGAAAAAAACCCACTTAGCAGAAAGCAGAAAAGAATTACTATAAAGACAGAAAGAAAGAAACAAAAGACAGAGAGGAATTCTTACTACAGTCAGAGCTGGGAAGGCCCTTAACAATCCTTTAGTCCATGATAGGCAAAATCTTCTCTAAAGGGCCAGATAGTAAATATTTTTGTTTGACTTTGAGGATCATACGGTCTCTAAGGCAACCGCACAACTCTGCCTTTGCAGTAGACACTGTGCAAATAAATGGGTGTTACTGCACTCCAATTAAATTTCCTTACGAAAGCAGGCAGCCTATCTGCAGGCTGTAGCTAACTGACCCCTAAATTCTAACCCACTTTTATCAACCAAACAGCTGAGCGTCTTGGTAACTCTTTAGCCAGGTTCTTGGCAATTTCATATATATTATCCCATTTAATTCCCACCAACGTTCCTGTGACAAAGTCCCTGTTTTTCTCATTTTACTGGTGAAGAAATTGGGATTCAGAGACATTAAACTTGAACAAGTTCCTTTGGAAGAGTGACTTGGTCTTAGGGATGCCTTTATCTATTTTCAGCCACCATATTATTTCTCAGTTTTCTGAAATATGTGACAGGGGCTCAATTCTAACAGTGTAGGAAATGGGAGTCTCAGAGGAGTTAAGCAACTTACTCAGGGGCAGTCAGTAAACCCATGCCAGAGCAGGGGCTAGAACACAAGTGTCCTGAATCCCATCACCATTTGCTGTCCAAAACATAGACAGAGCACCATGCTGAAGCCTTAGGCACCTTTCCCAGACAGCCTGGCTTCTTGAATTTGGCTGGTCCTCATGTTTCAAATGTGAAGTTTTAATCCAACTTTGTTTTAAACTAAAAAAAACATACTTTCCCTAAGCTGTAGAAATGAAAAGATTACCTTGAATATTGTGAGAGACTGGCCAAGTGCCAGAGAGAACAATGTAATTCTAATTTAGTGTGTTTTCAAGCTTTCTAGCAAAGATCATTGGTGGTGGGAAGATGCTATTTTTTTCTTTTCTGTTCAAGCACGTATGGAATATTTGCAACCTGAGATGACAGCTTTAGCAATTTGAGACGAGCTCATCTCCAAATAAACCTAATTTTCGGTATCATCCAACAGTCACAATCCATTCGCTCTGACCATTAAAACAAATGCTAAAGAACAACGAGCTTCACAGTTCAGGGACATGTGAAATCACTGATATGATCAGAAGGGGGCACTACCGCCCAGGAACTGGGTCTCCTTTCTTCACTTTGTGAAGATTCAGAGGCTCGGGAAGGGAATCAGACACAGTAAATAAGGGCATGCATGCCAGAGGGCTCCCAGATCAAATTGCAAAATAGACAGACATGGTCTTCAGAGCAGCCTTGTCTTCCATCTCATTCCATCCCATCCCATCCCACCCCATCTCTTCAATTAAGTTCAACATTCTTCTAGAGTAGAATTTATTCCCAACTTTGCCACATATATATAATATATGCGACCTTAAGATATTTATTTAATCTCATTGAACTTGAATGTCTTCATCTGTGAGATGGGAAAAAATGATTTCTGAAGTCCTGAATTTAAAGCAGGTACTATATGTATAAAATGATTAACTCATCTTCAACATTATTAAATATTACTTATCTCCCTCTTCTCACTCTCAAAGAAATAGACGATGGATGAGACACCTTCACATATTTAAATAATGGGAAAATAAAAGAGAGAGACATAGATGAACATTCAGACAAAATAAAGCTGTGGGAGCAGAAGGGGAGGGTTGTTATTTTTTTCCGCGTTGGACAATTAGGGAAAGTTTCACAAAGAAAATAACATCTCAGCTGAGAAAATCAAGGCATGAGTAGGACCTGAACGATTAAGGAAAGTGTAGGGGACATTTGAGGAGGCAGAAGGTTACATGGCTGTAACTGCAGGATCTCAAGAGATTCACTCTTAAGAGATCAAAATCAATCCAATATATATTAGTTGCATACCTATGCACTGGTCTGGGTGCTAGTGATGAGCAAGACAGACAAGCCTCCTCCTTCGTGGAGTTTAAATCTTGTCAGGGCAATAGACAACAAGCAGATGCATAAATAATGAAGACTGTTTCAGGTTGCAATAAATGCCATGCAGACAGTAGGTAACATAGGTGTGAGTGAAATGGGAGTGGGTTGCTTATTTAGATCAGGTCCTTGGAAGTGGGTTGCTTATTTATGTTGGGGAGATAGCGGGGTCCTTTGGAGCTGAGACTTAAATGGATGGAAGGAAGCATATGGGGAGCCAACAGTGGAGAGCTCTAGGTAGAAGGCAAAGGATTTAAGGCTCAGATAGGCTGTGAGGGATGGAAGAGCAGAAAGATGCTTGGCGTGCTTGGGAGGGCAGAGAATAGACCTGAGGTGGGGTCGTGGGTAACAGCTCGGTCTCATGGGACCATTTATGGCCACAGCAAGGAGTTGGGTTTTATTGTTAGTGCAATGGAGACCTGTGGCTGCTTTCAAAGAGGTGAGAGTTATGATTTATGTTTTAAAGGACCACACCAACAGCTATGGACAATAGAGGGGCAAAAGTGGCATCAGGGCAACGTCTTACCAAAGCCAGAGCATTTCTCCAGCTGTAGGTGATGGCGCCTTGGACTAGGCTGTAGCCAGTCATCATGCAGGGACATGACACTTTAAGGTCTATTTTTAAACAGAGCCCACATGCCTTGCTGATGTAGTGAATGGTGGTTGGGCTGGGGGTAGAAGAGAGGAACTGAGGATGGTGCCAAAGGTGTAGGAGGCCCAGGATAAGATGCTACGGGGTACATCTGATAATTAAGTCATTTGTTTACTAACACTGCATGACTTATTGACCACATTCCCCAGGATCATTATAATACACAAAACACTCCCATATTCATTCTCTTACATAAGTCTGTCAACCATTTGTGAGTAGAGACTATTTGTACCCATTTTACGGATAACAAAACTGAGTACCAAAGAACACAAATAGCCTTGCCCAAGTTCATTGTTAGTAAGTGGAAGGGCCTGGGACTCAAGGCAAGTCTTCTGATGCTGGGTCTGTTGTTCATCTTATTACAACACAGTGCTGATTAATTAACTAGAAACTCAGAGGAACTGGAACTCATTCCCTAAAATATATCAGTTCCAGAAATAGGGTAGAATAACACAAAGAACCAGGCTTTAAAGATAGTGAAAACTGGGAATTCTCTAGTGGTCCAGTGGTTAGGACTCAGCGCTTTAACTGTCGGGGCCCAGGTTCAATCCCTCGCTGGGGAACTAAGATCCCCCAAGCCCTGTGGCGCAGCCTAAATAAATAAATGGATAAATAAATGGATGGATAAAGATAGTGAACGCTGTGTTCAAAGTCCAGATCTATCAAATCACCAGTCCTTAGTAATCGATGACAACTTAATGTTTCTAGATTTTCCTTTTCTCTCAAATGAAAAATATTGTAGAATAAAAATGGAGAAAGCAATTAAATGGTCCCCATGAAGATAAAGTTTATTTCTCTTGTTGCAATACAACTATTATTTAATTTATTTAGCAAATATTTGTAAGCAAGTATGAAATGCAGATAGCAGGGTCCAACTCAACAACCAGTTTTGATCACCTTGTATTTGTCAAAGCGAGCTGAATATGAGTGATGTGGAGATTGTGTTCCAACTTGTGGTGTTTTTGTGAATGGGATGTTTACAAAGACTAAAATACTTTCCACTGTGCTTTTTTTCAGTGAACTTCACTCAGATCAAAATATCAGGGAAAATTATCTAAGGGGTTGTCTCTATTAAAAAATTAGTTCCTATTTGCCCAAATGCTGGCCCTGCCTTAGATCCCATTAACCAAATCATTGCCACAGTTAACTTAGTAGGCCACTGGTTTATTATAAAAGGATGCAGCTCAGGAACAGACAGATGCAAGAGGTGCACTGGATAAAGTAAGGGGAAAGGGCACAGAGCTTCCATGCCCCCTACAAGCATGCCATTCTCCCCAAATCTCCACGTGTTCATCAATCTTGAAGCTGTCGAACCCCCTCCTTTTGGGTTTTTATGGAGGCTTCCTTACACAGCCATGATTGATTAAATCATTGGCTATTATGGACTGATTAAACCACCAGCCCCTCCGCCCTTCACAGAGGTCAGGGGGTGGGACTGAAAATTCCAGCCCTTTAACCATGTGGTTGGTTCTTCTAGCAACCAGCCCCCATCCTTAGGTGGGTTCAAAAGTTACCTTATTAATATAACAAAAGACACCTTTTTCACTCTCATCACTTAGGAAATTCTTAGGGTTTTAGGAGCTCTTTGCCTGAAATAGGGAGAAAGACTAAATATATATTTCTTAATATAAATCAAAATAGCATAGTTACTTTTCCCTAATATCCTCTATTTGGTCCAGTTCTGGTCATTTGCTGAGCACCCAGTATGTATTTAGGCAGACCCTAGACAACTCCTACACATTATCTTGTTCACTCTTGGAAGCTACTCTGTAGGTAACATTATTACCGTTTCAGTAAATTAAAACAATTCCACAACAAATAAATACAAGAGGTTCAAAAATGTTAGGGAAATTCCCATGGCCACAAATCCCAAAGAGTCACAGCTGAAGATCTGTGAGCCCATGTTGACCTAACTTCTTTACCAGCAAACTAGTCTGTGGTGCTTATGGTAGAAATGGTATTAGAAAGCAGGTCCTCAGTGTAGATAAATAATAGTGTTGGGATTTTTAATAGATATAAATTAAAGAAACCATTATAGATCAAATATCTGTCTTCTCTAAAGATCAAAGAGTGGTGAGCTCGTGGGATATAGCAGTACCAATTTGGGGCAATTTAAAGGATGGAATCAGCTAACTCGTGTAAAGCTCTCAGCAGAGAGGAACCATGCAGGACCCTATGGGGCCCTCCTATGTACAAATCCTTTCAGTCCCATTTCTTGTTTCTTGTTTGTAGGAAATAGGCTTCATTCAGCCTCCTTGACCTTCCCTGAGTTCCAAAGGGCAGTTTTAAACAGTTGCTAACCAGGGAAGGGAGAGAATGAAGAAGCAAAGGAGGAGCAGTCAAAAAACAATAGCGCAGCAAGGAGGCAGGGTCCTGGTTCCTCCTCAGGGAATAGGCATAACAGTATATCTTTGAGTTCTTCTGCAGGAATTAAGGCCCCCAACCCAGGTGGAAGATGGTAACTTCAGGCTGAGCCCAAGAATCCTGGAGCACCGCCCTGTAACCTCACCACCAACCAATTCGAAGAAAATCTGCACACAGTGGATGATAACGAAGACTCTGACCCCCTTCCCAAATGATGAACTGCAATTAACCCTTTAAAAACGTTCATGGTCGAGCAGCATCTTCAGAGTTGGTTCTTGGACGTGAGTCTGCCTGCCTCCTGATAAAGCAACCTTTCCTTTCCAACCAATACTTTTCTCTCTTGACTATTGGCTTTCGAGCAGTGAGCAGCTTAAACCTGAAGCTTTTGGTAAGAAGAGTGCCAGAGACAAAAGTAATTGTCAGTTCCCTGGACCTGGCTCTTTAAGGGTCAATTCAAATTCTCCTTGTTTCTCCACAAGATACTTCTCCAGTGTGAATGGTTTTTGTTCTTCCTCTCCTCTGACTTGCCATAAGTCTGATCGTTTGTGCTATGCTTTTTGTTGGTCATCTTAAATTATTTTGAACTTAACTATTCATGCAGAAAGGAATAAAGCAGCCCAGGTAAGAAGAATCACCAGGCTGACTCACAGTATCGTGAACTGTATTTTAAAAATGATTTTTTAAGCAGTAGTTTTGAAGTTTCTATGTTACACTGTGAAAGCTCACCAATAAAGCAGGATGCCGCATGTTTACAAGGAGAACAGCATAGCTCTTGCAGCCTTGAGGGGGTTCTAGAAAGCCTTCGGAGATAAGTTACATGCTGAAGGATTTTTAAACCAGAAGTCTGATGACCAGTGTTTCTCTTTTCAGGAAGATCACTCTCCTGTCCATTTGAATAACAGGCTGCGAGAGAAGTTCCTTATCAGGGAGACCAGTTACCCCAAAATTATTTAAAGTAACTCAGTGTGTAACAGGGAAGAGCCAAATCGGACTACATGCTGGATCTGTTTCTTTTACTTTAACCCTTGCTTCCCGTTGCTTTTGTTCACTAAAAGGATACTGTGTATACACAACGGCCTGCCTCGGGGAACCCTGCCCCTCTGCCTGAAGGTTAAACCAAAGTGCCTTTGTTCAGGGAAACATCCGGACCCTGTGCACCTGTGGATGGCTGCAAGGAAGGAGAAATTAACACATCCCCTCCCCGAGGCTGGCCATTCCAGGGGATATTTGCAAAACTTATGGCCTTTTTACTTTACTTCCTCATCTCCTCCCCCTCTCTGTGCTATAAAAGGAACTGGCATCCAAACCGCGATAAGATGGTTAGTTTTGAGACTTTAGTCTGCCGTCTTCTCGGTCTTTAAAGTCGTCTTTCCTGCCTCAACACCTCGTCTCCGATTTTTTGGCCTCTCATGCGCCGAGAAGAGCGAGCTTGGACTCGGTAACAAGTGCAGTGAGGAGGAGAAGGAAGGTATGGATTTGAGAGATGCTCGGGATGCAGGATTATCTCTTCTGAGAAATTCTTCCTGGTTTTCCCACTTCAAGTTCAAACAGTTTCCTCTCTCCCCTAATATTTCTAAAGAACTTTATTCCCTTACAGCATGAACGGCAGCCTTTTGTGCACGATTGGTAAGTCTGTCCAGGCACTCTCCGACACCACATGAAGAGAGCAGGGAGAATAGAGAAGGCACCTCCTTGCAGACCCTTGTCATCCCACACTCAGCCGTATTTCTTGTAACTTCATAATTGTCTTACAAAATACGTCAAAATGAGATTAAAGTGAGCTACACTGTCTTCAGTTATTTTTCCATCTTTTGTCTCCTGTGGGAGAAAAAGGATCTCCAACACAATCCCAGAGTTTGGGTGTTTCTCCCATGGTCTTTGATTTTGGTGCGAAACATCTCACAGTTCTGCGGAATAAGTGGCCCACCCCTGTTTCTCCCTATTATTATTTTTTTTTTCTTCTCATCTTCAAATTTAATTTTCAGTGTCTGTGGTGTTTGAAGTCATGCAATTCTGCATTTGAAGGCAGCCAACTCTAATATATTTGGTCAGAGAGACACAGGTACTTCTTTCAATTCTGAGACTCAGCACTCCAGAAAATTCGACATTAACTCAATACACAAAAATAAGTCTGCAAGGAAGATAGTTCTATGACCCCACCTCTGGACAGAGCTGGGCCTCCAGCCCATGTGAAGTGCTTTTCTTTCTTTTTTTTTTTTTTAAAAACAGATTGAATTATTGCAAAGCCAGCCACAGTTCTTATCTCTAACTTTGCAAAACTGTTGTTTTCAATCAAGGGCAGGAGCTAGCCATGAAATTAAGACATGCTAAGGAGGGTGAAGAGCTGGGGGGAAGAAGGGAGATATTTCAGAATTAAAATGGCTGGGATGAACTCCTTTGAAGTTAACAGTATATTGGAATCATTGCCAGAAAAATGGGCAAGTCGTCTCCCTGTATCCCTTGTGAGATGTGTCCATGTGTTGTGTGTCTGTGTGTCTAAGAAGAACGAGGAGGATGGGAGAGGAGAGGAGAAAGAGAGAGAATGTGGAATGGGATGACGAAAGGAATTTCTTCCTCTTAGGTAACGGAGAAGTTTTACCTTCGAATCTAAAGTCTTCCACCTCATGACATTTCCCAGCTGGGTGATCTCAGGCCAAGTTGACCTTTTTGGTTCTCAGTTACATTTTTGTAAGGTGGGGTAATTTCTGCAAGGTCTCTTTGCCCTACTGAGTGATTGATGTCCTTACCCCAAGTAGAATAACTTGCACTCTGTTTATTATGTCAGAGATATTTCAGTTTCTCAATGCATTTTTGTTGACTGACTGATTGAATAAATACGAAATTCAAAGGAATTGAGCACCTAGGTTAAAATTATTATTTGACTTTGTTAAGATCCCATGCCCCAAAATTTATGGTGTTTTTTTCCTTAATTTTTTTGCACCTTTTGGGCAGAGGGGTAGAAGGCATTGGGCTGTGATGCTACTGTTATCTGGATGAAACATAGGCACACATTAATAGGCCAATGCCCTGGTAAGACAGACAGCACCCTTTAGGAACAGGTCACAGATGGTTAACGGGCACAGCCTGTATAATGGTCTGCAAAGAAAGCAAGTGACAATCAGCAGTTATTCAAACACTGTGTATTTTATGAAATCATGCTATATTATATTGAATATATTGCATACAAGGTTATTTTACATGTTAGAAAATACAAGTGAACATTTCTGCCCTTTATTTAATCTACACACAAAATAAATTTTACATCGTGGCATAAAGAATTCCTAAGTCACACCTGATAAATTCTCTATATTGGAAAAGTCAAAACTTTTTTTTTTCTTTCAGTTTTTTTTTCAGTTAAAAAAATTTTAATAGCTAATATATTTATATGAGTCAAAATACAAAAATATCCATAAAGATATGAACACAGAAGTATAGTTTCCATACTATTCCCTCGTACCTGGTAATCCGTGTATTGAGGTACGATTTATATACAAAATGTGCAATTTTTTATGATGTGATAAGTCATTATTTTGATGATTCTGGACATGTGTATATACATGTGATAGCATCACCAAAATCAGGGTACTAAACATTTCTACCACCTCCAAAAATTGCCTTGTGTTCTTTTGTATGTACGTGTGTGTGTGTGTGTGTGTGTGTGTGTGTATGGTAAAAATGCTTAACATGGGATCTATGCTCTTAACATAAATATTTTAAGGTAGATAATACTATTTTGTTAGTGATAGGCACTGTGGTCTACAGCAGGTCTACAGCAGATCTCTAAAACTTACTCATTTTGCTTAACTGAAATTTTATGTCTGTTGATCTGTAACTCCCCATTTCCCTCTCCCCCCAGTCCCTGGCAAACACAATTCCATTCTCCGCTTCTGTGTGTTTGACTATTTCAGATACCTTATATAAGTGGAATCATGTAGTATTTGCCCTTCTCTAACTAACTTATTTCCCTCAGCATAATGTCTTCTAGGTTCACCCCATGTTGTCACAAATGGTAAGATTTCCTTTTTTAAGGCTGAATAATATTTCATTGCATGTATATGCCATATTTTCTTTCTTGATCCATTCATCCGTTGATGGACATCTGGCTTGTTTCTGTGTCTTGGCTATTGTGAATAGTTGCTGCAGTGAGCATGGAGGTGCAGGTATCTCTTGGAAAATCGGTCCTCTTTAGAATTCTTGCATTCCTTACAGGTGCTGAAGTTTGTACCAAGACTAAGGGCTCTGAATGCTTTTTTACTTAGGCCATGTCTCAATGTTGTTTATGCAGCTGGTGTTGACCTAAAACAAATAGACTGCCAGATATTTCTCCAGCAAAGATGGGTTTACTCAGGGTCAGCAGAGAATTGCAGTTTGGGATCCACAGTCATGCTGAGCCATGTTCGAGTCTCCACATGACTCGGGAAGGAGAATGCTTTTATGGAGAGGAAAAGGGAAGCTGGGAGTGCTTTAGCAAACAGAGTCCACAACTTTTAATTGGCTGCATTCTTCCCAAGAAAGAAGAGTCTTTCCTTTTCCTGTTGTGCTCTGTTATCTTCACAGGCATGAGAGCTCCCCATTCTGACCTCTCAACCAGGGAGGTCTCTGTTTATTTTTTTTTTCATTTTCCCCTTTTGATCAAGGGGAAGTTGAAAAAAATAAAGGGTCTTTTCGGAGAGACAAAATTGCCAAGTTCAGGGTGTAATGCTTAAGGTCCTCATCTCCCTAGAGCACACTCTGAAAAGATCACTCTACCAAATCACAGTTATTATTATTATTTTTTAATTTTTAAAATTTATTGATTGATTGATTGATTTATGGCTGTGTTGGGTCTTCATTTCTGTGCGAGGGCTTTCTCTAGTTGCGGCGAGCGGGGGGCCACTCTTCATCGCGGTGCGCGGGCCTCTCACTGTCGCGGCCTCTCTTGTTGCGGAGCACAGGCTCCAGACGCGCAGGCTCAGTAGTTGTGGCTCACGGGCCTAGTTGCTCCGTGGCCTGTGGGATCTTCCCAGACCAGGGCTCGAACCCGTGTCCCCTGCATTGGCAGGCAGATTCTCAACCACTGCGCCACCAGGGAAGCCCCCATGGTTATTTTTAATTGAAGGAAATAGGCCTCTGCAATATTGGGCATCTCCTTTTATCAGTTGTGGGTCAAAAGAAGCAGAAGCCATGTGCATTGGGCTTCCTGTGACTATGTCAAATAGTGAGAGTTTATGAGTTCCAAAAGGGGTGGATCTGAGACTTAAAAGGACCAACGGCAGAGTTTTTGGCCAGGGTATTTGGAGGGCCTCTACAAATTTTGCAAACTGAGTTTTAATAATGCCATTAGTGTGTTCAACTAACCCAGAGGATGGAGGGTGGTAAGTGCAGTGAAAGTGTTGTAAACCTCACCAAACAGCACAGATTTGTCAGCATACCTGACCAGTAAAATGGGTTCCCTGATGACTATGAAATTCAAAAGGAGTTCCCCAAGGGGGGATAACCTTTGCCAAAAAGACTTTAGCCACAAAAAAGTCAGTAACCTGTCTGCAAGGGAAGGCTTCATCGTTGCCTACGAGGACAACATTCTATTCGATACTCCATATTTGGGATTGGGGAGATTGATTTGACCTGGCAGGAGCGGGGTGGGCAGTTCAGATTAGCCAGCTATCCCTCAACAGGACAAACTCACTGGCCACAATAGTTGTCTGGAGTGAGGACTCTACCTTTTTCTTATATTTTCTCTGCAGAGCACACTTTCTTATAGATGTAAAAAAGTTTAAAGGACCTAGTGACAGAAAACTTGATTTTGATTTAACCCTGTCACTTGCTAGCTATCGACTTTAGGTCACCTCACCTCCTTAAGACTCTATTTTCTTATCTGTGAATGAGGGAAATGATACTAACCCATGGGGCAGTTAGAAAGCTTGGAAATAATGCATAAAAAGTTCCAGCACTGATACCCTCCAAGCAGATGATAAATGTGCATTGCTGTTTTCACTAGATCACCTTTTTTGCAGACCTTGTCCCTGCCCTACCTTTACCTCCCAAGCTTTACCACTTCAGTGCACCCTAACTGACTTCCAAATATCAGTAACTGAGTTTCTTGGCTGAGGGATTTCCTCAGAGCTGGCGGGGGGTGGGGGGGGCGGCTGCTCAGCCTCTTCACATGACAGATCTCCAGCCATCCTCAAGCAAGGGCTGATAAAAGTTGGTACATAAAACGTCCAGTTGCTTGACCCTCAGGTGAAATAACTCCCAGGTGTTTCCCGAAGTTTCTCTATGGGATTAAGCTCTGGTCACTCACAGTGACTTGATAACTCATCTTTTACTAGCTGTCTTTCTTGTTCTCACTGCCCTACGCTTGTTCTCTACATCTTCCAAATAAACTACTTTTACTTGAGTCTTTGCCTTGAGGTTTACTCCTGGGAGAATCCAAACCCTCAACACACTCCTTTGGAATTTGTGTCTGTTACATACATCTGTTATCTTAAAGAGAAAAGGGTAGCTTCTAAACATGGAAAGTCAGATCTGGAAGAGAACATATGGATTGGAATTCAAGTCTGTTAATCCACTATGGTGTTCCTTACATTGGGTTGTTTCCTTGATGTAAGGAAGGAAACTTGTGTTTGGAAGGTCTCAGTAGACTCCCTCTACTGTTCCAGCTACTTCCTTTCCTTTTATGTTTTTGGCATTAGAAAATGGAAAAAGGGTGTTTCAAACATAAGATAGAGTTTAATTAATCATGCAGAGGCTGGGGATCCTGGCAATTTAGGAGCACATAAAGCTTGGGGTAGTGGAAAGGAAAACAAGAATTTTTGGTGGGTGTTAGATTGGATAATTATATTTTAAAGATTTAAAACCATCAAAAACAATCTAACCTTTTCTGTTTCCAATTAGAAATATATTACACTGGAATATTTTTAATGGAGCCTAAGTTGTATTCTGTGTCGTTGATTTATTTTCTCAAGTTACCTTGTCAACTACAAATTGGCACTCGCCACTGGCACTTGCCATCTGCCTCTACAAGGATTAAATCATATGCTGCTGCAGCTGCTGACTTTCATCACCCCCTGAAGGGATTCCAGGGTGGCAAGCAGAAACAAGGCACTCTGTGCTCTGGGAAAAACTGGCAAAACAGGTCTTCAGATAGTTAGATATTTTCAGGAGCCGATTTTATGAGCCCAATTCTTGTATCTCCTCATATCTAGAAAAGCACTAAAATCCTCCAAGGTGATGACTGCTCCTCGTGACTGGCAGAAACCTCCTGCAAAAATATGGGCTTGATTGTATGTACTCCCCCTTTACCAAAATCACTTATATACTGACTTTCCCCCTACCTCTTTGGAGCAGTTTCTCAGAGCTATCTGAAATGCTGTCTCCCAGGCTATAGTCCTCGTTTTGCCCCAAATAAAACTTAAAACTCACAACTCTCACATTGTGTATTTTTGTGAAGTCGGCACCTCCGTCATTTTACTATTGATTTTTTTGGAAGGAAGGACGGTGTTGCCAATAAAATGCTGATTCCAAAAGTTACCTCGAACTTATGGTTACCAGGGGGGAAGGGTGGGAGGGAGGGATAGTTAAGGAGTTTGGGATTGACATGTACACACTGTTATATTTAAAATGGATAACCAACAAGGACCTACTGTAGAGCACAGGGAACTCTGCTCAATACTCTGTAACAACCTAAATGGGAAAATAATTTGAAAAAGAATAGATACATGTATATGTATAACTGACGCACTTTGCTGTACACCCGAAACTAAAACAACATTGTTAATCAACTCTATTCCAATATAATATAAAAAGTTATTAAAAAAAAAGGACACCTCAAAGGTGTATTAAAAAAAAAAAGGTAGCTCTATCTTTATACCTTTCCAGAATTTTTTTTACCGATGCTTTGCACTTTGAACAAGACAGGGGAAATAGGTTCTCAGTGACACCACAACTTCCCTCTTCCCTGGCCATGTTAGCAACTTATAAATAGCAAAGGGGTTTCAATGAAATAACCAGATTTCGAGAGTACAATTTATTATTTTTCTTTATTTCTTTTTTCCCCCTTTTTCTTCTTTAAGGTTTGCTTTCTCGTCCTTGGTAATCTTTTCTCTTCCTGCTTTTCTTGTTTCTCTCCTGCTTTCCTGCCTGCCTTCTTTCCTTCTTGTTCACAAATTCACTCATTTGTTGTTCCTTTGTATTTTAAGCATATTGCTTTATTACCTTCTCTTTTCAGTGTTAGTGTTTGTAGGTTTATGTTAATATAAACTATAACTTATAATTCTTTATCCTCTTCTCTCTCATCATCTTTCCCCACAGGGAACCCTTATACCCCTGGTCTTGTACAAGGTATAAAGCAACTGTCGTTTTGAGCTTAGACAATGTTATCTCACCCATCAGAAAGTTCACTTGTAGGAATTCCAGAGGAATTATGTTTACACATCAAATCCCTATATGATGTGAAAACCATGCATCAGCCCCGTGAAGGAGACATCTTGCTCCCCAACACCAGCCCCTGCGTTTCCTAGCAACGTGTTTAGCAACAAGGGACTTTTGTGCAGGCAGCTGGATGTCCTCTTGGTTGGGTAAGTTGACTCTTCTGAGGACCAACTTGTAGAAAGGTACACCTCAACAAACTTTGGGCTTTATTTCCTTCATCTTCCCCTTGTCTGAAGCAATAGTGTGATTAATTTATTATTGGTTCAGATTTGAGACATTAACCTGTATGCTATAGGCTTGTGAAATTATTACAATTCCCACAACAAACCTATGCTAAATAAATTTTTGGCAAAGACAATCTCAGTCTCAGACCATAATTTGTTGCCAGACTCAGGCAAAACAATTTTTTTAAACTCTACGTAACATAATTTTGTTATGTACTTTCTATCATTTTTAAATGTTTAATTTTTATTCTCTGTTTTTATAATTTAACATTTCAAAAAATATACTCATTACAATGCCATGCCAGGCATCTTGATGAACAAGAGGTCATCTCCTGAGACCTCAGGCTGCAGACAGCAAGGCTGGGAGAAGAGCTTTGCACCCTCCCTCCCCTCAGCGCACACCCAACCTGTAACAGCAAACACGCTGCAGGTGAGGGAGAGGAGCTTGGGCAGTCACTGGTCATCTTCCCTCCTTAGTAACGGTGCAGCCAGGGCAGAAGGGCAGTCCCTTGCTCCCTGGGCCTAGGTTCTTCCCATTCACCACACTGTTTTCTACATGAGGTTTTTTTTTTTTTTTTTTTTTTTTTTAAATTTATTTATTTTATTTATTTTATTTTTGGCTGTGTTGGGTCTTTGTTGCTGTGCGCAGGCTTTTCTCTGGTTGCGGCGAGCGGGGGCTACTCTTCATTGCGGTGCGCGGGCTTCTCATTGTGGTGGCTTCTCTTGTTGCGGAGCACGGGCTCTAGGCTTCAGTAGTTGTGGCGCACAGGCTTAGTTGCTTCAGTAGTTGTGGCTCGCAGGCTCTAGAGCACAGGCTCAGTAGTTGTGGCGCACAGGCTTAGTTGCTCCACGGCATGTGGGATCTTCCCGGACCAGGGCTCGAACCCATGTCCCCTGCATTGGCAGGCAGACTCTCAACCACTGTGCCACCAGGGAAGCCCTACATGAGGTTTTAGGAAAGCAGGCACTGCTTGTCCTAAATAAACTCCTCCAATCTGCCAATGCTGCTGCTGCTTAAAGAAAAGAAAAGAAAAGAAAATCCTGTATCAGAAGACAGAGCATTTTATTTCACACGGAACAGGAGGTGTATAATGCATTTCTCCCCGTGACAGGCAGGTGTCCCATTGACATAAATGCACACCTAGGGGTGAATAAATGATTATCATACCCATTTCTGAGAGCCACATGTTTGCAGGGGAAGGGCATAAAGCTTAAAAATCTAGAATTAAAACAAAACAGAGAAAACCCTGGGAAAAACAAAGGACAGAACACAGGAGCTGAAGATAATCCACTGTCCTGTCTGGAGATTGTCAGATACAGGCTGGGTTCATTTCTGGTCATGGTTACTTTCATGTGCAGAGGGTTTAAGAGTTTACATGGAACATCGACACACTTTATCTTTCATTTATTAAAATTGCTTACAACCTCCATCTACTTCAATACCTATTTTCAAGGACATTCTGTGCGGAATACAGTAGTAACAAAGACAAGCAAACAAAAAACAAAGGGAAGTTCCTGTCTTCATAGAGTTAGATTCTAGTTTGGGAAGGAGAGAACATAAATAATTATAGACTATGTTGTCACAAGGTAAAATTGTAAATTTGTAATTGTAATTACAAATTTGTAACTGCTTTTGTAATTATAATTGTACTTTGGTGATTGTATACTTTGCTGTCACAGTGACAATGAGTTGGAGCCGAGCATGCAGACAGAATGATAAGCGGTGGAGAGGAGGGTGCTCTTCCTGTAGGATGGCCAGAGAAGCTTTCTGATAAGGTGGCACTTGAGCAGAGACCTGAAGGGACAGAGAGAATGACCCATACACGTGTCTGTGCATGCGGGGTGGTGGCGGGGAGAAGGTGGAGAATTCCAAGGACTGGGGAGCAAAGTTGAGAGCCCTGTGACGAGGGGGTCAGAGTTGCTGGTGTGGAGTGAGAACACACGTTTGTAGGACAGGGGTTGGGCAGGGTGGTGTGCAGCTGACTATAGGGGTCTGGAGTCCATAATAATGGCTTCAACTTTTACTCTAAGATGAGAGCATCTTAGAGGCTTGGGCATAGTGGCCATATGATCTGACCTTCAGTAAAAAAAGACTCGTTCTATGTGTTGTGGGAAGTAAAACAAAGGGAACCAAAAGTGGAAGCAGGGAACCCAGTGAGGAGACTTGAACTTTCCAGTTGAGAGATAGTGGTTTGAACGAGGATGAAAGCTATAAAGACAGGAATGACGTTGGCTAGCCTCTGGGTGCAATTTGAAGTTAGAGTGGGCAGAAGTTGGTGTGGGCTGGTGTTTTGGATAAGACATGTGGTATGGGAGAAAGAAAAGTATCAAGGATGATTTTAGATTTTTGGCCTGAGCATGTGGAAGAATATCTTTCTTCATTTTTCTCTTTGTTTTACTGAAAATACAAATCTGCAGCAAATCTTGATTGTCTGTTTCTCTCCACTGACACTGGTACCCCACTGGCCACATCACCTGGTCAACTGCAGCATCACAAGATGCTCAGCTTCCGCCTTAGCTCTATCTTGTCTAGTAACAAGGGGGCTAATTCAGAACACGATATAGGTTATGCTATACCCCTGATTAAAAACCCTTCAATTGGCTTCCAAATTCACTTACAATAAAGCCAAATTCCTACTCGTGGCCACGTAATCCATTGCTTAATTCCTCATCCGTCTCACTGCCCTTGGTTCCTTCCAAACATCCCTGCTGCCTGTGCTGCCATCACTCTGGCTTTATTTCTGTTCTTTCAAAAAACCAACTAATGAGGTTTCTAGGGACCCTTGCCCTGCCCATCCCCTTGCCTGAAAGACCCTTGTCCCGTGTTGTACATGCTAGGCCATCACACAGGTCCCATCAACATCCTGTCTAAAGTGACTTTTCCTGTCTCACCCCATCATTCTGTCATGCAATTCTGTTTTATGGGATTAACATAGCATACTTTTCTAAATTTATCTTGTTGAGTTACCTGTCCCTCACTTACTTGTGTGTTGTCTGTTTCATGCTCCTCTCTTTCTGTGATGTATGCTTCATGAGACAATGGTCCCTGTCTTTTTTCATGCTCTCTCTTTTTTGTATCCCCAGAGACAAAGCCCTGCCTGGCACAAAATAGGGGTTCACACAATGTAAGTTTAATAAATACTCAATAAATTTAGGACCTGGAATGAATTCAAACTCTGTAAGTTGGGTAATTAACATTTATTAACATCATGGATACTTTACAAGATGCTGAAGATACACTGAAAACAAAATGAAACAAAACAAAGCAAAATCCAGGGTCTTATTTCAAGTAACTTAGAGATAATTTTGAATATATACACAAACAAATGGGCTATATAATCCAATGTATTAATCACAAAAGAAGGATAAGAAAAGGTAATATGGAAGCACAGAGTTTATTTTGGCTTGTAAAGTCTGGGAACATTTCAGGAAGGAAGTTGCATCACAGCTGGGACTGTAGCGGCAGGGTGAGTTTTAGGAGAAGGTGCTATAATCCAGAGACTATTATGTACCAAGTCCTAGATGTGAGAGGAAAGTTGACACGTTGAAGAACTGCAAACCACTTGTTGTGTCTAAAACATGTGTGACAAAAGGGTCCTCAGCAGAGGTCAGTCAAAGGTAGGTGAGTCTAAAATTTCCAGGGCAAACAAAAGATCAGAAAGATGAAATGATAAGAGGAGAGTGCACGGTGCAGAGACACAGGTAACCCAGGCAAGTGTGCAGGGAAGACTAGTAGGAGGGAATGAAAAGCTGTGCACAGGAAAGCAGACACAGGTGGAGATCTAGTTGTGGAGCAGAGTATATCTAGGATAAAGATTTCGAAGCCCATCAGAATATTTTTTCTACCCATAAGCATGCCTCCTTGGGGCCAGGTGATCAATGTTTGCTTTTGGCCACCTCCCTAGGGATTTGCAGGAGTTGGGAGGGTAACTTGACCTTTTTGTAATGGGCTCAGCAAAACCAAAACCGAAACTAATAGTGTTACAGGATGCAGAGCAAGTAGTGTCTGGGGATTCAGTCCTAGTCCTGTCCCTTAGTTGAAAACTTCAAAGTTCCAATCATATTTCTGGTAGCTTTGTGATCTTATTATTGTCTGACTTGAATTGTAAGTTTTGAAATAGCCATAGCCCCACAATTTGAAGTAAAATATATAGAATTTACGTAAGTCCTTCACCCAGGTAGGAACATTGGAACTATTTTGCTTCTTTTAGTTATTTCATGTTTTTCCTTTTAGCAAGAGGAGGAGAAAAGGATAGTAATAAGGTTGGGAATGTAAAACCAGGCAGAAAGAGACTGTTAACCATAGGATGACGTTTTCTGGTCCCAACTCAGAGAAACTCTACGGTCGTGGGCACATCCTCAAGTCCTTGCTGGATCCAAATTTCCAGAACATGATATGTGGTTCCAGAACAGATGCTCTCTGAGCTCCTTTCTGATTCTGATATTCTAGGATTCAAAGTAGAAATGCCCAGATGCTACTGAAAAATGTGAGCATACGGATGAATTTCTGACCTGCTGGCACATGAGCTGCCTCCTTCGTTACCAGGTAGAATGAGCTCGTTACCCAGGATTTCACAGATGTCCCAGGTCCTCATTTGGCAAACTGTTTGGATCACAATTTCTTAAAAGCTTTTCAAAATATTTTGCTTTGTCTGTCCTGTGATTCCCATGCCCTTCCGTCTTCAGGGATGGAAGGGCAAGACTGAGAAGAAAAAAGAATGAAAATTACCATCACCGCTTTTAAGGAAACAGTGCTACCTTCTGTAATGTTCTCTGGAAAGTCTTGCAAAGTTATTAAGTTCAGATAAAGAAACATTTAGGATTGTCTGCTAGGTGACCAGCTCCATGCCAGAAGCTGGGTGACAAAGGTTAATAACACATGAGATGCATCCTCCAGGAGCATACAATCTGCTATGGAAGAGGGGCACCACTGGTTAATAGTGTACCAACTGTTAAGAGAAAGGAAAACAAAATTCTATGAGGACCCCAAATGACCTGGTTTGGGGGTTAAAATGTCTACCCCAAGAATCTCCCATTGCTCTTGGTGGATCTGATGAGGTCATATGTACAGAAGTACTAGGTGAATGTGTGACAAAGAACAAGTCTTAATTCATTAATACATCAACTTTGTAAAATTTCACAAAACAGGAGCTATGTGAAGGCTCTTCCAAAGGGCTCTTCCAAAGTCTTGCCCTGAAGTTTAAGCTTTATTATCTTTCTAATAATTTTACCCAGGGGTTCCTTATTCTACAAGCATCAACTAAGTGCTATCAAAATGTTCAGTGAATGCACTCAGACTGCAAACATTAGAAAAAGACACCCTGAAGCCACTGAGCCATGTCATAGGTAACGGCAGACAAGTATGTCATGGGCTTCAGAGTGGATAGAGTTCTATCTTTTTTAGTGGCTGTCAATTACAAAATTTTCAGGGCAGGTCCCAGGGAAGGATCCACTAGTTCTAAAGCCAACTCTCATACAGGAATGGGAAAGTATGTAAGGCTGGATATTCTCTGAACTAATTACCTTTTCTCTGTTACCCAGCTTTGGACCTCCCTACCCAAACCCTTCCCTTCCATCTCTCAGTTATTAGATGCCTATATTGTGTCAGGCACTAATGCACGTTAGAAAAGTGTTCCAAGGACAAACGGGACCTGCTGGAGCACAAAACATGCTGACACCTCAGTGACCAAGGTCAGGGGACTGCAGTGATCCTTCAGTTATTGAGTGGTGGGAAATCTAGGAAGAAACCAAGACTAACAAAATGGAGAACAGGGAATGTAGCAGACAAAGGGCACAAAGTCACTTTCTCATTCCTTATGCACAAATCATTTGGCCCATTGAGCACCAGAGATTAACTCTAAGATTGAAGCTTCTGAAATATCCCCTGAATCTCTCCTGATTGGATTAGAGACTTGGTCAGGTAGATGGATGTCAGTCAATCTGGTTTGGAGAGCTGGTAAAAGCAAAGCCATGGGTGATGCCTGAGCTCCAAGGATCGGGCCAGGGATCACCTGTGTCCGTGTGGATGAGTGATGAGTCATGCTGATTGTCTCTCCTCCCATTAGGTTGAATTCAGGTTCTATGGATTTTGTGCTGAGAAATATTTGCCAAACGATACCTGTATAAGCTTCAACTTCTTTATCTGTAAATCTAAGACAACTGTCTTGACTTGACCTTCATTTCCTAGAAAGCAGAACTTGAAACAAAGGCTCAAGTATACTTTATTTTGGGAGCAGGGTTAAGGCCTGGAGCAAATCTCTGACAGAGGAAAAGCTGAAGCAAAGATGCATTACAGAGTTGAGTGGCTGGTTCCTTGAGCCCATGTAACTACTTTAAGAGTCTGGAGAAAAGCATCTCAGAATCTCCATTCAAGAAAAGAGATGGGAAAGCATTTATTCAATCGTTATTGTATTAGTCTGTTCAGGCTGCTATAACAGAATACAATCAATTGTTTTGCTTAAATAATAGGCATTTATTTCTCACAGTTCTGGAGTCTGGAAAGTCCAAGATCAAGGTGCTCACTGATTTGGTTCCTGGGAGGGTCCCTCTTCCTGGCTTGCAGATGGCTTTCTTCTTGCAGTGTCCTCACACAGTAGAGAGAGAGATACATCTTTTGTCTCTTTTTATAAGGGCACTAATCTCACCATGAGGGTCCCACCCTCATGACCTTATCTAAACCTAATTACCTCTAAAGGTCTCATCCCCAAATACAAACACACTGTGTGTTAGGATTTCAACAAATGAACTTCCGGGGGTGGGGGGGAACACAACATTCAGTTCATAGCCACTCCCATGCATCCTCCCTCCAAGTTTCACCCCTTAGGATGTTAACTATCCTGCATTTCCAGTTTGCATGTGGAGAAGCTGCCAGTGGATTCCTGTGATGTTCATTGCTGCAGAGTCAACAGAGAAGCCCAGGAAATAAGTAAGACTGGCAAGGCTCTGAGGTGGGGCACTGGCAGGATGGCAGGATGCACCTTGCTGTACAGGTCCCTGCAGTGGTGACTGGAATAAGGGACAGGCATTGCTGATAGAATCTTAAATATCAAATAAAATGTATTCAACGCACACACATCTTTATAGGTTAATTCTGAGTATTAATGTTCAAAAACAAAGGTACAAAAGAATCAGCCAGGGCTAAATAAGTGTTAGCTCCCTTTTCTACCTCCTCTTTCCTCTGCAAACATTCTTCGTTTCTTACAGTTAAGGTCAAACTCCATTAGAAGAGAAGTGCTTAGAACCAATCTTGAGCTATTTACAGATTACAGAGCCAAAGAGTTCAATGTAATGACAAGACCTATGCAGTTCATCCTTCCGTAACATGTGCTCTTAATAGTTGAAACGTTTGTTGCATCTTAATAATTTTACCATAACTGTCACCCAGGAGCCTATGTTAAAGCCATATCACAGTGGGCTCATCCCCATGAATGCTCCCCGCCTCAGTGAAAATGCCTTCAACCCAGTTAGCCTGTGCAATTTAATTTGTTCAAAGAAAATCGCTGGGGCTTAATCGAATTCAATTGGACACAAATCAATAGAAATCAATTCCAAGAGATTAGCCGTCACATTCATCAGTATGATCAAATTAAAGTGAATCTAGAGAAGATTTACCTAAATGGCTGACATGTTTCTAAAATGTACTGCAAATGACTATGGTATTAGGTGGTTGATGAGAGTTTTGGAAGTTATGTACTGACTCCTAATGGGCTGATGTCACTGTTGGAGGTGGAGAGGTACATATGAAAACAATAAATAAGTATACTCTATACTTAAAGAACTTCACAAACTGATGGTTCATCTTCCCAACACCCAGAAAAAATAGATAAGATTAAGTTTATCTTTGACGGTAAGAGTGACGCTGAATTATGTTGGGTGACTTTCTTATAGATCCCAAATTGCTAGGGTATAGATGTCCATCTGATGGTGTATTGATGTCTGTACTTCCTATGAACCCTCATCTCTCAACTGTACCATTGGAAAACATTCGTAACCAGTCTCCCTGCTTCTGCTTTTGGGCTCCAGCTGTCTATTCAGAGTGGTTTTTTTAACAACATAATCATGATAGATAATTTTATGGATTGCATACAATGTGCCAAAGTGATACAGATAGTCATCAGATGACATTTCAAGAAATGCTGACATGGACCAGTCTCCCACTCACTGTGAGAATATCCTCTATATCTGTATCTTGTTGGAGTCTAGTAACTCAACTACTTTTAGTGATATCACATTCTTATGTTATGGCATTGGCATTTCCAGCTTGAAATTTTGTGGCATTGACTTTTGGATTGAACTCCAAAATTTCACAACATGCACTTTTAGTCTAGTATGCTGCTAATGTGTAGTTGAAAGCATTCCTAAATGATTTACTTCAAAGATCTATTGGGGACATAATGGGAGTTTAAAACAGAAAATCGGCATCAGAGGTGCAGAGGAATGGATGAATACGTGGGTGGTGAAAAACTGCTTAGTGTAAGGGTTTGAGAGGTCCGTGTTAAGACCATGCTTGTAAAGCAGCCTATTTTTCAATTTGGAAAGTTGTGACTTGAAAGATCTTCCTCATTTATTCATTTGTTCACTCTTTGAAAGGATTCAGGATACAGTGAAATATTAGACTTGATATAGACAAGGTAGAATGGACTGAAATTAGTTTCCCTCTAACATACAGTTGTTATCCTAATTTAGCTATCTAGAGCTACACAAAATGTATAGACTTGTCTAATATTGTTCAAATACTTGAAGGCAAACCTGCAGTTTTACATCATTCCTCATATGACAGCTTCCACTCTCCTTACTACAGTCATCACTCTCCTCAGATTTACACTTAGCAAGTAGCTCCAAACCTAACGTAGAACATGAAGGAAAGAGGAAGGAGAATAGAAAACAGTCTTTTGCTTGGGACACGGCTTACATTAATCAGATTACCTTCAAACGCCAGCCCAGGGATTTTAGTTTGGAACAGAGAAGACAGTTGGAATGTTAATTATTTTCAAATATTGGCAAGACTGCCATAGAAGAGTAGTGAAAATGTTTAACTAGAAGTTAGAAAAAAAATATTTTGATCTTTGTTCTAAAATGTGACCTTGGGAAAGCCACATAATCTCTCTGGATCTCTGTACATTGGAGATGCTAATAATACATGTTTTTCAGTTTCAGGTGAGGATCAAAATAAGTATTTTGCGATTTATAAAGTGAAATGTGCTGCATGCATGTGAGATGATTTTTATAGTTAATATTTTCTTGCTACTTTTGAGACTCTAGAGTACTGGCCAGGAAACATGAAATACATTATTGGGGAATAGTTGTTAGGTCAATGTAATATTGAACTTTCTAATATCTGTAGCTGTCCACTAACAGGCTCGACTATCTCACTAAGAAGTGAGCATCTCTCCATAGCAATCATTTAAGAAGAGCCTAGACAAATTTGTCCAGATTCACATATTGTAGTTGTCATTTTATGTGGATCAAAATTTTACAACATGTATTGTCAAGTTGGTTTCATACAGGCTTTTCCTTCTATTATGTGATGCATTTAAAAAAGTGAACAACAATCATGTAGGTAAACCAGAAAACTTGTTTTTCAAGTTACGTTAAGTTTAATATGTTGAGGTGGTAACATGGGGGTTTTTCAAATGTGTTGAACCCAAAATGTTGATACCAATAAAATGGGAGTTCAGATACCAAGGACTTCTTAATGTGGTTAATGCATTTGGTTTAGAAGAAAAGGAAGAGAAGTGCTGAGCAGGAGAGGCAAGAAAGTGTTTTAAGACAAAGAAACAGACATCTAGGCTGATTTGAATAAGGCCAAAGAAGGAAAAAGTGAAAACAGCAGCTGGAATACCCCAGACATGATCTGCAGAGCTCAGATCATTACAATAGCATCGTTGTATCATTATCATTATCAATAACATACATGTTCTTGTCCAAGCTCCTTCTTTCCATGCCCAGAAATAGTACAGAGGGACAGGGTATTGGTACTGGTAATACGCTGGGCAAATGGATATTATGGTATGTGTTTGCTGCTGTGTTTACAGAGTTATGGGTGGTGATGAAATGATGTCAGTAAGAAAGGGTCAGTTTATGGGATGTATGAAGTTTGTGGGAATTGAGAATTTTAGATATCCTGTGTTCATTACGCCCCTAGTCATGGCAGGTCAAGACAGCTATTGTAGATCTAGTACACCTATTCTGAGAGAAAGAGGCAGCTCTAAGGAATGAAAATTGACTTTTTCCAAGTTGACCCTTCTTAACCCTCTGCTGGTGAGACAGTGAAATGTGCTGTCCAAGGGCATGGTTTATCCTCTGGTGCCACTATTTACCAGATGCTCATTGCATTGGGACAGTTACTTGATTACTCTGGACTTCCGTTTCCTCATCTGTAAAACTGAAATTCCATTAGCATTTACTTAAAGAGATTGATGTGCCTTAAAAGAGTTTATGAAGTGTTTAGCTCAGTGCTTGGTACATGATAAGCACTCAAAAATGTTAGTTAAATAAATAAAAACCACAACAATAACATCAACAACAATAATACCAATACTAATAAAACTGAAACCTAGACAATGTAATCACCCTCTGAGTTTTATCTAAACAAAAACATGCTTCTCTCATCTCTGTAAAATCGTGCAACAGCAAAAGATAGCATTTGCAGGTGGTTTTAGAGTTTATAGAGACTTTTGCAAACAGTTCACTTATCACAGCAACTAAGATGGGCATTATTATTAATATCCAGACTTTAGAAATGAAGTAACTAAGACCAAGAGAAAGGAAATGACTTGCTGAAGGATACATAGATAACAAACAACCAAGTCGAGAATTCTTATTTGATGTGCCGTTATCCCCAATAAATAACTAAAGCTATAGATATAGAAATAAATACAGATACAAGTGTATAGAGATACAGATGCAGATACTGCCTATCTCTATGTTTCACTTTGGATATCTTTCCACATTCAGATGTCCTGTGGCCACATGGTTTCTCCCTGAATTTCTCCCTGGTGCACTCAGTGGTAGAGCATAGAAAGTGACTTCTACAAAGGACTTTAAATAAGACTTAATACAATCCGTTTACAGAAGGAAAAAAAAATTGAAAGACTTTCTCAAGGTCGTTTAGCAAGACACTGGCTTCCTTTCTCAGAGGCAACTGTTTTTCTTCATATTTTTGTGACTGTCTCATTCTTCTTCCATCAAAATTGACCTGTCCTGATTTTAACTGTATCCTACCCAGTTCTCAGAGGGTAACCTAAATTTAAAAATAATAGATATTTCTTTATGCTCAATAAAGTGAGCAGCGACATCCCTGTAACTGAACTACGCTAATACCCTACATTTCTCAGAATTTAACTCATGTATATGAACTACTATACTGCCATCTCCCATTTCTGTTTATAAGCTAATGAAAGCAGAAGGCAAGTTGAAGCTAGCTTAGCTTAATATTGCATTTGTCCTCTCGTTTGTTTGTTTATTCGTTTTATAAGCGTCTCGAGTGCCTACTCTGTACTTAAGATCATTCTTAGTGATATGAATACAGCCGTAAACAAGTCAGACGGCATTGCTGTTCTCATCAATCATACATGTGGAAGGGAGGAGACAGTACATACATAAACAATCATTTCAAAACACACTAAATTTTAAGAAGGAAATAGGTGTGCATGTGTATGTGTGTATATGTGTTTGTATGTGTTGCTTTATACAAAGAAAGCATCTGTGTAGAGGTGAAATTTGAGTTAATATTTGAATACTGAGAAAGATAGCCATTTGTTGAGCCAGGGCAAAACACCCTCAGGCATAGGAAAAAAACATCCCAGTGTCCCTGATGCAGGAATTACCTCGGAGTGTTCAAGAAACAGAAAGGAAGCAAGGGTGTCAGGATCATCATGGGAGGTTGGAGAACACTTAGAACTGAAGTCAGGGGTGTATTCAGGACTAGATCACATGCGGCTCTGTAGGCACGGTAAGATGTTTAGATTTGATTCTAAGTGTTAAAAAAAAGCCACTGGAGAGTTTTAATCATAAAAGTAACAAGACACAAATTTTGTTTATTAAAGATCATTCTGGAGGATAAGGAATTGTAGGTGGTAGGACTGGAAGAAGAAAACCAGTTAGGAGATCACTGATGTCTTCCATGCAGAGATGATGATAATTTTGACTATAGCAGTAGCAGCGGTGGTAGAGAGAAGAGAACAGAATCAACATATATTTAGATTTAAAACCTTTAGAACATTTCAATGGGTTGGATGATAGGGGAGAGGGAAATGGAGTGATTGAGGGTGATTTTTATGTTTCCTGTTTAAGCAATTGGCAGAAAAATGCATCAATTGACTATGATAAGAAAGACGTGGGAGTAGAGTAGGTAGCAGGGCTAGGATGGAATAAAGGGATGAGAGAAAAAAAAATTAGCAGAGGACATGAAAACCAAATTGGAGTGAGTTGAATAGTGCATGGGTAAATAGGATCTTGAATATAAACAAACTTCTAACAAATTCTGCTATGTTGCTTATACTATTCAAGCAATGAATTAGAAATTGATAGTATTGGATCAAGAGGGCAGATACCAGAGGGAAGGTCTTGAGCAGGTGATTGGGGTTAGAACACACAGTGATCAAACAAAAGTTGATTGAGTAGCCTTAGATTAAAGTTACATATAGATATAGGTAGAGACATAGATATAATATATATGTGCTTATTCATTCTTACTTCTGCTTTTAGACTGTGCAATTTCTACTGTTCTTTCTTTAAATTCACTGTCTTTTTTCCCCTGTTGTGACCACCTGCTGTTAATCCAACCAAATGATTTCAGATATTGTATTTAATAGTTCTATTAATTTGCTTCTTAATAATTTCCATTTGGTTTGAGATTTCCCATTTGTTTATCCATCATAACCATTTTTTACTTATGTCCTTAAACATGTTCATTATCAAGGGTTTAACATCCTTGTCTGATCGTCCGAACATCTGGTCAGCTTAGTGGGTTTCTATTGACTGATACCCAGAATATATAAATAGCTTTTACATTAATGGAAAAAAACAACTTACTAAAATAATTGCTAAAGATAGGAGCAGATAATTTATAGAAATATAAATGACAGACACTTGACATAATGAAAAATGCACTAGAAATCAAGGATATACAAATTAAAACAGCTATCAGATACCATTTTCAACCCATTAGACAGGAGATTTAAAATAAATGAAAAAAATTAAAATAATCACCTTTTTTGGGGTAGTATGTTCAATAGTACATGAAGATAGGAATACAAACTTCAGAAGTGCTTCTGGAAAACAATGTGGCAGCATGTTTTTGAATTCAAAGTATGTTTACCTTTTGATCCGTAAATTCCTCTTTACGATAGCTACACCTGACACACATGCAGACATTTCTCTCTCTCTTGCCCTTCACTTCCTGTCCCCCTTACTCTCATTGGGAGAAGAGAGCTAAGAAAAAACAACAACAACAACAACAAAAAGCTTGAAGTGTCTCTCGTTTTTTGTTTTGCTTTGTTTTTTGTTTTGTTTTGTTTTGTTTTTGAAGATGAAAAAATAATCCCTGTGAAAATGATTGTCGTGAGGCACAAATTGTAATCCACATTCAAAATGAAAGGGCGATGAATCAAGGTCTTTCTCAGTGTCTTATGTTTATTTCCATTTGTCTTAGGGATGCTGAGTAACTGGTGATAGATGGTGTCAGTTGTTCCTCTAAAGAATTTTATGTGGCCCATTGCCTTCCTCCGATCTGTTGCTGGCATACATAATGCTAACGATTAAACTAATTAGTTGTGCTCCTTTGGTATAATTAATAAGCAATAACCATACTGTTGTTTGAGGATGCTAAAATTTTAATGCCCTCTTGCTATCTGCCTCACTTGAATACTGAGGAACATAATGGTTCCACAGAGTCATAAAGTAGCCAGGACCCTTTTTAGTTTTATTGTTATTGCCAACTCTAGCTTACTTTTGACTGTGGTGTTAAACCATTCCAGATAATTGAGACAGTTATAGGCACCGGGTAAGAAATAGTTATGACATGAATGTGAATTCTAGGTGATTACATTTATAGTTTGTGTCTTCACAATTGGAATGGGAAATTTAGGATAAGGAATTGTCCTTGGTTCAAACTTTTCTGGCTGTTTAAATCTAAGTCACTACCCAGAAGGCTCCTAAAATTTTGTTTGGGAATTTGTTAGTCAACAGGTAAGTTTAGGGCACCTGCACCTGCCTTTGTGGTCTGGGGATGAAACAGAGATCTAATCACTCATTCTGTATGTCCTTACTGAGTATCCACTAAGTGCTGGGCCCTACTCTGAGACTAGAGGATGTAGATTTTGCCTTCTTGTGGCTTTCAGACCGAATTATAGATTTCCAAATTTGGAGCTAATGTTGAAGGCTGCCCAGTGCAACTCCTCATCAAATGGTTGCTTTGATCACCCAGCAACTTCACTTAATGGTTTTTCAGCCTGGGGTTGGACTTCTCAAGTGTTGGAGAAGTCGTTACCACTATGTCAGTCCATTCTACTTTTTGTACAAGTTGGATCATCAAAAAATATTTTATGAACTATGCCTTGCTTTACTTTAGCATATAATTTTCTTCAGGGCGTTATGAGAAATTTGCCTGTTCTTTCACAGGGAAATGTTCAGTTATTATGCCAATATGATTATCCACGTGCCTGCCCATTCTTCTCTTTCCTATACAATAGGATTTCGACTCACTTCAAGACCTTTATAGTTGGGTCTGTATGTTCTCCTGCAGGTCTATGTGGCTTCTGAAGTCTAATGCCTAAAATGGAATTTACTCAGCCTGGCAGGATCTTATCAACAGAGAGAGGGACTATCATCTCCCTTATTCTAGATTTCTTTAATCAATGTTCACCAATTTCACATTAGAATCAAAGAAAAAGCAATATATACACACATGGCCTGGAAACTAGTCTTGCAAGGGAATTGCCTCAGCTGTGTCATGAGGAGATTCACCTAGATGTCCAGTGATGCTGAGAACAGGTAGACAGAACTTTGTGGGTATCTGAATGGCTTCTCTGAAGAAGTCAGTTTTGCTGGGCCTTGGCAATGTGGATGGATAGACGACAGCGAGATACGTTAGTGTGTAGGAAACTTTTGAAAATGTCCGATGCTTAAGACAGGTGAAAAAGCCACTTGGAATTATTCCAAAAGTCAAGTAATCAAAGCAGAATGCACTGATCCGCCTGGGATACTGTTGGTTCACAGGTTGAACCCTGAACATGAAGAGGGAGAGAAGGAAGAAGAAGGCAGCCACTCCAGTTGGGTAGGCGGCAGGTTGAATAAGCAAAGAACTTATATATAAGACTTATTTGGGGCTAAGAGATGAATAGGTGTCCGCACCCACCCACCAGCATCTTCAAGGTTTATAGAAAGGCTTTAACGGCTCAGTCATGTGCACTGTAAGATGGTCTTAACAACACGTTTCTCTCAAGGCAGTGTCCTTGAAACAGCTCCCTTTGTGGGAACGGGGGACAGAGCATATGTTCCCAGGACAGGGGAGCAAGTGGGGAGCCTCCAATTGCCTGGGTACTACTTGTCTGGCAGTCACTTCCTCTCCGTGACCTCCGACCACAGGTATACAAACCCTGCTTATCCCCCAGCAAATCATAGCCTGCTGGGATGAAGAGGTGTAGATATCCAGTTGATAAAAAGAACTGGAGCAGGTCATTATTAGCCATGGCTCTTTTCTTTTGGCAACACTGAGTTAAGAATAAGTAATTCTCCCTAGTGAGAATTCGGAATGGTTTCCCTGAAAATGAAACAGTACCTATAAAAAAATAGATAAAATATATTGTGTGCTTATATTTTGCTGGAATTGTGCTAAAAGCAATGCATGCTGTATCTAATTCCCTGCATGGAATCTAGCAGATAGGTATTTTTACTATGTCTAGTTTATAGGTAAGGAAATCAGGAATTCAGAGGGACCGTATAACTTGCCAGGGTCCCATAAATAGCAAAAGGCAGAGCAAGGAAAAAGCCTAAATAGTTTGATTCAAGAGACTTCAGTCACTGCAACAAAACATGAATTCTGTGTTTTTCACGGCCAATAAATAACTAGTGGTTTATGTGGTTGCCATTAACATTCAATTTACCTGAAATTAGTTTTGACACTGAATTATGGCTCTAGGCTGACTGGGGTGTTTCCTGTCAACAGAAAATAAAATTCCTCCAGAGGTTGATAAATCGCTTTGATGTTGACTCTCTGGATTGAAGTGTGTGTTAGAGCCTTGCTACTTGGTGTGGTTTGCATAGTCAAAGTATCAGCTTCCCCTGGGAGCTTGTTAGAAATGCAGAGGCTTGGGCTCCACCCCAGATAGACTGAATCAGAATCTGTACTCTGAAAAGATTCCCGGTATTTTGTCTGTACATTAAATTTCAGAAGAGTTGCTATAAAGGACACATAGGAGGTATAGTCTCTACTGATGTAAAGGGACAGAAAGTAGAACTGTTGCCTCAGCCTAACAGGCACGTGTCTTGAGTAATAAGCCAGGTCATCAACAGACATGGAGTTGGAGAGATCAAGGTTTAATTTATCTTACAAAAAAAAATACTAAGTTTATGATACTAACACTAAAACTACTACTATTAACAACAACTACAGTTAACTTTTTTTTTTTTTTATCCTAGAGTAAATGATACCAGAAGTCTTTTTTTTTTTTTTTTAATTTAATTTAATTTATTTATTTATGGCTGTTTTGGGTCTTCGTTTCTATGCGAGGGCTTTCTCTAATTGCGGCAAGCGGGGGCCACTCCTCATCATGGTGCGCGGGCCTCTCACTGTCACGGCCTCTTTTGTTGCGGAGCACAAGCTCCAGACGCGCAGGCTCAGTTATTATGGCTCATGGGCCTAGCTGCTCCGCAGCACGTGGGATCTTCCCAGACCAGGGCTCGAACCCGTGTCCCCTGCATTGGCAGGCAGATTCTCAACCACTGCGCCACCAGGGAAGCCCCTACAGTTAACTTTATTGTCTGATTATGATACACTAGCCCACACAGTGTGCTAGGATTTAGAGATTAATTAGACATTCTCTCTATCATCAAGGTTTTCATGGTAGAAGGACATCACATAGGGTTATAATTCTTATTTTGCTATTCTTTCCAAAGATACAGAATGAATGTGACAGGAGCAGAGAGAAGGGGGCACCCAATACTACCTGTGGGCATCGGGCATGGCTTCATAAAGATGTCATTTGAACTTGATGTTGAAGGATGAAAGGAACATCAGTCGTGATGACTCTTACACACCAGTGGCTCACAGCCCTCCTTGACATCATGAGTTTGTCCGTTTCTTCCTTCTTCCTTTCTTGTCTTCCTCCTTTCCTTCCTTTCTTCTTTCCTCCCTTTCTACCTTTCTTTCTAGCTCCTGTTCTTCCTTGTGGCAAATTTTATTAAGAGCTACCATGTGCATTCAGTAATGGTTTGGGCAAGATTCTATTGTAAATACCTATATTGAAAGGAAGATCAAACACATAATCTTTGATTTTATTCAATTTCCAGCCTAGTAAGGATGATGGCTAACAAAATATAAGCAAATCAAAGAATAGATAATAGTGAATTGTTGTGATAGGAAGAAAACAAATAGTGGGTCGTAACAGAGAAAAGCATAAGGTACCTATTTTGATAGGATGGTTGGAGTGAACTGCATTTTAAAGAGAAAAGGTGAAAGGGAGCCAGACGTGTACAGAGTAGGGGAAAGAGTACCCCAAGCAAAGAGAAAGTTACATGTCAATGCATACAGTGGGGAAGAGTTTCACAATCTGAAAGAAGGCCCTGGGGGCTGTCAAATGTTATGAAACAAAAACAGAACAATGCCTTCAATCATTTTCTATTTTAACACAGCACCAGAGCTTGCAACGCGGTGAATGCATAAAACTGAGTCAGGAAAGAAGTCAGGAATAAGATCAGTTTAGAGGCTGTCAGGCCACGGCATCTACCTTTCCTACTTGCTGTGTCGGGTAGTCATAATCCCTCTAGGACTGCACCTCAACTTCAAAATACCTGTCCTTTCCTTGGGGTCGCGACCCGTGAACTCAATACCAGGGTTCTGTGATTCAGGAGGCTGGTCTGGCTTCACCAGCCATAGGAAGGAGTCTTCCTGTGCATACATTGGTAGACCAGAGGATAGCGGAGAGCTGCCTCAATCCCCTACCTGCTCACTCGTCGCCAGTCTTCACCGTCCTGCACATACCTTGTCATGAAATAGAATTGTGTTGCCCGTGACAACAAAGCCTTGGGTCTGCTGGGCAGCTGCTTACCTACAGGGCTGACTCCCAAAAAGGTTATATAAATATGTTCCTGCTGGCCTACTATGTGCCAGACTCTATGAGCCCTAGGGCTACTGACAGGAACCCATCAGACCAGTTTTCTATTTTGAGAAAGTTACCATGTTTGTAAACATAAATATGACAATGCAGAGGTAGAGGCGTGGGAGCTGTATTCAGAGGTATAGATCAGTGCCAGATAATGTCAGGAATTTCTGCCATGATAAAAGAGTCTGGATCCTGGGAGAAGGGCAGTACAGTCCAAGTATACTTATTTGGTTTCCATGAAAATGTTTCTTCTAATTTGGCATTACTAACCTGAGGTTTTGTGACACAATGAAATTATGTTTCTATAAGCCACTCTATGATCAGTGAATGATTAAACAATGCTACAAAAAATATTCATCCTGATTTTTTTTCAATTACCTACCTTTATAAGAGTTTTCACAAGTGTCAACTCAGCCGAAGCTCCTGTCACCTTGGGATGCACATATGGTAGATATGACTATACCCATCAAACTGATGAGGTCACTGATGCCAAAGGACATTATGGAATGTGGGAAGTCACATTAATTGCTTTTTACAGGGATGACAAATAAGTAAATCTTGGGCTGCCACATGCCTCCTTCATCAAATCTCTTCTTCATGGCACTGGCAGACAACACCAATTCATCATGGCACTTCTCTGCTGAGCCCAGATGTAGCTTCCAAATTTATATATAACCCTGCAGGCATGATCAACAAATGAATGGAACTGGGCATACACGTCAAAATGTATCTGTTATCTATCTCTGGCTTGTGAAGCGATTGCTATTGTGCTGGTGCTTTAGGTATATCATGTTATTTAAATCTTTTAGCAGTTAAAAAGTGAAAAGGGACAAAACCAATATTCATGCCCATTGCTCATTGAATCCAATGTCCTTTTCTGAAGAGTGGCAAGAATGAGGCTAGAATACAGGTATCGTCTCACCCCAAAACTTGTCAACTACTTTATGGAATGCAAACTTTAGCTAATATGGAAAGGCATACTCAACTTTAATTTGTAATTCTCATCTGGAATTTGAAAAAAAAATATTAAGAAAATAAAGATACTATATTAAGTACCAGATATGCCTCTTTCCTGGTTAAATTAATATGCTTTCTCAATTTGCACGATTCTTAGTAACCACAAAGGACACTGTACATGGGCCTGAAGACTTTTAGATTTGGGGCACAGTGGTTCACCAAGTCAAGGTTCAGCAGACTTCAGATGATGACCAGGAATCCACGATGTTGCCAATACAGCCCAATGAGACACACTGTCCTGAAACACTCAGGCAGAGGTGTCATCAAGGGAGATATAACCTCTAGCTTCCCAGACCGAATTAGAGATATCTCAGTTGAAATCTGCATTTGGTTGATACAGCCTGGGTAGCATGGTGATGCAGCTCTATTCCTATCTCAGTCTCTAGGGATGTGAAGTTCAAGGGCAAGAACTAATAGGAATTTTGCACTAACTGTGTACTAGGCACTGTGCCACTCCTTTGGTGCAAAAAGCAGTTGAGGTATGATCCATCTCTCGGGGACAAAAGACAGACTGGTTGAAACTAACACACAAGTAGAAAGCTCAGAAACTACAGATTTCTTAGGTTTGAGTCTGCACCCCAGTGTAAGATGTCCTGCAGTTACATATGTAGAATGACAGAGATAGACTAAGTTAATAGTCATCCCTACACGGATTTGTTTGTTAAAGCAGTGCTTATTGCCTTTCAGGGAAGAGAGGTTTTGTTTTTGTTTTTGTTTGCTCGGTGGCAGGTGAATTGTGAAATAGTATCTTTTCTCTGTACACAGTATTAGAAGAAAACATTCGTAACTTTTATTTTCTTTACTGCATCTGTTAATGTAAGAAGAACAGAGATTCGCCTCTACCAGTTCAATCACTTATTTAATCTCTTTGAAAATAGCTCCCATGTTCCTTTGTAGCCCACCCATTTCCCATTGCCCTGTTCCTTCAAAGCTCACAGCAATCATAACCATGTCGGAAAATTCTTCACCAACTTTTATGAAAACTGTCCTGTTATGCTTTCCAATTATCACGCACACATGCTTGTTCACATTCATAACTAATATAACTTTCCATTTATGTTTATGATTATTGATTATCTTATTACTGGCTGCTTTCTTTGCTACCACATAACTTTCATGAGAGCAGGGGATATCTATCTTTGTTTCCTAAGTACCTAGTAATCTTGGTTTTAAGAACAAATAATTGCTAAAACCAATGTATGATTTTATAGCTAAGGAAATGGGTGCAATACAATTACACAACATGCCTCCTGTCACAGAATTCATAAATGGCAGAGACAGATTTAGAACCCATGGTTTGTATGACTCCAAAAGTCCACGTTTTTACCCCCTCCTCCCTTATATAATTGTGTGTTCCCTCATTTATAAGAGGGAACACAACTTCCATCAGGATTGAGTGCCAGATCAGGAGAGGAAAAGCCACTAGCTGGTGTTTCTAACAATTGATGTCTAGGCCCTTTTTCTTAGCTTGTGATCTGCAGAGAACGTTTCTCTTTCTGGCTAGGTGTGAGCCTGACATTTCCCAGAGAGGCAGTGAGACTGGGACCGTGAGACTGATGTATGTCCTGTGGAATGTAAAAATAATGTCCTCCACTTCCAGGCCAAGCCCCTACAATATCCCTGCTAACTCTCACATTTTCCCTCCTTTGCCCTGAGGTGCTAGAAACATATCCCTCTAAGATGGCAATGGTACTAGAAGGAAGGGGATCAGATTCATTTGTCACCAGTCAGAGTACATCTTCCTCAGAGAGTGTCTGAGTGCAACAGGGTAGAGGACTGAGCTGTTACATTTGGGAACCAGGTAGTACAGAGTCTGTCACATACTAAACACTTACTACGCATTAGCAGATATTAACAAAACCTCTGCCATGTTTTAGGTGCCTTATTTGCAAATTGGAGAAGCACGTAACTATCTCATCCAGTTGTGATGTTTAATACAATAAGGAGTAAATAAGACAACACAGATGAAGCCTTGGACATAGACTGGCAGAAAGAAGTGAACCAAAGACTGGTAGCTATTATCCGGATCTTCTTTCAGACCAGATAACAGAGCCTGGCATCAAGATTAGCTTTCATTTTCCCTCGTAATGATCCCATTGTGAATGCTTAAACAATTGTATTTATTTCTTCCTGCGGCAATGTGGACAGATTTAAGATCAATTCAAGGCCAGAATAACTTTTCAAATATCCAAAACTGGGTATCACCTGGTGGAGGTTAAAGATGGCAGGTGCCAACATGTCAATGATGATCTCTCCGTGTTCCCTTGGTTATTTCCCAGAAGATAGAGCAGTGTAGCCTGGAGATGGTGTTCTGTTTTTAGAAATTTTCATTCTTGATTTCCACTTATTTTTCCCGGAGTATGCCTCAGGGAGCTCCACTAATATTTGTTAGAGCCGTGCATCTTTCTACCATATGCATTCAGTGGTCTTTAGGAAAGGAATATCGTTACTTCTCATTGACATTGAAACATCTCAAGAAATACTTGTGAGCAGCCACCCATGTCCTCTCAGATTTCAGAACTTTCTCCTTCAACTCACCCAAGGATTTCTTTACATTTATCCATCTCTCTGCAGCTCATCCCAGCAGGTGTTAATTAGGTTCTCACTGCTTAACAGTGTGTCTTAGGAAGAGAATGGGGTTTGAGGCCAGACAGAAATATGACCTCTGGGTTTCTGACGTTAGACACTTGCTAATAGTGGTACTATTTACGGAGATAAAAAACCTGAGACCAGTGAGCGGTTTGGGAAAGAGCAGATGGGTGTGATTTCATCATGTTGAGTTTGAGGTCTTATTCAAGTCTTTCTATGATGAGTACAGTTACACAGAATGGTAGCTCAGAAGAAAATTTTGAAGCTTAAGGGGCAAGAAAACTGCAGAAAAACTGAAGGAGGAACTGAAAGTGATACTAGCGATCTTTGGTAGACATTCTTAATGCTTCCAATATTTCTCATCCGCATGGAAGACTACCTTCCTCATTCCCTTTCATTACAGTGGTTCCATGTGAATAGTTCCCGGCACTTGGTTGCATCAGGAGGTGATGTGTGCACTTGCAGCTGAAACATTTAAGGGCTCGTGCTTGATTTTCCCATCCAGGCTCCTTTCTTTTGCTGCAGCAATCACGAAAGGATGCTTGGGAAGGAAGCAACACACATTTGAAGCATCCCTTCTCAGAGTCACCACCTGCAGAAAACTTGACCATGTGTTGACTGGAGCTGCAGCAGATATTGGGAGCACAAGAAATAAGTTTTTGTCGTGTGAGTGCATTAGGATTTGGCATCGTGTGTTCTTATGCCACAGAACAGCCTCTGCTGACTGACACAACACATTTGCAACAATTGGAGTTAGGCCTCCAGACATGAGGGACTCCAAAAATAGACATTGGCCCAGGCTGCTCTGTTTAAGGGAAAGTCGTGGCATCGGCATGTGTCTTTGGCAGAAACCAGTGGAATAACAGGTTCTTCAAACATGAGCAGGAGGGAAGAATGCATGCAGCTGGTTTGAGAGGACTAAAGTACACTGAGTACCGGTAAAATACCCCTCAGGATTCCCCGAGCTTGTCTGCTTTCCAGAGACGGAGTTGGTAAGTAGGATTATACTATTTAGAAATTGTTCTTATGCAACCAAATATTGGAAGTGGCAGGATCCTTGAGGAATTGTATCTAGTCACCGGCAGGAGGGAAGAGTAACTTTTGGGTGAGAGAATGACTTCAAAGGAAAGGATGCTTCCATGAAAACAACTTAGGTAGATAATTAGTATGGATATATATATATATTTGAATACTGTGATGTAAATTATGTTTTAGAGCACATTTAACATTTTTTAACTTCATTTTTTAATTATTATTTTTAAAAATTTTCTTTTGCCCCAATTGTGTATGTGTCATGATCTTACCATCCTGGGGCTTTTGCCCTGAATGTCTTTTTATGTTCCTAAACTGGTGGATTCCTTTATGCAGAACATCCTCTAAGATGACCTGTTAAGGCCTTTCCTTCAAAAGCTAAGAGGCACTGAGCCCTAAGTAAATGGCTTCCCCTTCCTTTCTCCTGCACCCTATTCTATCCTCTTTCTTGCTGCTGGGGTCCTGTCCATCCGTGTGTTTTATATGCTGAGTTGCCCGGTAAATCACACCTAGATGTCAAAGGCAACACAGAACCCTCCCGCCAAGTATCTACATTGTATACTAGGAACTAAGTCTTCTCTGAAGTTCATGCTTCTTTTTTGGTGACCAGGACTATATAGAGAACTTTAAAAGCTCCACTAGCCATCTCTTTATGAGCTTAAATAGAAATTAACCTTAGGAGATACTATCCCACCCCCAGCCCCAGTACATTTTCAGCTCTTCGGATGCCTTTCTAGTTTTCTAATCTTCCTAGGTCATTCCTAAGCTGAAGTTTTATTAGTTAAATATTCCTTTCTTTCTGCTTTCTTTCCTCCCTCTTTCCCTCCCTCCCTCTATGCCTTCCTTCTTCCTCTTCTTCCTTCCTCCCACAAATATTTTTCTGAGTGGCTATCACACACTTGTCACTACAGTAGAAATTTGGCAGTAAAAAGTTGAATTAATTGCGATCGTAGTACATACATTCTAATGAGGGAACCAGAGGAATGCCCACGAGGATGCGGAAGCAGAGTAAAGTCAGTTGGTCATGGAAGTTTCCTTTTGAGGAGGTGACATTGAGCTGGAACTCAGGGATGGAGAAGGATGGAGCCATGCAAAGATATGAAGAAATCAGATTTATCTTCCTTTACAGGAGAAAAGAGGAAGGTAGAAGAATTCTTTGCTAATTCATTTTTGTCTTCTAGAAAAGATTTAATCTCCTCTAACCAATGCCAAGTTTAGGAGCAAAGGAATAAGAAAGAATAACAATAAAAGAGTGACCTTGGCTTGGCAAAGGGCTGCTCTTTCTGAGGTTGTAGCAAAGGAAGAGGCTGAATGGGAGGTCAGTGGTCACCAAGAATTATTCATTCATGGGAAGGATAGTGATCTATCCACATGCTTACCCAGTGGCAATGTAGCCAATTTTAATTGTAGTATTTTGTTGCAAACTAATCCATACAGGGAAGACCTGGATAATTTGTTATGATATCAGTGATAGCTAATATATTGATAATTTGCTCCCAAATTTATTAAGTAAAAATATAACCATTCGAAAGTGTAAAATTGGTTACTTGGTGTTCTCTCTATTCTACTTTAATCAATTTTCAATTTTTTCCCATTTATGGAAAATGCTTTAGAACTGCAGGCATGTATTTACATAACACATGCAAAGAAACCTTGAAAAACAACCACAGCAAAAAACCTGAATAGAAATTCAATAAGGTTAAAATTTCCTATGGAAAGTGTTAAGTAGAGGTTGTAAAAACAAGTTAAACCAGAAACAAGCTAATGCATCCAAGTGTCCTTGAGTCCAGGAAAATGATACATTAATTCACAAAGGGGAAATTTAGCTTACTTTATGCAGAAATTTGGATATAGGAAACTTAGGTAAAAAATGAGACATAATCAAAAGGAAGAAAGTCTCTTTTTCAGAATTCAGTGTTGGAATATGCCATAGAGCTAAAAAAGAAGGGTTACTATCAGAACTAAGAAGAAGAATAATAGTAAAAGTAATAATAAAAAATAATAACAGTGACTGACTAATGGGCTCAGTGTTGTATTCACATTTTAATATAATTCAACAAACATTTGATGGGCAAATACTAAGTTCTGGATTCTTTCTCTCTCTATATATATGTTTTTTCTTTTTTAATTTGTAACTCATTTAATCTTTACAATGATCCAAAAAAGTTGGCACATTATCACCACCATTTAAAAATGAGGAAGCTGAGTTAGGGGGGAAGTTAACTGATTGAAAAGGAATTAGTCTTATCCTGAGAACAAGGGTCAGTAAGTACAAAAGAGAAAAGGCATGTGGTAGATGGGAAGTCTCTTATGCAAGCATTTTCAGAAGGAAATATAGGATTCCATATACAATGTGGGTGGTCCCAAGAGTCCAAAGAAATGGGATACTCACTGTGGTCCAGAAAATTGAGAGAAGCTTCATGGAGGATTTGGAACTCAGGATTGACCTCAAAGGATAGAGTGGGATTTATTAGAGAGGAAGGGAGGGAGGGTGTTGTAGCCTTCAGTACCCCATGGGTTCAAGTGCTTATAGGACATTCTGGGGCTCATGGCGCAACTCAGACCCAGTGGAGAGTTGTCGAGAACAAGAGCAGGCATGCTAGCACATTAAAGCCCATTGACCGTTTAGCAAGATTTCTGTGCCCTGTTAGGTCTCAAGCATGCTTTGAGTATAACAGGGGAGGTAAGCACAATGGCCACCATACACAGTACAAATTGTGTGTGTGTGTGTGTGTGTGTGTGTGTGTGTATAATCGTATCTATACCCTTTGAAATACATATATACACCTATATATGTATATATTAATGTATTATATAATACAATATACACAAAATACATAACAGATATGTGATTTAAATATATTTTATACATGAAAATATTTTACACTGAAATTATATGTATATGTGAATATGTATTATCTATATATTTATATCCTTAGATGTTGATATAGACATAATAAGAGGGAATTATTTTTCCTGGTATAATCAAGAGACCTAAAATTGCTGGAGAAAAAAGAGTTTTGGAGAATTTATCTTTTCTCCAGCAATTTTAGGTCTCTTGATTATACCAGGATAAATCATACCCTCTTATTATATCTGTATCAACCTGAAATTTCTTTGTTGGGGGAAGATACTCCCTCATAACATGAAAGCGATTATGTCTGCTTCTTGAGTAAATTATAATTTGTATTTTCTTTTGGAGTGTTTATATTTTTTTAATCTCTCTGGAATGAAAATTGTTATTGATGAAATAAATAGGGAAATAGGTTTTTGTAAGAAATACATTGTATAATGACACACAGCTTACAAAGAGTTTCAGCACATACTCATTTCTTTAACACATATAACATTCATACCATTTGTCTGAAAAGACAGTCAGCCTTGCTGTGGTGTTATTGAGCTCCTGTGGTCACAGAGGGCGTAGGTATGAGACTAAAAAGACAACTACCCAGGCCCTGCAAAGGAATCTGGTCTGGTCCCTGTGAGTTCTTCGCAGTGAACAGAAATTCAGTTCTGCCGGGCCAGCCATCAGCGTTGGGTGGGGTAGCTTTTCCTCCCTGGGTGACTCCACAGCTGCCCTTGCTGTGACAATCTGATAACCTTCTTTCTCTTCAAGTGCAGAGGAGTGGGGGCATGCAGGATCAGATAAGAGAAAATGGATCCTGACAAGGCATTTTCAGGTTTTCAAAAGGCAGGTCTTCATTCCAGCCTGATGTTTCATCGGGATTTATAATCTTCCCATTATGAGAAAATCAAAAGAGGTCATTTGGTGAGGTTTTATCTTCCTCTTCTTTTGTGGAGCCCTTATGAAACATTTATGAGTTTTCTGACAATATCAAACCAAGCTTTCTTTGCAGTTCTGTCTTCCCAAGCTGTGCCCTTCAGAGGTGCAGCTCTTTCCACTAGATAGTGAGCATGCCCAGTGCTGTCTTGTGAGGTTAACTCGTTAATGGCGATGGTTTGCCTTTCTGCAAATCTCCCAATGGTGATGACTCCCAACTGTCTGAAATAATAACTAGTGGTAAATTAGTCAAATGGAGTGGCTTCATTTTGGATAGTAATTTTCTATGGCAATGACCTATTTTGAAATTAACCCCCAATCCGAGATAGCATGCAAGTAATGGGATATAAAGTGAGTTCTAAATTTTGTTTCTTACTCCTTGTATGTTCTAAGCCAGGATTCAACTCTTCTCTGTTTTAGCTTCTTCATTTATATGTGCAAGGCAAAATCAAAGCTGACAGACCTGTGCTGCAATATGGAAATGAAACTTTAGCAAGTATTTTATAAATACTTAAGAGCTACTTAAATATAAAAAAGTTATCAATATTAGTGACTTAATTTTCCAAACATTTATTATTTATCGCACATCAGGCCCCTTGCATCTGCAGTGCTACAATTACAAAGATGAATATGGTGACAGATAAATTAAGATCTCAGCTAGGAAACATAGGAATAACGTGGTAAATATTAAAATAAGTCTGAGGTAGACAAGTCAATAGAAAACTATTAACAAACTGGTGTAAGAGGAAAGAAAAATAATTCAAAAACTAATTGAGCATCTACTCTGTGCCAAGAAATTAAGATATTATTTCATTCATTTCATGCAATCATTCGGTCCAGTGAATCTTTTTATTTCCATTTCACAGATGAAAAAAAGTTGATGCTTAGAAAGATTAAACAACCTGCTTGAAATGTCACAACTCATAGGTGTGTGAACAGAATTTAAATAATTTATGTACAAATCCAAACCTGTTCTTTTCCCACCAAACTGTACTTCTTGGTTGTGTTATCTGTTTTATGTAATATGACACTATTTTAAAAAAAAAACAAACTCCCCCACCCATACACACACGCACACACACACACACACACACAGCCTCCATTAATTAATATAAATAAAAAATATATAAAACATCTTACTAAAGAATTACAAGCTAAAAATTGAAAATGAATGTGCTCAATTCAGTTTATTATCCAGCTCCAGAATCAAATGGAGAATCAACCAAGTGAAGAATCAATCAAATGGGGTCATAACATACAAAAATGGTTTCTCCAAAATTCACATAATTACTTTTAATTACAAAATGCCTTGCATTTTGATTTACAATTTTGTGTGGGTGTTTTCTTCTTCTTTTTTTCTTTTTAATTGTTCCACGCGTATATTATCGTGCGGGCTTTAAAGTACTTAGAGAAGATTTTATGCTTTCTGTTTCTTTAAGATGAGGAAGGTATAAAACTGAAACTATTGGAGTTCTCAACACTATGTTAAGTTGTTACTGTAAGCAACCATGAAGACTTGATTAAGCATTCTAAGGAAACATAGTAGCAATTTAACAGTGCTAAGTTTTAAAATGGGAGGTGAATCTCAAATAAAGGAACCCTATTGTAGCAGATTGTCTTTTCCAAAGAATACTCTGGAATATATCCCTCCTACAGGTTCTTTTACAAACTTATCACTGGTTATCCATATGTTAAGGCTGTATCTCCTACATTTAAACCTGGGTGGACACTTGTGACTGAAATGGCCAAAACAGTATGTCAAAAAGGACCCTATAGGACATCCAAAGCTAGGTGGAAATATGCCTTATACTTCTCCCTAGGTTTTTGTGGGGACTGTTGTTTTAAAACCCAGCCACCATGCTGTAAGAAATCTCTAGAAGCCTTTCGAGGGGCCTGCATGGAGAGGAAATGATGCCTCAAGCCACATTCTCAGCTGGGCTCCCAGGAAATGGCCGGCACCAACTTGCCCAGTTTTGTGCGTGCACCATCTTGAAAAATGGAGTCCTCATCCACCAGTGATGCTGGAGCTGATGCTTTGTGGAGCAAGGTGAGTTTCTTCCACCAAAGCCTGACTAAATTGCAGATTTGTAGGCAATCTGAATAGCCACTGGTGATTCAAAGCACTAAATTTTGAGGTGCTTTGTAACGTAAAAATTGATAACCAATTTGTTTCTTAAGTGCTTTGCAGATACTATATGTATAACCGTAATATGATTAATTTTGTTTTGTTCACTATTGACTGATTATATGCATATGCTTCATCAACTGAGGTTTTGAGCAGGGATTAGGCTTGATTCCAGGTGAAACCCCAGGTTCTAACATTGTGTTCAATAAGTGTTTTCAGAGACTGGCATACCTCCTCTCTTGCCAAATTATATAATGGGAAATGTGTTCTGAGAAAGATGATCAGTTTTTCAGGAATAAATGGTTCAGTTGTCTGCTAGATTTAGGAAGGACTTGGGGGAATCAAAACACGTGTCATCTAATAGTTATCTATGAGAAGTCCTACCGGGCAGGACCTTCTTTCATTGAAATGTAATCTTGTTGAATATTTGAAACAATAGATTTGATCAACAAATAGTGTTTCTCTCACGCACCTTTAGAACCATTTTTTGAGGCATAGTTAATGAACAAAATCTGCACATATTTAGATTGTGCAGTTCAGTAAGTTTTATTATTTGTGTACACCTAGGAGAGCATCACCACAAGCAAGGTAGTGAACATACCTGTCACCCCAAAATATTCCCCATGCCCTTTTGTGATTCCTCTTCCCCAGCTCTTGCCAGCCCCCCTTCCACATGCAGCCACTATAATGGTGCTTCTGTCACTATTATAAAAATAAATGAAGCCAACAGGCATCACGATCCTCCAGGTAGGATCCACTGAGACATAAATTATCCATATGATATTTTTGTCAAAAATTTTAAATATAACCATAAGGTAACATGCAAACAAAATCCAGATTGTGGGAAATGCTTGCATGTCACATTTATTTATTTATTTTCGCTAATGAAATGAAAATAGTCAATAAAGCAAAAGGGGTCCTATTTAACGATGTGCAGGGAGGAATAAGATACCATTTCAGACAATTAGAACGTGATAAGCAAAGGGTCAAACGTGATTTTGTGCCTTAACCACGTTCCCGTCTAGAGAAGCAGTGAGGCACAATGGAAGATACCTAAACATGAAAGTTACACTTTGTGCCTCTAAGTTACTCGTATTCCGTCCATGAATTCCCATCCAACTTCCACCCCCATCAACTTGTACCATGAATCCAGGTTGCCTCACATCCAGTCTATTTAAATCAGGGATGCTCCTGCTCTGCTGAAATTCTCGGGGTAGAGAAGATGAAATCCAGAAGCATCGGTTACCCTGGCCAATGGCAAGCAGCCTTGGATATTGAGCAAACGGAAAAGCTTCTTCTGACAGTTGCCTTTTCCAGAGTCTTTAATTATACCTGAGATATCGCTGTAAAAACTGGAATTCGAGCAATAACGAGTGTTTGCAGGTCTCTCTTTGGGATTAGAGATTCATGAATTATGCATGTCTATGCAGATTTTTCACCTGTGACAGGTGTAATATGGGCAATTTCCCTAACATATTAAGAAAACCAGCCATAACACCAGTAACGGATATAAATGAGATGCTCCCATCAGTTTATTTAAATATTTCACATAACCGCGTGGTGGGAGAATGCCACAGCGTGAAACTCAATTATTGGTGGGAATCCTACAGTTAGCAGCCCTTGACGATGGGGTGCTTGGAGAAAAGATGGACATGTTGTGGCTTGTTTACTGCTTCATTTATTTATTTTTCTCTGCTGAACCATACCTCCTGAGTTGTGGCACACTCCAGCTGAAAAACCAGCTGGTGGGCTCGGCAGAGCATTTCCCTGAGAGAGGAGACAGATGTCAAAGAGGGGAGGAAAAATTACCAGTAGCCCGTACCCACCCTGGATGCAGCTGCAAGTTGGAACGCTTTGCTTTCAGCCATCTGGGTCACATAATTCCCTGTTCGGAGACCCCTTTTCCTCTGTAATCACTTTAACTGGCAACGTCCTGAGTGGATTATTTTAAGGAAATCAGTCACTGCTTTTGGTAACTCATGTGAATTATGTATGCTAAAGATTAAGAAAATAGCTTCAAAATGAATGATCTCTAGTTCAGTGAGAAGACTCTCTGGACTAGGAAACTAGAGACTCCATGTCTTGCTCAGATCCTGGAAGGTTGACTAGCTGCGCCCCTCCTCAGAGAAGTCATGTGACTTTTCTGAGTCCTACTTGTTTTATCTAACTGTAAAGCAATAGGATTTCCTGGGCAAGTCACATGACCTCTCCCAAGACACGCCCTTCACTTTTGTTTTAAGGAAAGTGAGAACTGGCATTTGCTGAGAGGTCAGGTGCAGAGACGAGCTTACAGTTCAGCTTCAGATGAGATAAGGAAATAAAACACGCCTACAGTGTTTGTTATGTACCAGGTGCCATTCTAAATGCTTTATGAATGTTAACGCACATAATCCTCTTAACTCTATAAATGTGTAAAAGAATCCCATTTTACTCACGTGAAATCTGAGAAACACCTAGAATTTGCCTAAATTACAAGGCAAATCCAGTGGCAAAGCCAGGATATGATCCCTGATCAGATAGGGCTGGCTCCAAAACAAACACAAGTAGCAAAACATCCCAACATCCCAAGGCTTTGAACAGTATCCCTGCTTCCTGAAATTGACCAATGGCGCTCTTAAAGTTTAGCAACCAGAACTGAGCAATTCATTAAGTGAACATTTAACCACCCCTCTCTTTTTCTGCTAGCTATCCTGTGTAATGGAGTGATGAATAAACCTTACTCACTGTCTTTACAGCTGAGAATAAAGTTTTGGGGACTTTGGCTGTGAGAATGAAAGAACAGAAAAAAAAAAAATGATGTAACCACCAGTTTAACCTCTGAGAAAGAAAATCGATTGCTTTACTTTCCCTCAATTATTTCCTTCCATGGTCAAAAAGTAGAAAGTCTGTCTGTATATCAGTCAATACGGAGAAATATAGATAGAATCTGCCACAAATTTTATGTTGTATATAGCGACATACTTAGACCATATCTAAATGAATTCAAGTTGTTTGCAACCTTGGCTTGTCTTTCTTTTTTTTTTTTTGAATTTTATTTTATTTATTTTTTATACAGCAGATTCTTATTAGTTATCTATTTTATACATATTAGTGTATACATGTCAATCCCAATCTCCCAATTCATCCCACCACCACCCCCTGCACCCCTGCTTTCCCCCCTTGGTGTCCATACGTTTGTTCTCTACATCTGTGTCTCTATTCCTGGTTTGCAGGGCAGAAATAGAGACACAACCTTGGTTTGTCTTCCTAGTCTGACCACAACTAATTGCGTGAGAAGCCCTATACTTGTAAGTCTCCAAATCTCCCCTGTGGGCCGCCTTCCCCATGGTCAGTCTCATGACCAGCAGAGGCAAAGCACGGTGTTGCCCTTTGGTCTCTGCACACCAAGAATAACTCATTCTCCCTCCAATATTTTCTCTTGGATTCTACTGTTGTATATGTGTTCAAACACCCAGGAATCCAATCACTCAATTCAATTGTTTATGGGTCTTATCCAATACCTTTATTATAAGGAAGTCACACTATGGGGAAAGTGGCTAAAATGAGATTGTGAAAGAACAAAAGGGGACTATTTTTAGATTCCAGAAAGAAATTTTAAAAAAGGAATATTAGTGATCTATTAAGAAATGGATATCATTTAAACCCCTTGGGTTAATTTCCACCAGCAAATATTTTGTGAGTTTAAAAATTGTATCACTATAATTCAGCTTTCAGAGAAAGTCTGTAACAGACTCTATTTATGAAAGTCATAACCCAAAGGTAGCTGTGAAATCCCAGTGTCTGTGAAGAATTACCTTTCACAGGTGTACTTGGGGCTCTCCTGGGTCACAAACACTGTAATTAGAGCTACCAAGATAGTTGTATAGAGGTGGTATTTTTAATTTGAAAGGGAAAATTTTATTTCCTTTTAAGAAACAACAAACTGTACAATACCAAATAAAATTGATTCCTTCTCTTAAACTTCTTCGCTGTTTATTTCTTGGTTGGTACCATCAGGGGACTTCGTGCTGGTTTCTGGTTGGAAGCAGCTGCAGCCATGCGCCATAACTCCTGGCAAGAAACATATGCTCAAAAAGCAGGGCCCTCACAGAATACTCGGCTACTGAGCAGTGCCTGTGACCTGATCACCTGGACAAGCTTCTGGTGACCTGTGTGGGCCTGAGTGTAAGTCATGAAGACTTCTCTCAGTACTGAGTTTTAGGATCCTTATGAGGACATGTTTGTTGATACTGAGTCTTGGCTTTTCTAACTTGACGAAGGCTTCTCTAAGGACTTGGTCCAATTTTTATCCTCTTTATCTTGTAGTTTAGGGTAACCAGTCAGCAAATATAAAAACAAGGGCCTACTGTGCAGCACAGGGAACTCTGCTCAATATTCTGTAATAACCTAAATGGGAAAAGAATTTGGAAAAGAATAGATACATGTATATGTATAACTGAATCACTTTGCTGTACACCTGAAACTAGCACAGCATTGTTAATCAACTCTATAACAATACAAAATAAAAATTTTTTAAAAAAAGGAAAAGAAAAATAAAAATAAACAGTTTAATAAAGTGAAAAAAAAATACAGGATGCTTCCAAAATTGGAGTTTTGATAAATAAAAATACACATACACACACACTATACACACACAATATGTGTATATGTATATTATGTATATGTATACATGCATACATAGATTTTTTTAAAGTACACATATGCTCCATGAAACATTTAGGATACTAGAAAAAAATGTTTATCTGAAATTCAGATTTTTCTGAGGTTCTATATTTCATCTCACATCCATATTCTAGCTTGTGCTTGCCTTGGCTGGGATAATTTGCCCAGACCCCAGGGCTCTCAGGTGGAAACAAAACACTGCTTTATGGCTACACGGAGTGGACATTCTTGGGGACATCAATCCTTTTATTCTCCTATATTCAGGGCATCTGGCCGCTGATCCTGCCACTATGTTGACCTCACTCCGGATCGTTCTGAGCCATTGCAAGGCCCTGAGGAATGAAGTGGTCCAGGACACCTCACTGATTCCTCATTCATGCCAGTCTTCATGCATCACAGTCTGAGAGCCTGGGGCCTTCAGTTCCCTTAAAGGCTGGCCCCTCACAAATTTGAAGGGACATTCCAAGGACTGAGTGCATATTCCCCAGTTCTCTCAATAGCGAAAATATCTGCCCCAGCATAACAGTAATTCTGTCACCTTTATCTTAACACACCACACACACCTCTTTTGCTGAGGACACTCCTTGAGATCAGTGTATATGGGCTTTTCCAATACCTCCCCTTCCCTGGTGTCTTTTTATTGCTTCCATTTTCTCTGACTTTGTTAAGGGGGAGTCTTAATTATCATCATCGTGCTCAGAGTCATTGCCCTTGCCAGGAAGAATAAAAAAGAATCACTTGTCCACTGCCCCCTCAGATGTCAAGACTTTACACCGTGGGATATTCTCTCACGTTATTACCAGCAACCTTCGCGTGGGGAGACTGCATCTGGGGACTCACGTAACTGACAGCCAGTAAATTATCCAGATCAAAGTTGGGAACATCAGAACAGTGGGATTCTCCTCATTTACTATGTGTTTTGTAGAACAAAAGATCAAGTGTAAACAGAAAATACACTATTTATTCTGTCATCCAGGTGTTTTGATGCCTGGATGATTTGTCCCCTCTTTTTTTGGAAAATTAATGATTGGAAATATGTGGAAGAAATATCCAAATGACTGACTAATGGTTTCACTTCACACTATGAATTTACATGGTATTGATTAAGTATAGCTCTGAAATTGTAGAAAATGCAAGGTAGAGCACAGGATTTCACACACCTGAGATTAAGATTCTGTGTCAAAGATGGGAAGATTGTTCACCAAAGTGTTTCCCTTAACGCTCAGGCACAGAGCTTGACTACATTTCCCAGCCTCCTTTGCAGTTAGGTAAGGACATGTGATGGGTCATGTGACATATACCAGGAGGAATACGGGCAGTAGGGGTACATTTCCAGGTCTGTCTCATAATACCCTCCCACGCTGATTTTCTGCTCTTTTTCCCCATCCACAAGCTGCATGGAGAGGACTTTGGGAATCTTAAGGTTGGAGGAGCCGTAAGGTAAAGGTGAGTGAGTCTCTACTGAAGGAAAGTCTCCCAGGAGGCTCTTTTAGCCTGGAAAATTCACATTGAACTACAATACAAACAGGAAATGAACTTTTATTGAATAAAGATTTTATTATTTTTTTTAAAGCAGCTAACATTCAAAAACTAATGGAAGTCATACATTCATTCATTTATTCATTCAGTAAGTCAGTAAGTAGTTCCTCAAAGATATGCTGAGTGCCCACCGTGCATCAGACTCTGTATGTTTTATCCATGGGTGAATGAAACAGACACACTCACTGCCATGATGGAGCTTGCAATTTACTGAAGATAAGGGACAGCAAGGAGAATTTAAGTGATCATGTACTTTTGATAAATGCTATGAAGGAAACAAGTGGGAGAGATTGTCCCTATTTCTAAATACCTGCCTGTAGATGGTGGTCATGATCGAATTTGTGGAGGAGGTGATGTACAAGCTGAGACATGGTGGATGAGAAGGAGCAAGCTATACAGAGAGTCAACAAGGAAGGTGTCTGGAACACTTGCAGGCATTGAGTGGGCAGAGATTGGTGGTGAAGGAAGCCCCTGTTGCTGAATCCTAGTGAGAAAGCTAGATACTGGGTGATTGGAAAAGTAGGCAAGGTATGGGCTATGTTGACCGCATGGATCACATAAGGATTTTGAAATTTAAGTGCAACCATGTTTATGTATTCCTTGAAGAGATTTAAGATGGGGATTGACGCAAAACGATTTACATTTTAAAACATAATTTAGGCTGTTGTACATAGAATTGATTATACAGGAGTGAAAGTGGGAGTGCAGAGCAAAACAGGTGGTGTATTTCAGTAGTAAAGGTAAAAGATAATGAAGGCTTAGACTAAGGGAGGTGACAGTAAAGGTGGATGAAGTGGACAGATTCAAGGCATAATTTCAAATAGAATCAGCAGATTGGACGTGGAGATGCCGAAGAGGGGAGGTATGAATGAATCCCAGTTTTACAGCTTAATCATGTGGGTCCAAGTGGACATAAGAGAGGAAGAGCAGGTAGTAAGTGAAGATGAGGTTTGAAGATAAGATTATCTTAAGAGATCAGTTTTGGGCTTGTGAAGTGTAAGATGCTGGTGAGACATATCCAAGCAGTGATATCAGTAGGGACTTGGGAATGATATTTTGAAAATCAGTGAGAGGTTTAGGTGGGATATGTAAATGTGGAGATTATGAGCATAAGCATGTGTTTGAAAACATGAAAAAGAATGAGATCACCAAAGAAAAGAGTACAAGAAAATAGAGGAGCTGAGAGTTGAGCCCTGGAAAAAGGTCAACATGAACCAAATCCTAATGACGTACAAGTATCTGCCTATTTTCAGTTATTTCCCCTGTAACCCCATTGTTTCAAGTCTGAGTCTAGTGTTCTTGATCTGTGCTCCTATGATTCAATGTGATTTCTTCTATTATGTCAGTATCTGTACTATATTGTGATGTCATTTTGGCAGCCTCGTTTTTATGGAGAGAACTTCTTTAATCCATCTGTACACCCCCAGTGCTAACAGTCTCAACAGGTAATAAATAGTTGGAAGGATGGATGGATAATATTTTATAATCACACCCACACTTACAATCCTCCAATATTATGCCTTTTTCATAAATTGATAAATACTGCAGAAGACTGAAACTACAGGTACCATTGATGGAATCCAGCTGTGGAGACCAGATAAATAGAAACTAATTTATATTCTCTGTATTCACTATGAAAACTCAGTAAAAGACATTTCTGAGACTGGTATGTCTAAAATGTACCCAAATGCAATCTCTGCATCTATTGAGATGATTTTGTGTTTTTATCCTTCATTCCATTAATGTAGTGTATCACATCGATTAATTTTCATGTGTTGAAACATCCTTGCATCCAAGGAATAAATCCCAGTTGAACACAGTATATGATCCTTAAAATACTCTGTTGAATTGGTTTGCTAATGCTTTTTTTTTTGAGAAATCTGTTCATCCATGTCCATCAGGGACATTGGTCTGTAGTTCTTTATTCTTGTGGAGTCTTTGTCTGGTTTTGGTATCAGGGTTCTACTGGCCTTATGGATATTTAAAGGTCCTCTCTTCTATTTTTTAGAAGAGTTTATGAAGGATTGGCATTAATTCTTCAATAAGTGCTTGGTATAAATCCTGTGAAGCTATCTCGTTCTGGGTTTTTCTTTGTCGAGAGGTGTTTACTATGGATTCAATCTCCTTATTTGTTATTGGTCCATTCAGGCTTTCTATTTCTTCTTGATTCAGAATTGGTAGGTTGTGTGTTTCCAGGAATTTATCTACTCTATCTAGGTTGTTCAACTTGTTGATATATAATTCTTGATGATAGTACCTTATGATTTTTTTAAAATCCTGTGGCATTGGTTGTAATGTGTCCTCTTTCATTCCAGATTTTATTTATTTGGGTTTTCTCTCTCTCTTTTTTCCCTTGGTGAGTCTATTTAAGGGATCTCAAAGAAACATCTGTATTCCCAAGTTCATTGCGGCATTATTCACAATAGCCAAAACATGGAAACAACCTAAATGTCCATCAAAGCGTGAAAGGATAAAACAACGTATACAAACAACAGTATATTATTCAGCCTTTAAAAAGAAGGAAATCTTGCCATTTGTGAGAACATGGATGAACTTGGAGCATGTTATGCTAAGTGAAATAAACCACACATTGAAGGACAAACATTACATGATACCACTTATATGAGGAATTTACAATAGTCAAACTCACAGAAGCAGAGGGTAGAACGGGTAGTTTTTGGGGGCTGGTGGGGGAAGGGGAAATGGAGAGATGTTTGTCAAAGGGTATAAGTTTCATTTCTGTGCAGTGAATAAGTCCTAGAAATCTACTACACAGCACAGTGCCTGTAGTTAATAATACCATATTGTATACTTAGAAGTTGGCTGAGAGTGTGAATCTCATGTTAAGTGACCTATAATACACACACACACACACACACACACACACAAGATAATAATAGATGAAGAGGGTGGAAGGAAACTTTTGGAGGTGATGGACATGTTTATGGCATAGATTGCGGTGATGGTTTTGTGGATGTATAATTACCTCCAAACTCATCAAGTCATATGCATTCAATATGTGTAGTTTTCTGTATGGCAATCATACTTCAATAAAGCGATTGTAAAAAATTGATAAAAATATCTTTATACATCCTGGGAAAAAGTGTACTAAGAAGTTCTTTGGAATCCTAGAGCATTCCAAATTGCTCAATTCTGTTCTCCAGTTTTAGAACATTCAAAATGCAAGTAACATCCAGGGGAATATACGTCCTGGGCACTAACTGTGCTGTTAAGGGCAAAGTGACTAGGTCTGCTTTAAGGCTGAATTATTGGAATTAGAGAATTCATTACAATCTCTACATGAGCTCTATTGGGAGAAAAAAACACACTGTCTTTGCAGTTAGCTTTGTTCAAATCATTCACTGGAGGTGTAAAGGAACATTACCTATTTTATGATTTGTTGTAAACATCACCCTTGAGTGAAAGAAATGGTTTCTTTTGTTCTTTTTGTTTCAACTGTGTCTCTGTCTGTCTGTCTTTCTCTCTTTGGAGACTAGTGACAAACCCCAGTTTATTTCCTTTGTGGTTAATCTACAGGTACTTCCTATACCAAGCAGTGAGAAACCACAGGCTTATTTATTTAACAGACACCTGAATGCGCCTACTCGATGTCAGATCCTGGCTTGAAGTGAGAGGTACCTGGAAGTCATTGTCTCATAGTCCAGAGAGAGAACACACTACAAAGTCGGGGAGGAAGAATGACATTTTAGAGGGAGGATGAAGTTGAGGAAGGAAGAAGGAAGTTCCAGTGTTTTGCTTGAGTGTTTGAGTGAATAGTACAGTTACGGACAGCCACTGGGAACCTCAGAACGGAGTAGACTTCGGCTGTTTGGGACATATTTAACTTCAGTACAAGAATTTGAGATTGATATGTCTACTAGGAAGTTGTGTACTTGGGTCTGAATTTTGGGGTGATACTAAAGATGGAGATAACTTTTTCTACTGTGTATGTCCAATTAGCAGCTCTGAAGTTACATCCCTTTCACTCCCCGTTTTTCAGACACAGAAAAGGTGAGAAAAGTGGGAGCAGACAGGAATTTAACATGTGCTAAGCATCTAACTTTATACCATATTTCATTGTAACCTTCCCACGAGTTTCTGGCAGGCATTTTATGGCCTTTATTCAACAGGAGGAGACTGAAGTTCAGAAAATGAAGGGGCCTGCTATTGCCAGGACGCACCCTTCTGTCTGGTGTACCCCAAAGCTTGTGTCTTCAACTACGCTAAGCAGGGACCACGATGTCTTTCCGAGAAGCTGGCTGATGCCTGCCATGCACGTAGCTTTCATGTTTGGTTGCACTGCAAATTTCTTAGAGGTATTTGACATTAGAGCACCTTTGTCTTGCACGAAATTGGGGCTCCAATGCTTGCTAAATGGATAGATGAATAGATAAATCGGTGGTAAAAGATTAAGTTTGACATAAAATCACCATGTCTATTTATGGAAACTTATAAAGCGTGAATTTGACCACATCACACTCTCCCATCAATTGAAAACCTCCTGGAGACCCATATCAATATAAGAGCAGGCACAAAATAGTTAAAATGGCCCTTTAGACTCTTCTCAATCTGGCCCAATATGTCTTTCCAGACTTTCTTTCCACAATTCCCGCTTATTCACTATGACCCAGTTATTCACTTTTCCCACCGTTGCCCTTACCGAGCGGTTTTTGTTCATCGTTTTGCCTGGAATATTCTCCCCTGATCTTTTAAGATCTAATCCCCATTCTACCTTCCATGTCCATCCCGTGACTTTTCAGTCCTCAAGACTTTCCAAACTGAAGCGGCCTTCATGAAAATCACATCACTCCACACTGAAGCATCTGAAAGGAAAATACAGATGACAGTCATTTTTCCTTATTTTTATTCAAGTTAACCAGAGTGTTGGTATGGGTAGGGGTGGGGATATAGATGGAGATATAGAGGCAGACATCGGTTAGGAATGTAAAACATTATACATTAGATATTAATATTCTCAGGGCGTAGTGGGAGGGCAGGGCCTCTGGAGGGAAGAGGACAGACTCAGTGGTTTCCTCTCTGGGAGAGGATCCGAAAACTGCTTTTGAATTTTGAAAACTGCTTTTGAATATTAAAAACTATGTCATGCTTAGGGGAACTACAAAGACTTTCTCTAGTACAAAGTGTAGTCGTGTGTGTGTGTGTATGCGTGTGTGTGTGTTAGAGTATATTGTGAGTCCTGAATCCTGGGATGAACAATCAAAATGAATAAGGGTGAATAGATATTAGTGTTCAGTCTTAATGGATGTGGGTAATATACTAAGGTGTTTAGATTCTGAAGAAACAAATCAATCAAAGAATTTTGACTATATGGGACATATCTTTGACCTCACTGGAAAGTACTATTTCATTACAAGAAGATTGTGTACTTTTATGTTATACTGATTTGGGTTTGAATCCCTTCCTCTCAGTTAATAGCTGTGTGACTTTGTATATTTTATTTAATCCATCTGTCTCTGAGTTTCTTTCTTTATAAAATAAAATAAAAATGGCTATCTGCTAGTGTTGTTTTGAGGATTCATAATATTATGTATATCAACTTTTGGAAACATAGTAGGCTCTTGATTCATTTTGATTTTGTGTTTATCACAATATTTTAGCCCCTTGTGATGACTTGAGTTTATGTGTCAACTTGACTGTCCAGACATTTGGTCATATGTTATTCTGGGTGTGCCTTTGAGGGTATTTCTGGATGAGGTTAACATTGAAATCAGTAGACTGAGTAAGCAGACTGCACTTCCTAATGTGGGTGGGCCTCATCTAATCAGTTGAAGACCTGAATAGAACAAAAAGTCTGAGCAAAAGGGAACTCTTTCTGCCTGACTGTCTTTGAGCTGGGCCATCAATCTTCTCCTCCTTTGGACTTGGATTCAGACTTAAATTTACACCATTGGCTTTCCTGTTTCTCTGACCTTCAGTCTTGCCCTGGAACTATACCACATGCTCTCCTGGGTCTCCACTTGCTGACTGCAGGTCATGGGGTTCCTCAACCTCCATAATCACATGGGTTAATTTCTTATAATAAAGCTCAGATAGATAGATAAATAGAAGTAACACTCTGAGGAGGGATTTTGTTTAGATGTCATGAAACAAAATAATGAGAAGTCTTTAGAAACTACAGGATTTCTGTGGCACTCCTGGAAAACAGAGCAGATACAATAGCTCCCTCACTGATCTGGCTGTTACCTGAGCTGGAGCACTAAATGCCAGCAGTGAATGTACAGCCCTGCAAGTCAGTTAGAAATTAATTTAAATCTCAAATGGTAAAACCCCGAAGCAACTATACTCCAATAAAAATTAATTTAAAAAAATGATAAAACCCCAAAAATATAGAAGATAGTTATAGATTATATCTCTATCTCTGTGTGTATCTATGTATCTACATATGTATCTATGTATCTATACATGTATGTATGTATGAATGTATGCATGTATGTATGTTTCTATCTATCTACCTATCTATCTATCTCCCATTGATTCTCTTTCTCTGGAGAACACTGACTAATATGTCCACTAAGTACACGAGAGATAGCCCTATATCTTAGCTTGTATTCCTTTTGAATGGAGTGTATGCAAACACATGCATTCAGGTAGTTTTTTTTGTAAAGTAATTTCATAGAATAAAAGTGGATGTCCTGGGAAGAATGAAAGATTTCAAGAAAAATCAAGGTAAGTGTGAATAATTGAGCTGGCTATAGTTTAAGGGAACTAATGCTAAATTTTACTGGGACTCTACAAGAAACCATTTCAAATATTCCTCAGAATGATCCATTCTGGGTGGAGGAGGCGCTGGCCCATTGACTCCCATGCCCCCCATTTGTCACTGACACTCCAGGAGTAATAACACCCTCAGATTTCCTCAAGCCGCACACTCTTGCAGCAGAGAGGCCTCAGGTCAGAGCATGATAGGCATGGAAAATGAGACACCAAGATCATCAGACTTCACCTGGTATAGCCCATCATAGTCTTTTGACCCTTTTTTCCTGATCCAGTCATGGTGGTATCAACCAGATGAAGTCTGACGATTTCTACCACATCTCATTAAAGCTATGGAAGTTCTGTTCAAAGCAGTACAATTTAATGGAATAAGTACCACCTCTTGAGTCAAGTCTTAAACTTGGATCACAATTTGGGGAAATAGCAGAAAAAGCGTGGAAAACAGGAAGATTTATTTTTCTTTTCATGAGGATAGAGAACGATCTGATTTAATATTATTTCTTGGCCGTGGGCTTTGTTATCATTTCCACTTTCTGCTGGGTGGTCTTGTACTTTTCATCTTCGGTGAAGAAGGTGGACATTCTCTCACGACGTGTGATTCTCTATGTGTGAGAGGCTGTGAGGTATGGGAGAGGGTGCACTATCCCAGGGGAATGGGTGTCAGGAATGAAGACACACAAGATTTAGTTTCGTTCAGCTACTTGCTAGCTTCGTGACCTTGGTGTCTACCCTTGTCCTCTCTGAGCCTCTTTTGTAAAAGGGAAGATTTTTATAGACTCTGCCTGACTGGAGCAAAAAAAATAAGCCTTGTAACATGGTCGTGAAAGTGAAGAGAAAATGCACATAACACCCCTGCTCCCCTTCATGCTCGACATGAAATTCTATAATCTTATTCAGATCCTAATCCACTGTACAAATGAGTCTGACAAAATGCCTCCAAGCTCCTTAAAGCAGTCCCTTTCAAGAGGAAAAACATTTTCACACATTAAAACGGGAAACGCAAATGAGTCATTCTCTCCCTGGTGACCAGACTTATTCAGTAAACATTTTCTCCCCAGAAGCCCTTTTTAGAGTCCCTGCTGTGAGTTATCATTCCACATCTTATTACATGAAGTCTGAACAGCTATGACTCTGGACTAATGGGGTTGTAGCCAATGTATTTTCAGGTTGGATTCATTAGATGCTAATTGCACAAACAGTGTCCAAGTTAATTCCCACCTCTTCTGTTTGTATATTCCTTGGCCCTAGACAGTAATAGCAAAAAAAAAATCCATCTATCTCCATGGTAACAGAGGAAGCCATAAAGAACCAATAGCGCTTGACCATGCTAGGGAGACAGAATATGTAGGTAGATGGTAACTGCATTTTAAACAGGGTGTTGTCTTTCAGGATAGGAGCTTTGTGCTCAGACTAAGAGAAGAGCTACAAGGACACTGGACATTCACCCCAGGGCTTGGTAGCCACTTAAAGGAACCCCAGGTAGTGATAATAGCCCCGGCAAGAAAAGCAAGCGATTGGTAGTAAGTTACACCAGAAACCAGTGGTTAAGACTCCGTTCTTCCACCGCAGGAAGTGTGGGTGGGATCCTTGGTTGGGGAACTAAAATCTCCCATGCTACATGGTGCAGCAAAACAAAACAAAACAAAAAACTAGTTGCTGAAATGCAGGAGGTTTCAGAAAAGGGAATAAGAAGTAGTTTGGGTGGCATCCACTCACTTAGTCAGGATATCTTTATATACTGCCTGTTATCTACCAAGTGCAATACTCTACACCCTGGGGATAAAATAGCAAGTAAGCAGACACATGTGGTTCCAGACCCCATGAGGCTCACATTCTTTCAAAGGATAAAGGCAATGAACAAGCTAGCAAGAAAATACATAAAATAATTATAAAGGTCAAGAAATGCTGCAAGCATAGGAAAAAGGTAGTATACTAAAATAGAAAAAGAGCAGAGAAAGTTATTTTATTTTGAGTGGTCAGAGATGACCTCTTTGAGAGAGACAAAGGTGAGAATGAAAAGGTCAGAGAGAGGCAGGGTGCAGAAGGAGAGAAGCGGCTGGGGAGGGCTGACTCAGGGTTTTCCTTACTAGAAATGTACTGAAATTTGGTAGAAAGTAATTGGAAATTTTGGCAAGTTCTAGAACTATTTCCCAACTTTAGGGCTGAGGCCAAAGGTAGAAGCAGATAATAAAAGAGAGAAAAACCCTTTATTCAGGATTCCATCACCCTGGAATCTCTGGTCAGGAATAAGTGAACACATCACAAGGATTATCATATGGTGAGCCGCCTGGAGTACAGTGACAGAACCTGGCCTGGGTGGAGGACCAGTTTCCCAAGTAAGACATTTCTTGGTTTGAAGGACCAATGATCAGAAGTCAGGACATGCTGTGGAGGCAACAGAGATCACCCCAACTGCAGTTATTCTCCCTATCTTCTTTTAAAGACAACAGCACTTGTAAAGGCCTATGGACTGGGAAATCTTTGGATCGTCATCTTCCTTTTCAAAGGAAAAAATATGTATAGCTGATTCACTTTGTTATAAAGCAGAAACTTAACACACCATTGTAAAGCAATTATACTCCAATAAAGATGTTAAAAAAAAAAAAGATGTGGTATATAAATGTATACAATGGAGTATTACTCAGCCATAAAAAAGAATGAAATAATGTCACTTGCAGCAACATGGATGGCCCTAGAGATGATCATACTAAGTGAAGTAAGTCAGACAGAGAAAGACAAGTATATGCTATGGCTTATATGTGGAATCTAAAAAAAATGTTACAAATGAACTTATTTACAAAACAGAAATAGACTCACAGACATAGAAAACAAACTTATGGTTACCAAGGGGAAAGGGGAGGGAGGACTAAATTAGGAGTTTGGGATTAAAATATATACACTACTATACATAAAACGGACAGTCAACAAGGACCTACTGTATAGCACAGGGAGCTATACTCAATATCTTGTAATAACCTACAATATAATGGAAAAGAATCTTAAAAATAATAGATATATACATATGTATGACTAAGTCACTTTGCTGTACACCTGAAACTAACACAACATTGTAAACCAACTATATTTTAATAAAAAATTTTTTTAAATTAAAAAAAAATAGGCAAGAAAACTGAGGCATATGAGTCAAGTTCTTTTTCAAATTGATTTTTAAGTGTCCTTTTCGCTAGTTGATGGGTTTTTGATAATAGTAAAGGGGGAGGGAGAAAGAGAGAGAGAGAGAGAGATCCTTGATATCAAAGATGGGAGAGTAAAGTGAAAGGAAGCCCTGACATCACTGTCGACAGGCACACCTGAACGATACCAGGCACAGGAAGACTGCATATCAGAAACAGAGACCATGGGGGAAAACAAGGCATGGAAAGATTTGTATAAAAGGCAGTGTCACAGCAGAAGTCTTACTGACTCATACAGCAGGAAGTGAATTTGATAAACCTGACTTCAAAAAGAAATCAAAACAAAACATAAAATCCAGGCGCTTTCTTTGGAATAGACACATAAGGCCAAAATTTGAACTAATCGAGTGAAGATTACTAAGCTTATAATATATTGGCTTACAAAGTGGTGTGAAAACTCTTCTAAGCATTTTTCCATTTCTATTTTAGATGTTAAATTCCCTTGACTTTTGTGGGTTGTGTTAAAAAAAAAAGTATATGTTCCTTTATCCTTTTTTCAAATTATTTTCTGATTAGAACTCTATCCGTTGGCGAATTCCAAGTATACCTACAATTCACTTCTTTGGGCTTCCAACCATTCATTAAAAGGCAGGAAGTTTCAAATTTAGGGAGAATATTGAGAAGGTAGGAGAACTCCTAAAAGCCCTGAATAATAGGCAACATAATGTAATATTCTCTGTACAACAATGCAGGAAATCTGTCTTCCTGTCCCTGACTTTCCACTAATTAGGTCTGAGCTATTGGGGGATTTATATTCATTTTTTGGTTTCCATATTTTTAATTGTGTAATTGAATGAGCCGAATAGAGCTAGATATTTTACTCTGCAGGGCGCTGGTGACTTGGGCACAGCCAATTGAAAGGAAGAGATGGGGAAAGGGAAATTGAATTGAGGGACAAAAATTCCAAAAACTTCACTCTTGACTCAACCAGATAAAATCTACTTTTAATATATTTTTATGCTGAGGCTATAGATACTTTGTGAATGGGAGCTCTATAGCTAAAAACATATTTAAAATCCATTAGCCTAAACAATCTTTAACATCCTTTTTACACCAAAATATTCACAGACCCAAGAAAAGATACAGTAAAGATTATGAGTCTGGAGGTGAAAATTACTTTTTTGCTCCTTCATTTTAATTTCAGTTTAAATTTCATTTTGAGTAAATGGGAGCTCTTTATCTTTATAGCAGTCTTTCTCTTCTATTCTGTCTTTTGTTTTAGGTTTGTGATAAAACTTCCTCTAGTTTATTATGTCAACAGCATGCTCCAGATTTGATGTAGACATATCATTGTTTTAGAAAAGTCTGTGAGCAATTACAATCTACAATTTATGCCCTACCTTAGATGGTAATAACTGTGATTCATTTTAGAAATGGCTGTTATAATCCAACCATTAAAATTCCATAACAAACTACTATTTGCAACCGTTAAACTGAAACAGTGCATGTTTTGAAGATTTTTTTTTAATATAGTGAGAGTTGTTCTGTTAGCTCTTTGCTTTGTCGAAAGAACATTAAGCCTCTTGGTGACAGGTTACAACAAAGACTAGTTTCTCTAAGGTCATAGCTTAATCAAACATTTGTTAATGAAAATTAATGACATGGATATGACTTTCTTAATGCAAAAATCCTCATTGAAGACATAAAAGATGTACACAAACACATACTATTATTTAAAATAAATTGACCAAAGATGATCAGGCCAAGAAGTTTTAATCACGTGGTGCAGGAAAGAGCCCTTATTTGCCAACAGAAATAGAAATTACGTGTGCATGGAGTGAGTACAGGACTCAACCTGTGGACCAGATTCATCTCCCCCACAATAATAATTTCCCATTCAACCTTGGAAGAACATGTAATGTTTCTGGGTCCCAGGTCTCTCATCTCTAAACCAAATTGACTAGACTACATATTCTATGAGACACTTCAATATTTGGAGGCATGAGACGTAATGAGAGAGTTATGATACTAATTAAAGATAGTATTTACTTTAAATGTCAACACTGGATCAAATCATCTCATGTCCATATAGTGTCAAAAATCTCTTTAATACCTGTCCTTAACTTTTAGCATGGAGACTAAACTTTTTACTTGACACGTGTAGCATTCCATACAGCTAAAAGGACTTAAGAAAAGGAATCTTCGTGTTAGGATACAGGTCTTTTTAAGAACCATGGGTGAAAGGGATAAGTCCCTTATATTCTGTAATCTTCAGTTTTATCTGAATACTGGAAAAAAAAAACATGCCCCATTTGGTGAGGAATAAAGTAGATAATAGAAAATAATTTTCATGGTATAGGTGCTCAATAAAGCGTAGTTGTTTATGGTGTAACTATGAAGTAAATAGTTTAAAACCTTGAGCACTATGTACATGTATAATAATCATTGCAGTCTTTGAAGTTATTTAATTATTTAGTAATAATATGTAACAGGACTCATAGTCTGAAGTTGATAAAAAAGCAAAGCTCAAAATGTCTTCGATACAATGAGAAGTTTGTTACCTCATGTAGTAATGGAGGGCAAGAATACAGCTGGAGACAATTTGATCAAGGCACTCACTGCCACCTGTCGTAATTTATCCACATCTCATCTTTGGGTCAGTCCACTCATTGGCTTTACCTTCTTCTACGGTCTTTGCCACTTGATAGGGACTTGACCACTTCCAACTACTAGGCTCAAGTCTTTAAGGGTCATAGCTAGGAAGGAATGAAGCTTCTCATGCCTAGGTACAAATGGAACAATTCTGGAGAAGAACTCAAATCAGCCATGCTTGGATCATACACCCATCCCTCAAAACAATCCCTTTGGCCAAGGAGTAAAAGCGCTGATTAACCAAGCTGGAGCCACTTGCCCCTTTGACATTCTTCAACCTAGTGTGTAGCCAGGGAAGAAGTGAACCCCTTATATCTTAGGGGTTGAGGATGCTGGTTTGTATTTACCCTCAAAATTGAAGTTTGCATGGATAAAGCCATTGATTGAATGGACATGAGCCCACAAGTATGATATTTCTGTGGTGTCCACCAAGCCCGTTCAACAATAAGCAACCTACGTCAAGATAGTTCCAAACCCACTCTTTGCACGTGTTTCTTGTGGCATCATCCCTACCCCTAAGACCCACTGTAATTCATTTTCGAACAAGCCAGGTTGGGGTTTCCTTTATCCCTTTGCACATAGCACCGATGGATTGAGGATAGAAGCTGAGCATTTCAATAGGGACCATGGCTCCCTGGGCTCTGGGATTCTAGTCCTAATTTTGTTCTCCCTTACCACAGAGCCTTGGGGTCATTTCATCTTCCTGAATCTTAGTTTCCATACATATAGAATGATAAGTCTCCAATATAGGGGTTTTCCAACTCTATTTTCTTTAAATTTACCTATTTATCTGTTGTCTGAATCAAAGAAACAGATTAGAGCTTTCCGTTAACATGTATTTTTCTGACAGTATCCTTTTTCTAATTGAGACATCTATTTTCTCTCTTATTTTTAAAAAGTGAGCTCAAGGGGCTTCCCTGGTGGCGCAGTGGTTGAGAATCTGCCTGCCAATGCAGGGGACACGGGTTCGAGCCCTGGTCTGGGAAGATCCCACATGCCGCGGAGCGACTGGGCCCGTGAGCCACAACTACTGAGCCTGCGCGTCTGGAGCCTGTGCTCGGCAGCAAGAGAGGCCGCGATAGTGAGAGGCCCGCGCACCGCGATGAAGAGTGGCCCCCGCTCGCCGCAACTAGAGAAAGCCCTTGTACAGAAACGAAGACCCAACGCAGCCAAAAATAAATAAATAATAAAAATAAAGGAATTCCTTTGAAAAAAATTTCTTTAAAAAAAAAAGTGAGCTCAATATCTGAGCTACTCTGAAGCCACTGTCTGTTACTATTATTTCCTGGGAAAGGTTTTCAATTTTCTGTCTAAACTCCTGTGTCTTGTATGGGATAAATCCACCTACTCTGTCTTCAGATTTTATTAATCCACTCTTTGTAGCCTTGCTTCTTTGCCTCTCTTTGTTCTACCAGCTCTTAAAATGGTCTTTAAAATGTTCAGTGTTTCAGTAACTGTCCTGGTTTTCACAGTTCTCAGTGAATTCAGAATTCACAAACCCATGGACATAGGATTGTTAGATGCCTTGCGTTTCTACCTGAAATGGGTACCTAGAAATGTGAGCCCAGAAGGTATAGTTCCTATCTTTCTTTTTATAGGATACTTGTTTTCATTAGAGAGAGTTTATAAAAGTAATAGAGCATCTAAGGTCTGCTCTAGCAGGAGTTGGACCATGTTTCTTTTGATAGATACCCTAATTCTACATTTGTGCCCTGAGAAAAATATTCGTGAAATGAGAGAAAGAGAGACAGGTTGTATTACGAAGATGGTGATTTTCTGTGTACTTTTTCTTTACTTCTACCAAATTTTAAAATTCCTGGTAGCAAAGACTGTGCCTAATTTATTCATAACTGTTTCTCCAGAGCCTAGCAAAGGAAGGCATGTAGATTACACTCAACAAATAAACATTGGAAAGACAAAAAGTGGTGCCACTGTTTTGTAGATCCTGAGATATAAATACGGTGCTTTTCAGTAGTCCAATATTTAACTACCATTTCCTAGGCATTTTCTATATAGCTTATCACTGTGAAGATGAGAAGAGATAACCCTTGATTTTTAGTTTCTTAAAAATCCACTCGAGAGATCACAGGTTTTAATCACAATTATTTGGAATTTATTTTGCTATGTGACAAGAGTCCCTTTTCTGTGTCCCATGCTGGCTTCACAGTGCAGGTGTGAGTTCTAACCTTCCTCCACTCCCGAAGTGGCTAGTGAGCTAATAACTGTCCTGGAATGCCACGGGCAGTGTCCCCTATGGGGTGACCAAACTATTTTCTTTATGAGAACTGGACATAGTTGCATGGACACACCACTTTCCCTTATACCATCCTCCTCCTCAACCTTGTCATCATCACAACAGTGATAATAATAGCTCACATGTTTCAAGTGTTTACTTTGTTTCAGGTTCTGATAAATGGCTTCATCCCACACAGCCCTTTGAAGTATTTACTCTTATGTTCCAGATGGAAACAGCAATAAAAACTGAGATGAATAAAGAGAGACTAAGTATCTTGCTTCAGGTCACAGGCTAGAAAGAGAAGAGCTGAATTGGGACCCAATGGATCTTGACCTTGAAATGGTCTGTTGTCCTGCTCTGGGACGGTTACTGTGATATCTCCCCTTGAGTGGATGTTCATTGTATGCCGGGCTTGCTCTGCCTCTTGCCTTATTTAATCCTCATAAGACTCCCTGTGAGACAAACCTTTTTATTACCATTTACAAATGAGTAAGCAGAGGGACATGGAAGGAGAGATAAGAGTGATTCCCCCCTCCCCCCCACACACACAGCTGATTATAGGAGGAAGGGGGTTGATGGCTCTGGACAGGGTGAGTCTTACACACCCTGCTGTGCAGCTTCCTAATCAAAACAAATCACACTCTTCAGCTTGTAGTGACTCTCTACTCTGCCCAGTTGACCTGAGTTGTCCCATTTAATTCCCTTAATAACCCTATGTTACAAGTATTCACTATTCCTGTTTTACAAGCGAGAAAAGTGAAGGCATAGAGATGTTAAGAAGCTCACATAAAGTTGCAGAATTAATAAGTGGTGGAGCTTGGATTTGAACTCAAGCAATATGTCTTCAGTAACCAAGCTCGTAACTGCTGTGCTAAACCATCTCTTAGATCTGGGGGCTGGAAGAACAGATAGCAATACTCAGGAAGAGAGGATGGATCCACTAATGATAAAAAACCCTGTGAGGTGGTTACATGCTGAGTTGTGGTGCTTGGCCAGAGTCACCATCTAAAACACCCAGAGGGGTGGAATAAGGAGGGTCCGAGGGAGACGCAAGAGGGAGGGGATATGGGGATATATGTATACGTATGGCTGATTCACTTTGTTATAAAGCAGAAACTAACACAACATTGTAAAGCAATTATACTCCAATAAAGATGTTAAAAAAAAAACAAAAAAACAATAGAAGCCACCGCAATGAGAAGCCCGCGCACCACAAGGAAGAGTAGCCCTGCTCACCACAACTAGAGAAAGCCCGCACGCAGCGATGAAGACCCAACACAGCCAAAATAAATAAATAAATAAATAAATTTAAAAAAATAGTCAAGTGGAAATAAGAGTTATGAATAACAATAAAGCAAGAGATGTGGTGGCAAAAATAAATAAATAAATAAATAGATAAATAAAACAGCTTGTGCACTCAAGCTGTACCCTTGGAGCGCTTCTTCTTAAAGGGTCCTGCCTCGGACAGTTGGAGGAGGGCTTACACTCCAATAGCCAGACTGCTGGTTCCAGTACCTTCATGTGCCGGTTCCTGACCCATGAATTCCTACTTAGACTTTGGTCCTTCCCTGAAGAAAGGTCTCCCCAACAGCGCCTGCATGTGTTTTGTCTCCTGCAGTGACCTGTCAACAAACAGCCTGTTGATTTACAATGTTTCTCCTCCCTTCCTCCCTTCCTTTCTTCCACCCTTCCTTCCTTCCACTCTCTCATTCTCTTTCTGTCTCTTAATTCTTCTTGGAAGATAAAGAGGGTCTGGTTCTTAGAAGCAAATATTAAATAGATAATGATGCCCACCCCCGCTTGGTTTTCTTTCCTTCCTCCTGTCTCAATAATTGCAAATGGCTTCTTGCGAGCATCAAGAAATACACACACACACACACACATACACACACACTCACACATATGCACACACACAGACACTTTTTATTTGCAGAAAGTATTTATATTGCATTAAGTCATTTCTCTCTTCCTCAAAGCCATCCTGTGATATCAAAAAGAAATACTGTTATTTTCATTTCATTCGTGGAATCTGAGATTCAGGGTCGTTAACGGTAATTCTCTGAGTGATGCTGTGATAGCAGGTGGCTCATCTGAGATCAGTAGCAGAATTTCCTGTGCCAGGTCCAGTGTCCTTCATGCTGTACCAAGTCACCTTGTGAATAATTCCGGACAACACAGGAACAAGAGAAATGCTCCCTTTCATGCTGCCAGTATCCATACAGCACCTACTCTATAATTTATTGTGTCTATAATTATTTATATCGAGGATATCAGAACATTTTAAACTGAGGTCTAGAAAATTGCTTTATTTCCCATTGTGGAAACTGCTTCTGTATTTAAAACTTACCAAATTTAAATGGTAACAATTATTTCCCTTTTTTGTATTTCAATCAAAAGGATTTAAAATAAAGGCAAAATGTAATCAAATCAAACTATTTTTATCCTCCTTATAAAGTTGGGAAATATTTTAATAAGACGTGAAGGGTAAATTTAACCATAACAGAGTGAAGAATTAATTTGCTAGTAACCATGTTGATTTTACCAACATGCATATTTGAATAAGGGTAGGAAATGCCTTTCAGAGAGAGACATGTATACTGTATAAATCTCTAGCTGAATTATAATTAACACTATGAAATATGGCAGGCTGAAAACTTTGGAATAGTAAAATATTATAGCAGCGCTTACTTCCTTGATATCAAAGAAGGAGTGTGAAGGAGCCAATGAGAGCAAAAGGAAATCTTATTTTATGGATACTTTTCAAAGTGTATCTGTATTAACTGCATTTTATATCAGATGAGTCAAATCTCATTTTTAGATCCTCTGCTGAATTGCTGTTTTGAGTGTCTCCTAAAATGGAAACATTCAAGGTACAGCAAAAAACCCCAAAAAAACACTAACATAAAAATCCAAGAATAAAATGTAGTGCTTCAAATAAATCCCAAGCCTTAACTGCTTATGTGAACTACTGATCCCTCTGTACTTATCTAAAATGATCATTATTTGCATCAGGCAGGGTTGAGGTGGGTGGAGGTACCAACTCTTAACAGAACTAGATTTCTGATCCTGACAAACATCTACATCATCAGAAAATATGCATTGTTTATAAATAATTCATGATATGTCATGGGAAACATTGCTATGAGCATGTTCTTTTTATATGGATGTTTTGTTTTGTTTTCCCCAAGACCATGTAGACTGAACTAAATATTTTCAAGGCTACATTTAAATGTATGCCACCTGAATGTCCTGACTTGGGATGATGATGGAGTTTTTTTCAAAGAGAATTGGATGCTTTATTGAGATCTACTGGTACAGCTGGAGTTTATGTGGATGGGTACAATACAGGTATGATTGGGATGAATTCCATCAGACTGCCCCCTTTTTTGGGGGGAGGGGAGAGACATAACTTTTATTGGGTCCAGACTACCCTTTTAACACCTCTTTCTGATGGCCATGATCAGAAAGACTCTTGGTCTTGCTTTTCAGTTGGATAGTTGTTCGCTGGTTGCACGAGATGTTTCATTTCTGAGGTAATGTAATGACACTAAGCATAAACATTTCAATAGAAAAACAAATAAACTTTCCCCATTTGCAATGAGATGACCTCTCTTAATGTATCATAGGCTAGTTCATTTTCTTGGGCACATAAGACAGTAAATCCTTGAGTAGAATTACGCACCTCAATGAGTGTGTAGACTGTTTGGCCATTACATAGAAGATGTATGAGGTATGTTGGGAGGTGACCTTTTTTCTTAAAGTCACAATTTAAATAAAATTATTCTTATTGGATACACTATCGTCGATTAAATATGCATTTCAAAATATTTTAGGTGGACTTTTAAATAAATAAAGGAATGTTTATTACTTTTGACTTTATAATTTTTAAAGGATATACTACAAAATTAAAGTTTTACAGGTGCTTTAACATTTTTCTAAATGTCCCAGATTGTAGCCTTATTATCAATGTTTGCGGCTTTATCAAGCTTGAAATAGGTATCACTGAAAGCGTATATTGTTGTTTGCACTTCCCAAAATATACCATTCCCTGAATTAGTTTTTTTTCTCTCTCTCTTTCTCTTTGTCCTCCCACTCCTCCTTTTGCTCCTCTCTTTTCCTCTCTCTGTCTCTCTCTATCTCTGTCTCTCTCTGACTGTCTCTGTCTCTGTCTCTCTTCCTGATAGTATAAAAGCATAAGTGAAGATAAGTTTTAGGACTTTCTTGCATTTCTTCTTTTTTATCCTGATATGAATCTTTAAAACCTTTATTCTCCTGCATTGTAAAATAAATGATAACCCAGACTTTACTTCCACATGTCTAGGGATAAGGAACTCGCTCCTAACTAGAGCACCCAATTTAATTTCGGACAGATCTGAAAATCTTTTTTTAGATATATCTTATTATTTTGACCCATTTCAAATCATACAATATAGAGAAAATATAGGTTCAGATTTTCTCCATAGTTTACAGAAATAATAAATGGTAAAAAGCAATAACACATAATAAGCTGATGAATTTTTAATCTTTCCAATTGAAAACCAAGGAGTCTAACGCTTCTTCTTTTACAAGTAAGCTTTTTTCTTTCCTTAATGGTTAAATAAATACCAGAGTCCATTACTCCACTCAATTACTCAATCTGTTATTTCTTTTGTCCTGCTTACAAAGTAACAGCAAGCAATGATTATTTCAAATTTGGCTTCTTTTTGCATATTTTCTTGACAGCTTTAAAAATCTGTCTTTTGAAGTGTGGTGTTCGCTGGGAAGGGATGCATAATTTAGGTCGCATAATTTGATAATAAAAACTCCATTTGTCGATGTACAGCCATTATTATTGGGGTCCATTCTCCAGCAAGGGCTGCAAGTTTTGGTGCTGACTGATGTATGCGTGCTTTTCTTTTATGTAAATGCAGAAAAGAAAAATGCCTTTTAAAATTTCTAAAATACTCAGCATACTCTTTCAGGTGTCTACATTCTCAGTGCTAGGGGTCTTTCCTCTGAAATAGCAGAATAAATTGGACGATTCTATCTCGCTTATAATGAACTATGCAAACTCTCCCCCTTGCATGGGGCAGAAGGCGAACATACCCTCTTGGGATGTAGGCTGCTGCCTTTGCAAGCCCGATTCAGCTGCCCTCAGCGTGGTAATGCACTCACTGGATTCAGCCCCACCCAGCTCCTGAGTTAATCCCAGTGAAGTCTGATGGAGTACACGGATACTCAGAGGCACCAGCACAGTAGGTGGCTCCAGGATTCCCTATAAAATAGAGTTAAAGGCGGCACTTTCGTGTAAGCTATAGAGTTGGGGTTACTGGTGTAGGGAGACTTGTACGGAAACTGTGTTTGAATAAGCAGGTATCTTTACCAATATTGCCAAAAGTGCTGAATGTTTTAATAATTTTTATGTAAAACTGAGGACACATTGATTTTGATTGAGAACACCAAATGTTGCAATATCAGGGGATGGAGAGGGTGATATAAAGAATCATGGACCAGAATCTCTTGGTGTTGCAACTGGTCTCTAGAACAGATTGTGCTGCATCGCCAGGTATCCAGGTAACCTATTCATCCCATTTCTTCTGTTACCATAAAGCTGTCTGTGTCTGTCATGTCATGGAAGCATGTCAATTTGATCTCTTTAAGAAAAAACTTACAATTTCTTCTTCCACCCAAGATGATACAACAGGAAATCAATTTACCTGACTGCCTGTGTGTGTGTGTATATATATACATATATATATATACACATGCTGAAAAATGGAAAATATTGGTTGGCCAAAAAGTTCATTTGGGTTTTTCTGTAAGATGTTATGGATAAACCCGAACGATCTTTTTGGCCAACCCAACATATAAAGCTGTGATTTTCAAAGCAATGAACATCAGATAATGAAGGACAGTTATACCCTAAGTAAGCTCTGTGATTGCCCCAGCTTACTGGCTGGAGAGTTTCCAGACCACAGAAAAGGTAGGGGGAACCCAGAAAGAGCTTGGCAGTCTTCATGTTTGAGGAGACAGGGCTGAGTATCAGAGAGGAGAAGACTAAACAGAGAAAGAGAGAGTTCTAGACACCTGCAGAAGATCTCCTTCAAGCCTTCAACTGAACACTGATAACAAGTGTGTGAGTTAATAATCAGAGGGCAGTGAAAGAACCCCCTGAAGGATTGGAGGGAACAAATCTTAGGCTCAGACAATCCTAGATATAATTACTGTTCCCACCAGTTAGATTGGAAAAACTCTTAATTCATGGAATGTCAAGTAGAGGACTTTGAAGAGTTTTGTCTTAGTACAACATTAGGGCACAAAATTAGCCATAGACTCAGTGATGCTCTTGTCCTACTTAATGAAGCTTAAAAACAAGTATCAAAAATATCTGTAATAAATTAGCTGAGATCCAGAACAAAGTTCAAGAATATTTATTTCAATATGTACAAAAATAGCCAACACAAGGTACAATTCACAACGTCTGGTATCCAATAAAAAATGATCATTTATGCAAAGATGCAGGAAAATATGAGGCTTAGTGAGTGGAATTATCAATCTATTGAAACCAACCCAGAAAGACACAGATGATAGAATTGGTAGATAAAGACACTGAAACAGTTATTATAACTGTAGTTGACATGTTCCCAAGGTAGAAGGAATACTGAGAAAGTCAAGTAGAGATATGGAAAATATATCAAATGCCTAAATCAGACCTACTGAAGATGAAAAATACAATATCTAGGTTGAAAACTACCCTGGATGGGATGAATAGAATATGGCATGTTGCTTGGTAAAAATAAGGTTGAATCTCACAATAGCCATGCTGAGTAAAAGAAGCCAGACAACAATAGATACACACTTGTATGATTCCATTTACAGAAATATCTAGAAAATGCAAACTAATCTATAGTAACAGAAAGCAGATCATCCACAGCTTGTAATGATGGGGGTGGCAATGAGGGCAGATAGAGGGACTATAAAGGGCCACAAGGAAGACTTGGGTGTGATGTGTATGTCTGTTGTCTTTTTGTGGTGATAGATCTGTGAGTATATACATATGTCAAAACATCATATCGTATATTTTAAACATTTAAAACTTAGTGTATATCAATACACCTGTTAAGAATATAAATAAATTATGTATGAAACAGAAATACTAACCATTTATAAAATGTATATATGTAAATAGTAAGGAAAGGTTGCATATGAGAACGTGGGATGTAGCTAAACTGAAAATATGAGGCCAATGTATGACACTAAATGCCTATATTAACCAAGAGGAAAGGCGTAAGTATTACTGAGTAACAATTCAAATTTAAGAATTTAAGAAAGAAATCATTCAAACACAAAATAGGAGAAAATAATAAAGCTAAGAACAGAAATTAATAACATATAAGCTTAAGTTGTAAAAGAGAAAAGAACAAAATCCAAAGTTGTATTTTTTTAAAGATTAAAGAAATAGATCTCTGATCAAGGAAAAATAATTGAGCACAAATAAACATAATGGGAAATATAAAACCTGGCATGAGCACAGGTCAGCAGAAATAGGAAAGATAGAGAAATATTATGGACAACTTTCCACCAAACAGTTTGAAAATTTCAATGACCTTAACAATTAGAAATTATAGCTAATCAAGTAGTGTACCGACATTCTAAAGAAGTACAAAATATAAATAACACTACTATAATTAAAATAATTGATGTTATTAAGTAAATTATTCACTTAAAATGTGCAAACAAAATCTTAGCACATCAGATTATTTTACAAATAAACTTACAGGTAAGTTCTATTAAATATTCAAAGACATAAACATAATTTGAAGAAAGGGAAAAAATAAGCATTCTTTAATTCATATTATGAGTCTAGTATTATCTTCATACCAAAATATAGTGTAAGAAAGTTTTTTTTCTTAAATCTTATTAGCATCTATCTTCCTATGTTCCTTTCCTCTTTGCATGATTTACTGTCTGAAACCAGGGAGAAAATACCAAACTATTTTTCCAAGTTCAGTCCCTTTAAACATGTGAGTGACTTTATCTGCTCCAATTTTTCCTTCTCAAATCTAAACAATGATCTGTTAAAATTATTTGTGTCAAACCAAATTGTAGTATACACAGAGAAGTAAAGAAGTACTGTCCTCACCTTCTGGAGTCTTTTTCTCTTAAGAAAGTCCTTAAAGAGTCAAGAATTGCAGAAATTCAATGTGCAACTGGGAATTCCAGCTTATATAAAATATAAGGGAAAATCCTTCTCTCCCTCTCTTCTCCACCACAAATCCTTCCGCTAATGCCTCCTGCTCTGCCTCTATACCCTTCAGGTTTGGCTCTCAGGATTTTCTGCCTCAAGTTAACTCCTGTCATCATCATGTCCAATTATAATGCATCTCTTAAACAGGGTTCGTATCCTAGAAGGTAAAAGATGGCATCTGAGCAGTCACTTCTTCTCGTGGGATCTTTGGCTAATCCATTATTAAAACCCATCATCTTGGAACAAAATGTCAGGTGCTCTTTTTACCACTATACAGTGTGTGATCATTGGGTGTCAGTCTCTTTCTTTTTGGTCCAGTTTCTAGTTTTCACAGAATGATTATTTTCCTTATAAAGTCCTGCATCTACTCCTCTCTACTATCCTAGGTAGAGAGGAAAAGATATCTATGCTAATAGATGTCTACTAAACATATGAAACAATAGCAGTACATATCTTTCAGAAAATTAAAGCCCTCTCTTTTTTAGGAGAAAAAGTTGAGGGAAGAAACAGAATGCATATATGTCAACAGTGATGTCACATTTTTATTTTGCTTCAATGTGCTTATAGAAGTCACCAATGTTACACTTTTCTTAAGATTATTACATATCCATATGTTTTCTGTTATCATTTTAGCTACTTCTGCATACTTGTAAACCCCAGAATCCCATAATTATTTGCATTCAAGACATGTAAGGAATCTAGTAAAGTCTGTGGAAGATGCATATGTTCATAGTAATGAGTATCTATAAACAACTACCTTTCTGCCATCAGAATTTCTGTACTATATGCCTAAGAGATTTATACGATATTTCAATCCCGCTAGAATTGTCACTCCTCCAAACACTTCTGTTCATCAGAGAGTATCTTTCCTAGTTGAATTCCCCCTAGGCAACTCTCTCATGATCAATAGCTTTGTTATCCAACAGATGTAACCAGTGCTTAATAGATCCCTTGCGAGTGGCACCATGTAGGTCTCATTTATTGTAACATTGATCCAGGGAATTTCTTATTCCTGCTGGTCCCAAGGGTTTGGAGCATCTGCCTCTTGCTATCTCCTGACTTTTAATGTCTTTTGTTCAATTTATTACTATGGGTAGCCTGGTTTTCTGGGAAAGGTAAGTGCATGTATGTACATATGCATGCCATTGATTAAAATGAGTTATCAATCTTAATGGGTGATGTTGTGCACTGTTCATCCAAAAAAACAGAACATCAGTAACACATTTGTTTTGAGTGAAAAATCAATCTAATTCTATTGTTTATTCTTTTTTTTCTTTTGTTTTTTTGTTTTGTTTTGTTTTGTTTTTCGTTAACATTTTCATTGGAGTATAACTGCTTTACAATGTTGTGTTAGTTTCTGCTGTATAACAAAGTGAATCAGCTATATGTATACATATATCCCCATATCCCCTCCCTCTTGCGTCTCCCTCCCACCCTCCCTATCCCACCCCTCTAGGTGGTCACAAAGCACTGAGCTGATCCCCCTGTGCTATGCGGCTGCTTCCCACTAGCTATCTATTTTACATTTGGTAGTGTATATATGTCAATTCTACTCTCTCACTTCATCCCAGCTTCCCCTTCCCCCTCCCCGTGTCCTCAGGTCCATTCTCTACATCTGCGTCTTTATTCCTGTCTGGCCCCTAGGTTCTTCAGAATCTTTTTTTTTTTTTTTAGATTCCATATATATGCGTTAGCGCACAGTATTTGTTTTTCTCTTTCTGACTTACTTCACTCTGTATGACAGACTCTAGGTCCATCCACCTCACTACAAATAACTCAATTTCGTTTCTTTTTATGGCTGAGTAATATTCCATTGTATATATGTACCATATCTTCTTTATCCATTCATCTGCTGATGGACATGTAGGTTGCTTCCATGTCTTGGCTATTGTAAATAGTGCTGCAATGAACATTTTGGTACATGACTCTTTTTGAATTATGGTCTTCTCAGGGTATATGCCCAGGAGAGGGATTGCTGGGTCATGTGGTAGTCCTATTTTTAGTTTTTTTAAGGAACCTCTATACTCTTCTCCATAGTGGCTGTATAAATTTACATTCCCACCAACAGTGCAAGAGGGTTCCCTTTTCTCCACACCCTCTCCAGCATTTATTGTTTGTAGATTTTTGATGATGGCCATTCTGACCAGTGTGAGGTGACACCTCACTGTAGTTTTGATTTGCATTTCTCTAATGATTAGTGATGTTGAGCATCCTTTCATGTGTTTGTTGGCAATCTGTATCTCTTCTTTGGAGAAATGTCTATTTAGGTCTTCTGCCCATTTTTGGATTGGGTTGTTTGTTTTTTAGATATTGAGCTGCTTGTATACTTTGGAGATTAATCCTTTGTCAGTTGCTTTATTTGCAAATATTTTCTCCCATACTGGGGGTTGTCTTTTCGTCTTGTTTATGGTTTCCTTTGCTGTGCAAAAGCTTTTAAGTTTCATTAGGTCCCATTTGTTGATTCTTGTTTTTATTTCCATTTCTCTAGGAGGTGGGTCAAAAAGGATCTTCCTGTGATTTATGTCAAAGAGTGTTCTTCCTATGTTGTCCTCTAAGAGTTTTATAGTGTCTGACCTTCCATTTAGGTCTTTAATCCATTTTGAGTTTATTTTTGTGTATGATGTTAGGGAGTGTTCTAATTTCATTCTTTTACATGTAGCTGTCCAGTTTTCCCAGCACCACTTATTAAAGATGCTATCTTTTCTCCATTGTATATTCTTGCCTCCTTTAACAAAGATAAGGTGACCATATGTGTGTGGGTTTATCTCTGGGCTTTCTATCCCGTTCCACTGATCTCTAATTCTGTTTTTGTGCCAGTACCATACTGTCTTGATTACTGTAGCTTTGTAGTAGAGTGTGAAGTCAGGGAGCCTCATTCTTCCAGCTCTGTTTTTCTTTCTCAAGATTGCTTTGGCAATTCGGGGTCTTTTGTGTTTCCACACAAATTGTGAAATTTTTTATTCTAGTTCTGTGAAAAATGCCATTGGTATTTTGAAAGGGATTGCACTGAATCTGTAGATTGCTTTGTGTAGTATAGTCATTTTCACAATGTTGATTCTTCCAATCCAAGAACATGGTATATCTCTCCATCTGTTTGTATCATTTTAATTTCTTTCATCATTGTCTTATTGTTTTCTGCATACTGGTCTTTTGTCTCCTTAGGTAGGTTTATTCCTAGGTATTTTATTCTTTTTGTTGCAGTGGTAAATGAGAGTGTTTCCTTAATTTCTCTTTCAGATTTTTCATCATTAGTGTATAGGAATGCAAGAGATTTCTGTGTGTTAATTTTGTATCCTGCTAAGTTACCAAATTCATTGGTTAGCTCTAGAATTTTTCTGGTAGCATCTTTAGGATTCTCTATGTATAGTATCATGTCATCTGCAGACAGTGACAGCTTTACTTCTTCTTTTCCGATTTGGATTCCTTTTATTTCTTTTTCTTCTCTGATTGCTGTGGCTAAAACTTCCAAATCTATGTTGAATAATAGTGGTGAGAGTGGGCAACCTTGTCTTCCTCCTGATCGTAGAAGAAATGGTTTCAGTTTTTCACCATTGAGAATGATGTCGGCTGTTGGTTTGTCATATATGGCCTTTATTATGTTGAGGTAGCTTCCCTCTATGCCTACTTTCTGGAGGGTTTTTTTTCATCATAAATGGGTGTTGAATTTTGTTGAAAGCTTTTTCTGCATCTATTGAGATGACCATATGGTTTTTATCCTTCAATTTGTTAATATGGTGTATCATATTAATTGATTTGTGTATATTGAAGAATCCTTACATTCCTGGGATAAACCCCACTTAATCAAGGTGTATGATCCTTTTAATGTGCTGATGGATTCTGTTTGCTAGTATTTTGTTGAGGATTTTTGCATCTATGTTCATCAGTGATATTGGCCTGTAGTTTTCTTTCTTTGTGACATCTTTGTCTGGTTCTGGTATCAGGGTGATGGTGACCTTGTAAAACGAGTTTGGGAGTGTTCCTGCCTCTGCTATATTTTGGAAGAGTTTGAGAAAGATAGGTGTTAGCTCTTCTCTAAATGTTTGATAGAATTTGCCTGTGAAGCCACCTGGTCCTGGGCTTTTGTTTGTTGGAAGATTTTTAATCTCAGTTTCAATTTCAGTACTTGTTATTGGTCTAATTATATTTTCTATTTCTTCCTGGTTCAGTCTCAGAAAGATGTGCTTTTCTAAGAATTTGTCCATATCTTCCAGGTTGTCCATTTTATTGGCGTATAGTTGCTTGTAGTAATCTCTCATGATCCTTTGTATTTCTGCAGTGTCAGTTGTTACTTCTTTTTCCTTTCTAATTCTGTAGATTTGAGTCTTCTCCCTTTTTTTCTTGATGAGTCTGGCTAATGGTTTATCAATTTTGTTTATATTGTCAAAAAACCAACTTTTAGTTTTATTGATCTTTGCTATTGTTTCCTTCATTTCTTTGTCATTTATTTCTGATCTGATCTTTATGATTTCTTTCCTTCTGCTAACTTTGGGGTTTTTTTGTTCTTCTTTCTCTAATTGCTTTAGGTGTAAGTTTAAGTTGTTTATTTGAGATGTTTCTTGTTTCTTGAGGTAGTATTGTATTGCTATAAACTTCCCTCTTAGAATTGCTTTTGCTGCATCCCATATGTTTTGTGTCGTCATGTTTTCATTGTCATTTGTTTCTAAGTATTTTTTGATTTCCTCTTTGATTTCTTGAGTGATCCCTTGGTTATTTATTAGCATATTGTTTAGCCTCCATGTGTTTGTGTTTTTTACAGTTTTTTTTCCCTGTAATTGATATCTAGTCTCATAGCGTTGTGTTCGGAAAAGATACTTGATATCATTTCAATTTTCTTAAATTTACCAAGGCTTGATTTGTGACCCAAGATATGATCTATCCTGGAGAATGTTCCATGAGCACTTGAGAAGAAAGTGTATTCTGTTGTTTTTGGATGGAATGTCCTATAAACATCAACTAAGTCCATCTTGTTTAATGTGTCATTTAAAGCTTGTGTTTCCTTATTTATTTTCATTTTGGATGATCTGTCCAATGGTGAAAGGGGGGTGTTAAAGTCCCCTACTATGATTGTGTTACTGTCGATTTCCCATTTTATGGCTGTTAGCATTTGCCTTATGTATTGTGGTGCTCCTTTGTTGGGTGCATAAATATTTACAGTTGTTACATCTTCTTGTTGGATTGATCCCTTGATCATTATGTAGTGCCCTTCTTTGTTTCTTGTAAGAGTCTTTATTTTAAAGACTATTTTGTCTGATATGAAAATTTCTACTCCAGCTTTCTTTTGATTTCCATTTGCATGGAATATCTTTTTCTATTCCCCCACTTTCACTCTGTCTGTGTCCCTAGGTCTGTAGTGGGTCTCTTTTAGATAGCATATATACAGGTCTTGTTTTTGTATCCATTCAGCCAGTCTATGTCTTTTGGTTGGAGCATTTAATCCATTTACATTTAAGGTAATTATCGATATGTATGTTCCTATTACCATTTTCTTAATTGTTTTGGGTTTGTTACTGTAGGTCTTTTCCTTCTCTTGTGTTTCCTGCCTAAAGAAATTCCTTTAGCATTTGTTGTAAAGCTGGTTTGGTGGTGCTGAATTCTCTTTACTTTTCCTTGTCTGTAAAGGTTTTAATTTCTCCATCGAATCTGAGTGAGATCCTTGCTGGCTAGAGTAATCTTGGTTGTAATCTAGGTTTTTCCCTTTCATCACTTTAAATATGTCCTGCCACTCCCTTCTGGCTTGCAGAGTTTCTGCTGAAAGATCAGCTGTTAACCTTATGGGGATTCTCTTGTATGTTATTTGTTCCTTTTCCCTTGCTGTTTTTAATATTTTTTCTTTGTATTTAATATTTGATAGTTTGATTAATATGTGTCTTGGCATGTTTCTCCTTGGATTTATCCTGTATGGGACTCTCTGTGCTTCCTGGACTTGATTGACTATTTCCTTTCCCATGTTAGGGAAGTTTTCAACTATAATCTCTTCACATATTTCCTCAGACCCTTTCTTTTTCTCTTCTTCTTCTGGGACCCCTATAATTTGAACGTTGTTGCGTTTACTGTTGTCCCAGAGGTCTCTGAGACTGTCCTCAATTCTTTTCATTCTTTTTTCTTTATTCTGCTCTGTGGTAGTTATTTCCACTATTTTATCTTCCAGGTCACTTATCTGTTCTTCTTCCTCAGTTATTCTGCTATTGATTCCTTCTAGAGAATTTTTAATTTCATTTATTGTGTTGTTCACCATTGTTTGTTTGCTCTTTAGTTCTTCTAGGTCCTTGTTAAACGTTTCTTGTATTTTCTCCATTTTATTTCCAAGATTTGGGATCATCTTTACTATCATTACTCTGAATTCTTTTTCAGGTAGACTGCCTATTTCCTCTTCATTTGTTTGGTCTGGTGGGTTTTTACCTTGCTCTTTCATCTGTTGCATATTTCTCTGTCTTCTCATTTTGCTTAACTTACTGTGTTTGGGGTCTCCTTTTCGCAGCCTGCAGGTTCGTAGTTCCTGTTATTTTTGGTGTCTTCTCCCAGTGGGTAAGGTTGGTTCAGTGGCTTGTGTAGGCTTCCTGGTGGAGGGGACTGGTGTCTGTGTTGTGATGGGTGGGGCTGGATCTTGTCCTTCTGGTGGGCAGGACCGCATCCGGTGGTGTGTTTTGGGGTGTCTGTGAACTTAGTATGATTTTAGGCAACCTCTCTGCTAATGGGTGGGGTTGTGTTCCTGTCTTGCTAATTGTTTGGCATGGGGCATCCAGCACTGGAGCTTGCTGGCTGTTGGGTGGAGCTGGGCCTTAGTGTTGAGATGGAGATCTCTGGGAAAGCTCTCGCCGAATGATATTATATGGGGCCAGGAGGTCTCTGGTGGTCCAATGTCCTGTACTCGGCTCTCTCACCTCAGAGGTTCAGGCCTGACCCCAGGCCAGAGAACCAAGACCCTGTCAGCCACACGGCTTAGAAGAAAAGGGAGAAAAAAAAGTAAATAGAAATAAAAATACTAAATAGTAAATTAAAAAAAATTTTTTAATTATTAACATAAAAAATAATAATTAAAGAAAAAAGAAGAGAGCAACCAAACCAATAAACAAATCCACCAATGATGACAAGCGCTAAAAACTTAACTAAGATAAACATAAATATCAGAAACAAATCAGTAGCAGACAGGAAACCCAAGTCTACAGTTGCTCCTAAAGTCCACCGCCTCAATTTTGGGACAATTCGTTGTCTATTCAGGTATTGCACAGATGCAGGCACATCAAGTTGTTTGTGGAGCTTTAATCCGCTGCTTCTGAGGCTGCTGGGAGAGATTTCCCTTTCTCTTCTTTGTTCGCACAGCTCCCGGGGTTCAGCTTTGGATTTGGACCCGCCTCTGCATGTAGGTCCCCTGAGGGCGTCTGTTCCCCGCCCAGACAGAACGGGGTTAAAGGAGCAGCTGATTCGGGGGCTCTGGCTCAGTCAGGCCGGGGGGAGGGAGCGGTACGGAGGAGGCGGGGCGAGCCTGCGGCGGCAGAAGCCGGCGTGACGTTGCAGCAGCCTGAGGCGCGCCGTGCGCTCTCCCGGGGAAGTTGTCCCAGGATTACGGGAGCCTGGCCGTGACGGGCTGCGCAGGCTCCCGGGAGGGGCGGTGTGGAGAATGACCTGTGCTCGCCCACAGGCTGTCTGGTGGCGGCAGCAGCAGCCTTAGCGTCTCATGCCCGTCTCTGGGGTCCGCGCTGATAGCCGCGGCTCGCGCCCGTCTCTGGAGCTCGTTTAAGTGGCGCTCTGAATCCCCTCTCCTTGCACGCCGCGAAACAAAGAGGCAAGAAAAAGTCTCTTGCCTCTTTGGCAGCTGCAGACTTTTTCTCGTGCACCCTCCCGGCTGGCTGTGGTGCACTAGCCCCTTCAGGCTGTGTTCACGCCGCCAACCCCAGTCCTCTCCCTGCGATCCGACCGAAGCCCGAGCCTCAGCTCCCAGCCCCGCCCGCCCCGGCGGGTGAGCAGACAAGCCTCTCGGGCTGGTGAGTGCTGGTCGGCACCGATCCTCTGTGCGGGAATCTCTCCGCTTTGCCCTCCGCACCCCTGTGGCTGCGCTCTCCTCCGTGGCTCCGAAGCTTCCCCCCTCTGCCACCCGCAGTCTCTGCCCACGAAGGGGCTTCCTAGTGTGTGGAAACCTTTCCTCCTTCACAGCTCCCTCCCACTGGTGCAGGTCCCGTCCCTATTCTTTTGTCTCTGTTTTTCCTTTTTCCTTTTGTCCTACCCAAGTACGTGGGGAGTTTCTTGCCTTTTGGGAGGTCTGATGTCTTCTGCCAGTGTTCAGTAGGTGTTCTATAGGAGCAGTTCCACATGTAGATGTATTTTTGATCTATTTGTGGAGAGGAAGGTGATCTCCACATCTTACTCCTCTGCCATCTTGAAGGTCCCCCCTCTATTGTTTATTCTTTCATTCATGTGTTCATATTATTATAATTATATCTCTACCCTCAGGCAGACCCGGTACTGGTGTATAAACTGACAATACTCAGACATGTCCTCATGGAACTCAGCATCTTGAGGTAAGTGTGTGTAGTTACCTGTCCTTACATTTGGTATTTGGAGTCCATACATTTCATGGAAAATTGCATTTCCTAGCAAGCTTGGAAATAGTGTTTTAAAACATTGCCTATTGTACTTTATATCTGAGGACTATTATGGAAACCTGTCACTTACCCCCTTTTTACAGTCAATTATTTACCTGTCTGTCTGTCAGTCTGTCTAATCTGACTGTCTTAAGGAAGACTCTGAGACAAGGACTTGGAAGCAGGCAGCTTGTTTGGAGATGATTTCAGGAAGTACAAGAGAGGGAGTGGGAAAGTGGAAAGGGGGACGGGAAAAACCAATAAAGAGTGCATCAGTGAGTAGCTTTACCCCTCTGAACAACTGGAACGCAAACCCACAGAGGTCTCTTTGAGAAACCTTAGCATTTTCCGACCAAAATCTGGAGAGGCTGAGGTCATTTATCACTGACTCCAATCCCCTAGCTGTTCAACATTGATCCTGGCAGTATTAGCTTCCTGCTACTTGCAGGACAGAAAAAGCTTGTGTGTTCAGAGCAAGCCCTCGAACAAAGAAGTCAGGGAGAGATACATTGTCATCTTGCTGGTAATTATCTACTAGAGATGCAGGTGAACTCAAAGGTGGTCAAGAGAGTATGGATTGCAACAGACACTCCTGCTACACTATCTATGTATTCTTACATTTCATGAAAATCTCTAGTTATCTCTGCAGGTGGAAGGTGCTGACGGCCAGGAGAGAGAAGTGGGATGTACTTTGTACTGGATTGCACAGGAACTTGTGGGCAGTCCAGGACTAGAAATGAGAAATACTGGGTTTTGGTCTAAGCTCTGACTACATGACAGCAATTCTTCTATTTTGTTACAGCTGCTGTTCCTCTTCCTCCTCCTCTCCCTCCCCCTCCTCTTCCTCCTTCCACTATTATCTAGATGACTGCTTTCTCACTATTACACTACTATTAAGCTTATTTGCCCTTCTATCTACAATATCCCCATTCCAAGATGAACTCAAATATAGAAGACATAGCCAGTCAGTGTTTTATAAACTGCATGGTAATGGGGGAGACTTGTGGAAATTTAAGTAGGAATTGAAGAAAAGGAAATAGCAGGTAGAACTGAATCCACTATAAAACAAGAGAAAAAAAAAAAGTTAAACCCCTTCCATCCATCTGAGATTCTGATGGCCATTCCTCTCAAATGCATTCACATTAACCCCAAATTCTCACTAGACATATGGACCCTGTGAAGATTCAAAATGCCCCTCTGAGAAACAAAGTCACTCTGCACCCCCATTAGATCAATGATCTGGAAAGGCAAAGGTCTGTGGTTTTGACGTTTTATTGATAAGAATAATATGCTCAATATTTCCAACTGTGCTGATGTGTTGATATTTGACTTTTTCAGAAAAAAAAATACAAAAGGAATTTTTTTTCTTAAAGGGAAAACCAACCAGCTGTTTTCTGAACTGTTAAAAGAAATTACAGTATTTTTCATTACCACCAGAGATACTTTATGGGTCTGTGTTATTTATTGACCCACAAAATCTCAGTTTGGATGCAGCATCTGGCTGCTCAATGAAGTCTAACATTTTACACAATTTTCCACCTGGACTCACCAGAAAATACAAATCTAAACTTGATATAAATGCCAAATACTCCTTTATGTCAGATTAATTTATTTCCAAACTTCTATAAAACTGGTAGGCTACCAACATCCTCTAGATTAAGTTCCCATCCCAGCCCTCAACCCCACCATATCCTCGTGCCCGTATGGGTTCCTGCACCGATTTGCCATTTTAAATGAGGACAAAGGTGAAAAACAGGTGACTAAAAGAGGAAGTGTCACTCAGGAAAGGCAATGACACCATCTTCCCAGCATCCTGGTCTTAGCCTGTCCTCCAGGTCTCATTGTTGAGGTCACTTATACTCGCCTGTGTGAGCAATGCTACCAACTCCCCCTCAGGTTTTCCTTTGCAGGGGAGGTCTGAGGGGCCATGGGTGGTCTGGACACAGGTTCAGAACCTGGTTATGTGCCTGACTCACAATCAATACACATAATCCATTTTATTAAATTGAATACGAGGTGTTTGTGCCTAACCAATTCTCTGTTAATAGTTTCCATCTCAACTGGACTGAACACTTCCTGAGGACAGCAATGTGACTATCATTTATAACTGCAGATGCTGTGCTTAGCACCGTGCCTGGTATATGAAGGTACGTACTACATATTCTGAGATAAATTAATAGCAATGCTAATTGGTTTCTTTAAGAGCAGTGCTATGAGGAAGCCTCCACCTCATTCCCTAGTTCTCTCCCTCTGAATCCCTGTCTTCGAACACTAGCCTCAGGCTTGCCTGCAACTGACAGATTTCTGGCCCCTTCATGTCATCCCAAAGCTGGGAACCTTTATCTATTGTTCTGGTTTCTTTCAATGTATCCTGTAAGGCACCTTGAACACACACTATCTGTCCCATGAGACCACATGCTTTCCTGATATGATTCAGTGCTTACCTCTGGGGTTTACTGTTTCATTACCTATACCTACTCCTGTCATCAGCTATTTAACTCCACACGAGTTACTCTCATCTCCCTGAGTGTCTTGGTGGACTCCATATCTCAGCCAGTTATAAAGTTTCTCCATCTCCTCTAACCCACACTTTGCCTGAAGTCCATGTGAAATGTCAGGGTTCTTGCAAGATAAACCTACCAGCTTTCAGTTGGGATATTAGAAGTCACTTACTGACTACAATCCAGAGGTGGTAAAGGATTAATGTTATGTGATTCTCTAATAACTAACACCTCAGAACTAAATGGATTCATAAGCCTTGATGCTGACATTTGTTAGCTGTGTGATCTTACATTGTGTTACTTAACTCTATTTAAATATAAATTTTCTCATAAGAGAAAATGATGATGATGAGGATGATGATGATGAGGATAATAATAGGTAGTTAGAAGATTAAGTGACAGTGTGTATGAAAATGTGTAGATTAGTGCCTGAAACACAATAAACACGCATGATTCATATGATTAACATTTACATTTTAAAAATACATATTTTATGTGAATACATTTTAATTGCATAAACTGCATACTATATTTCAGAAAATTCATCTGGCCAGGTGATCTTACTGATACCCTCTCACTATCCACTTGAAGCCCCATAATAACACTGAATGCCATGCTTTTTATTCCTTTTTTGCAGTTGAAGAAGTTGAGGGTCACAGGACTGAACTTGTTTATACATAATTAGCAAGTGGAAAAAATATAATTTTAATCCCTTTCTGTTGACATATTTCCAAAGCCATTCAATCAAAAAAATTCTATCAAAATCCCCCTATAGCAATTACCCTATTTCCCTATCTTGGCAGAAAGTTTTAAGTAACAGGACAAATTTTGTGAGCATCATTTTTTTGCCATTTTAAAACTAAACTTTAAAAAGATTTTTGAGATAATTTATAAATCCACGTGCAGTTGTAAATTGTAATACAGAGAGAGTCTATGTGCATTTTACCCAGTTTTACCCGTGGAAACATCTTGAAAAACTATAGTACAATGTGGCAACCAGGATACTGACATTGATACAGTCAAGGTACAGAATATTTCCATTATCATAAGGATTCCTCATGTGGATCTTTTATAGCTAAACCCCCTTCCATCACACCCCTGCACTATCCTTAACCCTTCCTAAACACTAATCTCTTCCCCATCTCTATAGCTTTATCATTTCAACAGTGTTTTATAAATGGAATTGGATGTAACAGATGAATTTTTTTTCCTACTCAAATTTGTCTGGAGATGCATCCAAATGTTTGTATGTATCAATAGTGTGCTGCTTTTTATTACTGAGTAGGATCCCATATTATGGATGGACCACAGCTTGATTAGCTGTTCACTCATTGAAGGACATCTGGGTTGGGTCAAGTTTGGGGCTATTACAAATAAATCTACTGTGAAGATTTATGTACAGATTTTTGTGTGAGCATAGGTTTTCAATTCTATGATAAATGCACAGAAATCTATTGCAAGAAACTGGCAAACTGTTTTCCAGAGTATCTGTACTATGTACATGCCCACCAAGGATGTATTAGTGGCCTAGTTTCTCCACATCCTTGTGATCATTTTGTGTTGTCACTATTTTTATTTTAGTCATTCTGATAGGTTTGTAGTACTATCTCATTGTGCTTTTAATTTGCATTTCTCTAATGTCTAATGATGTTGAACACCTTTTCATAGGCTCATTTGCCATCTGTAAATTCTCTTTGGTGACTTCTCATTTTATACTTTTTTTTTTCCATTTTTCAGTTGGATTATTTGTTCTTTACTTTTGAGTTTTCAGAGTTCTTTATTTATGGTAGATACTAGTAGGATACATAGTTTGCAAATATTTTCTACCAGTCTATAACTTATCGTTTCATCTATCTAACAGTCTTTGGCAGAGAAACAGTTTTTACTTTTGATGAGGTCTAATATATCAATATTTTATATTATGGTTCATAGTTTTAATGCCAAGTCTAGGAACTTTTGCCTAGTTCTAGATCTTTAAGATTTTTCTTCTACTGTTTTCTTCGTAAACTTTTATAGTTTTATAGTTTTACACTGAGGTCTGTGATCCATGTTGAGTTATATTTATGTAAGTTGTGAAGTTTAGGTCAAGGCCACTATTTTTTTTTTTTTATTCCTTCAGCACCATTTGGTAAATAGACTGTTCTTCCCTACATGAATTGCTTTTTACCCTTTTGAAAAAACCAGTTATATGTTGTATATGTGTCTGAGTCTCTTTCTGGTTTCTCTCTTCTGTACCATTGATCTATGTGTCTATCCACCTGCCAATACCACACTGCCTTGAGTATTAGCTATTTAATAAGTCTTAATCCCACCACCATTTTCTACTTTTTCAAAATTGTAATAGCTATTCTAGTTTGTCTCCCCATATAAATTTTACAAGCTAGTCTATATCTACGGGTAATCTTGATTGTGTTTCAATAGGCATTGTGTTAAACCCATTTATCAATTTGAGGAAAATTGAAATATTTACTATGTGGTGTCTTCCAATTCATTACCATTATATTTCTCTTCATTTCTTTATATCTTCATTGATTTCTTTAATCAGCATTGTGTAGTTTTTACCATACAAGTCCTGAATGTGTATTATTAGGTTTATGCCTAAGTATTTTATTTTTTTAATGATTTTAAATGGCATTCTATCTTTAATTTTGTTTCCAGGTGTTCATTGCTAGTATACACATATACATTGATTTTTGTATGTCAATTCTGTATCCTGTCATCTTACTGAATTCACTTTTTACTTCTAGGAGTTATTGTCTATGTTGTTTGGTATTTTCTATGTACATAATCATGCCATCTGCAAACAGGAACAGTGTTATTGCTTTCTTTATCATCTGTTTGCCTTTGATTTCCCTTTCTTGTCTCATACTGGCTAGATCTTCTAGTATTATGTTGAATAAGAGCGGGGAGAGCAAACATCTTTGCCTTGATCATAATCTTAGGGGGGAAACATTAACTTTTTCACTTCACTTTTAAATATCATGATATCTGGAGGTTTTTGTAGATTTTTTTTTATCAAGTTAAGGAAATCTCCCATTACTCCTAGTTTTCTGAGAGTTACTGAGAATGGGTGCTGAGTTTTGCCAGATGCTTTTTCTATATCAGTTGATATGATTATATGATGCTTTTATTGGTTTTCAGGTATTAAATTAGTTTTGCATCATGGACTTAACTCCACTGCTCATGTTGTATAATTCTTGTTGCATGTGATTCCATGTACTGATACTTTATTAAGGATTTTTACATCTATATTCATAAGCAATATTGATCTGTAATTCTTTTTGTTCTTTATTTGGTTTTGATATCAGGGTGATATAGCTTCATAAAATAAGTTAAGCAGTGTTCTCTCCTTTTCTGTTTTCTGGAAAAGTTTTTGTAGAATTGGTGCTAATTCTTCACTAAACATTTGGTAGAATTCTCTGGTTTATGTTCATCATATTATTAATTTTTTAACTTGTTTTCCCTGTTTTTTATTTTTATGTCATTCTTTGGGTTACTTGCACAGTTTGGGGAATTCATTTTGATTTCTGTATAGTGTTTTTGAGTGTAACCCTTTGTATAACTTTTTAAGCGGTGGCTCTATGTATTATCTCATACATACATAACTTATCATAGCATATTGGTTTTGACATTTTATCAGTTCCAGTGAAACATAGAAACCTTTCCTTTATGTTCCTTTATCCTCCTTTATTTGTGATATAGTCGTCTTAAATATTTTCTCCATATGCATTTATAACCTCCTTCAACAGTGTTATAATTTTTAACACCCTTAAACCTAGAAAACTTAAGAGGGAAAGAAAAAGTTTATTATATGTACCTATACATTTGCTTCCTGTGTGTTTTTCTCACAGATTGTCTCATTTGATTCTCACATCATTTCTTAAAGTAGATATGACATTGTTATTTTCTTCCACAGACAACAATCTTAGTTTTATAAAGAGACTCATTGTCCTAGCTTACTAGCTCCTAAATGACATAACCAGCATTTGAATTCCAAATCTAGGACTCTTTTTTTTTTTTTTCTCCAACAGACTGCCTTTCTAAAGGAATACTGCAATGATTAAGATAGGCTCCTACAGGACAGTCAAACTGGGTTTGAATCCATATTCAGCAATGTGGGAGTTTTGTGAATTAGCAAGATTAACTTCTTTTCTTTGCTTTTTCATCTGTACAAGATGGTAATAATCTCATCTATCTTGTAGGGTTGTTATAAAAATCACAACTCTTAGGGTATATTAATGGGTATGTAAGAAGTCAGTTATTACTATAGATAAAACCAACTTTACATATAGGAACTTTACAAAGAGGAGTCGAGTTGGCATGTCAGTGTGAGCACAGAGAGACTAATTTGATGGGAGCTGAAGGTGTGGTTGGAGAGTCCTGTCTAATGATCAATTTGCACAGGTAAAGCTGAGCCACAGATTACTTTAGCTTCAGATGGGAAGACAAGAGGGGCTAGCTGAAAGATTTGAATTGCAATAGTATGATAAAAGATGAATTTTTAAAAGATGAATCTTGCCCAAAGGGTGTGTGGAAAAGGCACCGGAGGCTGAGAACTCTCTCTGACTTTCTAAGCCAATCAAAATCTACAAAGTTGACATGTCTATTTCCTTGATTCATCTTTCATAAGAGCTCCCGTATAGATCGGTTTTTTATAAAATTAGGCTAAATTTTCAAACAGCATATCTGGGTTTAAGGATTCTTTGTTCATTGCAAATAGTCCCAGCAATAAGAAGATTAATTTTCAACAACTCAGTGCGTATGGTTGTAATGTATTCTCCTGAAATACAATTTTATATCATACCACTGGAGGGGAACAGATTGAACTCAATTCTTTCATTCTCTCCCTTATTATTGAAATATTGAAGCACAACAAAGACACCTTTTTTTCCCCTAATTGCTCATTCTCTAGCTGCTGGCATATTGTTGATTCTCAGAATTTCAAATATTGATGTCAAAGTGACGATATATATTTCTGCACCACAAACAAGTGTCAGAAATAAAGAAACTGCAAGGGGAAAGCACACGATAAATCAAAAAATCTCCTACCACTGCACTTCCTTACCAGGAATAAACGTTGCTCAAGAAAAAAGAAATAGAAATGCTTGACTCTTTGAAAGGAGCATGGAAGGTTCGATATGGATTCATTTATCATCTCTGGCAAGCAACGCCTTCTGGGCGGCTGCAAGAGATTGCCACCTTGCCTGTGTGTAAAGCCTGAAATCAACAGAACCTTCCCCTGCAATCTGTTTTACAACGCCTAAGAAGGAACTGCCATAAATGAAAAAGAAAAAGGACTGCCTGCATATGTTCTCAGATCAATATTTTCCAATGGTGTGCATTTTGTTGTGTCACAACTGAGGAATGTCTATAAACATCAATAAAGAAAAGGGGAAGGAAGAATCAAAGAGAAAGAGAGGGGGGGAGGGAGAGGATGAATAAGGGTGTAACATACTTCTTATTACTCTGTGCTAATCTCCTCTAGGTTCTGAGTTTATTGTGAAGCTTTATTCATGGACTAATGGTTCACTGATACTTTCTTAAACTAATGCTTGTGGTCTTTATAAATAATATCTTATATATGTCTAGCATCCTGTGAAACTTCTATATCCATAATCTCACTCAGAGAAGTCGGCAATGCTGAAATAAGTATTGCCACTGATTGAATATGGATATAGTAAAGGAACTCAGAGAAATTATCTATCCAAAATAAAATAAGAAGGCCAGTCATTTGCAAAATGGTCTGTTGGACCACAACCTTATGATTCAAAATCCAATGCATTTCTGCTACTTGTATCACTTAGGTAAATCAGTTGTCTGAAATAGAAGAGCATCTATAATCGCAGTGTGGTGATTAATAATCAAAGTGGGTTGATGTATGGTTAATTTGACTGGGCTAAGGGAAACCCAGAAAGCTGGGGAAACATTATTTCTGGGTGTTTCTATGTAGACATTTCTAGAAAAATTAGCGTTTGAATCAGCAGACTGAGTCAAGAAAATCTACTCTCACGAGTGTGGGTGGACATCATCCAATCATCTGAGGGCTTGTATAGAATAAAAAGGCAGAGGGAGGATGAAATCTCTCTCTGTTCTTGAGTTGGGACATCCATCTTCCCTGCCCTGGGACATCGGAGCTTGTGTTTCTTTTGCCCCAGGGAGGTACTCAGGTGTCCCTCCTGCTTCTCAGGCCTTTTGCCTCAGACTGGGTAACACTATGGACTTCACTGGTCTCCACCTTGCCAATGGCAGATTGGGAGACTCCTTGGCCATAACCATATGAGCCAATTCCTATAATATATCTCAACTTATATATCTATATCTATATATAAGATGTGTATATATATACATATATACATATATATATATATATATATATACATATATATATATATATATGTATATATATATATGTATATATATATCAGTGTATATCCTACCGGCTCTGTTTCTTTGGAGAACCCTGACTAATACAGATAACTGTCCAATTCTATGCCTATTTAGCCATTGATAAGCCATTGATAAGCTCTCATTCGCCTTTCCTTTCTCCTTCCAGCCCCTCAGCCCACTGTTTTGAGTATTTCTGTGGGCTTTTTGACATTTAAATTCAGTATGTTATATCAGTAATAGTAATAATTATTATTATTGTTGTTAAAATTGTTCCATATTTGGCTGGGGTTTAGGCTTCAGACTGGTTTCTATCTACTTGACATGTTCCCATCAGTCTTCAATACTTTCTGTATTTTCTGGCACAAGATGTCCTAGGCTTACCTTACATTTTTCCAGCCGTGGACTGAAAATTGGTTATTTCTTCATGGAGCCCACATTCCTTTTCATGGAAAATATTATCTAGAAATCAAGACCTGCTATGTGGTAAGTGTATTGCTCCTGGACTATCCTAGTAGCTCCAAATCAAATCCAAACTATTGCATTCTTCCTCACAGTTTCCTCTCCCACATTTGTATATCCTTTTTTTTTCCCTCAGAATTAGAACCCTGGTTCCAATAGCATCAATCGACTTACTTTCTCTATCTTGCAGTTCCACTGCACAGATACCACTATCAACTATCATGCTAATGCTTTATTTAAGACTGTTTGCAGTTTAAAAAAATTGTCTGGATTACAATTCAGAAGAGGAGTAGCTGTAGGCTAGGGACCAGCACACTTTATCTGTAAAGGGCAAGATAGTAAATATTTTGTGGGTCACATGAGGTCTCTGTCATATATTTTTCTCTGTTTTTTGCTTCTTTTAAAAAAATCCATTACAAATATTATATATAATATATATATATTATATATATAATACACACACACACACACACACACACACATATATTAGCTAGAAGCTGTACAAAACAGGCCAGATTTCATTAACAGGCCATAAAAGCCAGCCTTATCCTAAGCCACTGAAATAGCATCACTGCCTCTTGGTTCTTTCTGCTGTATTTTGTGTCCAGACTGATTTTTTTTAAACCACAAATTTGATGCTGTCAAACACATGTTTTAGAAACAATTTAGAAGAGGAGGTAGTTAGGAGATGAGTGTAGTTGTCCGTGTATAATATGATTGTGAACTTGGACCGGCTCTGAGGCCATGGACTTGGAGAGAATCGTCACCACCGTCAATGTGTGGAAGGAGGAGTTTGGCCTCATATTCTTTGCAGTTCCTCCCATTAAGACTGAGTGTATTTTCCCCAACCCTTGAAACAATCTTTAGACAGGTGACTCGTTTTGGCCAATTGAATATTAAATGAAGGCAACCAGAAGCTGAAGAGGCCTTGCACATTAACATGTGTCCCCCCACTTGGTACCCTGAACCTATGGATTATCATTTGAATAGGCTCAATCTGGCCTTTCAGAGGATGAGGGACTGGAGACAGGTGTGCAGCCACCCAGCTTAGATCCGGGCCATGGAAGTAAGAACATCCTAGATGATCAAGCCCCAGCCAAGCAATCCCAAACTGGAAGACCTGCCCACAAGCCTCATAGAATCACAAGTCATATAATAGTTTTAATTACTATTATCATTTCATAATTTTAAGCCTCCATTTTTTGGACTTTTTCTTTACAGTAGGATGTCTTTTTATTGTGTCAGCCTGGCTAGATTGAGCTACATTTTACAGAATTCTCTTTCCTGTGTGTTTCCTATTAGGATGGGCCACAAGGGAGATTCTTACGAGGTCTGGAGGGCAGAAGAAAGGCATTAGCAGTTTTATAACTGACATACATTTTTACCAATCTATGGACTCACGTCATGAGAATGAAGCAGCTTCTGGGCCGGGAATTGCTTTACAGTCCCTGGATTCTCCTTCAATTTTTAAGGCTCCTGCATCAGATGTGCATGTTTAGCTCTGTGACAAGGGGTCCTGGCTTTTGTAGGGTACCCACATCACCAGGGTCAGAAACAAGAGCAGACGTGGGTTTCAGCGCACTCTCGTGGGATTCTAACTCATGCTTGCGAGGTTCCAGCCTGCTCCTGGTATTCCCCCTACCTTCCTGCCCCACAGACTCCAAACTCCAACCTCAGACTTGGAGACACAGCCCTGTAGAACCTGCCTAACTAGCTACATAATCGTGCAAGCCAATTCCTTCTAACAAATCACCTTTTATACCTCCTACTGGTTTTACTTTTCTGATTGAACCCTGACTGATACATAAATAATTAATACAAAAGGCTCTGAGAGAAAGCAGGGGTCATGTGTAATTTGCCTTATTATGGAAGGTGTCAAGAAAAATAAAAAGGACAAATTTGGGCTAATTTCTCCAGACTATCCAAACTTGGAGATTGAAAAAAGACCTTTTCATGCCCATGTACTCTAGAGGCTGGGATAAACCCCAGAGATAAATAAAACCCTTCAATGACACAGTACACAGCAATGGCGGAATGAAGATTAAGGGCCTACTTCCTTTCTGATTGAGAGATACATGAAAAAAAGGAAATTTGTATTCTCTGCTGCTCCATGAAACTATAGAGACCTTGCTTTCTTGTCTGCTGTCTGTTGAAGAATTGAGGTGGTCCAATTCGTAATAGAAGCCATAGATATTACACTCTCCAGGATCAGACTGTCAATCATTAATAAAAAGATTGAATTTTCCACATCAACAGTAAATTGTTTGGGACCCTTGGAGTAGTTAATATCTGATAATAGTCTTTTAATATCAGATCAGGTCTTTTATAATTATATGTTGATCTTTCAATTATATTATTATTATTATTATTCATCTTCTTAATGTTGGTAAAGCAGAGATGTCTGAAGAGGAAAAAAATAAATAAAAGATTCTAAGATACTCAGACCCAATGTACCATCCTTAATTACACCATCACTCAGCTAATTATCTTTGATAGATGATTTACAGTTTACATCTTTAACCTTGTACAGTTTTAAAACCCAACGAAATCAACATTTCTTAATAGGACAGTTGTGTGACAAATACAGAGACTAATTATCCTGAAAGATCACATTAGAAGTAAACTACCGGGTCATTAGCTGGAATCTGAGATTCTATACTCAGGTGAGTTGAAAAGACACACATGAATCGTAAGCAGATTCTCTTCTCTCGGGGGTTTCTTTTCGGAGGCATAGCAACAAACTCACACTATTATGAAATCAAAGATGTGTCTCTTTCAAATTCCACCATAGTTTGACTACCACGCATGGAGTTGAACATATTACTTAGCTAACAGGGAAGTCCTATATCAAAAGTTGGAAATTACTTTCCTCAGTGTCTTTAGTAACTATGATCTCCAAATATTTTCAGGCATTTTGTTCAGGGCACGCAGTTAGACAGGGTAGGAAGTATAGGAGTAGATATCAGATTCACTGGGATTGAGTCTAGAATTAGTGTAATCACCCTACTGGTAAGCCTGCGGATGGATGGGCCCTGGACAGACATATGCCCAACAAGACCTGGGTTCCTGTCCGGACCCTGCCAAGCGAATGCATTGCTGGAATACATATGGTCTGGCTGGTACAATCAGGACACGCGTCCTTGTCTACACCCAACTGTACCACTACTAGGACGATCACCATGACAACATTTCTGAAATCCTCTGAGACTTGGACACCTCAATGGTTAAATGGTGAGTAGAAAGACCATGTACTTGATGGGAACTGTTATGAGACTAATGTAGCGTAATATATACAAAGTCCTTAGGTCATTGCCTGGTACATCATCAACACACCACAAATGACAGCAGTATAATGAAGGTGCTACTCCTATTCTTTCCTGCATGGACTCATTCCTGTAAGCGTTCAGGACGTCTCCTGGCCCAAGGTCATTCAGGAATATTACATCCTGGTGGGAGGGAAGACCTGGCCTCCAGCATTCCCTCCGTGTTAAGCACCTAATCTTCACTCATGCACTCATCATTGCATTGACATCCTTGCTTGTGAATTTCCTTCCCCTTAATCTTGTTTCTTGTTCTCCTGTTATCCTCTTACCACCACCAGTTTGGGGCTTGACTTTATTGAAACTTTTTTGGCTACGATTTTAATTTACATTCAGCCACACTGCTCACCATGATAAAAGTCTATCCTGATCTGCCCTGACTCCCAATGTCTGACAACCCTTTGTAGAGCTCCATGTAGGCTATATCCCTTCTTGGTTTGCATCAACTTTAAAAATGAAACCTAGAAATACGTCTGATACTATTGGAGACTTGTCTTAAATGTCAACCACTGGGCTGAGGCTCTAAAATATCCTACATTTTCTGCTAGTAGTTTATTCCTGCACTGGGGTGGTTCAACAGTCACTCAGCTACTATCTCAGGGGGCCTGGCCTCACATTGCATCACGTCTCTGTTACTCACTGGCTATAAGTGACCTGAATAAATATTGACAAACATGAATCATTCATTCTACCAATATCTCTTGAGAACCTACTCTATGCTAGGTAGGCACTGTTCTAGACCCATGTCATTTCTAGAGAGGTATCACGTGTCCAATTCCATGAGCAAGATGCTTGATATAATAGAAGAAATACTCAGCACAGTGAGAGCAGGGCAAACTGATCTTGACAAGGGAACAAGGCAGAACTTTAGTGTGAAAGAGAAACAAGAAGCCTGGCTAAATTGGACAGGTGGAGAGAGTTCTCCAGGCAGCAATGTAGGAAGCTTCACATGCAAAGTAAAGCATAGGCATTTTAATAAATGACATAAATTAGGTAAGTGGAACATGGCTGGAGCGCAAGTCCTGGGAACTAAGGACACGTGACAAAGACAGTGACAAATCAGATTAACATGCAGGAAATATTAATTCCGTCATTCTCCATAGCCCCCCCCCAAGAGGCTATACCTCGCGTGCCATGGCCTTGCACTTGCGTCGGTCAATGGACTGACTCAATGCCAGTCTTGAGCCAAGTACTGAGAGGCATTTTATATTCCCACTCATCTCTCTGGATGCTTCTCACCTTTGCCATGAGAACATGCTCAGATAACCATTTCAGCTTCAGCCAGGGTCCCAGAGTGAGCCCTTGGGTGGGCCTGCAGTCTGGATCCAAGCCCAGGTGACCTATATCCAAATCAAGCTACCTGCCAACTTTCATAACGGTGAGCAAGAAATAAATGCCTATTGTTTGCCACGGAGATTTTGTGTTTGTTTGTTACCCCAGAGATAGTTGACAATGTCTTATAATGAGGTAGTACTTAATATTTAAGACCCTGATATATATTACCTTGTTATTGTCCTTCCAACAATCCTACGAAGAATGTGTTGTTACCTGCATTTTACAGACAAGTGAACTAAAGCGCAAATGGTGAAGTGACTTTCTGAGATCACACAGCAAGAGAGTCTAGATTCCAACCCATCAGGGTCGGAAAAGGTGAGACGAAAAATGTTGTCCAAGTCTGGAAAATGCTGGTCTTTTAATCATCTTACAAAGTTTGCATTTCCTCTTAGAAGTTTGCAAGGTATTGAAGAAGTTTTAGCAGGTGAATGGCACTCAGATTTTGCTCTAATGATCCTCTAACCTCTGTGTGAAGCATGAATTGAAGGAAAAAAGAGGGTTCACAGATAGAAATAAGAGCCTGTATGACTTAGGTTTGAACTGGGGTGGTAGAAACGGGGATGGCCATATGTAGACTTTTAAAGACTATTGTAAAGGATTAGCAATTCGGTAGAGTAGAATTAAAATGATTCTCATATTTGTACAGTGAAGAATGGGACGCTGAGAAAGGGCACTCTTAAAAAGGAATGGCCAGGCAGAGATGAACAATTTGATGTACTTGTAGGCAATGTTTAGGAGGATGTCTGATAAATTGTCTTGGCGCTTCAGTGTGAAGTCTGGGCTAGATAACGTGTTTTGATCACAATAGAAATCTTGCGAGTGAATGAGATTGCCTGGGGAGAACATAAGACGGCCTAGGACAGAGCCTGGGGATATCTACGAGCAGAGAGGAAGAAGATGGGCCCAGAAAATCCTGCCAGGAGGTAAGGGCAGAAAGCAGGAGAGCATGGCCTTGGAGAAGCTAGACCAAACCTTTCCAGGAGAAAACCATCACAACTTTCTAATGCTGCTAACAATGTAAGCACATGTAGGGCTGAAGGGTGTCCACTTTCACATAGCAGAAGCCACCAAGTTGTTGACATGTACTAAATGCTCTTCATCTTCTATTTCATAGTGCTCTCATTACACTCCATGCTCCAACCAGCCTAAATGAAGAAAAGTTCCCTAATGTGCTCTGCTCTCTCTTGTCTCTTGGCAGGGCTGGCTTCGTGCATGTCCGATCTGTACAGTAGCGGTAGGGCCTCACTCAGAAGAAAGGCAAAAGTTGGTTAAATGCTCTGCTGTCACCATCTAGAAATTCTGAATACTTTTATCTTTGAACTTGTATTTTGGAAGTGAAGTTGGAAGGGTCAATGGAGCATGCAGGTGAGCAGAGGAGATACATGTGCTGTGCATGCCCACTGTTTCTTGCTGGCCCATCTGCATATAGCATTCTTGATGCCTCGGGGACACGGAAGTCTGGTGAACAGGATGTGTGAGAATTCAGCAAGACTCAAAAAGTGTACAAGGTGAGTATACTTGCAACTAAGGGAGGGAGGGGGATGCTGGCTGCCAGGAAAGGCTGGAAATGATGACGTAGAAGGAAAGGGAACGATAAGGTCACCTGCAATTCCTTTTCCTTTAAGTCCTTCCTTGTTCATCAGTAAAACAAAGGTAGAGATTGTTGGTAGAACGTTTACGCTTCACAAAGTAAAATAAAAACTATGAGTTAGTTTTGTGCAGCATTTCCACTGTTCTGGTAAAAATGAAATACCTATGCATGTACAAACCACGCAATTAATTTTAGTGATTTTACATATCAGTTTAATGCTTTTATATCTGCAACAAAACCCGGTATTGTATAATATAAAGATGAATGGATAAATTCATGCTAATAATTCAGAATTTTAGTTTTTCTCTAGATAAAATGCCATCAAATAGCAAATGAAAACACTGTGACAAGTGACAGACGACTCTCTGAACAAGGGGAACTTCCTCTGCATTATGCACTAGACCCTACAAATTATGTAGTGGGCCCTGCCTCTGGGTTTATGTATAAAAGGAGTCTGCACATACTTCAGGTTTCAGCTAAAACATCACTTCTTCAAAGAAGCCTTTCCTAGACATTCAAACATGTTTTATTTTCTCTCCCTCTATGGTCCTCTGTCATGTTGTGTGTGTTCTTTTCCTTATAGTCATTTCTGATTTATATGTCTCTATTCTTTGCTAGACTATAAACGCCTCAAAGGCAAGGGTGTTATTTTCTTTACTGTTATATTCCAAAAACAGTGTATGTAGCTCAGTTTTTAAAATAAAAATGTATTAAACACAATATATTTACAACAAAGAAGTGCCAGATGTAATTTTCATTAAAGAAGCAACTTTGGAGAAATGTGAATGGTTTGGGGAATATGTGTGGAATTTGGAAAGATGTATACTAAGACTGTCCCATTAGTTGGAGGCTGATGAGGAAGCATTTTGCATTTCTAGGGGGTGTTTACTTACTTATTCAACAAATGTAGTTGAAGGTCTGCTATATGCTAGGCATTTATATTAGTGCATGGGATACATGAAAATTCCTGTCCTTGTGGTGCTTAAATTTTATTGGAATGACATTTTCAGCTCTGTATTTTAGGAAGGCCATATATAGATACGATCAGAAGGTCTCACCGCAATATGGATGCACTGTCACTGAGATTTTCTTCAACAATCTCATCTTCTTTTCTGGAAATGTTAGAATCTTGTGGTAATCAGCTGTCACACCTGACCCTGAAAGTCTCAAAACTTATCTAGGAATTCAAATCTCTTGTCACAAAATTAATGCCTTACAATTGTGTTTGCCTTTCTCATCTCATTTTACAAAATCTAACCTTATGTGAATTCTTGAAAGATCACACTACCCCGTGATTTGGTCTCCAGAAACAAACTGACAAGTATAGATTGCCAAGTGTTGTGGGAAAAAGAAATGCAGGATTTTGAAAGAGAATTTTCCATATCCAGAGGGAACTACAAAGGTAGAAGCATTTAGAATAAGGAGAGTTTGAAGAATCCGCTGGGTAAAGACCTCTGGCCCTTTACACGAGTGTTCAGCACTCTTCACCATAATTGTTTGACTACCTTGGTTCTTTTAGCTCCCAAACCATCAGCCGAGAGGTGGTAGGTGAAATCACAATAGGATATACATCTCCTCAACAAAAAGTAGGCATTCCAAAGAAAAGAAAAGAAAAGAAAATCAGACAAGGGTGAGAACCATGAGGAAAACCTACAGCTAAAGGAGAAACTGAAGGAGGTAAAGGAAATGGAGAGAGTGGTCTTGGTGATTAAGTGAGAAAGTGCAAGCACATCCAGGGTTTACGGAAGAGACAGGAAGCTGACCTCGGTTTTGCTGCATTTTTGAAATGTGAGTCTTTTCATGAAGCGAAGCAATATAGTCTTAAAATAATGGCTTCCCAGACTTCTTATAATCAGTTCACCTGAGGAGCTTTTTAAAGAGCATGGTTGGGGCTTCCCTGGTGGCGCAGTGGTTGAGAATCTGCCTGCCAATGCAGGGGACACGGGTTCGAGCCTTGGTCTGGGAGGATCCCACATGCCGCGGAGCAGCTAGGCCCGTGAGCCACAACTACTGAGCCTGCGCATCTGGAACCTGTGCTCCGCAACAAGAGAGGCCGTGATAGTGAGAGACCCGCGCACCGTGATGAAGAGTGGCCCCCACTTGCCACAACTAGAGAAAGCCCTCGCACAGAAACGAAGACCCAACACAGCCAAAAATAAAATAATAAAATAAAAAAAAAATAAATAAAGAGCATGGTTGCAAGACCAGGCATACACATTTTTTTTTTTTTACAACTTCCCAGGATTTTGATGTACTACCATCATTAATGTTTTATTATTGTATTTTATTTTTGCATAAATACGATTTAGAGGAGCAATGAAGTAGCACCATCTACTCCTCGGGCACCTCAGAGTTGGCACAGAACACAAAAAATTTACACCAAAATCTAGCAAGAAGAATGGATTTCTTCATTAAGCCATGTCACCACAGATGGAAAAAAACCAAAACAAAACAAAACTGGGAAGTGCAGAACAAACTAGATGTAGTCAATGAAAAGAAATGTTTTCATAACTGCATGAATAGTGGTTTCAGCAGTCTTCGGAGCATAAGAGATGGGGAATTGGGGCATCAGATTGAATTACGTAAGATGAGAATAATGAATAATTATGTTTGGTATTTTTGTATAACTTTATTAGCCGAGTGCTTCTCTGTTCTCGCTGGATTTCTCAAGAGAGCAAATGACAGGCTGGTTTCCTATATGGGATTCATTTGTTTGCTAACCTGACAGCGTAATGTTTGCAGTCACGGGAAATGCTCTGTGTGAAGTGGGATTAGGCAGGGCAGAAACTAGCTTATGTAGAATCAGGCAGGATTTTCCAAGTGCAGCACAAAATCCAGGGTTACGGAGGGAAATAAAGGCAACAATTAAGTGGTCACTAGGCGCTGCATCACCTCTGCAATCTTTGATGAACCTGGAATCCTGTCCTTCAATCAAGCTACTCTCCTGATTTTTCAATGCATCCCTTCTCACTATATCTCGGACATCTCCCTGTAGCTTCGCCTGGACTACAGGAAACCCGAAGTCAGCACCTCCACCACAGAATGAGTGGTCTTCCCCCAAGACCTCCGTGTCTTGTCTTCACCATCTTACAGAGAAGTCTGTAAAGTCACAAACCAGCATCATCTTCCCTATCTTAATCTGCACCTACCTATTCTTTCTCCTTCATCTTTTCTTCTATTGTTAGTCTCACCCCAACATTGCTGTTTGCTTACATTAAGACCCTTTTGTCTGAGGTCCTTGCTTTTAATTTCTTTCCACTCCAGATACCCACTGTCCTGGGGAGAAAATGTAGAAATAAAAATCTGATCAGATTCTTCGACAGTTTAAAATGGCTTGGCCGTTGCTACCAGGATCGAGACCCAAGATGTCTGATTTCACAGCTCCTTTGAGCCACACTTGCCTTCCTCTCTGAACCCGGAGGGCACAGAAAGTTGACTACAATGGTTAAGAACACAAGTTCTAGAGTCAAGGGGTGTGGATTTCTATCCTGGGTCTGCCATTTAAGCTTTTGCTTAAATTTGGTGTTCTACAGCTTTCTCATCTGTGATATGAGGATGAGGAAAATGAATAATAGACCAACCCACAAGGTTTTGGCTGGCAGTAGTTAATACACTTAAGGACTTAGAATAATGCTTAGTTAATAATAAGTGCGCAAAGAAGGTAAGCATTATTTTTGCTTTTTCACTATGCCCTTATGTTCATCTTCATATTCTTTTATGTCCCTTCCTTACTCATATTTTTATGGATTTACGTGTGTTGTTTCCCTTGTCAAGAAGCGTAAATTGTCCTCCATTCCAGTCTCAGTTTAATGACATCTCCTGGAAAGCCTTCTGTGGTTCATTAACTTTACCCACACCACACCCAACTATTTGTTTTAGGTGTCTCATCTCTGAGTTCTGATTCAGTAGTTCTGTATCTGATACTGACCAGGGTTCTTGGCCTTCCCCAGTCAATAGAAATTGACTAGAAGCCAGAAAAGAAATTCAGGCAAGGCTTTATTTGGGAGTGGGGGGAGGAGGGAGAACAAACAACAGGTTCCCTTGCTCACTGGCTCCCCAAGGGGGGGTGAGATGGTTCTTTATTTGGGGGTGAAGGTGGGAGTGTGTCCAGGGGTCGGGCCGGAGGGGTGGCTTAGGTGTTTTGCCCGCCCCTTTCGTGGTGTTGAGCGCAGGGGACATGGGCAGTACCCTGCTTTTGCTCCCAACACCCTGTTTTTGCTCTGGGCTCTTCAGAAGTGGCAGTTGAGTTTTTTGGTCTTTTGTATCTTTTTGTCCAGAATTTGCCCCAACTGCGCATGCACGCAGTTATTTTTAGTCCCTTATAGTTTCTTTGTATTTTGTTCCTCAAGGAGAGGTTTGTCCAGGTGCAAGCATTGCAGCACTGCAGCAAAGGGGCCCAGGTCCCAGCCTGTCTCGTATCTAACTTTATAATAACCATTATTATAATGATTTATTTACTTATTCGCCCCTAAGTGCATTCCTTAATGACAGCTCATGTTAGTACCCTCACTGCTTAAAGCCTGGTACACGCTCAGTGCATTTGTCAAATAAATAAATGAATAAAAAGGGAACTGTGAAATTGCCACAGTGAAAAGCATAAAAGAGAATTAAATGGGGGATGCTTTGCCACATCGGAGGGAACACTGAAATATACAGAGGAATGGCAAATGTTTTATCTTTCTCCTCTAAGGGGTCAGGAGTATAATAGAGTTAATGAAGGCTCTATAAGATTTAATCTAGGGAGGGAAGCATCCCTCCCTAGATTTCAAATTGCACCAGAGCTAAGTGACCATGAAATGGAGAGATGAAGATGAAGTAAGAGGAGGATGAGAATGAGGACATGAGGGACCAAAAGGAACTGGGGAATTCAGGCAGATTCCCCAAACTTGAGAAGCCAGAGGCTCAGAAAGCCAAGGAGACACGAGGTTTTGAACAGCAGGTCTGTCTGGCAAGGGGGAGAATAATTCCTATGTGATTAAATACCTGAATGAGGTTGATTCCACCAGCTAACCCTGACACGTAGGGCACAGCATGAATTGGTCAGCCACCCACTTTTAAGTCCAAGGAAAGAGAAAACAAATAAAACGGTCTGGTTAGGTCTAGTTTTGAGTTTGTTTATATGTTTGAAGCTGGGATCTTCTCACTCCTGCTGAACATTGTGGCAGAGTCCCATCCAAATTCTAACAATGAGGGCATAACTGTTATCGTTTTAAATGTTCTTTACATCACTATTCTTGTTATTTGGGCTGGAATATGCTTTCTCGGTGGCTTTGTGATGTGTCAACTTGGCAAGACTGAACTACTTTTCTCAGCATCTTGTGTCTTGTATGTTTTCTCTTAAAATGGACCACAAGGGAAGTTCTTGGGAGATCTGGAGGACGGAAAGGAAGCGACAACTCTCTCTTAAGCCCACATGCTTTGTTGCCGATCTGTTATTGACTTCATTGGTTTAAAGTAGTGACTGCTCTAACTTCTTTCTTCTTCACCTTCTCCGACTCTTGGATCATGAGTGTGGATGTTTAGGTCTGTGGTGAGGGCACCAGATTCTTCAAGGTACCCACATCGCCCATATCAGAGGCAAAAATAACCTATACAGGTCTCAGTCCATCCCCATGGTTCCAGCTCATGCTTGTGGATACCATCCTGCCCTACTGTACCTCTGTCTTTCCTTCCTGACTACCTGACCTATAGGCTTCAAGCTCTAGCATCATATGCAGAGATACAGCCTTAAAGAGCTACCTCCCAGCTCCACAGTTGTGTAAATCCAAATCCTTTTTAACAAATCTTTACCTCTGTCTCTATTTCTGTATCAATCCTCTCTTTCTGTTTGTGGGTGTGTACACACACATATATACATACATGTACATATATGCACGCATGCATATGTACTATATATATATATATATATGAACTGGTTCTGCTTCTCTGCTTGAATTGAGACTGATACAGAAGTCTTCTTCTGTTTGCTTATTTAAGCTGTATCTTCCACACAGAATAAAATGTCTTAAAAGTCTTGTTTGCTCTTTAGACACACTTTCATAATCACAAGTCCCATCCTTACGCATGATCTCCTACATATTCTCACACCCATTCCTTTTTGGGATTGACATGCATACACTAATATGTATAAAACAGATAACGAATAAGAACCTGCTGTATAAAAAAATAAAATACAATAAAATTCAAAGAAAAAAAGAATCATGGAAACAACAAAACAACTACAAACATTAGAATTTTCACTTTGCTTAATTCACAGGTATCAAAAGGTGAATTTTCACTGTCCTAAAAATATTAAGTATTGGGGAACTCAATAACTTATAAGAAAGCCCTCCCACTCTGTATTATTTCTATTAACTAGAAATTCCTCTCCTTGTGGTGATTTTTTAAAAGTCATGTTCTGAGAACTCATCTAATGATTTTGCTGCTCCTGTCTGGAATACAAGAAAATAAGTCTAAGCCATAGTTTGCATATTAATCCTTCAGAAATCTCAAGGCTGCCGTGGTGTCCCCATGAGTCTTGGGTTCTCCAGGTACTTTAACTTTTCTGAACCCTTATGGAGTACTTTAGTGCAGTCCCAAGGCTTTCTTCCCAACAGGACAAACTGCAAGCTCCCTTCCAGGATACGTAGCCTGAAACTATCTGAAGGGTTTTTGGACTCATTTCTTAGAGAACTGAATTTTGGCACCTGCAATTTCATAATGCATTATTGCACAGCCTTGAGGCTTATATTCAAAGTCAAGTACTTAGTATCTGACATTACGGTAGTTTATCTGTGGCGTGCTTTGAAATGGAGTTAGGAACGCACTATGATCATGTAAACTCCCAGACTGGCCATAAAGAAACATGACAGCTAGTTGGAGAAGTTCTAGTTTGATTTGTGGCACCCTTGTTGAGTTGCTTAGTTGTGATTATAAATAGTACACTCCCTAAACATAATGAAGTAGTGACTGACAATAGAAAATCAATAATGCATGAAAACATCCCTGTGATTTACTGATATTGAAGCCATCCTCACACTTCAGGGTTCAAAGCTTGTTCAAAAACCACTTTCAAGGACCAAGAAGTGAGGGCATGTACGATAACATTGTGGAGAATGCGGACGTCGACTAGCTTCACATTCATGGTTTAATAATTACCAAGATGACTCGATTGCCATGGGATGGGGAGTTCATAGACACAGGTCAGCTGATTTATAGTATGGCTTTTTAATTGCACCAACATTCTTCTTCTTCTTTAAATAGTGCCTCTGTTTATGGGAAATAATAAGTAAAGCAAGCACCTGGGCCTTCGTCGTCGCTACCGTACGAGAATAAGGTCTCACATGTCATCGTCTCGAACATGTGGTTTACAGGGAATAGATGAATGACTAGCATCCACTCTCTAAGGTGGCAGCTGACACGTGGTCCTCAACAGAGGACAGCACTGCACCCAAGATAGGGAGCAGAGGGGACTGTACCAAATCATTAACAACATAATAGCGTTTGAAGAGGGATTAGGATATTATGCGAGACGGGAGAAAAATGTCGTAGGGAGGCCTTCCATGAGATAAAGAAACAGATGAGGATAAGATTCTTTCAGGCCAGCAATACAAATGTTGTTTAAATTCCTTAGTCCTTTACTCCATTTCTAATCTTTCTTCTATTTAAAACCATCTCCTGTCTTCAGTTACTTCCAGCATTCATGGTCTACCCCTTTGGACGTGATCTAAACCTACTTGCTTCATTGCTGTTTTGTTTTGCTTTTCCTCTGCTGGAACAACACCACCGTGCCCTATGCCCTTTCTCTGTAGGATCCATGACCACTTCTAGGCCACAGAGATGCACGAGAGAAAAATCATACATTTCTATCTACTGTGCTACTCTGAAACTTGATCTCAAATGCGAAGGAATGCTGACCTTGTCCGGAGAAGCCTGAAGAGATTCCTTAGCCAACATCTTCTCCCTTTTTCCACAATAAATGTTTTTTATAGTCTCATAACTCCTCAGACCTCGCATCTCTCTGTACAGTCAGAGTCTCAGCTGATGACCTCAGCTCCAATCCACAGAGAAGATAAAACTCCAGTTCAATGACCATATAAGTTCTAACTGAGAATTGCTTTTGTGCTTGGGGCTCTGATTTAACCTCCTGAGAACAAATATAAAAATGCTTGGGATGCATGCCCTGCATTTTCTCTCCCACTTTTGGAATAAGCCAGGGCACCTCCTCCGTCTCCTTTTATTCTTCTTCTAGAGTTTCAGATCCCAACAAGGTCTACATTTTCAAGGACTTCACATTGCCTCCTCTTCTCCACAGATACAGGGATTTCAATTCTAGTGGCGTCTTTTCAATAGCATCAAATAATCACACACAGAAACACACACAACACACACATACTATTAAATATCCAACTCAACCCCAGGTTCCACTCCTAATACCACACACTTCTTTCTTACTGTCTCATAACCATGCTTCTTGAAAGAATTGTCTGAACTCTTCTTGGTTTCACTGTCTTACTTTCCACATATTCCTCAGTCAACTACTGGGAATCTACGTGGAACAAATATTTTTTAAAAGGGGGAGAAGGAATTTTGCACACCGTATATTTATGTTGTCATTATTCATACCAGATAAAAATGTACATAACTTAAATTTTCTATAAAGGGAATTTGTGTACTTAAAGTATAGTACACCAAGGTCGTCTTTGTAGCCATATAAAGGTTTAATAAAACATGCAATGCTGTTAGAAATTATTTTTAAGAAAGCAAAATACGCATATATATGTATATATATGTTTATATAGTGTGTGTGTATGTGTGCATGTGTGTGTGTGTAAACGTGATCACAGCTATGTAATATCCTGTACTTAGAAAACCTGGAAGAAAATGTACCCACATGGAATACTCTCAGGCATCAGTCTCCTGAAAGAGGGACCCTGCTCTGGGCTTTCCTCAGACTTTATCTCTGTCCTCATAACTGTCTGTGGGGCAAAGAAGATGTGCCTACCCGGAGACCTCACCCTCCCTGGTCCTGACAAGATCTTAGTTATCAGAGACTCTAGTCTCTCATTAAGTCCCTGCTTAAGTGGTTCTAGCCTCTTTCTCAAATCTGTCCTTCCAAATATCAACCATACCACCGAGAGCTGACCACCTGTTTTGGAGTCGATGAAGAGGACTTAGATTTGCTGGCTGGATTACATGGAAAGGGCACATGTTTGTGTGAAGCCCTAGGGGAGGGGCCAGTGCTGGGGTCAGAGGAGGGGATGGGCTCTGATGCCGTGTTAGGGTGAAACACTTCTAGGGTTCTGAGATGTCACTATTTAAGCCTAAACTGCCACGTCCTTATTTAGATATATCTGTCAAGGTAGGAGGAAAATATATATTTCAGTGTCAATTCGTTAATTTCATTCGCCTTGTAGATATTTAAATACATGGTAAATGGGTTTCCTTTTGTACTTCTGGCACAAGCACGAGTCTGTGAGCCCTCCCACTAAGATACTAACAATCATCTATCGCATCTCTGTGAGTAAGGTTAATTCTTTCTCTATTTCCCTCTCCTTCCTTCCTTCCTTCCTTCCTTGCTTCTTCTCCTAAATCTCCATTTTCCTAATCTTCAAAACTTTTTTGTTTATTACATTTATGGTTAGACAACAGCAAAATAAATTTTAAAATATGGTGCAGTACTCAACAGATAAAATACAACGTAAATTTTAAGGTAGGCATGCCAATGAGAGACTCCATAAATATTTGGCTCCAGGAAATGTAGATAGTGCACACTGAAAATTAAGAAAAGAAAACAATGCTAAGACCACAGGTGGTAAGTGTTGGTATTGAGAACAAGTAGCTCTGCAGTGCACAATGATTTTCCACTTTAAACCACAAATACAAATCCCACAGCAACAAAGGACATGGAACAAATGAATTAAATCAATACATACAAAAATATTTCTGTGAAGCCTGATGAGAAAGCTTTTTCAAGTTTCCTTCTCAAATAAATATGATTGACGGGGAAGCGTTAGCAATAGTAATGAGCATAAGAAGGTAACGAGACCCCCAATTTTCGAGGTCAGGGATCTATTAATGCTGGGATGATGCTAAGGAAATAGAAAATATAATCGCTTCAGTTTACTTATCCCAACGCAACATTTTATCTCGTCTCATCTTTTCTCTTTCAGCCAAATGAATTTCTCCAATAAAAGTGTTTTACGAAATTTACATGGGCATGAAGTTAGACATGAAAGAGTTTTACATTTTCTTAAAATTGCTGTCTTGCTCCTGATTCAGGCAGGGGAGATGCAGTTTGAAGCAAATGAGACAACTTTTAAAGGGTCGTCCACAAGACAGCACAGGGGAAGGTCAATATATGAATGAACTAGATCACCGTACCTCGGCCAAGAACTTAGCAAGTTCTGCTAGAAGAATGCCATTCAATAATGTTGCATTTAAGCATCCCGGTTTCCTTATCTTAGAATACAGAGAGAGACCATGCTACAAGGATGCTTTTTTTAGAAAAAAATAATAATTTTGTTGCTGTCATAAATGAGGTCTTGTTTAATGCTTTATATTCTTGCTGGCACAGTTTATATATGTGAAGGCTATGGATTGCTGGGTATTAATTATATACTCTGCTATTTTACTGAAGTTTCCCAGTTTGTTCTCTTGTGTTGCGTTTTAGTAATGTAGTTATGCCATCTCCAGATTGTGATAGTTGTAATGACTTTTTATGTACCTTTCATTATTTTTCTTTTCAAATTGCATGAATTATTTTCTCTAATGCAATAATAAATAGTAGTGGTGGAGTGGGCTTCTTGTCTTGCTCTTCTAATTAAAGGAAGTGTCTCCAGTGTTTCCCGTGTTAACCATTATGTTTGTGTTTGGTCCCAGAAAAAACTAGTTCTTGGAAAAATTTCCAATGGTTGTACCCTGTATACTCCAAAGAATTTCATCTTCGCTGGCCCCCAAGTTTTTAGGGAGGTTTTTAGGGAGGTTTTGCTTTTAAAGAAGCATGAGGAACTATCACAGTCTCCTGCACGGTGCTCTGAGGAATGCAGAAAACAAGGACCAATTAGGCTGCTCTCGTGGACTCAGATCTGCATTTTTGCTTCTTTCTAGTTTGATTAAATCCACTTCCTTTTCCACTTTTCAGGCCAATAAAACCCGAAATTTATTAATATACATGTGACTATGGCTTTTACGTGTGTTCTCATTTTATTTATGGCCCATTCATTTATCTGTGGCCAATGTTCTCTATAATGTTTCTCTATAATGTTCTTTATATGTTTCTCTATAACGTTTATCCCATGCCACTCCATTTTATTATTTTCCAATCTGCCCTCCGTGTTGTCATCAGATTGTCCTGCTATAAATGAAAATATGATCCCATTATTCCTCTGTTAACGTTTTTTATTGAACCCTCAATGCCTGCCTAATAAAATCGAAGCTCATTTACAAAGCCAACATCAATGTCATTTTTCAAGTCCTGGTTCCATCTGCCTCCACTTCACCACTCCTCCTTGATCAGGCAATGCTCTCCTCCTCTGTGCTTTTGTAAATCCTGTTTCTTCTCTTTGGATTCCCCCATCCATTCTGGAAGCACTACCAGTGTGTTCCAATAACTAGAAACCCTTCCTTCCCGGGACCCACTACCAAACTATTGATACAATCCCTAGCTTTTTGTTTCTACATGGGCCACAGTAGGAAGTTTGGAGCCATGTGATTCCAACAGAAGTGAGGGATGCCACTGCCAGGACAAGCCTCTAAAACCACTTGTCGGGATCCAGGGGAGCAGGCAGGGGACTCCAAGGAGAAGAAAATGGCCAGAGGCTTAACGTCAGATTCCAGCTGAGCTGTGGGTGAAGTGGAACGTGGAAGCGAGGTGGGCAAGAAATAAGCCTTTATTGTGTTAAGCCCTAAAATTCGAAAGTATTTGTTAGAGAAGGTAGAATCACTTATTTGAACAGTGCATCCTCCTCTCTTTCACCAGACATCTTTAAGGCCTCTTGAAGGCCTAGGAAGCTTTCCACAATCCTTGCAGAGTTAGAATCTGCTTTCTCTAGCATCCTTTATACTCGCCATAGCAGTTGCTCCTCTTCTTCTAACAATCTTTTTAAAGGACATCTTTACAGATGTCCTATAACTCCCCTGAGGGTAGAAATTGTATCTTTGTACCTTTACGTCCTCAGCCACATTGTGTAGAAGCTACAAGATTTTCAATTAACGTTGAATAGATGAGTGAATGAGTGAAATGAATCTAAGGCATATATTAAAGTTTAGAAATAGAAAAGTGGTGATGAATAGTATGCCCATCAAAAGTTGGGAACAATGACATATTCTTAAATCTATTCCTTAAGTCACAGGGTATCCTGTTAATCATTTCCTGAGGAACCAGTCTTGTAGCCTTAATATGAATAATTTCCATTTTAAATCCTACTTTAGCTCTATTACTTTGCCAGTAGTTTAGTCAGAGATAAAATTCCCTTGTCATAGACTAGGTTTATAACTCAGTTGTATCTAATAAATTGAGGAAAACCACAGAACTCGATTACTTCTGATCACTTTTATAAAAGATAAACTACTCTAGGGACAGTTATTTGGAAACCTCAGTGTTCTTTTGCACTGGTCTTTTGTTTATGCGGATGAATTCTAATTTCAAAATTGTTGCTGTTTTATGACAGTGATGGGCTTTATTAAATGTTCTTAGTTCTCAGAAATACACAAAGGAAGACGTTGTTTTGATAGATGCCTCAACTGTTATAGAAAGACCCACAGAACCAGATGGGCTCAGAGCATTGTTGCAGTGTTTACAGTTGTGTAATTATACCAGCTACAAAAGGGGGGATCAATTACTCTCTTAAGTTTTCTTATGTCTACCTTTAAAAACACAGAATGACATTAAAAGAGGAAGGAGGGCAAATGAGTGACTCTTGCTGCAACTAGATGTCAAGGTTTAAGGAAATAAAGTAAATAGTTTAAAATTTATTTTCCTCTGAACTTCTTACCCTGAATACCAAATAGCCACATTCTTACTTAGCCCTGGAGAAAGAAAGGAGGCAGGAAAAGTAAGCAAATCTACTAACATTAGGACCCTGATAGAATTCATATTACCCATGATCTTTTGCACAAGTGTGTTGCAGTAATTATTTCTCAAGGGGGAAAAGAAAACTAGATTAATTTAAACATGTACCAAAATAAAAATGTGGGACAAATTTGCTTTGCTCCTCTGTAAAAGCAGAATTACAATTTTCTTTTTTATTCCATAGACCCTTGTGAGTGCCATAAACTAATGTGTGGCTTCTTAACAGATCACAGGTATCCTGTAGGTGACAAGGTAGTTAGACTTTACCATCCTCAAAGTTGCCTTTACATGTTATTGAGGCTTAGTATCAAATGGAAAATAATATTAATGCATTAACATTCAGGAGACATATAAAGTTGGTCTTTTCATTTCACTTTCACTCAATAAGTGTCGATGACATCTTCAGGTTTTCATATAATTTGCATATATATATATGTATGTAGGTATTAGCATGTTTCATTATTATAACTAACCTATTGAGAAAATATTATCTATATTCCTCAAAAAAAGAAACTGACATATTTAGAGAAATAGTCCAATGTCACATGTCTAGTCACCATCTCAGCTGGGTTTCATTTTTCTTCAAACTTTGTCCTTTTTCTTTCTGACAGTTGCATAGTATTTTTTTTTTAAACAAAGAGCTAAACAAGAAATCATTTTACTGCAAACTTTTGTTGTTCTAAATTCTTCAGAATATCTAACCTACATTGCCTGTTTTCCTTGGTAAAATCTACTTATAATGTTTATTTTTCCCCCTAGATTATTGAGTATCTCACTCAATGTCTGTCAAGCACTGCAAATTGTAATTATGATTTTATAGGTACCTAGTTACTATAGGAAATCCCTAGGAATTTTCCTTTTAGAATAAATCAGTAACAACCTTCTGTTAGTTTGTGATTTAGCTCTTTCTCCTACATATTTTAAGTGTGAGAGATCTTGCAAATGCACATCTGAATTGGTCAATATGGTGTTCAATTTAGTGGCATCATTAAGGAGAAGTTAGATAAATGCCTTGACTTCAGGACTCTGTAGGCAATGGTTCTGCTACATTAGCTGAGTTCCCAAAGGGGAAGTATGTGCATTGAGGCCAGAGCTGGAGAAGGGGTCAATTTTTGAGTTAAGAGGGAGAGGGAGGGAGAATTGGGGAAAAGAACAAAAGAGGAAAAGGGCAGATCCTCAAACCCCAAGTGACTGCAACTTCCTGAGAGACATGCTAGGCAAATCATGCCATTTATCATATGAGACTTTGCATTACACATATTCTGCTCGGCCTGTGCTGGGACCCATAGGAGATAGAAGCCATCCTTTTGCCTAGAGTAGGGACAACTTTAAGCAGCTTCAACCTGGTTCCATCTTGGTTTCATCCCTGACTCCCATCTTGGGGTAGGAAATGTCCTGAAAATTGAGGGCTAACTTAGGAACATCTTATTACATCAGCGTCATAGAATTTCTAAAGACTGTAATTCCAAACTAAAAAAAAAAGTAATAATAATAATAAGCAGAATCTAAAATAAGTAAGTAAGTAAACAAACAAATAAATAAATAAACCCTATTCTTCAACTTGAAAACTCTGTAGCCAGAATTGTCCCTGCCCTGAAATCATTAAAATGATCTCATCCTTGGAGGATCAAGTGAATAGCCTTGTAGACACCCCTCAATTCTCCACAAAGACTACATTGTGTCAAAGGAATATATAGGGATATACGTATTATTGTGTGCTTGTGTGTAGAAGTATGTCTGAGCAGACATTGAGTATTTCTATGTATGGATACAAATGACTCCGTATGTTATGTGTCTAGATCGATTTGTGTGTGCATTTTTATTAGAGAAAATGAAGGGTGATGAATCTTTTTCCCTCCCTTGGCTATTGAGCTACTGGAGAAGCTTCGACAACGGTGACAGGAAGAACAGTAGCCAAAACTGAAGATCTGTGACTGAGATTTACATAGACCAGAAGAACCCCTTTCCCCCAGAACAGCATTTGTACGGTCTTCAGATTTCATCCCCATTTGAGTTGAATAACGACAAGGTGGAGGTAATATTACCAAGATATATTAGATTCATCGGCTCCCAAACGACACCACGCCTAGTCTTGGGGGATTTCCTTCCATGACTCCCTTTATGATTTTTGTTTGTATTAGTTCATATTAAATGAGAGATCCAGGCATTAATAGTATGAATGCCAAGAATGAATAAGACCCTAGTTATCAAAAGGTAAAAAAGCAGTCTAAGATAATTAGAGTGAGCAGGTTAAGACCCATTTAACAGAGAGGGAAATCTCCATTGCCAAGATCTTTTTTTAAATTGCCATCATCTCTAGTCAATATTGATTCAATGACTATCAAACTGGTCCTTTTCTTGCACTGCCTGGATCTCCTCCAGCCCAGTCTCCATTGTATTGTGAAAGTGACCTTATACAATGCAAATCTGCGTATTGTACTACGCGTCAAAGTCTCTCAATCACTTTTAAGAGAGAGAATGCAGCTCCTTATCTGAACCCAAAAGCCCTTGGATCCAATTCAGAGCACTTCCTTTCAAAAAGGACTTTGACAAACAAAAGTACATCTAAATGACAGTGACAAGGTTGATAGAGGGTCTGTAAATCCTGAAAGGATAAATGTTATAAAGAACTGAGAGTCTGGAAATTGGATGAGAGAAAGTTACAGAAATAGAGTGTTCAGCGCTGGGGGAAGAAGTGTGCTAGAACCAGCTTCAGAGAGGGTACAGGATACAGCCACTTGGGAATAAGGGAGAAGGGAGTCCAAGGACATGTTAGCGCTAGATCTCAGAAAAATTTCATAATCAATGTGCATCTCAGTTTATACATCTCTAAAATGGGGTAGTAGTGGTTTCTGTCTCATAGGGTTGTCTGGAGATCAAATGTCTATGAAGCAGTTAGCACAATTCCTGGGCCATCAGTGAACAGTCCATAAATGGTGGTTAGGGTGACTACTATCTCCATTATTTTCAACAAGAGCATTTCAAAAATGAAATTAACTGCCTTGTAAGGTAGTGAGCTGCCTGTGTGGGAAAATAAAACTTCTTTGGTTTTCCTGTAAAAAGCCCTAGCTTCCTGAGACTTGGAAATGTATATGATAGAAAGATGGCATTTGCTTTTACTTCTCCCAGAAGCACTTTACTCCCTTACCTACCATGAGACTGAGCTCTGTAGCCATTTCTCTAGTTAATTGCTCTGATCACAGAGGGCTAACTAGTTCAGTCCAGACTAGGTCCCTAGGTTAAGCCCTGAGGTGCCAGAAGGATTGAAGTGCTATTTCCCCAGGTGTTTGCAGCTCAAAAAGGTATGAAGCTCAGATCTAGGAGACACCTTTAGGTCTTAAAAGACCTAAAGACCTAAACAAATTAATTCCCAGGATGGTATTTTTAAAAATTGTCTTAATTTTAACTGCAAAGCAGATCCCAAGACCACCCAGTCTAACAAGTTGGAAGGTTCTGGAAATTATGTATTTAGGGGGGAAAATGGAACGTTAAAATATCTGACAGTTTAGACTGGAGGGGAAATGGATTGAAGAGATGTTTTACAAGTTTTTAGAGTATGTCGAAAGGCTTAGATGGCAAATAAATCTAAGATCAAAAAAGTAAAGTGATTATTATCTTCAGAGATAATGCAATAGTTGTACAAGAAGAGAAACTTAGCGATGGTATACTATTTGACTCAGCAGGAAATATTTTCATAGTCAGAATACTGAAATCAGCAAGCACGTATTTAAGGCTGTAGAAATATATATGGGGGTATTGGGGGTGTGAAAGAGGCAGTATAAATGAGCTAAGATTCTAAAGTGATAAATAAACTGATGGAAAAAAAAAATAAAGCCAGTATAAGCAAAATGAAACTAAAAGTAAGGGAGGAGTTTGCTTCTGGGAGAAGGATAGGAATGAGAATGGAAAAAAAACTGCACTATTTTTTGAATCTGTTGTGTTACAAGCCTTTAGCATAAATTACATGTTTATTATTGCATGTGATAGTTTGACAATAAACAAAATTAAATGTCAAACCAATAAATCCAGATAAATTTCATCCCAAATCAACCCAATAATTTTCCTTTCTTCCGAACCCCACAGTGTTTCCTTTTTGTCTTTTAAGTATTGGGTAACCTCCCAGGCAAAAGACACAGTCAGCCCCTAAGCTTGCCCAATGGGGCACTAGTAGAAGAAAAAAGTGCCTGATGTACCTGTATTACCCAATCACATTTGTCACCAGAGTTGTCCTCCCAGATCCTGGAAAACCTATGGAGCAAGAACTTCTTGAGATTCCTCCACTTTGTTCTTGATGCATATGCATTCCTATCACGGAAGGTTGGGGTAGGGTTCATTGCTGTGAATATGACCCGGACATTTTCTGCTTCAAAGAGGACTGGAAGTGGGGATTGCTTTAAAAAATGAACATCTAGAAACCACAGGTCCCATTCTTTCCCTGTTCTCAAAAAGTTCATGTAGAGTATGGAAACAATAATTCCCTGCATTTTTAAACTCTGCATTCTATCACACTAATAATTTATTAAGAGATTCAATAAATGAATTAGTGAATAAAGTAAACAACGAATGCCTGAATGAATGAATTTTTCTCACCATGGGAGTGAAATAAGACTTTGATACTTTGTTCAGGTGGACTCTAAAAACGATGAGGCAGCAGATCCTTCCCCATTCATTTTTTGATGCCAAAGGCCTGACTAAGCAGAAAAGTAAATAATCCATCCAGAATCTAAATTATTCCTGAACAGGGTGGAGGTTTTTGGTTAATTTAGTTTCTAAGTGAAGCTGCCATCCAAAATTTCATCAGGGTGAAGAAAATCTAATAGGTCAAACATTACAATCTCACATTCATAGATGCTACAAGGTAATCTATTCTGCCCATCACCCCATGCATTTTTGGAGTGTCTGTCTCTGCAGCTCTTGATGAGAAATTATAGATCCTTCCCTGGGAGGGAGGGAGCTTGTGAATCATTATATTGTCAACTTGAAGTGTCCCAGTTTTGAAGGGAACTTCAGAAGTAGAGTTTTTGTTTTGTTTTCTTTAAGTAAGCTAAAAACATTGTCTTTCATATTAATACAACAGGAAGGAAATCACAGGGTAATGAAGAGAGTCTTGGACATGGAATCATAAGATATGATTTCCAAAATGGTGTATTCATGACTTGACCTCTTTCAGTTTCTGTTTCCAAATCTATAAAAAGATGAGAATAATTGTTGGCTCAAAGAATAGTTGTGAAGGTTGGTGAGGTATAAAATCACTGGATTATCAATTCAATAAATATTTTCAAGTACCGGTCACTGGACCACATACTTCCGGTGTCTTGGTGCTCATAAGAGGGGACAGGAATGGGATCACTAGAGAGTACTTCATCAGTGTTAGCTTACTGAGGAGAATCAGTGGTGAACAGCAATGGATCTCTCTAGACATATAGAATGGTTTTTCCAGGAGTATCATATTAGAAAAGAACTATTACTGTATTTTCTATATTTTGTGATTCAGAATCCCCATAAATTGAAGGAAAGCATTCTGACTTATAAGGAGCAGTTTGGGCGGAGGAGAGTGAGACAAAGAGAAGGATAAAAGGACTTGAGCTGGAATAATGAGGTCAGGGTTCTCAATTTAATCTATCTTCATGTATAAGTCAGTCTGTAGGGGAAGACATTATCATGATGAAAGAAGTAAGGAAACACACATGATGTTGTGAATATCAGTGTTCAGTCCGGTAATTGCCTTGACTAACTATAGCAAATACCCGACTCTTTCCCCAGGGACAGACTAAATACATCCATTGAAGTTTGATCTATAGTCTCCTGACCTCCTGGATCCTGTATTTTGGGGCAGAAATGTGCCAGAGCTTTCTTCCACTTTAAAATTTCTCCACCCTGGGCCTCTGCCTTTGCATCCTGCTTTGCATCCACATTGACATATAGGAATGGCCATCAGGTGGCTCCCTAATAATAGATTTGCATTTATTAATAAAATTGGTCTTCAAAGCTTTATTCAAAGAAATGACTAGTGGAAGGGATCTTGGCTACTGATGGTAGAAAGCTGGGGGTTGACATGATTGGTCTGGTTGATCATTCCCCAAAGGTGAGGTTACACAAATTGGTCAGTAGTCTACTTTGCCAATCTATCATTAATTTTTGTGTGCCTTAAAGTTTGCCCAGTATTTTGTATGTATAATCTCATATATTCCTCCCAAAGGCACTCTGAGGACGGTTGTTGCAGAGGACAGTTGATAGTGTTGTTCAAGCTCAGGCGCTGCAGTCAGAAGACCTGGGTTCCAATTACAGTTCCTCATTTACCAGCTCTGGAACCTCTCTCATCTGAGCATCAGTATCCTCTAATATAAAATGGCGTTACCCATAGCAACCTCACAGGCTTACTGGAGGAATTACGCGCAATAATTCACAAAAGCACTCAGCGTGGGACCTGGCACGTGGTTAGTGTTCAATAATGGAAACTATTTGTATTTCTGGTTGCTCAAGTTTCCATAGCAACAGTGTTGGCCTTAGCCCTGAGCAAGAGGGGGTCTCCGCTCTGGGCCCATGCTTTAGAGGTCCCTACACATGAAAATATCCAAGAGTTAAAAATTATATTACAAGAACACATGGCCACTTTTATCACTGAGGAACTGGTGCTCATCACTGACACCTGCTATGTAACCCGTGACCCTAAGTATCTGCTCTTGTAACTGACATCATTCAGGACCCAAGGAGACATGGCTTCAATATCTTGCCTTGAAAGACTGCATTCAAATGTCATGATGTCTGTGGTTGGTGCCCAAAATGAACATGGATCTGCTTTGGATATCAGAGAGGGTGAAACAGCAGGAACACTTGGGTCAAAATAGGAAAAAAATCAGATAGCTTCAGTATCAAATGCAACAGCTCCTTATATGTGAAACTTTGCAGAAGTGCCACACACACATCCATTTTCTTCATCTGTTTGTGTTCTTATGTGTGGTTCTAGAAGACTCATCAGCTGCAACTGACAGCAGAGACTCAAGAACAATATGTGCAGTGAGTACTGTGAATTGATTCAATGTTACAGAATTAGACATAACTGACATGTATAGATATAACAGCCATAAATTGTGGCATTGATTCTTTTTATTGCTGGAGGTTGAACATTATTAATGGATTTTTAACAAAAATATTAACTGATATGTAAGTACATTTTTTAAAAAGTCAGATTTAATAATTTTTATTTAAAATATTATATATGTTCTTCCTCTTCTTTCCCTTCCCTTCCATCATCCTAAAGCCATTAGATGGGGCTATACACAGTAGGCACATTTACTGGGGAGGGCGGACAGTGGCAGAACACGAAGCGTTGGGCTGGGGGCAGGGTGAAGAAGGCATCACACATGGGGCATCTTGGGGCTGAATGCCCAAGTCTGAGTGGGATGAGGAGGGCATCCCCTAACAAGGGTTTCCAAGCATGGGGTGCTGGAGCCTGAGAAAGGTAAAGGTGCATCTGCATAGCAGAGCTGTTTAACATGGGGTGCTGGAACCCAATGGGGTACAGGAAAAGCCATGAGAGTGTGTGGCCTGGCACAGAGTGTTGGAGAAAGAAAGGGGTGAGGGGACATCCCCAGGAAGGGGTGGCCCACTATGGGGTGTTAAAGTCCAGTGTAAGCAGTTCTTTGTCACATGGGAAGTCCCAGCGCAAGATGTCAGAGCCCAAGTGGGGTGAGGAGGGCTTCTGTTTGAGGATGCTGTAGCCCAAAAAGGGGACCCTCAACAGAGCAGGGTGAGAAAGAGTGTCTCCTGGTCAAATTGGGTCAAGTTAGCCATCAAAGTAATGACAATAATAGATTATAACCCACTGAATAAAATAGGAAGCCATGGGTCCATACTGATGCCAGTAAGTAAATGAATAAAATCACAAGTTTGAAGAAGAAAGAGGTTTGAACAGAGTATTAATGTACCTCCCCACAAAATACTTATTAACTAAACAGGGGAAACATGTAATCATGCAATGATGAAGGCTGCCAGACATCACACTGATCAAGCGATCAGTGTGAAACTCTTCTGTCACCGGACAACTCGAAATCACATGCCATGTGATAGGATGCACTGAGTAGGACTCAGCTTCACTTCAGTGATATTCCTGCGCAAAAATGCATAAACTGAATCTACACATGAGAAAATACCAAACACAAGTAGAGGAGCACTCTTCCAAAAAAACTGACCTACGATTTTCAGAAATGTCAAAGGCATTAAAGTCAAAGAAAGATTAGAAACTCTTCCAGACTGAAGGAAGCTAAAACATGACCTGACAACGCAATGCTCTGTGCTCTGAAATTTAATACAGAGGAACCTCACTAAAATGGAGTCAGGAGGCCAGAAGGGGGAGCTCTCACGCAGGTACCATCCCATGTCTATACCGGTTTCAATAGAAAGAGACCTACTTTGCAGCTCTGGCAGGACATGACACTACTTTATTACCCTTTGCAGGAGGAAGAAAACTTTCCTTTGCCTGGCAACAGCTCAGCCAATGAGAGACTGTCACAATTCAGCCAATGGAAAGCCACTATACTTCAAATTCTCAGTTTCCTCCAATGGCCTTTTTGCTTATAACAGCCCCTCACAACTTCCCCTTCTCTTCTATGAAAGAGTTTCCTTTCTTTTGTTTTATGACTTGCTATAGTTGCATGCCCCAAATTGTATTTCTTTACTGCTCCCTAATAAACCCATTTTTGCTGGTAAAATAACTGGCTGTTTTATTGTTTTAGGTGAACAGTGTGTTTCTGAACTAGAAACTTTTACTTTAAAGAACATCATTGGGAGGATTGGCAAAAATTTAATGGGGTCTAAAGATTAAATGTGTCAATTAGATGTATAATGGTCAGTGCTACTTTACTGATTTTGATTGTTGTGTCGTGTGTATGTAGGAGAATGTCCTTGTTTGTAGAAAATACACGCTCAAGAATTTGGAATCATGAAGAATCAGGTTTAAGAAAAAGAATATTATTTGCATGCACTTGCAACTCCTATGTAAGTTTGAGATTGCTTCAAAACTTAAAAATACATTGAAAGTGTAAAATTTTGTTTTAATTTGGCATAATTTGTATTTTGCATTGTGATATTAGTAGACAATGTTGAATATTTTAAAAGTACATTTTGAAAATATGTATTTAAAATTTACATTTTAAATTATTCTATTTGATTTAATTTTAAATGAAAATATATTCACACCTTGGGACTTCCCTGGTGGCGCAGTAGTTAAGAATCCGCCTGCCAATGCAGGGGACACAGGTTCGATCCCTGGTCCAGGAAGATCCCACATGCCGTGGAGCAACTAAGCCCGTGCGTCACAACTACTGAGCCTGCGTGCCACAGCTACTGAAGCCCGCGCGCCTAGAGCCCGTGCTCTGCAACAGGAGAAGCCACCGCAATGAGAAGCCCGCGCACCGCAACAAAGAGCAGCCCGTGCTCGCCGTAACTAGAGAAAGCCCGCGTGCAGCAACGAAGACCCAACGCAGCCAAAAATAAATAAATAAATAAATAAGTAAATAAAAGAAAATATATTTAAATCTATATTCTTTTAGTATAACCACATTTTATTTTTTGACTCATAGATAGTTAATAATGAGGACAAATTTGGATCCTGATAAAAAAAGAAATACCAAAGTCTTTTGAGAAAAGGAAAATTAATGCTTAAAAGAAAAAATAAAATCCTCACAGAATTCTCATTAAATTTTTAAGAAATTCAGAACAATGAAAGTGAGCAGACTTCTATGAAGTATGAGCCATATAAAATCCACGTACAGGATATGACAGATTCTTAATGAAGATTTAATTACTGATTAAAACCAGGAGACTGTAAAAGAGAATAATTTTTATCATGAGTCTGGCTTTCTCACTACAAAATGAAGAAATTTATACTCAGATTGGACAACAAAAATTAAATAACATGAACTTTGTGATTTTAATGGATCATGGTCCTGGAAAATGGCTGTCACATCTTTCTAACGGTGTGAGAGAGTTTCTAAAAAATTACAATGTAATTCTGATTTAAATTAGTGATAGAAAATATCCATTTGTCAACCATGCCAAAAAGTCTAGTATTTGATTTTATTAAAAAAAAGGTGTTTTTTCAAATGTAGAAAGTAATTGGCTTTTACAGACTAAGTTTAAAGATAACGTATTTTTGTTATTACTCCTATGTGTTTCACAATAAATCTTCAAGACTGACTTTCATTAATGCAGATTTTGTGACCTTAGATATTTGTGTGAAATAAAACACCCATACAATTGCTAGGATAGAAAAACAAAAGACAAATAAATAGCAAACAACAATATTATTCAACCAAGACAAGTAAACACTGATGCAGAACGCTGAATAATTCAAAGAACGATAGTCCTTAGCAAAGCGTAATGAGGCTTTGCCTGGCTCTGACAGCCAAATATTTATACAAAACCATGTACAGTTTCTAAGTTTAGTAGAATTGATTTTGAAATCTAATGTCAGGATGGCAAAACTTATAAAATGTAGGCCAGGAAGAGGAAGAAGAAAGGAAGGAAGGAAGGAAGGGGAGAGAGAGAGAGAAAAAAAAAGAGGGAAAAAAAAGGAAGAAAGAAACAATGATCCTTATCTAAAATGGGAAATTCAAAATCATATTAATAATTTAGTGGGCATTAATGTAAGACAAGAACTCACATATAAAGTTTTAAAAGTAAATAATTTTCAGTTCAAGCATGGTTGGTAAGGAAAGGTGTACAACTCAGAATTATGGCTGGTATTACAAAGCATTGTATGGGCCTTGCACCATTACATGGTTAAAGTTTTTTATTAGAAAGCATGGCCCCGACTGTGCCAATAGTGATAATATTCTTTGGAACAGTTAAACGATTAGATATGACATCTTGTGTATCTCTTCAAATATTTTGGATGAAGGATATCTGAGTTTTTGTTTTTGTTTTTGTTTTTCTAGACAAGCAGTCAAGCAGTGAGGATGGCAACTAAAGGCTATTACAGGAATTAGATTTAACTTAGGTGGGAACTTAGATGAGAAATGAGTGAGAGTGGAGGAATTAAGCTGGACCATAGAAGATTCGAGAGTAGGGCTGTTGTCCTGTGAAAGGCAGGTGCTTCTGGACTGGAGCAGCCAGGGAAGCTAGAGGTGGGGGGCAGCAGCCAGGAGCTGGGGGGTGGGGACAGGGGATGCAGACCACATGACCTCCGGAGATAGATGCCAGTGGGGCTTCCTTGGAGGGTTTCCAGCAGAGAAGCGGTCTATGTATATTTCAAAGGATTCCTGTGCAGGCCAAAGCTGCATGTTGAGCATAGTGATTACACAACATAAGAAGATTCAGAGTCCAGGACGGACTGGACTCTCTAGCTCAGAATTCCTTGTGCTGCGAGAAGAAAAATATAAAGCAAAATAAAACATTCAAAAGGTTAATTAATGAAGCCATTGTCTTTTCATCCAAGTCTTTTACTGGTGCTTCTCCCCTTTCCCTGTCCCCTCCTCCTCCTCCTCCTCCCCCTCCTCCTCTTCCTCCTCTTTCACTTCTGCTCTGGCCACTGGACACCATCCTAACACCCAAGAGATTAAAGGCCTCCAAAAGGAAGAGACATCTGATATGAGGCTGAAAGGGAAGGCAAGGATCATTAGTAGGAGAAAGTGGCAGAAAAAATTAATCTGAGAGAGGAGATGTGAGCTCAGGGATGGGAAATCTCAGAGCACTTTCAAAGCGACTGGAGTGAAGAGGGATTAGAGTGACAGGATGAAATGAAGGAGACCCATGAGTGAAAGCTGGATTATAAGGACCTCTGCTGTCATACTCTGTCACACTGGGGAATTCCTCTCCTCCAGCTCCACCCCACCAATTCCAAGGCACTTGATGTTTTTGGGATGGTGATGAACAAGATTTGAACTAGTTTCTTGGGGTGGTAACTGGCACTAGTGTCAAGACTGGGTTTAGGCTGTGGAAAGGCAGTTCCTGGGCTTCAGGCATCACACCGTCATTGCTGATTCCATGTGCATTTACCCCATGAGGGTCCTGCTCTCCCAGCGCCTGTGGTTTGAATCCAAAACAAGTGCCAGCCCACTGACCTGACTTTTTCACAAAAAAGTTTAGTTAACTGTAAACTACAGAAGACCCTACAAAGAACATTGATGAAGAAGCCAATTTTGGATATCATCCAGACCTGAACTGCTCCTGTGTTGCACTGTGACATATAAGCTGTGTGACTTTGGATGAGTTACTTAAACTCTCTGTGTCTCATCTGGGGATGATACTGCCAACCTCAAATGGTTGTTTGTGAAAACTGGACAATGTAGAGATGCCCTGGGCTCAGTGCCCAACGCAGTAAACGTGGATGCATGGGAACTCTTCTTAGCCAGCAAAGAGGTGGCTTCTTTCTTGTCCTGCAGAAATGTATTTCAAACATCTCCTGTGCCAGGAAGCTTCCCCTGAGCTCTGCATCCTCAGATAAGGAGTCTCCTTCTCTGCTCCCAAGGATCACGTTGGTGGTCCTCATGCATTGTCTTCATTTGTCTCCTCTATCACATCTATGCATTTGCTTCAGGCTTTACAGTCCTGGACTCCACAGGGTCGTGCTACTTGTTGAATGATCGCACGAAGGTATCATCTGATTACCCTATTCCTCCAAATGCATGTGACGTCCTCCTTATTTCTTCTTATTCCTTTAACTTTGCATTATTTTTCTGTCTCCCTCCCTGCTGTCGCTTCCTCTCTTCCTTCTCTATACCCCTTCCTTTCACTTCCCCCTCTTTCTCCATGTCTCTCTCCTCCCCTCCCACCCCCAAGGACATCATAATAAAATGAGGCAACGTGTCAAAATGATCTTAAATAATGGGTCATGGTTAGTATGAAATTGCTTTACCCCACGTGCTGCCTGCCCATTAGGTGTGATTAATCAGCAGCATATGACCGCTGGAAGAAAGAAGCTCCTGCCAAAATATTCGTTAATTTAGCTGAAACAGAAACTAACAAACAAAAGTCCACAATGCTCATGTGCATAATAAAGCGCTATGTTGGAGTGACATAAAAAAAATGCATCTACTAAAGAATGCAGACGGGAGACTCCCCCATTAACCAGATCGGGGTCTAATGATAATGAAGGAGAGAAACGGGATTAAATGCCACATGGGATCCTTTTGACAGCTGCTTCCAGCCTGACGCTGGAATTCCCTCCATCAGCTCAGGGCACCCTGATGTCCTAAGGAGCCCTCCTTATGGGAGGCCATTCAGTTCTTCCGGGCAGGGAACAGAGACTGGCATTTCTAACTATGGTACCAGAACAGACTCTTTCCACAAATAAAACTCTTGAGCTATTTTTAGGCGATGAATTTTTAATGAAGACCAGCTGTGCAAAATGTTAGCATGGGGCCAGGGGACTGAGATATGGTCTTCATTCAAGAGGATTAAAAAAAAAAAAAAAAAGAAAAACAGGAGAAAAAAAAGATACATCTTCTAAAAGTAGTCTTTCATTACCAAAGTTTTCACCCACGCCATTCTGGAGCCATTTGAAAGGATGATGTTATGGGTTAAATTGTGTGCCCCCCCAAAAAAAGATATGTTGAAGTCCTAATCCCTGGTACTTGTTAATGTGACCTTACTTGGAAATAAGGCCCTTGCTGATGTAATCAAGTTAAGAAAGGTCATACTACGTTAGGGTGGGGCTAATATAATGACTGCTGTCGTTATAAAAGGGAAATTTGGACATACAGGAAACACCAGGGAGAATCCATGTGAAGACGGAGGCGCAGACTGGACTGATGGACCTACAAACCAAGGAATGACAAAGATTGCCAGCACCCACCAGAAGCTAGAAGAGAAGCATGGACCAAATTCTCCCTCAGAGCCTCCAGTAGAAACCAACCTGGCTGACTCCCTGATTTCAGACTTCTGGCTTCCAGAATTGTGAGAGAATAAATTCTGGTGTTTAAGCCACCCGGTGTGTGTTGCTTCATCATGGCAGCTCTAGGAAACTAATACAGATGGGTAACCTTGGACATTCGATTGAATGTTTTTGGAGGCTGTACAATTTCATAAAATTATGAATACATCAAATGGGCATAGGAAGGAGCATTCCTATTTACTTGGAATGAGCACCCTTATTTGATATTAAATTTGAATCAGAGTACCAGAGAGGTTATAGTCACCTAATAATCCAGATTTTGCAGGTATTCGCTGGGCTCTTGCTGTGTGTCAGACTGTGCTATGAGCTGGGGAGAAAGCAAAGAGAATCCCATCCTTTCTGTCTGAAAGCATCCTCTCCCAGGTATTTTCATGGACGATGCTTTCTTCTTAGAGATCATGGGGCAAGTATCTCCTTCCTCAGAGACATCTCCACACCATCCCATTGAACTTCACCTTAGTTCTAGTTGTTTCATTCATAGAAAAATTATAATTTACAATTATAGTTTGTTTTTCTTGGTTTGTTTGTTTAACTCTCTGTCATTGGTCATTTTGCTTCCTATCTTCCCCTAGACCACAGGCTTCATGAGGTCAGGGATCATATTTATCTTGTCATTGTTACATCTCTAGCACCTAATTTAGCTCCTGACACTCAAGCAAAGTGCAATGTTTATGAAATGTCCTCAGTCTTCTCCCAACAAATTCCCACATGATTTCCTACTTGCCAACACTGTATTCTTCAGCCATGTGATTTTCTTACCAATTCCTGAATATACCGTTCCCATTTGCTCCATGCTGTTGCTTTTGCAAAGGAATCCTTTCTCTTCTCTGTCTGAGGAAATCCTGCCCTTTCATCTCTATCCCATCCTCTCAACCCCAGAGTCAATCAGTCTTGGTCCTGCTGCCCCCATGATATCCTGTCCATGTCTCCATCATACCATTTATCCACTGCATCAATATTTCCCATTTATATGTCTGTCTTTCTCTCTTTATATTAATCCCTGAGACATAGCATTAATTATTGTGTATAATTCAGTATAAAAATATTGTCCGAAGAATATTTGTTAGGATTATGTCATCTTTGGAAAAAGAAAAGATGAGAGCAACTTTACTGTCAAAATCAGAACCTATAACAGAGTCTGACACACATGATGTTCAATAAATATTTGGTGAATGAATAAATGAATGCATAAATATGGAAAATCTTTACTTAAGGAATGTATGTCAGTCAGAATCGTGTCAAGAAATAGATGCCACCCTCAATCAAGTTAATTAAGAAATGTTAATAATAGGGACATTGACAGAGGTCTGGGCAAAATTGGAGAAAACCAGCATGAGTTAGTAAAACCTTGTGGGAAAGTAACATTGAGACCGCTTATCTCTCCTAGAAAAGGCCAGTGGAAAGTCACAAGAACTTATAAAAAGGGGATGCCTGACAGGAGCTTAGGTTAAGACAGGGAGACACAACCAAAAGTGGCTTCTTAAGAGGAGGGTAAGGATCCAACAGCCCTTCTTCTCACACCTGTGTTTTGCTTTGCTGATTCTGAATCTACCCAGAAGTCAAGGGGCAAGTGAGCTCATGACTGCATTCCTAAAGTTGTTCATGAAACAGGATGGAAAGCTGACCTAGAAGGGCAGGTGGAAAATACAGGGCAGAACGCAAGAAGGTAAAAGCAGTAACCACGTGAAACATAAAGTACAGTTTTCTGTCCTTTCCATTTATTATCAACTCTAATTTAAAAAATGTAGTCAGTAGCTATTATTATTTCCATTTTAGAGATGGGGCGACTAAGGCACAGAAAATGAAAGCACCTGGCTCAGTGTTCCATGATCAGAAAATTGCAGAGCTAGTCAATGTTACTCCAGACATCACCCAGATAATTCTCAGGGCTCATCAGTACGTGCTTTCTGTTTGTTTTTTAAAATTGTTGTTACTGTTTGTTTCTAAACGTTTACTTAACAGGATAGGATAGTTGAAACAATTTTCAGGAGACCCAGTTGCTAGACCCATGTTTCTAACAAATCAGTTGTGAATAAGTCAAAAACGGGTGAGTTAACATACAACGTAGCAAAATGGAGGCACTGGGCCTAATATACATAAAAGCACAACTCCCCAAATCAGGAAAACTAATAATTTAATATTGACATAATACCATTGTCTAACCATGACCCAAATTAGAGTTCATAAATTAGCCCAATAATATAATTTATATATGTTTTATATTTTTTCTAAACTTTGCAGATCATTTGAAGGCTGTGCTCCTTTACTACGAAATACTTTATTCTGTATATTTTTAGAAAACAAGAACCTTCTTTTAGCCAAAGTACAATGATCAAAATCAGGAAATTTAATACGCATACAATATTATTATCTTCTTTCATTTTCATCAGTTGTCCCAGTAATTTTTTTTTTTAGCTGTGTTTTCTGGTCCAGGATCCAATTCAGGACCTCACAATGCATTTAGGTGTCAATTTCACTTAGTTTACTTTAATCTGGAACTGTTCCTACCCTTCCCTTTATCTTTCTGTTCTTGACCTTGATTTTTTTTTGGGGGGGTGTGGGGGTAAAAGTACAGGGCAATGATTTTGTAGAATGTCCCTCAGTTTTAGTTGCTCTAATGTTTGCTTATGTAGATATGGGTTACATGAGTTTGGACAGGATATAATTGACTGGTAGTGGATGCCTTCCCTTCCAGAGCCATATAGCATAATCTACTCCCAACACTGGTGAGCTAGTTTTGGTCAATTGGTTAAGGCAATGTTTCCCAGCTCACTTCAATATAAAGATACTATTTCCCCTTTGTGATTCATGAGCTACATGGAGAGGTATTTTGAGGTTATGTAAATGTCTCCTTGGTTTGTAACCCTCTCTCTTAATTGGATAGTCCAATTGCAAGATCTGAGACCACAATGATTTTGAAAATTGAGTATTCAATGGTTATAGGAAGAAGAATAGATAAGAACATATAGGGAGGAAGAAGGGAAGTTAATGAGCAAATATCAGAGCCCTTGGAGATAGTTGACCTCTGTGATGGCCCAATAGAGATGGGATGTGGAAGTATAGCGTGTGTAATGTGTGTTGAAACAGTGTGTCATGCACTCTCCCATAGCCAGAGACCACTCTGGTGTAGACATTCAGACATTTCCCGCCTGTTTGGCTTGTCTGGTTGGTTCATATTTTAAAGGCTGGGAGCCTGTTGTACACCTAATGTGTGCCCTGGCATGGCCTTATGCTGTCACATTGGCCAGTGACAAGTGGAGTCCAGTTCTAAGCCCCTGGGATGACAAAATCCTTTCTGCTCTGCTGACAGTGTATGAAATTATGTAAGGAAATCCTTAGAAATGTTTATTTCTGAGGCTTGAAGGAAGACTAAAAACCTCAGAGCCAAAATGTGTATTTTTTTGGGTAGGAACTGAGGTTCTTATAGGGTCCGTGCCAGGGGTCTGATCCAGCCATCCTAACTCGTCATCCAGGTTCTTTCTAAAGCACTACATGGCAAAAGTCTCGACGACTGATTAGGCATACTTACAAATATAGGAGACCCTCCTTCAAATATTTCAAATAAGTGACAGAATTTTAACAGTATGTAAGCATTAAGCCTATGTGTAAAAGAAGCATTTACTTAAAAAAAAAAAATCCTTCAGTAACTGAGATATACTATGTCAGCCTTCTTTTTCTCGGTTTATGCACATTTGGCAGATAGTAGTTGAGAAGAGATCCAATTCACAGGACCATCTTTCTGTCCTCCAATCCATCCTCTTCACAAACACAATTGTTATTTAGAAAAAGCTTATTACTGGGCATGCACTTTACAGCATACCCCTGCCTGGAGACCTTCGTAGACTTTCATCGTGCAGATTGTCCTCCCCAGCTGGGGAACAAGCAGAGAACTCGAGTCACAAGGGGCATCCACAGAACAGACCCTGAGCATCTTCCTGAAGCATCCTGTAATTGATGGTAAGTGAATGTATTTTTAAATATTGCAACAAATGGATGTGTAAATAATTATAATGCAATAGTGAAATTAACTTTTAAGAAAGTTATTTCAAAACAAAACAAAAGGTCATGCTTGCCATCGGCTGCTTCAGGAAACATGAGGACCCCAACAGGCTGGGAGCCTGGGTGAACGCTTCAGAGAGAAATACCGGGAAAGTGCTTTGTGGATTACCTTACACATCCTTAAAAACAATGTTTAATCCTCACCTTCCAATCTTTCTCCAATTTTTGTTTCCTTCCTTCCTTCTTGTTATCCTTCCTTCCTTCAATCATTTATTCACCAAATATTTTTTGAGCATTTCCTTTGTGCCAGGCACCACGCTGAGCTTAGTGGATACAGAGGGGAATATAGCACAGGGGTTTCCTGCTCTCACAGAGCTTTTGGTCTAGAGGGCGGGACGAGGGTCAGCAAACAAATAAGTGAAACAGACATATGTATTTAGAGTCAGAAGCTATTTTTGAAAAGTGATAAGTGCAAAGATTTAAAAATTTAGTGAGTCATGAGAAAGAGTGACATACAATGGTACAGAGTGTGTCTGTACAGAGGGTATCAGAGGAGATAATAATGAATCAAGGAGTTAAAAGTAAGAAGCTCCTGTAGATCTGGGGAAAGACCAATCCCGCCAGCGGGAGTGAGGAATAACAAGACAGGGATGAATGGAGGGCAGGTAGAAGAAGAGAGCCCGTCGTGCTCCGCAAGAGAAGCCACCGCAATGATAAGCATGCACACCACAACGAAGAGTAGCCCCCGCTCGCCGCAAGTAGAGAAAGCCCACACGCGTCAACGAAGACCCAACGCAACCAAGATAAATAAATAAATAAATACATGCATAGATTTGTATTAAAAGAAAAAAGTGAGGCGGGGGGGACGGGTAGAAGATGGGTCAAAGAGGTTGTGAGGATAAATCACGAAGTGCCCCAAAGACACTATAATACGAGGACAACATTAGTAAAATAATAATAAGGATTCATTTAGTACACATTTTATTATAATATAATATGATATGGTATGATTCTGCTCAGAGATGCTAAGTGAATTTCTCAAACCCACACAGTAGCTATGTCCATTGAACTCCAAACTTGTGCTCTGCCCTTAGAAGGATACTGCCCCTCTGGTGGTTAATCGACTTGGTCAAAGCCACAGGGACATTGGTAGAAAAAGTATTTAAGTTTGGGCTTTTTGACGAGTCCCTTCTGTGTGCAACTTTATATGCACTTGAAAAAAAGCCATTTATGGTCACAGCTCACCAAAAGGAGATTTTTGTTCCTCTTATAAGACTTTAGGAAGATAGTCGTAGGCACTTCCAAAATAAAAGCAAAAGATGGAAGGGTGATTAAATCTATTGGTAACCATTCTGGTAGAGAGAATTCCCTTGTTGCTAAGGGTTGGCTGAATTATGATCCAAGCGTTCAACTCCAGTGAGCAGGCTCATAACGCCCCCTGTCGGTGAGCCTGAGCAGATTCCGAGAATGCTCAGGACAGAACACAAAGCTCTGGCAGCAGACATGCCAAGGTTGCCCTTTTGCACTTTTAAACATCACCGGGATGTACAGAGTCCTGCTTTTTCTCCACAGGGTCCCAGACTCCACTGCGACATGGATGGTAGGCTTTGCACTGATGGAGAATTAGAAAATTCTAGAATACTAGCACTTGAATGCCACATCATCCAATTCCAATCTTTTTCTTATACAGAGGATGAGATAGGTATCTAAAGAGATGAATGGACTTGCCCGGGGCAACGCACATACTGGCAGACTTGAAACCAAGGCATGAGTTTCCAGAACTGAAGACCAGAGCCTGATAAAGCCATCTCATTGAAATAAGGTAGAATATTTCACTTTCATTTTGAAATAAATCATAGAATATATATTTTTAAAAACACATAATATTTAGTAGGAAAGAACAATTTAGGAGTGGTAGAGGACATGATACTAAATTTGTAAAATATAATAATATAAATAAAACCACCATATGCATAGATAAATGACAGAATTATAGAGCTCAGGGAATGATCAGTAGTTATTTCTGTTCTTTAAGTATAAAGGAAGTTTTGTTTCTTTCTTTGTACTTTTCTGATTTTACCTAAGTTTCTAAAAACATATATGTAATATTATGTGTGAGTAGGAGAACAAAACCAAATAAAATTAATAAAATTTTTTGTAAAAAAAATCAAAAAACAACTAACAGAGAACTGATGTTGCTTTTTCATATTCACCTGCTATTTTTTCTCGTGTAGCAAAGTAAAAACATAAGAACTTTCATATCACTGCTCATTATTTTCAAAATGGAATGCAACACAGTACAAGTTATTTCCCCAGGAGCATCTTCTATTATGCACTCACATTTTGAATGAAAGCATTTTTTGAATCATTATTTTTTGCCCCCAGACTGCTGCTTTATACTGTCTATTTTTTTAATATTCTGGGAGATAAATGGCTTTCTAACTTTTTCTGAACTTATACTATCTTTTATATTATATAACTGATGGCCAGCAGTGTTCCTATTAATTCTCAAGAACCAATGAGTCATTAAATGATAATGGATATCTAAAAGAGGTTTTGGAATAAAGTAGGTGCTCAATAAATATTCTAGAAGGGGTAGGAAGGAAGGAAGGAAGGGAGGAAGGAAGGGAAGGAGGGAAAAAGTATGAATGATGAAATAAGTGGCTAGATAATATGAAGTATCAACAAAAGATTTTAGAAAACATCCACAAAACACCCAAAAAACAATAGAATTATTCTTCATGAGACTTTAGTTCAAGCCCTAGCTCTGGCATGAAATCAACAACATGATAATAGGAAAGTCATTAAGTCTTTTGAATCTGTTTTCTCCTTGATGAAGTGCAGATAATAATATTAACAATAAATTTATAGATGTGCTATGACTATTACATAAGGTAAACTTTGAAAATGCGATTTCTGTAAATTATGATGCGTTAATATCATAAAAGCCATTTATCCAAATTCCATTATTGGTATTTTCCTAGCCCAATGCCTGGTATATTGTAGATGTATACTCATTAAAGGTATACCTAATAAATGATCGAGGGAGTGAACAAAACCTAGAGAGATAAAATACATTGTTGAAATTTAAAAAACAAAAAATATTAAAGTCCAGAACTCCTAGCTAGAGTTTCAGTGTTATCTCCTCTGTGTTTAAAGTCTGTGATCTATGTTATATCTGGATCCTTTTCTTATGGAGACTTTCTTCTCGTGTAAAGATTTAGTAGAGTCTGAATATCAGATTCAAATATACAATTTTTATCTTTAACATAGTCCTCATTAATTGCAGTTCTCATTAATTTCAAGTCAGAAAAGATCAAGAGATGCTGTTCAATTAGGTTTTTTCAAGTCAGAAAAGATCAAGAGACGCTGTTCAATTAGGTTTTTCTTTTTTTTTTTTTTTTTGCTCTATAGATAGCAGTGCACAGCACAATGAAAAACTGGCAATCTGGCATTTTGTTAATGCAGATATAAACCATTATTAAAATAATGGGTTTCCCTACAACTTATTAGTCTTATGCAAAATGTGTTATTTGTTAATTTACTGCATGTGTTGATTAGTTGATATGGGGTATGATCATGAAAACCGCCTTCAAAAAATGTTGATTGAGACTCTTCCACGTTCAAAGCTAGGGCTTGGGGAAACAAAAATGAGAAGGATGATATTTAACAGCTTTCAGTCCACTGGGAGAATTAATAAGAAAACGAACGCAGGTTATAAAGCATTACAACTACAGTTACAGAAGTAATTATAGAACAGAAGATAGTAAGGAGTAGCATCTATTAGGCACCAGGCCTGCAGATACCTAGTGAGGGTTTGCTCATCTTTGATGGAGAGGTGGAGAGAGAAAGATTTCTGGGGTGGTATTTTCTAAGTTCAGCCTTGCAGGATATATAGAGGAGATATAGTCAAGGATGGGGATATCATTCCAGAGGCAAAGCCAAACATGAGCCCAAGCTCAAGAGGTGAGGAACTGGGGAGAATCCAGTGGTTCATTATGACAGGCACATATGAGATGGAAGTGGTATAAGTAGCTAGAGAACAGATCCAGAAAATTTCTGTGTTCCATGAAGAGAAGATTGAATTTCCTTCCAAGGTAAAGACAGATTTTGAAAGATTTTAAGAAGGGATTGGACCATGCAATAAGTTTAACACTATGGATATAGCAAATTCTCCAGTTTCATAGATTTTTCCCAATGTTATGTTAAACATTTATTCCCCTCAATTTCAAGAAGTATGAAAGTTTTAGATATTAGCTAAGGTTTGAATCTTCCCTAGCTGTATCCATTGATATTTAGTCAGCAGACATACATTGTTACAAGGGAGGATTAATGCTGTCAGGTGTAGAGAACAGAAAGACTTCAAGTCAAGATTTCTCATTCTGAACTTTGGGCTTCCAATAGTCCAGTTTTCTGGCATAAACAATGGGTTCAATAAAATCCTTTTTTTAAGAACTGCCACAGTGAGAAGAGAAAATCACCTATGCCAGAGCAGCAGCTGAAAATGTTTAGAACACAGAAGACTTAGATGTAGTATCTGGGATCTCCACCCATCCCCATGTACCCCAGGACTGAACTGATGGAAAGACTGAGGGACCCAAGTGTAAATTGGACTTGCCCATTGCTTCCTGAATAAGGCTAAAATATACGCCAATTTTCATATGAAACTCCCCCTATTGCAGCAACTTTAGAATAAGAATGGTGGTGATTTATACCTATTGCGACATGTCCAGGCAGGAAAGACTGGATACAGCCCCAGGTGTTTACCACAGCCTCAGAATAGCAAAGGAGAGTGCCCAAACGACCCTCATGCTTGGAGGCAGGGAGGGGACATTGTGAGCTCAAAATTAGTTGAGGGATGGAGGTAACCAATAGGATGAAAAAATATAAATTATCAGGAGGAATGGATATGTCAGAGGAGGCAGAGTAAATCATTCATCCAGGATTCTGAAGCAGGTGAAATCACATCTCAGTTAGTGAGGATCAGATGAACGCCTCTCTGGGTCCTTGATGTTGGGGGACTCATAAAGCCTTCCCCAGAAATTACAATAACCCCATGGATGGGGAAGGTGACCAAAATTCTACTTTATTTGATTAAATCTATGTGGAAATGCCTAGGCTGCATTCTCTGCTACCAGGCAGAAATGGCACTTAAAATAAAATCCCAGGAACACAAAGAATATTCTAGAAAGACAAAGAAGGTCTGAAATCAGGAATGCATTCAGTCAATACCGCTTGACATATTTGTAAATCTGGCCCAGGGACAAAACCATGTTCTCCAATGAGATTTTGTTTGTAATGAAGTTAATATTTTAATCTCCATCCATCTACTTTTTAACTTTCATTTCTTGTTTCTGAGCTTGCTTCAGAAACAGGATATTGCTCATTGGTCTTTTCCAGCTCACATATCAAGTGATGGGAATGGAGACTTATAAACAATTAAATATGAACTGGGTTTTAGTGTTTTGATGGATGAATACTCAGCAAACCCAGACCACCACAGAAGAGATCAGGTCAGTCTGGATGGAAGAAGAATGTGAAAGAACATGGTACTTACACTCTGTCTTGGAGGATGAAGAGGTGTCCTCCAAATAGTCACCATGGAAAGGGCATTCTAGGGAAGAGGACCCTTGCTAACAAAGGCTGGGGTGCTTAACAGAGCCTAACGGAGCCTTAACGGAGGCCTAGAGACAGTTTCTATGACCAGAGTGTATAGGCTGCCAGGAGGGACACAGCAAGTGATATCATCAACAGTCTTGTAAATCGTGCTCAATGGGTGAATAAATTAAGAGCTACCAGTTTTGAGGGCAAAGGCCAGATGACTTTCATAACAGTTCTAAGGGCATATCTAGAGAAGTAACCAAATTATGGCTACTGAGGATGACCTGTAGAGATGGTTCATGGCCATTAGGTTTTTATAGATATAGTCACAGTTTTTTGGTTTTTAAAAAAAATTTTTTTTTAATACCAGCAAGAGAGACTTATAAATCAATAATGAGAATTCACATTAAATGGACTTTCCAAATTATCTAAAAGAAGACTTCTTGCCTTCAGGTATAACTGTGAGAGAGTTCTAAAAAGACCTGCCTCTGAAATGATCACAGACCATCAGTCAACACTGAGTAGCTAAGAGAACTTATTTTAGAATGTATTGCAATAGAGAAGGGGAAAGCCCCATCTACAAGGATAAGTTGGCTGAGATTACACAAAGAAAAATTATTTAATATATGCATTTTCATTCTGGAAAAGAGAATTGTGGGAAAATTTCTCCTTCTTTGGAGATGACACACAGCCCTTGGTCAACCAGATTATACAACAATGTCCTATGTAAAGGTTTCCTAATTACTTCTGCCCTTCACCTCTGCTGTATTTTACTCACCGAATTCTTGCTGCCCCTGTAGCTCTCTAGCCATACGGCCAGTATAATCCTCCCACATTTTTATAATTAGTGACATAATCACATTTAGTTACCTGGACCTCACAGAATGTTTTCACATGTAATAAGGACTCAGAAATGTTTAATGCTGTTAAGGTTCATCAAAGGTACATTAAACTTGTTTTTTTTTTTAATAGAATATCACATTCTTCTATTCTGTATTTTTTATTGAAACTCAGAGTCACATTAATCAAACTCCAGGTTCATGATACTACATTGGTTCAAGTGTAGATTTCTTTGATGTTGTTCACTTTTCCAACCTTCCTCTCTTTTTAAAATGATATAATAGTATATTGCTATTTATTATATGATTATATATAATGTATATATATAAATGATTTTTATAAGATAACAAAATGAACACCCCTACATCAACCATCCAAACCAAGATCTAGAATATATCCAATAATTTTCATCTACCTTTAAGCTCCATCTTTATCTCATATCCTACCTCCCAGCTAATTTACATAAAATTATCAACTCAATTTAATTTAATATTCATTTATTTAGTACTTATACTGGGACATCTATTCTGTCATTTATTAATTTAACACATTTATGGAACACCTACTATAGGCTGGGAACCCAATGGCATAATCAACTTGGGTGTGACTTTCATTTGACTTCAAGTCTAGTGATGAAAAACCATTAAATAAGTAACTATTAGAGAGAAACGTGTAGTCGCAGCCCAGCCACTTGTAAATTCTGGTTAGTACCTTCCTTATTATTTTAAAAACATTATAGTCATCTCTTCATCACTGCCTTTTTTTTTTTTTTTTAATTCAAACCACATAACTTACATTGGCATGGTAGAGTGAGCAATTATTTGGGATCTGAACGTGCTTGATTTCTGAATCACTACTGATGAGTTTTTGTTGTTGTTGTTTTTAACTTGGGCAAGTTAATTCACCTCTCCAACGCTTGTTTTTGTTTTTGTTTTGGAAATAATTCCTGCTTGCCAACTTTGGTAGAATAAATTCTTCTGTGAGTTCTACTTAACTAGTTGCGAATGTCCCTTGAAAAATGGGAACCAAGCAAACAGGAGTATCATTTAATATTATATATAGCATGTTATTTTGTCTTCTCTCATCCATTGATCATCTCATGAAATTGAGACCTACATTTCTAACAGGTGTCTCCATGTCTTTCTACCTTTTGTTCGCTGCTGAAATGTTCTTCCTTTTCTCCTCCTCCAGAACCCACATTCATCCTGCATACACTAGGTGAGAAGCCTTCTCATTCCTCTGTGCAGCAGGTCACTGAATCCTGTGAACACTGTGAACTGGGTGTCATTGCTGTTTTCCTGATTTTACAGATAAGAATCATGAGGTAGAGAGATTAAGAAACTAGTATAAGGTCACCTTGCTTATACAGTATAAGAGCCTGACCTCCAGTCTGTTCCAGGAAAGAGCAGGAATGATGGATATTGGAGCTGGCTAGGACTAAGCTGAAGTGACTTAAGGGCATAGCTGTTAGGAAACTGTGTGGACATCAGGTAGGGGGTCAGTACTCAATCTGGAAACAAATCTGAGAGTTCCAGCTGAAATCCAGTTCTGTCTAAGTGAGATCAGATCAGATGAAGAAGGGTATGACAGAGATACACTGTTTGCTCTAAAACTGTAGCTGGGAAGAGCCAAATCGGACTACACGCTGGATCTGTTTCCTCTACTTTAACCTTTGCTTTCCACTGCTTTTGTTCACTAAAAGGATACTGTCTATACACAATGGCCTGCCTCGGGGAACCCTGCTTCTCTGCCTGAACGTTAAACCAAAGTGCCTTTGTTCAGGGAAACATCTGTCCACCTGTGGATGGCTGCAAGAAAGAAGAAATTAGCACATCCCCTCCCTGAGGCTGGCCATTCCAGGGGATATTTGCAAAACTTATGGCCTTTTTACTTTACTTCCTCATCTCCTCCCCCTCTCTGATTCTGTAAAAAGAACTGGCACCCAGACGCAGATGAGATGGTTTTTCGGAGACACTAGTCTGCCATCTTCTCCATCTGCTGGCTTTCCGAATAAAGTCGCATTCCCTGCCTCAACACCTCGTCTCTGATTCGTTGGTCTGTCGTGTGGAGAGCAGAGCGAGATTGGACTCGTAAAAAAACCATGATTTTGGCAGTAGGAACATAAATGATGTCATGAATGTCTACTGACAGACCATGAGATCCTCCTATGCACTGCAAAAAAAATCCAACAATGCGTGCCTTACCTGTGTCGCTTATCAGCAGACAACACCTATTTCCAGCAACTAATATTTTAACATGCTTATGGTCAAATTTTTAGCAACCTTCCAAAATTAGTTTTAAAGGTGATTGATATTTAATATTTTTAAACTAAAATTACGGCATAACTAGAATTTCCCGAAGACTCTAATTTAGTATTCGAACAAAAAATGTGGTTGCCATGCAATGCTTTGTGTGCAATGTTGCAAATTTCCTACTGTGCATACATAATCAGAGATAATTGGGATTCTCATAATTTTGTTCTGAAGTATGTTTTCTGTACTGTCTTGGGCTGGTCGCGAATTTTGATTGCTGCTATTTTGGTAGTCATTAATATATATGGCGGATGATGGTTAGGTTTAATTTTGCTGATCATTTTGTTCCTCTATAATGACTGTGTTTTTAAGGTTCTGAGTCCTATTTGTTATTTTCTATGCCTTTATCATCAATGAATTGCTTCCCTTTTTTCCTACATCAAAACTGGAAAAGAGTAGAGGAGACCTAGTTCTTTGGGCTGATGGTCTGCTGATTGCTGGTGCCTAGACAAGACAGTTTCTCTTTCTCCCTATTTGTAATAGTGCCTGTATCTTAAGGCTGTTGTGAGGATTAAGCCCTTGCCAGAATTATGGCACCTGACCTATGAGATGCACTCAGTTAACATATTTTTTTACTCTCTAGCATTGAACTATTGTTGGAAAATGGCTCTCATTACCTCTACAAAGAGTGTAAATACTTAAAATGGCTTTATCCCATTGTTTCTAATGATCGTCAAAGGAACCTCATATAAGACTTCTGTTCTTTCTTTGGATGCTTATTTACAACTATCTCAGGAAGGAAAATGGTCCCCCCTTTCCCGAGTCACTGCTGTTTTTGTTTCAAAAAGCAAATCGATTGTGTAAACAAGGAGGGTAGAAATGAACATTTATCAAGTTACTACTGTGTGTTAGACACTGTACTTTTTAAAAAACATCTTTTTAATGTATTTATTTTCTCATAGTCCTTATGACAACCAAATGAAATAACTGTAACAACAACTCAAAAAAATGAGGCAAAGAGAAGTGAGTTTCCAGGTTATTAATTCTGGTCTGACTCTAGTGCCCACCATCTTTCTTTCCATAGTGACAGGAATCAACAGACCAGGAGCAACACCGTCCGCTCTGGTCCATTCATCACTGCCAGACGTGCGGGGCACCAGCTTGTTGAAGGCCCATTTAAAAACTCTTTTCCACCGAGGAGAAGCATAATGGCTACGGAAGAGGTCAATTCAGGCAAACAGATGAGGCAAGCGGTGCCTGTGATATTTTAAGATGATAATTAATCACCCTTATATCGCAACCATCTAAATACTGTGGGCATTTGCTCTCCATCCTTATATAATTCTGATTGCTTCTCATAAAGAGATTCATTTTGAAAATGACTGTTTCCTTAATGTAGTAGAAATACATTTTCAATTTTCTGTCCGCATCCAACACAACGCCAATTAGTCTGAGATTTGACTTAGTAAGCTACTGAAGGCGGTGACCAAGAAGCATGGATTGGATGAAATGGTTCCCTCGACATCCCTTTACCTTTGCTTTCATTATGAGAATTACTCATGAGATATATCTGCACATGTAAAAAAATGAAAACGTGGAAATTGGCTCCAGGCCAGAAAGAAATGAAGCAAAGTGTAAAAGGAATTGGGTGGTGGCTTCAAGCTCCTACTGTGCTGATACATTTCATTGAGGTCCAGAAGGCAACATTTAGAGGTGGGACATGTGCTTCTAGTTCACTCTGTTCATAAAGCAATGCTTTTTCGCAGATCTATTCTTGTTGAAAGCCCACCAGTCCTTCCACCCTCAGTTCAAAAGGCCACCTCCTCCAGGAAGCTGGCCCTGATGTTCAGCCTGCCTTTTGGAAACAATACCCATAGAACGCATTGCTCTGTACTGTTGATTGCACACTCCACAATCCACAGACAATCCACAACATTGTCTGTGCAGTGTTCTCTTTTTGCTAGTACTCTTTTCACTACCGCATTATCATCGTCCTTGCCACTACACGGCCATAAGGATAAAAAGCCAGGGTTATTCAACTTTGTTCTCCCGAGTCCAGCAAGGTAAAGTTGTCCTCTCAGTGATGGTTGAATCGATCTCTTCTGATGATTACCACCTTATCTGCCTTTGTAAGTCAGCCTGCAGACCTCCACATGTCCAGTCCTCCAAGAATCCACCACATACACACACACACACACACACAAATACAGTAAGAACAACAAAGAAGAGGTATGATCAAAAACTTTCCCTAGATCTCCAGGTCAACAGAATCAAATACCAATCCAGGCAGGGGTCAGCAAACTTTTTCTGTAAAGGGCCAGATAGTAAATATTTTTGGCTTTGTGGGCATTATGGTCTCTGTTACAACACCTCACTTTTGCTGCTGTGATGTGACAGGGGCCATGGGCATAGCTGGGTTCCAATAAAGCTTTATTCACAAAAACAAGGAGTCAGCTGCATTTTACCTGCAGTCTGTAATTTCAAAAAACCTGCTTTTTAGTCTAATGAGTTCAGTCATTTGTGGGCCGTGAGCTTTCTATTCCAATAAAATCTTTGATGTTCTCCATCACATTCACGTAATAAATGTTACATGCAGTGGAATCATTTTATGAGTCTCAAGTTGTCCATCTCCAGACACCAGTTTCTCTAGTTCCTTCTGCCTGCACGGCTCTGTTGCCTTCCTCTCTGAGTATGAGGAAGGCTATTTCTGAAAAGTCTTTCCTGATTCTCTTCAAATTAAAGAGTTTTTTAAAAAACTTTCTCCCATGGTGTCTTGTTCCAACTTCCCCCATTTCTTAGCATATTGTTGTATATTCATCTCTTATCCACTGTCCCCCTGGTCTCAGCCTTCAGAAGGCGCCCACTGTCTGCATTTGGTAGACATTCAATATTAATTCAACTAAATTTTAGGTTGTTGTACATCCTACAAGCTTGATTGAAGTATCCCTTTCACAAAAGCTTCTGGGTGTCTTATTATTTTTTTTAATTTCTATTTTATATTGGAGAACAGCTGATTTACAATGCAGTGTTAGTTTCAGGGATACAGCAAAGTGATTTAGTTATGCATATACATATATCTATTCTTTTTCAGATTCTTTCCATTATAGGTTATTATATTGAGTAGAGTTCCCTGTGCTATAAAGCAGGTCCTTGTTGATTATCTGTTTTACATATGGTAGTGTGTATATGTTAATCCCAACCTCCTAATTTATCCCTCCCCACACACCTTTCCCCTTTGGTAACCGTATGTTTGTTTTCTAAGTCCGTGAGTCTGTTTCTGTTTTGTAAATAAGTAAATAAGTATGGCTTTCTCTGGGGATATACCCAGGAGTGGGATTGCTGGATCATATGGGTATCTTTCTATTTTGGTGAAAGGGAGCTGACTGGTGTCAAGCAGATATGGATTAACTCTGGCTACTGGAAAGTCTTAGGAAATTTTTTGAAGTTCTCATTTCTTCATGGTTTTCCACCCTATAAACAAACATGTCCAGTGCCTACCACATCGTAAGTATGCAGTAAATAGATGTTCTATGAGTAGTTAAATGTTGTTTATAAGACTGCTGAGCCTATTATATAAAACCATTTATGTAAAGATTGGTCCATGGGAAAGCATTTAATACATTATGGTCTCCCAATGACTTGAGGCACTTGAAGTTAGAATTTTTATGTCTACATCACCTAACAAAATTCCAGGCACAGATCACAGGCTCAATAAATATGTTTTGTGGGAATAAGTCAATCGGTGAATTAATCATTTAAATTCATCAGGCAAGGGACAGTTAGGAAGAATCCATACTCCAGTGACTGAGGAAGGGATATTTTCAGGGTCTGGATGGAGCATCTGAGCACAGCTCTGTGTGATGTCATATGTATGAGGCCTCTGGGATGTGCAATATCAGGGGATAGAAACTGGATCTGGACACTTAGGTGAAGGGGATGAGTCCCTGCAAACCAGGCAGGAGCACAGATACCTTGACCTTTTCATTGAATGATTTATTTATTTTTATTTCATCTATAACATCACACCTAGAGCTTGATGTATGAAAAATAGTCTTAGGTTGGTGAATTAAGGAATATTTGAAATGTTTTTTTGGGTCAGGTCGTGAGCCGGAGAGCTTATATCAGAAAGATCGCTGATCTTTTAGTTATGCATATACATATATGCATATGTTATCTACTCAGTATAATAATCTATAATGGAAAGAATCTGAAAAAGAATAGATATATGTATATGCATAACTAAATCAGCGATCTTTCTGATATAGAACATTGGCGTCATAGGAATAAGATGAGCCTCAGTGAGGTTAAGTAAAGAAAGACGTTAATTCCTGCCCCACAGTTTGGTCAAGATGAAAGAAAACAAATTTTGACAAAGGGTTTTGTAAAGCATAGTTTGTAAATCATAAACTTCTCTAAATAGCAGGTTTTATTTGTGAAAAAAATGGGTGGAGTCAATCTCTAGAACAAAGTACTCTCGATTCTTTTCTTAGTGCTCTTTTGACTATCACACGTACGTGGCAGGAAGGGACAGCAAATGAGGTTGAAAAGGAAGAGACAGCATTGCCCTCAACAGCAAGGGTGCGCATAGAACTGGGTACTTCCCGAGGCCGGGGACTGGATTTTATTCAACTCTGTCATCTCAATGCTGGCATGAGGACTTTTAAAAAAATGAACATGAGAAAGAATGGAGAAAATGAATAATTTAATTCTTCTACACAAAGGAAAAAATACAGAAGCAAAAGAATGAATCTGACATGACAAAAAGAAGAGTTCACTCTGTCTAACTAGACAGACTCAGATCTTCATCCTTTGCGGTGTTCATGTGATCTATGCAATGAAAGCGTTTCAGATGCTCCCAGCCAGTGATTACAGGCTGTCAGCACCTAAGCAGGACCTGGTTCCATACACCACATCAGTGGTCCCTTCTCTTTTTCTTCTCTAGGAAATGGCCTGTGCTGTGCTCAGGTGTTCAAAGCCCTCATCTCTGCACAGTCCTCACCTACTCCATTTCTGGATACTGGCGTCAAGCATCAGCACCTGTAACTACTCAGAGAAAGCGCGCTAATCGATGTCTCTGCTGAAATGGGACTCATCTAATGAGGCTGACAGGAAAGGAGAAAATAATATGCAGGTATTGGAATAAAATACAAGAAGTCAGTTCCTGGAAAAATAGAGTAATGTGTATGAACATTTACTAGGTAGGTGCCTTTCTCCTCTGAACCTAACAGAGGGCAACAGATAACCTTGGTGGAGAGAAAAGCTCTCTGAAAATTGTCTTGTGCAGTCCCCGGGGAAAATTGATACCAGGCTGGAACAGGAACTAGAAAAAGAGGGTGATTATTCTGCTACCTCCTTCTTGAAGCCTTTTTCTCCCTCCACTGCCACACCCCGCCGCCGCTTTCCCCGTTGACTCCTGTGTATGTTCCCTGCTCACTCCTTTCATGTTGATAACCCACGCCCAGCCCCAGACTTTGACGGCAGAGGTTTACAGCTGGCTCCTTTCTCTTCTCTTCCCACCTCTCCTCCCCAGGCAACCCCACTACCTGAGATGCTCAAGTCTGTCTTTGAGACCAAACCACTCTCCCTCCCAAGCTCCAGTCATCTCTACAAGAGACGGGGGTGAAGGCCGGGTACCGAGGTCGGGAACCTGGAGGCAACATAACCCAAAGGAGAAGCCAGAGGAGCTATAGCTAGGAGTGCTGACGTGAAATCAAAACCAGAGGGATGGAGAATAAGGTGAAAAAGATGAAATATGGTGCTAGGGAGCAGAGAGAAGTGGTTCGGGATGAAGACACAGGTGTCAAGGGTGGACTGCTTCCTCTTCTTTCCAGAAGTCCCCTTCTCTTCCCAGATGCAAATTTTGTACCTGTTAATGCACCTGTAATTGCTTCTTGCTTAGCAGATAACAAGCTTCCTGAAGTTGGGGTATTATTAATTAGTCATTTCTCATCCAAGTGTTCAGTACAATGCTGAATGCATACAAGGGTTGATGTATAACATTTTTAAAACAAATATACATTATCAAAAGCAGTCATATAGGGGCTTCCCTGGTGGCGCAGTGGTTGAGAATCTGCCTGCTAATGATGGGGACACGGGTTCGAGCCCTGGTCTGGGAAGATCCCACATGCCGCGGAGCAACTAGGCCCGTGAGCCACAACTACTGAGCCTGCGCGTCTGGAGCCTGTGCTCCGCAACAAGAGAGGCCGCGATAGTGAGAGGCCCGCGCACCGTGATGAAGAGTGGCTCCCGCTTGCCGCAACTAGAGGAAGCCCTCGCACAGAAACGAAGACCCAACACAGCCAAAAATAAATAAATAAATAATAATTAAAGGTGCTAATAATTTTAAAAAAGCAGTCATATAGCTTGAAAAATATCCTAACTCTATTTTTGTAGATGCTCTGATGGCACTTTATATGTAAAAATCCTTTGGTCAAAAACACAGTAGTAATCTAGAGCCTTAGAACAAACAAAACCCTCAGAACCCAAGGTCCCAGGACCTTTCGCTAAACCACGGCTTGGATGCCAATCTGAAAGGCATTCAACAGAGGAGAACTTCTAAATCCATATGCCCTTTCCGTGCCATGCTGGGAATTACAGTAAAACATTTTAGTTAGTTCATATTTCTTGAATACTATTTATTACATCAAGAGCCTATTTCTAGAGTTTTGCATCCTATTTATAAAGTCCATAATTTCACCATTGAACATTTATTTCTGACTTTCATTATGCTAATTAGCAAAACATCTGGTGTTGAACAGAGTTAAAGATAACTAAAATCCCCAGTTGCCATCTGTGGAGGGTGTATTTCTGATTAAGACAAGAAGTAACTTCTACAGTTAGCTTAAACTATCACGTACATAATATCAAACTGTTCATGATAAAGGATTCTAAAGAAAATCACTGGTATCCTAACACCTCTGGCTACTTAGGGCACCTGGAACTCTCTCTGGGCAGCTTTCTGGGCAACCAGCTAAAGCAATCTCCACTTGGTGGTCACAAGTTTAATCCTTAAACATTTTAAGATACAAAGGTTCTAGACTTACCCCCTAAAGTGAGAAATAGCAACTCAGACCTTTAGAAGTATTATATAATGCTGACTTTCATTTTCTAAGGCAGTGATGGGTGGAAAGATGCTGAAGTTTCTGGACCCAGTTCCAGTGTGGGTGAGGCGTTGGGAGGATTTCCACACCACTTAAGCAGTTTTAGGGCACCAGTATGGTGTCCTTCAACTCAACTCAGTGACGGCGCTGTCTACCTGGAGAGAGCAGCAGATTCCATGGCTTAAGGGCTCAGTCCTACAAAACGGTCCCCACCCCCTGCAGACACCAATCACAAGTCCAGGTCATGCCCTGTGCTTCTGACAGACCCACTTTAGATCAAAGAGGCACTGGTAAACTCACCTGTGTATTCAGATGCATTCTTATGGGAAATGTCAATTTTTAGGAAAATAGAAGAGTTTTACAGTAGCAGTGGAGGTCCCAAACTGTGTTTGCTCACCACCTCCTTCTACCCCCTAATTCTTTACTCCTTCCTTGGGGATCACTGAGGAACCTCCACAGCATCTTACAGCTCTTGAGAAGACAATTCAACCCCTTTACTTTACAGTCAGATTTATCAGAAAAGATAGTGAAATCGGTTGAAAACAGCAAGATGAGCCTATCTCACTGCCCTGAAGTCCTCCCAGCCCAGTGATGGCCTTTCTAACAAAGACAGAGAAGGTCAACAATGTTGCTAATCGTCAGCTCTTCTAACAATGTTTACGCACTTACTGTACGCTCCATACTGGGCTAAACTTTTATCTATATTATTTCTTTGAATCCTTACCACAGGCTTATAAGAAAGACTTTGTTAATGTTTCCAGCATGGAGATGAGAAAATAAGCTTAGAAAAGATAAATAACTTTTACATACAAACAATGGGAGCCCGGAGGGAAAGTGACTGAACCTGGGTCACGGGGGACTTTGTAATGTGTCAGAGCAGATCCCCCTCTCTACATTTTCCATGCGTGCTCTTTAGGAGTTCAGCTGTGATAAACGACTTCATTTCTCCCACCAGACAAGAATAACAACCTTTTACGTCAGGGCTGCGCCCTCCCTCAAGACTGGAAGTTTTCCAGAAAGGGTGATCAGGAGACCTTTTTAATAGGAGCAGGACATTCGCAGAAATGCCAAGTGGTGACTTGTCTCCTCACACAAACTGAAGCAGCACCTTTCAAATGTCAGCAGCTCAGGGAAAGGCAATATCAGTGGTATAAATTCAGTACCCACCTCCCTTAATGATAGTTGTTCAAAAGTATCTCAATGAAAATGAGAGGTCAAGCTTATTTTCTTTTTCAACACCTGTTTGCCAGAGATGCTTGCTGTGTTTATCCAGGTCTGGATCCTTTAGGGGCTGGTTCCACTATGTTCCATTATAAGCTGCTGCTGGACTTCAAAATCCAGTAGTAGTTTGTCAGATGCTGGTGCTGAGGCTGGCTCATTGCTTTAGGAGCTACTCCAGGAAATCCCTAACTTTTAGATTTGATAATAAGATATGGTTTCTCTAGGTCAGGCTTGCAAGACTCTTAAGATGTGATGTATGATTTAGATGCGGACAAAGTGAGAGAGATGACATTAGGACAAATCTGAGCCTCTGCTTCATTTGCTGGCTCTGCAGTCTGAGTAGAAATTCTGTCCTTCCTCTCTGAGCCGTCCATGAAGAGGGGGGTAACATGCATCTCCAAGGGTTTTGTGCGTATGTGTGGAGTGTCTAGGGCACCTTCAGCACGCATTCAGTACTTAGCTGTAAGACGAGCATTTCCCTCTATTCTGTTTTGAATCTCTGTGTGAGAGAGACCAAGGTCCCAAGGTAAATCTCTCCAACTGACCACATTGAGTTGTCCGAACCTTAGTGCCTTGCCTCATGGTGCAGGCATTTTGACGGTCAAGTCCCACAAAATGGTAAGATCTGTATAATTAGAAGTATTTAAAAGTCACCACTTACACGTCACCATTTGAAGATTCTTCCAGAAATTTTGGTCCCAGTTTGTGGGAAAACTACCAGCTGAGACCTGGGGGTCCATAAAGGGTGGTGCCAATCATTTCAGTAAATGGCTCTAGAATTGAGTGGAGGTGCATTATGTAAACTACATTACGAAGTTCCAGGTAGACATGACTTTTGGACATGTAGACAACCCCCTACAGCGACTTTCTCTTAAATATAGGTAGAGTCATGTAGCGGCAGTTTGTGGGGTTTGGAGGGAAAAAAATAGATTCCATCAACAGATGAATGGATAAAGAAGATGTGGCACATATATACAATGGAATATTACTCAGCGATAAAAAGGAACGAAACTGAGTTATTTGTAGTGAGGTGGATGGACCTAGAGACTGTCATACAGAGTGAAGTAAGTCAGAAAGAGAAAAACAAATACCGTATGCTAACACATATATATGGAATCTAAAAAAAAAAAAAAAAGGTCATGAAGAACCTAGGGGCAAGATGGGAATAAAGATGCAGACCTACTAGAAAATGGACTTGAGGATATGGGGAGCGGGAAGGGTAAGCTGGGATGAAGTAAGAGAGTGGCGTGGACATATATACACTGCCAAACGTAAAATAGATAGCTAGTGGGAAGCAGCCGCATAGCACAGGGAGATCAGCTCGGTGCTTTGTGACCACCTAGAGAGGTGGGATAGGGAGGGTGAGAGGGAGGGAGACGCAAGAGGGAAGAGATATGGGGATATATGAATTTGTATAACTGATTCACTTTGTTATAAAGCAGAAACTAACACACCATTGTAAAGCAATTATATTCCAATAAAGATGTTAAAAAAAGAAATAGATTCGAGTTTAGGCTGTATGTGATTTTAGGCGCATCCACATCTCCTAATCTTCTGGAGGCAGGAAGTGGACATTTAGTCTTTACTTTTGCTTTTGTTTTTATTTATATGAGATGCAATAAAATGTTGTCCAAATACTGACATTTTGAGGATTAAATAAAAAGTCAGTTTCACAAAAATGAGTGTTTTACCTGGCAGACACGTATGTGATGCTGAGGGACTAGATAATGATTGTCAACTGAAAGAGACACACGCCCGCGACATAAGAGTTGTGAGTTTAAGTTTTACTCAGTGTCTTACAGAGGACTGTAGCCTGGGAGACAGGCAACCACTCAGTAGCTCTGAGTAAACTTCTCCAGAGAGGTAGGGGAGAAGCGAGTACACGTGAGTTTTGTCTGGGGAGTCTGTGTAGTCAAGTGTACATCTTGGTAAAAGATGACTGCTCATCACAAAGAAAAGATATCTTTAAGTTAATTATTTTAGTGCTTTTCTATATATGAGAAGCTGCAAGAGTCTGGGTTCATGAACATTCTTCCCGAGATATACATTTACCTATCTATGGGGCCTGCTTGTCCAAAGCACAGAGCATCCTGTTATCACCTTAATTTGCTCTCAGAGTGCAGTCAGTCAGCAGCTGTATCGGGTTAATCCTTGCAGAACTGGGTGATGAACAGCACTCTCTGTTTTTTGTTTACAAGGACTAAGACCCAATGACAGTATATTTCATGTTACTTTGAGACACAAACATGTATTATGCCTGCAAAGGCTTATGAAATGTGCATTGAGTTCTTGGTTAGCTTAAGATTAAACAAATATACAGTGACCATCTACTGTGGTCTTTCTTTCTTTCTTCGTTTTCTTTTTTGTATCGTGCTAAGCAATTTCAGATGTGTAAAGTAGACTGTGAGACTCCTGCAGGGCACCTTAGGTTGGGACTAAAAACAAGCTGCTAAATGATCCTTTAAAAACACATAACCTTGAACCTCAGTTGCTGTAAGACAAAATAGGATGGCTGATTTCTATTTTTTTAATGTTTTAAAGGAACCATGTTTTAAATGTCTTTTCTTTTTAAGGAAAGTATTATCTGATTTGGGATCTTTGCTCTAACTCCTCCTTAAACAGCCTAGGATAAAATATTGAAAGTTTTTTCTCCATATGGAAATCAAATAAAGTGATTTTTAAAATACGAATAATGGAAATCAATTTACTACGTGCAATAATTAAATCTCCAAGGCGTGTCTTATTCATCAGATCACAGATAACAATATGTGATGCTCCTTAACAAAGGGCTAAGTTTCGTTCATTCGTTACCTGCATGACTTTGGGAACTTTACTTAAGCTTTCTGAGCCAGTTTCTTTAACTGTCATGTCAGGGTTGCTAACACCTCACAGGGGACTTTGTGAAGATTAAATAAGGTTTCACTTGTGAACACGCTCAGTGCTATGCCTGGGGTGGCATATGCCACAGTCTGATAACCCCTTACGCTAGGCGTACCTACTTGCTGTGCATCTGTGGGATGCAGAAAAATGCCTTTCTTCTAGGTCCTAAAAATGCCTTTCTTCTAGATCCTAAAGCCTCTTTCACCTCTGATAGTTAGTGACGTTAGGTTAGAGCAAGCCTGCGGACAATCTGAGGGTAGGTCCGATGCATGATGCAAAGAGCCAACAAATTAATTCTAAGAGAAATAATAGCGAACTTTGAATGGCTTCTAAGTCGTGCGTGTATATTTTCTCATGCAGTCCTCACTCCAGTGCTGAGAAATAACTCTGATTTGCATCCACACTTTATCCATGTGAAATGGTCGCAGGGAGGTTAAGTAGTTGTAGAGATAAGACAAGTTATTGAACTTTTTTGTCTGCCGTGTTCTTATCTTAAAAACATAATAATAATGATAGCTCTTTCATAGGGCTGCTTTTAGGATTAAATGAGATGACACAAGTACAGCATTTAGCACAGTGTCTGGTGTAGGGTAAACTGCTCACTAAACCTTGACCATTGATTTTCTTGGTAATCATAGAGCAGCACACAGAATTTAAAAATGAAGTGGTTGTTCATTAAATATTTGTCCAAAAGATGTAACAAAGAATAAGTGAATAGCAATTTCCAGGAGCAGGAAGTTTAAACAAAAAGCTGACTCTGCTTTCAGTTTTTCTATAATGAAAGCAGGGCCCCTGTGTTTCTAAGTTGTTTTGAGGTGATGCACTAGAGCATGGTCATTGGATAAATTGTTCAGCCTTTGGAAAGAAAAACTCGCTAATCTTTTCTCCCTGCTACGGATCAGATATTTTTTCCTCTTAAGCACATTTCAGTGCCATAAAAGATTCCTGTCCTTCTGCCCAACAAGGACCATGCCTCTTTGATAGGCTATTAGCAACTTGACTGGTCACGTGGAGAAAGCATCCACGTCTCCCTGAGGCCTGCCCTGATCCACACTAGCCAGAGTGATCTCTCCCACTCTCATTCAATCATTCCTTCCTTCCTTCATTCATTCACCAAATATTGCTTGCAACTCCACTATGGGCCAGGCACTAGGCTAGGTATGGAGATAAAATTGTGAGCCCAACCAGACATAATCTTTGCTCTCATGGAATTTTTGGTGTATTGGAAGATTTGGATTTTAATCAAGTAATCTCATAAATAAATGTAAAAACACACCTATACAAAGTGCCCATAAAAAGAGATGATGGGAAGGTATGGATATGTAGCAGGGGGAAAAGTCTGGGTCCAGGAGGTCTGGGTCGGGGGCTTACTGAGAAATGATGGTTGAGCTGAGGTTTGAGACAGGAGAGAACAACAGACAGGTAAAGATGTGAATGTGCGGTGTGTAAGGAGAGAGTATGGGTGCGTAGGCATGCACTGAGAAAAGGGTGTGTTTTCAGAGCTTTTAGCTGGGGGAGACAGCGCTGTGACAAAAGGAAGAGGGGAGTATCTGAGGTGGTGAGAAGTAAGGAGAGGGAGGCGGGGCCACACAGAGCACGTGGTCAAGTCCTGTCCAGTCTGCCACTGGGGTGTGTGTGCGTATACTTGACTCCTTGAAAAATGCTGTCCAATAGCACTTTCTCCAATAATGTAAATGTTCCATATCTGCAGTCTTCAATTTGCCAGCTACTGACTGGGTATGGCTAGTCTACCAAAGAACTGAGTTTTTAATTTTATTTAATTTTAATTAGGTCAACTATAAAAAGACCCATGTGGCTAGTTTTTCTATTGGATCGCTTAGTTCTAGCATCTGTCCCATGGATGTCTTAGATTATAAAACTTATTGCATAATCACTCCCTGGTCTAACGTTTTACTATTCAAAGTGCCCAAAACCACGCCTCTCAAATTGAAGATGGATTTTCTATTTATGAGGAAGAAAAAGACGTGGAGAAAGAACAGAAAAATAAGTTGAAAGAGGAATGATAAGCACCTTAACCTAGAACTTTCTGAAGAGCTGATAGTATCCATAATACAGATAAGCATCTTACTACATCTTACTGATGTAGAATTACGACCACTGATACTTCTATTACTATGACTCGTACAAGCTAAATGTTTATGGAGGGTTTTTTCCATACCTGTCATTACTGTAAACCCTCAGTCATGTATTAGCCCATGTTATCTTTACAGTGGTGCTATGAGATAGCCATTATTTTTATCTTTTTTTCTGAGGAGTAAAGTGAGGCACAAAAGCCCCAGTCTCTATCCGTGTAGGTGTCCATGGTGTATCACTGACAGCTGTACTTTTCATCAACTGGAACAAGTTTGGAACAAAGACCTTCCTGCCTTCCGGGGTCACACATTCCATTTTTGGGTGTCACTGACAGGTTCCTGATTTGTGGCAAAATATACCTCCTGATTCCGTCCATTGTCTAGACTCCTGCCCATGAAGCAAAGCAGGACAAATTTAAATCCAAATGGAAAAGCACCCAATGGCTTGTACAGATGAGAGAAAAGCCAGTTTCCATAGAATTGTCGACTCAATCTCCATGGGGGCTACCAAAAGGCGAGGGGATTTTTGAAGGTCTCTAAATGGTCCTCTACCTATAAATACTACAGTAAACCCCACTAGAGGAAGCCAGCACATAGGTGGCTTCAGGCAAGAAAGAGTGAAGCAAATGTACAGCTTCATCAAACATTCCCAGTTCTTCCTTTTCCTTAAATGTCACTTTCTCTGAGCTTTTCCTTTTACAGCCCACCTCTGGGCAGAATTAATCACTGCCTTGGAGGTGTTCTCTTAACCATTTATCTGCACCTCTTGCTTTGACTACTGTATTTTATTCAGCACTGTGCCTCTAGCACCTAGAATGACATATGGCTCAGGGCAAGTTCTACATATTTGTTGAGTAAGTGAGTAAAGAGCAATGGTCCTGTTTTGTAAAGACTTGTTTATATGTCAGTCTCTCACCCTAGTATGAGCACCTTAATTCAGGACTGTGGTGAACGGCTGGCAAGTAATATCTGTGGACGTGACTCAGAGTTTCTATAGCTTGTGCAAGTCAGTCACTGCCTTTCGGTACAGACATAATAGGGAAATCTAGCTCTAAAAACTGTTTTGCCACTGATCTACCTGCATCCTCAAACCCACACAAGTATTGGCTGGCTTCTCTTTCTAATGGAAAACTGTTTTTAGTCACTTTCTGTGTTTTCAGGTTGGGGAAATGGGTTTTTCCTTGTTCTTATACTCGGACATTTTTAATTTATTATCTGTTTTATCATTTATACAAAGGGATATATTTGTTCCCAGAAATATACAAAGTGAGGGTAATGACAACTGGTGCATAGGGTAGTTTGAGAACTTAACATGTCTTGTTAGAACAATGCCTAGGATACAGTAAGTCTCAAAAGGAAGGAAGGAAGGAAGGGTGTTTTGTAGTTGAAAGTTGATAGAGTTTTGGTCCCAGGAAGATCTGGTTTCTCATACTGTCTGAGGTTGCAAAGTAACTTCAGTCTCTGAGCCTCCTTTTTTGCATCTGTGCAGTGAGGAGACCAAAACCCATTTGCAGAGTTGTTTTGAGAATAATCCAAAATCAAGGATGACAATAGCTGTACCCATAGAAGACACATCGCAAGGGGTAGTGTTTTCCTCTTCACTCTGCATTTTGTCCTGTGAAGGCGTTCCACTTGGGCTGCGTATTAGATCATGACCACGATGGGATGTGAAACCACAGTGCAGTCAATCTGATCATCAGTCACATTGCTGCTTGCTGAAGTCTCCAGGATAAAGTAGTTATAAATTATTATTCCAGGTGCTCTGCTGGCTGGATTTGACCTGGTCAGTAGAGATGAATAATCATGACGATTTTTGTTCTTAAAAAATAAATAAATAAATAATAAAAGCACTACATGTTTTTAGTAGAAATTTGGCAAAAAAGAAAAATGAGAATGGCAAACTAGACATTTACAAGTCCCATGATTCAGAGAAAGCCACTCTTGCATTCTGCTGCATTCCCTTCAACTGTGTTTCCTTTACCTCTTCCTCTATCTGTACCTGTTCATCCTGTATGATTGATTACACATATGAGCTCCGTGAGGGTAGGGCTCTTCACAAAGAGTTGTGCTGTTCAACTTTCTGTCTCTGACTCCTACCATAATGTCCGGCACACAAAGCAGCTTCTAAAACACATTTATTGGATTAATTTGCATAATTGGGATTGCATTTTCTGTAAAGCTACACATCTTACATTTTCACTTGAGTGTTTTTATGCAGTGCTGAATATTCTTTGACACACCATGTAAATGGGTGCATAATGCTAAACCTTTGACCATACTATGATTTACTCAATTAATTTCTAATGTTGAGAAATTTAAATACTTTCAATGTTTTCAAAATTAGGAATAATATCACCATAAATATCTTCATAAATAAATAAGATGGATTATTGAATGAGTGTTCAGAATATTAGAAGAACATAAAAATCCTATTCGACTAGTTCACTAAGAGAGACCCTAATATGGGTGCATCTAAGTTTACTTTGAGGCTATTGATGTATATTGTGAAATTGCAGTCTAGAAGGAGTCAATATTTTTTACTTCTAACACCAGCGTGTGACAGTAGTCATCTCAACCTTGACTCATTAACAATATATATTTTCATTTTTGCTATTTTGTGGTTGGCACATGGAACCATATTTTTATGTTAATGATAATTGTAGTAAGGCTGGATTATATATTTTTATTAAAATTATTCAATGGTGTCAAGATAGTTTGTGAAGAGGTGATCTGTGTTGGCATCCAGAGTTTACCTATGCCTCCAGAAGGAAGACCAGCACAGTTGGAAATAACTAAACAAACAAACCTTTCTGGCTTGCAGTCATGGAACAAAGGTGGTAGAGAATGCTGGCTACAAGGAACAGAAAACATTACTGCACATAACACAGGTAAACCCAATTAATCATATCTGTTAAAAAAAAATACAGATCTTGTTAAGATACCCAAATGTTTGGTATAAAGCACCAAATACTAAACTTTTTGGTTCAGTTAATTTTTGGATATAAACATAATGCAAGTCCTTGAGTACTTAAAATGTGGTTTAACTTCATAAATTCATATATTTGCTTTACCAAACATTTATTGACTATCAACTATGTGCTAAGCACCAGGCTTTCTGTTTGAGATATGCAAGTGAGAAAGACATGTGCTTCTCCTCAACTTTCTCATTAGAGGAAGAGACAAAATTTAAATAGTACTGACTATGCAGTGTGAACTATGTTATAACACACATATACACAGAGTACCTTGGAAACAGAGAGGGAGACACATCACTTTGCTTGAGAAAAAGAGGCACAGTAATTCTTGAAAAGACAAGTTTAGTTGAGAACCTTTGTAGGGGATGAATAGGAATTTACTATGAGGTTGAGGATATAAAAGGGAAAAGGAATGACATTTTTGAAGGCATAGGAATGAGTACACTGTCTTTTTGCATAACTTTACTGTCTTCAATATGGCTATATGGTAGAAACTCAAAGATTCTACAAAGAATCTCAAACATATTTAGCGACCGGTACGGTGAAATAATTACACGGAAGTCTAAAAAGACACTTCGTTTGAATCCTAAGGAGCTGAAATATGTCTTGATGATGATTGTGAAATCTTAACTAGTTTCAAATAATGAGATTTCTATTTTAGAAAGATCGCTATGTTTGCAATATCGAGAACTAATTGCAAGTGAAGAGATGAATGGAGGTAGGATGATAAGTAGTCATGATAATATCCCAAGCATCCAGCAAGAAACGATGACCGACCCAAGAGAGGACTGTGACGGTGAGATTCAGGAGCTGTCCCTTATAAGAAGCACTAGGATGTACTAGTCAGTTTTGGCTAAGCTATACTTCAGTAACAAACCACCTCAATTTTCAGTGGCTTCCAGAAATACTTTCTCTCTCACTCATGTTGGTGTCTACAGTTGGGGCTTTGGTCTATGTGGCTTCTCACCTTTGGTCACAGACCGAAGAACCAATATCTATTATTAGAGCAGAGGGGAAAAGAGAGAGGATGACCAAAATGTTCAAAGGTTCTTAAGGCTTTTGCACAGATATAGCATATGTCATATCCTTGCACACACCATTGGATAAAACAACTCATACGGCCAAGCCCATGGGGATATATAATCCTTTAGGGGAAGTGAATGTGTGAGAACAAAAATATAACCTGTCGCAGGAGATCAAATGAACAGAATTTAGAAGTTCATTTGTTGGAGGGAGAGGGTAGGCAGGGCTTAAAGAAGAATGATCAGAGACATGGAGAAATTTAAAATGATTACTATGGCTCTTTTTTGTCCCTGGCTGACAAAGAAGTGTGCTATTCACTAAAATGTTGAATTTAAGAGTCGACTATATCAGAATCTATATCAGAATCTATATCAGAGTAGATTGAACAAGGAAGATAATGAGTTCAGTCTTGAAAAAATTGACCGTGATGTCAAGGGGGAGTGTTTCAGTAGGTATTTGTCCTATGGGTCTCAAGCTCAAGTGAATTTAATTCTACTGACATAGGTTTCGTATTCATCAAAAGCTATAACTACTGGCTCTTTGTTTACAATTCATTGAATTTAATTTCCATCATATTAAAAGTGGTAAAATCCATTTTTATGTGGCCAAATTCTTTCTTTAAGAAAAATGACAGAGAAGCAGTAGCTTGGACTCTAGTATAACAAAAACTCCATCCCATGTTTTTATTTATGATGTATACTCTACATGCTTTCAAACAGATTCCAGGTAGAACATGGAGATAGAAGCTATTATCTCTAGTCCCATTTTAACACACTGGAGCTATATATAGCTCTCCCACAGTTTTATTGAGATATAATTGACATATAACATTGTGTAACTTTAAGACGTACAATAAAACTATTTGATGTACAGTTGATCCTTGAACAGAACTGGTTTGAACTGCACAGGCCCACTGATATGCAGATTTTTTTCAACAAATACATACTACAGTATACAAGATCTGGGGTTGGTTGAATCCATACATGTGGAACCACAGATATGAAGCGACCACAGATACTGAATGCTGACTGAAAGTTATACTCAAATTTTCGACTGCACAGAGGGTGGGTGCCTTTAAGCCCCACGTTGTTGAAGGATCAGCTATATTTATAATTGCAAAATGATGACCACAATAAGTTAATTAACATTCATCACCTCACATAATTACTATTCTGGGGGGAGGCAAGCTGTTACCAGGAGCTCAATTTCTCCAACTGACATGTCAAAGCTCCGTGAGGAAAAAAATAACTTAATCTGAGTTGTATACTCATGTATAACTAGCACACAGAACAGTCTGTGACATGCAGTCAATACTAAGTAAATATTTGTTGAATTAATTGCATTAAGAAATCCTAGGTGCTATGATTTATCTTACTTATCTTATGGTTAAATTGAGGGTTATATTTGATGGTGGGTGCACTGGTGAGGGTTGTTTAGTGCTTTAATTCTTGGGTGGTACTGTTCAATAAACAATGTACTCTGGTAAGAGAAATATGGCTAAGAATGCCCAAGAAAGTCTTCATGGAAGGTGAACCTTGAAGCATGGGGCTGTTTTACTGGATAGCAAAGAGTTAAAAAATAATGGACTCATAAATGTCTGATCGGTTTTTGCACATTCAGCACAAGCCATGCTTACTTCATGCATTGCCCAGCCAACTAAACACACCGAGAAGTGCAGCTTTAATAGAGCTAGACATTTGGATTTATGAAGCCAGTGTTTAATGTAATTGTGCAGAATGCTTAAGCACACAACTTCTCAGATCCACTCTCGCATTTTGAATTTCGTTGTATTCCTATTCCTGTTTCGTCAATAAAGTTTCTCAAATGAATGCACTTTTATTTCCCCAAGTTACTACTCTATAACGTTAAATAAAATCTGTGCCAGAACTAATATTGGCAGAGCTTAATCTCAGCTGCCTGTGCTTTTAATTATTCCACGTGCCTTTTTATTTTGCTGAGCCTACATGGTGGAAAAAATAGAAAAAATTGATAAACAGCAAAATGAGGCATAAATCCATATTCACACACACACACACATATATATATATTGCACAAGCTCAAATACACACATGTGTGAGACTCACTTTCTAATTAATCCATGTATCCAAATTAATGAAGGTCTGGTGCTCATCTTAGTCGTTCCTGGGTTTAGGAAATTGGTACAAACCTAATTAAGCATGATTGAGAAAATATTACAATCCTAATCCTTTATAGACTTCCTTCTCTCAGCAACTTGATCTGTTCCATATCATTTATTTGCCCAAAATATCTCTACTAGAGATACATTTGTTTTCCCTCCCTGGTAGTACATCATCTTTGAAGCATTCTCCTTAGGTAATTTGTCCTTCCAAGTCCTGGAATGAGCTGCCAGCATCCTGCATCACGTCCCTATTTCACTGGATGGATATCAGTGACCTGAACCAGGGGGATACAATTCACTGATTAGGTTGGCAAATTTTGATTTTTTTTTAACATCTTTATTGGAATATAATTGCTTTACAATGGTGTGTTAGTTTCTGCTTTATAACAAAGTGAATCAGTTATACATATTCATATATCCCCATATCTCTTCCCTCTTGCATCTCCCTCCCTCCCACCCTTCCTATCCCACCCCTCTAGGTGGTCACAAAGCACCGAGCTGATCTCCCTGTGCTATGCGGCTGCTTCCCACTAGCTATCTGTTTTACGTTTGGTAGTGTATATATGTCCATGCCACTCTCTCACTTTGTCCCAGCTTACCCTTCCCCCTCTCCGTATCCTCAAGTCCATTTTCTAGTAGGTCTGCGTCTTTATTCCCGTCTTGCCCTTAGGTTCTTCATGACCATTTTTTTTTTTTTTTTTAGATTCCATATATATGTGTTAGCATACAGTATTTGTTTTTCTCTTTTTGACTTACTTCACTCTGTATGACAGACTCTAGGTCCATCCAACTCACTACAAATAACTCAATTTCGTTTCTTTTTATGGCTGAGTAATATTCCATTGTACATATGTGCCACAACTTCTTTATCCATTCATCTGTTGATGGACACTTAGGTTGCTTCCATGATTTTTGGCTCTCTTAGAAATTACAGAATTGGGATATGGAAACAGGTTTACTGAATCATGGGTTCCAGACTAGATGAAAAGACTCATGCAATACAGGCAAAATTGTGGTTGCCAAGATGGAATACAGGCAAAAGAAGAGGAAATCTGTATGCAGAGAGAAAATTTACATAGCATATATAAGGAGAGGTGCAATGTTAGAACAAAAGCATATTAATTTTTGATTGTTGCTGTAAACAAACTACAACATGTTTAGTGGCATAAAAGAGCATAAAATTATTATGTCAGGGCTTCCCTGGTGGCACAGTGGTTGAGAATCTGCCTGCCAATGCAGGGGACACGGGTTCGAGCCCTGGTCTCAGAAGATCCCACATGCCGTGGAGCAACTGGGCCCATGAGCCACAACTACTGAGCCTGCGCGTCTGGAGCCTGTGCTCCGCAACAAGAGAGGCCGCGATAGTGAGAGGCCCGCGCACCGCGATGAAGAGTGGCCCCCGCTTGCCACAACTAGAGAAAGCCCTCGCACAGAAACGAAGACCCAGCACAGCCATAAATAAATAAAAATAAATAAATTAAAAAAAAATTATTATGTCACAGTTCTGTTGGTCTGAAGTCTGCCGTGGGTCTCAGTAGGCTAAAATGAAGGTGTTGGCAGGGCTGCTTTCCTTTCTGGAGGCTCTGGGGAAGAATCTATGTCCGGTTCAATCAAGTGGTTGGCAGGATTCAATTTCTTGTGGATGTAGGACTGAAATCCCTCTTTTCTTGCTGCTTATCAGTGGGATGGAGGGATATCACCTTCTAAAGCTTGTGGCTTTAGGTCTTTGGCTTGCAGCCTTCTTCTTGCATCCTCAAAGCCAGCAATGGTGAGTCAAGTCTTTCTTATACTTCAAATCTCACTTCCCCTTCTATCTCCTCTCTCCTTTGCTTTCTCCTTGGGCCACATCTGTCTTATTCCAGCCAGAAAAAATTCTCTGCTTTTAAGGCTTCGTGGCATTAGATTAGGTGCATCCAGATAATCCAGCACAGTCCCTTTATTTTATGGTCTTCGGCCTTAATTATAACTGCAAAGTCCCTTCACAGCGTTAGATTGAATAGCCAGGGGATTGGAATCTTAGAGGATCATCTCTGGGCCCCTTCCTCCCACATGAAGAGAGAGCACGAGAGAGGCAGAGGCAGGGAGACAGATGCTCAGAGGGGCTGATCGCTTCCTGAAAACATTCCAGCACCTGGTTCAAGTCCTTCCTAAGGCGTTAAAGCATTTTCTTCCCTGGGTTTCCATGAGACGCTTCTATATCCTTGCAGTATCATCCCTATTTGCTTAAGCTGGCTTAAAAAGGTCATGTTAACAAATGAACAAACAAATGCCCCCCATCCAAGACTTTTCTGACACCATTAAAAGTTCCCAATATTAAATAGCAATATAGTGTTTAAGAAAGTGTGCCCTGGATTCATTACACATGGATTCAAGATCAGTTATCCTCTCTACTAGAAGTCTGACTTCTCAGAGCCTCTGTTTTCTTATCTGTACAATTGAGATCAGGTAGATGCTCACTCATAGATTTCCCATAAACATTAAACAGATATTGTGTGCAAAACAACCTAAATGTCCAACGACAGATGAATGGATAAAGGGGTACGTATATACAATGGAATTTCTCAGCCATAAAAAGGAACGAAATTGGGTCATTTGTAGAGGTGTGGATGGACCTAGAGTCTGTCATACACAGTGAAGTAAGCGGGAAAGAGAAAAACAAATATCGTATATTAATGCATATATGTGGAATCTAGAAAAATGGTACAGATGAACCTATTTGCAGGGCAGGAATAGAGACACAGACGTAGAGAATGGACATGTGGACACAGTGGGGGAAAGGGAGGGTGGGACGAATTAGGAGATTAGGATTGACACGTATACACTATCATGCGTAAAATAGATAGCTAGTGGGAACCTGCTATAAAGCACAGGAAGCTCAGCTTGGTGCTCTATGATGACCTAGGTGGGTGGGATGGCAGTGGTGGGGTGGTGGGAGGGAAGTCCAAGAGGGAGGGGATATAGGTATACATATAGCTGATTCACTTCATTGTACAGCAGAAACTAACACAACTTTGTAAAGCAATTATACTCCAATAAAAATAAATAAAAGCAGATGTGACAAGGTGAGTCAATCAGACTTCTAAGTTTATTTTTTAAGTTACCTCACACTTGGCCAATAGGAGATAGAGGAGGCAAGCTTGGTTTCCCCAAATTTTTCAAGTACATAACAAAACACACATGTATTATATCGCTTTTCTTGTCTCTCTTCTTTCAGCTCCATTCAAACTCCAGCCAGATTCCACCCTCCTCCCACAGTGGGACTATCCAGGCCAGAGTCTACTACACAAAATATGACTTGTCTTATTACCATCGTATTAACATGATGGGTGACACATTCATTTTAAGGGAAATGGAAAAGTATTTATGAATTTTGAGCACCTGGGGTCACAAGATATGATTTTCTGAAACATTTGTGTGTTTAGTGTGGAGAATGGCTTAGAAAAATAACACTGGACAGGGGCTGGGAGACCAGTTGCATAGGTGGAGGGGCGGAACGAATGGCTGTAGGTGTGTAGGTTTGATGGGAAAAAAGACAAGTTCCTTTCTGGTAGGGTCTACTGTGCCTGTGAAGGATGTGACAACATTGTCTGGTGGAAATACAGGAAACATCCTAGGGTATTGATAATGATTCTAATAATAATATTAATAGTTAACACTTATGGGGGCCTGTTAACTGCTAGGTACTGGGTAAATTATCTTTTAAGTAATATCACAAAGCAAGAAGCAATGTTAATAACATCCTTTGAAACAAAACAAAACAAAAAAACCCCAGAGGTACAGATTAGTTAATGAACCAAACTTAAGACACATCACTGTGGAAGGAGGATCCAGAATTTGGTCATAGGCAATCTGGGGTCAGAACCTGAAATCTTAGTGGCCCACCTTTCTGGAAGAGGACCTGAGGGAGAGACCACAGGCAGGGAGGGATTTCTAAGAGTTACTGCTCTCGGCTTTAATTTGTTATTATTTTTTGGTGGGAAGAGGGAAGCAGAAGGATATGACAGAGTGGCCAGGAAAAACCTTTGCAATGTCTGAATGGTATGTTTTATGAATATTTCTCTTTGACTGGTATACATGGACTCCACCTGAAAATGGTTCAATTCCCTCAATGGAAAAATCTATATTCTTTTACACATGGCTCTCTCAATGAGCCTGGAGATATGATGGACTGTTGCCCATAAAACACTTCCTCATCTGTGGTTTCATAAAGCTCATTAAATTAAGAGTTCCAAAAGAGAGTGGATATCCAGTTTACACCAATAGATAAATTGAGATTGTACTTACAGTTTACAAGGGTTAGGAAGGCTGTTTCCAAGGCATGTTATATGTGGGTTCTTGTAACTGGAGCTCATAAAATTGACATAAATCAAGAATAATAGGTATTCTCTAGTGAGTACTTTCACAAATTCTATTAATGCTTAAGCAATATTAGTAGTCACTTATAAAAGGCTTTGAAGATGAAAACCATTCTAACTTTTCAGTTGCATTGCTACGTGAAATAGGAAGATGAATTTCTTACAAAGTCTTTAAGATAAGTTAAAAATGAAACAGTGGTGTAATTATTATTTGGAATTTCTTCAAATTGGATTAATAATGTGATTCTCTTTATTGTTTTATTTCAAGATTTTGGTTTCTTTTTTTTTTTTTTGCATCCAAACATTTAAACTTAATGAAATGCAAGTAAAATATTCCTTTTATTATCTCTTCTTCTCTCTCTTATAGATGTCTATACATGAATATATAGATATAGATGATACAGATAAATCAAGGAACTTTTAGTGACTTACAAATGTTTTCTTATATATTTGACTCTTGTATGTTTTATATATATTCTACTTTCCATTAGTTCTTTATCTAACTCCCAGTTGACCTTTTACATTTATATCAGGAATCAGTTTTCCAACAAGCTTTCTTGCATTCCTGTGGGTTGTTATTTTACCCTCATATTCACCACATATTTATTCAAAATATTTATCCACATGGTAATTTCCCCAATATTCAAACCCAGCCACAGGCCTGAAATTATCGGAAGTGACCTAGTGGTAAAATAAGTAAGCTCACAGCTGTCAAAATTGTAATTAACATTCCAGTCTTCTGGCTTTAAATTCTCTACTATGAAGCAATGTCAAGTGTCCTACTCAGAGTATATTATTAGTTACCTAGCAAATATTTATGTAATTATGGGTCTGGTTAATGTTCTTTGTGGGAAGAGGTATAAAATAAGGTCTCTAATTTACTGTTCTTCACGGAGCTTACATTCTAAATCCCGCCAAGTTCACCATCGTATATTTATTGGACAGGAGAGAATATTATATTTTGAGAATGTTTTCAAAACTGAATAATAAAAATTAGAGAGGCAACTGCTCAAATCTTACTTATGGCACAAGTAACACCTGTGCTACCCAACTGTCAAAGAATGATGATTTTTATAGTGCAAAGCAGTTTCTCCTTCCTAACTATTAGGGACTTGTGTATATTAAACATGGATTTTTTATGTTTTCTTAGGGACTTAACTTTATATTCCACTGCAAATGCATTTTTTTCCAATAGACTATTAGTTGATAAGTGTCCTTTTGGGATTAGATTGTCTAGTTTAATTATTATTCTTCCAAGATCTTGGATCTGTAACTTAATCTCTCTAAGCTATTGGCTTCTATTTTTTATTATATCATAATACTGCTAAATTCCTTAAACTCCTACTAATTTTATGAGGATTATCAGAAGATAAATATTAATAACAATACACTGATTTAGCTTTATAGTTCACAGGCCACTTTTGCCTTCCTTGTCTCATTTGATGGCACATTTTTTTGTTTTTACTTTCATTTTTCCTGGGTTGTAATTTAGATACCTTTAGAAATTCTGTAAATTAAATTATAATTATTTAAATTACTTACTACCAATATTCAAGAGGGGATAAAATATACTATATAAATATAAAACATACATCAGTAAAGAAAACAGAGATACAAAATTAATTATGCCAAATAGATAGACAGATGATTTATCAACTAGATCTGCACCCAATTGAAATGCTGTATGGAAGGATAGTTAAAACTCACCAGTAATCAAAGAAAGTCAAAATTATAGCAATGTGCATTTCACAAGCTACGAGTAATCTAGTTTAAAAATGTGATGGTGCTATTAATGAGTGTAATGAAACATCAAATAAATGTGCTGAATAAATGAAAGAATGAATAACCCCAGAAAAAGTGCTAATAAGACTCTAACACTTGATACAATACGCTTGGTAAGAAAATCTGAAATCTGAAATAAAATATGTATAAGATAATCATGGAAATAGTCACACATTTAATCTTTGTTTCTTTACATTTAACCTAAGGGAGTAACACAGACACATGAAACAGTAAATGTTACTAACATACTGGAGGGGAAACAAAATTTTACCTTTTCCCCCTCTTAGTGTTTTTCCAGCTGGGCCTGAGAATTAAACTGACATAACACAGATTAACGGGAGAAATCCCACACATTTATATAAGTTGTACATAACACAGGAGCCCCATAAGGAAATGGTGAAGCCTATGGGCTTCTATATCAGATTGAACAAAGAAAGGTAATTATGGAAAAGCAACTAAACTCTGTGGGGAGGCTAAAGGAAGATGTGAGTTATTTCAACAAGGCCTGTTTGTATGGAATTATCTTGGCTTCAACTTCTCATTCTTGATGATACTGTTACTTTTCTTCTAGTATAGGGAGGGCATCATTTATGAGTGTTTGTACCGCCTTTTCAGGAAGAAAAGAGAAGATTAGAATGTCCTACTTGCATTTGCTGTTTCTCAACTGCCTTTAGCTGAAAATAATGCATATATGGAAGAGACATATTTTGATATGGCACGTTCTGCCACCCTTTAATGCAAAATTATAGCATTATGTGAATCGTTATGGTACATTATCCTGGTAAAATATTATAAAAAACATGAAAATGTATCACGGTAGTTACAAATGACACGTAGCATATGCTTATAAGCTATTTGTAAAAAGATGATAAGGGACTGCTATGAACAACTCTGTACCCACAAATTGTATAAATTAGATGAAATGGACTAATATGTTGAAAGACAGAAGCTACCAAAACCTGTACAAAAGGAAAAACATATCCTAAATTCACCTATACCTATTAAATTAAATAAAGAATTTAAAAAAATCTTCCGAAAAAGAAAACATCCAGTCCAGATGGTTTCACTGATGAATTTCATCAAATATTTAAGAAAGAAAAATACCAATTCTCCACAATCTATTTCATAAAATAGAGGCAGAAGGAACACACTCCTAATTCATTTTAAGTGACCATAATTATCTGAACACCAAGTACTACAACCAAATACAGACATTACAAGGAAAGAGACCTATAGGCTAATATCTTTTATAGATATAAGAAAAAAATCCTCAACAAAATAATAGCAATTTTAGTGCAACAACTTATACAACTAATTTTATGCCACAACCAAGTTTGATTTATCTCAGATATGCAAGATTAGTTAAATATTTAAAAGTCTACCAATGCAATCCATCATGTCAACATGTTAAGGAAGAAAAATCATATGATTATATCAACTGATGCAGGAAAATCATTTGGCAAAATCCAACAGTCATTCATGATAAAAATTTTTCTGCATAATAGTAATAAAGGGAAACTTCTTCAGTTTGATTTTTAAAATCTATAAAAACTCTCCTGTTGACAGAGTACTTAATTGTGAGAGACTGGATACTTTCCCCCCAATATTAGGAAGAAGCCAAAGTTTGCTCTCTCGTGCGTATTAAATAACATACTGGGAATTCTGGCTAACACAACGAGACAACAAAAAGAAATAAAAGTTGTACAGATTAGAGAGGAAGAAATAAACTGTCTTTACTCGCCAATGGCATGGTAGTCTATGTAGAAAACTCTGAAATACCACAAAAATTTCTGGATAATACTAATAAACATGTATTGTAAGGTTACAGAATATAAGGTTGATATAAAAAGTCAATCGTTTTCCCATGTACCATCAGTGAGAAATTGGAATTTGAAAAATTTTTTAAAAATGACATCTTCAACAGGTTGTAATAGTATTAGTACATGGGGCAAATCTACATAATATATAAAGAGCCTATATGCAGAAAACTACAAAACACTGATAAAAGAAATCAAAGACCTTAATAAATGGAGAGATATTGCATATTCATGGATTGTAAAACTCAATATTCTTAAAATGTAAATTCTTCCCCAAATTATCTATAGATTCAATGCAATCCCAATAAAAATCCCAGCAAGTTATTTTTATATGTCAAAAAATGATTCTAAAATTTATATAGAAAGGCAAAATTCCTCAAAGAGCCAACACATTGCTGATGAAGAAGAACAAAGTTTTAGGACTTACTTCAAGAATTATTACAAATCTACAGTATTCATGACAATGTAGTATTAGTGAAAGAATAGACACATAGAACAATGGAACAAAATAGAAAACTCAGAAATACACGCACTGAATTTTAGCAATGATAAGAGTCTAAATATAGTCCACTGAAATTTAACAAAAGCACAAAGGTAATTCAGTGGAGGAATTGTCTTTCCAATAAAGATGCTGAAACAATTGAACATCCACATGCAAACAAACAAAAAATAAAATAAAATAAAATAAAATAAGCCCAGACCAAGACCTTGTACCTTACATAAAAATTAACTCAAATGCATCATAGACCTAAATGTAAAATTATAACATTTCATATCATGTATAGGAGTATATATATAAATCTGCTCTGTGGAAGACATTGTTAAGAGAATGAAAAGACAAGACACAGACTTGGGGAAAAAAGTTAAAACCATATATCCAATAAGACCTTGTACGCAACTAACACAATGATCTCTTAAATCTGTACAACAAGAAAACAGTCCATTAAAAATTTTAAAATGGGAATACAAGCTGAATAGATATCTTGCTTAAAAAGGTATACAGATGGTACATAAGTATATGGATAGATACTCAACATTTCTGTCATTGGGGAAATGCAAGTTAAAACAATGAGATACACCCCTATTAAAATGGCTAAAAATAAATCTGACAATATCAGTTGCTGACATGGATGTGGTTCAAAAGGAAATCTCATTCATTGCTGTTGGAAATGTAAAAATGGCATAGCTAATGTGGAAGACAGGCTGGCAGTTTCTTATAAAATTAAATATATGATTGACTAGCTGTACTCCTAGGAATTTATCCATGTATTGAAAAATCTGTCCACATAAACAAATATATGGGAAGGTTTTTAGCAATTTTTTTCATGGTTTCCCAAATCTGGAAGTCACCAAAATGACTTTCAAGAGTTAAGTACATAAACAAAATGTGATATACTCTTATGCAGTGATTTTAAATGCATATTTTAAGCAAAAGAACCCAATCTGAAAAGTCTACATACTGTATGATTCCATTTATATGACATTTTGAAAAAAGCAAAACTATAGAGATAGTAAAGAAATCGGTGTTTGCCAGGTGTTTGTGGGGAGAGGAATAAATAGAGCACAGGGAACTTTTTAAGGCAGCAAAACTATTCTATATGATACTGTAATGGGGGGTACACGACACTATGCATTTGTCTAAACCCATATAACTATGCAGCACAAAAGGTAAAACTTAATGTATGCAAATTTAAAAATCATTTAGGTGGTCTGGGGATTCCAGAATGGAATACATACTTTAACGAAAGATGTTAACATTATTGCAAACTTGTGAAATAACATCACTGAAATGGTGATCATAATTAATTTGAAAAAGAGTAGAATCTGTAAGAGTACGGGTAAAAGGAATTATATTTAACCCCTGCACTCTAGGTAATAGAGTTGTTTTTCATGGCGGTAAAGATTTACAATTCTGTAAGCCGTTATATATTAATACTTGAATTAAACAATTAAGTAAATGAATGGCAGGAGATGGGATACAGGGATCCAGGTACCACTGTTGGTATACGAGGTTATAATCAAGGTGGGGAGACTAAAACGACTCATGTTTTAATGGATTAGGGTTGGAGACATCAGTAGGAACTCACGTTTAGTTTAACGTAGAGACATATAGATACAGATATAGAAATATTTATAGATATATGTGTACACGTGGGTTAGTACTCACATTTATTCCATTGTTCTATCAGTTAAGAGGGCGTAGAAGCCAAAAAATCCCAGTAGCAATGAGCCTACTTAGCACTCAGATCTTGGTTTCTAATACAGTTGTCCACCAAAAGAAGCCAAGATTCCTCAGAAAAAGTGGCTGCTTTGAGAATTTGGGCAGGATACACACAAACTTATAACGAAGCATGGTGTAGTGAGGAAAAGTAAGAATGTTAAAAAAAATTGATGGGCTTACTTCAAAAAGACACGCAGTGTGTCTAAAGATAGAAATTTTGGCATTGTGGCAAGTAGGGTGCAAAGATATATTCTCCTTTGCCCCATAAAGTTGCAGTTAGCAAGAGTGCTTCTCACATCTTCAGAGACAGAACATTTTCCAATATGCATGCAAAATGTAGTAAACATAGATACTGGCAATGCTTGCACTAGAGATAATTGTCACAATTCAACATTGTGTTCTCCTTTACTCATGGAGTTTCAAGGACTATGTGAAGTAACAGGCATCGAGAAATATCACATAAAATATATGTAATAAATATCCGTTCTGGATTTTTTATTGTGTCCTTTCTAGTGATTGGAGACATCACAGTTTGTTCCAAAAGATGTCGTCACTGCGCACATGGCCAGGCTGCTCGTTGTCAAAATGCACAATGATGTTCATCATGATGTTGCTGTTAATTTTCTAGGGCTTTCCTAATCAGCTACCACACACTGGGTGCCTTAAAGAACGGAAATGCATTTTCTCACCGTTCTGGAGGCAGGAAGTCCAGGATCAAGCTCTCGGCTAGTTTGGTTTATCCTGAGGCCCTTCTCCTTGGGTTGCAGATAATCACCTTCTTGCCATGTCATCACACAATCTTTCCTTTGCATGTCCACAACCCTGGTGTCCCTCTTTTGTCCAAATCTGCCCTTTTATAAGGACACTGGTCAGATTGGATTAGGGCTCACTCTAGTGGCCTCATTTTAACTTAATCACCTTTTCAGAGGCCCTAATTCCAAACACGGTCATATTCTGAGGTTTCCGGGGTTAAGTCTTCAACATATGTATTTGGAGACTCAACTCAGTGTATAACAATGCTAGTTTTAATAATTAAAACAATAGAGATGTTCTAAATATACGATATAAGCGAAATGATCAAATCATTATATGATATGCACAAATTGAATATTATCCCGCCATAATATGTATCTATAAGACTAGATTGTTTTCAGGATGACTGTTCTTCAATGGCAACATAATAATATATCCAATATAGTAACCTGCTGAAATTTAAACAAGTTTAATAGGACAGGAAATGCTCTGGCCAACACAAAGTATAGCAGCGTGCAAACCTGGATGTAGTGAGGGCCCTGACTCTGTAAACAGAAGGATAGAAAGAATGGTGCTTAACTAGGAATAATAGTTAATTATTCAGTGTAATTGTTTTTAATTTCTTTCCAAATGTGTGCATCTTACAGATTTTCTGTAATGAGTTTGTATTATTTTTATAATGATGAAATTAGGCTAGGCCTTTAAAACAATATAATAAAATTCATTAATTAAAACAAGAATGAAAATTGTCTAGACAACCTGGTTTCTTGCAGAGGCTCCTCAGGGTCAGCCACGGTCTCAACCACGGTCTCGGCCATGGCAGCCTGAGAGAAACAGGAAGAAGATCATTGTGTTTTCAGTGTGCAGCACTGTTATGATTCTCTCTCTTTCTCTTTTACAGCTTTTTTCTTTGCCAAGGAATGAAGGCTGGATGCCAGTGAAAATGGTGGTGCTAGGAATGCCACATTCTTCTCTCTCATAAAAGCAGTGATAAAACAGGAGAAAAAAATCCAGGAAAAAAATCAACTTTTTTGGTACAGTCATCCCTCTGTATCTGAAGGGGTTTGGTTCCAAGATCTCCTGTGGATACTAAAATTCACGGAAGCTTAAGTCCCTTATATAAACCTATGTATATCCTTCTGTATACTTTAAATCATCTCTGGATTACTTATAATACCTAATACAATATAAATGCTATGTAAATACTTGGCGGCCCATGGCAAATTCAAGTTTTGCTTTTTAGAACTTTCTGAATTTAAACAAATACATTTTTGACCCCCAGTTGCTTGAATCTGCAGATGTGGACCCATGGATGCAGAACCTACGGATAGATACAGAGGACCGACTGTAGTCTGGAAATGAATCGGAGACTTGGAACCACCCAAGGAACCTCTATTTTATTGGAAAATAATTAAAATAAAAAGAGAGGCTAATTCTTGGTAAGAACAGTGAGCTTTGTGGCATTTTACCTACTCCAGCCCTATCTTCCACAATCAAGCTAAGCGATAGCCATGAAGATACCATGCCTTCACCGCACTGGAGGGAGGAGAAGGGGCCTCATTCACAAAGAATTGGAATAAATGATTTGTTCTGCCTTTCTGGTGGCCCTTTGTTAGACTGGCTCAAATGGATTGGCATTATTCGGAATAACTTGAAACTAGCCAAGTGCCACGGGTCCTGCGGAGTGAGAGGAGGCATCTGTGGAAAACATTTATAGGCTGCTATCCTAGCTGCCTTGCTGGAGGGGACAGAAAGCAATTGGTGCAACAACTGATGAACCCAGAAGCCTGGGAGGAAAAGGTTAGGGGATGAGATTCTGTAAGGGTTTTGAAAACCTCCAGAATATTACAGGAATCTAGAAAGCCACACGCATGCTCAGGAAAGACCGAAGCAGACTCTGGACTCTCAACCCCTGCTGATCTTGAGGCTCTGTGAGAGCGGGAGGTGAAGACTAATACATAGGAGGAGATCACAGAAAGGATGTGACCTCTGGTTGACCTGAGACCTGGACCTGGGTATGGGAGGCTCCTCCCCTTGTCCCCTGTCCTTGGAATGTGTGTGCTTCCCACAGTCCCCACCATGGGGTGGTTCTCAAGGACGCAGCCTTGAGACACTTTGTGTGGTTGAGACCATCTGGAGGGTGTCCCGGACTGAACCCTGATAAGGCCTCACTATAAACTTTAAAGAGCCCACTGGGCGGGTGCAGGGATGTACTTGTCTTGTGACCCAAGATGAGCCTGGTATGCAAGTTCCCTGCTTATTCAACCTGCCACCTTCCCATCTGGAGTGGCTGCCTCTTTCTTCCATCTCTCCTTGTCCTCCCTGTATGCGGGCCAGTTTGTGAACCAACAACTGATGAGATGGAGAGATGGGTCTTGGGAAAGAGGCATCCGTGGGGGAAATCCTGGGCTGGCGAGCAGCCTCTAGGTGGGGACGGGAGCCTCCCATGAGTATAGCATGCAGGCCAAGATTGCCTCCACATGATCCATTGGAGGGACCAGAGGTCTCATGTTAACCTCACTATTCACTGGCTCCACAGAAATAAGCAAAAGGAGATGTCTCTGGTTGATACTGGAGCTGAATGTACTCTAACATATACATGGTAACCTTCAGAAATTTCCTGGTCCCCTCTGTGCCCTCCTTTTGAGGGACAAATTGCTATGGTCAGAAAGAGCCTCTGACCCTGGAGATTGATCTTTATCTCTCTAATACCAGAGAACATACTGAGCACTGACACCCTGCTAGGTCAAACTCTGTAAACCTCCATCAGTGAATTCTGCCTTTGGGTCAGAGTAATCATACCAGTGGTCAGGGGAAACACCACCAACCGGGAACCAGCAAGTCTACTGCCTCTGCAAACAATTATTATTGTCAAACAGAATAATTTGCCTGGGGGACATAAGGAAATAGGAGAAACTATCCAAGAATTGCCCCTAGTGGATATTGTATGCCCTGCCTATAGTGCTTTCAACAGCCTGGTATAAAATGAAGAAAACTGAACAGAACCTAAAAGACCTGTAGGACACCGTCAAGTACACCAACATACACACTCTTGAAGTTCCAGGAGAGGAGGGAGAGGAAGGAAAAATATTTGAAGAAATAATGGTTAAAAATTTCTCAAAGTAGGTGAAAACGTTAATCTTCATATACAAGAAGCTGAAAAAATTCCAAGCAGGATAAACTCAAAGAGACCCACACCCACACCATACTTACATTGTTGAATACAGAGACAAAGACCTTTCAAAGCAGCAAGAGAGAAGCAGCTCATAAGGTACAAGAAACCCTCAAAAAAATTAACAAAAAATTTCTCATTAGAAACCATGGAGGCCAGAAGGCAGTTGGATAATTTATTGAAATTTCTGAAAGAAAAATAGCTGACAACTAAAGAATTCCATATCTGGCAAAGCTATCCTTCAAAATACGAGGAGCAATTAAGACATTCTCAGACAAAAAGTGAGATTTTGTTGCGATCAGACCTGCCCTACAACAAATGTTAAAGGAGGTTTTGCAGGCTGGGAAGAAAAAACACTAGACAGTGACTCAAATCTACATAAAAAAAAAAAAGAACACTGAGAAATATAACTATGTAGGCAAATATTTTCAAAACCAGTACAAATGTATTTTTGTTTGTAATTTTTTTTTGTTCTTTCTTCTTCCCTCAAAACTCAAGATTTCAAATCTTGTGCTCACTTTATTTCCGATTCATTACAGGTTCCAAATATTATGAATCCTCTTGTAAAACCTAAATAGCCCTTCTGTGCATCCTGGGCTCCAGGTAATTTTAATGATCCATTTCCTTTATGCATTCTTGACAGTCTTATTTCTCATTGTTCCTGACTTTGCTCTAACTAGGGTGAACCTAGTAGACACATTTGGGAAGTATTACTGTATTGTTAGTTCAAGAATAATGCTAAGATCCTTGTGTAGTTTTCAGCCTTATCAGGATATTTAGGAATGTCTCCAATGATCTTATTTGTGGATGTAATGCTAAAAAGCAAAGCAGACAAATAAATATTTTTAGGAGAACGTTCAATCTTGGGGAAGTTCTAATCCCTGCCACTGCAACACACAAAATGTGCAAACTAATACTTGAGAAATTTCCGTTTACAGAGGGGTATTGACAGGCTCGATCACAAGCTGAGAAAAGTTAATAGAGTGGAGAGTGTTTGGGGAACTACCTCTCACGAGGAACAGTTGAAGACACTGGTAACGTTAATCTTACAAAAGAAGAGATTAAAATAGTGCTTTTCAAAAGCACTTTTAAATTACTAAAAGACTTTGATTTTGTGACAATTAAAATCCAAAATCACAAAGCTGATGAGAAGGAGGGCTACTGTGGTTGAAACAAGGTCAGAAACCTTAAGACCATAAACCAGTCTCTGGAGCTTAACTCTTAGCTCCTCTGTCTTGGGATCCTTCCTGGGGTTATAGAAAAGCACTTTTCTAAGAAGATAGTTTTAGATATGATACTATAAGATACTATAAAATTCCATCGTAAGGAATAAAAAACAAATTATATTGACCTAAAAGAGAGCTTTGAGACTATTACTAAAAGTATAACTGGATTATAATAGAACACATGGTATAATGTGTGATTATATTATGGGCTAGTATTATGGTTATGAATCAGGACTTAAAAACCTGAATCCTTATTTCTCCACTTACTCACTGTGTGACCTTGGCCAAATACACTATCTACGATTGAATTTCTTCATCTATAGAATAGGCATATAATGTACCTTTCTTGTAAGTTTTTATATCAAATGATTAAATAGTATCTGTGATGCATTTAGAAGATGCTTGGCACTAGTTATGCGTTTAATACATAGATAAATAACTAAAGTCAATGCACAGACAAATCAATCAATCAACCTATGAGCAAAAAATTGCAGAAGATATTGTTGTGTGAAAGTTAATTCTCTGTAAAATTGAAACTTAGAGCTTCAGTGACTAAGGGTTTGCTTAAAACATCCCTGTTATAGCTAAAGAAATAAAGTTCAACATTGTATCTGATAATGAATTTGTGACGTTCCTTATCAGTACACTGAGACTCGTCTCAATTCACTTCCGAACAAATGATAGAAATTTTATCTTACATGATTCTTAGGTTTAATTTCTTGGGGATATTTTGTTCAAATGAACATCCAGCTTTAAACTGCTGAAATATCTGGATTTACTTCTAAAACACAAAATTCAAAGCAGATCTGCTGTTGTGGTGTGTTGGGTCTGAGTAGAAAGGATTCAGATTCCAAGTAAAATACCAAAATTAGGAGACTGCAAGTACAAACCAGAAGATGTTCCCAAGTCTATAAAAGTAGTCAGATAAGTTATAAATTAATAAATAAGAACTTATAATTTATAAATTAAATTAGCCAGAGCCTTGTGAGATTAGTAAAACAGGAACTGAGTTTAAGATTGAGACATCTTAATGTCTCAGCTTTAGTTACTTTTCTTCTTCTCTCCTCCTCATCCTGTTGAGAACCAATCCAGTGTGTGGTTGACAAGGCAACAAGCCAGGGACCCAGGCAGACCTTTTCCTGGCAGCCTCCCCAAACTGAGTTTCATACTAACATGACAGGGAGTTTGCAGTGGATTTGACATGATCCATTGCTATTCCATAACTTCCCTTTGACATCACAACTGCAGACGTTAACCCAATTGAAAGATTCCAGTATCCCCAGGGGTGTCCCTTCTATGTTAGAGGTCTCATGAAAAGTTTATCTAAATAAAGCTTCCCTATCATAGGACTTGTATGCCTAGACCTTCCTTCTACAGAAGATATTGATATAAAAGAGAGTAAAAATGGTAGGTATTTTATTTTCTTAGTAACTTTTTTTTTTGCTAAGTGGCTTCAGGGTAGGAATCTCAGGTTGTAGAGCTCCCAGATAGGAAATGCCACATCCCCCCATCTGTGGGTGAAAAGCAGAAAGTCCCTGTGCTAGGCAAGATGCTGCTGCCTTTGAGTGTTAGGATGAACTATCCATCTGGCTTTAACAACAGTGCTGTTAGAGCTTCAATTCAAACAGATGGATTCTTGGATTAATAAATTGAAAGGACCAGCTGATGTGTTGGCTTAGAGTATTTTATCAAATATAAGGTGTAAAGAGCTGGAAATAAGTGTGGCGATATTTGTGACCTAATTATTATCACCTCAGAGGACATCAAGGCTATCAGATGGTTTAAAAGAAATCAAAATCTACATCAATCTCGATTACATCAAAGGTCAGCAAACTTTGACGGAGTAAGACAATTGTTCTGACTCCTTTTTAAGAGTCTGTGGTAGGAATAAAAATATTCAAGGTACTAAATAGTAAAAAACAAACAAAAATCACTGTGTCTATGAAGAAGATTGTAACCATGAGAATTGAAGAAGAGAAAGTGTTTATTCATTGATTTGTTTGGTTGAATGATTAACTCACATATTCATTCACTCAGAGAATGGTTATTGAATATTTAAGTCTGCAAATTTTCCTCAATCTCTTTTTCCACACTCCTGCTGTTGATATTTGTATGTCCGGTGCTCTAACTACATTGTGACTACATTACAGTTCCTAGAAATCACTATGCCTTTTTATGTTTCTAAATAGTTAAGTAGGTATTAGTTTAGAATACTCATTTTTCTACCTAGGTTTTCCGAATCATTTTTTAAAAGACTTTGTTCAAATTTTACATCCGTGACATCGAGTAAGACTGCATGAGGTGATTAGGGTGCCTTTTGCAATGTTCCTAAAACCTATAAATTTGCAAATGCAACTATGCTAGAGAACTTAAGAGGAGAGTCATGTAAGTTACCTCTATACTAACCCCATTCTTACATAGACATTTGAAGGAAAGAAGAGAGAAGAATCCACGGTGGAAAAACTAATTCTGGAGGGGGAAAAAAATTAGGAAACAGAAAAGAGCTTCAAAATTCAAATTAAAATCCTCCAGGATTTTGGGGAAGATGCTGCAGCCAGAATACAGAGAACTAGACTGCTCAACAGAACAGAAGGCAAACATTTCGAGAAAAGGAGCGCTGAGTTAAGATGAATGGGCTGGGAACTGGGGAGTGGGGAGAAGGGGCAGAAGGCAGAGCTCACTTTGAAGCATTTGAGCTAATAAAGTCTCTACCTACCTACACCACAGGTAGGTGATTCATGACCCCTCTACCTTTCAAGCCCATTAATGCCCCATTTAGAATATCCAGGAGATGGATTACTGCACCAACTACTCTGCACACTGGATTTACAGAGAGAACTTAGTGCAATATTTTCTCCTCCCATAAATCATGCTGGAAATATTGATTGTGGTGCCCTATACTTATCTACAAGTTTTATGTGATTAAAAAAAAAAAAAAAGCAGTGGTTGTTTCAGCGGAAGGATTTGAAGAGGAAGGGTCTTGTCGAGAAAACACATCTATGGATGTTTTCTAAAATATGTAAGGCCAGTGTTATATAGTGAGGGAAGAGTAGGTAACACAGCGCTGCCGCGCGGGACTGATTTATTAGATGCCATACAAGTGCTAAACTGCCTTAAATCAATAGTTTGCAAGACAGCAGAACGTTGGGCGTGATAAGTCATCATCCTAATGAAATATAGATTATTCCAAACCTGTTACACACGCGGTAGGTGTCAGGAAAATTGTTCACTTTTCAGAGCTAAACAAAACCGTCTATTTCAGAGGAGGGAAATCAATAGACGTCTGTGGCTTGCCTTGTAGCCTGAATATATACATAAATGGAGATTTAAAATTGCTCTTTGACACCTGTTTGGGTTATACTGCCTTCACTGTTACTTAATTTTTGAAAAATAATTTTATAAGGAGTATGCAGAAGCGAGGAACAGAAGGAGATACACCTCCTCTCCCTCGTCTTCATTTTTCTCCCCTTTTCTTCCTCTTCTTCCTCTTTGTTGCCACTCAAGGAGCATCTATTATGTGACAATAGATAATAGATACTGACCTGGGTGATTTGTGTGGGGTAATCTAGGTAAAATTTAAAACAGCGCTGAGAAATAGGGATTATTTCCTCGTGCCACTGGCTAGGTAATAGGTGCTCAGAATAATTATGTCATCTGCCCAGTGTTGAACATTTAGGGAGTGGAGAATTGGGCATGGCATGCAGATATTTGAATGGACTCTGCTTTCCATTTGGAGATCTCGTGAACATTACATCAATCTCCCCACATGGACCCCAATTTGCTTCATGTTGCCAAAGTCCCTGTTTGCAAATATCCTCTTCCTCTACGTGGCTGCAGGGGTGAGCCCCATTCCAGGGCAAGCATCTTCCAGATGGGGATTTCCCAACATGGCCTGTCATCAAAACAACCAGGGGTCAAGGTCGCTAATACAGATTTCTCAGATCGTGGGAGAATTATGCGGGAGATTTTTAAGAGGAAGTCTGGAGACTATTATTTTTCTTCCCATGGGGATTTCAAGGTTGGGAAACATTCAAATAACACACATGTTAAGCTCCTTACTGAGATCTTTGGGTTCTGAAATCTGCCATTAAATTCTCATGTCCTCTAAGAAAGAAATAGGGAAAAATTAGTTTTTCCTCTGTCAGTGTGATCTTTTCTCTCCAACTCATTGCCTTGCTCTCTTTATGACTCTTCATTGGCTCCATCAGTATATCCCTGGCCCTCATCTTTTGCTCATGTTATTGATTTTTTCCCTCATTTTTTTTTCTTTATTGCAGTACAGTTGATTTACAATGTTTCAGGTGTACAGCAAAGAGATTCAGTTATACGTGTGTATGTGTATATATACATATATATATAAATATATGCATTCCTTTTCAGATTCTTTTCCATTATAGGTTATTAAATGATATTGAATATAGTTCTCTGTGCTATACAGTAGGTCCTTGTTGATTATCTATTTTATATAGCAGTGTGTATCTGTTAATCTCAAATTCCAAATTTATCCCTCCTCCCTTTCCACTTTGGTAACCGTAAGTTTGTTTTCTATGTCTGTGAGTCTACTTCTGTTTTGTAAATAAGTTCATTTGTATCATTTTTAGATTCCATATATATTAGTGATATTTTAATAGACTTTCATACAACCATTTGCTCACATACTCAACACATGTTTATTGAATGCCTATTGTATGACAGATATGATGCTATTTAATCATCAGGGCAAAATTCCAAGATATACTTTAATATGATCACCTCCTTTTACAGATGAGAGAATAGGAGTGCCCTTTCATTTAAATTAAGTGGAAGGTCCAGAATTTGACTAAAGGCCTTATGATTGGGAGTTTGAATCTTTTCCATATGTATCAGCTCACCCGGATCCTGAATAACTCCTAATATTTCACTCTTATGAATGAGTTCACTTATTCACTTACTAAAAATAATTTTAAGAAATCTTCTTTTGTATTAGGTGCCAGAGATAAAATTGTGAGATTAAAAGAGACATAAACCCTGGTTTCCTGATTCTTAGAGTACAGAGGAAAGCAGCAAAAAATAGTTATCCAAATAATACATGATTATAATTGATGATAAATGTTATAAAGAATGTAATAGATTGCTGAGAGAGAACATAAGGGGAGGCGGGACCTTGTTGGATTAGCACAATTTCCCTAAAGAAGTTATGCTTGAGGTGATTCTTAAAGCCTAAAAACTGGATGAAGAGGGGAATTTCATTGAGCACTCATAGCAGAACAGCATGAGCAAAGGCCCTGAGGCACCAGCACACATTGTATCATGAAGGAAATGAAAGGGAGATGAGGGGCTAAGCAGAAAGACCAGAGGGGAAACAAAGGGCTATAGAGTCGGAAAGTGAAAAATTACTGTAAGGTTTTCAGGTTGTGTGAACATTTTGGTCTTTATTCTTGAGAAAGGGACACAGGAGCTCACTGAGCAGGAGAGTGATGCAACCAGAAGAGTTGAAGCACAGGGGGCTGGCCTCCACCCCAAGACAGCTCCTCGTCTAGAGTGGAGTGTGACCTCTTGTAACCTTCAGAGTCCTGCCCGTTTGACTTCCCCCCCACATTCACCTGCTCACTGCTCCTCTATGGCCATCCCTGGTAAAAGCTCAAAGAAAATATAAGCTTCCTGCTCTGTCCTATAAAATGTATGCAGAATCTATAGGTATATAAGCAGGTGACTATACCCAACATGATTATTAGAAGCTATGACTTTTGAAGGAGAGTGATTTATTTCTTTTGGTCCCAATATAAATTAACCAAACATGGTGGATAGGAAGCTATCCAAGGTTCATCTGAGAAAAGGTGGGAGAAAAACTGGAAACATAGACAAAGGTGAATCTAAGCAACATGGTGGGTGTGTGCAGAGGTAACGAAAGACATACATAACAGCAGACATCCAAGGACCTGGAAGCGTGAGGTGAAGCCGTATTCCAGAGAGATGGTTACAAATGACCAGAGAAGAAATCGGGATGATAAAAACAAAGGTAGAGAGATACATCTGGCTTTCAAACAGAGCTTTAGGAAACTAGACCTTTCCTTCAATCACATAGCACGATTGGGAGGGGCTAATAATGCAATTCTAGGTAATGCACGTGATTCACAAATATTTGGAATCACTGTTCCTCCCAACACCCCATGATAATAATTTTGTACAAATCCACACCAAATATTATAGAGCATGAACTCAAAACACATTTATCAGGACTTCCCTGGCCATCCAGTGGTTAAGACTTCACTTTCCAATGCAGGGGGTACAGGTTCGAGCCTTGGTCCAGGAAGATCCCACATGCCACAGAAAAACTAAGCCCATGGGCCACAACTACTGAAGCCCGCGTGCCTAGAGCCTGTGCTCTGCAACAAGAGAAGCCACCGCAATGAGAAGCCCGCACACTGCAACGAACAGTAGCCCCTGCTCGCCGCAACTAGAGAAAGCCCGCGCGCAGCAACGAAGACCCAATGCAGTCAAAAAATTAATTAATTAATTAATTAATTAATTTTAAAAAAAGACTTCACCTTCCAATGCAGGGGGTGCAGGTTCAATCCCTGGTCGGGGAGCTAAGATCCCACATGCCTCAGGGCCAAAAAACCAAAACATAAAACAGAAGAAATAGTGTAACAAATTCAATAAAGATTTTAAAAATGGTCCACATCAAAAAAAATCTTAAAAAAATACCCAAAACACATTTATCTTTCCTGGTAAACTGATGCTCAATTTTTTTTTTATTAATTTGCTTCTCTCTTTACTTTAAATACCAGAATACGCCAAAATAAAGTTAATGTTTTTCAGTCGCTTTCCATGTCCTGGAGCTTTTGAATAATTCCTTTCTTTGTCTCTTATATTGTCATTTAAACAATAGGTTTTAGCCATTCTATTCTTTTTTTTTTTAATTCAAAAATTCATGTGGTGTTCAATGCATGCTACTCCAGATCCTGTTATGCATGGTGATGTAATGTGTACCAAAAGAAAGTTGATGAATGAGCTTCCATTGTGTACTATTTATCAATGCCTTTTTCCATGTATATGTTGCATAGAATTTGTTAGAAACAAAGGACATGTGTTGAATGACCTAGCCTCAGCCAAGGAGTGGTGACATGTTTTTGAAATGGGCTTTAATGTGTGAAGAAAGGTCATATTTTGGCAAGGTAAGTTTTTAGCTGTGTGACCTTCACCTTTTTTGTGCACTCACGGGGCCAGCAGTAACTATTCATATATTGGGAAGATTGAGCCATACCATGACACGCAGTAGGCTGTCGGCAAGAGATTCTTTCTTCCTTAATAATTCCACTCAAACTAAAGTATTTAATGATTCTAACCAAGGTAATAGCTGAAAGGGTTTAAATTTTATTTCTACTACATGGTATTGGTGAACACAGAGGAATAAAATGCTGATGAAAATCTTTATTCTCTCAAGGCTGCTAAATGAAGCTGGAAATAGCAAAGCAGAAGTATTCTTCACAGCCATCTTCCAAAGCTTCAACTAGCTCTACTTTCCTGAAATATTTCCCACCCCAGCTTCTGTACTTGAGCTTCATACTTAGATTTCTGAGCCCAGCTGGCGGCGCTCCAAGGAGTTTAGGAAAGAAAGAATATAATTATTAGCATTTAACATACAGTGAGCATCCTAATTTTGAAAATTCCCTGCCTCGGAGAACTTACACTCTGGATAATAAATGTAGGAGACACTTTGGTACTTGGGGAAAAAAATAGTCAAAAATAAATCCTTCCAGGCCCAGCTGGTTTAGAAAATAAAATAGATATTCAAGGAGGCCTTTTTCCTTCTTTTCTGGATGAGTTTTCATTAAAATACTTACCACCATGAGCACTATTTTAAAAATATCATCAGAGTTTTCTGTAAGCAGAAACAGCTTGTTCCAGGGCCCCCATATCATTATAAGGAAATGTTAAAAAATGGATTGTCAATATGTGTTTTCCGGATAATGAGTTTGTCTCCAGTCTTTGTGCACAGAATTCATTATATCTGGAATAATTTTTTCCTTCCGTTTACCTTGTGAACTCCCATTTGTCCTTCAAATCCCAGCTCACCTGTCACCTCTTCTAAGTCACCCAGACTCCTGATGTGAAAAACAGAAAAAGCAAAACAAAACAAAACAAAACAAAACACTGCTGCACACACAGAAATTTTTATCTTGTGATTTTGTGAGAATTAATTGAGATAACAATATAAAGTGACCCATCAAGTGCCTGCTGTACGGTGGCAATGCATAATAGCTATAAAGATAATAATAGTTATATTATGAGTATCATCATAATTAGATGTCAAAACTAGAAAGGAGGATGAATTAGGATATCTGAGTCCAGTAAAATGGTCTGAGCACTGCTAAGTCCCTCTCCTTAAATGTGCTGCTCCCTAATATTCATATGAATGTGTTCATTCCTTCAGAAGATATTTATTAAGCAGCTACCATAGGCCAGGCACTACTCTAGTGCCGGTTTTGTCATTCTGTAGGTTTGAGTTTAACTTTCACTTTCTTTAGGGAAGCGTTTCCTTCCCACCCTCTCTAAAAGAGGGCTCTACTCAATTTCCATGTTTGCCTCCTTCATATATATTTATAATTATATTTTTGCTTTGCTGTTTCCTTGCTCCATGTCTATCTCCCCCACAGACAGCAGGAGCCAGGACTTAGCCTGGCACTCAGCCCGTTAGAATTGTCCAGTCGATACTAAAGAGTGATTGACATGAGCTGGAGGAGGAGTCTGAGAGCTGTCAAGTGGAAAGAGTCAGAAGAATTAAGCCAAACTGGAAGAGGCGTACATATAAAAGTAAATAGTACACAGATAAAAGCAAGAGAAAGCAGTTTAAGAGCAAATGAAGGGGCTTCCCTGGTGGCGCAGTGGTTGAGAGTCTGCCTGCCAATGCAGGGGACACGGGTTCGAGCCCTGGTCTGGGAGGATCCCACATGCCGCGGAGCCACTGGGCCCGTGAGCCACAACTCCTGAGCCTGTGCGTCTGGAGCCTGTGCTCCGCAACAAGAGAGGCCGCGATAGTGAGAGGCCCGCGCACCGCGATGAAGAGTGGCCCCCGCTCGCCGCAACGGGAGAAAGCCCTCGCACAGAAACGAAGACCCAACACAGCCAAAAATAAATTAAAAAAAAAAAAAAAAAAAAGAGCAAGTGAAGTAGAAAACTGAAACTATATCACAAAATGCTCCATACATCCAATGCCTCAGGAAACAAGCAAAATAGAGTCAAAAACAGTGAGATTATTTAGAAACAAAAATTAGAAAAGGAAAGGGACATGGATTGATGGGTGGCTCAGGGATAGAAAAAAGTAATGTGGAGCAGAATAGTCTCCTTTTAATAAAATTCCCCACTCCTTCAACATGTGGACTCCCCTACACACTTATTTACGCTCATTGAGACCTGCCCCCTACGATGGCACCTGATATTACTGACAGTTACTTTTTAAGCAGTGGGGTTTGCAGTGATTTATTTTTTATTTTCATCTTTTTTACAGATTTAAATTTTTTAATAGCCGTGTCAATATTATGAAACAATAAACTCATTTTTCTTTGAAATGAAAACAGACAATGACCAGATTCCAACTGTGATTCATTCTGGGAGATGTGGATAAGGATTATTGTTATATTCTTCTCTGTAATTTTATGTATTTTTTTCAACTGAAATTGAACATTTTTTCAATCAAAAAAACGTAGAGCAAATGCTACAAGACTGTTCCTGGTCCTCCAACGGTATTTATATGTCAGCACAGCGAGACAGGTTAGAGAGATGTGTAGGTCAAGTTTGAAGAATTGGGGCAAAGTTACAAACCTCGTTTATTGATTCATTCATGGATTTAAGACACGGCATTATGAATGCATTCGTTTATATGTCTGTTCAACTGGCATATGAGACCCTGAGGACAGGAAATTTGTCTTATTTCTTCACTTTGTATAGAGCTTGACGCATTATAAATGCTTAATAACAGTTTCTTGAAGGACAGTGAATTTCCTTAGCTCCAACCAGCTGTGAAGGCTTAGCCGTGCCAAGTGACTTCACTTTGTTCCTCTCGATAAGAGCAGTGTCCATTATTTTCCCCATCAGCAACATGATGCGGTCTGCCCTGCTCTAAGAATCATGTTTTCAGATGACAGAAGTCCTTAGATACCTCAACTCATATGAGACACTTGAGCTTCCTCCAAATAGACACGAGGCTTCAGAATCTCATCACATGCTCCATTTAATTACTTGCCAATTCACAGTGTTGAGTTTCTCATGATGCTAATGGAGCCCCCGAGAAAGCGGAGAGAATGGTCTAAAGTGTCCTGGTATTTTAATGGGGTTGGGGGTGGTGAGCGTTAGATATAATTTAATCTATAGGAACTAATAGCTTTTGAAATAATGATGCCTCTTGACTATCAACTTGAAAGCTATTGAGAATAATTGAACACATTCCAACTCAGAGAAGGGTTGTTTATTTTTGTGCTCTTGGTTTAAAGACTGGAGAAATTGGCTTACACTTTAAGAACACCAGTGGGCGGCACACAATTATGCCCTAATTTAGTTATCACTTTTTAAAAAAGTGTTAAATGCATGTAAGCTTAAAATGAACATGCACCCTGCTATAAGTATATGCCTTTATGTTAAAATTATATATGTCTTAATGTATTACCATATATATTCACATATATAAATATACATGTACCATATCAAATACTTTAATTTTAAAAAATGAGAAAAGTATGAATGAAAATTATAACATTCACAGACCAATTTGGGGATCCAGAGAAAAGAGAACTCTACCTTGGGGACCACTCACTAATCAATGGCTTGAACCAGAGCATATGGGATAAATCCTGGCTGTCCCATAAGTTGGTTCCCAAACACAGAGAAAATTTTACCCTCCCTATGCTTGTTTTTCCAACGTAAAATGGTTTTCTCCAGCAACTACAGACAGCGTCCCCATGTCGCTTCTGTATAGTATGGAACTCTGCGCGTAGCTCTCTTTAGCCCCTTTTGCATCTCTTCGTGGTAGCTGTATGTCTGTCTCCCACAAGGAGTTGCTCCTAAGGCTCAGTACCGTGCTTTCAACCCAGTCTGATGGACTCTGGGAAGTTCCAAGGATGACAGTAATGTTTATTTTGTTTGCTTTGTCTTGTGGTTCTTTTCATTCAAAAAAGGTTTCTTGAGTTCTTCCTATGCACCGATGACTGGCTTATAAGAAGCACTTGATAAATATTAGCTGCTATATTATGGACAATGATGCCTTGAAAGGATTGTAACATCCCACTAATGACAGTCTTGAGCATGTTCTACGTGTGTCCTGTTGTGCTTGGCATTCTACCACCACCTAAGGATTATTTCTTGCAACTGTTCTAAAATAGACAGCATTCTGTTCAATAAAATACTCATGTTAAGATTATTTATATATGCATTATTATTTATATATACATTGTCCTACATTTATAAGTTTTTGATTAACAAGTGTCCTACATTTTGGCCTGGTATATTCTCCTGGTATCTTTTTTTTTTTTTCTCTCTGTAATGTGACTTCCTGATTATGCAAGTAGAGGGATTTCTGCACACAACTGCTACAGGGATGCAAAAGTTTTAATGCAGCAAAACCCCACCTATACAAATAGTTGGCGAAATGTCCGCCAGTGTTTAGGTGTGATCTGACAGAGTCCATGGAATCTTGGCCTCCTCCTGAAAATAATTAAACCAGAAGAGAATATTGGTTATCACACGATTGAATAGATATGAGAATTTAGGAAGAGGAGTATTAACTATAGTACTGGCCAATGTTATTCTTGCTGCCCAGCATCTATTAACCTGCTCTCTGGTAACCTTAACTTAATTTCCTTTACTACTTGGAAGTTAGAGAGTATTAAATGTGGGCTTCCTCTAATCCATGAATGTTGAATGTGAAGGAAAACACAAGAGATGTCCTTGTGACAAGTGAAAAAAAAAAAAAAAAAGCAAAGCCTAGATCCATAAATCCTCTTTCTAAGGCTTATGGGTAAATATTTTATGTTAGAATATCGCATAAGCCTCAAAAAGAATCTTAGTAATAGCATACACAATATTTTCTTGAAATGTACCTACTACTTTATCACAGGGTACAGAATCACTATAATGGAGATAGGCTGGGGAATGGCTGACCTGGGAATTTATTGTCACATGTTTGCATCGGAAGAAAGTAGTAATTTCATATTTTCATATTCCTTTATCAAATTCTTCCCCTTGTAACTAATTTTGTTCTAGTGAAGCAATCAAAAGGATGCTATTAATAAAAATGTTTTGAAATATTTGTGTCTATTGTCCTATTGATCTAATTACTGTTTTTATGACCTATAAAATTTTAAAAAGTCATAGCAGAGAGAGAGAGGGAGAGAAGGAGGAAGAGAGACAGACAGACAGACACACACACACACACACACACACACACACACAGAGAGAGAGAGGTGGAGAGAGAGAGAGAAAAGACTTTCCCGATCTCCTGTGTTGTTGAATAGCAGTGTGACACACTCAAAGTAGTTTTGGATAAATCCATAAAGACAAAGATGTCTTTAAAACAATCAAGAGTGTGGCTTTTGATGATGGGTTAAGTGGACTCAAATTCACAGAAGGCCCATCAAATAAATATATGAGAGGTGTATTTCAAGTACAGCCATGACAGCTGACTCAAGTTCTGATCAGGGTTTGTAGGGCTAAAGCCCTACCTGATAATGAATTGCCATCTGGGCTTTGAATTGCAGGTGTCCCAATGTGTTTGGCTCACCTGAAGAGCTTATTTAGGTATCCTTGGGTCTTCAGCTATTACAGCTTACAAAAGCACCACCCCATCATCATGACACGTAACCGTCAACTTCATAGCCCTCTCCTCGCATGGAGGTCATTAGACAAAAACCTGCAAAAGCTGCTCATACCAGCCAATGGTGTTAAGATGGGGGGAGGTGAATCAGGGGTCACTTAATGGACACTCTTACTTTCCTTCAAACTCCAAAAAAAGTCTTGTACCCAAAACTTGTCAGCAAACGAACAGCAAACAACCAACAAACAAAAAGCATGATGGTACTGAGGCCTCTGAGTGTCCAATCTGCCCTGATCCCAGTGGGGATCAGAGACCCAGCAGCTCATGTGGCTGTGCTCCACATCTGGTTCTAACCAAGCAGCGGGGAGGGGATTGGTAAGGTGTTCAGGCAACGAATGAAACCAGCAGCCGGCTGAACGGTTTGATTGCAGCTAGTAAGGGGCAGTGTCCTTTATGTAATAATATTCTGGTCTGTTAAATTTACTAAATCTCTTCCTGATATAGTGCCAGGCACTTGCAGTGGTGGGAGAGTCAATCCTCATGGCTTCAAAGGGAAGAGCTGATCTTTGAAAAGGGTTCTCAAATGGCCCCGAACACCAACACTCGTGACTCCCCCCTAAGAGCATATCCCATGTATGTACCACTTCAGTTCTTTTCTCCTCCTCTTCAAAGCATTCAAATCCTCTTCCTTCTAAGTACCACTCAAGGGTGCTGCTGCTGCGTTTTGGAAAGAAAATAAGTGTGTTTCTGCACACAAAGTCTTTAGATATTTCTGTTTATTCATAATAGATTTATTGCACATCTATCATTTACCATGTACTCTGCAGGACTCTGGAGACTTAATATTTTAAGAGGAGGGAGAAGATTCTGTTCCCAAGGAATGCATCATCAAAGAGACAGCTCATGAAATTAGAAAGAAGAAAAGAATGGGATGATCTATTATCAAATTATACATTATAAAATTCTTGTGTTATCAAATAATTTAAGACAGTAACTTTTCGAAGTTAACAACTTTCAATTTATTTAAGCATCCCTTCCATGGCAGCATTTTCTCAGTATTTTGTTTTGAGATATGATCTATTTATTTATCAATCTATATCTATATATCATAGATAAAAGAGCATAGTATATGTGCCAAGCAGCACCAAAGATATTGGTGACAGAGATAAAACACTAATTCCTGTCTTCAAGAAGATAATAGCTGTGATGGATATAGGAATGCTTTTTGGTGGGACCCCATAACAAGAGAACACAGTGCACATTAAAGGTGGAAGGGAGGAGGAGAAAGGTAACTCAGTGCCAGGTACACAAATGCACTCACAACAGCAGTCAGGAAGTTAAGAAAGTATGTGAAGCAGAAGCAGTGCCTGTAATAGTGACTGTTTTACCCAAAGGGAACTGCAGACAACATGCTAGTAACTCAAAACATTTATTTATTTATTTAAAAAAATTTTGTATTGGAGTCTAGTTGATTTACAGTGTTGTGTTCATTTCAGGTGTACAGCAAAGTGAATCAGTTATACACATACATATAGCCACTCTTGTCTAGATTCTTTTCCCATACAGGCCATTACAGAGTATTGAGTAGGGCTCCATTTGCTATACAGCAGGTTCTTATTTGTTATCTATTTTATATACAGTAGTGTGTATATGTCAGTCCCAATCTCCCAATTTAAAAACATTTAAATTCAACTGAAAAGAAAGAAACAGAAATACTGCAGGTCAAATTAGGTCTACAAACCACCAATTTGTGACTTGATTTAGAGTTTGTCAGAAGAAAGCAGACACCTTACACCTCTCCGCCTCCTTTTAGAGACGGTGTATGGCAGAAAGAATCAGCACCAAGGCAAGCTCCATATTTTTGTCAACTTTGTATTTTCTAAATGGCTACTCAATGCTTTGTTAATAGCAGAGGATAAAAAACATTAATTGCATTGGAAAAAAACGAATCAGAGTCAGGTCCGAGGGGTGAGAGGGCGCTGGATGGGGCTCAGAACAGCTGAGTCTGGTAGAAAGCGATGTATTCATCTCTAAGAGTTTCCCTTTAGCTTAAAATCTGGCCAAGTGGCTTCCTTGGTTTCCTTCCTATTAGTCCTGATAGAGCCTTAATGTTGCTGGGTTTAAAGGGAGCATCAAAGACAAGTGTCAAGGTTCAGTTTATTCAACACACTCGTCCATCCCTGCTGCCTGTCTAGAATCCTCCATCTGTGAAGTTAAAGTGAGCAGGGACACATCTGATTTATAGTTGCCTATATCCTGAGATAAGGCAAAGGCTCCTCAGATGTGAGACGTGAGGAAACGGTGCTTCTGTAGAGCATGGATTCTGGGACTCGTCTGCGGCACTTGCCTCCCCTCCACACCTTCTTTGTTTTATTTTATTTTATTTATGTATTTATTTATTTATTTTTTAACATCTTTATTGGAGTATAATTGCTTTACAATGGTGTGTTAGTTTCTACTTTATAACAAAGTGAATCAGTTATACATATACATATGTCCCCATATGTCTTCCCTCTTGTGTCTCCCTCCCTCCCACCCTCCCTATCCCACCCCTCTAGGGGGTCACAAACCACGGAGCTGATCTCCCTGTGCTATGCGGCTGCTTCCCACTAACTATCTATTTTACGTTTGGTAGTGTATATATGTCCATGCCACTCTCTCACTTTGTCACAGCTTACCCTTCCCCCTCCCCATATCCTCAAGTCCATTCTCTAGTAGGTCTGTGTCTTTATTCCCGTCTTGCCACTAGGTTCTCCATGACCTTTTTTTTTTTTTTTTCCTTAGATTCCATATATATGTGTTAGCATACTATATTTGTTTTTCTCTTTCTGACTTACTTCACTCTGTATGACAGACTCTAACTCCATCCACCTCACTACAAATAACTCCATTTCTTTTTCATCAACATTTGAATGCTTCAAGACTTGGCTAAGCTTTGCTACTCTTAAAGCATCACAAAACCTACATTCTGCTACTCTCTCACCAGTAGTGATTTCCTCAGAAGTCATAAGCTTGTCCCTCAGTGCCAACTGAAATAAAAGAACACTACCATCCTCCTAGAGCAGTATATGCCATGCCATCCACCAAGGACTGCACATCAGAGGGCTCTCTGCTTGGAGATAGCACTTGTCTGGTTCTGGAAATGCCTCATTCTCCTCCACCGAGCCCCGATCTTGCTTTCTCAGCCGTTCTAGTTCACACCTACTTACAATGAAGTATTTTGTCTACAAAAAAACAAATACCTTGCCATTTGAGTTTTCTTAGTGATTCCCTCTTCCGATCTCATCTTTTCCTTAATTTGCGCATCTCTGCCAGCTTTTGGGTGTGTCTATGCCTGAAAGAGCAGAGATGATGGGCAAGCATGACCTCAGACTCCTTAACCAGTTTGGAGCTGCCATCAGAAGTTTCTAATTGTGTGTGAAAAAAACACACTCAGAGGAAATGAGTATCTTTTTTTCCTTCCTGGGTTAAGCATTTGACACCCAAATCACTCTGAAGATTATATCCTGATGAACTAGGCTGACCACCAGTGAACCTCCAGGATTCATTTTGTTCACTGATTGAAAACTTAGAAAAATACTTCCCTACCGACTTCACTATATTTCATAGCAGATGAAATGCTGAGATTATGCCTCCCGTGTCCTTCAATTGGCGCACAGTAATTTTTAAAGGATGCAGCACAGAGAAGACAGAATGGTCACACTTTCTAGCATGCTGTTTGCAATGATCATGGAAAATCGTTGGCCTGATATAAGAGCCGGATTCCTTAGTTTACTTCATCTAGGCTCATAGACTGGTACTGAATACAGAAGCTTTACTATTTGGTGGGGGAATGAGCCATGGAAAACTGAACAAAAGAAAAAATAAGACTCTCTATAAGTCTGTTAAAAAAAATCATCTGTTCCATGGAGGTGAAATGAGGGAAATGCAAAGGTAGATGTGGTCACTGTTTGTGTACTTGAGCTGCCTCTCCAGGTCAGAGATTAATAATAACAAGTTGGGTTGGTTATGGACCAGAAAAGATGTGGGAGAGGTAAAGATGAGACCTACATGAAGAACATCCCATGTTTGTCAGGAAAATGAGTCTGGACATCATTTTTAAGGCAACAGAGCCAAGGGAGCACATTATGCAAGAAGGTATACTCGAAGATTCTATTTCTCTCTCTCTCTCTCTCTTTTATTTATTTTGGGGGGGCCGCGCTGCACGGCTTGTAGGGTCTTAGTTCCCCAACCAGGGATTGAACCCACGCCCTCAGCAGTGAAAGTGCAGAGTCCTAACCACTGGACCCCCAGGGAGTTCCCAACTCTATTTCTCTCTTAATCTTTGTTATGAAAGATTTAACACAATAGAGAAATGGTCTGAGCATTGAGGAGTAAAACAGGTTAAATATATCCCTTGTCCTGGATACTAACCCCCAAATATATTTGTCATTGATGTAATTGTATCATGGCATTAAGAAGGGACCACGCATCCTTGCCTCTAGACTTAGGAATTTCTGCTGCCTTTGCCTCCCCCCAGCTGCCTCAGGTTACATTGGTTACCGGGGAGCATATTTATAGGAAGGTGACATGTGTGTTTCTGGCAGGAACTGGCCTCAGAATATCCTCAGGCTTATTCCTATTAGGATCTAAATAGGGAAAGGGAACGAGAGTCTTCTTAGCAGTCAGGAAGATTAAGACCAGTTACTGGTGATCGGCCACAAAACTTTCTATACTTAGAATTATTTAACCTTTTTAAATCTCCCATGAGAATATCATTTTTGTTGTGGTCTCCTTTGCAATTTGTGACATACCTGGAGAAGGGCTGGAAACCATTTTCTTGTACCTCGGCTGTCTTTGCATCTCTTCGAGAGATAATTGTACCTCATGATAATTGTACCTGCCATTTATGGGGTAATACATTGCATATAGATTTCCTATCATTCTCACAAAAACCTTGCAAAGTATCACTATCATAGAAATGGGGAAACCTGCAGGTTAAATCCAATGATAACACATAAGTGGGTACAATGGCCATCAGTTATCAAATCTATGCCGTTAATAATATATTGTGCTAGGAACTTTACATGCATTCTTAGTTTCTTCTTCATAGTTAACCTACAATGTAAGGTTAATTAAATTAATTGTTCTCTTTTTACAGATGTCAAACTGAAATCCATAAAGGTGAAGTAATAAAGGGTTTATACCAAATTAGGTACAGGACACAAACACATGTTCATAGGCTGCAAAGTCCCTTTTCTTTCTTTTTCTTTTTTTCAAAGTCCATTTTCTGATCATCAGTGCAATGCAACATTCTGAATAACTCCTCTAATTGCTAAGTTAATCTGATATTTCAGGCTCCCAACACCTGACTGAGTCCTCATTGGTACTATTAATACTCTAGAGAAAAAGAGTATATTTGATTAAATTCAAAATAATATGCAAATTAATATCCCTAATATTATTGGTAAAGTAATTTAATTGTAATAAAAGGAGACTAGTCCATAATACTTCTGTAGGTAGGTTTGTTTGTTTTTAATACATACATTTGTATTATTTGAGGTCCCAGTAGGACACATGGAAAAGTGTGGACCAAAGAGTGATTCATGGAGGGACCTTTATACAAGTGAGAGCAAGGTTAAGGGAGAAGAACAGGGGATGATAGAGCATCCTATCATCCCTGGGCTTGAAAGTTCAAAGGCATTCAGTGGTCGCTAAAACCTGGAGAGAACAGGAGTTGTAAAAAGAGGTGCCCTGGAGGGAGCTGGGACCTTCATCAGGGCGCTATGGCCACTCAGAACCTTGGCCTGGCAGGGAAAGAACCAGAAACATGAACCTGGGGACCTGTACCTCCTGCCATACTCAGATTTCCTGTGGGCTTCCCACGGTTCTTACCCACCCAGAGGTCATATGGCAAGACAGGTCAGAGGATGCCCCTGGGGGGCATAGACAAGGGTGGAGAAGGGTAGAAAATAGATCTGGAGAGACCAACAAATAAAATCCAACACAGTGTCTACTTTCTTGGTCGGTCGTTATAGGACTGTAAGGTTAGGTATTCTCCTGATTGGACAACTTTGGAATCAGAACAGATCTGCCTCACTCAGGCTCACTGGCTGTAAACAACAGAAACTGACTTCAGCTGTCTGTTTTAGAAGAGATTTTCCCAGAAGTAGACTCTCAGTAAAGAATATGGAAGCAGGTCATTTTCCAAGGGAGGGTTTCCAGGGAGAGTTGCCAGATAAACTACAGGACATCTGGTTAAGTTTAAATTTGCAATAAGCAACAAATAAGTTACTAGTGTAACTGTGCCTCATCACATCAGGTATACTTATATTAAAAGCAAACCAAGATAAACAAATGAACGAACAAAAAACTGTTGTTTAATTGAGATTCATATTTAAGTGGGTGACTTATATTTTTGGTTTTCTAAATCTGACCAGAAGAAAATAGTAAGGGGGTGATCAAGGCATGTAAGGGAATGGGAAGAGCCAAGCCAGCCTGCAATTTCCGAAGTCCCAGGCTGAGCTAGATCCTGCGGGGAGCTCTGGAGTGTGCAGGAGGTCTCAGAGTTGGTCTTTCCTCAGGGCAAAGGCTCCTGTACTTTTGCATCAAACCAGTTAGCCATTAAGGGTGAGCTCTGTCTGTAGGGGTCAA